>NC_064615.1:1165933456-1167243409 GCF_023898315.1 Schistocerca nitens | reverse complement strand
GCATTTCTGTAACTATGTGTAGGGACTGGAGCTTAGTTACTAATAATACTCAGAACTGACTGCTACTAAGCATCATAAATCAGTAACTCTCATAGTTGTTTTTTTATTTCTTTCGTAACTGTACTCAAAACTAAGAAACTCATTCACGGACTTTTCCGTGCCTCGCCGATAGTCGAGCACAACAAACAAATAAAAATAAAAAGAGAATGTGTGTGTGTGTGTGTGTGTGTGAGAGAGAGAGAGAGAGAGAGAAAGAGAGAGGGACAGAGAGAGAGAGAGGGTAAAAAATTGTTGTAAAGAAATTGATTACTGGTGTGTAAAGAAATCTTTCATTAAAATGACTTGTTCCACATCATTACGAAATGTCGTATATATGATCTATGGAACAAGTATTAATCTAATCATATCATATTGATTACAGAAGAATGCTGAAGATTAGATGGGTAGATCACATAATTAATGAGGAGTTACTGAAGAGGATTGTTGAGAAGAGGAGTTTGTGGCACAACTTGACCAGAAGAAGGGATCGGTTGGTAGGACATGTTCTGAGGCATCAAGGGATCACCAATTTAGTATTGGAGGGCAGCGTGGAGGGTAAAAATCGTAGGGGGAGACCAAGAGATGAATACACTAAGCAGATTCAGAAGGATGTAGGTTGCAGTAGGTACTGGGAGATGGAGAAGCTTGCACAGGATAGAGTAGCATGGAGAGCTGCATCAAACCAGTCTCAGGACTGAAGACCACAACAACAACAACATCATATTGATGACTATCCATGAAGAGTCATGAAGTACCGAAATTTTCGCCTATATCAGTAACAAAATCTAAACTTGAAAATAAAAGACAGTTTTTGTAATAAACCGGGACTCCTATCAAGACCCTTTCATCCCTGTTAACTAACCATGAAAGATGTCTGATATACCTCAATTCAGAAGTAACGAAGTGTGTAGGAAATTAAAGATGAAGCGCATGATGTGAAGTTCTGCGACGGAGATACGAACCCAAGACGTAATCGGATTGTTAACTAAGTAAAATCAAATGTTACCTATCGGTTTTTCTTGCCAGCTGCTAGGTGTTTAATCTAAAATAAGGACACAAATTTTTGTGCCTGAGCGACAATCGAACCGCACTCCTATCGTCCTTCTTTAGTGTCCACGAATATTGCTTAAGTATCAATTGCTTACTTAGCAACAGTAAGATGTGTGCGTGTTGGTCCAGAAATTGTTGGCAACATGAAAAGACATTACAAATGCACGTTAATTGCTTAAGTATCAATTGCTTACTTAGCAACAGTAAGATGTGTGCGTGTTGGTCCAGAAATTGTTGGCAACATGAAAAGACATTACAAATGCACGTTAATTTTTACTAGCAGGCCGGTGTGCACGTGATAGGGCTTGAAATGAAATTATGAATATTTTTGTACTGGATCAGGATTCGGACCCACATATTTACCTTTGGAGGAGACCTATAGAAGACTGCAGTCTTGGGAAAAGGAATGAAATGATTGAACTATACTGTTCTGAGAGATTCATATCCTCGAAACAGGCGATACGAATTAGAATCACAGTCCAGCACCAAATTTTTCAACGTCTCTAGTTCAATCAAGTACAAGTGCCCTGTTGCTTTAGACGACTATCAGTTCATCAAATAAAATAAAATTTTCTAATGTAAGTAAGTTTACTGGTGTCAGTATTTCTGTTTACCCTGACCCCCACCTATGTCATTTTCCAACGTAAACCGGCTCTGCCCAGTTTGGAATGAAGGAACGTGGTGTTTAACGCGGATTGTGGATTATACGAGCTTTCTCTTGAGGTTACCAGAGGTAAATTAAATCTGTTTGTGCCTCTTAAAAGTAAATGCCTGAACCCACGCATTGCACTTGTGATAGTTCATTCCACCAGACCATTGTGGCCACATTTCCCAGCCCCAGGAGTGTGCTGTAATGGATGATGTGCTTAGCTTACTAAACTAGTCATGGTGGAAAAAAACGCGAGTCTATTAAATGGTTAAGTAGAAGCAAGCTTCTGACGTGGAGATTATGCTATTCTCATGTCAGCAGGATGTAAAGACTCTTCTAGGCGTCATAGCCTCGTTTTGAAGCCATTTTGAAATTTTCACTAATTCAGGAAATTTCTTAGTGCGAGAAAATCCACTGTGAAGTGTGAAGTTACCGGTTAATTCGATTATCACAGTCATTATTACTATCATTTTCTTCATACCGCTGCTGGAACACATGTGCTTGAAGATCATTTAAGTCCTTTTGGCCATTATAGAAGTAGTTGCCCAAGAACAAGTTCTTTCCCTGTCTACTGAATCCTTTTCATGTTAATATCAAACATCACCAATTACTCGTAGATCACATTAAAACTAAAGTAATTGATGAAAACGTTACTTAATAACGAAAACGCGCTGCCTTTCTTCATTTACTTTCGCCTAGAAATGGCTGTCGAATACTGCCAAACCAAAAGCCAAGGGATCTTACTGCCTTCCAATATACGTCACTGTTCGTTCTTCCCTATGATGTGGTCGACGTGACCTGTTTCAAGTTGTGTATGACACAGAATGCTTTAGAAAATCAATTGTTTTCCTTTGCAATAAACAGAAAGATTTTCATTCTAAGCTATCCAAGTCAAAAATTTTCTCAATATTAGTTCAAATTTAATATTCGCTTCCATAATGTAAGGAAAGTATTTCACAGTTGCAAAACCCGCATCCGATTCACTGTCCTTACAATTAGTCGCTGGCCATAAATTCTAGCTAAAAGTGACGCCAGTTTAAGTCACCTAATGTAGCGAAGACTGTTTGCTAGTGCTCTTTCTCACCGGAAAATATGCAGTTCACTCATTGGACTCCATAAGTACACTGTAACAGTAATTTCTGTGTGTATGCAATGCATACCGATTGTAGAATTTAGTGGTGCTCTCTCTTCCACTTCTGTGTACAATATGCCTGACCTAAACGGGCCCTTTACCATTACAGGCCCTGGGCGGTGCAACATCGTACTGACAACAGTAATGTGCTTATACTGACGACCTCATTGTTCGTTTTACCCGATTTTGTAATCATTTAAGTAAAACAACATGACCTTCGAGTGGGAGACATTTCGTCCCTCTTTTCCTTCTGTGAGTAAGCTTTTTGCCTGCGAACCAGCGAAATGTGGCAGAGTACGGCTGGTAAACGATTTACAAACCACGATTTAGTGCCGTCAACACGATTTCTTTAAACGTTGGCGTAGCTGAAGGAATTTAGTTTCTTCTTAAATCGTCTTATGCAGCAACGTTCACAGATATCTCAAATAGGAAAAGCTCTTTATCCAGGTACGATGGTTGTAAGACAAACTTCCCACAGTTTGTGTCAGGTTGATCTTTTAGTTTGATAGCACTGCGTAAGTTTTTTGTGTAAGAGGTATTAAAGTAGTGTTCCTGTAGCTGTGGGAATCATTAGTAGAAAACGAGTTTCACACCAATGCGTACAGTACTGATAAATATTCAAAATGATTATCAACCTAAGTCTGAGTTCATCCACAAACAGAGGCGTATTTGTAATATTGAAGCTAGACTAGGTATCATTGTCTTCCTTGAGTGGGCAATGGAAAGCGTTTACACACACGTATACGAGGGTAATCCCAAAGGTAAGGTCTCCTAAGGGACACGCAAGTGCCAACGCAAGCACAAACGAGAGATCCTTAATTTTAATGGCAAGCAGAAACCACAGTGTTGGATGCATGGTGGCAAGGTGATAAAGAGCAAGGCTATGGATATGAAGGTCTCAGGTTCGATCCCTCACCAGTCCCACGATTTTTATGTGCCGTTTTACACATATTTCCCCTGGGGCAGAGTTTGTTGATGTGAAAAATGCCGAGTTGCACTGTGGTCCGAAAGCCACTGTAGGTTCCCCTATTAACTGGCTAGGTAAGTCAACTCAAAGGTCGGATGAAAGCAACAGCATACCACCTCCAACAAGACCGTGCCTATTAAAGCACTGTGGTGTTCAAACCACTCTTGCGACTGATGACTGCTTTACTTTCTATGGGTTCCAAAACTAATGATCTTCGGGTTATTAACATTTTTGTGTTTTCATGCTGTAGCTTTGATACCAGTAAACGTAAGTAACCGGCCGAGCACTGTCACCGTTCGAGTTATCAAGGTGGTAGACGACGATGCTGTCGACCCCTGTTACAATTTTGGTCATGGCTATGTTTCAGTCGAATACCTCTATGGGCCTTTTTGCGTATTTTAAGATGTACTTTTATACACTTGGTACGCTTCCAAATTGACGTCTGATAGAGTTGTATTTAGTAACATGAATCAGATATGTTTTCCGTGAAATATATCGGACAACACGTCAGTGCAGCGAGATTTCGTTTATGTGTTGCGCATGGTGCAAGAAATATTTGTGTTTTGCTTGTTTCTGTGATAGGTTTCACCCCACAGATGCGAGCAAGCTCACGAATAGACTGTCAATAACTGGAATTACGCAATAACACACTTAAAAGTTGTATTTTTTCATTACGTATCCCGATGAAAATAACTGTAAACACGTTATATGCCTAATTGCTTATTATCGCGCTTCTCGATGCTTTCCTCAAAAAATTAAAATACACTCCTGGAAATGGAAAAAAGAACACATTGACACCGGTGTGTCAGACCCACCATACTTGCTCCGGACACTGCGAGAGGGCTGTACAAGCAATGATCACACGCACGGCACAGCGGACACACCAGGAACCGCGGTGTTGGCCGTCGAATGGCGCTAGCTGCGCAGCATTTGTGCACCGCCGCCGTCAGTGTCAGCCAGTTTGCCGTGGCATACGGAGCTCCATCGCAGTCTTTAACACTGGTAGCATGCCGCGACAGCGTGGACGTGAACCGTATGTGCAGTTGACGGACTTTGAGCGAGGGCGTATAGTGGGCATGCGGGAGGCCGGGTGGACGTACCGCCGAATTGCTCAACACGTGGGGCGTGAGGTCTCCACAGTACATCGATGTTGTCGCCAGTGGTCGGCGGAAGGTGCACGTGCCCGTCGACCTGGGACCGGACCGCAGCGACGCACGGATGCACGCCAAGACCGTAGGATCCTACGCAGTGCCGTAGGGGACCGCACCGCCACTTCCCAGCAAATTAGGGACACTGTTGCTCCTGGGGTATCGGCGAGGACCATTCGCAACCGTCTCCATGAAGCTGGGCTACGGTCCCGCACACCGTTAGGCCGTCTTCCGCTCACGCCCCAACATCGTGCAGCCCGCCTCCAGTGGTGTCGCGACAGGCGTGAATGGAGGGACGAATGGAGACGTGTCGTCTTCAGCGATGAGAGTCGCTTCTGCCTTGGTGCCAATGATGGTCGTATGCGTGTTTGGCGCCGTGCAGGTGAGCGCCACAATCGGGACTGCATACGACCGAGGCACACAGGGACAACACCCGGCATCATGGTGTGGGGAGCGATCTCCTACACTGGCCGTACACCACTGGTGATCGTCGAGGGGACACTGAATAGTGCACGGTACATCCAAACCGTCATCGAACCCATCGTTCTACCATTCCTAGACCGGCAAGGGAGCTTGCTGTTCCAACAGGACAATGCACGTCCGCATGTATCCCGTGTCGTGCTCTAGAAGGTGTAAGTCAACTACCCTGGCCAGCAAGATCTCCGGATCTGTCCCCCATTGAGCATGTTTGGGACTGGATGAAGCGTCGTCTCACGCGGTCTGCACGTCCAGCACGAACGCTGGTCCAACTGAGGCGCCAGGTGGAAATGGCATGGCAAGCCGTTCCACCGGACTACATCCAGCATCTCTACGATCGTCTCCATGGGACAATAGCAGCCTGCATTGCTGCGAAAGGTGGATATACACTGTACTAGTGCCGACATTGTGCATGCTCTGTTGCCTGTGTCTATGTGCCTGTGGTTCTGTCAGTGTGATCATGTGATGTATCTGACCCCAGGAATGTGTCAATAAAGTTTCCCCTTCCTGGGACAATGAATTCACGGTGTTCTTATTTCAATTTCCAGGAGTGTAAAAATAAAAAGAGAGAGAGAGACAGAGAGAGAAAACAAAAATGTATTTCAAATATCAGCTCAGTGACGCCATGTTTGTCTCGTGATGTAAAGCAAGGATAGTTGATAGGTAATATCTCGTTGTACTAGCGATGTGTATGGCTACGGGGTTCTTTGCTTTCTCTCTGCAAACAACTAGAACAGAATTCAGTAACAAAGTGGTAAGAACACCTACTCAGTGCGCCAATTAAGCACTCAGCCATTCTTGGTTATTTTGTTAATCGTCTGTAACGCAGTAAACATCCTTGATTATTGATTTGTAATTACTACCATTGTTATTGTTATTCGTCACCCCACAACTGCTTTACTATCACTCACTGCCGCCGATGCGTGGATCAGGATGAATGGAATGTGGGATGTTTCGTCACGGAGAATATACACATTTATCTCGGCGTCTTGTGTCAGGGTAATATGAAAATCTCAATAAGAAAAGACGACAATAACACCCAACTATTTCTGTCCACTTAACACCATGACGACAGACAAATTGGCGTCTCACTGTATTTTGATTATAATTCGTTAGCCTTTTTGCGACCACAATTTAATACCTCGTGGGAGCAGGCAAAATATTTTGCTTTTTGAACACGGAACAATAACACACAAAGACAGTAGATGGAAGGATACAAAGAAAAAATCAGACTCATGGGTGAGGATCCAGTTCATCATAAGAAGACTAAACAAGAGGGAAACATTACGAAAGCAGTGAATACGCAGGTTAGTATACAATATTTGTATAGATCTGAAGATGAAAAAGCGCAGATCTACACAGTGCCCGCATCTGCACTTTAGTTTCTGTCTTAATGGGCATAATTTTTAGTTTCCTCTATTCTGAATTATCAAATGAATTGATTATTACGTGGTACAGAATAATTAGGTAACTGTGTTTCTTACAGCTTCCATTCGAACCAACATTTTTCTACATTCTCGTGCAATTCATGAAATTCTACTTGTATGATCACAAGACTGCATATAGATGCAATCGATTTCGAGGTGCAAAGTGTTTGTTATATTCCTTTTCGTGACAGGTTGACAAAGTTGATTTCCAAAGACTTTTTATTGTACTGAAATATTTTTTTGTAACAAAGTAAGTGTTTTATTCGTATATATTTTGTGGGAAACTGTAATCGTGATGGAAGATTACACACCTGAATGTTTGACACAGCTGGTAGGAGAAAACGCTGCATATTAACCAAACCTCGCGCCTCTTCACCGTATCATCTTATGACAAATGCACAGGATTCTCCTCCTATAACGCTACACAGCTATTCCTAGAACAGTTTAGAATTGGCAACATCGTCACAAACATTTGGCAACATTGTGACAGTGCAATCACTTCCGCGTGTTGTACTGAACCGACTTGCTAAATTCACTTGATATTCCCTTTCCATTTGAATGACTCGTGGTATATAATCCTCACGTAAACTAAGACACTGAGACAGAAATTTCAATTTTTTGGCTAAAGAAATGCTATTCTTCACATAAGTGACAACTTTTAATATCTTTCACGATGCGTTATGAGGCTGAGCGACCAATACCATGATGAGAGGGGCGTACAGGCAGCAGTGTGTCCGTAGCCCCGTGGTACCGCCCGTGTCTCGTGGTCCAACGGTTAAGAAAATCGTCAGTTCTAACCGTGGGAGGGGCAGCGCGTGCGAGCTTCTTTCGTGTATTATTTCATGGAGCTGCGAATTCCCAGAAAAAGTTCTGTAACAGAATCAAAAGAAAATCTTTACACATCAAAACCTCTTGGCAGTTCGACTCAGTAAGCTGTGTTAATGCTCGTAGATATCGGCTTTCTGACTGCCAAGCTGCTATGCAATACAAGCGTCTCTGAAGAAATTTGAATCGACCGTCATCGATACGAAATTCAGTAATGTTCTTCACTTGAGACTCCCATGCCAGGGTGATAAGTAAGAAGGAAATAAATTGATTAGCAAATCGCAAGAAAATACTTTCAGCTCAAAGTGCAATTGTGAAAAACTTACAATGCTGCACAACAGGTAACACCTCTTTCCGCTGCTCACAAGCAAATTTTGGGTTTCTAGGAATACTTAACTTTATTTATGAAATGCCACGTTTGCATACCTGTTGAGTATGACACAGCATACGATTTAAACACACACCCAATCGAAATCTAAGTGATTAGTATTTTACTAATTCGTGCAGATAGAGGCACGCTTGTGTACAGATACTCAGTTTTGTCAAAACAGACTTTCGTCGTAAGGTTATCGTGGGTAGTTTTATTTCATTTCTTACAATACAGTGCACAGTTTTTGTAAGGTTTCTTTCGGTGTTATTAAAACAATACTAAACATGAGAGAGAAATTAATCATCAACGATATATGCGAATTCTCTGATGTTATCTATAACAGTCTGACAATGCACATGCGGTTTATTGATTACATGCATGTAGAAAACATGTTCTGAGTTAAAGCTGTCAAACAAGGTTTGAAGAAGAATAAAATTCCACTACCAGACGACAGCTAATGTATAAAATACTTTTCTAGTTTGGCACGATGCGCTCTCCCCATACATAATACAAAAGCTTCGAGCGCATCTGCTGCCTGGCCGTCTATTAAACCATAAAAGGACAAAATGACGTAGAAGTTAGCCTTTTTCCCACATGCGACTATTTTGGGATGAGAAGTGAAGAGAATTATGTTCAAAGTTCCATTAAATTGATAACTCCAGCAGACAGCAGAATTGCGTTTTAAATAAAATGTAGTAGCGAATGTAATATAACACGCGACGTCTTATCAACAGTGCGCGACGCTTACCGATACGCTACTAGCTGGGACGTAGCTACAGCACCTCGGGAAGTAAACAACAGTTCCTCCAGAAATTCGGCATTCCACAGTGCTGTGAGACAATGTATATGGCCGGATATAGACTTCTGAGAGACAGACAGGTACAGCATTTCTTTTGCGCTGCACGATGGTTTCAACAACAGATAGCGCAGTAGATTAGCTCAAATGGAAAGGAACGCTTCCTATTTAAATTTCTGCATCCTACACTGTTGGCAGTTCTGTGTAGGTGGAAGTTACGTTACTTCATTTCGGTGATTACAAAACAGAGTCGAATGTATGGACTGGGTAGCCAAGGCAGCTAGTTCATGGCGATTCTGTCAACCAAGTAAATGAATGTACTGAACATCCTGCAAACCACTACAGGGAGCCTGTGTGTCGGAATTCTCATCTTGTGTGCCGCAACGGTGTTATGATAGAGAAATGAGTCCTAGAGAAGAGGGTTTGGTGGTCTGCTGGACTGACGATCGTTTCATATGATGATGGTATCGCTTCGATTCCAACTTCTGGCGATGTTTTTTGATAGTGAGAGGCAGATTCTATTCTCTTCTGGCTACGCCAAGTGGAGAAGGTATAATGGCATTGTGGTCTGAAAATCACATTAAACATGATATTCCTTCTCTACCAAGTAGACGTTAGGTGGAACCACAATAAAGTAAGGAGTGGCGACATGTAGAAACTCTATCACCAGTAACCTTTCTTATACCAGTTATTTATTTCTAGTGACGAAACAAACCCTGTGTATGGTCACAGGACACTTATTCCGTCTTTTATTTGAGCTTCTGTATGTCGATAAAATTGGTTCTGAACTGGGAATGCAACTCAGACCGCCCTTAACGCGGAATTTGAGCCCTTCGTGACAATACAGCTCGACTACAAAACTGCAGATTCCTCAACATCTCCACATATTGCGCATGAATGGGTTGGAATCCTGGCCCAGCACTAAACTTTTCACTATGTATTATCAAGCTCTAGCATGAGAACACCTATCTGCTGGTGGATAATAATTTTTATTTTTAAATCATTTTCATTCGTTGTCAACACTAACGATATCTGACGTTTTTGACTCCCAGTGAGACACAGAATTATTTGCGAGATCACTGTAAGTTGAAGGATGTTATTCCGTGCTGCTGGTGGAGAAAAATTCGGTAGCTGACGTCTCTTTGTGTGTAGTCAGCAACGACATGTGTGGGGTTCGATTGCTAGTCAGCACTGAACACTTTGTCATATTATTTCTAGTTCAAACAGGCTCACATGTCGCTGCTGGTGTAACAAACCCATACTTAACGTTCCTTTTCTCTATAATATAAAAGCGATATGTGCAGGGTGGGAGTCCTGGAAAGGAAAAAATTAATGTTTCGTCTCGTCATTTGAGTTAATACATCTAGCTACTGCCGAGAAAATCCGGTATGTCAAAGTTGATTGTGCTTCGATAACAATCCGATTAGGTTCTGGGTTCGAATCCCTGTCCAACACAAAGCTTTACCTCACTGCATTTCAAGTAAGTTACTTGTGAAGTAGCAATATTTAACATCTCTCGTAGTTCGGTAACAGGGACAATAGATGTTGGGTAGCAATTCGCGTCCGTTGAAAATGTTACGTTATGTAATGTGAAGTTGATATTTGCTAACTGATACTGTCCAAAAATGAGGTATATCACTCTCTTTATGCCTAGTCATGAATGACTGTTAATTTCCGTCAGCCACGAAATCTTAGCCTGCATGATTGGTTGAAATGGCTCTGAGCACTATGGGACTCAACATCTGAGGTCATCAGTCCCCTAGAACCTAGAACTACTTAAACCTAACTAACCTAAGGATATCACATACACCCATGTCCGATGCAGGATTCGAACCTGCGACCGTAGCAGCCACGAGGTTCCGGACTGAAGTGCCTAGAACCGCACGGCCACCAGGGCCTAGCCTGCATGACCTGGGTTTGAATCCATATGCAGAACGAGTCGGTTCTTCGTTTCATTTGAAGTTCATACATATCCTCAACTAGCTGCTCGTGAATAACGAAGATTTTTAATGCCATTTTGTGTTAAATAACAAGTATGGTATGTTACTTTGAAGAGGAAATCATGAATACGACGAACTTACTACGTGCATTACCTATCTGACGTATCAATGAGAGTGCTAACATTTCAGGTATGTCATTTATTGCAATAAATGTGGCGTACAAGCCTTAAGGACAGACTTATCTGTGATGAGGTGTTCCCTGATATTTGTTGTATCGTGGTATTACTTTACATCTTGAGTTATTGCGATACAGAGCATTGTTTTCTAGTGGTGGTTTGTTGGAACCATTTTCAATAGTCAATCGACTGTACCAAGGAGCGATTAGAGGACCTTCTAGAGAGCTGCGTTATGTAGGTCGCATGGGAATCAGGTGAAATGCAATTCAGGTCGTTCGGATACTTTCGAGCACGACTGTACATAAAATCAGAAGTTAAATATCAAATGTTTTCACCAATAGCGAAATGCTGGAACCTTAATTGACGATAGAATTGTTTTTGCCTGACTGGGATTCGAACCCAGCATCTAGCACCGTCGTTTTCTAGCAAGGAACAGACGATAAATAGCAATTGTTGGTTCACCAGCTGCGATATGGGCGCATGTTTAGCTAGACATCAGGCGACGAAAAGTTCTGTGCTGAATGGAATTCAAACCCCGCACACGTGGTCACGAATAAACTTTAACTATCAAATTCTTTTCCAATAATAGCTAGGAATGGCATGTTTGTACTTTCAATGATGTGATGGAAAATACTCTGCTGGTTAGAAGTTGAATCCACAACATGTCGTCGTTGGTGATCGCAACGAACACAACGTCAAACCCAAATCCGTTTTCACCAGTAGGATGGAGAGGAATGTTTGAACTTGAAAAGATGTAAGGAAACGTTTGATCTTGTAATGTTGTGATAAAAAGCTCATCATGTGGCTGTGAGTTGAAACGAACACGTTACAGCTGACAACGCACGAAGAGACGTTGAAAATGCAACTATTTTTCACCAGTAGTTCGGAGTGCACATGCTAGGGCTTGAAATGAAATAATGAATATTTTGTGCTGATCAGGATTCGAAACAGATAGGTGCCTTTCGAGAACGCCTAGAAGAGTTTGCAATCTTCGGGAACACAGTGAAATCGAATTTTAATCCCAGTCCAGCACCACAATTTTCAACGTCTCAGCTTCAAATAAAGTTAAGAGCCTTGTGAACTTACATGGCCATTGGTTCATTAAATGACATATGTTTTCTAGTTTACGACGGCTTGCTGCTGACAGAGTCTCTGCCTTACGGGGTTACTCCATCTGTCACAGCTCAAACGAATGCCCAGTCGGCAGCGAAGGGATGTTATCTTTACTGCGGATATTGAACTACGGAGCTTACTGGCGTTCTGCAATTGGCGTTACTAGGGGTAAAGGAGAGCTACTTGTGTATGTTAAAAATCTACGCCTGACGTGAGATGTGAACCTACACGTTTTACACATCAATACAAGATTAATCCACCAGACCAAAGAACCCACTGCCAAGCACATAATTATGAATTGCTGAGTATTCATTTAGATGTAGATTCAGGTGTCAAGGGCCGCGTAACAGGAAGGAGGGCGGGATATGGGAATGGATAGAAGTGCAGAAGTGCATAATATAAGCGTGAAATGCTTGCAAAGCATTGCTTACTTAGATGTGTGCCACAGTTCGTTTTATCTTAGGACCGAGAGATACGGAAGGACTGTTCTCAGAACGAAGAACGGGTTATAGGGAAGGGGAGATCAAATAATATGGTTTCATAGGTGGTGGGAGGAATGATAGAGAGTAAAGACAGCAGCAATTAAAAGAGAAAATGTAGCGTCATTGGGAACCGCTAGATTTGTTTACAAAGTTTTGGTGGAGTGTAATAGAAGGGCACAGGGCGATACTGTCAGAGAGAGAGAGAGAGAGAGAGAGAGTGAGAGAGAATAGATGTTAACAACGAGTAAACATAAATGTTCAAATGTGTGTGAAATCTTACGGGACTTAACTGCTAAGGTCATCATTCCCTAATCTTACACACTACTTATCCCAAATTATCCTAAGGACAAACATACACATGTTGTGACTATGCAAGACAGCCAAGTCACAATGAGAGGAAGCCGAAAGGCACGCGTTTAAATACGCAGACCGGCGTGAGGTCTGAAACAGGACAATGTCTTGAGAATTGCAATAAAGTACGAAAATCTTGTAATTCTTAACTTTAATCCATAATCGGTGTACATCGCTCTTGTACAGATATAATCTCCATTTCACTATACTCGTAATGGCGCCTTGCTAGGTCGTAGCCAATGACTTAGCTGAAGGCTATGCTAAATATCGTCTCGGCAAATGAGAGCGTATTGGTCAGTGTAGCTTCGCTAGCAAAGTCGGCTGTACAACTGGGGCGAGTGCCAGGACGTCTCTCTAGACCTGCCGTGTGGTGGCGCTCGGTCTGCTATCACTGACAGTGGCGACACGCGGGTCCGACGTATACTAGCGGACCGCGGCCGATTTAAAGGCTACCACCTAGCAAGTGTGGTGTCTGGCGGTGACACCACAACACACCCATGCCCTAGGGAGGTCTCGAACCTCCGCCGGGACCAGCCTCAGAGTCCATGACTGCAGCGCCTGAGACCGCTCGGCTAATCCCGCGCGTCGAGCAAACATAATATGAAATCGTTGGCGTATTGTGTGGAGGAGGGAGGGTGTATTCATGGATGGAGGGGAAGAGAGAGACGTATTTGGAGTAACAAAAACTACTGTGACAGAGTCCGTTTACGCTGATTAGTTTGTATGTAGACAGGGTATAAATGAAATCAAAATAGAATACTTAACAAACTGTATATTCAAAAGAAACCCACATGAATTAAAAGGGCAACTCAAAGGAAAGCTAACCCATATTGTATCTTTTCTGTTGTCACGTGATCTTCCACAAGCTCCCAATGAGGAAAACTGACGAAAAAGAAGACATAACAAAACATTTTAAGAACTCTAATATTTTATCCAGAATCCTTCATTATTTTGTACTTCTATCACGCGTCTTGGCATAGAATGTATAAGCCGTCGGACGCAACAGCCTGAAGAAGCAACTTCCCCCCAGGCTTCCAGGACGCAGTCCCAAAGAGCGTCCGCAGTAGTTGGTTGGTTTCGTGGCCAGTTCTCTGTTAATGTTCTGGCGACCTCAACCCAAATGTTTTCCATGGAGTTCATATCAGCCGCCCGAGGCGGCCAGTCCATGACGTTGACGCCAATCGTGGAGAGCCGCTGCTGAACAAATGCAGACTTGTGAATGGGAGAATGGTCCTCTACCAATGTGACGTCCCCTTCTGCGTACAGCATTCGCACTGACTGAAGCATCACATTTTCTAATATGCGGGCATACTGCGGGCTGTCCAGAGTTCTTCTATCCTGCGAAGAATTCCCGCCCCTCTCGCAGAATTCCAACCCCAGCAGGTAAAAGATAGCCGGCCACTTCTTCTCGTCGTGGTTACATATTAGCGTCGATGGCGAGTCCCTTGCGGCCTGTAAACGATTCGTTGACAGCCGTTATTGGTGGAAAACACCTTCTCATCAGTGAAAATGACGTTGTCCCACGACGCCCTCAGATGGAGCTCCGCAAATGCTAGCCGGTATAAAATGTTGTCTTCGCTGAGCTCTTGTTTCACGGCGGATCGTCTTGCACGCCGGCCAGCGTCCCTCAGTCTTCGGCGAATCGTGTGACTGGAGCCGGGGAAGTTGGTCTCTTGCCGCAACTGCTTCGCGTTCAGAAAGGGATTTTCTCTGCTCCTAGACACTAGGTCCCTGTCAAAAAAAATGGTTCAAATGGCTCTGAGCACTATGGGACTTAACATCTATGGTCATCAGTCCCCTAGAACTTAGAACTACTTAAACCTAACTAACCTATGGACATCACACAACACCCAGCCATCACGAGGCAGAGAAAATCCCTGACCCCGCCGGGAATCGAACCCGGGCGTGGGAAGCGAGAACGCTACCGCACGACCACGAGATGCGGGCAGGTCCCTGTCTTCCTGCTGTGAGATGACTCTCTTCCTGTCTGAACCAGGAGCCCTGTTGGTGGTGCCTCTTTCAAGGCAGATCCTCCATCTCGTTGCAGTGGTATGTGGTACGCCATACCGTCTGCCAGCTTCTATGATGGAACATCCTCCTTCCTCAATGAGAGCGACGACTCTACCTCGGCCGGCCGGAGTGGCCGAGCGGTTCTAGGCGCTTCAGTCTGGAACCGCGCGACCACTACAGTCGCAGGTTCGAATCCTGCCTCGGGCATGGATGTGTGTGATGTCCTTAGGTTAGTTAGGTTTAAGTATTTCTAAGTTCTAGGGGGCTGATGACCTCAGATGTTAAGTCCCATAGTGCTCAGAGCCATTTGAACCATTTTTTGACTCTACCTCGAATAGACCTCTCCCAGTGAGCCATTACGGCAGACAGCCTGATGTGTATTTTTTTTCCTTTATTGAATTTCGATTCTCCCCAAAGGGGGCGGGCTGGCAGCAGCTTAGTATGCCGCTCTTCAGCCTACAGACTTTGTTTGAAAAAGGTGAAGAGAATAAATAATAAAAACAGGCGATAAAATCGGAGACTTAAAGACCTGATGTGTATTTCTGCTTGCCGCTCTTATACTGACTCCAGGAGAGAAGGTAAACATATTTACGTCAAACGGAGCGGCAGAGGCAGAGGCATGCGGCGCAGCCGTGCTGGCTCGTCCCGGGCTGTTGGCCCACCAACGCCACCGCCGCCAGCTCGCTCACTTCCGTCTCGCCTCGGCCAATAAGCTACCCAAGTCTGTAGCATAAACTAACGCAGCTACAGCTATTATGCTATAACATGTGCAGGCACACCTACAGTTGACGATTTATTCAAATATTTGACGAACAATACTTTCGAAAATACATTCATTTTAAACATAGCTACCACAAAATATTTCACCTAGCTAGCAATAGCATGACGCAGGGAACTATACTTTCTTATAAGCGCAGTGCATTAGATGTAGCATTAAGAAAACCTGTATTCAACCACGACAACTAAGCGGAATGTAAAAGTCAACAGGTTTTGCGGCAGCATCTCCAAATAATAGTATATACTTAGTGTATAATACACGTTTTGTGCACTTATAACATGTACTCAGTGTCTCTGAAACAATACGTGCTGCACGACGGAAATTACTTTCTGCTGAGGCACTTCATTTACATCTCAATGATACACGACTACTAGAGAACATTGCTCTTTTCGGCAGTCAATCCACTTGTAAATTAACATCATGATATCGCTGATATTAGGCAGCACCTTACTAGGCCTTAAGGTTTGCAACTAAACATGCTACTCCTAGCTACTACTGAATATGAAGTTGATTATTAACGTGTCTTCATAACCATGTGTGCGGCGTTCGACTCTCAGTCAGCATAGACGTTTTCGTCACCTTATTTCTAGTTAAACGTGTGCTGATGGTGGACCAACATTGGACATTTCTCATCTGTTCCTGGTTAGACAACGACGGCGGGAGGCACCGGGTTCGAATCCCGGTCAGGCAATACAACTTCAGTCGTCATTTAAGGTTCCAACACCACTACTGGTGACAAACTGTGATATCTACATTCTGATTTTACGTACCTATTCAACAATCCGGTTAGGTGCTGGTTTCGCATCCTTGTCCCCAGCATTACATGATGGCATTTCAATTTTAAACATGTGCATCCTTTATTCCTTGACAATGCAACACTATACAACATCTTTCGAGGTTAATTACCAAGAAGGTAATTGTCATGTTAGGGTTCCTGCTTTCGTACAAACATTATCATCATTTACGTTCAAGTTGAGAATTGATAACTGATACTGGTGCAGACGTCAATATTTGACGTCTCTTTCTGCCTAGTGATCGAGTCTCGACAAGGCACAAAGCTTTGCTTGGTTAACAATGGCTTTACATTCTGGGTTTGCATCCGGATCCAGAATGAAGACGTTGTTCATGTCATTTAAAGTACAACTTCGTGTAAAAGTAACTGTTGATGAGTAATGTGAACCATGATATTACTTGTGATTCGCTGTTAATGTTGGAATTTCTGTAGAGTGGTTGCGGCCGTTAATCACGTTTTCTTTTAACTGCTTAGTATTACATAAAGTTGATGCGAAACCACTCCCCGTTGAACACTGAACGACGTTCAGCATGTGTTGGGTAAACCTTTTAGACAGCAAAGAACTTGTTTCCTATTACCATACAACTTTATAAATCCATATTCTGTCTCAAATATTTAATTGTGCCTAAGGATTACTGAGCGATTTATGTGACAAAACTAGTTGTCTCATAACATTTGAAATGTCACTTATTGTAATTACGTTTAGTTTACAAACGTTAAGGACTGTCTGGTCTCTTCTGTACTATCATGGTGTTACTTTACATCTCGATGGACTGTCATAAAGACCGGTGTTCTCTAGTGGTCTCTAGCGGTACCCATTGTGTATCTTACAACGACTGTACTGTGGAGGGTTGCGACTATGTGCAACACAGATATACTATGTTGGTTGCATACATTCAGGTGCAGCCTACACGTTGGAATTCAGGGGTGACCCACTTTTTTTGCTGTCAAGTGTACAAGCGACACTTCAGGGCAACCAGGTAGACATACTTCACTACATCATAACATCTTTGCCACTTATCGATATGCTGCACGTTTCTATGTAACCGGCAGCTTCCTCTACATGCGGACGGTTCTGAAAATGGCAGTGCAATAGCGATGTCATTGGCCTCTTACTTTACATTAATTTTCTTTTTAATATTTTATATTTTACAGTGTAAGTTTAAATATGGAACTTAAGCTGAGCCGGCCAGAGTGGCCGTGCGGTTCTAGGCGCTACAGTCTGGAACCGCGCGACCGCTACGATCGCAGGTTCGAATCCTGCCTCGGGCATGGATGTGTGTGATGTCCTTAGGTTGGTTAGGTTTAATTAGTTCTAAGTTCTAGGGGACTGGTGACCTCAGAAGTTAAGTCCCATAGTGCTCAGAGCCATTTGAACCATTTTGATCTTAAGCTGATAAGATAATTCGATATCATTAGCAAGCTGATAACAAAAGTTATGTGACAAGATAAAAAGGTTTGTGAGTAACCAGTGGCGCTTAGACAAATACGGTTCGGCAGAGGCCAGTGTAAGTTATCGGCTCTGTTATTATATGCTATTTTATGTTTTAATTTTTTTCATCACAAAGATAATAGTGGATAATGTTGCAGCCAATACTATAAATAAAATCGATTTTAAGTTAGTTGCACGCAGTGTGTTTCTTTAGTGGATACAGTAGTAAGGAACATATGTTGTCCTTGAATAGGCAATTCAAATATTTATTTATTCTACGTCTTATATCAAATAGTAAAAATAATACATAACATTGGTGCAGCGTCAGTTGCCAACACCAGATTGGACTGTACAAATATATACAGAAAGTCTATTCAGATGATAACGAGCCCCGGCCAATATGGAAGTCTGTACACGTTATTCAACAAAATGGGGCTCTGTGGATGAATGTTCGAACTCAAGTACACTTGCCGCGGAAGCTCCGGAAAGTGGATGCGTGTATTTAATTGGTAACGATGTAATCGCTCGTGATAGGAAGCTCGTGCCGCAGTGGCGGCTGTGGGAAACGCGGCGCGTACATGGCAGCGCGAGTATTTGAAATTGTGGCCGATACCGATGTAACTGGAGTTTTTCGACATGTATTTAGTAAGCTTTCCTTCTATAGATTACGAATTTGTATGGAGACAATTATGGGGCGAGGCTTCCGCTATTTAACCACACCACATTGCTGCTTCTCCAGCATTTGACAGCATTTGGAGACTTACGCAGTTCCTGCACCGTAGAGCATAATTTACATTTTATCTGAATGTTCCTCTATATTCATAGTTCTCTGTATTTCAGAGTACGGTCTGTAGATAGTCCACCTTTGTATTGAATCCGGCCTCCTGTAAATGTGATTTGTGCGAGCCAGAATTTTCTAAGTGCAACTGTGAAATTAATTTCTGTTTTCCAAAATGTTTTCGAAGATACACGAAATAATATGTGTATTTAAAAGGTATTTCAGAAAATGTTTTCATAATTTGTAAGTATTATATTTGACTACTCTTGGCCCGACAGACAAAATCAATAATCCATGAGGGGTCACGACACGACAGAATTAAGAGTGCATAATTTGAGGCAAGAAGATACATGCACAGAATCTTTCACGTAACACCCTAAAACTAAATTCGTGAGTGCCAGATCCAGAGATCTAGATGACCATGAGTGGAACACAGCGACGTAATGTCCAGTGGGACATATTCCGCTCTGGCGAAATCCATTGTTCTGAAAAATATAAAGTATGTAATGCGTATCAAGCTTCGGCATCAGCCATAGTTCGAACATGTCAAGGCCCATCTTGGTTGAAACAGTTCAGAACACGAGAATGAATCTTATAGTTTCTGTTCTGACGACGTGCAGAAGACATTAAATTACGGTGAGTCACTTTGATGTTCAGTTATACGTAAAAGGCTTTCTGTATCCGACATTCGAATGTTATGGCGGTTGACATTGGTAGTTACGTGGAAGACTACCTCATCTCTGAAAAAGGGGCCTGCAGCAAATATTTCTACCTTCATAGCTTCCTGCATTGCCCAAGGATTATCCGGCTTCCGATTCACAACGCTTTCTTCTGAACTTTTTTTTATGTTCTCTGCAATTTTTATAGATGTACGCCACCCCTGACGTATAAGCGACATCAACGCAGAGGTGGCAGTTTGAACTAAAAACTGCAAACAACAGACGTGCATTTGTTTTATTATTATTAGTGTCACGGAACATAGATGTTTATTACTGTGGTTATGAATTTCTGTCAGTGTGGACTATTTTCAGACCAGAAGACAAGGAACCTGTAGGTATGTTACTATCTGATTTGCACACTGATCCGTTTCCGCGATTATGGTTGTTAGAAGAACGATTTCGTCCTACTCATTACCACTCTACTGTCTTTGTGGAAAAAAAGCGTCGATGTGTTGTGCGCCAGTGCTGCTGCCGACGGCCACTGCCTCGGACCGTAGCTGTAAATCCCACAAAGCTACCTAACGCAAAACTTACGTCACTCTCCAGTTGGAGGTGCAAAATGAAATAACTATCTCTCACACCTAATTCTGGGAGCAGAATTGCAAGTGATTCTCTCACTAGCAGCAGACATAGTACCACCGTAGTTGCTCCTGTCTTCCGTCGTAAGATTCGCCATTTCTTCGAGAGTCAATCGTAGCCTCTCATGGGCAGTAATCCAGTCGGAAGATTCATTTCTCGTCGAGCTTTCTCTCAGTTCTCAATAATTTTCCAAACGTATTACGTCCGACCAGGCGGACCAATGAAATTCCCCCACTTTCGCACCCAGAGGCCTACCGCTGAAGAACGAAATGTGTTTAGCTGTGTCATGTCCGTGCCTCAGAGGAGCGCATGAACGTATATATGATGGCCCAGCTACAGGTATTCTTGGGACAAGAAAGCTGCAGTCTGACACCTATAGAATCCTCACACCCTGCCTGCCGTGTTCTGCCGAGGGCATTGAGCCGTAAATACCTGGAGTTTTCACAGCGCCTGCTTAGTGTCCAGCGGTGTAGTGCCCTGCTGTCGACAGACTGGCGCCGTCTTCTCTGCATTCTCCGCCCAAGGCTGATTACTGCCCTCCTTAGGGGCCATTTACTACACTTTACAATGCCCTCGCCGCAAAAAAATACTTTAGGAACGTGGGAACTGCGGTCATCTTTCTCACAATTCCAACGACGGCCTTCCCCGCTGTCAGCAATGTGTCGACTCGTCACGAGCGTCCACCCACCCTGTGCAGTGCACGCAACAGCCTTCGCCGAGCACTGTCCTATCAGGCGTCGGCGTTATCTTTACAACCTCCTCGGTGGTCGTCGACCCTCTTCGATCTGCTGTCTGTATGTGGAACTGCCAGTCCAGCGAAACGTTTTTCTCAAGAAACAATACGCCTACAAGTTCTACATCTATTGGCAATCACTATCGGATGACCTTTAATAAGAATAAAGGAATACACTACCTTCAAATCAAATTAATTCGATCTACATATCAGTATATATAATTTACATTTCAGATACTGATAATGTGAAAGTGGACGAAACCGTTAGTTTCCCCGCCTTTCAATGTCGTCAAGAAGAAAAAAGTGATTGCAGTGTCCCTCCCGCACACCTTGACTGCCGAACGAATACAATAAGTCGTTGAAACCTGACACAACCTTATACAAGTGAAAATGCGTACAATTCTTTTCTGGAAACATCATGCATAACAAGGCTTGATTTTATGAATTCGAACCTAACACAAATCGACGCAGTGCAAAAATTCACTTGAAGTGTTAAGGGGGGTAGGACGTCAAACAGGACGACTCGCAGAAGGAGAGGCACCAGAGGACATTTTAATTTCCACTGTCTATACTTATACGAATAAATTCATAAAACTTTGTCAAAATGGACAGAAAGGATTCAGGATTTACACTCATAGCAGTGGAAGTTCAAAAATAAAAGAAAATAATTATTTTTACATTTCAAATTTGACCTTTTTTCACTTACCATTGGCCGCATTTGTTGCTATAGGTACATTTTTCTTCATAAGTAAGGGTGATTCATCGATGAATTTTGCACAGCATACAAACAACACTTACAGGTGTATCAAACTCTAGAATTTTCCAAATCTATTGAAAATTGTGGTAAAAATTGAAGTAATTAACTATAAAATATGAGTCTTTTCTAAACATGAAGTTTAAAATGTACATAGCCTTCATTTTTTCATAAATTAAACAATTTGTAGAGTTTCATACACCTGTTAGTATGGTTTGTATGCTGTGCAAAATTCATCGAAGAATCTCTCTTACTTATGAAGAAACGTGTACCAACGGCAACAAACGCAGCCAATAGTAAGTGAAAAAATGATGAACTTTCACATGTAAAACAAAATTAATTTTGTTGTGTTTTTGAACTTCCACTGCTATGTGTGTGAATCCTGAATCGTTCCTGACAGTGGGAATTAAAATGTGCTGTGGTGTCTCTGCTGCTCCAGGACGGCCCGTTTGACGTCCTACCCCCCTTAAACTCATGCCCATGTAACCGACATTCAAGCCAATAAGCAGCACGGCTTGAACATTTTTTTTTTGTGCCACTCTCGAAACGTTTTTGACTGCTGTGGTATTACTATGCATTAAATATAGCCGTTTGTAGCCACTGCAATCGTTTTGAACTCCTCGGTACTGTATATGCACTTTTATTGGTGTAAGATTACTACGAATCATTTCGTTTTGTATGAAAAGCACACTGATTTCTGTCGTAATATGGGGGGGGGGGGGGAGGGGGCTAGTACGGAGCGCGGCCTCTGTTCCGTGCTGGATTTTTTCTTTGGGGATATGTTGCCTTTCCTAACTGTACTGATCAGTCAGCGGCAAGTACTGTGGAATATACCTGTCGTCGAGCCGGCGGCTTTCAGTTATTCTCGCCAGCTCTGTGCAGACAGTACAACTAACACACACAGAGGCGCAAGGCCTGTCTCTCTGTCCGTCGCACCGCCGCAGGTGAAGGTGTCCACCTGCTGCTCTGTTCTGTCCGCACCTGCTGAATTATTAGACGTCAGTCGCCTGTGAAGCCTGCCGTCTGCAGCGCCAGCACCGACCGATCACAGGCAGTCTCTCGCACTGAACTGGCAGCGGCGTTGATTATGCCGAGCTGCCAGGGCAGTGTCAGCTACCACACTAATCGTGCAGTATGTGTCCGGGCCGGCACACACAGGACGCTTCCTGCTGAATATACCGACCACAAGTTCCACCTGGATCTGTAACGTCAAAATGCGGCGTATTCAGAACCGATACACCTCACAGTGCTAATACTTCAGACGGAATGCAGTATCAGAGGCGGCTAGTACTCCAAGTAATTCTTTAGTCTCTTTACTTTTTCCGTGATCCTTCTGTCCTCGTTGCTGTATCAGACGTAATCAGCCACTTTGCAAGTCATTCTCCACCGACTGACCTTACATAAAATAGCAGACAATATCATACAGAGATGTGTCACATGGAGAGACGTACACTTGTGTTCTTCTGAGAAAAAAGGGTTTCATTTTACTTGATGGTATAATGACCAGTCGACAATACGTCCAAAAGCGGGTAGAGAAAGCATCACTCCACATAATACTATGCTAGTTGTACTCTCACCGTGCGTCTGTGATCAAGAAAGACTTGAATCGCACGCACTTACAGTAGTTTGTGCAAAACGGGACAATGGTTTTTTTTAATGATGCTAGATAGGTAGCATTGTGAATGATGAACGATGTCATACAGAAAATCAGTTTGGTATGAGACGGAAGCCGGCGAGAAAACGAGGTCCTATGTAGTATCTAAAGCATCGAGGACGATCCATTGACTGCTTTGCACATAATTCGTATGCATAATCAGACGACACTGTCGAGGGCGTTATTTGTGCCAGTAATTCTTGTTGATCATAAATACCGAACGCAGACTTATTAGGCAGAGAATAAAAAACAGTGAATGAATAGTGGAAGTGAGTAAGAATTAAATAACATGTTGAATGAGCTGACCAGTCTAACGATGACAGATTATGTATTGACAGCAAACAAGAGCAAGACGAAAGTGGACGAGTACCAGAAATAAATGACAATCACCGTGACTGGCGACCAAATAGTAGATCAAGTAAATGAATTTTGCTGCTTTGGAAGCAAATTGAAGCGCGACCAACGAAGGATGGATCATATAAAAACCAGATTGGTACGGACAAGGATAGCATTGCTTGGTAAACCAGATGTGCTAGGATGGAGTATGCTTTATGTCTTGAGTGCAGCAATATATGGAGGCTACCCACGGAGTATGGGGTGACCAGAAAGTAAGAGAATCGAAGCTATTTACGAGCGGAGTTACATAAACAAACTGACGTTCGAGTGGGCTGATATGATAGGGACTGAGAACGTTTTCTGTAGTGGACTGTTTAGGCAGCCAGTCCACAGTGAAGTACCCGAAAGGGCACGCGTCAACTCACTCAGTCTGGCGTTAAGTCTGGAACAGGATTCGTAATGAATGTGATAAAGAGAAGAACGTAGCTACTAGAACACTTAACTTTTATATTGTCCTTTGGTATACAGCATTCTGGATGATACAAGTGAGACTCAATCTTGAGGTACATGCAACGCTACAAATGGTTAATGGCGCCTTGCTAGGTCGTAGCCATTAACTTAGCTGAAGGCTATTCTAACTGTCTCTCGGCAAATGAGAGAAAGGCTTCGTCAGTGTAGTCGCTAGCAACGTCGTCGTACAACTGGGGCGAGTGCTCGTACGTCTCTCGAGACCTGCCTTGTGGTGGCGCTAGGTCTGCGATCCTGACAGTGGCGACACGCGGGTCCGACATGTACTAATGGGCCGCGGCCGATTTAAGCTACCACCCAGCAAGTGTGGTGTCTGGCGGTGACACCACATTTTCTCTAGAAACAAAGCGGGAAGTAATATTGGGAAACACTAGCTAGAAGAAAGGAGAGGATGATTGGACATACATTAAGACATCAGGCAATAACTTTCATGATATGAGGGGGAGGCATAAAGGGTACAAGCAGTGGGAGAGGACAAAGATAATGATAGAGATCGAAGTCCTTATAGAGACGGAGCACAATTTCGAAATTTTTCTAGGATGGGAAAGAAACCATAATGCTATTTTCCTATAGCGATTTTGGGAAATCGCAGGAAACCTGCATCTAGATGGCCACATGCAGATTCGAACCGTTGGCCTCACAAATGCAAGTCCAGTGTACCACCTCCATCAGTAGAAATAATGGATGACGTAGGGTCTTGAGGGTATGTTTCAGTAGCAGCCTCGCTGCTCGGAGTGGATCATTAACACAAAATTAGAGAAGAAGAAAAGATATGGAAGCACTGTTTGAATGTTCGCCAATTTCGGTTGAACTAATGTGGAATTTGTTGTGGGACATCAAGCAATATTCCCACTTCGGGCCCTATAGGTTCATGAAGTTATGACACATTAGCGACACTATACATAGCATTCAAAATGGCGTCTGTAATGCCAAACAGAGAGTTGTCATTGAGTTTCCCTTGGCGGAAAACCAGAGCATCGCAGACAGTCGTAGGCGCTTGCAGAATGTCTACAGAGGCCGGGCAGTGAGTGAAAGCGCAGCGAGTCCTCGGGCGGTGTGTCCACCATCGCAAACCTGTGTGACGTCCCGCGTGCTGGCCGGCCGCACGCAGCTGTCACTGCTGCACTGTTGGAACGTGCGGACACCCTCGTTCGAGGTGGTCGATGGATCACAGTCACACACTTCGCTGCTCAAATTGAGGTCTCTGTTGGCAGTACTGACACATTCGTTCACCCAAGAGCAGCTCGCAAAACTTCATTGGATTGTTCTTCTTCATCCACATTACAGCACGTATCATGCACCTTCAAACTGTCGGTCGAAAAGGTGGATGGACTCCGCGGGAAGCAGTACATCGATGATGTGGAGGTTATTGATACAGCAAGACGTTGGTGTGCGACGCCGACCATTCTCACCCAATGAAACCACCACACTCAGACTGTAATGTTGTGAGAACAAGTGACGATTTCGAAGAGGCGCTTATTTTACTATTTGTTAACAGTCTTGATCACGATTTATTTATGAAGGTGACCGGTTTCGACCACTGCTGTAGTCATCTTCAGACCATTGAGTAGGAAACTCTTTTTTCTGGAGAATTGAATGCAAAGCTCTCTGGTACCTGGGACATGGTACCATGCGGCGATTCCGACCCTCCTAGTAAGGTGGCGTAACGCCACCCCATTTTGAGTGGTGATTATATTGAAAAATAATGTTTTGCAGCAAAAAGAGTGGAGGATAATGTGGAGTATTGCAATCCTGAATAAAACCAACTTGCTTTTAGAAGAAGTGTGATCTATTAATTATTGAGTGCTCCTCGTAGACTGTCTACAGTGAAGATGCATTAACCATTTCTAATAACAAGAAAAAATTTATCCAGAGCACTTTTTCAGAAACGAATGTAGAAACAGATTCCCTAGTTTATTTCAAGTAGTACAGAACTAGAATAATCTAAGTTGATTTGACCCAAAATTATTAACGTCATTTCTGTAGAAAAACAATTCGTGGTACTACTCGCTCTGAGGTAATATTTCGTGAGATTTTACCAACATCTCACTTGATATACTACATCTGCGACTTGTAGATTGTCATTTTTATATTCTAACACAAGAAAGAAACGATAAATTAAGTCGAACAGAGTTACTAATTTTCCAAAATTATTACACGTAATGTCATCCTTCATGAAGCGGCTACGATGATCAGTATACCCCAGGTACCAGAGAGCTTTGCATTCAATTCTCCAGAAGAAAGAGTTTCCTACTCAATGGTCTGAAGATGACCACAGCAGTGGTCGAAACCGGTCACCTTCATAAATAAATCGTGATCAAGACTGTTAACAAATAGTAAAATAAGCGCCTCTTCGAAATCGTCACTTGTTCTCACAACATTACAGTCTGAGTGTGGTGGTTTCATTGTTATAATGCTGCGAAAACGCTGGCAGTCTACAAAGGAGATTGCTTCCAAAACAGGCGAGCGGTCTAAGAATGTAACTCAAGTGTGTGGGATCCAAACCACATAAGATTATCAGCAGATACCGAAAGTATGAAAAGCAGACAGCACCATTGGTAACGTATTTGCTTCATCGTAAGAGAGCATCATGCAAGTGTAGAAAAAGTTGAGTTGGAAGATGCTTGAAGTTAACGCAAACTATCTTTCGAAAGAGTATTTACGATATTCGATGTACCAGCATTACGACAGGAATCTGAGAATATACTACACCTTCTTACATATAGATGTTGCAGCGATCGGGAAGACGAAATTAATCTAATTACACTCTGAACAGTTGTACTGAGAAGTAACTTTTCCAATGATCCATACCTTAATATGTCGTACAATGAGAACTACTTCTTACCATGCACTTCACAGTACTTTACAGAGATGTGGAAGCGGATGCACACTCTGCGGGGAACCGCGCAGCAAGAAAAAGGCAAAGACGGCAGTGCTGGGGTGACCTTGAGGCAAGCAATCACAGCCGAAGTTAATAAGGTAATGCAGCCATGTTAGCGGCGGGGAACACAAACTAGTCTGATATCGCGTATCTGAGCGAGCGGCAAAGCGTACAGCGATGTTACAGATTAAATGGGCCGGTAAGACTTAGTTGGGTTGTTTCGTCATCGCGGCGCAATGCCAGCGAGCAGCGGCCTTCGAGAAAGCAGGATAGACGCATCATAAGTCTCACTCAGATGAAAGCTTTGGGACAGTGTGCGAAGTCTAAGAGGTTCTAATCAAACAAGACCAAAACTGGATGACGCCCCACTAAACAATAGATAAATAAACAAAAATTAAAAAAAAACAAAAATAAAGAAGACGTCCGCTGTTGACATGAAAATTATATCACCATGAAGACAGTGTACAACAAACCTCAAACTGGCATCGGCTGTAATGAATTCCTGGATGCGCAAACGAACCTCTCACTTTGCGTGAACTGAAAGGCGATCTGTTTAATTGTCAAAAGCCATTCAGCAGCCAACATCGCATAAAATATTCTTTTAAAATTGAGATGGCCGGTTTCAACAGACAGCCGGCCGCTCTGGTCGAGCGGTTACAGGCGCTTCAGTTTGGAACCACGCGACCGCCACGGTCGCAGGTTGACATCCTGCCTCGGCCATGGATATGTGTGATGTCCTTAGGTTAGTTAGGTTTAAGTAGTTCTAAATTCTACGGGACTGATGACCTCAGATGTTAAGTCCCAGAGCCATTTAAACCATTTTTTTCAACAGACAATGCTGTCATCTTCAAGTCTGTGACAAAGTGCACGTACATGGAATATGTCTCTTAAGTTACGGTTTAACATGTGATACAGAAGTTTTAGATGGGTGTTATGAAAACCGGAAGAGGACCTATACATTTACATACCCTAAAATCTTTAATTGTAAAACATGTTCATTTTACGTCGACATCACGCACAAAATGTCAAATGGATAAAAAATAGCATGCTATAAAAGACGTGTCATTGCTAAAATATTTAGCGACATGAAGCACCTACGTCCATACTGTTCACAGTTGCTTTTTGTATCTTACAACCACGGTACGCAATAACACGATTGTTTAAATATGCTGGACATATTCAAAACAGTGCGAATCCACTATAACTGGGGTGTAAGGTACAAATGACAGGCAGAGATTTTTAAACACCACAATAATTTTAACAGGAAAGAAGAAGGCTTGAAGTTACATAAGATAAGGCGATCGACTTTGTGCCAAAGATGTGACAATCGATTACCTTCGATCGAGAGTAATGACGCCAGCCACAGATAGTTTTACTGTTGACAACACGTGCCGAGTGGTGGCGCTCTCTACACGCTCTATATAAACAGGACCTCCACGGCGTAGCAGCCAGTCGTAGACTCACCTCAGATGATGTTGCCCGCAGCTAGCAACGAAACGTCGGGGAGAAGTATTTCTACTATTGGATCACGGCCTCTTAGCCCGGAAGTTTTAATTACTGAAGACGCCGGCCGTGAAAGCCTACACGCTATGATTAGACGCCTCTACGGGGAGAATATGTCGGTTATGGTACGACGATTGGAGAGCTTACGCAAGAAGAAGGCCCAGCAGCTTTGTTGGTTCACTTTCTTGCTACGTTGTCGTGACACCGGTACAGTTCCGAAGTTTTTGAAGGTGAGAAGACTGTTTCATTCAGCGCAAGCTAGCCGTATCTATTCACGCATGGAACTGGCAATGCTACGAGAACGGATCCATGAAACACATCGAGGACTGGCGGTAACATACAGTCAACTATTAAATCTCCATCTATTTATTAGCAATACAATGCAGGTTTGCGATTGGAATAAGGTGGATGGGCTAACATTTAGATACATGGAACATAGTGCAGAAGTGTCTTCTAATAGGCAGAAGAAGAAGTTTGATAATCTACAGAAGAGCAGACAGGAAACTCCCGTTATAGACAATTCTCGAACGGTTATAAATTTGTCCGGAAAAAAATTATCCAGGGAAGAAACTTCTGTTCTCTCGAAAGCAGGAAATTTTGCAATTACTCCACTGAAGATTCCAACGGAGGATGTTGTTGTTGTTGTGGTCTTCAGTCCTGAGACTGGTTTGATGCAGCTCTCCATGCTACTCTATCCTGTGCAAGCTTCTTCATCTCCCAGTACCTACTGCAACCTACACCCTTCTGAATCTGCTTAGTGTAGTCATCTCTTGGTCTCCCTCTACGATTTTTACCCTCCACGCTGCCCTCCGATGCTAAATTTGTGATCCCTTGCTGCCTCAAAACATGTCCTACCAACCGATCCCTTCTTCTAGTCAAGTTGTGCCACAAACTTCTCTTCTCCCCAATCCTATTCAATACCTCCTCATTAGTTACGTGATCTACCCACCTTATCTTCAGCATTCTTCTGTAGCACCACATTTCAAAAGCTTCTATTCTCTTCTTGTCCAAACTGGTTATCGTCCATGTTTCACTTCCATACATGGCTACACTCCATACAAATACTTTCAGAAACGACTTCCTGACACTTAAATCTATACTCGATGTTAACAAATTTCTCTTCTTCAGAAACGCTTTCCTTGCCATTGCCAGTCTACATTTTATATCCTCTCTACTTCGACCATCATCAGTTATTTTGCTCCCCAAATAGCAAAACTCCTTTACTACTTTAAGTGTCTCATTTCCTAATCTAATACCCTCAACATCACCCGACTTAATTCGACTACATTCCATTATCCTCGTTTTGCTTTTGTTGATGTTCATCTTATATCCTCCCTTCAAGACACCATCCATTCCGTTCAACTGCTCTTCCAAGTCCTTTGCTGTCTCTGACAGAATTACAATGTCATCGGCGAACCTCAAAGTTTTTACTTCTTCTCCATGAATTTTAATACCTACTCCGAATATTTCTTTTGTTTCCTTTACTGCTTGCTCAATATACAGATTGAATAACATCGGGGAGAGGCTACAACCCTGTCTCACTCCTTTCCCAACCACTGCTTCCCTTTCATGCCCCTCGACTCTTATAACTGCCATCTGGTTTCTGTACAAATTGTAAATAACCTTTCGCTCCCTGTATTTTACCCCTGCCACCTTCAGAATTTGAAAGAGAGTATTCCAGTTAACGTTGTCAAAAGCTTTCTCTAAGTCTACAAATGCTAGAAACGTAGGTTTTCCTTTTCTTAATCTTTCTTCTAAGATAAGTCGTAAGGTTAGTATTGCCTCACGTGTTCCAACATTTCTACGGAATCCAAACTGATCTTCCCCGAGGTCCGCTTCTACCAGTTTTTCCATTCGTCTGTAAAGAATTCGCGTTAGTATTTTGCAGCTGTGACTTATTAAACTGATAGTTCGGTAATTTTCACATCTGTCAACACCTGCTTTCTTTGGTATTGGAATTATTATATTCTTCTTGAAGTCTGTGGGTATTTCGCCTGTCTCATACATCTTGCTCACCAGATGGTAGAGTTTTGTCATGACTGGCTCTCCCAAGGCCATCAGTAGTTCTAATGGAATGTTGTCTACTCCCGGGGCCTTGTTTCGACTCAGGTCTTTCAGTGCTCTGTCGAACTCTTCACGCAGTATCTTATCTCCCATTTCATCTTCATCTACATCCTCTTCCATTTCCATAATACTGTCCTCAAGTACATCGCCCTTGTATAAACCCTCTATATACTCCTTCCACCTTTCTGCCTTCCCTTCTTTGCTTAGAACTGGGTTGCCATCTGAGCTCTTGATATTCATACAAGTGGTTCTCTTCTCTCCAAAGGTCTCTTTAATTTTCCTGTAGACAATATCTATCTTACCCATAGTGAGACAAGCCTCTACATCCTTACATTTGTCCTCTAGCCATTCCTGCTTAGCCATTTTGCACTATCTGTCGATCTCATTTTTGAGACGTTTGTATTCCCTTTTGCCTGCTTCATTTACTGCATTTTTATATTTTCTCCTTTCATCAATTAAATTCAATATTTCTTCTGTTACCCAAGGATTTCTATTAGCCCTCGTCTTTTTACCTACTTGATCCTCTGCTGCCTTCACTACTTCATCCCTCAGAGCTACCCATTCTTCTTCTACTGTATTTCTTTCCCCAATTCCTGTCAATTGTTCCCTTATGCTCTCCCTGAAACTCTCTACAACCTCTGGTTCTTTCAGTTTATCCAGGTCCCATCTCCTTAAATTCCCACCTTTTTGCAGTTTCTTCAGTTTCAATCTGCAGTTCATAACCAATGGATTGTGGTCAGAATCCACATCTGCCCCTGGAAATGTCTTACAATTTAAAACCTGGTTCCTAAATCTCTGTCTTACCATTATATAATCTATCTGATACCTATTAGTATCTCCAGGATTCTTCCAGGTATACAACCTTCTTTTATGATTCTTGAACCAAGTGTTAGCTATGATTAAGTTATGCTCTGTGCAAAATTCTACAAGGCGGCTTCCTCTTTCATTTCTTCCCCCCAATCCATATTCACCTACTATGTTTCCTTCTCTCCCTTTTCCTACTGACGAATTCCAGTCACCCATGACTATTAAATTTTCGTCTCCCTTCACTACCTCAATAATTTCTTTTATCTCGTCATACATTTCATCAATTTCTTCATCATCTGCAGAGCTAGTTGGCATATAAACTTGTACTACTGTAGTAGGTATGGGCTTTGTGTCTATCTTGGCCACAATAATGCGTTCACTATGCTGTTTGTAGTAGCTAACCCGCACTCCTATTTTTTATTCATTATTAAACCTACTCCTGCATTACCTCTATTTGATTTTGTATTTATAACCCTGTAATCACCTGACCAAAAGTCTTGTTCTTCCTGCCACCGAACTTCACTAATTCCCACTATATCTAACTTTAACCTATCCATTTCCCTTTTTAAATTTTCTAACCTACCTGCCCGATTAAGGGATCTGACATTCCACGCTCCGATCCGTAGAATGCCAGTTTTCTTTCTCCTGATAACGACGTCCTCTTGAGTAGTCCCCTCCCGGAGATCCGAATGGGGGACTATTTTACCTCCGGAATGTTTTACCCAAGAGGACGCCATCATCATTTAATCATACAGTAAAGCTGCATGTCCTCGGGAAAAATTACGGCTGTAGTTTCCCCTTGCTTTCAGCCGTTCGCAGTACCAGCACAGCAAGGCCGTTTTGGTTAATGTTACAAGGCCAGATCAGTCAATCATCCAGACTGTTGCCCCTGCAACTATTGAAAAGGCTGCTGCCCCTCTTCAGGAACCACATGTTTGTCTGGCCTCTCAACAGATACCCCTGCGTTGTGGTTGCACCTACGGTACGGCCATCTGTATCGCTGAGACACGCAAGCCTCCCCACCAACGGCAAGGTCCATGGTTCATGGGGGAAGATATTGTAGCTAATATAGAGGCGGGGATTCGGCTGTTACCATCACACACTGCTGATGAAGTTAGAATGGAAACAGCCAGGATAATGCTTGAAGCTAAGCCACCTAGCAGTAATCTGTCTCAAGGAGAAAAGAAAGCATTACGGGAGAGTAATGCGGACAAGAGTATTATTGTACTTTCTGCTGACAAGTGAAATGCTACCGTAGTGATGAAGAGTGAAGACTACCACAAGAAGATCAGTGACCTTTTGGATCTTACCACTTACAAAAAGTTGAAAAAGGATCCTACAACGAAAGTGTTGACAATTACCAATCAATTAATAAAAAAGTTTTCTATTCCTTCAGAGGATAAAAAAGATCTTTGCAAAACGGAAGCTTATCCTCCTAGATTATATGGGCTACCTAAGGTGCATAAACCTAATGTCCCACTGAGACCGATAGTAAGTGCTATTGGATCCCCTACTCAAGAGCTGGCTAGACATCTTGCCACCTTGTTACAACCGTTTACTGGAAAAACTGATCATCACATTAAAAACTCTATGCACTTCGTCGAAAAATTGAAGGAGATTACCGTCAGCCCCAGTGATATTCTTGTCAGCTTTGATGTGGTGTCTCTGTTCACCATGGTTCCTGTCAACGAAGCTCTTGCTTGCATATCTGACATATTTCCTACTGATACAGTAGCTTTGTTTAGACATTGCCTTTCCACGACTTATTTTCAATACAATAATGAGTTCTATGAACAAATTAATGGAGCGGCAATGGGTAGCCCTCTAAGTCCAGCCGTTGCTAATATTTTTATGGAATTTTTTGAACGGCAAGCACTGCAGTCAGCCAGAAAAAGGCCTTTGAAGTGGTATCGGTATGTTGACGAAACTTTTGTCATATGGAATCACGGTGAAGAAGAACTGAATCGTTTTTTGAAGCATTTGAATAGCATCAATTCAAAAATATAATTCACTATGGAGACAGAGAGTAATGGACAGATTAATTTTTTGGACGTCTCAGTAATTAAACGAATAGATGGGACTCTGGGTCACAAAGTCTACAGAAAAGATACGCATACCGATAGTTATCTTCATAAGGATTCAAACCATCATCCCAGGCAGAAGAGAGGTATTATCAAGACATTGGTGGACAGGCTAATAAAATCTGTGAGCCAGTTTATTTGCAAGAGGAACTAAATCACTTGCGAACCGCTTTCCAGAAAAATGGGTACGCTGGAAAGGAGATAGATCTAGCACTCCATCCCAGAAGAAAAATGTCCGAAAACGTGCAACAACAACAACCATCGGTGGGGAAAGTTTTTCTTCCATTCATCCACAATATTACTGACCGTATCGGGAAAGTGCTGGCCAAGTTCAGAGTTGAAACAATCTTCAGACCCACCAAGAAGATTAGTGAATGCTTAAGATCGGCGAAAGATGCACGACACCGTTTAGCTACTCCTGGTGTGTATAAGATTCCGTGTAGTTGTGGGAAGGTTTACATTGGAACCACAAAAAGAAGTATCAATACTCGCCTAACTGAACATAAAAGGAACTGTCGACTGGGACACACGGACAAATCAGCTGTAGCGGAACATGTTTTTGAAACGGGTGAGACGAGCGTGCTAGCTAAGACATCGCATTATTATGCACGTAAGTATAGAGAGGCTGTAGAGATTTTTAAACACCACAATAATTTTAACAGGAAAGAAGAAGGCTTGAAGTTAGATAAGATATGGCGATCGACTTTGTTCCAAAGATGTGACATTCGATTACCTTCCATCGAGAGTAATGACGCCAGCCAGAGATAGTTTTACTGTTGACAACACGTGACGAGTGGTGGCGCCCTCTACACGCTCTATATAAACAGGACCTCCACGGCCTAGCAGCCAGTCGAAGACTCACCTCAGATGATGTTGCCCGCAGCTGGCAACGAAACGTCAGGGAGAAGTATTTCTACTATTGGACCACGGCCTCTTGGCCCGGAAGTTTTAATTACCAGCGAATAGTGAGTTGCAGCTACTGGATGGCTCTCCCACTGGCTTCAAAAAAATGGTTTAAATGGCTGTGAGCACTATGGGACTTAACATCTGAGGTCATCAGTCCCCTAGAACTTAGAACTACTTAAACCTAACTAACCTAGGGACATCAGACAGCCGGCCGTTGTGACCGAGCGGTTCTAGGCGCTTCAGTCTGGAACCGCGCGACCGCTACGGCCGCAGGTTCTAATCCTGCCTCGGGCATGGATGTTTGTGATGTCCTTAGGTTAGTTAGGTTTAAGTAGTTCTAAATTCTAGGGGACTGATGACCTCAGATGTCAAGTCCCATAGTGCTCAGAGCCATTTGAACCAATTTTGACATCCTGCCTCGGGCATGGATGTGTGTGATGTCCTTAGGTTAGTTAGGTTTAAGTAGTTCTACGTTCAAGGGGACTGATGACCTCAGATGTTAAGTCCCATAGTGCTCAGAGCCATTTGAACCATTTTTGACATCAGATAAATCCACGCCCGAGTCAGGATTTGAACCTGCGACCGTAGCGGTCGCGCGGTTCGAGGCTGAAGCGCCTAGAACCGATCGGCCAGTGCGGCCGGCCCGCTGGCTTCCCTCGGGCCTGTGGCAGTGTGGTTGTGTGCCTGACGCGTTTGTGACGTGTAGCGCCACAGTAACAACGTAAGAAGAAAGTTACAGATGAAATCCCTTAATTTTCCCATTGCGCATGCAATAGTATGAACGTGTAAAGGAGATTGTGAGAACTGAATATTTGTTTTCATTGTTAGTAAAGTACAATTTCGTAATCTTTACTATTCTTAAAGATCACTCACTAAAGTAGTTAATTTTAAATACGAAAAGATAACTATTTGCGATCTGTTACATGGTTACGATGTGAGAGCCCTGTAGTGATTATTATACTACACGAAGATTATCTATGCAATAATATCTGCCAGTTGAACCTTAGACGATATTTAAAGAGAATTCTCTCTGTTTAGAATATGTTCAGCATATGTAAACAGTTATGCTATTGTGTACCGTGTTTGTATGATGCAAGAAGCAACTGTGAGAAATATGTATATGGACGTACGTGCTTTATGTTTTTAAATATTTTAGCGATGTCAGACCTTTTTATAACGTACTATACTTCTCCACTTGACCTCTTGTGCGTGATGTCAACGTAAAATGAACGTGTTTTACAACAAAAGATTTTAAGGTACGTAAATGTACAGGTCCAATTTCGGTTTTCATAACACCAAACTAAAAGTTTTATATCAAATGTTAGATCTTAACTTCTATAACGATAGCCGTATCCCGCTGCAGCTACTGCCGGGTCTGGGTGCTGAGGAGTCCTCTCCATTTGGCTCGGTCCGCCCACAACTTTTCTTCCTCCACTTGCTGCCAAGTCACACCTCTCCTTTCCTCAGATATTCTCACTCCAGTTTTCCACAGTTTTCTTTTTCCATCCATCTTTAGTTCTTCCATAATTTTGGGAAGTCTCTGCCCACACATCCTCTTAACATGCCCGTACTGTTTTAATCTCTTTTTTTTTTATTTCTTCTCTCATGCTTTCTTGTTTAAGGTCCTTTCTAATGCTACATTCCTTACTCTCTCCATTCTTATTTTCCCTTAAATGCTCTGAGAAAAATCATTTCCCCTGCTTGCAGTCTGCTCCAGTCCCTTTCTGTCATTGTCCATGTTTCTCCTTCATAGGCGCCAATAGGAAAGTAATAACTCTTATACATAAGGAGTTTTGCTTCTTCTGAAACTTCGTTAATTCATATTTTTTTCCATAATGCGGGGCCACAGTCATAATAAATTTCTTTAAAGTCAGTACCGCCATTAGACTGTTGTTTATTTACAGTGTTACATTTAAACTTACAGAATCATGATTTCGGCTTGAAAGTGCCATTATCAACGTCAGGGAGAAGTATTTCTACTATTGGACCACGGCCTCTTGGCCCGGAAGTTTTAATTACCAGCGAATAGTGAGTTGCAGCTACTGGATGGCTCTCCCACTGGCTTCAAAAAAATGGTTTAAATGGCTGTGAGCACTATGGGACTTAACATCTGAGGTCATCAGTCCCCTAGAACTTAGAACTACTTAAACCTAACTAACCTAGGGACATCAGACAGCCGGCCGTTGTGGCCGAGCGGTTCTAGGCGCTTCAGTCTGGAACCGCGCGACCGCTACGGCCGCAGGTTCTAATCCTGCCTCGGGCATGGATGTTTGTGATGTCCTTAGGTTAGTTAGGTTTAAGTAGTTCTAAATTCTAGGGGACTGATGACCTCAGATGTCAAGTCCCATAGTGCTCAGAGCCATTTGAACCAATTTTGACATCCTGCCTCGGGCATGGATGTGTGTGATGTCCTTAGGTTAGTTAGGTTTAAGTAGTTCTACGTTCAAGGGGACTGATGACCTCAGATGTTAAGTCCCATAGTGCTCAGAGCCATTTGAACCATTTTTGACATCAGACAAATCCACGCCCGAGTCAGGATTTGAACCTGCGACCGTAGCGGTCGCGCGGTTCGAGGCTGAAGCGCCTAGAACCGATCGGCCACTGCGGCCGGCCCGCTGGCTTATCAAGTATTTAAGTGTTATAAATTGCCAAAGATGGCATATTGTCGTATTTAAATGCTTATTCCAGATCAGGTGTCTTATTGTTTGTTAGAAATTGCCCCCTTCTGCAACTTCCTATTAATTTCGTTGGTTATTCTTCCACCACTAGATATTTGACTCCCTAAATCGGTGAAACTGTCTACCACATTGAGGGGTTCTCCATTCAAAGTAATATTCCCACTGATCCCTTTGTCTCTTCAAATACAATTACTTCATTCATATCTTTATTTTAAAAAAATGGCTCTGAGTACTATGGGACTCAACTGCTGTGGTCATAAGTCCCCTAGAACTTAGAACTACTTAAACCTAACTAACCTAAGGACAGCACACAACACCCAGCCATCACGAGGCAGAGAAAATCCCTGACCCCGCCGGGAATCGAACCCGGGAACCCGGGCGTGGGAAGCGAGAACGCTACCGCACGACCACGAGATGCGTGCATATCTTTATTTATTTTTAATCCAAACCATTTCATTATTTCTTTCCACGCATCAAACTGTAACTGTACATCTACTTCTTTATCGCCCCATATTGCCATTCATCTGCGAAAATCACATTTTTGTCTTTTTCTTTTACTATATCTTTAACTGCCCTATTAATTCTCTCCATCACAACATTAAAGCGGCACGGAATTAGCCGAGCGGTCTTAGGCGCTGCAGTCATGGACTGTGCGGCTGGTCCCGGCGGAGGTTCGAGTCCTCCCTCGGGATTGGGTGTGTGTGTTTGTCCTTAGGATAATTTAGGTTAAGTAGTGTGTAAGCTTAGGGACTGATGACCTTTGCAGTTAAGTCCCATAAGATTTCACACACATTTTTGAACACAAGATTAAAAAGTGCAAGAGATAGAATACTTCCTTGTCTAAGTCCTTGTCTTATTTCGAAGTATTCAGATTTTCCCAGTGGTGTTCTAAATCTACAATAGTGTCCTCTGTACATTGTCTTTATTACATTACTTTATCCGTCTTCTATACCTATCTTCTTCATTTCTTCCCAGAGTTTTCCCCTGTTAACTGAGTCATATGCCTTTTCTACGTCTATAAAAACCATTTTGTTACTCTCCCAACTTTATTCCATCAGTTGACGGATAGGGAATATCAGGTCGATTGTGCTTCTTCCTTTCCTAAATCCATGCATTTCTTCACTCAGCTCCTTTTATATCTTTTCACTTATTTGATTTAATGAAATTCTTTCAAAAATCTTGCCTGTGTGACTCATAAGGCTTATTCCTCTGTAGTTTTTACAAAGTCTTTTATTGCCTGTTTTGAAGATGGGAACAATGTCTCCTCTTCTCCAATCGTCAGATATTGTACTATATCTCCACACAGTTGATAGTACTCTATACAGCAACTGCATTACCACTGTATCTGCTGTTCTTATCATGTCCATTGATACTTCATCAGGTCATGGGGCTTTCCCACAATTCATCTTCTTCACAGCTTTTTCCATTTCTTCCCATGCTATTTGTCCTAATTCTGATTCCCAACATCTCTCAATTTCTGCATTATTTTTTGTTTCCTCGTGTACTTGCTCCTCAGCATTTAGCTGTTTTTTTAATGTTCTCTCCAGAGATCTTTTATATTCCCTGGATCTTCAATCACAATACCATCCTGTGTTTCCATCCTTACTGGTGTTTCAGAAACCTTACTTTTAATTTTCATCATTTTATAGAACATTTTCTCATTGCTCTTCACATCTTCTTCAAGTTTTCTTGTAAACTCTTCCCATGCCTTAACTTATGAAGACATATTCCTTGTCTATGCACTTTCTTACAGACCTGAAGATGACAGCACATTTTGTTGAAACCGGCCGTCTTAAATAAAGTATTTTATGCGATCTTGGCTGTTGAATAGTTTTTAACGATTAAAACCCCTACGCAACTGCAGTAATTAGGTAGCAATAAAGCCGCCTACAGTCTATATTTAAAGTAGTTTATGCAGTGGATTTCTATTTCAGAAATCGCATTTGAACGTTGTCTCTTGTAAGAATATCATGTTACGCCTTAATTAAGAGTGAAATACATTTACCATCGCTTGTCTTAATTCGACAGTGGTTGTATCGCGGCCTATCGAGCCTGAAATTTATCGTTCTGCGATATTGCCTCGCTTTGGTCGAAATCCCACAATCGCCACGAGTATGAAATCAATGGTTTCAAGAGGGTCATACTCAGCGTTATGCAGGATCACACGGACTCTACGCACAAGCGCGTGATTGGACAGACGTGTTGTTCGCTCGCTGCTACACGATCGTACAGCTACGTAACATATTTTGAGTTTGTCGGAAGACACTGACAGCGCGACTACGTGTTAGCACTGCAGTAGAGAAATGCGTACCTATAGCGGTGTTCATGCCTACAACATTGGAAACAGCAGTGTATAAACATTACTCTGGGCCTATCTGTGACATCTCTGATAAGAACGAACATTGTTAGACTGCACTCATCGTAGTGCAGGCCAAGCACCAGAGGTACAGACAGGGTGCCATTGGATACAAAAGACCATCTCTCGGTCGCATAGCTGATAATCGAACAGGCCGTTGGCTTTGGCTTGTCTTTCAACAAGGCAACGCAAGAGCGCCTGTTGCCAGTTTTGTCCTGACCTATCTCGACACAGAGGGTGTTCGATTGTTGCTCTGCGCAGCAGATTGTCCAGACCTCTCACCCACTGAATACATGCGGCTTAACCCTAGAGTGCTAAAGTCGAGGGCGGATTTATATTGTTAGAAAACCATCATAAAGATTACTACTCCATACTTTATTCGAGGAAATCATAAATTATAGCTTATGCACTAGTTAATTACGGTTATAAGGTCTCCAACGATAAGCTTCATGCAAAGTACGAAAGTCCTGTTTTACACCCTACACTGACAATACGCTGACATGAGGAAAGTTTCCAACCGATTTCTCATACACAAACAGCAGTTGACCGGCGTTGCCTCGTGAAACGTTGTTGTGATGCCTCGTTTAAGGAGGAGAAATGCGTACCATCACGTTTCCGTCTTTGATAAGGGTCGGATTGTAGCCTATCGCGATTGCGGTTTATTGTATCGTGACATTGCTGCTCGCGTTGGTCGAGATCCAATGACTGTTAGCAGAATACGGAATCGGTGGGTTCAGGAGGGTAATACGGAACGCCGTGCTGGATCCCAACGGCCTCGTATCACTACCAGTCGAGATGACAGGCATCTTATCCGCATGGCTGTAACGGATCGTGCAGCCACGTCTTGATCCATGAGTCAACAGATAGGGACGTTTGCAAGACAGCAACCATCTGCACGAACAGTTCGACGACGTTTGCAGCAGCATGGACTATCAGCTCGGAGACCATGGCTGCGGTTACCCTTGACGCTGAATCACAGACAGGAGCGCCTGCGATGGTGTGCTCAACGACGAACCTGGGTGCACGAATGGCAAAGCGTCATTTTTCGGATGAATCCACGTTTAGTTTACAGCATCATGATGGTCGCATCCGTGTTTGGCGACATCGCGGTGAACGCACATTGGAAGCATATATTCGTCATCGCCATACTGGCGTATCACCCGGCGTGATGGCTTGGTTACACGTCTCGGTCACTTCTTGTTCGCATTGACGTCATTTCGAACAGTGGACGTTACATTTCAGATGTGTTACGACCCGTGGCTCTAGCCTTTATTCGATCCCTGCGAAACCCTACATTTCAGCAGGATAATGCACTACCGTAGGTTGCAGGTCCTGTACGGGCCTTTCTGGATACAGAAAATGTTCGGCTGCTGCCCTGGCCAGCACATTCTCCAGATGTCTCATCAATTGGAAATGTCTGGTCAACGGTGGCCGAGCAACTCGCTCGTCACAATACGCCAGCCACTACTCTTGATGAACTGTGGTATCGTGTTGAAGCTGCATGGGCAGCTGTACTTGTACACGCCCTCCAAGCTCTGTTTGACTCAATGCCCAGGCGTATCAATTTCGTTATTACGGCCAGAGGTGGTTGTTCTGGGTACTGATTTCTCAGGATCTATGCACCCAAATTGCGTGAAAATTAATCACATGTCAGTTCTAGTATAATATATTTGTCCAATGAATACCCGTTTATCATCTGCATTTCTTCTTGGTGTAGCAATTTTAATGGCCAGTAGTGTAATTGCTAAATGTGGAGCTACTGTATCAGCACACTCTGAGAGGAACCTGACTGGTATATATCTGGACTGGAAGCCTTGCCTTTATTAAGTGAGCCGGCCGTGGTGGTCTCGCGGTTCTAGGCGCTCAGTCCGGAGCCGCGCGGCTGCTACGGTCGCAGGTTCGAATCCTGCCTCGGGCATGGATGTGTGTGATGTCCTTAGGTTAGTTAGGTTTAAGTAGTTCTAAGTTCCAGGGGACTGATGGCCACAGATGTTAAGTCCCATAGTGCTCAGAGCCATTTGAACCATTTTTTATTAAGTGATTTAAGTTCCTACTACGCCGGGCGGCGCAATGAGAAAACACATACAAGTGCAACGTTTCGATGTACAGGGTGTTCCATCTCAAGTTTCGGATGAGATCATCTCGGAAACTATACATCGGATGAAAATAGTGGGTAAACAAGCTCGTAAGCGCAAAGGGGGACATCAAGACAACTTTTAAATCTTAAATGGAAACACCCATTTTTTATTGCAGATTTGGTTTCTCCATAAAAAAGAAATCAAGTTTTTTCCGGAACATTTTTTTAAACCATTGACAGATGGCGCTGAAATAGAGAAAAAAGTAAAATTGGAGAACAGCTGTCATACATCACTTAGATTGGCAGCCCTGGAGCCTAGCGACTTGCGCGAGTTTTGGTGTTCTCGTAAAGATAAGTCATTTTAGATTATAAAACATACGAGGGGGGACCCAAAAGTAACCGGAATTGTAATGCTGCACATCGTGTACTTGTAGTAGCAGGTTGCGCCGCCAGAGGGTTGTAGTAGAAGCTCTCCTGAGTCAGTCTGCCAAGCGGCGTCACACAACAGTGAAAAGTGTGGTTTCTTTGGCAGCTCTTTGAGTGTGCATACTGTGCAAACGTGACGTGAGGAAATGGCTAATTCTTACGAACAACGTGCGGCAGTGAAGTTTTGTTTCTTGCTCGGCAGAACGCAGCAGAAACTATTGCGATGATTCAGACAGCCTACAAAGACCATGCTCTTAGTAAAACGCAAGTGTACCAATGTTTTTCTCGGTTTAAAAATGGAGAAATTGTAGATCAGCCCCATTCAGGTCGACCTTGAACTGCTCGAAGCGAAGACAACATCGACAAAATCCGTGATCTCATCAGTGAAGATCTACGCAGGACAATCGACCAACTCGAGAACTTGTCCAGGTTGTCCTGGAGCTCAATTCAGCGCATCTTGACCATCGATTTGGGGATGCAAAGAGTGTCAGCAAAATTCATGCCGAAGCTTCTTACCGGAGATCAAAGGGATCGTTGCGTTCAAACGTGTCTCGAAATGAAGGACGCCTTCAAAGATGATCCACATTTTTTCAACAAAATCATGGTGCTATGGGTACGATCCAGAAAGTAAACAACATTCATCACAATGGAAGTCACCTGGCTCCCCTCGAACAAAAAACTCGACAAGTGAAATCGAATGTGAAAACGATGTTGATATGTCTTTTTTTTATGCTAATGGAGAGTACTTCGAAGGATATTAAGGTTGTATTTGAAAACAACGAAGTATATGCTTTCTAGAAAGAAATTCCGGTTATTTTAGGGTACCCCCTCGTATAGTTTACTATTGATTACTTGGTGAATAGGCGTATTAGTGTGCCTTTTAAGTGTACCATTAAAGGATTCATTTTTCTTTGCATAATGTAGCAGGAAACTCGAAAAGATCGTACAGTCGTATATTCTGTTTACGTTTTGCAGCAGCAAATCTATAGAATTTCATTTAGTTGTTCTTTGCTCTCTCCAGCAATTTAACTGTAGCGTACCTCTTCATTACTTATCTAGCATTTCCGGAAAGTAGCGTAAAGTTTAAGTTGTTATTTCAGAAACTTTGCACTGTTGTTTTTGTTTACACACAGTTGCGTACAGGCCAAGTTTGTGGAATTATATTTTCGTGTTTATCTGTAATTTAACTGACTTATTCTTAATAATATATTACGTTTATCATGAGTGAAAAGTGCTTGACTTGCCGTAGAATTGTTAGGTGGTGGCTTTGGTGTGATGGGTGCTGTAGTTTTTTCCATGTGGGCGACTGTAGTGGCTTGGGGATAGGGGAAGTAAATGAGACTCATCAGTGGTTTTGTGGGATTTGTATTAGAGATAGGAAGATACTAGAACAGGAGGGGAAAATTGCCGCGCTTCAGGTTGAGTTAGACACGGCCAGAGGACATCTTGACAGGTTTAGGAGGGATAAGGGTAAAGAAAGTTGGGAAGTGGCAACAGGCAACAGGAGAAACAGACCTAGAGCTTTGTCTGACAGCTTCGTGGTGAATGTGGAAAATAGATTTGACCTATTGCTTCAGCTAGAAGCTGGTGAGCCTCAAGCAGTTGCAGGTGTAGACAGGGCACAACAAACCTTCAGCAGCAAATTGAAAAGTAAGAATGTAGGGAAATCAGTAAAGAGAAAGAAAGTGTTGTTGTTAGGTAGTTCCCACGGAAGAGGTGTTGGCCAACTTTTGCAACTAGGGTCAGAATACCAGGTCACCAATTTTTTAAACCTAGTGCTGGTCTGGAACAAGTGACAGAGGATTTAGGATCACTTTGCAAGGAAGACAAGGTAGTTATAGTGGATGGGGCAAGTGATAGTATTGACAGAGAACCTGGGTTGATTATAGAGTGTGACCTGGCAAAGATTGCATCAGCATCGAGGCATACTAGTGTTTGTATCTGTTCTTGGGCGCTATGACCGACCTCATTTGAACTCTTCTGTCAAGAGAGTTAATTTGGAGTTGGAACAGCTGCTTATGTCGGGTGTAGGGTCACACATTGGTGTGGTCCCTGTTGATTCTCTCAATAGGTGGGATTATACTAGGCATGGCCTTCACGTCAACAGGAAGGGGAAGGGTAAACTGGCTGGGAAAATAGCAGGAAAGTTAAAGGGGGGAGGCACTGTCATGAGTGATAAAATACAAGTGGTTATAGGGTTCAGAAAAGACCCTTTTTTAGGGTAGCGAGGACAGAAAGAAACCAAATTTTAAGAGAGGTTGGGACTGAGACAAACCTTCAGTTTGAGAAAGAAACCAAAAAACATAATTCTAGCTTATTACATCAGCATAAACAGATATTGGTTAAGAATTTTCAACAGTCAGCAGATATTTTAACTCTACCCAATTTTAACTCAGTCAATGTGAAATGTCAGCTATCTTTATTGCATCAAAATATTCGAGGACTGAGAAATAAAATTAATCAATTAATTATCTGCATAGATGAATTAGAGTCTGCAAACCCATCTGACATAATCTGCCTCTCTGAACATCATGTGACCACTGGTATAGAACTTTTAAGTGTTACAGGGTTTAGGTTAGCATCTCACTTTTGTAGATCAGAAATGGAAAGAGGAGGAGTTGCCACATTCATCAGGAACTGTCATAAATTTAAGAACATAGACGTTCATAAATTTTGCCTAGAACACCATATGGAAGCATGTGCAACAGAAGTAGAATTTCACAAAAAATCATTCATAATATTAAGTGTATATCGAGCACCTTCAGGTAACTTTAATCTGTTCGTAAGCCACCTTGAAGGTGTACTGACTCATTTATGAACCAAAAACAAAGAAATAGTGGTTGCTGGTGATTTCAATGTAGATTTCCTTAAAGACTCTCCCAGTAAGAACCTATTTGAGTTAGTAACACTATCATTCAACTTAATTCCCACTGTAAAGTTCCCCACTAGGGTAGACAATTGCTCACAAACAGCCATTGATAATATCTTTATAGAAAAGTTCAATGAACAAAATTATATTACAAAACCAATAGTCAATGGCCTCTCAGACCATGACATACAGTTCCTTCTGTTAGATGTTAATACTGAACAGGATATAAAATCTGTTAAATCTGAGCTCCAGAGGGTAATCAATAAGCCAAAAATTGATTATTTTAGGACACTCCTCAGAGACATTCACTGGACTGATATTTAGAGTGCTCATGGCATGAATAAAAAATAAAACACTTTTGCTAATCAAGTGCTTACCTTATTCGAACACTGTTTTCCCCCAAAACTTACCAAGGTTAGAGCAATGTGTACAAAGAAGCCATGGATTACTCATGGAATAGGAGTATCTTGTAAAACAAAAAGAAAACTTTGGAAATGATATGAGGTAACAATGATTTTTTTAGATACGTTATGTTCACCGATTAAACCAAATTCAAAACCAATGGCGAATTAAATCGTCATGATTGTCATTATTGGTCCGCTGTCAGTCCACACTGGCACAGACCCGTTGACAATCAACACAAATGGTCGTTAATGGTCTGGTGTGGAATTTTAAACTGTTACCTGATAGGATCGTATTTTTTGACCGAAATGTTACTGGGGAATTTTATTTGCAACTTCTCTGTGATGATTTGTTGGAGCTAATGGAATATGTTGATTTAGAAACTAGGCAACGAATGTGGTTCCAAGAGGACGGAGCAGCTCCCCATTATGCCAAAAGTGTGCTGAACCTGGTCGGTGGATAGGACGCGGAGGGTTAATTCAGTGGCCTTCACGTTCACCAGACCTAACATCTCCTGATTTTTTTCTTGTCGGGTTATTTAAAAAATATTGTCTGCGAAAGGCAGCCTACAACCCGAAACGATATGGAGCAACGCATTCGAAGAGCGTGTGCAGCCGTACCACGGGATGTGCTGCTCAAAACTGTGGACCACTTTCACAGACGATTGACTTCATGCATTGAAGCAAATGGAGATAATCTTGAACTATTTCTTCGTGGCTAATTTCATTAATTAAGCGCCTCAAATTGTGAGAGGCAAGGGGACTCACACTAATGAAGCACCCCAAGGGAACATCATTCTACTACGACCATGTCGTTGTTCCTGGGTAACCCTAAAAGTAGGCTACAGTACAGTATGTACAAAAATACCTTAATTTGGCATAACGAAAGAATTGGTGCACATTTTTATCGATTTGATGCCTCTTTCTCGGATAATTCTAAATAAATCAGAGTTCTTCCCCAATTTTACTTTTTTCTCAATTTCAGCGCCATCTGGCAATGGTTTAAAAAAGTGTTTCAGACAAAACTTGATTACTTTTTATGGAGAATCCGAATCTGCAATAAAAAATGGGTGTTTCTATTTAAGATTTAAAAGTGGCCCTCGCCCCGCCCAAGGGGGCGGAGCTGGAGGTCACGTGTAGTATCATTTGATGTCCCCCTTTGAGCTTATGAACTTGTCTTACCCACTATTTTTACCCAATGTATAGTTTTCGAGAAAATCTCATCCGAAACTTGAGATGGACCATCCTGTATATAAAGCTTACTGATACATGGCTGACAGTAGTGACTGCAAAACGTAGCTTTTAAAACATTTCGGCAGTCAGGCATTTTTTTAAATTTTCTTACCATCTTCGCTTGAATAAATATTTTTGGTACAATATATGCCTCATGTCTAGCTGTGGCAAATGCAGACACTTGTTTTAAAATCGGGTTTTCCCACTGGGTGGGGGCGAGGGGGTACCTTTTGTGGCTGCTCCTTTCACTACACTATACACAACTACAGTGAATGTAGGCGTACCTAGATAAGAAGTGACTGCAGCTTTGGCACCATTTTTTGAGTCACACAGTTGGCCTAGAGAAAGAAGGGGGGATGGTTCTCGAGGGTGATGGTTGTCGGGGGGGGGAGGGGGGGAGGGGGCAGAGGATCAGTTTAGTGACATGGAGATGTGGACGAGGGGAATAAATTGGGCAACCATGCAGGTTGTCCCCATTTCCTCAGCCAGTAGCACGACACCCCTTTGATTTTCCCACCATTTTCAAATCACCCAGTGGGTCGAAATATTGGGAAACGAGAAGGGGAAAGGCACTGCTGCACTGCTACACACTGAGGCCTTCATTCCAAAGCTGTAGCCTTATAATATGGTTTTATCTTATGTGAGGAGGTTCCCTCGACACATTAACAATTATAGGTTTGCAGACGTCAATGTCAGAAGCTATCGGCTTCAGGTCCACAAAATTCTAAAGCTTTTGGCGGCATTGGTTTCGGAATATTCTTTCCTTAAATGAATGATTTTTTTACATGCGTTTATCTACGTCTGCAAATTTTACTCTTTAATCGTACAATCTATTTTTTTTTTCAAATTCGGAGATTTGTAGTTTAGTCTAAATGATTCATGCAAATTTATCGTGAGGACATTATTAAAATTTTTATCTTGGGTGACAGAAATACATGGGAATACTGCATGAAAAGAGTCCTTCATTTTCTTTTTCATTTATTCGCATTTGGATTGCCTGAGTGTGGTGCGGAAGGGAGATGGGAAGGGGAGGTATTTTCTGTTTCCTATTCAGAATAGAGTCTCTCCGAAAGTTGGCTGCACAAGCTAAGTATCATTTCTGATTCGTTGATGCCAGTTAACAATCCCGTACAAATGCCACAGATGACTATTGTATGTCCTTTGTGTAGATAATATGCCAGATGCAAACAGATATTTATTTTTGTGTGTCAGCCAGCCTCCTTTTCCACACCCTCTACGTTTCCGCAGGTAATACCTGTGCAGTTACAATCTTTGAGCATGTTTGTTCGAATTCTGTTGGTGGGGGAAGCAGAGGTTTTCTTTTGTGTTCTCTGCTTTATAGGAGATACCGGTAGCTTACCACAGACTAGTACAGCGAGTTTGTTTCTCTAAAAATCAGACTGCTTTCTACTTTTTCACAATTGTCGCTCTGAGGTGACCAGCCGCGTCCCCAGTTACCTTTACAAAGCACTGTCCGAAACCTACCGCTCCTTCTGACCATTTTAAATAGACGTTCACGTTCCAGACACCATCTTGGTAAAACATGATGTTCCCTCGGAACATAAGATGATTGTATTATGGTCGGTGCGATTAGGTGGTGATTAAGCATCGGGAAATGATTTCACTCGGTTATTACCGAACACTGATAGGCTTTTGTTTCATTATATCGAACTGCTTTATTTATTTTTCATGAGGAATTATTGGACACCACTTTTAAATTCGTTGATATGATAAACCTTGTGTGAGAAGTAATAGCCAGTTTGCAGCTGTTCATATAAGTTCATTGCCTTTATCAATCACTTGTATTCCAATAACATTCTTCTGTGAATCAGCTCACACAACTCATAAGTTTATTCTCTCACTTTCAAGTACCACTTTTTGAGCAGCTTTGCCGCCAGCTGTGAACGAAATCATGAGATTGCAAGTGCAAATTATTCCATTATGCAGAACATTTAAAGTGATGCATAATGAACCCGATTTTTGGGAATATTTCTAAATCAAGTTGATAAATACTGAATTTACCAACTTTAGTGGGAAAGCAATTGATTCTGGCCTTGAGAGGTCTCCAGCTCACCCAAATAGCTACAGTGTTGAATGAAACATTTTATTAATGTACTAAATCAGGTGTGCGTTAGATAAGAAGTTGATGGAAGATTATCTTCCTTTCGACGTGATTGTCCGTTTTTTCCTATCCCCTTCGTAATTTTCATATGTTGGGTTCTTCCTGGCAGTTTACCGTTTCCCAAACAATCATTATAAGTAAGGGACTTTCACTTAAGTTCTGCGCTACCTTGTGTGTTTGACGTGCGTTATTGTTCCCCGTGATAAATTCTATGAATACTATCACCCTGCATCGCGTTTTTCCATATCCTAACGTAACTCTCCCCAGAAGATAATGAGAAATTTTTTCAGATGCAGTTTGAAAGAAAAAAATGTTTTCATGTGCATGAATTGTTATCCAACCTAGGTGTAGTTGTACCGGATAATACGGAGCGCTTTGCTGCATTATTTACATCAGGGTTTCTCATGTTTATCCCGATCGACCCGCGCTGCACACGCGGCAGACGTAAGCAAGACGAAAATTATGTAAGCTGCGGGCTTCTCCCAGTCAGGACAGGTCTATGGTATACGAGAGCATGTCATCCGCCCAAGATGTACCGGATGAGGAGAAACTGAAAGAAGTTGAATTCAGGCTTATTGTTATGAGGTTTTGCGTATGCAACAGAAAGCAACTAATGTAAGCCGGATGAAAGAATAACAAGAGAATTTTTTACGCTGCTTCTAGCGTCTTGAAAGTACACGGTTCAGGACATAAACCGGGCTTCCACGAGTCGGCAGAGAATGTCCTCTAAATATTCAACGAAGGCCCTTAGCAGGGCTTCCTGCGAACGGCAGGTGGCCCGAGCCGCTGCTCAGAAGGCACCTCCGTCAGGCTGCGTTTCTGTGCTTCACGGTAGAGTGCGCACTTCTGCAACAGCCGGAACCAGGGTTTTTCGCCTTACGTTGCTACCCATGCTCCATGCTCTGCAGGGCAGAGCTTCCCTATGTTGGTTGTTGCAAAGTCAATAGCGGGCAGAGGGCTGTTTGTGCTACATGTTGATAACCGCCCAAAGTCGTGGCTAAGCAGCGCCGGTATTTGCTACTATTTGCTCCATTGTCATGTGTCACGCTGTCAGATGGTGGGTTTCCTGATAATCAAAAGCAGAGAAGTAAATGGCCGTGCGCTTTTATGGACAGAACCTCTCTCTCTGTGACTTTCAAGGCACTAGTTACAAAGAGACAAACTCACCATTAGCTGTCAGTTGTTAAAATATACCGCTTTTAAGGCCACGAGACGTGATAGCCGCTGGTAGTATCTTCATACACGGCAGCGGCTGTTGAAAATTTCGAAGATGGTAGCTGAAACTTTCGAGTACAGTATGTTATGTACAAATTGTACTGAAACCAGGAAGTATAGTAGCCTTGTACCCTCCATTGTTTCCAATCTGTAGACTGAGTAAGTAGTAAAGGGAACCACGCAGAAATTTGCAAAGAAGATTAGTCAGGCAGAACAAATATAAACTTTCTTCAACCACATCACTTCCTCCTCATAGAGACCTTCAATGTGTGCTGACCACCTATCCACTCTTCCCTCTGCATTTAACAGTGGAATTCCCATGGCTCTCTTAATGTTACCGCCTTTGATTTTAATGTCACTGATGGTTGTTTTGACTTTCCTATGCGCTGAGACAGTCCTTCCGACAGTCATTTCTTTTTCGATTTCTCCATATTTTTCATGGAGCCATTTCGTCTTAGCATCCCTGCACTTTCTATTTATTTCATTCCTCAGTGACCTGTATCTCTCTGTTCCTCAATTTCCCTGGAAATATTTGTACTTCTTTGTTTCTTCTATCATCTGAAGTATTTGTTCTGTTACCAATGGTTTCTTCGCAGTTACCTTCTATGTATTTATGCCTTTCTTTCCAAATTCTATGATTGCCCTCTTCAGAGGTGTCCATTCCTCTTAAACTGAAATACCTACAAAGCTATTCCTTATTGCCTCAGTGCCATAGAGAACTTCAAGCCTACCTCGTAATTCCTTAGTGGTTTTGTATCTCACTTCTTTTCTTATTGATCCTTCCTGGCCAATCTCTTAAACTTTAACCTACTGTTCGTCATTATTACGTTGTGGTCTCAGTCTATATCTGCTCGTGGGTACACCTTACAATCTAGTATCTCATTTCGGAACCTCTGTCTGACTATGATGATATCTAACTGAAATCTTCCCGTTTAACTCGGCCTTTTCGAAGTATACCTCCTTCTCTTGTGATTCTTGAACAGAGTAGTCGCTATCGCTAACTGAATCTCAATTAGTTTTTCTCCTCGCTCATTCCTAATACGAAGCCCGTATTTTCCCGTTACCGTTTCTTCTACTTCTTCTCCTACAACCGCATTTCATTCCCCGTGACTACTAGATTTTCATCTCCCTTTAAGTACACCAACCACTATCATCATACACTTCCTCTATCTCTTCATCTTCATCTTGCGATGTCGGCATGTATACCTGAATTATCGTTGGTGTTGTTGTTTTGCAATCCTCTCTGATAAGAACAATCCTATCACTGAATTGTTCATAGTAACTCACTCCCTGCCCTACCTTTCTATTCGTAACGAATCCTATTCCCGTTATAACATTTTCTGCTGCTGTTGATATTACCCTATACTCATCTAACCACAAATCCTTGTCTTCTTTCCATTTCATTTCACTGACCCCGCTATATGTAGACTGAGCCTTAGCATTGCCCTTTGCAGATTTTCTACCTTCCGTACCACGTTCAAGCTTCTGACATTACACGCCCTGACTTGCAGCACGTTTATCTTTTCGTTGGCTATCCTATCTTTTTCTTATGGTTATCATAATGGCACTTTTCCAATTATAGACCACATGTCCTGTGGATACACGTTATGTGTCTTTAACGCAGGGGTTTCCACTGCCTTGCGCATCGTTATGTCGTTAATCACAGTTGATTGTTCCGCCTTTTAAGGGCAGTTCCCACCCCAAAGGCAAGACAGTGCCCTGAACCTCTGCCCACTTCTCTGCCCTCTTTGACAAGGCCATTGGCAGAATGAAAGTGACTTTTTTGTTGGGGTGGACGACTCAGGACACTTGCTCAAGTTCAATGTTGACCCATTCACTCAGTTTTTTTTTAAATAATAGAGGGCAGCTAACCATCTGACGAAACACGATGAGCTAGCGCGCCGGTGCCGTAGATCACAGGTGTTATTTAAAAGAAATACAGACCAATTATTTCACGGGGACAGGCGATGTGCATCTATGAAACGTCCTTCTTAAAAGTGTCGCATTCCTGATGAAATCATCAATTGAATAAAAATTGATTCATAGAGTTCATTAGAAATATTTTCCTCGCTTGTGCAGCCAAAATGCTTGAAATGAGTCTTCAGACATTTTCAGAAACACAAGTTAAGTGAATCTTTTGTTTGTTGTGTTACCTTGTTTCCTAATCATTTCCGCTCCTCTCTAGCATTCCAACTATGACAGTTGCCACAGCACTCTGTGGCCCTCCTCTGCTTACCATTGAGTACGAAGTTGTACACAGGACGACTTCTTGAAAAATGGCTCTGAGCACTATGGGACTTAACATCTGAGGTCATCGGTCCCCTAGACTTAGAACTACTTAAACCTAACTAACCTAAGGATATCACACACATCCATGCCCGAGGCAGGATTCGAACCTGCGACCGTAGCACGACCTCTTTGCGATGGTTCAATACCGCGTCTGGCTATGCTGATTTAAGTTTTCTGTGATTTCTCTAAACTGTTCCAGGCAAATGCCGGGATGGTTCTTTTGAAAGGGCACGGCCAACTTCCTTCCCTAGCCCTCCCTAATCCAATGAGACTGATGACTTCGCTGTTTGGACGCCTCCCTCAAAGCAACCAACCAGCCAACACGACCTCTCCCAAGGTCGTATCCATACTCAATGGCGGTCATTCGCAGAAGTAAAGAATCTCGAGTCATTGTTGAACACAATCAGTCCATGCTACCTTGATATGGCGCCGCTCCAAACACACCAACCCGTGTTGTGATGTTAACGGCAGCCTGTGAGTGGACGGTAATTCCGTTTTCCGACTGCTGCCAACCTCTGACCAAGGGAACGGAACGGCACAATATTACTTTGTTCTCGTGTGGCAGGCTCCGTGTGCTTTATCCTTAGTTCTGTGACCCTTCCTTCTGATGGTTAGACCTGGTCGGCCGTAGCCCTCGCAGTGAGTGTGCTTTCCCTCCCGTTCTCATGATGCTCAGCCAAATTCATGTTTTTCAAATATCTCGCATGGCGGACGCACCACTCGTAACGTTACAACATAAGTAACAACTTTCCTGCATTGCACATTGCTAACAGAGTATTGCAAAGCTGAGTTAGAGGGTACACACATGTGCTTCATACCGGGTTACATGCTTTCTCTCTGTTTGTCCTATATAGAAGAAAGAGTGAGAACATGACTGTGAGTTTGGATGCTGTTCTTCAGTGGATTTATCATTGTGAATAATTATATTGTGTAATTTATTGGCTCTATGGAAGGATATTTTTATGTCTTTTTGTTTGGAAAGACTTCCAAGATTCTATGATATGTCACACCGGACGGAAGCACAGCTCCCAACATTCTAGAACTCCTCGCCATACATAGATTGTTGTTCTGGTACTTTATTTACCAAACATTTTGTAAGATATTGAAATAAATTTAAAAAACTGCAATTAAATTTTATTTTTGAGGAAACGTCCTGCCATTTTACTTCCCTGCCAAGGATCCACGCCTGAGAATATCTCCGTGGATATTTCCAATATCTCATTTATCGCTAATGGAGCCTTGTAGAAAGCCTTATGAAGTCGTAACATCTTTAAGGACGTGAAATGAGATTTACATGGGCGCTGGTATAAGAAACTGACGTGGCAGGCGAGTCGCGTCACATGCCGTAGTGCCGGTGACTGGGTACTGCGGGCTGCCGCCTTCTAGGGGGGCTCACCTGAGGCGCGCCGTCACACCGGGGCTATTATGAGCCCCGCCCCACACTCCAGCCCCGGATTAAATTCCCTCTCCAGCGACAGGCAGCTTCTGTGAAACGCCGCGAGACGGCTATTGTGCTGGGAACTCTGGAAAGCCGAGCCCACCTCGCTAAACTAGCACTGCCGGGACTTCCCCAAAACTCCTGGGTAGGTTTTAATCTCCAACTCCAGCTCCCGTGATCTCACTTTGAAGTTCGCTGCTAGTCGACCTCATACAATGTGTGGCTCACGATCAGAGTGGCGAAACTGAGGTATGATTAGCCAGCGGAAAGATGCTCCTATCAAAACACAAACAATGTGAATAAGTTCCTGTTTATTTAAGACTCTCTGTCTGTAATATGGGGTACTAGTTGCGTCATTCTACTTTTCTGAGCATCTTTAAAACTATTCCCAAAAATTATGGCACGCGAACACATTCGTTCGTTTTTTGATGTGCAACTCATCTCGAGCTCTCACAAGCTAACTCAGACGCACTAGTCCATTGCTGTAAGTTGCTCATGCCGATTCACTCATTCAGCCCAACTCATAATCATTATATCTTTGTGTGTCTCAGTCATTGTCTCCTGTGTCACAGACACAGTTTCCTTCGTCCTCTCATACTACCAAACTCTGTACGTCACTGTCCCCCTCTTGCTCTCTCTCCCTGCTAATATCTCATTCCTTCATTCCTACTGCTGAGGTCTTTTCTCGCTGCCACTATCTCTCCCTTCTCGTTGTTACTATCATATACTCTGTATCTCATTGTCACTTGCTCTCATCCACTTTCTCTTTTTCCTCCCACTCCACCCCCCCTCCCCCCGATCCACTGGCCCCACAGCACTGTCTTCCTCACTCTTTTCTTAGCACGGTTCTGTCACCATCAACTGTGTTCCATTGCCACTGTGTCCCTCTCTTTCTCTCACACTGTCATTGTTTCCTTCGTACTTTCTATAACACAACCACTGTCTACTATCTTTCAGTATATATTACGTTTCCGTCTCTTTGCCGCTGCCACCATCTTCTTCTCTCTCAACATAAGAAAGCGCAAATACGTTCACACTACAAAATTGTTGAGAAAATTTCTAAAGTTGTGAGGAAGGTACAATGACGCAGCCGATACCCAACTTTTCGGTCAAGAGTCTTTCAAATAAACAGGAATAGATTCGGATTTTTGTCCTCTAATAGGAGCATTTTTCTGCTGGTGCTCTTCCTTTCACTGCTTGTAACTCATATGAAATGAATTGTATTGTTCAGTAGAATTTTGATAGTTTACATACGGGAAACGGAAACCATGGAAAACTAATTTTGCAACTCGGACCGGTTTTTACAATCTAAATAATTTTGCTTTTGCATCAGTACTATAACATGGGGTTCCCAGATTATAATAGAGACACTAATTTCTCCACGCTATGTCACTTTATAAACTACATTTTCGCCCCATGATGGATTTTACGTGCGTATTTCTCGTGTATAACCTGGGTAACTTTGAACCTCTTAATCTCAGAAACAGATAAACATGAAGAACATTTTCAAGGATGTTCGAGATTCTTATTGTGGTATCCTTTATCCACACAACCGCACTGGCGTATCAAAGTTGGGAATGGAATGGCAAGTTTCCGTGAGATTCCAATAGTGGTCGGATGGGAGCTGGTGGACCTGATGGAGGACGTCTCCAGCGGCTCCATGGTATGAGCGGCCTCTGCCGCCGCGATATTATGACGGCGGGCGACAGCCGCAGAGCCCGCTTGCACTTGGAGCCTCTTCAGTACGTGACGTTACGCACACGCCACCTATTCACGTCTCGAACGCCACTGTTCGTGCTTTACGTCAGAGAGTCTCATCCCTGTTTCAATTGTAACAGCCGGATTCTGCTTGTTGCTGCGTTATTTTTAACGAGGCTTTGTGCGCTTGGAGCAACACAGGTTAAATAAATCTTCTGCATACTGTGTTAACTTGCCGCCAATCATTTCGCTCGTTTTCAGCTTTCCTACGACGACAGTTGCCACACCAGTCTCTATCCAACCTCTCCTTACTGTTGTATACAAAATCTTTGGAGTACATCTTATAAATTTCAGCCATTTGCTGAACATAGCCATCTCGGAATTCACAGCTGGCATTTGGGGTGTTTCTCGATAACTGATAAAGCCTTTTGAAAATAGGGCGATGTTCTTCTAGACGGAAGCCTTGACAATACACCGTTAGAATGTGAGCAATTTGTTGCTGTTATTTGTCAAGAGACTTTGCCTCCTACAGGACTTCACATGTAGAAGTACGATAACTTTGAACTTCTGGATCTTGTAGAGGGGTAAAGACATCGAGAAAGTTTTCAAGGTTTTTCGAGATCGGGATCTTAGGAATATATCGTATGAATTTCAGCCATTTGCTCCGCACAGCCGTCTTCGAACCATCGGCTGTGCTTCGATCCACTGGTGACGGCGAAAATATTGTAAAAAACCTTTTTTGTGGGGTTTTCCCACGAACTGACCTATAATTCCAAAGAATCCCACCATAGACCAAAAAAATTTCAAAAAGGACCAACCGGTTTGCTCTGTTTGCATGAGAAGGAGGAAATGTGTAATGTTCATACATTGAACCTGTGCTGCAGGGTAGTGACACTAAGGGAATCCTTCTGTTGGATAGCCCTTAAGCTATACAAACGGTCCCTAGTCCACCGGCTATTCACAAAACGTGACTCTACCATTTTACGACTAGTAGGACTCGAGGTATGAGCAGCGTTAAATCAGGTTTTAGAACATACTGTACTAGATACGGATGCATAGTGATCAGTATAAATATTCTAGTGAAGTGGGTAAGGTATTTTATTTGCTTAGCGCATGAAGCAGCAAATCATACAAGATTATAAACTTAAGACGTAAACGACAGTTAAATGACGAATTACGGACATTCATTTGAGGACAAATAGACATGTGTAAAAACCTTCGCAAAGAGTCAAATTTTTTATGTATTTAGTTGCATTTGGGTCAGAGTAAAGAACCAGAATAACCACCCATTGTATTTATACAACTATTAAAGGTATTCTCTTGTAACATGGCAGTCGGTTTGTCTGTCAAAAATGGTTCAAATGACTCTGAGCACTATGGGACTCAACTGCTAAGGTCATTAGTCCCCTAGAACTTAGAACTAGTTAAACCTAACTAACCTAAGGACATCACACACATCCATGCCCGAGGCAGGATTCGAACCTGCGACCGTAGCGGTCTCGCGGTTCCAGACTGCAGCGCCAGAACCGCGCGGCCACTTCGGCTGGCGTTTGTCTGTCGACATTATGCTGAGCGCTCTCTGCATCCATCCTCACCTGCTGTGTTTTCTTGTTATCCTTACGTTACCGTGCAAATCAAAGGCCCGAAATTTATTTCTGCGGTACACGCAAGGTTGATGGCAGATTTTAACGATGACTCTTCTGACAGTTTTGGCTACGAATGGGTGATATTGAAATTTTCAGGGAGTAGCTTCCTGGCTTTTATGTACGAATGAGCGGCGACGGTTACTCTATCAATTTCCACAACTTCAGACATGTGGTGAGTTTTGGAAGCAAATAATTCATTCATATATTAATATCTTCTCAGACAATAGCATTCTCCCACTGTATTTTTAGTGCGGGATGTAGCAAAGCGTAGGGAGCTCACCGATGGGCTTCAAACGTAGCGTGGCGTATATCATCCGACAGGTGCTGTTTACTTTTATATATATATATATATATATATATATATATATATATATATATATATATATATATATATATATATATATATATATATATATATATATATCCGTAGAGTTTAAACCGGAGAGGACAGATGAGTGTGCTCCTGCAGCACTAAAGAGCTTTTACAAAAGTCTGTTGCTTGTCCGAAGTTATGTATTGGAATTAGTTAGGCGTCGTCTACAGTTACTTTTCTTTGCAAGAACACACCGAGGTATATTGGTATTTCATATGTCATATGCCAGAACCGTGTTCTCAAAATATATTATAAATTAGTGGCCAAATCGTTTGTTGTTTCAGTGAAAACATTTCCATTTTTTCTTGGTTGGGCTGAGTTGAAGCGTCCATTCTCGAAAAAGGGATATCTTAAATACTGACAATGCTTTATCTCCTGCTTCTATGCCCATATATTGACAAACTGTTGCTCTGTGATTGTAGAGACTTCGAGAGACTTTACCGATATACTCATACAGACGGAAGAGGATTGATCCTAGGATGTATCCTTGAGGGATATGAGAGTGATGTAAAATGAAACTATTTATTTATTTATTGCTATCATAAAACATCCTCTCGTTTGTGTTTAAAGGAGCTTGTACAAAGCAACAGTACATTGAAAATTCTGTACATAGTAGCACACATTTTGCCCCCTAAACTCTAATGGCCAGTATTGAGATATAAGATTATACAATAAAACTTAGTAGTGAGTATACAGGGTAACAGGTATAAGTGCAGAGTGCAGATATTTCTACTGGTGACTAAGGACGGTCTGCCGAACAACATTACATCGGTACTTACATCATTTGGAGAAAATTAATCATAGCTATTGTAAGGTGTCAAACAAATAACACACCTTACATTGAATTCCTGAAACAATTCTGGTTAAATAGATACGTCACACGACATGGTTACATGAAAATGTACGAATTATTGATATTCAGACAGAATAAACAAGCCGACATTTCATGTATATAAACCACTAACGCTCACACTAGCAACTGAACGCAAGTAATTTCCCAGACCCCTGCTACGACATGCAGTTCTGAGGGAAGGAGAATTTTACAATGGCATGCTCGTCCCACGTTTGGCCGAAACGTCACTGCAGGACACATAGCGGACACAATGAGACGCCAGAGCCACTGCGTAGGCCATTGGCAAAAGCCACCCCTTGTCCCTGCTTTTAACGACGACCCTTCGGAAAGCCTTTTTACAGGAACACAGCTGGAGATGTAAGATAAAATTCTGGAGAAACCCAACTCAAAACATTGGTGTCTCGCTGTAGCTAGAGCTCACGTGAGCTGTTTATCTCAGTATCACGTAGTAGAAGTCAAACTCTGCCCTACGAAAGAAACGACGCTTGTATAGGCTATAAAAAGGTTATTGGATGGAATTATAACAAGTACAAACGCTCTGATTGGCTAGAAAGAAAACTCGTGGCCATCAGCTTTGATATAGGACAATTGCAGAATGAACATTCGCTTTCTCTCTTGCAGCAAATCGTCGAGTGTTTGAGCAAGGCAACTAGCCCCATTCTTAGACGATTGCGAGAGTCATTATGTGAACATTTGCACACTGGGTCGTCTTAACTTGTAAGGAGTTAAACTGCATAGTCTCCTAGTGTGGTGAATCGCACCTAGTTCTGACAGTTAACGCTTCCGAGCGATTTGAGGGCAATGGCGTTCGTGCTGTTCCAATCAAATAGCGTGTACCACGCCAATTAATTTAGTTAGGCAACACCTAGGAGTCTTGGAAACAAATAGGACTCTAGGAAATGCAACAGACTGGGATTTATAAGTCGAAAAAGATTTAGAATAGATTCTCCGTCTCTCCTTTTTTCCGTACATTCAACCATGACCCTTAGTTAAACATATTGGCGATGCTCGGGCTTAATTGAAGCAGAAACGCGAGATATCCGATTTTACGAAAAGAATTGATCAGCCACTGTAGAGTGCTTTATAACCTAAAGTTATTGAATTGTTGTAACTGTGTACTTCTTTCTGATTCCTCTTTACCAACCTCCATTCTATTTTGGGTATTTTCATTGTGCATGTTAGCGTAGTTGATATTTCTGGCTCCAATTGCGTTTAATTTGTTTGAATTTTATCTTACTATTAAAGAACCTTAGTTAGGAATTTCTCTTCACAGTTGTGTGCACCCCATATCAATATTTTATTATCCAGTATGTACACCCTCGCTCATAAATTAAGGATAATTGCAGAATGTAGTGCCACACAACGTGGCACCACACAGAACTGGCGCTAATAACATAGGCACGTAGGGAACACACACGACACAGATCTGTCAATGGGTTGGCATACTCTGGCTCAGGTGGTCGAGCAGCTGCTGGGGTATAGCGTAACATTCTTGCACCAGTGCCTGTCGGAGCTCCTGAAGTGTCGTAGGGGTTTGAAGACGTGCAACGATACGTCGACCGAGATCATCCCTGACGTACTGGATGGGGTTTAGGTCTGGAGAACAGGCAGGCCACTCCATTCGCCTGATATCTTCTGTTTAAAGGTACTCCTCCACGATGGCAGCTCGGTGGGGCCGTGCGTTATCATCCATCAGGAAGAAGGTGGGACCCACTGCACCCCTGAAAATGACATACTGGTGCAAAATGACTTCCCGATACACCTGACCTCTTACAGTTCCTCTGTCAAAGACATGCAGGGGTGCACGTGCACCAATCATAACCACACCCCACAACATCAAACCACGACCTCCATACAGGTCCCTTTCAATGGCATTAAGGGGTTGGTATCTGTTTCCTGGTTCACACCAGATGAAAACCCGGCGAGAATCACTGTTCAGACTAAACCTGGACTAGTCCGTGAACATAACCTGGAACAACTGTTCCAATGACCATGCACCGTGTTCTTGAGACCAGACTATACGGGCTCTCCTGCGACCATGGGTCAGTGGAATGCACCTTGCAGGTCTCCGGGCGAATAAAACACGTCTGTTCAGTCGTCTTTAGACTGTTTGTCGGGAGACAGCTGTTTCAGGGGTCCCGAGCAAGGCTACCTGCAGTACTCAGTGGCCGTCTGCGGGCGCTGATGGTGAGATATCGGTCTTGGTGTTGCACACTGTGGACGTCCCGTACTGTAGCGCCTGGACGCGTCTCCTCTCTGCTGGAATCGTTGCCATAATCTTGAGATCACACTTTGTGGCACACGGAGGACCCGTGCTAGGACCTGCTGTGTTTGACCAGCCTCCAGTCGCCCTAGTATTCTACCCCTCATAACGTCATCAACATGCGTTCTTTGAGCCATTTTCAACCGACAGTCACCATTAGCACGTCTGAAAACGTCTGCACACTTACTCGCTGCACCGTACTCTGACATGCACCAACACATCTCTGCGTATGTGGACTGCTGCCAGCGCCACCGTGCGACGACCGCAGGTCAAATGCACCGCATGGTCATACCCCGAGGTGATTTAAAGCCACAAAACACCCACCACAGCGTTGTTTCACCATGTATCAGCATTATCCTTAATTTATGAGCATGAGTGTATCATAATATGTCATGAAGCTATGCTTAGAGTAAAAATAAACCTTAATAACGAAAATCTAAGATTTTCATTGTTTGCTAACATATAACTGCGACTGAACCTGTACACTAATTTCTGTTAACGATAACGTTTCCTTTACAGGGAGTTTAGTGGAATCTACATTGAGATCATTGTCTGATTACATCACTGCCCATACTGCTGCACTCTTCTGAACTCTGCATACGTGAAATAGTAGTGTCTTTGCACCTTGCAAGCCATAGGTTCAACACCAAATTCCTAAAACACTCACAGAGCATCTTTGCTCAACTGTGGTAGAAAGATAGAGAAGAACCAGTCTCACACATGTTAGACTATCGTATGTCGTATGTTTTTAGGTTGGTTAGTACTCCCAAGTATAAGTGGCAAGAGCAAGACAGTAATGCTTAAATTTTCTCCTGGACTGCAGTGCAGGTACTGAAGTCCGGATATATGAACCTCCGGATATGTGAAGACAAGAGAGTTAGTCTGTACTGATAGTCATAGCGCACTTAGAGGTACAGTACAACCACGCAGGAAACATCAGGTTATAATTGGGAAGACTGTTTGACAGAGAGAAAAAACAACCAACACACAGATCTGTGTGCATGTTAATGTCTGCCTCAATATGTGTCACGCAAGCAGCGTGAATAGTGCCAGCCGGATTGCCTGCAAGATCCAGTTGGTGTAGGGTGTATGAGCTGATGTGAGTCACAGAGGCCGCAAGGCGGCGCTTCAGTAGCCTCCTTTGCTGACGTAGCCTCAGTGGCCAGTCATTCAAGAGATGAGAGAACTCCGCACCTGCGGGCCTCGTCCTGTAATCTGACTTGTGTTCTGTGGTTGCTGCAAGCCAGTGAGAATTCTCTGCACTGACTGTCATGTCGAAGTTCCCGTAAGGCGTACTACGAGTGTACGGCCGCGTTCACTTGCGAACAGAGATAAGTAGCATGGCCGTGCGGTTCTAGGCGCTACAGTCTGGAACCGAGCAACCGCTACGGTCGCAGGTTAGAATCCTGCCTAGGGCATGGATGTGTGTGATGTACTTAGGTTAGTTAGGTTTAATTAGTTCTAAGTTCTAGGCGACTGATGACCTCAGAAGTTAAGTCACACAGTGCTCAGAGCCATTTGAACCATTTGATAAGTAGCAGTGGGAAGCATGTTATCTTTGCCCCTACAATAAAGCACAAAAACTGGCTGGTATTAAATCTTACTTTCATGTTCGTGTGTTTAAAGATGATATTTATAAAAAAAATCAGTAGCTGTTAAATTTTCAACTTACTTTATACTTGAAACTTCCTGACAGATTAAAACTGGGTGCCAGGCTGGGATTCGAACCTGGGTTCTTAGCCTCTCGCAGGTAAGTGGTTTACCGACTGAGCTATCCAAGAACGACTCACGACACGCCCACATAGCTTTACTTCTTCTACTACCTCATCTGAGTTTCAGATAAAGGCGCACACATCCACAGAGTGAAAATTTATTCTCTGTAGTTTATACTTCCTATTTACATTCACGCATTTTTAAAGTAGAAAAAAAATGTTAATTCGTTGAAGTGCAAGAGTTTCCCTTTCGCACCTTTTTTTGGGGTTAGCTGTAGGGAAAGAGTTTGTAATACACAATACGAGAGGCAAAAGGGAATAATAAGGGTGGAAGATCAAGAACGAATTGGACGTATTTATGGATGTAAGACAGGGATGTAGTCTTTCGCCCCTGCTGTTTAATCTGTACGTCGAAGAAGCAGTGACGAAAGTAAAACAAAGGTTCCAGAGTGGGATTGAAGGTGAAAGGATGTCAGTATTAAGATACGCTGATGACATTGCTATTCTCAGTGACAGTGAAGAATAATTACAGGATCTGTTGAATGAAATGAACACTCTAATGAGTACAGAATATTGACTGAGAGTAAATCGAAGGTAGACGAAAGTAATGAGAAGTATCAAGGATGGGAAGATGGCGATGACGAAGTAGAGTATTTTAAGGAATTCTGCTACTTAGGCAGCAAAATAACCTATTACGGAAGAAGCGAGGAGGACATAAAAAGCGCACTCGCAATGGCAAAACAGAGTATTCCTGGTCAAAATAAATCTATTAGTATCAAAGACAAGCCTTAACTCGCGGAAGAAATTTCTCCCGATGTACGTTTGGAGCAAAGCGGAATACGGCAATGAGACATCGACTGTAGAGAAAACGGAACAGAAGACGATAGAAGTATTTGAGATGTGGTGGGAAGAATGTTGAAAAATAGGTAGACTGGTAAGGTAAGGAAAGAGGAGGTTCTCTACAGAAATGGCGAGGAAAGGAATATTTAGAAAACACTCACAAGAAGAAGGAACAGGATTATATGACATCTGCTAAAACCTCAGGGAATGACTTCCATGGTACTAGACGGACTTGTCGAGGGTAAAAGCTGTAAAGGAACATGGACATTGGGATACATCCAGCAAATAGTTGAGGACGTAAGAGCAAGTGTTACTCTGAGATGAAAAAGTTGTCACAGGAGAGGAATTTGTGTCAGAGTGCCTTAAACCAGTCAGATGATTGATGACTAAAATTTTTTTAAGTTTGATTTGATACCAGAATCCTTACATAAAATTTATTAAATTTGTTGTAAGAGAGATTATTAAAGCAGTTGAATTTTTAATTTGTTTAACGGAGTCAACAGGGGACAATTGCTTCGCAAATCACAAAGGTTCTTCCAGCAACTTGCTAACTATTGTTTAAATTTTCCAAGCTACAAGTAGAATAACCAGCAAGCACCACTTCCCATACCTGTATTTCCCCCGCAGTCTGAAGTAGGTGGAATTGAACCAAGCAGGGACTTAAACTTGAATTTAGACTGCTAATCAGTAGAATAAAATATACTTACAGATCACGGCAGACGGCGTTGTATGCTTTATGCACAACAAACATCATTTGCTTTAGCTTATTGAAAAGTATAGGGAGTTTGGTTTCACTCTCCCGATAAAGATGGCTGTCTGGTTTAACAACGTAGATCTATACATCTTTTTCACGACTGTACTGTCATTTCATACGTCCATTTCGTCCATGAAGCACCAACAAATTACCACCCATCACACAAATAAACTAAGTGAGGTGGCACAGTGGTAACAAGTTGGAATGGCATTCGGGAAGCGGATGGTTCAAATACCGATCTGGCTGGCCACATTCTGGTTTTCTGTGGTTTCCGTAAATCGCTTAACGTGAAGCCCAGAATAGTTTCTTTGAACGGCCACAACCAGTTTTCTTCCCCGTCCTTCAACAGTGCAAGCCTTTCAGACATCCTTAACAACCACATACTCTGAATGTCAGAATTTTCCTTCATACAACAGTACATAATTGCAATTATAATTTAATTTTTTATGCAGATTGTGAGGATCCTGTATCCAACAATATCGGCATATTTAGCAAATTTTATGACATTTTTGTAAGTTCGTTTAGTACCACTGCAGAGTATGTGTTATATTACTGCACGTACCCTAGTCATGTCCACCATTTAAGAATAGCCTCTGACCCCTGAAACTGTGACAGTCGCTTCTTCTTTGCTCTCTGCGTAGTACTGCAGTAGCGAGTGAACGTCTGCAGCAGTGCATCGGCACTGACTGGCCGCGCTCGCTAATGAATTGGCGTTAATTATTCGTCCAGTGTCCTTATGGTCTGAAAGTTTGAGTGTGATTAATGTGATTAATGTTGCATTGGGGCATACGGGACGCTGCTAACACTAAGAGTAGTTAAACTGTTTTGAGTTGAATAACTTCGGTAGTAAATAGTCCAGTAACTGACAGAAATCAGACCTTTCGTAATCGATAACATTATAATTGCCTTCCTTCTTTTACAGATATACTGAGGAGTGAAGATGACTACCAACATGCTGATGTGTATACGTGTTCTGTTTCTGCTGACAGGTAAGTTCGTATAACAAATGTAGCCCACATTACTCGTAGCAATCGTGGCATGTATGTTATGATCCCATTGGTTGGCATTATTTACAGAATCGTTAAATTTGGACCAAGTACTGAGATTTTTAGCAATCCTGTGCCATGCAGCATTAGTCGTTTTCGTATAAATCACTTTCTATTCAATTCCTACGACGACAGAAGTAGAATCATTTGTTATATATATAATATGTTGACTACAGTCTCATGTGACAAAAACTGTGTGACGGATTGTAACCAAAACCTGGATCTCTGACGTTCGCAGACATTGTTCTTACCAGTTGCGTTGTCCAAACAAGTCTCGCAGATTGACTGATATCTTCAATTCACCACTGGTTTCCCATTATAACAATTTTGTTGTTTGCGGGGTATGGGAAACCCCATTGCTAAACCGAGACCTACCCGTGTTCAGTAACACCAAGCAACGATAGATCGTTCACGTTAAATGGTCCATAACAACCTTACTCGCAGGCTTTTCATTTCTGTTATTTTCCATACTAATGGACACCCAGTCCTACATCACATTAGAACTAATCATTGTAATTCAATCGACATAGATGCACGACTGACATAATTGCGCCTTCTAAAGGACAGGGATCGTTCCATTCATTCTAGTACAGTCTTGAACAGCAACGGAAGTAGATGACAAGTTGTTGCTACTGTAGCAAAACCACTCTGTTTTATGAGCTCTTTTTCTACAATTTGCTGTGGGGCTGACGAACTTCTTCTGTCACTCCATAGGAATACTTCAGTTGGTCATATTTACCAAGTTGGTACTGCACTCTTTCACTGGAAAACTATCTGTGCACTGTTGCTTCCGCGCCGTCCGGCACTGTAAATACACCGAGACACGTGAAAAATTGACTCCAGCTGTGTTGTTCCTTTATCGTTGCAATGTATGAATGGGACACCTTTATCGCTTACTTGTCAATTAATATTCCCTTCCCTCATTTCATCACCTTTGACCTGTGAAGTTATTTCTTGTTTGGTGGAACTGGAAAACAGTCAGAGATTTTTTTGCGTGCAAGAGCACCATACATTAGTAGCTGTTGGGATATGTATTAAAGTACATGTGCTGACCAGGGTCACGAAGTTTATAAGAAAGACTAATTAATAACAACTGTCCAAAGTCATCCTAAATTGTACTACTTATGTGTCCAGTGCAGTGTTAGATTTGTACGATCCTTTATCACAAGGAATCCACACTTGTTGATAACATTTTATGGACGTTACAGATAGTATTTTGAGCGTGTGATCCACTTTATAGCACGTTTGATACTCTTCTCTGAGGTTACAAGCAGTTGTCATCGAAACTCAAAGTTTAGTTACTATACAAAAGATTAATTGATGTTACTGAAGCTGTTTAGCTATCATGAAAGTCAGGAGGCCTGGCCCTGTGAATGCGGCAGGATGCATGATGATTCATTCCCATCAGAGATTGATTCTGATGGACGTTATGGTTCGGTATTGATTGATGGAGGAACATGCTTTCGAGTTTGATTTCCAAACAAATCGACCTTGATCAAATATGCTAATTCATTGAGAAATATTACCTGGTATACGTATGTCGGCATCAGATAGTCTACATCTTTTATACAAGAAAATGGCGTCGTTTACTAACTAAAATATCTTGTAGAAATTGCGTCGGCGTTTTGCCCCCTTGAAGCCCCTGATGAAGGATGCCCTAAGTTGCAAAGAAAACGTTGATGATGTTATTACATATTATGCGGTCACACATCCAGAAGAATTTTACCGAAGTGGACTCGGGCTCAAAGTTCATAGTCCTAACGTTTGTGTCGTTATGAGTTCTTGAATCTACTGCTTCCATATCCTATTCATCACTACTACTTTCCTTAGGCCATGTAATGCAACACTTTTTTTCTGAAACCAGATTGGTTTTATTTAGCACTCGAACACACCACATTTTTCGCCAGTCTTTTGGCTACAAAATCCTGTTTATCAACATCATCTCCGTTAAATGCGACTGCCTTACGCCACCTTACTGAGAGGGCTTGTAGGCTCGCATGGTATCACCCTATTGGTCGCCGTTGGAGGCAACGTCCTACTGCATCAATAACCTCCCCATCATACGCTTATTGGTTCCAGAAGAGTGTATCGTCCATTGGGCCAGGTAATGATCCCGGCTGAAAAACAGTCCAGCGAAGTTTTGTGAGCTCATCTTGGATGGACAGCCTTGTGACAGGCTTTGCGTTCTCATGGAGAAGGAGGAGATCGTTTGCATTTTCACGGCAACGAACTCCGTAAAGTCGTCTCGTCAATTCCCTACGGGTAGCACAATACACTTCAGAGTTGACCGTTGCACTGTTATGGAAGGAATCAAATAGCAAAATTCTTTCAGAGTCCTAGAAGACCGTTGTCATTTTTGTACCGGCTAATAGTGGAGATTTGAAGGATTGCCTGGGAGGAGAGTTTCTGTGCCACCACTTCACGGATTGCGGTTTTGTTTCCGGATCGAAGTGGTGAACCCATTTTTCATCACCTGTGACGTTGTTTGACAAAAAATCCTCACAATCAGTCTTGTAACGCGCAAGCAGTTTCTCACAGATGATACTTCGTTGGCCTTTTTGGTCTTCTGATGGGCTGCGAGGGACCCAGCGGGCACACAGCTTTGGGTACCACAGCTGGTGGACGAGTGGGTTAGCTCTACAAACAGAGGGCAGCGAGGTGTCTGATTATCATCCGTTTATCCCCTCGAATGACAGTGTCCACACGTTCCAATTTTGGAGGACTAACAGCTGTGTGCGACTTGTCTGCAACCTCGAGAGCGGACAGATTTTCGACATCTTGTTACAATGGTGACAGACAACCCGCCCAACGACCCACCGTGCTTTTGTTCACTGCCAGGTGTCCATAGCCATTTTGCAAACGCTTATGAATATACTGGGTATAATGGATAGTGCGTGAAGAGTTTGACAGAGCAGTGAAAGACCTGAGTCGAAACCAGGCCCTGGGAGTAGACAACATTCCATTAGACTTACTGACGGCCTTGGGGGATCCAGTCCTGACAAAACTCTACCATCTGGTGAGCAAGATGTATGAGACTGGCGAAATACCCTCAGACTTCAAGAAGAATATAATAATTCCAATCCCAAAGACAGCAGCTGTTGACAGATGTGAAAATTACCGAACTATCAGTTTAATAAGTCACAGCTGCAAAATACTAACTCGAATTGATTACAGACGAATGGAAAAACTGGTAGAAGCCGACCTCGGGGAAGATCAGATTGGATTCCATAGAAATATTGCAACACGTGAGGCAATACTGGCCCTACGACTTATCTTAGAAAATAGAATAAGGAAAGGCAAACCTACGTTTCTAGCATTTGTAGACTTAGAGAAAGCTTTTGACAATGTTGATTGGAATACCCTCTTTCAAATTGTGAAGGTGGCAGGGGTAAAATACAGGGAGGGAAAGGCTATTTACAATTTGTACAGAAACAAGATGGCAGTTATAATAGTCGAGGGTCATGAAAGGGAAGCAGTGGTTGGGAAGGGAGTGAGACAGGGTTGTAGCCTCTCCCCGATGTTATTCAATTTGTATATTGAGCAAGCAGTAAAGGAAACAAAAGAACAGTTCGGAGTAGGCATTAAAATCCATGGAGAAGAAATAAAAACTTTGAGGTTCGCCGATGACATTGTAATTCTGTCAGAGAGAGCAACGGACCTGGGAGAGCAGCTGAACGGAATGGACAGTGTCTTGAAAGGAGGATGTAAGATGAACATCAACAAAAGCAAAACGAGGATAATGGAATGCAGTCGAATTAAGTCGGGTGATGCTGAAGGAATTAGATTAGGAAATGAGACACTTAAAGCAGTAAAGCAGTTTTGCTATTTGGGGAGCAAAATAAATGGTTCAAATGGCTCTGAGAACTATGAGACTTAACTGCTGAGGTCATCAGTCCCCAAGAACTTAGAACTACTTAAACGTAACTAACCTAAGGACATCACACACATCCTTGCCTGAAGCAGGATTCGAACCTGCGACCGTAGCGGTCGCGCAGTTCTAGACTGTAGTGCCTAGAACCGCTCGGCCACCAAGGCCTGCGGAGCAAAATAACTGATGATGGTCGACATAGAGAGGATATAAAATGTAGACCAGAAATGGCAAGGAAACCGTTCCTAAAGAAAGGAAATTTGCTAACATCGAGTACAGATTTAAGTGTAAGGAAGTCGTTTCTGAAAGTATTTGTATGGAATGTAGCCATGCATGGAAGTGAAACATGGACGATAAATAGTTTGGACAAGAAGAGAATAGAAACTTTCGTAATGTGGTGCTACAGAAGAATGCTGAAGATTAGATGGGTAAATCACGTAACTAATGAGTAGTTATTGAATAGAACTGAGGAGAAGAGGAGTTTGTGGCACAAGTTACCTAGAAGAAGGGATCGGTTGGTAGGACATCTTCTGAGGCATCAAGGGATCACCATTGTAGTACTGGAGGGCAGCGTGGAGGGTAAAAATCGTAGAGGGAGACCAAGAGATTAATACAGTAAGCAGATTCAGAAAGATGTAGGTTGCGGTAGGCACTGGGAGATGAAGAAACTTGCACAGGATAGAGTAGCATGGAGAGCTGCATCAAACCAGTCTCAGGACAACAGCAACACACAACATGAATAAATGCGATACTCTGGTGTTCCAACAAAAGAAACTCAATGAAAGTTCTCTGCCTGTAACGCACCTCCGTTACAGGCGCCATTTTGAAGGCTACATTTAGTGGCGCCATCTATCGGAACCTGATGAAACTATATGGGCTGAAGCAGTATTTCACGATGTCCCACAATAAATTCTGTATTTTTTCCAGTAATAGGCCTCGAAAAAATGTGTTACATCACTTATTTGAACGCCCCTCCGTACATCAAAAGTTTGGTTATCATAATTAGAATCACTATCTTTATAGCTCACATGTAATGTAGACGAGCCAGTTCTCAGTTACACTCACTCTTGACGACGTATTTCAAATCAGGAACCTATGTGACATGAGTATACGGCACTAAAAGCGTTCTCTTACGAAAGTTTTTATGTATCACTCGTCTCACACACTCATCCCTTTATCAAGGGAGTTAGGGATCGCTTAATCCAACACCGTAATTCTCTCAATAGTAACCACGTACGTACCATTTTCCGTAGCCGTCGCTCCAGCCGTTCCAGACCTCGGTTGGAGCGCGCGCGGACGCACACACACATACACACACACACACACACACACACACACACACACACACACAGTTTCAACGGTAGTGACAAAGTATTATATCTGCCTGCAGCATAAATATTCGACTTTAAGGTTTCATAATTTTTTTTCACCGTAAGGACGCTGTTCTCCATCCTGTAATCACCATTCCTCGCAGAGAATGCGCTTCGTGGTCATAAAATGTAAATTTCTTAAGCGGCCAATGCATAACAGACACGGGAAGAACGCTGTTTGCGGCGCGAGACCTTCTGGCTCGTTAACAGTTCCATTACACAGATAAAATAAAACAACTTTGCCAGAGGAAAACGAGAAAACTTAATGTCAGTTCAAGTGGAACACAAAAATGGTCTTGCAGCCTGCAGTTACAGACGAGGAAGATGATGAGGATTGTGCGTCCAGCGGTTTCTGTCAAGTTGACTCTTGTATTTGTGGAACAGTTATCTGAAAAGATTTTAATAACTTGTTTGCACACCATAAGACTGTAGCATAATAAACGTCTACTTAAATGTTCGTAAGTGATCTCGTTTAGTAACCGAAAAGAAAAGAAATTTAACGTCAATGGTTTTGGAACAGAAATGCTATCTAAATGATAAAGTTAAAAAAAAGATATGTGTTTTGTGTCACGCTGTTCTTATTGATCCCCAGATTAAAATTTTGCATGGTTACTGATAAGTCAATATGTAATTTCGCAGTGGTGAATATTAAAATACAAACTGTATGAAGAGATTAATTTTTCGAATAATCCAAGATAACTCTTTCAAATATGTGATGCAGCAACTCCAATACAGCGTAGGCCTAAACGTCGGAGTAATGGGTATCCTACTGCGAACGTCTTACTTATCCAAATGTGTACATCATTGTTAATGATCTTGAAAAGTCAGAAGGAATTCATCCCTAAGTAAAGACGTGAAAATTAAATTTAAATTAACCTGACAATACGAAACATCACTGAGTTCAGACACCAGACTCAAATAATGCAAGGCAGTAGATACTGATAAGACAACGAAGTAACAATGCATATAAAAGAAAGCATTAATGTGAGGTAAACTGAAGTTCACTACGAGACGTTTGCTCTACCTCTGGTAAGGCACAGACGTTTCTTCACTAGGTCGGGGCACAGACAGTAGTTGTAGGCACCGCAACTAACCTGAACCTATGTAAGCTACCCTTAAAGCGTTAAGAGACATAAAACGAGTAGTTCAGTATCCATGTAAGTACAAAGCAAATGTCCGAGAATTGTGTGTGATTTTCTTTTTTTTACGTTAGAAAGGAAGGTAGATGGAAGTAATAGAACTTTGCGAATCCAAAGCCCACCAATAAAGTGTATTATACGGTTAGTGGAATCAGAATGAGAAGGGCAAAGTAATCGCAGAACAAAAGTAATAGGATACAAAGGTCAATACTCAGAGCTTCGAAAATGCCTCAGTGCGAGAGCCTTAACGTCCTTCGGTCAAGGCATAGTCGCTCGTGATGGCTGTGCTGTTGGGGTATCGTTCCGGCTGTTGAGAAATTCCCTGCCGTTTGCCGTCGCTCGCCTTGCTGTCGCGTGAGCACCCCACACTCCTTCGACTGGAATAGGCGTGCTTCATACTACACACTTCATTTTCTGGAGGCCTGGACAGGGGAGCCTTCTTCCTGCTGAGCACCGCATACAGTCTATTTTGCTGGGAGTGGATTCCGCCACGCTAACAAACGTCTATGATGTGTGCGCTTTAATAGTGAATTCTTATCCCACATACCAAGCACTATGAAACCACTCACATAAAACGTACCTCTTTAAAATATTTATGTTTCATTGAGAGGATTTTCCACTAGAAAATAGTTTTCATGCGTTAAGACATGGTCACACAGGTAACTTGAGCGTATCTTGGGGCTACCTATAGGCTTTATTTCTTCAAAATCAGCTCACACGAATAAAGACATCGTAATCTAAAGCTTTATCTAAAATCGCCTGCTCAGCTTAGTAGTTCGGTTGTTTGATCATCACAGCGTAGGACATCAAAGAATCAATAGATAGTGCTGTTAGTTTTCTTACTCAGTGATAGATGTACTTTCTGAAGTTTACGTCCGTTACTGACCAAAGCGATCAAATTTAATCTTTACAAATAAAAGCTAACAGCGAATTTACTTGGCTAGGATATAGGCGAATTTATTGATTTTCTTTTGTGTCTTAAAAAAGTTGTCACCATTGCTTTGATTTTTTCAATAGGTTTTACTTATATTTTATTTCTTTCCTACAAATGTTTTCTATTTTTTTATTTATTTTTTTCCACAGTGACAGAGGTATTTTTGGAACTATACGTCAGACATAGAATTAATCAATATAATCTTATACTTACGAATACAAATCAACATTGACTTTACCTGGCTGTAATATACGGACTTACTGGTTCACTTTGTGTACTAGAAACTTACTGACATTATTTGCATCATCCGATAGGTTTTGTTTTTATTCCTTGCCAGCAAAAACGAGTTTGTTAAGTTTGCTTTTGTGATCTGTGTGCCTAATCGTTATATTTTGATTTTGTTTTGTTTCTCAATAAAAATTTCAGAAAATGGTCGACTCTTTCCGAACACATCAGAACACGTAAAAGGCTAAATACTATGCAGTCTCAAGAATCCAATGGAGATCTTGAGGTGAGGCTTGCTGTGGCCTGAGAACATCAGGCTATAACTTGATCTTTGGAAACTCCATCCAAAAGCGAGGTGCACTGTAACTCTGACAGAAGGGATCATGCATTATCTCACTCATAGAAGCTTAAAGGTGCTTCTCTCCAACATAACACTATACAAGATGAAATTTTGATGGGAAGTGCCGCACGCAAGAGAGATTGTATATCTCGAATCCCACTTAATCCTAACAATTTACCTTTTCACTTTAAGCATGTGGAGTTCCCGGTGAGGTTATATTATGCCGTATACTTATGTATATTTGAACTAGCTGAGAAGCCTAGATCTTTCATGGTTACATTGCATATTATCTGCCTGTTTTATTAGTGATTCTGGACATTTAGTGACCAGTATTACATTACAGTAACTGATTTATTTGGAATATTCTAGAATATTTGGATGTTTGCAAAAAAAAAAAAATTATTTTGAGAAGTTCGAGTTTTTCTAGAACTAAGTAGCAATTTCTTACTACTTTGATTGCTGGTTTACCTTTGTTTGCGGTTCTTTCAGGGTTCATAATTTTCCTATTACTTTTTGTTTTCTTTTATTATTTAATTTTCTTTCTCATTATTTTATGATTTTTTTATTTTTTGCTGTTCTTGCTCCCTTCCCTTATTTTCACTCAAATAATACAACAGATCACACAGTGTTTGACACACAGATCACCTTTATTCTAAAAATCGAAAGATAGGCAAAGTATTCCATTCTTTCCGGAGCTTACTGGGCTGAAACATGGCCGCTAGCTGAATCATATGGGAACTACATACCTACCCTGAACAAAAACATAGGTAGGCTCACACAAACACAGTTTCTGCATTCGTGGCCAATGAGCGGTGTATATCTGAGAAGCCTGTATTATCGTTTGTAAGACACAAGATGCCACTAGCAGTGGAAAAAGTGATGATGATGATGTTTGGTTTGTGTGGCGCTCAACTTAGCCGTCATCAGTCCCAGTTTTGACACAGTCCAATTTTTTTCACAGTCCAATGTAGCCACTGTCACGAAGGTTAATGATGATGAAATGATGAGGAGAATACAAACATCCAGTCCCCGTGCAGAGAAAATTCCCAATCCAGCCTGGACTCGAAAACGGGACCCCGTGATCCAGAGGCAGCAACGCTACCCATCAGATCACGAGCTGCGGACGGCAGAAATGGAAAATTGGTCTTCTCATCCTGCCAGTTAAAAATAATTTTTATGAATGTGTAAAACAATCCAACTGAGGGATTCGGATTGCAAATAACCTTAAATATTCAGGTTGTGGCCTAGCAACAACTAGAGCTATAATATTATCGAAATTCACTACAGAAATAATAGCAAATATATCACTGTAAACTGTCAGCAACTTGAAGGTTAACATGAGAATTAGGTCAAACACAATTTCAATCTCAAATCGTAGGCCGAAAACAGTGAAAAATAGTTTACTGTATACAAAATGAAGGATTATGAAATATGAAAGGCCCTAATATTTTAGAGGTACAACACCACAGTCAGTGCGCCGCAACATTTTAAAGTTTCTGTTGGTGAGGCTGCGACTTAAGCTTTCATTGCTGTGCGCTGTGTACAACTCACAAGATTATTAAATGTATTCACAGTTGAGAATATGGGCAACCATTATCTGTTTAGAAGGAGAGACAGCACTGGTCGTATTTTTTTGTTTTATTAACCGCAAAATCGATTTTCGGTCACTTAGTGACCATACTCAGTGCTGTAATATACAATTTAAATTGGTAGGCACTGGTGTCAACAAGCTTAGACCGATCACATAAACTGTGATCGGTCTAAGCTTGTTGACACCAGTGCCTACCAATTTAAATTGTATATTACAGCACTGAGTATGGTCACTAAGTGACCGAAAATCGATTTTGCGGTTAATAAAACAAAAAAATACGACCAGTGCTGTCTCTCCTTCTAAGTATATCCATTATCTGGTCGTGGTGCACTCCATGGAGTCGCCAATCAATAACCATTATCTGTGTTATGGAATGACAATGAAAATTTGTGCCGAATCGGGACACAAACCTGGATTTCCCGCTTTCGCCTTTTTTAAACCTTGTCAAGGAACAAGAGTAGCAGGATGTTTATAGGGCCGATAACATAGATGATAAATATAATACTTCCCTTAACGCATTTCTCATGCTCTTTAAGAGTTGCTCTGCATTAGAACGTTCTAAACGGGATACTAGCAGTAATAGGCAGCCCGGGTGGCTCAATAGTGGGATAAGGATATCATGTAGATCAAAGCGTGAATTATATCAAAATGTTAGAAGTATTCACAGTGAAGCTACAGTAGCCCATTACAGACAGGTGCTAAAAATGTCATTAGGAAGGCAAACAGTATGCGCTATGCAAATAGAATAGTTAATTCACATTCTAAAATTAATACCATATGGTCAGTTGTGAATGGAGTGTCTGGTCAGCAGCACAAGGTCGACGATATAAAGTCAGTTCCCAGTAAAAATATTTCTGTTATTGATAAATCACATATATGTACTTTATTTAACAATAATTTTCTGAGCATTTTTGGTGAACTGAATAAAATTATTTTCTACAGGGATTCATATAACTTTCGGGCAAATGCCTTTCCGCGATTGATCTCTGATATACTCCTCTGTGATACAGACAAGCGGGAGATTGAGTCAATAATTAACTCACTGAAGACTAAGGACTATCATGGTTATGATGGAGTGCCTAGCGGAATATTAATTACTGTGCTGCGCATGTTAGCCTTATATTTAGCCATATTTGTAATTTTTCCTTTAAGAATGGTCAGTATCCTAATCGATTAAAGTACTCAGTGGTAAAGCCGCTTTATAAAAAGGGAGAAAGGGATAATTTAGTTAATTTTAGACCTATTTCTATGCCGTCATTGTTTGTTAATGTTATTGAAAAGGCTGTGTATGTAAGGAAAATTGACCTTTTTATATCACATAATGTACTATCAAATGTACAGTTCGGCTTTAGAAGTCGTTTAACAACTGAAAATGCTGTATTCTCTTTTCTCTGTGAGGTGCTGGGTGGATTAAACAAAAGGTTTCAAACGCTAGGCTTATTTTTTCTATTTAACTAAAGCATTTGATTGTGTTGATCTCAAAATGTTGTTACAGAAGTTGGACCATTACGGAATAGATGGAGTAGCTCACAAGCGGTTCACTTCTTACCTTAACAACAGACAGTAAAAGGTCATTGTTCACAGTGCTGAGTATGGCTGTGATGTGGGGTCTGCGTGGAGCACAGTCAAATGGCGGGTGCTCCCGGGGTCAGTGTTGGGGCCACTCCTGTTCCTTATTTATATAAATTATATGCCCTCTAGTATTACGGGTAATTCTAAAATATTTGTGTGTGCTGATGACACTAGGTTGGTAGTAACAGATGTTGTGTGCAACACTGACCCAGTTGCAAACAGGGCAGTTCATACGTTCATGGCTTGTAGAAATTAATCTAACGCTAAATCACTTTTTACAGTTTTATAGTTTCTAACACACAATTCAACAAAACTTGACGTTTTAATTTCACAGAATGGGCATATGATTAGTGAAACTGAACAGTTCAAATTTCTAGGTGTTCAGATTAGATTAGATTAGATTAGATTATTTTTTCGTTCCATAGATCCGTGCTGAGATGGACAGCAAACTGTCGCGGAACGCCCACGTTCATGATCTTGTTCAAAGACTTAATGCGGCCATTTATACTGAAGTGAGTGATCGTTCGACACGAAAATTAATCTACTTTGCTTATTTTCATTCGCTTATCTCGTATGGTATTGTATTTCGGGGTTAGTCTTCCCATTCTAAAAGGATATTTTTGGCTTAGGAACGGGCGGTTCCGGCAATAACTGGTGTAAGTTCACGAACCTTTTGTCGACCCGTGTTCACGAGTCTTGGTATTTTGACATTGGCCTCTTAATATATGTATATATTCCTTACTGTCATTTCTGGTTACAATATTAGCTTATTCCCAAAAATAAGCAACTTTCACTGAGTTAATACTCGGCAGAAATCACACCTGCATTTGGACCGGACATCCTTAACTCTTGTGCAGAAAGGTATGCAGTATACTGCTGCATCCATTTTCAGTAAGCTACCACTCGAAGTCAATAATGTTAGCAGTAATCTACGGGCTTTCAAATCAAAACTGAACAGTTTCCTCATGGGTAACTCCTATTCTGTCGAAGAGTTCATTGAAAAAAAAAAAGGTGATTCGTTTTGTATTGTTGATTGCGTTTACTTAAACTAATAGCTTGACTTTTTTCGGGTTCATAAAAATTTTATTTTTATCTGTTATTACTTTTACGTTGTAATTTAATGTACTGACACGTTCCATGACCTTGGAGATTTGCTCCTCAAGTTGGTCCAACGGAACTTGACGTGTAAATAAATAAAATAAAAAGCATTTTGTTATCCTAGCCTGACCCGCGGCCATACCCCAGTTTGCATATGTCGTGAACCATGTGTCTATAATCTATACTCGTATATGCATTATCTATATTCCCACACAGGGGACACGTTTTTCTTGAGAGTCGCTTGCCCGGTGTTGCAGTACCTGTGTTATTCCGAACCTGTGGTATTCCAAATTACGAAGCAAAGTTCCTTCTGACAGGCATGCTTGTGCAAAGGGCCTGCAAGATTTATTTCTGAATAACACTGGCGCTGTAATATCGAGCACACAACTGGCGTGGAACCCCTCCGTATTTCACTGCTAGGGCGGGGTCACGATCTCACGCACGCGAATATGCTTATTACGACAAGAAGGTAGCCATTCGATGAGGCCCAGTCCCCCTACGAAGGGACGCAAGATGTCCTCCACGGTCGGCACACTGTCTCGGTTTGCCAAGCTCCTTCCGATGTCCATTTACTGTACCGCTGCTGCTGATGGCATCATCAGCTGTTCCCAATGGACAGTCGCCGCCCGTTCAAAAAGGTGGTGGGATTCTCAAGGACAGAGGGTTCAGGATAAACTAAAAGAAGCTGGATCTTTGAACTTTCGAGGCCCCAGTTGTTAGGATTAACATAAGAATCTCTTAAGCTTCCCGTCACTTGCTGTCTGCATCAAAAAACGAATGTATATTTCTTAATTTTCCATTATGTTCCTATAGCAGGTGACGTTTAACAAAGCGATCTCATTCTCATACTCCACTGAACAGTGCCAAAAGCCATTTTGATAGCGTTTTGACATTCTAGTGGGGCAAGGGGCTCAATTACCCTGCATTTTTGCTGCTTTGTATTATTAGAAAACCTGAATGCTGAAGACTATGCGTTTTTTGAATGATAAATATGATTAACAGCAGTCCTCGTCAAAGTTAATGTTTGACAACCTCGGTACTTCTATATAACTTCTTCCTAATATTTTCTGCAGAAAGTGAAAGACAAGTACCATTGGATAGGTCTGTTGGATATCCATGGAGCGCTGATCAAGTGTGCTCAAACATGTGTTGAGACCACATAATAGGTGGCCAGCAGAACTTTCTTCTAATTTGACAAGTCTCCATTTAGGAATTGAGCTCAGTTCTTGCATTTCAGTGACTGTTGATATAAAAGGTTTTCCAGTGGGGTAGTGCATAGCAGCAAGTAGAGCATTACTGTGGAGTCCGTCCAGATGAATAGCACATATTAAGCGTAGGCCTGATGACAGAGACGAACGAGAAACCGAGCATCAAATAATTCCTACCGTGTGAATGGTTTTGGTTTGGCAGGGGCCAGACGAGCATTTGCTGCAGCCAATGACTCTACGACAGTGCCATGCGTAGGACCGGTACCCCATGCCAACTGTGCGATGTAGCAACACAAATTTAATGAGTTCATGGTAAGAAATAGTCTTCCTGCTAATCAAAATGTCGAATATGGAAAAAAACCGCATATATACGGTGTCCCATCGATCAGTCACAATGGCCGGAAGCACTTCTTCCCAGCCGACGCTTAGCTTCCAGAAACATTGCAGGAATAGCTTGCATAAAACTACACACAGTCGACGTGACAGGGGAGTGCAAACTGTAACGGCAGTGAGGTCACACGTCCTGGCATCTGGCGTTTCTGGTGCTGCATTCTCGGTGCTGAAATGTCGGCGGCAACAGCAGGTCACGTCACAGGAAACGGTGCCCTCGGCCACCCACGTCTGCTCTTCTCGTGACGAGACTTCCACGAGACATATAAACTAGCAGTCTATATTACTCTCAGATGGACCCAAGAACGTATGCAGTTCGCACATGTAAAAAAAAAATAATTAAAAAAACACTTCTAGTTTAACGGATCAAACGCGTATCACAGTCCTGCACATATTTTATACATAGGTTTGATTTCAAGTTCTTGTCGTTAGTGTCTTGATGAACTCTCGAGGAAGGCACGAAGTACACCGGTCGGCCGTTGTGGCCGAGCGATTCTAGGCGCTCCAGTCCGGAACCAAGCTGCTGCTACGATCGCAGGTTCGAATCTTGCTTCGGGCATGGATGTGTGTGATGTCCTTAGGTTAGTTACGTTTAAGTAGTTCTAAGTTCTAGGGGACTGATGACCTCAGATGTTAAGTCCCATAGTGCTCAGAGAGCCACAAAGTGCACCGTTTTCATACTGCAACCGACTCTAATAACTCAGTCACAAAAAAATTAGATTTCGTTCTATCGTGTTTTCCCCTGACGACGGTAGTCTATTGCATTCTCCCTCTACCATGCTATAACTGGACCAGAGGCCAAATGTAGGACTCCCCACTTGGACCAAGCTTGTCGGTGTACTAAATCGGGTGAAAGCTCTAGACACATGCGCTATTATATTTGAATGCCTTTTCTACGCAATATCTTGTTTTTTGTTTCTGAACGTTTACGTCATGTTTGTGATGCATCTGAAACGCCAAATAATAATGCTACTTCTAATCTTAAAGTAATAATGAAAGAAAAATAGGTTAGCACTTCTGCAATATCTGTAGGAATGCTCTCTCCTAAAATCATTTTTTGGAATGTGACAAGAAGTTCCAGACACAGCTATGCTTGAAGGCTTGTGCCTTGTGTTGCTTTCTCTGTTTCACCTGGAATGACAGTCCGGTGAACATTCATCAGTTTACTTTGATTAACCTGTACCCAACAAACAGTGTCATCAGTCTTCACGCTGATTTGATGTGGTCCGCCACGAATTTCTCACCTTTGTCAACCTCTTCATCTCAGAGTAGCACTTGCAACCTACCTCCTCAATTATTTATTTGATACATTACAATCTCTGTCTTCCTCTGCAGTTTTTACCCTCTATAGTTCCATCTGTTGCCACGGAATTTATTCCCCGGTGTCTTAAGAGATCTCGTATCATCTCGTCCCTTTTTCTTTTCAGTGTTTTCCACATATTCCTTTCCTCAGTGGTTCCAATTTTCCACATTTTCTGTAGCACCACATCTCAAATGCTTCGATTCACTTTCGTTATGGTTTTTTCCACAGTTCACGTTTCACTACCGTGCAATTCTCCAAATAAAAATTCTTAGAAATGTCTTCCTCAAATTAAGGCCTATGTTTGATACTAGTTGACTTCTCTTGGGCAGAAATGCCCTTATTTTCACTGAATTCCAGCGACAGCTTTATTTTGAATGGAAATTAAATATTAAAAGGGTTGATACAAACAAGTAACCGCTACACTGCTTGCTAGAATCAGTCTCCGTAAATTCTAATAAAAAATAAAATAAAAAAACTACAAATCTAGAAAAACTCTTCGTAACACAACGAGTGGCGTTCAGTAAGTTATGCAACACAATTTTTTTTTTCTAAAAACAGTTTGGTTTTATTTAGGATTCCATTGCGCCGTATATTCACAACTCTTTTGGCTACAAAATCATACATTGCAACATGATCTCCGCTCAATCTGACGGCTTTACGCCACCCGGCAGGGAGGTCCTGCGTTCCCACATGGTCCCTCTATACTGGTCGACGTCGGAGCCAACGGCTTGGTGCATTCATAACCACCCAATCATGTACACACTGTTTTCTGCACAGTGCATACTTCAGTGGGACGAACCAAGTCGGAAGACGCGACATCCGGGCTGTAGGATGCATCAAGAAGTACAATGCAATGAAGTGTGTCAGCACTACCAAATTGTTGTGCATCGATGTGTTTGATTGTGAGCCATACATCACCTCAAGTGAGAATTCACGCACGTTCCAACATTCCAGGAGTCACAGCTCTGTGCACGCGGGAGATAGGACAGGTCTGCGTGACCTTGTCATGATGGACGCCACGCCCGACGACTCGCCGTGAATTTTCTTTCTGCCAGGTCTCCATAGACATTCTGCAAGCACTGATAGATATCTGTCACGGTCTGGTTTTCCGCCAAAAGACGCCGAGTGACAGCTCTCTACTTGGAGTGCACCTTCGTTACAGACGCCATTTTGAAGGCTGTGGTTAGCGCCTACACCAATCGGAACTTCATTAAACTACAGGGGCCGAAGAAGGAATATTCCACAATGTCCTATAGCAAATTTTACGTTTTTCAATCGAACTTGTCCGAGTAAGAAAACATGTTGTATTAGTTATTGCACTCCCATCGTATTACAAGGACACGTCTATCTGCTAGACACGATCACACAGCTATCCAGGATAGTAGCTGCTACGGTTAAGCGTAATGTTAGGAGACACAGTGATTCTCCATCCGGGAACGCAGGGAACATGCTTCAGTCAGCTGTTCATTTATGTAGGTAGTAATCAGTACTTCTCACTCGCTCGCTGTGAATAATGCATAGCGCACTAAGCAGACAGAAGACGCACTAATGAAGATGTCAGTTTAGCAAACCTGTGTTTCAGTGTTTTATCCCGCTGACGACACCAAACAGCACGACCAGAAGGAAGCCGACGGACTAACGCTTTGTCGTCTGAGATGTCACTGGAATTTAAGGGAATATACTGAAGAATAAATGCTTTTGAGAAATGTGGAAGAAAATTCTTAAAATGAAGCGATGTAGGCAGAAGTACTTGGCAATAAAAGGAAAGCAAAGATAAGAACTGAAAACGATAAAAATGAAAAAAATCTTTTAGCTGGACCTCATATTGCGAAGAAATTAAATTTAGCAAAGAACCATCCAACGAAAAATTGCAGATAACAGAGAGAGTGGCTTGGAATGCTGCTAGACTTTAAAAATGGACGAAGTTACCAGATGATTAAGTAGGACACAGGAAAGTGAAGAGCGTCCAGGTGGCATCCGCAAGAAGAGAGATGTACGGAAGAAGAATAAGTACGCCATCCTTCAGTAGTGTGTTACGGAGTCTACTTCGTGTATCTCTATATTGTTTTGCTCTTTCCTGTTCTGTTCGCTAACAGTGCATCGTGTCATTGGCTTTCGGTAGGCTTCCGCATGTGTTTGAATTTTTCTTATCATTTTCGCCTTAATTTTGCGAGATGTATGTGAGAAGAAGTAGCAAGGTGCTTCACTCTTCTTTGAATGGACTTCTCGGGATTTTTAAGTAACCACCCCTGCGTCTGTCTTAAACGATGTCGGAGAAGCTACGAGAAACACAGATCGTTGTGGAAGCACCGCAATGTGAACACTTCTTCTGCCCAACGGGAGTGCAGTGTGTTCACCAAGTGTCCCCTTGCATGTATAAACACCCGAAGCCTACGCAGTCAACTTTGGATCATTCCTCACTTATTGCCTTCACTGTCCAGGCATGAAAATGTTCTTTTAACATAGTGTGACTAGTTGTCAAATTTGTTTGATGATAAGGTGTTTATACAAAGCTGTCTTCTTCGTTTCCTTTGCTATGTTTCACTCGAACGTAAAGCCCATAACTTCAGATTATCATTTGGGTGTGTGCGTGCGTGTGTGTGTGTGTGTGTGTGTGTGTGTGTGTGTGTGTGTGTGTGTATCACTCCGTGGATAAAGGGATAAATAAATATGGTTTCATATACTTTCTTAGACCAACGAGTGGGCTGTTTCCTTTGTATTTTAATGGTTTTTATTTTATGATGTGTAACCTGTGTGCTTTGTAAATGCCGTCGTGATGTCGCTGTTCACAAAATGAGTTCGATATTTCTTTGTGTAGGATGTGTTATGTGTTCCACATTGTCCAAACACTTAGGAAACAACGAACGATATGACCGTCGGCGATCTGCAATATGACTTTATTTTATTTATCTACAGACTTATATAACGTTATCATCGTGTGGTTGAACTTAATTGAACCATACTCTAACTGTGACGAGACTCGTCATCATGTGCCTTTCGTCTTTTTTTTTTTTTTTTTTTTTTTTTTTTTTTTTTTTTTTTTTTGTTTAAGTCTGGGCCTCTTTACTGTAGCGCTCTATCCCACTATCCCAGCTATATAGGTAGAGGAGTCTGTTGCAGCTTGAATATAGTGCATCTAGGAACAAAGGATGTTTTTTGATCCGTAACTGATTTCTGAATCACATGAATTAATGCGTACTAGAGGCAGCCATAAGCAGTTTCCGCCATCTTTTTACAGATTTTCTTGTTGTTAGATAGGAGGTTATATTTTGTGCGGCATTTGCAAAACTTTTGTGTTGTGCTCATTTAAGTGCTATATAATATATTAAAACCATTTAGAATATACTGTTAATGGTACTGCTACAGAATGTTATCATCACTAATTTTTAGAATAATTTATATAACATTCGAAAAGTTAACTTACACTTCGTTAGTAATGCACCATCTCGGACCTTCAAGCATGGGACATGTGGTATTAGCAAATGAAATGAGTTTCTTAATGTCTTAATAATTTTACCTGCCTTGAAAATGGAGACTGATTTATATGGCAACAGCTTCTACTTCAAAACGTTTCTAACATGTAACTGGTTTTTGGTATTACTGCTGCTTAATTCAGTTTCACTTACTGATTATTGGTATGTCGCAGAATAATAATATAGCAGAAAAAACGATTAGATTCAATATTGACGAGATTGTTTCGATTGCCAAACTTTTGAGTTTCAATTGAAAATCGATTCCTAGGCATGGGACCACGTTGTACTTTTAAACATATTTTCAGATGTGGGAAAATGTTAATTTTCCGGAGTAATTTTTGTAATTTCATAAAATGACGGCAGCACGTAAAAAACAAATGGAATAACAAAATATCTTAAACTTCTATTACAGGCAAGGCTAGAAGGGAAAGGTCAAATCGTGTACACCACTCTCCCCTACATTTAAAAATGCTTATAAAGTTCAACGATTCATGGCAGATGGTGACAATTTTTCGTCATAGCTCCCCACTATCACCCAATTACGTTCTAGCAGATGGTGCTAATTCCATCAAAACTATTTGTTCAAAAAGCACTCATAATGCAGGTACCTGGCAGTCGTGCCAACTTTCTACCTATTACCTAGAGAATAGCTGAAATAGTAGTATGAATTAACAGCCTAAGATCCAAAGCAACTGTGACTTGGGCGAGAAATCTTAGTAAAGGTTTTAGAAAAAAAAAAAAGACATTACGTTTAAGGACATCGGTAACTGATTTGTTATAAAGTTTTGCTTATTTGTGAAACTAACGTTTTTATGACACAATCATAACCAGTTTCGGTCCACAGTGGCAATCTTCAGTTGCTGTAGGCGGCATTTGGTGAGCGCACGTTCACACGCTTTGACTACAAGGGAACATGCGTTTACAAAATGGCGTGCATAGCATTTGAATATGGCCACTCTGGTCGAAACCAGTTGTGAATTTGTCGTAAGTCCTCACCGTGTCAAAAATAAACAGAACTTGTGCTAGTAAAATTACATTTCGTAAATATAATTATGTACTGAACCGTTATATTCATTATGTTACAAATAATGGAGGAGGTTCGAGTCCTCCCTCGGGCATGGGTGTGTGTGTTTGTCCTTAGGATAATTTAGGTTAAGTAGTGTGTAAGCTTAGGGACTGATGACCTTTGCAGTTAAGCGCCATAGGAAAGAAAAGAAAAATGGAGGAAAGGGTATTGACTACAACATTTTTGTGGAGTGATGTTTATCATTTGTCTTTCTCCTTCATCATTCCCTTCGCTACATTTCCTCCTAATGGCCATGGTGTATTAAGAAGTATGTATCGCTGTAAATGTACTGTTCGAAAAATTATCTGCTTCACACTAGTAATGACTTTCGTTCTTAGCATTACTCGCTCTCTCTCTCTCTCTCTCTCTCTCTCTCTCTCTCCCTCCCTCCCCTCCCCCCCCCCCTCTCTCTCTCTTACGCTATTAACATATTACTGTACGTAAAAGAGGGTGAGTACTGTTGTATAAATCGTAATAACTGGCTTTGGCGAAGTTTGCATATCTCGCCGAGAGAACTGCGAATCCTAGTAATCGTTTGAAAACTCTCTTCATTTAATTAAAACAGTCGATTGCCCAGTGCGAATTAAATTATCGCACATGAAGTTTTCAAAGTTTCACGGTTGCGAAAATACGAAGCCAAGACAGATATTCCGAGAGAATATTTTCTATCCCAGAGTTTTTAAATCCGTATATCTTTCTTTAATTTAACTCGCCCAGTTCTTCTTAAGGTGAGTTAACCTGGCGATCATGCTAGAGCTATGTAAAGAGATCATTAATATGCTGTATACGTAGTTTTATTTCAAAATACTTTTATTTCATGATTGTTTACTTCTCTTCCATGCAACCGAACGTGAGGTACACATTACTATTGAAAGACTGATAAAAATTAAAGAAAAGGAAGAACGTTTCTTGAAGACTAGCAATCCAGTAAATGTCAATGTGTGTAAAATCAGAAAATACTGTAAAACCGTTACAGTTGGAAAGTATGTTGAAGACTCCATTCTTCACGGCAACACCATAAGGAAAGGAAATACACTGCTCATCCCGCCTCGTTTTCATTTCTGTAGTTGTAATTTTTTTATTTGAGGCTTTAAATATAGGAAGTTTAGTCGATATTAAAACTTGTAATTACTGCGTAATTATAGTGTACTTTGTAAAACAAGGCCATAAGACGGCAAATTTCAGTAGTTGGGTTCACGCAATTTGCAGTAGTGAGTATCATTTCTTTTACACAGAGATACTTTATGGTGGTGGGCTACGCGCTGATACCATCTGCGAACTGCAACTTGCAGTAGTGATTGATTATCTTTTGTTTCACTCAGAGGTACTTTATGGTGCTGAGCTGCACGCAGATAACATCTGTGAACTGTTTACAACATAGCTGCTTTAGGGATGGGTAACAGAGTGGTCAAACTGTATTCTACTGTAGTACAGCGATAACCCGTCAGAATGATGGCTTCTTCACATACACAGTGTAATCAATATCAGTATCTGTATCTACTGAAAATTTGAATAACGCGGTAGCTACAACGCCGACTACAAATGAGAATATTGCTCAATCTTTTAGTGTAACAACAGATCTTGTTGAGCAACCTTGCTGCAACTAAAAAATTATGTCTATTATGAATCAAAGGCAAGACAGTTGTTGTTGCTGTTGTTGTGGTCTTCAGTCCTGAGACTGGTTTGATGCAGCTCATCTCCCAGGACCTACCGCAACCTACATCCTTCTGAATCTGCTTAGTGTATTCATCTCTTGGTCTCCCTCTACGATTTTTACCCTCCACGCTGCCCTCCAATAGTAAATTGGTTATCCATTGATGCCTCAGAACATGTCCTACCAACCGATCCCTTCTTCCAGTCAAGTTGTGCCACAAACTTCTCTTCTCCCCAATCCAATCCAATACCTCCTCATTAGTTACGTGATCTACCCACCTTATCTTCAGCATTCTTCTGTAGCACCACATTTCGAAAGCTTCTATTCTCTTCTTGTCCAAAATAGTTATCGTCCATGTTTCACTTCCATACATGGCTACACTCCATTCAAATACTTTCAGAAACGACTTCCTGACACTTAAATCTATACTCGATGTTAACAAATTTCTCTTCTTGAGAAACGCTTTCCTTACCATTGCCAGTCTACATTTTATATCCTCTCTACTTCGACCATCATCAGTTATTTTACTCCCTAAATAGCAAAACTCCTTTACTACTTTAAGTGTCTCATTTCCTAATCTAATTCCCTCAGCATCACTCGACTTAATTCGACTACATTCCATTATCGTCGTTTTGCTTTTGTTGCAGTTCATCTTATACCCTCCTTTCAAGACACCGTCCATTCCGTTCAACTGCTCTTCCAAGTCCTTTGCTGTCTCTGTCAGAATTACAATGTCATCGGCGAACCTCAAAGTTTTTATTGCTTCTCCATGGATTTTAATACCTACGCCAAATTTTGCTTTTGTTTCCTTCACTGCTTGCTCAATATACAGATTGAATAACATCGGGGAGAGACTAAAACCCTGTCTCACTCCCTTCCCAACCACTGCTTCCCTTTCATGTCCCTCGACTCATATAACTGCCATCTGCTTTCTGTACAAATTGTAAATAGTCTTTCTCTCCCTGTATTTTACCCCTGCCACCTTCAGAATTTGAAACAGGCTATTCCAGTCAACATTGTCAAAAGCTTTCTCTATGTCTACAAATGCTAGAAATGTATGTTTGCCCTTCCTTAATCTAGCTTCTAAGATAAGTCGTAGGGTCAGTATTGCCTCACGTGTTCCAACATTTCTACGGAATCCATACTGATCTTCCCCGAGGTCGGCATCTACTAGTTTTTCCATTCGTCTGTAAAGAATTCGCGTTCGTATTTTGCAGTTGTGACTTATTAAACTGATAGTTCGGTAATTTTCACATCTGTCAACACCTGCTTTCTTTGGGATTGGAATTATTATATTCTTCTTGAAGTCTGTGGGTATTTCGCCTGTTTCATACATCTTGCTCAACAGATGGTAGAGTTTTGTCAGGACTGGCTCTCCCAAGGCCGTCAGTAGTTCCAGTGGAATGTTGTCTACTCCCGGGGCCTTGTTTCGACTCAGGTCTTTCAGTGCTCTGTCAAACTCTTCACGCAGTATCGTATAGCAAGACAGTATTGGCGATGATTTTACAACTGTGAAGCAACAACAAAATAATTTGACTAGACCGGTTGCACAAATTAGTATACGGATAAGAAATCAAACTGAGCAATTAAAAACCGAGGTTGCTAGTCACGTGACAGAAGTGTTGCTACCCGATCTAGAAACGGTAACCACTGAGATTGCAGGCTTGAAAATCACCATTAGAAGCATTCCTGAATCTACTGAAAGCCTTAGTAGTTTGCAACTGGAACAAGAGCGTTGAAATCCAACCTTCACCAGGTAGTAACCTTACCAGATGCCAGCCGTTCGGAGTGGCCGAGCGGTCCTAGGCGCCTCAGTCTGGAACCGCACAACCGCTACGGTCGCAGGTTCGCATCCTGCCTCGGCCATGGATGTGTGTGCTGTCCTTAGGTTAGGTTTAAGTAGATCTACGTTCTAGGGGACTGATGACCTCAGATGTTAAGTCCATAGCGCTCAGAGCCATTTGAACCATTTTTGAGCAGATTATATCTCCAACCATCATGAAAAGAGAGTAGATGAATACTTAAAATACTTGAAGTATTAAATTGGGTGATTATTTAAATTTTAACAAAACCCGAAAGAGTAATGAGAAGTGTCGCTTACCATCATTGTCAGTACCACAGATCTTGCCCTCTGTAGATATGGCGACTAACCAGGGCAAGTGGCATCCCATAAAAAGCACAATCACAGGTTCAAGTTGACAGCATAGCAACCTCCGCCGAAGAAGGTCCCACGGCCGACGAGCTGTCTTCTGCGCTGGGGACTCAACTTTAGAAGACGACATGTCGGTGGAATGAACGGTTAGGAACTCTTATTCAGTCTCTCCAGATCTCTCAAGCTTCCAGATCTGACTTCCAAAGGGACACGCATAATTTATAAGGAACACATACTAATTGGACCATTGCTCTTATTTTCACGAATTTTGGTAAATAATATGTTTACCGTCTTCTTCTTATGGCTTCCCTGCGTGGGCCTTTGCTTTCTTAACAATTTCTTTCCATTTTGCCTTCTCGTTTACTTTCCTTCTCCCTCCTCTGATTGGTAGGGCTCTCATGTTTTCATCCATGTCGTCCAGCCATCACTTACGTGGTCTTCTCTTAATATTTTTCCTTCGGTTTCTACTGAAAGATCTTTTATGTAGTTATTGTGTCCTCCGTTCCTCAGACATGTCACAGCCAGACAATTTTTTCTTTTACTTTTAATTAAACCTGACGTTTTAATTTCACAGATTGGGCATATGTTTAGTGAAACTGGACATTTAAGATTTCTAGGTGTTCAGATAGATAGTAAACTGTCGCGGAAATCCCATGTTCAGGATCTTGTTCAAAGACTTAATGCTGCTATTTTTACTGAAGTGAGTGATCGTTCGACACGAAAATTAGTCTACGTTGCTTATTTTCTTCGCTTGTGTCGTATGGTATTATATTTTGGGGTAACTCTTCCCATTCTAAAAGGATATTTTTGGCTGAGAAACGGGCAGTTCGGGCAATAAGTGGTGTAAGTTTACGAAACTCTTGTCGACCCCTGTTCAGGAGTCTGGGTATTTTGACATTGGCCTCTCACTATATATATTCCTTACTGTCATTTCTTGCTAGTAATATTAGCTTTTTTCCAAGAATAAGCAGCATTCACTCAGTTAATACTCAGCAAAATCAAACCTGCATTTGGATCAGACTTCCTTAACTCTTGTGCAGAAAGGTGTGCAGTATACTGCTGCATCCATTTACAACAAGCCACCACTCGTATTTAAATATATTAGCAGTAATCCTCACGCTTTCAAATCGAAACTGAAGAGGAGTTCCTTGAAAAATTAAGCTGATTCTTGTTGTACTGTTGATTTCCTCTGCTAAAACTATTGGATGGACTTTTTTCGGGTCCATAAACATTTCATTGTTATCTGTTACTACTTTTATGTTGTAATTTCATGTACTGACATGTTCCATGACCTTGGAGATTTGCTCCTCAAATTCGTCCTAAGGAACTTGACGTGAAAATAAAATTTATAAAACGATTCAACATAATGAAACACAATCTAACCTTTAATCTGTGTTTACATGAACAGTGTGTAGGTTTTGAAAACGGCAATAGTGAAATACTTTGTTTCTGCTTACGGATATATTCTCATTCGAACTATTGATCTATTTAAGGTGCAGTCCGGAACCGCGGGACTGCTACGGTCGCAGGTTCGAATCCTGCCTCGGGCATGGGTGTGTGTGATGTCCTTAGGTTAGTTAGGTTTAAGTAGTTCTAAGTTCTAGGGGACTTATGACCTAAGATGTTGAGTCCCATAGTGCTCAGAGCCATTTGAACCATTTTATTTAAGGTGCAAAGTATTTATTATTCTGGAATATTTTCAATTAGTGAAAGACTTTTAATACTGATTTCGTCCAAGAGGGCTGTATAACAACATATCAGTATTTTTCCTTGGTCTTGTTGGATAGTAAAATTATCCTCACCAAATGAAATATAATTGGGCCTATATACTGAATCATGAAATCCAAAGTTTTCCAAAATATGAAGGAAGGTATATAGACTACATCTCTGTTACGTGAGGTTTATTGTTTGTCTTCCTCCCATGTCAATTCCTCCTCCTGGCCTTCGTGTGTTAAGATATATGTATGGTTGTAAATTTTCTGGTGCAAAGAATTATCTATTTTATACCAGTAATTACTTTCGTTGTATTATTTCTTAACACTAATGTCTCTCTCTCTAATGTTATTAACATATTATCCCTTGGAAAAGTGGGTGGGTATTCTTTTATAGACATCAGTAACCCACTTGGGCGAATTTTGCGTAGCTGCCATTGCGGCCATCTCACCGAGATAACTACGAATTGCAGTAGTTTTTACAATCTACGCTTCAGTTAATTAAAAAGTTCGAGTGCAAATTGTGAACTAAATTATCGCACTTGAAGTGTTTCAGACTTTCACGGTTCTGGAAATATGAATTCTGAGAGAATAACATTCTGTGCCCCATTATTTTTAAGTCTGTAGAACTTTCGTCAGTTTATCTTACCCAGTCCTTATCAAGGTGAGTTAAATAGCACATTTGCTTATATTATCTTTGTTGGCCACTGTACGCTATAGCAGACACGAAACTAGAGGAAGCTGGTTTGAAGTTCGTGTTCTGGCCGGGTTGCTGGCAGTGAGAACACTCATGTAAGCGGCAAAGGAAATTTATGCAAAGATCAGAACTATTTAGGGGTCGAAGGGACCAGACGGCAAAGGCCATCGATCCCAACTATTTAAGATCCAATGCTACTTGCATTCTATAAAAAAAAATACTGCGCTACGTTAAAGAAAGTCATTAAAACTTCCAGAAATATTAACATCCTGACTGAAATTAACAATGCAGCTAATAAGATTAAAATTTTATGAACTGTTGCGAAACAGAAGAGAGGACCATACACAATTAAACAAAATATCATTGTTGGAACATAATTCAAAGTTTGCAGTATTTTTAACAATTACTTTCTAAATATTAGAGCAAAAACAGAATTAAGTGTTTCAGCTAAAGAAGCAAGAGAATATATTGAAACTAACACTACACGAAACTCTTAGCAACTAGAAGCAGCACTAATTACGTAAATACTGAAAACATGGCACTGCCAGAATTTAAGGCAAAATTGGAGAAACGTGTTCTTATTTTGTAAGGAATGTCCTTAATGATACATTTCATGCATTACTGAGAGAGGGAATGTTTGCAGATTATAATATGCAATTCTCAAATCTCTTTACAAGGAATCTGACAAGAAAGACTGAAGTAACTGTCATCCAGTTTCCTTACTAACATATTTTTTCAAAATATTGTAGAATATAATGCAATCAAGAGTACTCTCACATTTAAGTTGAAACAATTTGCTTAGAACAAAAGTCAGAACTCCAGAACTATTGTTCAACTGAGAATGCCATTTATACACCCACTCTCAAAATATTACAAGCCTTACATAATAAAATATCGGCATTTATTATATTCTGTGATGTTTCCAGGGTGTTCTGCTCCCTGGACATGTACTCACTTAGAAAAAAAGTTTTATGAAGTCGATGGCTTTAGGCTGTTGTGTGCTGTCCTTAGGTTAGTTAGGTTTGAGTAGTTCTAAGTTCTAGGGGACTTATGACCATAGATGTTGAGTCCCATAGTGTTCAGAGCCATTTCGATGGCTTTACACACGACTGGTTTGAACCATAGTTAGAAGACAGATTGCACAAAGTTCTGTTGAATAATTCAAACTTGTTGGAAGGAGAGAAAACCTTATAATGTTAGAAATCACGAAAAGAGTACCACAACGTTCAGTTTTGGGTCCACTCCTACTCATTACATGACCATCCATTTAATATTCACAAAGCAGAATTGGTACATTTGCAGATGATACTAGTGTTGCAACGAATCCCATTAGAGAGAAAGCATTAGAAGAGATTCTTAATGATATTTTTCAATGAATTATTAAGTGGTTCCTTAAAGATGGAGTCTCCCTAGATTTTGAGGCACCACATTAATTTCAGTTCTATAAGTAAACAGTCGTAGCGACAGTTGATGTAGCACATGGAGAGAAGTCAGTAAACAGGTTTGAATGCTCCAAATTCTTGGGTGTACATGCTGACGAAAACTTGGACAGGAAGAAGCGTATTACTGAGCTGCTAAAACATTTAAGAATGGCTACGTTTGCTCTTCATATAATTACTAGCCTTGGAGGCAATAAAAATCAACCTCTTCACGTATTTTGCGTATCTTTACTCATGTATGTCTTATGGAATGATTTTGTGCAGCAAGTAATGACTTAAATAGAACATCCTGGTTGTACGAAAGCGAGCAGTACGAATAACTTGTGGTTTTCACCTAGGGTCTTCATATAGTTACCTACGAGTTAGTAATTTTAACTACGCCATCACAATCCACATATCAATGAAATTATATCTGTAATTAAATTTGTCATAAATATGTCATCAAAATTTCATAAGAATATTGATGTCCATGCCTGCAACACTGTGTTAAAAAAGAGTTTATTAGTCCTTATTACAGCGTCAGTGACTCAGAAAGAAGTTCAATGAGCAGCAACAAACATTTTTGATCATTTACTCAGTAACATAACAATTGTGACACGCAGCAAAGCAAGTTTTTATTAAACCTAAAGTGATGTCTCCTGGCCAATTCTTTCTATTCAACGGACGAATCGAATATTAAGTTAAAAACTGGTAATCTATGAAAACATACTTTTTAAGTGTAGTTGGTCAAGTAGGAATAAAAATAATATGTACAAATAATCAAGTATAGATAGCCTGTGAACTGACAACTCCACACCGTTCTGGTAAAAGAGTCGTTCAAATCGTCTATGGAACGTGTAAATAAATAACTGACTCATTAAACATGTGATTACATGCAGAAAAGTTTATAACGTCTATACTGCCAACGTCATATCAAATGGCTCTCAGCACTATGAGACTTAACATCTGATGTCATCAGTCCCCCAGAACTTAGAACTACTTAAACCTATCTGACCTAAGGACATCACACACATCCGTGCCCGAGGCAGGATTCCAACCTGCGACCGTAGCGGAATCAGGTTCTGGTCGGCCACACCGACCGGCCAGAAGAGTATCAACATAGCATCGCAATTGTCAGCCCTTGTAATAGCATGTGGTTTTAAGAAGTGTCTCGTAGCTGTTCTATTCACGAGAATCTCACAAATGGAACAGAAATATAAGTTCCTGAAATCTTCCCGCAGAAATGACATTCAACACTGCTAACAACTACCAAGACAGCCTGCCATTGCACCATCACCAACCGAAATGATTGTATGAGAAATCAAAAACACCGAATCTCCACTAGAGGCGAATCGTATCGTTTCTCCCTGAGAAGTGAGAGAGTATCCTAACATAGACTGACGTGACAAATGTCACGTGACACCTCCTGACATCGTGTGGACCTCCTTCTTCCTGGTGTACTGCAGCAGCTCCACGTGGCAACAAATCGTTGAAAGTCCTCTGCAGAAATATTGAGCCATGCTGACTCTATAGCCGTCCGTAATTGCAGAAGTATTGCCAGTGAAGGATTTTGTGCACGAGTTTACGTCTCCATTATGTCCCACGAATATTCGGTGTGATTCATTACGGGCAATATGAGTGTCCAAATCATTCGCTTGAATTGTCCAGAATATCCTTCAAACCAATTGCGAGTAATTGTTGCCGGTGACATATAGCACTGGAATACGTAAAAGTTCCATCAGTATTTGGGAATTTTAAGACCATGAATGGCTGCAAATTGTTGCAGTTGGTGCGTTTGGACCAGGGAACCCAGTTCATTCCATGTAAACACAGCCCATACCGTTATGAAGCCACCATCAGCTTGCACCGTTCATTGTTGACAAGTTCGGTCCATGGCTTTGTGTAGTCTGCGACACTCGAACGGTACCGACAGCTCTTACCAACTGAAGTATGGACCCGTGTAACCAGGCCTCGGTTTCCGAGTCGTCCAGGGCCCAATCGATATGGTCACGAGCAGAGGACAGACGCTGCAGGTAATGTCACGCTGCTGCCAAAGGCACTCGCTTTGGTCGTCTGCTGCCGCAGCCCATTAATGTGAGATTTCGCCGCGCTGCCGTAACGGACACGTTCATCGTATGTACCGCACTCATAGCTACGGTTATTGCACGCATTGTTGCATGTCTGTTACCACTGACAGCTCTACGCGAACGTCACTGCTGTCGCTCGTTTGTGAAGGCCGTCGGCAGCTGCGCTCTTCGTGGTGAGAGATCTCTGTCGTAAGCTACTATTTCTCTGCTGTAGAAGTTAGTTTTAATTATCGGTGTCCTTGACGTGTTATTTGATATGATATTATTTGTTGCGCGCCTATTGGTAGCCAACTTCTGTCAAAACCATTAGTTGTCCTTGCTGCTCGCTGAAATACGCCTGTAGTGTTCTGGCCACCTGGGTGGTCATTTTCGAGCATCTGCCGTCTGTTTGGTCTGCAAGTGTCTCCGCTAGCCGACACCTCGCAGCACAGAAAATCCAGTGCGCAGAGATCAAGTGCCTAGCTTTCTTCAACGCATTATGTACATTCTGTAATGCATGAATGAATAATGCGTGACCCATTAAAAAAAACACTAAAAGTGAGGGAACTCTACAACAAAAGACTTGATCAGTTATACAATTTACTCGAAACTGTCATTTCTTTCAACGGGCACCAGGAGACTATGTGAGCCAAAGCTACTGTTACAATCGAGTTAATCACTACATAATTAACGGAAATCTGCTAACAAAATTAATGAAACGGTAGGGAGCCAGGGGATGGAGTCGTAAGGTGCTGTACACGATTTAAACAGGAATACAATTTCAACGTCAATTTATTTATTATAAATAAACCATAACATGAGATCCCGTTTAATACCTTTTAACCGAACATGCACAAAGAGCAATTTAAGGACATTAGTTAGAGAATAATGAAGTTTGAATATCAAATTAAAACTAAAGAACTATTAAAATATTCTTCAAAACATGAGTTCAAGAGTACAAAAATTTGAGACACAGTGAACATTAATGAATTAATAGAACATATAATACAATAACCGCATGTAAAACTACAAATAAAATTACAGCAACTACAAGCAACTCGTACTAAAGCTCCAGCCTCTTGGGCAACTCAGGTTTCAAAATGTGAAGGCCAGCTCTGAGTGCGTCAATAACTAGCTGCTTACAGGCAATAACTCTGAACGAAAACCGCTCCCGTGCAACCACTTTTAATTTGAACTGTTGAAATGTACAGTAGAGCAAACCAGCCTGAAATGCACCAAAATCAAGATTTATTTTTATCACTCGAATGCTTTGAAAACTGCACTAAATTTGACCTATATTTTAAGTGGTCAGCAGAGTAATATGAAGAATCAAGATGATTAAGTAACGTCTGAACGGCTTGAGCAAGTTGAACGCCAGCCTAAATGAACGTAAATGGTTCTTCTTGCAGACTTGAATAAATTTACACAGATCGCAACCAGAATGTAACTTATGGAGTTGCTACCTTCCTCTGGCACTTGCCCATAAATACCGATTTGACAGAAGTTATTCGGTTCACAAATAAACCCATTTGCGCGCTAATACCCAACAGAGGTAAGCAAGAAATAACAGAGAGAGGATGACGGAACCTGATAATGCACTTCAGGTGTCAGAAATCCTCAGTATCACACGATAATGTTACTTCATATGCTCACCAAATACATCACATAAATCCCTGCATAAATAGCGGAATGCCAAGCGGTCAAAGTTCGATCCTTAGGGCTGACAGAATAATTGGAGTCTCGGCTTGAAAACTGCGGACTCCCTCCAATACAAGCAGCAAGCAACGGCTCCTATAAAGATGCAGGGGAAGTAAACACATCTGCAACACATCAACAAGGGAACCCTTTCGGTGCACCAATCCCTCGCGCGTAACGTGGAACCACAATGCCTAACGCGGTCCACCAACAGCCGCACTGACTCGTTGCATCGCAAGCCATTTGCGCCAGCGAACACAAGGAAACCTCTTTCCCTCTACAGAGCGCGTGCTCACACGCCTTTACACCACCGACTCGTACGTCGCTGCCCCTTGGCCAACCGTCGGTACGCCAAACAGCCGACAGCTAGCCAAAGACATTATCCCCAAAGAGACTAGAATCGATAGCTATCAACACTAAGAATCTTTAAATAAAGAAAAATGGCAAAAATTGAAAAAAAGTAAATAGGAATTACAGTGTGTAACACAATTAATGACATGGTGCAGTAAAATACCTTTCATGTTGTGAAGACCTCCTGTAAAAAATATGAGTCACAACTTACATTTGGAAATCAGTCATGCTGGAAACTATTGAAAATGAATCTTGCAAAAGAAGCGGCATGTCTCTTTACAACGGTTGAAGACGTGTCACCCAAGTGCTAGTCTTTCTTTGCATGTAATGTCCCCGGCTTGAATACGGCTGTTCCTATCAAATGAATCCAGACTATTAACCACATACCTTTTGATGTAGTACATGCATCCTTATAGCAGCAGAGTTAGAATTGCAAGACACTTGTACAACGGCCTGTACGATGTACTCGAACTGATAGTGCAAATAGTTCGAGTGATCTTTTCTGTACTAAAACTAGCCTTTCTGCGTGCAGACAGTTATTCTGAAACATATCACAGGATGTAACAGTAATGCACAGGAAGAACGCAAACTTTCGTTTGTGAGTGACAGAAACCGTGAAGGCTGTTACTGTAGTAAAGAGAGCAGCACCTAGTTTCTCCACCAGATCCTGACCATACTATCTCCGAAAGAATTTTTCATCTACCTTCAGTCGAAAGGGTTTTATCGTTGAAATTAAATGATTATTTTATTACTTTGTGACAGGATCTGAACGTCAGAAACTGTGTGCAATGTTTCGTTTTATCTAAGCCTAAACCTGTTCCCTACAAAGCACCTGCTACTATTGTTCACTACCCTACATTTCGACTACGTTTCACGTTTTTCGCAATCAGGTCTAGTACAGAAAACTAGCTCTGCTATTGCACTTTGTTAACGAGATACCAGTGAGTATTTTCTTACCGTTTATAGAAAAAAATGAGTTTTTCTGAATAGTGTAAACGTGTAGCTACACTCAAAAGAAAGCTCCCAGGGAGCCTAGTGAGAGGCGGCAGATGGTCGGAAATTCTGGAATTTCCCGAGGTGTCGCTCGTAAACTACAGGCGGTCGCAGTAGCGACATAGCCACAAGCTGGCCTCACCTCTCCGCCGATCTCACTCCCAGCTCCAGAATATTAAATTCCCAACCCTGATGCCAACGTGCCCTGGACTCTAGCCAAGCTATTTTCATTCTTTAAAGGCCCTTCGATTCCCTTTCTGCAATCTTAAACAGCCGGAATAGGCTCCAAATCATTCCTTATATCTTTCATTTTGTTATTGGCAATTTGTTTCGTCGTCTGAGGTAGCAACGTCCCGTTGGTTTCGACTTTCACAGACATTGAAAGGCGTACGTAAAGCACAGGCCAACGATGATTCTTGTAACGAAAGTGAGTGATATTTGTCTACTTTAGTGTACTAAATCTTGGTACGATAATAAATGATTGTTATGAACACTCAGTATTTGAAAAATGCAATTTCTTTATCGCTTTTAATGATATGTCCATTTATTATATATCTTACATCAATGAATATTATAATGAAGTTGAGATTTCGGAGAATTTTCTTGCACCGATGAGCAGAGACGGTGTTAGTAGTATAGGTACAGATATATTTTGGAAACTGGTATCTTAATATGTACGCCCTTGAGAGTGTTAGTTCTTTTCTCTGTGTCTAACAGTCTTCCCATAAACAAGTCGCATAACGTACTACTTGATGTTTTCTGCATGGTCGTAACTGCAGTGTGAAGTCTATCTGTACAAACAACCCGTTATGCGTTCGTGCATCCACATTTCAATACCTCACCTAATACTCTAGGAAAACAAACATTACGAATTACTTATGCCCATGGACTTTACCGTACTGGGTAGGTATAACTAATCTGACGGTGTCGCCGAATGCTGCAGTGCACCCTATAAGCTTCGCAGGGTGCTGAAACAATACAGGTATCTTTGATAATGAGTGCGCTCGTGGAGTATGCTGCTTTATGCCATCAGATGAAAATACGGCCCTGTAAGCAGTCAGGACTCCGATCGTCATTTGCGGACGAGTGTCGATTTCTTTTTTGGAGTAACTGTTGGTATAAAGAGCTAGGAAGGTTAAAGTTTGCTTTTCGAAGCACAATGCTATTGAGAATAAATACCGTGCACTCTGGTAAAATTGTCTCATCAGAACGACACCAATAGCACCGCAGCATTGCGAAAATTTCACGGATAGAAACAGCTGCGAAGAGACTCCATGTCAATAAATGAGCTCCTTACCTAGCTTGTATTTATTGCGATTCTCTCGCCCAACACAAATTCGTAAGGGTCTGGAAAAAGGCGCAGGTGACTCCAGTATAAAAGAAGGGTAAAAGAAGGGACCCGCAAAATTACAGACGAATATCCATAAATTCTACTTGCTGTAGAATCCTTGAACATATTCTCAGTTGTAATATAGTAAATTTTTTTGAGACTGAGAAGCTTACGCCAGCGAATGAGTATGGCTTTAGAAGGCATCGGTCGTGCAGAATTCAGCTTGCCCTTTTCTCACGTGATGTACTGCAAACTACGGATGAATGGCAATAGGCAGATTCCGTATTTCTAGATTTCCAGAAAGCATTTGACACGGTGTCCCATTGCAATCTATTAATGAAGGTACGAGCATACAGAACAAATTTATAGATATGTGAGCGGCTCGAAGACTTTTTAAGTAATGGAACCCAGAATATTATCTTCGACGGGGAGTGTTCGTCGGAGACAAGGGTGTCCTGAGGAGTGCCCCAGGGAAGTGTGACAGACCGCTGTGTTTCTCCACATACATAAATGATTTGGTGGACAGGGTGGGCAGAAATCTGCAGTTGTTTGCTGGTGATGCCGAGGTGTAAGGTAAGATGTACAAGTTGAATGACTACAGGAAAGTACAAGACGACTTACGCAAAATTTTAAGTTGGTGTCATTAATGGCAGCTAACCCTAAATGTGGAAAAATGTAAGTTAATGCGGATGAGAAGGAAGACGAAACTTGTAGTGCTTGGATACGGTAATAGCAGTGTCCTGCTTGACACAGTCAGGTTGTTTAAATATCTTGGCGTAACGCTGCAAGGTGATACGTGAGAACTGTGGTAGGGAAGGCGAATGGGCGACATCGGTTTATTGAGATATTTTTAGGAAAGAGTGGTTCACCTGTAAAGGAGACCGCATGTAGGACGCTGGTGCGACCTGTTCTTGAGTATAGCTCGAGTGTTTGGGCTCCGTACCAGGTCGGATTGAAGGATGACATCGAAACAATACAGAGGCCAGCTGCTAGATTTGTTACTAATAGGTTTGAACAACTCAAATGAGAATACCTGAAGTGAATGGGACGTTCTTTTCGAGAAACACCGTTGAGAAAATTTAGGGAACCAGCACTTCAGGCTGACTGCTCAACGATTCTACTGCCGCCTACATACACTACTTGCCTTTAAAATTGCTACACCAAAAAAAAATGCAGATGATAAACGGGTATTCATTGGACAAATATATTATACTAGAACTGACATGTAATTTCATTTTCACGCAATTTGAGTGCGTAGACCCTGCGAAATAAGTACCCCGAACAACCACCTCTGGCCGTAATAACGGCCTTGATACGCCTGGGCATTGAGTCAAGCAGAGCTTGGATGGCGTGTGCAGGTACAGCTGCCCATGCAGCTTCAACACGACACCACAGTTCATCAAGAGTAGTGACTGGCGTATTGTAACGAGCCAGTGGCTCGGCCACCATTGACCAGACGTTTTCAATTGGTGAGAGATCTGGAGAGTGTGCTGGCCAGGGCAGTGGTCGAACATTTTCTGTATCCAGAAAGGCCCGTACAGGACCTGCAACATGCGGTCGTGCATTATCCTGCTGAAATGTAGGGTTTCGCAGGGATCGAATGAAGGGTAGAGCCACGAGTCGTAACACATCTGAAATGTAACGTCCACTTTTCAAAGTGCTGTCAATACGAACAAGAGGTGACCGAGACGCGTAACCAATGGCACTCCATACCATCACGCCGGGTGATAAGCCATTATGGTGATGACGAATACACGCTTCCAATGTGCGTTCACCGCGATGTCACAAAACACGGATGCGGCCATGACGATGCTGTAAACGGAACCTGGATTCATCCGAAAAAATGACGATTTGCCATTCGTGCACCAAGGTTCATCGTTGAGTACACCATCGCAGGCTCTCCTGTCTGTGATGGAGCGTGAAGGGTAACCAGAGCCACTGTCTCCGAGCTGATAATCCATGGTGCTGCAAACGTCGTCGAACTGTTCGTGCAGATGGTTGTTGTCTTGCAGACATCCGCATCTGTTGACTTAGGGAGCGAGACGTGGCTGCACGATCCGTTACAGCCATGCGGATAAAATGCCTGTCATCTCGACTGCTAGTGATACGAGGCCGATGGAATCCAGCAAGGCGTTCCGTATTACCCTCCTGAACCCACCGATTCCATATTCTGCTAACAGTCATTGGAGCAATGTCGCGATAGGATAAACCGCAATCGCGATAGGCTACAATCCGATCTTTATCAAAGTCGGAAACGCGATGGTACGCATTTCTCCTGCTTACACGAGACATCACAACAATGTTTCACCAGGCAACGCCGGTCAACTGCTGCTTGTGTATGAGAAATCGGTTGGAAACTTTCCTCATGTCAGCACGTTGTAGGTGTCGCCACCGCCGCCACCTTGTGTGAATGCTCTGAAAATATAATCATATGCATATCACAGCATCTGCTTCCTGTCGGATAAATTTCGCGTCTGTAGCACGTCATCTTCGTGGTGTAGCAATTTTAATGGCCTGTAGTGTACATTGCGAGCAAGGACCACGTAGATAAGACAGGAGGAATTAGGATCATATGGAAGCATATAGAGAGTCGTCTTTGCTTCGCTCTATTTGCGGATGGAGCAGGAAAAGAATTGACTAATAACGGTGCAGGATATCCTCCGTCACGCACCCTGCGGTGGTTTGCGGAATATCTGTATAGATGTAGAAAGAAATTTGATGAAATACGTGAATTAGGTAGTGCACGAGGGAGAGGTAGGTGACCCTTTCCCATGGCAGTTGACGATGAAGTTCCTGCAGTTATGGCCGACCGTGCAGCACATGCCCGAACTTCTGCAGCCGGTGCTCAAGTTGCGTCACTGGAATCGCCTCTGGTGAACAGCTCAAAAGATTTTGTGACGCATTTTACTATGGCATCCCTAAAAGATTCTGGCACACATGGAAATGGATAACATGTGGCTGCGGAATATTTGGACGGACGAGGCACATTTCACTCTGCACAGTGCCGGGGAAGCACAGAACTGTTGCATGTGGGAGTCTACTCCGCCACCTGTTGTAAAGGCTGAACTCCCAGGGCGCAATATCAGGTGACTAACATGTGTTCGGCATGACTTCTCAACCCGACTACGGTGTGGTGTTTTTGTCCCTCTAGCTGAATGAGGGCGGGCGTTATAATGGGGCAGCGTCACTTTGTGCGGTATTCCTAGTACTTGTTCTTGGAATGCCCCTAAGAGACGTCTCAGTTTCCGGAAAGGGATTTTTCACTCTTCAGCGGAGTGTGCGCTGGCAGATTATAACTGTGTGCCGGACCGAGACTCGAACTCGGGACCTTTGCTTTTCGCGGGCAAGTGTTCTACCATCTGAGCTACCCTAGCACGACTCACGTCCCTTTCTCACAGCTTTAATTCCACCAGTACCTCGTCTCCTACCTTCCAAACTTCACAGAAGCTCTCCTGCGAAACTTGCAGAACTAACACTCCTGGAGGAAAGGGTATTGTGGAGACACGACTTTGCCACAGCGTGGGGGATGTTTTCGAAATGAGATTTTCATTCTGCAGAAGAGTGTTGACAATAAGCGTCAGCAGTGATGGGGGTACACCTCGGGGAAGTAATTCCTAGTACACCGCACTGTCGCTGTTCCACCAGCGCGCAGGTCTTCAAACGGAAACTGCTGCTATGTTTAGTCTCAACGATTCCTTTCTTTCCCCTACGTTAGCATAGAGACACCATTTCTCTTCAGCCAGCAGTGATTCAGAATATGAATGGTTGTCGTAGAGACCTTTGTAAACCTTATCAAGGAACAAGAGTGGCAAGATGTTTATAGTGCTGATACAGTAGACGATAAATATAATGCTTTCCTCAAGACTTTTCTCGTGCTCTTTGAAAGTTGCTTTCCGTTAGAACGTTCAAAACAGGGTACTAGCACAAACAGGCAGCCTGGGTGGCTGACTAGAGGGATAAGAATATCTTGTAGAACAAAGTGGTAATTATATCAAAAGATTAGGAATAGTGAAAATCTAAATGCAGCAGCCCATTAAAACAGTATTGTAAGGTGCTTAAAAATGTTATTAGGAAGGCAAAAAGTAAGTGGTATGCAGATAGAATAGCTATGTCTCAGGATAAAATTCAAACTATATGGTCAGTCGTAAAGGACGTGGCTGGTCTGCATAGACAGGTCGAGGATATAGAATCAGTGCGTAGTGGGAATGTCCGTGTTACTGATAAGCCGCATATATGCACATTATTTAACAATCACTGTCTGAATATAGCAGGTGAACTAAATAGAAACCTAGTCCCGACAGGGAACCATATAGCGCTCTTAGAAAAAAGTGTTCCGAGACTGTTACCTGAAATGCTCCTCCATGATACTGACAAGAGGGAGATGGAGTTAATAATTAAATCACTAAAGACCAAGAACTCTCATGGATATGACGGGGTATCTAGCAGAATACTGAAGTATTGTTCTATGTATGTTAGCCCAGTACTTAGCCATACCTGTAACTTTTCCTTTAGAAGTGGTCGGTTTCCTGACCGATTAAAGTACTCGGTAGTGAAGCCACTTTATAAAACGGGACACAGGGATAATGTTGACAATTTTAGACCTATTTCTATGCCATTGGTGTTTGCTAACGTTATCGAAAAGGTTGTATATACAAGGTTACTGGAGCATTTAAATTCACTTAGTTTCCTGTCAAATGTACCGTTTGGTTTTAGAAATGGTTTAACAACTGAAAATAGTATATTCTCTTTTCTCCGTGAGGTTTTGGACGGGATAAATAAAAGGTTGCGAACGCTAGGTGTTTTCTTTGATTTAACGAAGGCTTTTGACTGTGTTGACCACAACATATTACTGCAGAAGCTGGACCATTATGGAGTGAGGGGAGTAGCTTACAATTGGTTCGCCTCTTACTTTAAGAACAAAAAGCAGAAGGTAATTCTCCAGCAATATTGAGATTGATAGTGATGTTGAGTCCCAATGGGGCACTGTTAAGTGGGGCGTTCCCCAAGGGTCGGTGCCGGGGCCACTGCTGTTTCTTATTTATATAAAAGATATGCCTTCTAGTATTACAGGTGATTCAAAAATATTTCTGTTTGCTGATGACACCAGCTTGGTAGTGAAGGATCTTGTGTGTAATATTGAAACAGTATCAAATAATGTAGTTCATGAAATAAGTTCGTGGCTTGTGGAAAATAATTTGATGCTAAATCACAGTAAGACTCAGTTTTTACATTTTCTAAACTCACAATTCAACAAAAACCGATATTTTGATCAGACAGAATGGGCATATTATAAGCGAGACGGAACAGTTCAAGTTCCTAGGCGTTCGGATAGATAGTAAGCTGTTATGGAAAGCCCATGTTCAGGATCTTGTTCAGAAACTAAATGCTGCTTTATTTACCATTAGAACAGTATCTGAAATAAGTAACAGTTCAACACGAAAAGTAGCCTACTTTGCATATTTTCATACGCTTATGTCGTATGGTATAATTTTTGGGGTAATTCTTCTGGTTCAAAAAGGGTATTTTTGGCTCAAAAACGGGTTGTTCGAGCTATAATGTGGTGTAAGTTCGAGAATCTCTTGTCGACCCCTATTCAATAGTCTGGGAATTCTGACATTGCCCTCACAGTATATATTTTCTTTAATGTAGTTTGTTGTTAGCAATATTAGCTTATTCCGAAGAGTTGGCAGCTTTCACTCAGTTAATACTAGGCAGAAATAAAATCTGCATGTGGAATGCACTTCCTTGACTTTTGTGCAGAAATGAATGCAGTATTCTGCTGCATACATTTTCAATAAGCTACCTCGAGGACTCAAAAATATTAGCAGCAGCCCAAACACATTTAAGTCTAAACTGAAGAGTTTCCTCATTGCTCATTCCTTCTATTCTGTCGTGGATCTCCTGGAAGAGCTGAAAAATTCAGCAAATTCCAGTGTTACATTGTTGATTTTCTTTATTTAAACTTACGACTTGTCGCCTGAATATGTTTCTTATATTTCATTTTATCTGTTTCTACTATCGTGTTATAATTTCATGTACTGACTCGTTCCATGGTCATGGAGACTTCTCCTTAATTTGGTCCCACGAACAATAAATAAATGAATAAAGTAAATAAAGTGTTATTCACAAACCAATGACGAGCGAGCGGAGATGCACGTATTGCCAACCGCTGATTATTGTGATTTCGTCTTAGAGCATGCGCTACCCACACGCCTGATTTTGAACCTTCCCCATTGCATGCAAGTGTCTCACGGCGGTGGAATGGTCACAGTTCACCATATCTGCCAATTCTAGAGAACACTGACGTCTATCATCGTGTATTATTGCGTTTAAACGACGTACATCTTGCTGGAGAGTCACTAATGTCAAGACGATGCTCCTAAGACGAGAGAAGCATTTTCTTATTTTGCTTGTCCATTGGCAGTACCACATTCACAGCACAAATGTTTCTGGCTGCTTCTGCTGCTGTCACCACTCTATTAAAGTCAAACAGCAGAATTTTTCGGAAATGTTCCGATTTTTCCACTTCCTAGCACACACAGCTCCCCTCACTATCTTCAACTGAGATCATCTTCCTTTCGAGGATTAGGCTGTTGTCCGTTCCGTACTCACAAACAAGATCATTTCTATATTTTTCGGAGTCATATAATACCGCCTTTCCCATTCAGCTTCCAGTTGAGGGTCTTTCGGGAAATTTTATGAGCAGGCGTTCTTTGAGGTGTTGTCTCCAGTCTTAACGATATTTTTCATTCACGTTGAAAGTATTCAATTCTGTTATAGTATATTAATTTCTAATTATGTCTCTTTGTGGAGCCCTTCGTCTTCCTTAGGAACCTCATCCCTGCTGTTTGAGTATTTTTATTTTTTATTTTTAGTAACCTAGCTTTCGCTTCCGTGGGAAAACACAGGAACCGCCACCAATTTACAAACTCCATGGTGTTCTCTTCTTGTACTTTATGGCTCAATGTTCTGCTATTGGTACACAGACAGCTCGGAGGCTGTGTATTTTATTTTCAATATCAGGGACAACATCAAAACTTACAGCACAGCCTAAATAAGAGATTCGAGAGACTTGTTGTAAAACTGAATTATCAAAAAGAAGTTTTTGATCTGACTGGATATTTTCCCCAGAATATCATTATTTTTGAATTATTACCAGATATATTAAAGCTATATTTATTGCATACTTCGTTCAGCTGGTATACTAATGATGTTCATTCTTTTGAATTATAACGATATCATCTGCAAACAGAAACTCTTTCAGAGACTCCCTTTCGTTATTTTAATTCCTTTGTTTACTGTACAGTTTTACATACGAAGAATCAAGTCAATGTAAATATTGAAAGGTGTATGTGATAGTCCACACTTTTCTCTTACAGCTTGGTTAATAAGTATTTATCCTAATCAATTCCTAAATGTGTTTATTAAAAAGCGTGTATATTTCTAAAGACTTTTCTCCGCCTCTATTTGGTAGTAAGGATATTCATATTCAGGCATAATCTTCCATAGGCCACCACGGCACCCATGGCCAAAAGTCTTCTCAAAGTTGATCAGGGCTGTATTGGTTTCTATATTAAATGCTATGTTTTTTCTAAGATATTTTTAATCAGAAGCACATTGTCTGTGCAGAAACCAATTGATCTAAATCCGTTTTGTTCTTCAGTGATAAAAGTTTCGTGATATTCTTCATGTAGCTATATTAATTATATAATTATAAGTATAGTTTGTCACCAGTGTTTACAAGACTAATGCCACGATAATTTTTACAGTCATTACGTTTCCCTTACATGAAAAGAGAGATTACTTCTGCTGTATATGAAGGGTCTGGTATCTTGCAGTTCCCCCACAGTTCATTTATCAATTGCAAAAATCTTTTTGTACAGTGCCATCTTCGGCTGCTGTGTACGCCATAGGTCTGTATAACGATTTATTCATTGTTCATAGGGTATAATGTTCATTGAGGCAGTGTCTTTCTCTTCCGTGTTCGGGACTTTCATGACTTTGTACGCACAGTGATGACTACCGTGAAAGTCGTGTTCTAAGACGCCTATGAGCGAGTCCTACGACTGTTACTGTGCCTTGGGCACTCTTTGTTCCTCAGAGTTCCTTTGTTATTTTATATGTTTGCCAGCTCTCTGATTTTTATGCTAAAAGGCAAATAATATTCTGTGATTTCCCTGTGACGTTATATTAACCTAAAGTGGCTATATAGTGTACGAAATACTAACAGATAGTATATAAATAACAAAAAGTATATTCTCTCCGCGTGCTGTGTTGCGCGCAGTGGCTAGAGCCGGTGTTTGGCGTGGTGCGTGTCGCCGACCCGAATCCGAAGGTAGTGACGTCAGCGAAGTAAAAGACGTAAAACTGCAAGTTTATTACCGGCACCAAAGTACAACCAGAGCAGAACCGAACTCCTCAACGGAGTGGGCTGCTATTTTTACAATCATCGAATATTCCAGAACGTTGCTACTTACAGAAAAATAGACTGATGCAGAATATACAAGTATTGCAAACACACAGTTGTTCAAGAAACTTCCAGAAACAATAAACACTAGATAACAAATAAATGCTGCAGGCCTCGGTTTTAGCTGGCGGTCTGCAGTACGCCACACTACATACATTACACCACGCGGCCATATCATTCTTATTTTTCTACATTGGTGACTTGTTGTCTGGCCTGGGTGTGCGAATCTGTGCTCATACTTGTGTTGTTTATGTCCATCCTTCTTATTATTCTACATTAGTGACTTGTTGTTTGGCTTGGGTGTGCAAATCTGTATTCATAATTGTGTTGTTTATTTCGGACGCGAGAGGGAGTGTAGTAACAAGTAACAGAGACCTTTGTTTGTCACTGTGTGATGTTATCGATTAGATGGACGTGTACAAACTGGTAAAGATGTTTAAGTTCAGCAACGTCGGTGAAGATAGTATCGTACAGAGAACGAAGAATACCTTTTTGTCTGTACGATAAAACAAAAGTGTTGTTTCGGCCGAATCATCTTCGATTTAATTTGAGTGAGAGCTTGTTGTTCGTTACCTCCAACCAGTCGTCATCCCCCAGAGGAATGACCTTTCTTTCCGACTGGAATATGATAGCGTACAGGGGGGGGGGGGGGGGGCGGCACACCGAATCAAAGCGCCCGCCCTGCATGCTTCTTTCGTTTACACAGTTATGGTTAAATTACTTTTGACCAAAACTCGGCCACTTCCAGTGCATTTTCTGTTGCTTGTTTAAGATCACCTTCTGTACAGGAGTCTGGGCACAATAGACACCGAAGCATGCGCCGAACTGTCTGTTCTTCTCAGTCACACCGAATATCATTTGGATAGGTGTCTCCCCATCTTTTGGTCTTCCAATTCCGGATCTCAGTCTATTCAGCGACTACCAAGTTGTCCATTCCCCGTCATGGCCTGGAGGTAAAGCTTCAACAACTCTTTTGCAACCAGGGGGAAGGTAGGTCGTAGCCCTCCATTGTTGTAAGCTAGCTTTTTCAGCAGTAGTTCTAAGTTCCTTTGGTGTCCTAAGGAAACTCGTTGCGGATGCGGATGCGGTTCATGCCCATACAGACGATGGGTAACGTCCTGTTCCACTGCCTTTCTTTCGTTGTTCGCAGTTCCACTGCCTTTCTTTCCTTCTTCACAAATATCTTCTATTAGGTGGTGGTGCTCTTCCTGCGAGGTGGTAAACCCATTCAACTGGAGTGGATATCAAGCAGCCTGTTATAATTCTGCAGGTTTCGTTGAGAGCTACATTCACCTATTTGGCCTGAGCTGAATTACACCAAAAAGAACAGGCATACTCTGCCGCAGAATAGCATAGCGCCATTGCAGCTGCTCGGATTGTTTCAGGTTGACTACCTGACTGTGATCCGGCCAGTTTCCGTAGAGGATTGTTCCTGGTGGAAACTTTCGACTTGCATTTTACGCAGTGCTTTTTGAAAGTGAGAGATATGTCAAGTGTCACTCCTAGGTATATTGGAGTCTCGTAGTGTTCCAGTTCGACCCCCGACCATACTGTTTTCAATTTACGAGTGGCTTCCTTGCTTCTCAAATGGAAAGTACACACTTGGGTCTTTGAAGGGTATGGTCTAAGCTGGTTTGTGTTGTAGTATCTGGATATATTCTGAAGGTCATTCGTGAGGTGGTTCTCCACTGATTAAAAATCTGTGCTCTGGGTGGCTAGAGCGAGGTCGTCAGCATATAAGAAGCTCCTGGTGTTTGGTCATTCGTGTATATATTAAAAGTATTGGAGGCAAAACACTTCCTTGCGGGAGGCCATTCTTCTTTAGTGTCCATCGATTACGCTGTCCTTGAAAGTCGACGAAGAACCTGCGTTTCTGCAGAAGGGAGGCGATGAGTCTGGTTACACTTAAATCTTTGGTCAGATTGTAGACTATGACTAGGCCTAGTTGCTGATTGACCGTATCATACGCCGCTGGTAAGTCGAGAAATGCCACTCCTGTCACCTTCCGAGCTTCAACGTGAGCTCACTACAACGCCCCGAAAACCGCTGCAACACAATTCTGACCCTGCAAAACCACCTGCTGGAAGATGTCACCGTTGTAGAGGAAAGTTCAAACATGAAGCGATGCAGGTGGTCCGGAGTAATGTTCACGCAGTTCACTGCTGCCTTCGATTACCACCACAGATCCATTGAAGCCCAGCTCAATGTACCCTATAGCATAATTTTACCCTCACCGGCCTGCGTCTGTGGTGCGGTGTATGTTCCGCGTTTCAATTCGCCTGAACGATGACCTGTCAGGATCCAACCATCGACCTGGTGTAACAACAAATGCGATTCATTTGTTAGGTGACATGGTTCTACCGATCCATGGCGAAAACTCAGCGATGCTGTGCCCGCTGCATTCACACTACAGTCACTACATGTCTACCGTGGATTTGTTTCATTAATTAATATTCTAGAATGCCAATTACTGTTCATCTCAGTTCCTTTCGAGAAAACGTTGCCAACTTAATTAATGCTAATGTATCTCAATAACCTCTTCCTGTGTTGTCACTGACTGGCCTGTCCACACTAGTTATGATTGGAACAAATTTTTCGTTTACTGGGGCCAAGATTTTGATTTCGTAATTATTGAATCTCTTTTCCATTCAGTATACACTGAGGTGACGAAAATCATGGCACATCTCCAAACCTGCCTTCCTCCGACGTAGTGCATGAAGTCAACGTTCCATAGACTCAGCAAGTCATTGAAAGCCCCTGCATAAATATCAAGCCATGCTGCCTCTAAAGTTGTCCATAATGGAGCAAGTGTTTCCGGTGCAGGATTTCGTGCATGAACTGACCTCTTGGTTGTTGTTTCTTTTGTGGCCTTCAGTCCAGAGACTGGTTTGATGCAGCTCTCCATGCCACTCTATCCTGTGCAAGCTTCTTCCTCTCTTAGTACGTACTGAAACCTACGTCCTTCTGTATCTGCTTAGTGTACTCATCTCGTGGTCCGCCTATACGATTTTTACCCTCCACGCTGTCCTCCAATACTGAATTGGTGATCCTTTGATGCCTCAGAACATGTCCTACCAACCATTCAATGCTTCTGGTCAAGTTGTGCCAATTCTCTTCAGTACCTCCTCATTAGCTACGTGATCAATCCATCTAATCTTCAGCATTCTTCTGTAGCTCCACATTTCGAAGGTTTCTATTCTATTCTTGTCTAAACTACTTATGTTCCATGTTTCACTTCCATATATGGCTACACACCATACGAATACTTTCAGAAAAGACTTCCACTTAAATCTATACTCGATGTTAACAAATTTCTCTTCTTCATAAGCACTTTCCTTGCCATTGCCAGTCTACATTTTATATCCTCTCTACTTTGGCCAACATCGGTTATTTTCTTTACCAAAGCTCAACTACTACTTTAAGTGTCTCATTTCCTAATCTAATTCCCTCAGCATCAACTGATTTAATTCGAGTCTTTCTAAAAAACGAAGGAATTTTTTTGGATGACAATGCGCCATGTCACCCGGCCGCAACTGATCGCGACTAGTTTCAAGAAAGTTCTGGATAATTAGAGAGAATGATTTCGTCATCCACATCACCCGCCATGAATCTCACGGAATGTTTATGGGACGCGATCAAGAGTTGTAATTCTGTCAGACAGCAAAGGACCTGGAAGAGCAGTTGAATGGAATGGACAGCATCTTCAAAGGAGGATATAAGATGAACATCAACAAAAGCAAAACAAGGATAATGGAATGTAGTCGAATTAAGTCGGGTGATGCTGAGCGAATTAGATTAGGAAATGAGACACTTAAAGTGGTAAACGAGTTTTGCTATTTGGGGAGCAAAATAACTGATGACGGTTGAAGTAGAGATGATATAAAATGTAGACTGGCAATGGCAAGGAAAGCGTTTCTGAAGAAGAGAAATTTGTTAACATCGAGTATAGATTTAAGTGTCAGGAAGTCGTTTCTGAAAGTATTTGTATGGAGTGTAGCCGTGTATGGAAGTGAAACATTGACTATTAATAGTTTGGACAAGAAGAGAATAGAAGCTTTCGAAATGTGGTGCTACAGTAGAATGCTGAAGATTAGATGGGTAGATCACATAACTAATGAGGAGGTATTGAATAGAATTGGGGAGAAGAGGAGTTTGTGGCACAACTTGACAAGAAGAAGGGATCGGTTGGTAGGACATGTTCTGAGGCATCAAGGGATCACCAATTTATTATTGGAGGGCAGCGTCGAGGGTAAAGATCGTAGAGGGAGACCATGATAGGAATACTCTAAGCAGATTCAGAAGGATGTAGGTTGCAGTAAGTACTGGGAGATGAAGAAGCTTGCACAGGATAGAGTAGCATGGAGAGCTGCATCAAACCAGCCTGAGGACTTAATACCACAACAACAACAACAACAACCATTGCCAAAATGGAATGTGTCATGCATCTAGCTCCAATAACCGTTCCGTGCCTGTAATTTCCCATGATGTAACTATAATCCCATCGGAAACCTTTTTCAAGATGTACTGTCCTTTTATACCTCATGTACGCAATACTACCGCCATCTGCGTACGAGGATATCGCAGTCCCACGACTTTTTTACCTCAATGTAATTTGCTGATTTTGTGGAGTCCCACATCCGTGACTCAGTAACCAGGGCCTCACTTCTGAAATTCTTAAATACGTTGTGCGACAGTGATAATTTTAGTAATTAGTTCCTTCGGGAGGGATCAGTGGCCCAGCTGATGCAATAGCTTCCCGAGAGGAATGCATTCTGATTCGGCTGACTCTTCACACCTAAGTGTTTTACATTTTTTTTTAAGTAGTTCATGTACTCCATTCCATAATAAACGGTGTGAAGTTCTTGCCAGGATTCGTAGAAATAAATGAAACACTCTGTATTTATAAGCAAAAAACTATGTAGCTATTACACAGAATTGGAAGAGCAATACGCTGAAAAACACGTGGAATTGTTGTGCGTTAAAGGAATAAGGATGGAAGGCTTGTGGCGTGAAGTGAAATGGAATCTGAAGAAGATCGGAAGCAGCGAGGCGAATGTTTTGCCCACAAATCGTAGCATTTCTCGATTCCGCTGCTGCCCGCGTCGTAAATCATCCAGGGCGCTGCAGAGGGGCAAGACCAGAGGCGCCTCGCTTCTCACACACACACACACACACATACTGAGTATTATTACGTCTTGACGCAGGTCGTCTCTCCCCACACACCGTGCACATACAAACGAATCCAGTCCAGTGCCATTTTACCCGCAATATTTCTAAACCTTCAGAATTTGTATGTTCTCCATCTCGCTTTTCATCTGCTTGGCTGTGGTCTTCTGAAATATTGTAAAACCTTTCAATGAACCGAAAGTTCTCGTATTTTGTGAATTTTAGTTTGCCATGCGCCTGAACTTCGGTGTTTTCTGTTGATCTTCAAGTACAACAGATTGAACAATTCATTTTCAGGGTTCACAAATGTAACTGAGATTTGTTATGAAGGCCAGCTGAAGCAATTGCTCCTTAGGGGTTATAGGTTCAAACATATATAATGGAAAAAGCCAACAGTGTTTTACATAGTCGAATTTGGCGAAATGGTCAATTTCCTGCGCATATTTCCACCTCCACGTATCCTCACAATAAACTCATGTATGAAAACATTGGTCACGTGACCCTCTTGTTTCAAATAGATTCACTCAAAGTAGCTATACTGTACAGGTAAACTACGTTTCTGAAACAAAGGTGCTGTCAAAGAGTTAACAACTCTTGTACAAAGACCAGTAACACTGCAAATCATAAATGAACGTAAGTGATGAGGATTTCAAGCGCAAAGTACTTTTACAAAAATGACTACAAATTGATATTATAGAAGGTTCAGAAGAAGATAACAGAAACGTGAAAGAGAAGACTATTTTCGGAGTATTTCTTCAGAACCAAATATTTTAAAAGTCTTGAGAACTGCAGCGTGTATACTGTCTGCCTTCTCATTTAGCAAGCGATTTAATTGTGTACGTTTGGATCGAACAGCCCCTAGAATGTATAGAGTATTCACGTAACGGCTGTTATGTTGTACACGCAGCATCTTTGTCGTCTTAAATGTCAACAGCGCACTTGGTTAAAGTAAGTGGGCAGCATTTGTTGAATTACTTTTATTTTGTGAATGAAGTTGCCAAATATTTATCATTCGTTATTCTAAAGTTTCTGCAACACTGGTCAATATAAAAATAACTGCAGTTCTGGAACTTCGTTTTATAAACTCCTGATTGTAATAATTGGTGTTATTCAGCAGGTCGAGTTGTTTTTGTGCAGAAATGAGCCATTACATTGAAATCTTTGAACATATCGACTAGTCTGTGTGACATATATGCAACGAATTGCAGACTATGGTAAATTTTTATTGCTTTTTGATGTGTGTCAAATTTTAAGATTTGTAACATTCTTTTTTCTAAAGTTTTGATAAACGAAAGTTTGCTACATTTTCTAAGGAGTTCTGTAATTTAAAGGCTTCGTATATCTCGAATCTGAAACCAAGAAGATTGTATGATATGTATCCTGATTAAATACGCACCACTTGTATATGAAGTGGTAGCTTTCCTCTGATTATAAAAGGAAATTCAGTTGCTGCTACTACCAACTACCAGTTCATGGAAGTTTGAAATCTGCTTTCATTATAAATGTAATGTTCGAACGTTGGGGGTTGAATTAGAAGTATGTACTATTAATGTCTGTCTATTCCTTGAACAAGCATTAGTATATCATCTCGATTCCTGTATGGTACAAGAACTTTTTACTCAGTGGGTGGTAAGATAAAAGATCATTATTCTCTACGTTTAGAAATGTTTTTTTTTTTTTCTTACAGGATTAATGATCTGCGGAACATGACCAGATCACTATCACTAGTTTGTACCGATGTTCCTCCTTCGAATGTTAAATAGACTTGCACACTACTTATAGGGGATAAACTGCTGCTGTAATGTCACCTTCAGTAATTGTAAACTACCTGACAAAAAAAGAGAAGGGCCCAGAACTCGAGGTAGGATGCCACTGTAGCTTTGCACACATACATTATCGGCGGGTACGTAAATGATTAGAGCCGCAATTCCTTGCAAATGCTACAACGGCCACCAGGGTGCATTAATGTTGTTCTTGTTTAGCGTTGCTACCACGCCGGGTAGGGTATATAATAGGCAATAGCCTTCCAATTGCTTTGTCGTTTTAATGTTGTGGATGTTACGTGTTTCATGATTTTTTTTATTCAGTATTCCACTACTGACTTTACTTGAATTCGTTCTTGTTACATGAGTGGATAAGCCGCGTTCCAGTGGTATACCAAATTGGAGCGTGGCCTCGCCACCACTAAAAATGTGCAATTCGTAAACGGTGCAACGAAACCCAAGAAGGTCTCTCTTCCCACAGCTGGGTTGAAGTCAGTAGCTTAACTGGCCTTGCCGGGGATTAGAATATAGTTCTCACGGTCCATAGTGCGAGGACAGTCATTGCTGATTAAAAACATTCGGACACTCAGGGGAAAGAAACGCAGGTTAGCGAATGGCTACAAGGCCAAAGCAGGTGGAGCGCACATTCATTAAACACGTATTTTTTACTTCAATGCGGACTTATACTGTCAGATAGGATAGCTAGGAAGATTATTGGACTTTGTTTAGACGTCTGCAAATGTTAGTATAGCCGTGTTAACATGAAATGATTAATGATTTTGCAAGTATGAACAGTTATCAAGGTTAATCAAATTGGCACAGTGACGCGTTTGCATCAATGGGGGTCGGTCAGTCGAACACGGGGCTCTACAGCAGACAGTTGCTGCGTATTACCAAACCACAATGCCAATAAAGTCAATAATAGTGAACGCGGGGCAGTCGAGATTGGACTGTGTTGCCTGGTCGAATGAACCATGTTTCCTGTTACGTCAGGTGGATGGTCGAGTCCGGAAACGCCATCAGGCAGGAGAACGGCTGCTAAACATATGCACCGCGACATGGACGGAGGTCGTTAAGGGCTTGCTGGACATTCACCTGGACTATTAAATAAAGCAATCGGACCTGAGATCCACGGCCACAAGACACCGACCTGTCATTCATGGAAACTGCGTTCCCCATGCGTAGAGATCTGATGCTGCATGCATCCATCCGGTAACTACCAAGAGCTTCTCTACTCTTTTCGCTCATTAGTCTATGTTATGATATTTCATCACTATATATATATATATATATATATATATATATATATATATATATATATATATATATATAATTCTAACGTTGAAGTTGATAGTGGAAGCAAGACTAAAGAAAAACCAAGACAGATTCATAGGATTTGTCGACATCTAAAAAGCGTTCGACAATGTAAAATGGTGCAAGATGTTCGAAATTCTGAGAAAAGTAGGTGTAAACCACAGAGAGGCACGGGTAATATACACTATGTACAAGACCCAAGAAGGAATAATAAGAGTGGACAACCAAGATCAAAGAGCTCTGATTTAAAGGGTGTAAGAAAGGGATGTACACTTTCGCCCCTACTGTTCAATGTGTACATCGAAGAAGCAATGATGGAAATGAACGACAGGTTCAGCAGTGGAATTGAAATTCAAGGTGAAAAGATGTCAATGATACGATTTGCTGATGACATTGCTGTACTCAGTGAAATTGAAGAAAAATTACATGATCTACTAAACGGAATGGACAGTCTGATGAGTACAGAATATGGATTGAGAGTAAATCGAAGAAAGATGAAAGTAATGAGAAGTAGCAGAAATGAGAACAGCGAGAAACTTAGCACCAGTATTGAAGGTCACGAAGTAGATGAAGTTTAGGAATTCTGCTACCTAGGCAGCAAAATAACCAAGAACGGAGCAAGGAGGACAGCAAAAGCAGACTATAACTCACCAAAAAGGTCATTTCTGGACAAGAGAAATCTACTAGTATCAAACAGAGGCCTCAATTTGAGGAAAAAATTTCTGAGAATGTACGTTTGGAGAACAGCATTGTGTGGTAGTGAAACATGGACTGTGGGAAAACCGGAACAGAAGGGAATCGAAGTACTTGAGACGGATGTTGAAAATTAAGTGGACTGATATGGTGAGGAATGAGGAGGTTCTGTGCAACATCGGAGAGGAAAGCAGCATGTGTAAAATGCTGGCAAGGAAAAGGTACAGCGAAGAAATCTGTTAACCCATCAGTTAATGACTTCCATGCTACAAGAGGCATCTGTAGAGGGCAAAAACTGGAGAGAAAGATGGAGTTTGGAATACATCCAGCAAATAACAGAGGACGTAGGTTGCAAGTGATACGCTGAGATGAAGAGCTTTCTTACAGAAACGGAATTCGTGGCGGGCCACATCAAACCACTCACAAGACTAATGACGGAAAAGTGTCCCCAAAATACCACAAGAAATATTAAGATAATGAATCTATATTTTTTACGAATTGCTTCTATTTTCCATTTTATGTATTGATGTGATGTGTGCAGAACGTACCTATAGTACGACGTTCTCTAGATTACTACACTGCCGTAAAAAAAATGGAGCACCCTCAAGGACTGTGTTCAGTGGCACCGCGGTACAATATGTGGCCACTGAGGGGCTGTCGTTTTTGTGATTGATGTGTCACGGTCAAAGCCAATCAGGTAGCGCTTAGGAGGCCTTCCTGTGCACTCTTTGTGATGACTTTCCAGACAGTAATTGTGATGAGTGTAGAGATCAACAGTGTTTGCAACTTTCATTGTATGATACAACCATGTCACACCTACTAGTGTGTACCCTTGTTGTACCAGAAAAATTGGATCGTATTGTGGGCCTTCTGGAAACTGGAAGACGTAACTTCGGACTGCTGCACATGTTGGGCACAACGTGTCGATGGTGTATCGCTCGTTTCAACAGTGTTCTGTGGAACATTTCCACACGTGTAGACCAGCTTCCGGATGATCACGCAGTACAGACCCACGTCAAGACGGATGCATTGTGCGAGCGGCGGTGGCTGGCTCTGAGCACTATGGGACTCAACTGCTGAGGTCATTAGTCCCGTAGAACTTAGAACTAGTTAAACCTAACTAACCTAAGGACATCACAAACATCCATGCCCGAGGCAGGATTCGAACCTGCGACCGTAGCGGTCTTGCGGTTCCAGACTGCAGCGCCTTTAACCGCACGGCCACTTCGGCCGGCGCGGTGGTGGCCGACTGCACATCATGCAGGGGCAAAATTCGGGTATGTGTTTCACTTGAGTGTCATCAGGGAAGATTGGGAACCGCCTGCTTGCAGTAGGAATAATATCACGTGCTTCTCTGATTTGGCGGCCGTTGACCCCACGACATCGCCTAACGCGCCTATTCTGATGTCGTGAAAAAGTTGACAAGAAAGTGAATAGCGCTCTCTGACAGTAGGTACTGCGTGTATGCGAGTAATGGACGTGCACGCGTATGTCGTAGATCTCGTGAACGGCCTATTCTGGAGAGCATTCAAACACGAAACAGGCTTCGTGCTGAAGAACCATCAGTCACAGCTAGCAGTCTCATTTGGTGTTTCAGAAGGTGAAGTAAGCACTTCCCGCTAATAATGCACGAGCTGTTATCCCATTTTTTCGACAGTAAGGTGACTTGCTTTTGCAGTAGGATAATGCACGACCATATATGGCTGCTGCGACGCAGCGTGCTCTTCGTGGTATATAGCAACTGCCATGATCAGCAAGAAAACCAATTAAACGCACATGGGGAATGACAAAACGGCAGCTCACTTTTTCTCCAGGGCATTCAAGAGCCACTGCCGAAGTGCAACGAAAGTCGCAAGATGCTTCGGGCAGTCTATCGTAGGATGCCATTCGGCACCTTTATGTTCGTTTCCACACGAGAATACACGCCGGCGTTGTAACCAGTGTGCTACGGTCGCAGGTTCGAATCCTGCCTCGGGCATGGATGTGTGTGATGTCCTTAGGTTAGTTAGGTATAAGTAGTTCTAAGTTCTAGGGGACTGATGACCACAGATGTTAAGTCCCATAGTGCTCAGAGCCATTTGAACCATTTTTTGTAGCCAGTGGAGGATACGCTATTCACTGATGCAAATGTTTCAGAGGCCTTTCCTATGTGTGGTTTGTTTCATTTAGGCTTCTGCAATGATGAACTGCCTCTCGTCTCATTTGTCAATAAAACGAACTGCTCTTCGAGGTGAAGCGTTTTTTTTTTTTCGGTGCTGTACATCAGAGCAGCTTTTGGAAAGTAGTGTTAGCTAAACGGAAATTAAATGAAAACTACAGTAATATTTATACTTTTAGTGTTACGGTAGAATATGATACGTAAATGCCAAAGAATGTTGTGAAATCAGTGTGAATTAGAGCTGTTTGATTCAGGCCTGTAGCTGTATGGCTCTGATCTGCAGGAAGGACAATCGAAACAGCTCATTGCGTTCCTGAAAGCTTTGCAGAACAGCGCAGTTCCACGTATTGTGTTACGGGAGACAGACAATAGGTACCTCAGGGCAACGACAGAAGCGGATAAGCCAGTCAGTCAGGGAGCATACAACAAAGGGAGACGTAGGGGTCGTCCAGGGTTTAGGGCGAGCCCTTGCGACCGCGACCCCAACACAAAGGCTTGCAGTTGGCCGTTCGGAGTAGCCCCGGCTGGCCGCGATCTCCCGCGAGTTAGTGGTAGTCGGGGCTGGAGTGAGGACAGCGGATGACCCCCTGCGGCCACGCCACATTGTGCCGGAAAAGTGAAAAACTCCACCGTGCACAGAAGCCGCTGAGCCGCAGTCCCTGGGCGGCTAACCACGCTCTTAGAGAAGTGCATTACAAAGGGTAATGTTTCTGTCCCGACGCAATGTACAGGGTACGCAAAGTAAAACTGACCTGGGAAGTATTTCATCTGCCAACGACCTCGCTGCAGAGATCACACCGGTTCGCGTAAGTTCACCGAAGCTCAGCGCTGTCGGGCCTGCCTAGCGCCTGGATGGGTGACCGTTCGCTCCTGGCGAGCACTGACGGCGAGCAGGATGCACTCAGCCTGTGTGGGGCCAACTGAGGAGCTAATTGATAGAGAAGCAGCAGCTCCAGTCACGACAACTGACAACGGCTGTCGGTTGATACCTGTCTATTACTCACTTTGCCACTTGGAATTCCTGAACCTTTTTAACATTTCTTCCTATTAAAATCCATCGAGAAGAAATAAAAACTTTGAGGTTTGCCGATTACATTGGAATTCTGTCAGAGACAGCAAAGGACTTGGAAGAGTAGTTGAACGGAATCCATAATGTCTTGAAAGGAAAATATAAGATGAACATCAACAAAAGCAAAACGAGGATAATGGAATGTAGTCGAATTAAGTCGGGTGATGCTGAGCGAATTAGATTAAGAAATGAGACACTTAAAGTACTAAAGGAGTTTTGCTATTTGAGGAGCAAAATAACTGATGATGGTCGAAGTAGAGAGGATATAAAATGTAGACTGGTAATGGCAAGGAAATCGTTTCTGGAGAAGAGAAATTTGTTAACGTCGAGTATAGACTTAAGTGTCAGGAAGTTGTTTCTGAAAGTATTTGTATGGAGTGTAGCCATGTATGGAAGTGAAACATGGACGATAAATAGTTTGGACAAGAAGAGAATATAAGCTTTTGAAATGTGATGCTACAGAAGAATGCTAAAAATTAGATGGGTAGATCACATAACTAATGAGGAGGTATTGAATAGGATTGGGGAGAAGAGAAGTTTGTGGCACAACTTGACTAGAAGAAGGGATCGGTTGGTAGGACATGTTCTGAGGCATCAAAGGATCACCAATTTAGTATTGGAGGGCAGTGTGGAGGGTAAAAACCGTAGAGGGAGACCAAGAGATGAATACACCAAGCAGATTCAGAAGAATGTAGGTTGCAGTAGGTACTGGGAGATGAAGAAGCTTGCACAGGATAGCGTAGCATGGAGAGCTGCATCAAACCAGTCTCAGGACTGAAGACCACAACACAACATTTCCTTTAAATAGTGTTGTACTGCTTCATGATATTTAAAGAACGGCACCATTGCCATCAAAATGCTGCCCAGTTGTGGTAAAGCGTCCTCTTCACGTCACTGTTGCTACTACAACTGGTTAAAGGAAGCCTCATTTGAGTGCTTGACGCCGAGAAACGGCTTTAACCTGACGTAATATTACGTGCGACGTGAAGATGGACGCCTTACCATATATGTCTGAAAATAAATATACATTATTGCAGGATTTCCAGTGAATAGTCTGTTAATTTTAACTCCTTTCGTAGGACATCCTGATAGACATAATTTCGAACTCGTCTCGAGTCAGTGAATTAGCAATGGAAATATTGAGACTCTTGTCATGTAAATATACTGTTATCTGGCTGATTACTCGGGGATCCGTTACTAAAGCCGGTTTTGGTTTCGTTGGTAAACGCAGCGGTTGATAACTTAGACAACGTGCCACCACAGGAGTCTTTTTTTTTCTTTTCTTTTTTATTCTACGAACCTAGGAAAATAAATGTGTCTTCAAAAGGATAATCGCACCGGACCTAACAACGGTACGATATTTGTAGGGAAGTGATATAACTCCTTTTAAGCCACTGATAGAGGAGCAGCACACTGTCTCAATGAATGTTGCTGACTTAAACACTTCGATAATTTGAATTAGTTGCTACTATATTTGTCAGTCTTCTTTCTCTTATTGTATTGCTGGAAAGACTGGCTTTGGAGGGGGAGGGGCGATGGATGGAACATTGGCATTTTGATGTGGAATACATTGACACCACTGGTGCTTGTTGCTGTTACAAAAGTACCCCTTGTTTTGCTGGCTACTGCTCCAATACAGGTGGCTCTACGAATCTCTAACTTTTCAGTGTGTCTTATTTGTAAACGCTTTACTATTAAGTGACATTTATTAAATATTGGCAGTTATAATCATTTTCGTTGTTGGCGGTTCTGGATTCTTACTGTGCATAAAGGAATTCCTACTGCTCAGGAAATTATTTAAAGTTTTACCCCTTGTCTCGTTGTCGTCTCTCTCTCCTTACCAGGAATCACCTGTCAGGTTCTCTTCTTTGCTGCTGCCAAAAGTTTATAATCATAGAATTTCTTTTACGTCGTGATCAGTTGGACGTATTTGTAACTAATAAAACAAACTTTTATTTAATTTCGTTATTTCTTCATAAAAATACTATGTACATAGCCCTGGAACGCACTACTAAAGCTGTTAAACTGCCAAAGAGACAGAATTGTAGGACTCTCCATTCGCTTATGAAACAAACTAAACTAGAAATTTTCAGAGCTGTAACGTTAGTATCGCAGTTGAGTGCTGCTCCACTCATGCTTGGTATAACAGTATTGCAAACGTTCACTGGTTGGCGGCGTTACACGTGAGCCAGAACATAGATAGCCTATCGTTGTAAACAAATGATGATTCGACTTGAATGACGTTTACTCAAAACTAATCACTCAGTAAATCAACATTTACAGTTAATGGACGTCAATTGTCTAATGAAAGCGTATATCGTCAACCAGCAAATCAGTGCTCCACGGCACAAAACAGAAAAGTATTAACGAATGCTGGGGATTGCCATCCGTAGATGTCCTAGTCGGTGAGGGTCAGAACCAGCATAAATGCATTTGGTGCTCCTGAGATATCGCCAAATGACATATGCGTATTACTGAGCCTTTAGCTGAGGACCATAGTCCGACACTCTATGGGTGCTCATTTCCTACCCCGTTCCAATGACAAATTGCCCCTCTTTGTGACTATCCTACCCAGTGTGTGTGCTGGTTGGCTCTGAGCACTATGGGACTTAACAGCTATGGTCATCAGTCCCCTAGAACTTAGAACTACTTAAACCTAACTAACCTAAGGACATCACACAACACACAGCCATCACGAGGCAGAGAAAATCCCTGACCCCGCCGGGAATCGAACCCGGGAACCCGGGCGTGGGAAGCGAGAACGCTACCGCACGACCACGAGATGCGGGCAGTGTGTGTGCCACGACATCAAACTTAGCGAGCAAAGTGAGTTAGTTCCAGATCTATGAACAGGATGTCTGTTAACGAGTTACTTAATTACATTTTCCATAGCTTTCGACGATTCTTTTAATGAAATGATGTGGAATGAGCCAGTTTTTGGGATATGTATACATGATTAGTGTTAACATTAATGAGCACATTATTATTTAATCGTACTCATGCCACTACTCTGAAGAACTAGTTTTTAGTGGCTTTCTAAGGAAAGTAGTTGACATGTCTCTGAGACTAAATCCGTTCGAGCGGCTCTGACACATAGGACGTCGTCGAGGAAATTCATAGACCACTGTAGAAGTCTCGATAACACATGTATGAGGGCGTGCAGAAAAGTAATGCCGGCGAATTTTTATACATAAAAACTGTGATATCTTTTTAAACAAAACAAACCCTAGTTACTGTCTGCATCTTTATTCTTCGTGTCTGCATATTTATTTCTCAACATAGTCTCTCACCCTGGCGACTATCACATTTCTCCCATCGAGAGACCAGAATGTTGGTAATTTCACCGTAGAATGTATGACACTGTTAATGGAGCCACAACCGCACCTCTGCCTGTGCTGTATGGTTTGGATACAAATGAAAATCGGATGGAGTCATGTCGGGACAGCATGGCGGGTGGTCGACGACAGTGAACACAGGGCGTCGGTTTGTTGCAGAGATTGCAGCGCCCGTGTGTGGTCTGTCATTGCTGTGCTGAAAGACAGGGTGCTCCGTGTCTGGACAAACTCTTCGAATTCAAAACTCTGTTCTATCACCCTGTTTGTCACTCATCAACATAGTTCCGTTACACACTATCATGTTACACGCTGTAACTCAGAGCCCTCTAGCAGAAGAGGGCTGCAAGCATGTAGACATGAAGAATAAAGATGTAAATGTTAATAACGTTCGTTTTACTTAAACATCTTTAAAAATTTTAGCTTGAAAAATTCAGAGGCATTACTTTCCAGCACGCCCTAGAACACATTCCACTTTTTAACGTGGGTTCCTAACCACGCTGTAACTTGGCATTTTTCACATTAACAAAAGAAGCGAAACATTGAAAGAGGTGAAAGGAGTGATAAGTGACTTGTGGATGGCTTGTTACGCTGTATGAAGTTATCCAAGCACGTACAGGAACGTATAACTATGTGTTTCCACTCTGCAACATGTTTGCACGTTGTTCCTTTCATTCTGAATGATACTTTGCTATTGTCTGTATTTTTTTCTCAAAGATTCTATCATATATTGCGTATCTGTCTGTGTACGTCAGTAGTATGAGAAAAATGGACTATGATAAACATAGGGTAAATCACATTTGGTTGAGCCTCAGCGGCAACGATGTTCTTGGGTAGAAATTCCAATTTCTTTATTCGCCCGTGTTGACATCTCAACAGCGCAGCACAATTTATTACACAGTACCGTGTGACTGTACGATGAGAGCTTAGCAGTACACATAGCAACTCCCAGTCACAGACGACAAATAACGCTAACGACACTAGACAGAGTTTTTCCGTCACTGATTACAGGAACGTGCAGACGTGGCAGTACAGAAAGTGGCAGTGGCAGGAATTTGAATTTCTCGCCATGTCATGCAGAGGCCAACCTCGTTACTTGGGCAAAGTACTGATAAAGGCACATGTAACTGTGAATGTAATCAGGTTCTTACCCCATACTGATACTCAGCACGAAGCGCGCACCCTGTGATAAAATATGCTTCGTATGATTCCAAAACTTTAAGAAGTGGAAAACGCACTAGAGGTCATGAAGTGTAGTCAAGTGAAGAACAGCAGAAAGAAATAACCTAAATGTCGGAGCAGTCTGTATGGCACTATTCAGTCTGGTGGAGTAGTCAACTATTTAGTAAGCAACAGAACAACTTCATTATTCGGATCAAACCTAATTTGAGCAATTACTTCCTGTTTCACTGTCTCAGTTCTTTTAACCAATATGTCGTAAGACCTCAAATGAACACATCATGTGGCTTCTTTACCACTTAATATCCCGTCCACAGTATTTCGATGAACATTTGCATCCTGCAAGGAATGGAGTCTGAGGTGAGTAATACATACGAGGGTGAGTCAAATGAAAACCTTAAATTTTTTTTAAATATTAGTTATTGGGCAGAAGTGGTACAAAGCTGCATCACTTTTCAACATAATCTCTCCCACGCTCAATGCAAGTCCTCCAGCGATTAAAAGTGCATCAATTCCTTTAGAAAAAAATTCTGTTGGTAGTCCGCGCAACCACTCATGCACCGCGTGGCGTACCTCTTCATCGGAACGGAGCTTCTTTCCTCCAATTGCGTCTTTGAGTGGTCCAAACATATGGAAATCACTTGGGGCAAGGTCTGGTGAGTATGGTGGATGAGGAAGACACTCAAAATGCAGGTCTGTGATTGTTGCAACTGTTGTACGGGCAGTGTGGGGCCTTGCACTGTCTTGTTGCAAAAGGACACCTGCTGACAGCAATCCACGTCGCTTTGATTTGATTGCAGGCCGCGGATGACTTTTTAGGAGATCTGTGTATGATGCACTGGTGACAGTGGTCCCTCTAGGCATGTAATGCTCCAAAATGACGCCTTCTTCGTCCCAACAGAGAGTCGCCATAACCTTCCCTGCTCATGGTTCTGTTCGAAACTTCTTTGGTTTTGGTGACGAGGAATAGCGCCATTCCTTACTCGCTCTCTACGTTTCCGGTTGGTGGAGGTGAACCCAGATTTCGTCCCCAGTAACGGTTCTTGCAAGGAAGCCATCACCTTCTCGTTGAAAGCGCCGAAGAAGTTCTTCACAAGCATCAACACGTCGTTCTCTCATTTCAGGAGTCAGCTGCCGTGGCACCCATCTAGCAGACACTTTGTGAAACTGGACCACACCATGCACAATGTGATGTGCTGACCCATGAATAATCTGTAAACATGCTACAATGTCATTCAGTGTCACTCGGTGGTTTTCCTTCACTACAACTGTTGCAATGTTCAGTGGAGTCACAACTCGTTGTGCCTGACCTGGACGAGGAGCATCTTCCACTAAAGTCACACCATTTGCGAACTTCGTACTCCATTCGTAGACTTGCTGCTGTGACAAACATGCATCACCGTACTGAACCTTCATTCGTCGATGAATTTCAATAGGTTTCACACCTTCACTACGCAAAAACCGAATAACAGAACGTTGTTCTTCCCTGGTGCAAGTCGTAAGTGGGGTGGCCATCTTTATATTGATACTGCTACGGTATGTGTGCATCTGCACTATGCTGCCACCTACAGGCCATTCTGCACGCTGTTTGCAGCACGCTTACCAACTTACAGTATATCGGCGCGAAATTTCTATCTGGTATTACAAATTTAAGGTTTTCATTTGACTCACCCTCGTATTTTCTGCCATCTTCGTTCTCGCCTCTAGGGTGACGTTTGGAAAGTCATCATCGGTTTTTGGGCTCATGTAACACTCCGTCTCCCCCCCCCCCCCCCCCCCCCCAATACGTTTTCAGTGGGCATGAGGTCGTTTACAGAAAGATTCCTGTAAAGAAGAGAAATCTACTTCAGTTCTTCTTTATAATCTGCACTTAAGTAACTACAAAGTTTTAAATTGCTTGTTACAACAAAAACGCAATTTTCTGTTGAATTCGCCAGGTTTATTCAGATAAAACGCAAAAAATACAAATCCAGTGCCTCACACTAAAAAAAGATCACTGAAGTTCTGTATTAAATGTGAAATGCTACGTAAGAATACATCTGGAATCAAAATTTTGTGGATTTACTTGCTGATGTGCAGGCTTCAGTTGACTATAAAATGAGGAATAAACAACTTTTTTTAAAAAAATTGTGATCCAAAATGATAACCACATCAATGCATTCAGTACTTTTCATAAAACGTGAACTGAAGATTTCAATTTCTTTTACAAGGATTATCTAATTAACAGTCAAAATTCATCCCTTATAACATTTCTGTCCATTGCTACTAAATACATTCCAGCAACAATAATTTCGACGACAATCGAATTCGTGAATAATGAAATGAGTGACAGGGAAGAAGCACATGTTGTTGTTTATGGAACAATTTCGAGCATATACCCTACTGTTTTGCCGATCTGACAAAGAGTTACGTAACACAAATGCATTTCAGATCACCAGGAGGTTTGTGTATTTCCCAATGTTGAAATGCTTCACCAAAATAGCTTAATGAGTTATGTATTACACTTCTGTGGGTTCCAACGAAGTACAGTGTTACAAAAATGTCTATATGTATCATATTTATTTATTTTTCTCTTACAGTGCCATAATGACAATGCTGCCGGGTAGGGGAGGGAGTGAGGGGGGGGGGCATATCGACGTACCACCACCGACACTCTTGTCACCTCTGTACATATTCGACTGAAAACAAAGAAATTATCAACACTCATGCTAACTGTTGAGATTCTTACTCACATTTCAGTTCTCAAGTTAATCAAAGTTATAATAATCTAATGCTATGTGTAGAGCAGACGGGACGCCTTTAGATGCACGTAGCTGTATTGCTACTTACTGTTGTTGTTGTTGTGGTCTTCAGTCCTGAGACTGGTTTGATGCGGCCCTCCATGCTACTCTATCCTGTGCAAGCTGCTTCATCTCCCAGTACGTACTGCAGCCTACATCCTTCTGAATCTACTTAGTGTATTCATCTCTTGGTCTCCCTCTACGATTTTTACCCTCCACGCTCCCCTCCAATATTAAACTGGTGATCCCTTGATGCCTCAGAACATGTCCTACCAACCGATACCTTTTTCTAGTTAAGTTGTGCCACAAACTCCTCCCCAATTCTATTCAATACCTCCTCATTAGTTATGTGATCTACCCATCTAATTTTTAGCATTCTTCTGTAGCATCACATTTCAAAAGCTTCTATTCTCTTCTTGTCCAAACTATTTATCGTCCATGTTTCACTTTCACACATGGCTACACTCCATACAAATACTTTCAGAAACGACCTCCTGACACTTAAATCTATACTCGACGTTAACAAACTCCTCTTCTTCAGAAACGCTTTCCTTGCCACAGCCAGTCTACATTTTATATCCTCTCTACTTCGACCATCATCAGTTATTTTGGTCCCCAAATAGCAAAACTCCTTTACTACTTTAAGTGTCTCATTTCCTAATCTAATTCCCTCAGCATCACCCGATTTAATTCGACTACATTCCATTATCCTCGTTTCGCTTTTGTTGATGTTCATCTTATATCCTCCTTTCAAGACACTGTCGATTCCGTTGAACTGCTCTTCCAAGTCCTTTGCTGCCTCTGAGAGAATTGCAATGTCATCGGCGAACCTTAAAATTTTTATTTCTTCTCCATGGAGTTTAATACGTACTCCGAATTTTTCTTTTGTTTCCTTTACTGCTTGCTCAAAATACAGATTGAATAACATCGGGGAGAGACTACACCACTGTCTCACTCCCTTCCCAACCACTGCTTCTCTTTCATGTCCCTCGAATCTTATAACTGCCATCTGGTTTCTGCACAAATTGTAAATAGCCTTTCGCTCCCTGTATTTTACCCCTGCCACCTTCAGAATTTGGAAGAGAGTATTCCAGTCAACATTGTCAAAAGCTTTCTTTAAGTATACAAATGCTAGAAACGTAGGTTTGCCTTTTCATAATCTAGCTTCTAAGATAAGTCGTAGGGTTAGTATTGCCTCACGTGTTCCAACATTTCTACGGAATCCAAACTGATCTCCCCCGAGGTCGGCTTCTACCAGTTTTTCCTTTCGTCTGTAAAGAATTCGTGTTAGTATTTTGCAGCCGTGACTTATTAAACTGTAGTTCGGTAATGTTCACATCTGTCAACACCTGCTTTCTTTGGGATTGGAATTATTATATTCTTCTTGAAATCTGAGGGTATTTCGCCTGTCTCATACATCTTGCTCACCAGATGGTAGAGTTTCGTGAGGACTGGCTCTCCCAAGGCTGTCAGTAGTTCTAATGGAATGTTGTCTGCTCCCGGGGTCGGCTACATAATAATCCTCAGGAAATTTCTGCATCAAATATCGCTTTATAGGTGAGACAGAACACATAAACGAAATGTATTCGTAGTTGCAAATATGGAGAACCATCAGCTGTACAATGAAAATTTTTGCTGCAACAGCACTCGAACCCGGATTTCCCGCTCATCGCCATGGTTGCCTCACCATTAGGCAATCCAAGCACGCCCTATGGCCAATCCCAAACTTCCATATGTCGTCAACCATGTGTCTACTGCCTGCACTCGTACATTCCTTATCTGCATTCCCATACAGGGAAACCATTTTTATTGGAAGTCGCTTGCCGCGTGTCTGTGGATAATTACGACATTGCAGTGCGTGTGGCGTCCAGAAATACGATGTAACATTCTTTCGCACATGCATGCAATTCAGAAGGAACATCGAATCGCACTTCTGAACAACACAGGCAGTGCCGTATCGTAGAGAACACATATCGCGAAAATGTGAAGGTACTGTAATTGTGCAGAAAATGACAAATGATGCACAAATTGATAGAACAGGAACAGCGAAGTGTTACATGGGGTCGTTCAGTTCGAAGAAATGACGTGTCGGGTGATGCACTTCGCTAGACCCAGTGTGATGCTTGTTTCAAAGGGCAACTAACTTCGTGCTTATGGTATCGCTCCCGTACGCGTACCGCACTTGTATGTTGTATACTTATACGTGTGAAAACTCTGTTGCTTTGCATTACTTGACTACAGAGAGGATATTAAATTTGTCCTTGGTATTCAGACGTGTGGTGTGGTCTTTGGTCCGAAAACATGTTGACAATATTTGATGACTGCGCTGCTCATCTTCGCGTCCTAGTTGACACAATGAATAGCAGAAGTAAGCGACAAATTGCACGTCCACATAAAGTAATCAAGTTCAAGTAAATACAGGAAAGAAGTACCAGCAGATTAGATCGCCTGGCTAGCCGCGCGATCTAACGCGCTGCTACCCGAGCGAGAACGTGAGCCGGTGCAGGGAAACAATCCGCCCGGCCAGCCTGTGGATGGTTTTTAAGGCTGTTTTCCATCTACCTTGGCGAATGCGGGGTGGTTCCCCTTATTCCACCTCAGATACACTATGTTGGCGATTGCCGCGCAAACACTATCTCCACATACGTGTACACCATAATTACTCTACCATGCGAACATTTGGGGTTACACTCGTCCGGTATGAGACATTCCCGGGGGGTCAACTGGGGGCCAATCAGCACAATAACCCTAGCTTCGGTCTTGGGCGGCGGTGGGGTAGGTGGACTGCTGTGGCCTGTTGTGGGGTTGTGAACCACTGAGGGCTACTGCAGAGACGAAGCCTCTCCATCGTGTATTAACACAATACACACACAGAATAAACACACCAGCAAATTGTTGTGAAACATTCTCATCCCAGTTCCTAGGGATAGTAGGACTATCTTACTCCTAAACAACTTTTATACAAAAAAGGGATCATATATGTATGAAATGTGGTTGAAATTGCTTCAGGCGCCCTGAGTTATGTTTCTGTTACCCCTTTTCACCCATACCCACAGAGGTACAGTTCCTAAGAGAGTATTATTGTCAATGCAATTTTTTCCAGGAGGCAAATAATATATGTGTTTCCAGAATGAGATTTTCACTCTGCAGCGGAGTGTGCGCTGATATGAAACTTCCTGGCAGATTAAAACTGTGTGCCGGACCGAAACTCGAACTCGGGACCTTTGCCTTTCGCGGGCAATTGCAAGGTTCGCAGGAGAGTTTCTGTTAAGTTTGAAAGGTAGGAGACGAGGTACTGGCAGAACTAAAGCTCTGAGGACGGGGCGTGAGTCGTGCTTGGGTAGCTCAGTTGGTAGAGCACTTGCCTGCGAAAGGCAAAGGTCCCGAGTTCGAGTCTCGGTCCGGCACACAGTTTTAATCTGCCAGGAAGTTTCAATATATGTGTTAACATAGGTTAAAATTGAAATATCACTATTTCTGGTCTTTTCTCACATCATCACGCACACACATTCACACACACACACACACACACACACATATATATATATATATATATATATATATATATATATATATATATATATATATAGGTTGCTCTCATGATGGTAGATATTAGCTAAGATGTCATCAAAATAACCAGGAAAAATTAAGATCTTTCCCGTAATCTACCTTTCCCCTTTGGTTTGTCCCTCCCCTCTATGATTGCTTCATCGCACCCTGACCCTCTTCTACCTGAATCGCCACAATCTGTCTCTATTCCTCCTGTCTTCTCACCATCTGTCCCTCTCCGATGTGACAGACCACACCCCATGGCTTTTTCCACTGCCTCCTGACATCGCCTCTCACTTCCTTCTGCCGCTTCACATGCCCTTTCTTTCCTACCATTACCTCTCTCCATCTTTAACCTGTCTCTTACATCTTCCCCTTCTCTCCGTCTATCTCCTCCTCCCCCTCATGCCATTTACACTCCAACTTCACCCCAATTGGAACTAGGTGATTCTTAATCCCACAATACTTCTTTCCTGACAGCCTACTTGTAGTTTGATTGAAATGGATCCCGTATTTTAGGTGGAGATGTGGAACATACAAATATACATAAATGCCCATTTTTTCTGGGCTGCTAGCGTGTACACGTCCGCTCTGTTGCAGGGAATCGTCCCATTAGTACAACCACCGCGTAATGTGTTGCAGGCCCTTGTCCTGCGCTGTTGGCCTCGCCCGCCGACGTCATCAAGGGCCCGGTGTTCGTGCAGGAGCCGCCTCACCGTGTAGACTTCTCCAACTCCACTGGTCTGGCGCTCCACTGCTCCGCACATGGAAATCCGCCGCCGGTAAGTGCTATACTACTGCCGATCAGCACTGATACTGTGAAACATATGCAACCTACTGGAGGTAAAGGGAAGACTCCGCACATTATGTTACGTTTCCGCGAGAGTTTCAGTGCACTAAAACTATACGACAACCTGTTTGGTTTCAGAAAACGTAAAAGCACCAGAAACATAATTGCGATTTTGCGCTTGATAATGGGAAGAACATTTACGAAAAATCAGGACATGTTCATTGAATTTGTTGACCGATGCAAAAACGTTCGGTAATGTAATATGGTAGACGGTATTCGAAGTTGTCACGAAAACAGGTGTACCATATAGGTAATTAAACAGATCTGAAGAAGATCATTATAGCCCCAAACCGGCAGTCTGATGATAAAAAATTTGTGACCATAGACGTGAAGTAAAGGAAATGTAGGAAATAATTATTTCATGTGGCTCAATGGCCTGTTACAAATCTTCCTATTGGACGCCACTTTGGCGACCGACCCCAGTCATCCAACCAGAGAAAGCTTAGCGATAAATCCGGAACACATCTCGTTTCTGGCAACTACTCGCATTGTTGAGAGAGGTCAAAACTAAGACTGCAAAATCCGTGGTCCGACCTAGATTCTATTCTGTGAACTCTAAACATCACTTTACCATTAGACAATCGGGCCCAACGGTTGTGCAGATCAGGGGCGACGAAGAATTTGACACGCAGGCCATGTTCTGGCTCGTGTGCAGTAGTGCTCGCTCACTTCCCCCACCAACACACTTCACAGTCTGTGGAGGAGGAGGTGGGGGAGGGGGCCACTGCGAATGCGCTGTGTTTACATGGAAATATAGTCTCCCTGCATACGATCTGGGTCCATATTTCACATTTATTATCAACATAGATCGGAAACAAAACCAATTTTCAGTATTATTTACTCATTTTTGGGTCAAACATACACAAATAATTTCATAGATTTTTGCACTCAGGTTGCCATACAATGTTGATGACTTAATTACTTTCACAATCGATGAAAGGCTTTTGACGCACTTCTGCAGCCTCAGCATGGAGATATCGAAACTCAACCTGAGAAAAACGTCCTGAAAAGTTTTAATGTAAAAAAAATTTGCCTTTAAAAAAGGAGCAGCAGTGCAGATCAGTCAGTTACATCTGTATATACACAGGGGCCCATTCAACTGAAATTGCAACGGTCTCGGAAACCACTCGAAAACATATGTAAAATGGCAAAACCCTCGTAACTTTCAAAAAATTATCCTTGTATACCTTTCCAGGCCACAATGAATTCTTAAACCTCGCGTTTTCTTATCACCAGTGAGCTTATGGAAGTGGACTGCGTTTGTCAGAATTTGTCCCTTCTAAGCACGATTTGTTTTCTTAAACGCATCCCTTTCATATTTGAAATGAGGTGTTTCTAACCTTGCTGTATCTTATTGCAGACAGTGTGCAATCAAGTCCATTTGAAATGAGAACTCTGTAATTCGTTCCAGATGCTCTAATTTTCATTTATGCACACCTTTTATATTCATAAATTCAATAATAGTGGGTTTTAAATCGAAGAAACGTTCCAGATGCTCCTGGACTTTGTCAATACAATTTACGGTAATATATAAAGTCTCCACACTTTTTGTTCAGTTCCATCGAAAACTGTTAATACTAACACTGCATTTATGGGCGCGACTACAGACCTTTTACTATTAGTACCAACAATTTCGTCACGTGCTCCACGCCTGAAAATATAGAACAAAATGCTTCCAGATGTACGAAACAATGAATTCTGTCTGTAATTTTTTGCTCTTTCGTTATCAACATAATCTTTACATTCTTTCCACATGGTGTTCTAATGTCATTTCACAGCAAATTTGCAGTGGTCATCGATTTTGTGGCTGCATAATAGATATTGAGAATTCTCCTTCCTTTCTTCTGTCATTCCCATTCATTTTGAGAGACGTGTGACGATAGATTGATAGACAGCCTCTTTTTTGCGAACAGTCGCTGGACCTGCGAACGTCCTTCATAATACAAACAAATAACAAAGAGTAAACTGTGCTGACACTACTGCTCAGCCGAACTGAAGAGAGTTGTGCCTACCGAAGAATGCTACACGACAACACTAAGTGGAACGTTGCACTGTATCGGGTGCTTCTGAGAAGGACTGAGCAAAGTCGAGAGGGGCCAACTCAGAGCCCGCACGTGCCCCATACATCCAGTTCGTATGCGGTTTGGCACGCCGTGGATGGATCCGTTATAGGAAGTTCATCTATAGATTTTGATGGTTTTTGCAAATATCAAAATATGTGTGATATATGGCCATATACTTTAAGTGTATTGAATTATTTCCAGTGCCAAGGGACTCTGGTCCTTTCCAAGTGACACAAATTTCCTGCGAAAATGGATCTTCTGATTGTTCTAACTTAGAAGCACAACTTTTCCAGCGCCAAAGGACCAACGTCTTAATATTTGACATAAATTTCAACTTGATGCCTCTCCCTGTACCTGAGATAAACGGTTCTTCTCTGATGGACAGACAGACAGACGGGTAACTAATGGAAAAATATATATACTTGATAGAATTAGAAACTAACAGTTTTTGGATTTTTGCTTTACTTGTATTGTGACACTTTGCTTCTTATCCACTTTTATGACTGTAGGTGAACGGCAGGAACATAATCGGTTTTGTTGGTTGAGTTGGCGACTATCGAAATATGTGACAAAAATAGACGTATCTTGTGACGGGATTGGTTTAGACAGATACATTTCTCACATCGCCAAGGGACTGTAGACATAAATTTCAACTTGATATTTCTGCAAGCCCCTGAGCAAAGAGGCCTACTAGGACAGACAGACAAACAAAGTAATGTTATAAAGGTTCCGTTTCACCGACTGCGATACAAAACCCCAAAAATAATAACGGAAAAGCAAGAATGAAGGGGTCGGATTCGAAAAAAATATAAAACAGTGTTCTAATATTTTTCCCCTATTGTTTCAGTATATACGAGTACATTGAAGAAACAAGGAAGGAAGCATATCAATGATAAGATTAGCTGATGACATTACTATCCTCAGTTAAATTGATGCAGGTTCAAATGGTTCAAATCGTTCTGATCACTATGGGACTCAACTGCTGAGGTCATAAGTCCCCTAGAACTTAGAACTACTTAAACCTAACTAACCTAAGGACATCACACACATCCATGCCCGAGGCAGGATTCGAACCTGCGACCGTAGCGGTCGCGCGGTTCCAGACTGTAGCGCCAGAACCGCTCGGCCACCAGCGGCCGGCAAATTGATGCAGGCTTCCAGGACCTGTTGATTGACATAAGCAGTCTAATGAGCGCACACTATGGTCTGAGAGTAAACCGAAGAAAAAAGAAATGAATGAGGATGCAGGTTAGCCGTAAATGCAACATCAGAATCCAAGACTAGAAAGTAGACGGAGTCGCGTGGGATTAGCCGAGCGGTCTCAGGCGCTGCAGCCATGGACTGTGCGGCTGGTCCCGGCGGAGATTCGAGTCCTCCCTCGGCCATGGTGTGTGTATTTGTCCTTAGGATGATTTAGGTTAAGTAGTGTGTAAGCTTAGGGACTGATGACCTTAGCAGCTAAGTCCCATAAGATTTCACACACATTTGAAGGTTTTAAATTAAAAAAAAGTTGACGAAGGAATTCTACCACTTTGAAAGTAAGGTAACATGTGACGAGGTGGACCAGCAAAGGCTACGAGGGCATTCCTGTGCAAAGGAAGTCTACTGCTATTAAACGTCGTCTTTATTTCAGGAAGAAATTTCTGAGAATGTACGTTTGGAGAACAACACTGCATGAAAGTTAATCATGGACTAAAGGAGAACCAGAGAAGACGGAAAAGCTCTACAAAAGGACGTTCAGATATAGGCATATTGATTAGATGTTTGTCCGCAAAACTGGGGAGGAGGTGAACACGAGGAAAACATTTATTAACAACTAGAAAATGCTACTGATAGATGAAGAGTTTGGCACTGAAGAGGAAATGGTGCGGGCTTCATCAAGCGAGTCAGAAGATATGAACTCAATCCCTACCCCTAAATGGAAAATCACAGTAATAGGATAAATCTTTTTCACCGATTAGTGACCATTTCTTAAATTTACGTTTTTTTATACCTGGTCAGTATTTAGCGACCCATTCACTTGAAGAGTGTATATCACAATAACATGCCTTAATTTGGCATGATTAGTAGTGTGTATTGCAGCATTAGAAAGGGAGGTCTTTGAATAAAGACGGCGCAATTATCGAGCAGATCGTCAAGTAAATTTAGGAAACCTGTATTCTGGACCATTTTACTGCCACCATCATACATTCTGCATAGAGTTTCTGAGACGAAGAAAAGAGCTTTGGGCTACAAAAACATATGCAGTCATCTGAAATTAATTAATACCGAAAATTAGTACCGAAAATTAGTACCGAATTCCGCGAGCCGGCCGCGGTGGTCTAGCGGTTCTGGCGCTGCAGTCCGGAACCGCGGGACTGCTACGGTCGCAGGTTCGAATCCTGCCTCGGGCATGGGTGTGTGTGATGTCCTTAGGTTAGTTAGGTTTAAGTAGTTCTAAGTTCTAGGGGACTTATGACCTAAGATGTTGAGTCCCATAGTGCTCAGAGCCATTTTGAATTCCGCGAACACCGGCATACAGTTCTCCTGCCGTCTGAAATGGTTCAAATGGCTCTGAGCACTATGGGACTTAACTACTGCGGTCATCAGTCTCCTAGAGCTTAAAACTACTTAAACCTAACTAACCTAAGGACATCACACACATCCATGCCCAAGGCAGGATTCGAACCTGCGACCGTAGCGATCGCGCGGTTCTAGACCGTAGTGCCTAGAACCGCTCGGCCACTACGGCCGGCCTGCCATCTCAGAAAATAGTAAAAACATGAGCGTAACTTTGTATGAGCACCACAACTCGACTTAGAATATGCTGTGTCTAGACAAGACAGTCTAGACACAAGGGAGGTAGCCGAAAGGGCACGCGTCAACTCAAGCCGTCTGAAACAGGATACGTGATGAAAGCTATAAAGAAAAGAACGGAGCTTCTCGTATACTTAACTTTAATTCTTTGTGGTACATTTCTCTTGATAATACAAGTGAGACTCTCTCCAGATATGGTTAATGGCGCCTTGCTAGGTCGTAGCCATGGACTTAGCTGAAGGCTATTCTAACTGTCTCTCGGCAAATGAGAGAAAGGCTTCGTACGTGTAGTCGCTAGCAATGTCGTCCGTACAACGGGCGAGTGCTAGTCAGTCTCTCGAGACCTGCCTTGTGGTGGCGCTCGGTCTGCGATCCTGACAGTGGCGACACGCGGGTCCGACATGTACTAATGGACCGCGGCCGATTTAAGCTACCACCTAGCAAGTGTGGTGTCTGGCGGTGACACCACAGAATACTATCGCCACGTCTATTAAGACTTTCTCTCGCGTTTCTCCCTTCCAGAATTTTCAGAAATGTAACCTTAACTTGTGTAATAATTCGCTTTGCCGAATCTCATCATTTCCAAAGTAATCCTACACTGCAGCATTAGTGAAGACTCGAGATGGTTAGAAATAACCACCAAAATGATGCATGTGTTAAATCTGCAACATACATTCATTGCAGCATGTCAGTGCCTCAGACGCACGGTTATGATGGTGGCGGCCAAAGCAACTTGCTGAGCAAATCCTGGGCAGCTAATAGTGGATGTCCACTTGTTAAAATCTTTGTTATGGTCCAGCCGGGTCCATCATCATAATACCAGAAAAAAACGTAATACAGTGTCAAGTGGACATACATGGTAGCAAATTGCGGAGAAGTGTTACACTATATACCACTTGTATTAAGATTTTCTTTAATAGTCTGATGAAGAGCCGCGTCCGAAACGCATTAATAAATGTTGTGTGTGTGTGTGTGTGTGTGTGTGTGTGTGTGTGTGTGTTGCGGCTTACGGGTGCTCAACGTCGAGGTCATCAGCGCCCTGACACATACGAAAAGCAACGAATGTGGACAGACTTAGCAAAACCGAAGCACACACGCAAAGGAAGCAGGAAAATAAGGAAAATGCTACATAAGAAAGTAAAACGTAAGGCAAATGGAAACGTAGCAGGAAGAATGCCACAGGAAAGTGTAATTGGCTGGCCACTTACATAAAATGTGGGAGAGCTTGTCACACAGTGAGAAAATTAAGACCCTCTCCCTAAAATCTATGTAAAAACATTTGACGTGGCACAGAACTTTAAAACTTTAACCACATTCGTTCGAGTGTTTCCTAAAAGAGATGGCAGATCCGCTGGCAAGTCAGCCGCGGCCCGCTGGTCAGAAAATAAAACGCTATCTAATAAAATTTGGCGCACAGTGACGTGGACGCCACAAGCACCACACTTTGGAGCGTCCTCTCGCCGGAGCAAGAAGCCATGAGTCATCGGGCTGTGGCCTACCCGAAGCCGAGTGAGGAGAACCTCGTCCCGTCTACGGGGCTGAAAGGAAGTACACCACACACGCGTTGTGGGCTTCACTAAATGGAGCTTATTCTCATTCACCCACCGACGCGTGACTCTTGAGCTCAACATCGAGGTGAGTGCGTGCAGGGGGATAGCACACTGAAATACTTGTGGATCGAGACACCCCTCCTTGGCTGCGAAAAATGGTTCAAATGGTTCTGAGCACTATGGGACGCAACTGCTGAGGTCATTAGTCCCCTAGAACTTAGAACTAGTTAAACCTAACGAACCTAATGACATCACAAACATCCATGCCCGAGGCAGGATTCGAACCTGCGACCGTAGCGGTCTCGCGGTTCCAGGCTGCAGCGCCTTTAACCGCACGGCCACTTCGGCCGGCTCCTTGGCTGCGAGATATGCCCTTTCGTTCCCAGCAATGCCGACGTGCCCCGGAACCCAGCAGAAAGCCTCCACCTTCCCCAGTCGCTGTAGTTGGAGGAGGGCATCCTGGATGGTCAGGGCTATTTTATCTGCTGCATACAAACGTTGCAATGAGTGAAGGGCACTTAGTGAATCGGAACAGACAAGGAATTTAGGACAGGAAGAATGTTGCACCTGCTCCAGTGCCCGCAAGATCGCCGACAATTCTGCATCAAAGACAGTAAAAGTCTGAGGCAGTCCAACCTTGAGGAGACGATCCAGAAAACCAACAGAGCAACCAACGGAATCCCCTTGTTTCCACCCATCCGTAAAAACAGCTACAAAGTCGTGGTGCTCAGATCAAATGACAGAAAATGTGGCGTTAAAAACGGTGGCAGGAGTGAAACCTCTCTTGTACTGCACCAAATCTAAAAATCACTCTCGGCCTCTCCAGTAACCAGGGTGGCAGGTGGTTAAAACCCTGGATTTTGGGTCCTACAGACTCCACACCGAGGGACTCTAGCACACGTCTCACACGGATCCCAAACGACAACGTAGCTCGGGGATGGTGGGAAAAAAGGCGCTCCAGAGGTGGATGAGCAACAATATGGTGAGCAGGCGAGGTTGGTGGTGCAAGAAACTTACAAACCTGACGCACCAGTAGGAGCTGCCGCCGGACGGTAAGTGGCAGTTCCCGGGCCTCAGCACAGAGGCTGGGTAAGGAACTGGTCCGATAAGCACCCGTAGCCAGTCGAATACCCGCATGGTGGACAGCGTCAAGGATCCGCAAATAAGACTGCCTCGCTGACCTATACACTGTGCTCCCGTAGTCCAGCCGTGAACGTACAAAAGCCCGATAGAACTGGAGGAGAAACACCCTGTCCGCTCCCCAAGACCTGTGGCTGAGGTATGTTCAGAGCCTTCAGGGTTCTGGCTTTCAAGTCTCGTAGGTGTCGCAGCCATGACAACCAGGAGTCAAAAATTAGGCCCAGAAACCGCACAGTGTCTCTAAAATGTAGGATAGTGTCCTCCGTATGCAAGGCAGACAAATTAAAAAGACGACGAGAACGCTTAAAATGAACACAAACAGACTTATCGGCAGAAAACCGAAAACCCGTCTTTGCAGTCCACTCCTCTAACCACCGCACTGTTAGCTGCAACTGACGGCTCACTGTTGCAACACTGGAGGAGGAACAGAAAACAGCGAAGTCGTCCACAAATAAGGAGCACTGTACTGGACTCCTCACTGTAGACGTTATACTGCTGATGGCTATGGCAAAGAGGGTAACGCTTGAAACACTGCCCTGGGGGACACCGTTCTCTTGCTCAAAGCGATCAGACAGTGTGTTACCAACTCGGGTCCGAAAAAACCGCTGAGACAAGAAAGGCCGAATGAAAATGGGGATGCAGTTGTGCAAGAATACAGTGTCTCCAAGTAGTATCATATGCCTTACTGATATCAAAGAAGATACCGATACAGTGATGCTGACGGAGGAAAGCCTGTTGAATAGCCGCCTCTAGGAGGGTCAGGTTGTCGACCGTGGACCGAAACTTTTGGAATCGACACTGAGATCGGCTAAGGAGCTGCCTGGTTCTAACCAACAGACCAGACGACGGTTAACCATCTGTTCCAGGGTCTTTCCGACACAGCTCGTCAAGGCGATACTCCGATAACTACTGGGACATGTGCGGTCCTTTCCTGGTTTGAGGAGAGGGATGAGAATTGCCTCCCTCCACGAGGTGGGAAAGACTCCTGTCTGCCATACGAGATTAAAACATTCGAGCAGGATATCCTTTGACGCAGCTGTCAGATGTCGAAGCATGGAGTATGGAGTACCGGATGCGGTCGTAACCTGGTGCAGTGTCAGAAATCACAGTAAGTGCCGATTCGAGTACCCAGATGGAGAAAGGGGAGTTGAAGGCCTCAGAACTGTTCGACCGAAAGTCCAAGTTTGCTCTTTCGACAGTCGTACGGTAGCGACGAAACGCTGGATCCTGGTTTGCAGTGGCAGTACTTTGTGCAAAATGCTCTGCCAGCATCTGAGCAATTTCTCTGGGCGTCGTTTGGAGGGATCCCTGGTTAGGACTGCAGCTATTGGTAAACGGCTGCGTTTACCGGAAATACTCCGGATGGCTTCCCACACTTTTGAAGAACAAGTGGAACGATTTATGGAGTTCAGGAACTCACGCCATGACCGCTGTTTGCTCTCTTTAATGAACCGGCGGGCCTTGGCTCTCGCGATTCGAAAGATGCAGAGATTGTCCTCTGTCGGGCGGCATTTAAACCGTCTAAGAGCCACACGCCTGTCCCAGATAGCTAAACGGCGGTCTTCTGTCCACCAAGGGACAGGTCGCCTCCGGAGAGGGCCGAAGGACTTTGGGATGGAGAGATCAGCAGCGTGATGGATCACATACGTGATGTGATCCACCCATTCCTGGACGCTGTGAAGGTGTTCAAACACAGCCAACTGTCCAAACAGTGTCCAGTTAGCCTTGCCAATCATCCACGTTTGTGGCTTCTGTTCCAGAAACTCACTATCGAGTAGCTGAAGGCGGATCGGGAAGTGGTCGCTGGAATTAAGGTCATTAATGACCTCCCAGTGAACAGAGTCGACGAGCGCTGGATAACAAAATGAGAGGTCGATGGCAGAGTAAGTCACAGTAGCAGTGCAGAAATGAGTCGGAGCACCAGCGTTTAGGATGCACAGCTCGCGAGACGTCAGGAGGTCCGCAAAAACTCGACCCCGAGGGCAAGTAAATGTTGAGCCCCACGGGACATGGTGGGCATTAAAGTCGCCCCGGAGGAGAAATGGTCGGGGGAGCTGGACAATAAGATCAGTGAGAGCCACAGAGTCTAATGCATCCAATGGAGGCAAATAAAGAGAGCAAACTGTAAGCCTCTGACGTGCAGAAATTGCAACTGCAACTGTTTGCAGGTCAGTATTCAGGGGAAGAGTAGAGGAGTGGTGCCCATTATTGATGAACACATCAACCCCTCCTTTGGCTCTTTCCCCAGTCAGATCATCTTTGCAATATAGGGTACAGCCCCGTAGTGCAGGGGCATTGGATGCTTTGAAGCAGAGAGGGCGATGCTGCACTAGGAGTTTCAGTTCCTCCACGTGCGTCCTGAATCCATTCAAGTTCCACTGTATAATGGGAGCCATCTATCAGGGGGGGGGGGGGGGTAAAACTTTCATCTGGACTCTCTGACGGGGAGGGGAGCCCACAATGGGTGGGGGCTCAGTTTTGGGGCGAGACGGTTGCCCCAATCCGACATCAAGCTCCATAGCCTCTAAGGAAGAATCGACAGAGACGTCAGAGGGATCGATGTCGACACCGTCAGACTATTTTCTGCCCAATTCCACCAGTGTTTAACGTTTTGCCTTGGATTGTTTCCCCTGGGTAGACGTCGTAGCCACAACAGTGGTTGCGGATGTGGCAACATTGGACACTGTACCAGACAGAAACTTTGGAGGGGCAGGGAGCTCGACAATGTCAGCAACCACAGCTTTGTCTGAAGTTCTCGGGGGAGGGAGAGGCTTAGAAGCGACTGTAGCAGCACAATTGCAAGGACACACGCAGGTAGTAGTGTCGACACTAACAGCCTCTGTTTGTGTAGCAGCGTCAGCTTTCCGTGTGGGCTGTTTCACAATGGAAGTGAAGGAGGTAGCAAAACACGGGGCAGCATGGCTTTATAGAGCTTTTTGGCCTCAGTATAGGGGATGCGCTTAATAGTTTTAAGCTCCTGAACCTTCCGTTCTTCCAGATACACAGTGCAGTCCCGACTCCAGTTGGGGTGAGGCCCAGAGCAATTCACGCACTTCATTGGAGACAAACAATGGAGTCCTTCATGGGTGGCCTCACCACACTTGCCACAAGTAGCTTCTCCACGACACTCAAGAGTAGTATGCCCAAAGCGTTGGCATTTGAAACACCGCATTGGGTTGGGTATATAAGGCCGCACACTTAAGAGAAGGAAAGCTGCCTTAATATGCTCAGGGTGTTTTGTGCTATTAAATGTCAAGATAAAGGAGTCGGACTTCCCAACAACCCCATCCACCCTCCTCATGATATTGTGCACGTCAACTACTCCTCATAGCGCCCACTCATCTTTTAGTTCCTCTTGGGGAATGTCCACCAGATACCTGCAAGTCACAACACCTTTGCTGTAATTCAAGGTGGTGTGCAGCTCAGTTTCGATGGCATATTCCCCAGGAGATTGTGCACTCTGGAGAGTCTTAGCTTGCTGGGAGCTAGTGGTTTCCACCAACAGCGTCCCATTACGCAATCGCTTCACTGATTTTCAACCGCCAGCAATGCACTCGATCCCTTTTCGAATATAGAAAGGGGAAACTTTCTCGAGGCTGCTCTTTTTCCTTTTAATGATTAAAAACACGTTTTACCGGCAGCATGCGTTCTGTTACTTGTCATGACATTCTGAGATTTCGCTACTGAGTCTGGAGGACTGGTTACACGCGCCCTCTTGTTGGAGTGGGTGTTCGAACCTACCAGCGGCCCACCCATCCCGCTGGGAGGAGGCAAAGAAGAGTTCGAAGGATCCATCTCGGTCCCACGAGCAGCTAGGGAACTACAAGTCCACCTAGGCAGAGCCCCGCGTTGCTAGGTAAGCCTTATACAATTGAGGTGCGGCAGGTTCCCCAGAGGTTGCCCGCTAACGACTGTTCCACCTCAACAGCCATACATCTCATCAGCGCGCAGCACGCCTTGAGATTGAGTTTTTTTTTTATTTTTTTTTTATAGAGGTTTATTCCATCCTCGCGAACCGGGTGGTCAAGCCAAGATCCCCATTCCCTGAGACACACAACATTCCACCGCCGCGCCGCACGGTGGTCGCTGAAGTATGCCCAGAGCTTACGGTGAATGGGGACTGGCGGCGCTTACCAGTCACCAGCTCAGGAACCCTGGAGTCGCCAAGCCCGTAACATGAATGCTGAGCCCCTGGGAGCGTAGGGAGAGATAGCCAGAGACTGCGATTTGTTGGCAGAACACTTAGAAGGTGCAACAGGTCTACAAAAGAGATTGCTTACATAACGTTTATCCATATTCTTGTGGATTATTACAGCACGCATGTGATCCGTATCAGATTCGCTTGACGTAGGATATCGAAAAAGTTCAGAGAAGGACAACACGTTTTGTACTATCGTGAAATAGGAGAAAAAGTGTTCAGGATAAGGTACCCAAGTTAGAATGGCAATTATGGAAACGAAGGCGTTTTTCGTTGCGGTAGGATCTTTTCACGAAATTTCAATCACTAACTTTCTCCTCCGAATGTGAAAATCCTTTATTGGCTTACAGCTACATTGGAGAGAATGATCATAGTAATAAAATAAGAGAAATCAGAGATCGCAGAGAAACATTTAAATCTTCGTTTCCCTCTTCCCCCTCCCCCCCCCCCCTCTAATCCTGTGTTGTACGAGAGTAAAATGGTAGAGAAATAGCTTGTAGGTATTTCTATGAACCCTCTGCCAAGCAGTTAATTCGGAACTGAAGAGTAATTATGTAGATGCAGGTGAAAAAGTTTTTTACAGCAAAAGGACTCCTACTGTTAGCAGCCAAACATCGATGATAGCGACTGCTTTGTCATTCATAAAGTTTCTCACATAAATAATGGAACGTTTGAAATGTCCACCATTTCTTTTGTAGTAAGTTGGCGGTAATGAACGTTTTTAATTGCTTTTCTCTATTGTTAGTAACAGATCGTATCACGACGGAACGTGTGCTGTCATACTGACAATTTATTACTATTGTGTTAAATGTGGCGCAGAGACTGATGGTGAACTCTGTGCAATGTTTGGTCACCGTAATGCAAACGAGTGAGTCAACTGTGACGAGAACGATTGCTAAATTTGAGGCAGCCGGTTCGGTTGTGCCCATTAAATCCGCGGGGCATCCTCGTTTTAATCGTCCCGCGAAAATCATTAGCATTGTGGGTGACAGTGAGGCTGTAAGTCTGGTGACATTCATTCGTCGACGCTCGCAACCATTAGGTATTCCCAGAACCAGTATGCAACGAATTCTGAAAGATGACCTACAGATTTGTGCTTATAAAATGCACAGCCAAATGATCACGAAAAGCTCCGAGAAATTCCCCACTGCGTGGCTTCCGAAACAAGAAGCGAGGAGCTATTTCGTCAAGAAGATAATATTCACTGATGAGATGCACTTTCTGTTGAAAGGCTTCGTGAACAAGGAAATTGCAGGATTTGGAGCACGGAAAACTCTCGAATAATTATGCAGAAGCCATTACATCCACAACGAGTGGCTGTGTGGGCATTTGGTATGGGGCGTAATTGGGCCATAATTCTTCGAAAATGGCGTCGGAAACGCAATAACAGTCAACGGCGAAGGCCATCGCAATATGTTAGGTGAATTTTTGTGGTCTGACCTGGATAGTGTGAATGCTGAAGAGGTTTGGGTTCACCAAGGTAGAGCAACTTGTCACACAGATTGGAACAAACGGCTTGTTATGAGAGGCATTCCCTGACCTGGCGAATTATCGCAACAGTGACGCGAGTATTATGATTTAACGGAACGTGACCTCTTTGATTGGGGTTATTTGAAATGTCTGTGCGTATAGAAACTACGAAAACTTGCACACTTAAAGGCGGAGTTATAGCGTGTAATTTCAGAACAGCATGTGCAAGGATGCCAAACAGTTATAGAAAATTTCGTAAGGAACGAGAGTGTGCTTGCAATTTCGTGGAAGGCATATTCAGTAATGTCATATTTAATACATACTCACATTTAGCATACACTGCAATAATGTGTTAATTACTTATTTCGTCAATAAATTTTTATTTATTACGCATTCAAAAGTGGCGTTCACTATGGGACACGTGACTTTATGTTGCAAGTTAAACAGTCATATTTAGTGACCGCCATACGCCGTAGCTACTTCATCAGCCCCTTAGTGCAAATCCATTATAGTACTTAGTATGATATGAAGTTCCCGTCAACTCATCAAAGCGGCATCTAACAGCTGTCTGTTCAAAATTGCTTTAGAATTGACACTTCGACGAGAACAAGTAGAGGTAGGGGGAAGAGTTACCACGCCACACGCGAAACAGACGCTTAATCTTGCATTTCATTTAACTCGATCAATATCGCAGACTGTTCACTGTACAGAGATGAAACTGATATCAGCGTCTACTGAAAGAGGTGCACTATTTTTTTTTCATTTTAGTTTTGTTGCCGGTAACAAATTTTACGTCGATGTACATGAAGCGCCTGACTACGTTATCGGATTTTCGACAAGGAGGAAACTTTTTCCCTTGAGTTCGCATGAACACATTATGCGAACAAAATCTTAAAAATACGTGATTTTCTCATTTGCTTCAACTCATGGCTCTGTCGGAGTTCCCTAACACGAGATAATATTGCAGTAATTGTAATGTGGACTTATGGAGGGATTTCTTTTCATTCAAACCCAGCTGCTGGTAACAACCTTTTTATAAAATTATAAAATTTTGCAGTGCAGGTACTTAAAAGGCACATTTAAACACATAGATGAATCAGCCTGTGCGCCTTTTTATATTGGCAACAGAAAAATTCTACTGCCGGTGTCACAGATGCTTGAACCGACACTGTCACATTCACTGCCGTCATAATGCAATCATATGCGATAATAATAATTTCGTGCTGCACATTGTCTGGATGCAAGTCTTTCAGTTGGATGCAACATTGGCTACGTGCATGTCCATCGTCTACGCTAGTTATTCAACGGGGGAAAGGATACCTATAGCTTCACGTGGAATCCAAATCGCCTGTCGTTCCTTACAGGCAGAGTAAAAATATACATAGCCTGACAGGGTATCGATCCACGATCTCCCCTTTCCTGGCACGCGCCTTACCCCTGGACCTCCAGGCACAACAACTGCCATTATTAAAAGTGTGATCATTTAGCATGACTTTCTTTTTAAATTCATTTCCCAGTGCGATACTTTTTCCAAGATGTGCAGCGTATAATTTATGGCTTTCTTCTAGTCTTCAGGGGTGACTTTGGTGATAGATTCACACTGAGTGCCTCGACTGCAGCCAGAGCAATTCCAAAACGTAACATTTAACTTGAATCCATATCAGTTCCGTTGGGTTGAAATGCCAGAAACAAGATGGTAGCTAATGACTGTGTGCTGTATGTATTTGCCATCACATCGATTTCGAATATCGAAAGCCGTGGAGAGATATAATACTATTGATCTTCAACTTTTAAAAATGTAGCCCTGACTTACCGTTTCCACGCTGAAGAAAGTTTCCTCCTTTCGCTTTACCATCGCAGTCGTCTAATCAACAGTAACAGAATGATCGGAATCGTCATCAACAACAATTATTTACGTAGTATGCACGTAAAGCGGACAGCTTTGTCTCTACTCCTGTGGAAGCGCTAGTGTCTGGCTGAAGGGAACGATGTCGAATATTTCTTACTGAATTAAATTATACCAACTTGCTTCTGACATTGTTCACTATTACACAACATCTCAATAAACGATATTAATAAGAGATATAATGTTAACCATGCAACTACAAGAACTGAAGACAGAAAATATCACAGTGCGAACCGAACGATTCCACACGACATCAAACCGCTTGATTCTGCAGCCTAGTGCAAGCGGGGAGCCTCGTAGTGGAGTGGGTGAAGATCTGATACACGCAAGTGTTTGCTGCTGCTGTACAGCAGGTCCCACAGAATTGCCTGACTCCGTGTCGTGCCTTCCTCATGACTCTCACCCGTATTCTTCCTTCAATCCCCGCTGAGCTCATACATAAAACAAAAAATTTGAATAATCATTCCCTGTTCTTGTCGTTCACATCTCGAAAAAGCTTAAATGTTGTTTCACTGTCTTGTTGCCTTAACAAAAAACTGAACCACTTTCTCCTGTCAGCCTCATAACTTTTGTTAAAATATCGTGTTTATGGCCTGTTGTGCTCTGTCAAAGAGAAAAGCAAGTGTTCCCATTTCCCTCAATTTTTCCTACTTCACTTGACAGTCCTCAATATGTCGCTCCACTTTCTCACCTACTCACATGAGTTTGATCCCATTCTTCCTTCTATCTCTGTCTGGCCCTTTCCCTCAGGTATATTTCTGATAGCAATTATAGTTTAGTCGGCAACTGTTCTTCCTATTTCTCATGAACAAATATAAATTGGATCTTCCATTTTTTGCTGGCTACTGGGATTTTATATTAGATGCAGGGAATTTCATAACACACTTTAAAAGAGGTACCTCCGTTATGACCATATTTACTGACTTGCAGGTGTATTTCGATGAACATCAAGCATCTTCACCAGTGAAGCTTAGAAATGTTCCTTGCTCTTCATACCTCTTAATCAAAGCCTGGGGAACCATTTTAACATTAGGTCTACCAAAATAAGGCATCTGACCACAATCATTAATGGGAGCGCTTCCCGTTACATCACATACAGTGGATTTTAGACTGGATCTGATTGATGCGACAGTCCCAGCAATTTATCGTAATAAATAGGGTGCATTTACTATCCTACTGCCCGTTGTAGAAACTTGGTGCTCGCCACATGTAGAAGAATCAAACCGAACCTTAACTGAATGAAGATTTAAGCTATAACAAATTATCTGCAGTAAATGATTAGGAGAGAAAGGAAACGCAACGGAACCGCCATCCGTTCAGAACGATCATTCTCTGTCGTTTAATGACTCCTCTGCGTCGATATTATGTTGTGGCGTAACAAGCTTGTCACGCCACACTGAGGAGGAAGCCGAAAGGCACGCGTACACACACGCCGACTGGCGTCAAGTCTGTAACAGGATACGTTATGACTGCTATAAAGAAAATACGTAGTTTTGGAATATACCTAACTTTTAATGCTTCCTTTGGTACATCTCTCTTGACTATACAAATGAGACTCGTAAGATACATGCACTGATACAATTGGCGCCTTGCTAAGTCGTAGCCATTAACTTAGCTGAAGGCTATTCTAACTGTCTCTCGGCAAATGAGAGCAAAGGCTTCGTCAGTATAGTCGCTAGCAACGTCGTCGTACAACTGGGGCGAGTTCTCGTACGTCTCTCGAGACCTGCCGTGTGGTGGCGCTCGGTCTGCGATCACACAGTGGCGACACGCGGGTCCGACATGTACTACTAATGGACCGCGGCCGATTTAAGCTACCACCTAGCAAGTGTGGTGTCTGGCAGTGACACCACATATTATCTATCACATACCTTTATTAATGCACATATATTTTGGGGGAGTGGGTTTAAAAGGTAAGTTAGTTCTCATATCAACAGTTTTATTACAGGAAGACAAAGCAGACCTTTGCTGAAACACATTTCTCAATATCGTTAGTATGTAAGACTCAAAAGCTCCATAAGTGCATTTTCTTTTTCATCAGTCTTCTGACTGGTTTGATGCGGCACCCCACGCATTACTCTCTTGTGCCAACACAGAGTAGCACTTTCAACCTACATCCTCAGTTATTTGCTGGATTTATTCCAATCTCTTTCTTACTCTACAGTTTTTGCCCTGTACAGCTCCCACTGGTACCATGGAAGTCATTTCCTGATCTCTTAAGAGATGTCCAATCATCCTGCCCCTTTTCCTTATCAGTGTTTTCCACATGTTCCTTTCCTCGTCGATTCTGCACAGAACCTCCTCATTCCTTACCTTATCAGTTCACCTAATTTTCAACATTCGTCTGTAGCCCGACATCTCAAATGCTTCGACTCTCTCATCTCCCGGTTTTCCCACAGCCCATGTTTCACTACCATGCAATGCTGTAACCGTAGACGCACGTTCTCACAAATTTCTTCCTCAAATTAAGGCCTATGTTTGATATTTGTAGACTTCTCTTGGCCAAAAATGCTCTTTTTGCAAGTGCTAGTCTGTTTTTGATGTCCTTCTTGCTCCGTCTGTCATTGGTTATTTTGCTGCCCGGGAAGCAGAATTCCGTAACTTCATCTACTTTGGGACCATCAATCCTAATGCTAAGTTTCTCGCTGTTCTCATTTATGCTTCTTCTCGTTACTTTCGTCTTTCTTCGATTTACTCTCTGTCTATATTCTGTACTCATTAGATTGTTCATACCATTAAGCATATCATGTAATTTCTTTTCGTTGTCACTCAGGATAGCAATGTCATCAGCGAATCATATCACTGATCTCTTTTCACCTTGAATTTTAATTTCACTCCTGAACCTTTCTTTTACTTCCATCATTGCTTCTTCGATGTACAGATTGAACAGTAGCGGCGAAAGACTGCATCCCTGTCTTACATCCTGTTTAATCCGATTACACCGTTTTTGATCATTCACTCATATTATTTCTTCTTGGGTCTTGTACATATTGTATATTACGCGTCTCTCCATATAGCCTACCCCTATTTTTCTCAGAATGTCGAACTACTTGCACCATTTTACATTGTTGAACGCTTATTCCGGGTCGACAAATCCTATGACCGTGTCTTGATTTTTCTTTAGTCTTGCTTCCATTATCAACCGCAACGTCGGAATTGCCTGTCTGTTGCCTTTACCTTTTCTTAAACGAAACTGATCGTCATCTAGCACATCCTCTATTTTCTTTTCGATTCTTCTGTATATTGTTGTTGTCACCAACTCGGATGAGTAAGCTGTTAAGCTGATTGTGCGATAATTCTCGTACTTGTCAGCTCTCGCAGTCTTTGGAATTGTGTAGATGATATTTTTTCGAAAGTCAGATGGTATGTCCCCAGACTCATACATACCACACACACAAAATGAATAGTCATTCTGTTGCCATTTCCCGCAATGATTTTAGAAATACTGATGGGGTGTTATCCATCCCTTCTGCCTTATTTGCTTTTAAGTCCTCCAAAGCTCTCTTAAATTCTGTTTCTAATAATGGATCCCATATCTGTTCTAAATCGACTCCTGCTTCTTCTTCTGTCACATCTGACAAATCTTCCCTTCCACAAAGGCCTTCAGTTTACTCTTTCCACCTACCCCCTCTCTCTACCTTTAGCAGTGGAGTTCCCGTATCGCTCTTAACGTTACCACCCTTGTTTTTTGTGTCACCGAAAGTTGTTGTGACTTTCCTGTATGCTGAGTCAGTCCTTCCGAAAATCTTTTTTTTTTTTCGATATGTTCACATTTTCATGTAGCCATTTCGTCTTAGCTTATTTCATTCCTCATCGACTTGTATTTCTGTATTCTTGAGTTTTCCTGAATATTTTTGTACTTCCTTCTTTCATCGATCAACTGAAGTATTTCTTATGTCATCCATGGTTTCTTCGCAGGTAACTGTTTTGTACCTATGTTGTTCTTTCCAGCTTCTGTGATTGCCCTTCCTAGAGAGGGCTACTCTTAGATGCCTTAGAGAACTTCAAACGTGTCTCGTCATTCCTTAGTACTCCGTATTCCACTTCTTTGCATATTGATTCTTCCTGACTGATCTCTTAAACTTCAACCTACTCTTCATCATATCACGTTGTGATTTGAGTCTATTTCTGCACCTGGGTACGCCTTACAGTCAAGTATCTGATTTCGGAATCTCTGTCTGCCCATGATGTAATCTAACTGAAATCTTCCTGTACACCCCGTTTTTCCAAGTATATCTCCTCTTCTTGCGGTTCTTGAACAGAGTATTCGCTGTTACTAGCTGAAATTTATTACAGAGCTCAATTAGTCTTTCTCCTGTCTCATTCCTTGTCCGAAGCACATATTGTTCTATAAGATTTTCTTCTACTCCTTCCCCTACAAGTGCTTTGCAGTCCACCATGACTTTTAGATTTTTATCTCCCTTTATGTACTATATTCCCCTTTGAGTATCCTAGTATACTTGCTTTAAACCAACGTCTAAAGACACACTTGAAGTGTAGGTTACATCGGTCCACCTAACTAGTCTCCCTGTGTCTGACTCGTTGACACTTACTTCCAGACGTTTCAAAAATGGTTTAAATGGCTCTGAGCACTAGGGGACTTAGCATCTGAGGTCATCAGTCTCCTAGAACTTAGAACTACTTAAACCTAACTGACCTAAGAACATCACACACATCCATGCCCGAGGCAGGATTAAAACCTGCGACCGTAGCAGTCGCACGGTTCCGGACTGAAGCGCCTAGAACCGCTCGGCCACCGCGGCCTGCCGCACCTGTTTCATTCGCTGTGATAAAAGTTAAAAATTTTTAGGCACCTCAGCTGGGGTAACAATAATATTGTTTATCGAATTTTGAAGTTGACAGCCTGCACTTAGTCGAAAGGTACAGCATCATCCAGTCACTGAACAGGGAACAGGAAATGCGTATACGTTGTGGTCATTTTTTTAATGTGTGTCTAGAAAAGTGCACATATGATATGTTTTATGTGTTCAGTGTGATACAATTCTTGGAAGTTTCTGAAATGGATGACCGATGTACATGTAAATGAATTAATGGTTCTTAACGTGATCCAGACAACTGATTTCTTACATGATACAGACAACTGACTTTTTCCTATGAATTTAGACACTCAGTGAAAGTGAATACCAAACGTGGCTAATAATTTGAATTCGTCCATTATGACTGGAAAAATGAATAAAAATTTTTATCTGATCCTCTGTTTTTTTCATTAAGTTTCCATTCTTGAATTTTCTATATGTTTAGTACTGTACAAATTAAGAGTTAAGAAATGTTCAAGCCTTATTGACTGTTATAGGCTTTTAGTAAACGCTAATGTGTCTGCTCTCTCTCAGTCATAGTCTTCAATTATTAGCGATTTACAGTTTTGGAGGATGCTAGATATGATTAAAATAATACTTGACTAATGTAATACTTTAAGCAAAATTTAATTAGTTGAACGTAAAGAAAAATGAAGTTAGATGTTACGTTCTAAAAGTAAGCGCTTTGTAACAATAAAAATCAGATTCTTTGAGATGTGTAAATGCTTATTCATTCCCTTTCGGTGTTTGACCAAGGTTTACAGGACAAGCGTGTGCTCTGGGCGATTTTGTATAGCCTTTTGTTTTGCTGTGCATGTTCAGCTATCTGTTACCGTTATAACATGTGGAGCCTGATGCGAGTGCACAGTGATATCCAGTTGGCAGGGTCTCCGCTGACAGATAAGCAGTGTGACCTTATCACATTAGAGCCAGGTCCACCAATCATGTAAGCAGAGCCTCAGCGGCGAGTGAAGAAGTGTAGGTTACGCGGTGTCGACGTGACCTGAATATTAGTGGTCTCCATAGCGCCGTGTTTCGTCCATTGAACCAACAGGCGAACATACCTCACGTCCTCTGCAGAGCTGAGGTGCTTTGTCAGTCAATGATGTACAAATGTGTGAAATCTGAAACCAACAAGGAATCTACAGACTCCATAAATTGACAGATAAAAGCCACTACATGCGTGTTACACATATAAAGGAATCATTAATCTGTGACTTATCACAAAATGACATCAGTAAATCGGCAATGATTTAATGATCACAGTTACATATAGAAGCTCCACTACTCGAATTTTACAAGTTGGGTATTTTCCTCTCTTCCTTGGCTGGACAACATTGTGTATATTCTGGCGGATCTTTTTGGCCATTATAAATATTTCCTCTTATTCCCAGTAGGATTTACAACATGAACGACGTCAAAATACGACATTTTAGAAGAAGTCAATTCCAGTAACTGCAATATAATATTTATTTGCTTGTACCTAGATATTTGTGCATAATATGCTTGTCTGTTTCCTCTTACAAAGCCACTTTCAAGGAGACCTGTGTGTGACGTGAATAATGAAACTTATTTAAATATTATCTGTGATCAATAACTTTTTTTACAGATTACATTTCTACTTACGTATAGATGGAATCGACGATCATATGACACCCATTCCCCTCCCCCGCACCCAATGAACCATGGACCTTACCGCTGCTGGGGAGGCTTGCGTGCCTCAGCGATACAGATAGCCGTACCGTAGCTGCAACCACAACGGACGGGTATCTGTTGAGAGGCCAGACAAACGTGTGGTTCCTGAAGAGAGGCACCAGCCTTTTCAGTAGTGGCAGGGGCAACAGTCTGGATGATTGACTGATCTTGCCTTGTAAAATTAATCAAAACGGCCTTGCTGTGCTGGTACTGCGAACGGCTCCAAGTAAAGGGAAACTTTTTCCCGAGGGCACGCAGCTTTTCTGTATGGTTAAATGATGATGGCGTCCCCTTGGGTAAAATATTCCGGAGGTAAAATAGTCCCCCATTCGGATCTCCAGGTGGGGACTACTCTGGAGGATGCCGCTATCAGGAGAAATAAAACTGGCGTTCTATGCATCGGAGCGTGAAATGTCAGATCCCTTAATCCGGCAGGTAGGATAGAAAACTTAAAAAAGGAAATGGATAGGTTAAAGTTAGATATAGTGGGAATTAGTGAAGTTAGGTGGCAGAAGGAACAAGTATTTTGGTCGGGTGAATACAGGGTTATAAATACAAAATCAAATAAAGGTAATGTAGGGGTAGGTTTAATAATGAATTAAAAAACAGGAGCGCGGATAAGCTACTATGAACAGCATAGTGAACGCATTGTTGTAGCCAAGACAGACACGAAGCCCACACCTACCACAGTAGTATAAGTTTTTACGCCAACTAGCTCCGCAGATGACGAAGAGGTTGAAGAAATGTATGATGAGATAAAAGAAAACATCAGACAGTGAGGAGAAACGAAAATTTAATAGTCATGGAGGACTGGAAATCGATAACAGGAAAAGGAAGATAAGGAAAAGCAGTAGGTGAATATGGAATGGGAGTAAGGAATGAAAGAGGAAGCCGTCTGGTAGAATTCTGCACAGAGCAGAACTTAATCATAGCTAACACTTTGTTTAAGAATCATGAAGAGGGCTGGAGACACTGGAAGGTTTCAGATAGATTATATATGGTAAGACAGAGATTTAGGAACCAGGTTTTAAATTGTAAGACATTTCAAGGGGCAGATATGGACTCTGACCACAATTCATTGGTTATGAACTATAGACTAAAACTGAAGAAACTGCAAAAAGGTAGTAATTTATGGAGATGTGACCTGGATTAACTGAAAGAACCAGAGGTTGTAGAGAGTTTCAGAGAGAGAATTAGGGAACGATTGACAAGATCGGGAGAAAGAAGTACAGTAGAAGACGAATGAGTAAGGTTTGAGAGATGAAATCGTAAAGGTAGCAGAGGATCAAGTAGGTAAAAAGGTGAGGGCTAGTAGAAATCCTTAGGCAACGGAAGAGATATTGAACTTAAATGATGGAAGGAGAAAATATAAAAATGTAATAAATAAAGCAGGCAAAAAGGAATACAAACGTCTCAAAAATGAGATCGACAGGAAGTGCAAAATGGTTAAGCAGGGATCGCTAGAGGACAAATGTAAGGATGTAGCGGCATATATCACATAGGGTAAGATAGATACTGCCTATAGGAAAATTACAGAGACCTTTGGAGAAATGAGAACCACTTGCATGAATATCAAGAGCTCAGATGGAAACCCGGTTCTTAGCAAAGAAGGGAAAGCAGAAAGGTGGAAGGAGTATATAGAGGGTCTATGCGAGGGCGATGTACTTGACAGTATTATGTAAATGGCAGAGGACGTAGATGAAGATGAAATGGGAGATATGATACTGCGTGAAGAATTTGACAGAGGACTGAACTAAGTCGAAACAATTATCTGATACCTATTTGACCTTTGGGATCCTTGGATGCTATATTTTTACAGATTTTTATCTTTGGGCGGTGGCTGTGTTGCATAGATAATGGTTAATATTCTTTTGCATGGAGTTCGACTATCAGACCGGCACACAGTTTTAACCTGCCAGGTAGTTTCGAAATACCATTTACATTTACGACTCCAAATGTGTCGTATTAGTAGAGGAAATTCCTATTGAAGAACGAAAAAACTTTCGAAATTGCCCTCCTGAGAATATGTTATTCATGAAAACACTGCAAATTTTAGTACTTAAAACTGTTGTTTCCTTCCCGCGATCGTAAACATTAGTCTGCTAATGTTTTGGGCTATTTAATATTGTGGCAGGCGCCATACACTCTGTCTTCAAGACAACGTACAGCCTACGGATATAGATCCATATCCGTTCTTTTTTCACCTCTATGTCTTATATGTTTATGTTATTTGCTATTTAATATGTTTATCCTTTCTAGTGGTCACCAATTTCAACAAAATTTTCTGAGTATGGCTTGTGTATCAGTTCAGTTTGTTCGTTGAGTAACTCGTTCAGGAAATATTTCGTATCGTATCTCTAATTCTTCCAAGACATTCGCAGTACGACTCTTAGACATTCTGTGTAAAATTTGTAGTGTTTACAATGTGTTCTGCTTTGTAGGCTACATTTTTGAAATTAAGGTAGAACGTTGTCTGATTGCTTTGTCATGATCTTTTAAGTTCTTTGAATCTAATGTTGACTTTTTTCCCGTTTGTCCGATATAGAATTTCATGAAGTTTTCATAAGAAGTATTGAAGAATTCTGGGTTCTAAAATTCTGGGAAGTTCGTTTTTTCCTGATCGAATTTATGTTTTCAGATTATCGGTCGTGCGAAAGGCTAATTTTACATTTGTCGAATGTAAAAGTTGTTCATTTTATTCGTTACCTGGCCTATGTAATATGTTGGCACATATGTTATTTTTGTTTTAGATGTAGGTTCTTTTTTCAGTGCTGTAACCCTATGTATGTATGGTTCGAGTACTATATTTGGGTAGAAACTATTTTTCTGTGTTGTGTATTGTAGTGTTGAGTATTGCATGTTGCTCTAGGGGCAAATTTACTCTTCTATTGATCAGTGATTTGAAGAATGCATATTTTTATGTGCTTTCAGATAACAAGACTTTTTATTGATTTTCTGTACTTCATTCATTAATGTGTGCTCATTTGTTAATCCCCCTCATACACACTATGCTTGATAGGCAACTTGAATTAGCAAATACCTTAAAACATCAATGGCAACAAGAGGAACAGTAACTTGTTCTTCCCCAACAACAAGTGGCACTGCAGTAAAAGCGTTGTGAAGTGCAGGCAGAACAGCAGCACACTCTGGTTAACAGGCATTGCAGCGACAACAGTAATTAAGTCCATGGTTCTTGTACTGTAGCCCCCTGCGACTGCACTATGTTACAAGACTTTAGCAGAGTTATACCCACTAAAACTATCTATTCCAAAAATTCAAAAGTCTTTCTTGTTGACATGGTGCAATCATGATCTTTTTCGATTCTTGGTCAGAGCAGCTTGGTAGATTTAACCAGCATTCGTGTTATTTGAGACAGTTTGTGATTTGTTAGGAAACCATATTTGTAGCCATACACATCATGTAGTTTTGCGGCTAACAGTCCACCAGCTTTGCTGACGACAAGACCAGTAATATCGGCCATGGATTACTGACATTGATATCTTGAACTGCAAATGTAAATTAAGGAAAGAGGCTTAACACACTCCAGTGGCTTGATAATTATAGTGGTCCTCTTATGCTACGTCCAGGATAGAAATATTTGGCGGAAAGCATTGAATTTAGCCAGTCCGTTCTTATCCAAGGCGCTGCATGTAACCCGAGAATTTTAAACTATAACATGCCACACACAAACAACGGTCGGAAATATCCTTTCAGACTAACTGTCTATGACATAAAACCTGGCCACAAGCCGGAACGTTTGGGATTAGCGCAACGTTGTAGTACTTCTTTTTCAGTTTGCACAAATCACAGAATGTCTCGCTTACTTTGTGTTTGTTGAGAAGAGGAAAGCGAGACTAGCCGCTGGGATGTACCGTATACTTCAACAAAAGCCCTGGCCACCAGCTAGCCAGCGCAGTCGTTCTCTTAAAGCAGGCAATAAAACTGGCGACCGCTGCAATAAACCTGGCCACCGCCGCATGCACTGGCAGATCTGCAGGACACGGAAGCTTCTGCAGAAAGTGTTGTCTTCCGCACGAGTTATTGTGTCTACTCACTCTATGGTAAGATTCACGTGGTATGCACGCAAACTCGAGAATTCAAGCCAACTTCTTGCTTTATATTTTAAACCACCTTTTATCTGTCTGCTGAGGGTATCAGCCTTAAGACATCTCATAATTAAATTACTTCAATTTCTGTGTCATATATACATATCTCCAGAAGTTACTGATCTTGATTTTCCTGTTCATGTAGCAGACACTGGCCACTGACTACCACCAAGCGTCCGCGAGTTGGTCGCCACACTTTCCATGTATATGCGTTCATACTAATTGTAAGCACGAAACTGTTTGTTATTATAGATTGAAATGCTATACGAAATATCTTCAAAAATGAGATTATGTCGGACGTGTTAGCACATAACTTGCTTTATATGTATTTACTTGTTATCATCTTTCTTTTATTTGAAATTCTATCATTTATCTTATACTTGCAATTTGGACTCTGCATACCTGAATTGATTAATGTTGTCTAAGCGGTTGCTGTTGTTGTTATAGTTGTGCTCTTAAGTCTCAAGCCTGGTTTTATGCAGATCTCCCAGAAAAACTACAGCAAATGTTCAAATGGTTCAAATGGCTCTGAGCACTTTGGGACTTAACATCTGAGGTCATCAGTCCCCTAGACTTAAAACTACCTAAACCTAGCTAACCTAAGGATATCACACACATCCATGCCTGAGGCAGGATTCGAACCTGCGACCGTAGCAGCAGCGTGGTCCCGGACTGAAGCGCCTAGAGCCGCTCGGCCACAAAGGCCGGCACAGCAAATGTGTACTGTATACAAGTCTTGGTCTCAGTCCTCAATTTTTGTCCAGCACACTTCATTCTGTTACCAAATTTACAATAACTTTATGCCTGTGCCGTTGTTTCTTATCAATCGATTTCAATCTTTTTGTTAATTTGTGCCTCAAATTCCTTTTTTCCCCGTTCGATTCAATATCTCATCATCTGTTGCTAGATATACCCATCTTTTCTTCAGCATTCTTCTGTAGCACTACATTTCAAAAGCTACTTTGTATTTTCTTCTTGTCCGAATCGCTTACTGATGGCGTTTCGCTTTTATACAAGATAGATACAATAGATATCTTCCGAAAATAGTTCTTAATGTTTAAATTTATATTAAATATTAACAAATTCCTCTTTTTCACCAATGGTTTTCTTACTGTTGCTAGTCTGCATTTTATATCTTCCCTACTTCAATCATAATCAGTTATTTATCTGCCCAAATGATAAAATTATCTGCTACTGTTAATTTTTTATATTAGAATCTGATCCCTCCAGCCCTGATTTACTTGGACTGCATTCCACTGTCTCATTTTCATTGATCATCTTATAACCTCTTTTCGAGACATTATCCATTCCGTTCAACTGCTCTTCCTAGTCGTCTCCGACAGAATAACGATATCATCGGCAAACCGCAAAAATTTGTTTTTTCTCCCTAATCTTTGATCCCCTTTGGACATTTATTCTTGGTTTCCTTCATAGGTTGCTCAGTATACGGAGTGAATAACATCTGGGATAGGTTATAACGCTGCCTCACTCCAGTTTTAACTGCGGCTTTTCTTCCATGTCCGACTCTTAATAATTGCAGTTTTGTCTCTGTATAATTTGCAAATAATCTTTATGTATATTAACCCTGCCACGTTCATAATTTCCAAAAGTCTAGGCCAGTCAACATGATCAGAAACTTGCTCTAAATGCTATAAACGCGGCTTTGCATTTCTTCAGTCTGTCTACTAAGATAAATCGTAGAGTCGGTATTGTGTAGCTTGTCGGTACATTTCTCCATAAGTTGGACTGATCTTCCTGGATGTCGGCTTTTATTAGCTTTTTCATTCTTCTGTAAATAATCCGTGTCAGTATTTTGCAACCATGACTTATTAAGCTGATGGTTCGATAGTATTCACACTGGTCAGCACTTACTTCCTTTAGAACTGGAATTATTACATTCATTGTGAAGCTTGAGTGTATTTTTGCCTGTCTCATATACCTCACACAGCAGGTGGAACAATTATTATGGCTCGCTCTCCCTAGTTTGTCGGTAGTTGTGAAGGAATATCATCTACTCCAGTGGGCTAGTTTGTGCTTATGTCGTTCAGCACTTTGTCAGATTCCTCTCGCAGTATCGTATGTCTCATTTCATATTCACCTGCTTCGTCTGTTCTTTGTATAACGCTGAATTCAAGTTTTTTCTCTTCTTACAGACCCTCCATAAATTCCCTTTAACTGACAGCTTTCTCTACTTTGCTTAATACTGGCTTGCTGTCTGAGCATTCACATAGACGCTTCTCTTTTCTTTTAAGGTCTCTTTAATTTCCTATAGTCGCCATCTATCTTTCACCCAGTTATGCACACTTCCTCAGCCTTGAATTTGTACTTCCGCCATTACTGCTAAGCCGTTTTGCACTTTCCGTCGGTCCCACTTTTTGAGATATGTCAGTACTTCCTGAGTCATCCGAGGATTGCTACAATGCATTTCATCCATGTGATCCTCTACTGCTTATTTCAGGTCTCAAAGCTACCCATTAGTTTTCTACAGTATTGCTTTCTCCTGTTTCAGTCAAACGTCGAGTAATGCTCGCTCTGAAATCCTCAACAAGCTCTTATTCCATCAAATCATACCTCTTCTTTCTCCTACTTATTTGCAATTTATTCATTAGTAGTCTGCACTTCATTAACGTAAAAAAAGAATTTAAGAGCTGAGCTCTTACAAAAATCGTCTCCTCAAGCAAAAGACAGTGTGAACAGATAAAAATCTGCGTATGGTTCCCTAAACAGGGTGTTGTGTGCTAAAAATTGCTCCCCAGTGGTTCAGTAGATCACATCTGACAGGTACTGTTAACGACAGGTATATTTTTGGCTGTAGAAAGCAAAATGACCAGAAAGACTGCAGCAAGTGATGCTACTACTTGATAACACTCACTCACACTTGACTGATTTTACAGATGAAGCAGTCTGGAAGACTGCTTCAGAAGCCATCCATCATCATACTAGTACTTCTGATTTTTTGTCGTCAAACGTTTGCCTCTCTCGTTCTTTACTGAACAACCATCAAGCAAAATAATTTCTAGACAAAAATGATCTACAAAATTCCCTTGATGACACCTTTCAATATGATCCAGTAAGAATCTACAGGTGTCGGATTGGTAAACTATCTGAGCCTTCTGTTTTACATAATGTGAGAAAATGTATTGATGATTAACTTCTATCTTATGTTTCTTGTTGTGGTCAATGAACTAATGGAAAAAGCGCTATATCAATGAAGCATTAAACTAATACAAATTAATTATAACTTGCCATGATAATTTTGCGACATTCCATTTTATTAATATATGTGGCACCTTTAACCCAAGCCTGCCTAAAGCGCCATAAAGTATTAATGTAATATGCCTTTTGAAATCTAGACCAGTCGGTATTTAACTGTTGTCTAGAGTCGTAGTCAACCAGCTGAAAAATGCAGGCATAAATAAGTGTGTAATTCTACAATATCATGTCTTTCACCTTCAGACTTACTGGGTACTGAAAACGGCATGCGTACTTAATGTGTAAAAGTTTTCTTAAGAGTTTCTTACTGATATTCAGTCAAGTTGTTTGTTAGCTCTGTCACAGAAGTAAAAAGCTGATATTCAACGAGATAGTAACCGCAGCCTAACGTATTATTTTGTATACAGCTCGATTACGCTACCACAGTGCTAGCAAAAAAACTGTACCCTTCGTGTCTCCCTCATTGTCATAGTTTTGTGTAATGTTTAACTCAAGACTATTTGTAGGATCTCTAAGTAATGGTTTCTTGGATTCAAGAATGTAAATTTACTCAGTTGATGTTACACATTAAATGTAATTACTGAAAATTTAATGTAAATAATAAGAATATATCACCAGAATAATTCTGTAGCACTGCAGCAAGTAAGTTAGTAACTGCAGTGTTAAAAAGAATCCGTTCCATTGAGCCAGGGTGTTACAGCAACGGCTTTCGAATTATATCAGAATCAAAAAGAGTCTTGGTTGCGAAGTTATTTAATATCATTAACGCATTTCACACTATTGTGGCATCATCAGATCGTGTAAAAGTACCTACATCCGTCATTAAGACTTAAAAGATGGAAAAAGACGCAAAAGTAATTCGATATGTAATCAGGCACTGATCTGCGTGCGGCTCTTACCGCATTAGTTTTGTAAGCGTGGGCCTACTGTGTTGCTATCGCACAGTCAGCTGGTTTTTACATGTAAGATGTAAAGTGGACTTAACATCTTACATGTTTTTATGACGGACGGATTTCATAGCCAGTTACTTTTGCGTCGATTTTCCATTTTCTATGGCTCTATTACGGATGGGTTACATATCCAGCTACTTTTACACAATATGATGATGTCCGAAGAGGATGAAACGCGTCACTCACGTTACAACTAAGCGCCAAAGAAACAAGTATAGACATGCGTATTCAAATACAGAGATATGTAAACAGGCAGAATATGGCGCTGCCGTCGGCAACGCCTATATAACACAAGTTTCTGGAGCAGTTAGATCGGTTACTGTTGCTTCAATGGCAGGTTATCAACATTTAAGTGAGTTTGAACGTGGTGTTATACTCGGCGCACGAGCGATGGGACACAGCATCTCCGAGGTAGCGAAAAAATCGGGATTTTCTCGTGCGACCATTTCGCGATTGTACCGTGAATATCAGTAATACGGAAAAAAACATCAAATCTCCTACTTAGCTGCGGCCGGGAAAAGATCCTGCAAGAACGGGACCAACGACGACTGAAGAGAATCGTTCAATGTGACGGAAGTGCAACCCTTCCGCAAATTGCTGCACATTTCAATGCTGATCCATCAACAAGCGTCATCGCGCGAACCATTCAACGAAAAATCATCGATATGGGCTTTGATGACTGCACGACACAAAGCTTTACGCCTCACCTGGGTCCGTCAACACCGAACTTGGACAGTTGATGACTGGAAACATGTTTCCTGGTCGACGAGTCTCGTTCCAAATTGTATCGAGCGGATTGACGTGTACGGGTATGGAGACGACCTCATGAATCCATGGATCCTGCATGGCAGCAGCGGACTGTTCAAGCAGGTGGAGGCTCTGTAGTGCTGTGGTGCGTGTGGAGTTGGAGTGATATGGGACCCTTTATACGTCCAAATACGACTGTGACTGGTGAAATGTACTTACGCATCCTGTCGGATCACCTGCATCCATTCATGTCCATTGTGCATTCCAACGGATTTGGGTAATTCCAGCAGGACAATGTGACACCCCGAACGTCAGGAATTGCTACGGAGTGGCTCAAGGAACACTCTTCTAAGTTTAAACACTTCCGCTGGCCACCAGACGCCCCAGACATGAACATTATTGAGCATATCTGGGATGCCTTGCAATGTGCTGTTCAGAAGAGATCTCCACACCCTCGTACTCTTATGGATTTATGGAAGCCCTGCAGGATTCATGGTGTCAATTCCCTCCAGCACTACTTAAAAACATTAGTCGACTCCATGCCAGGTCATGTTGAGGCACTTGTACTTGCTCTCGTGGGCCCTACACGATATTAGGCAGAGTAAATAACTTAGCAACCAAGACCCTTTTTATGCTGAGGTTACAGAGTTGTAAACAATCTGTGATGTTGCCTAGTTAAGTTCTAAGTCAGTGATGTCTACAATCCAAAGGAACAATGCTCCCCGACCGGAAAAGCATACAGAAGAAGCATAAATTAATCGTGAAATGTAAAAAGGAACAGAGTTTACTAACATAAATGTGTTTAAGTGTATTCCCCTTAGCAAACTGTCATTAAGTGTATAACCATCAAGAGAACAAGAACTAACTTCTACCGACAAAGATTAGAAAGTAATTGCAATTGAAGCTTTGTCCAGAAAAGAGAAAACTGTCTCAGAAATGGGCTATTCAGTTTGAAGTACGCAAATATAGAGACAAACTAAAATTTCAATGACAGGATCACTTAAGTAAGCAGGGCGACGGATTTTCAATGCAGCCTTTCGCAGTCAGAGCAGTTTGCTCTTCACTTTTTGCCTGATTAACAGCACCATTGGAAATCGAAATATATGAGAATTAGCAAGGAGTAATTGTTAGTACAGAGTACTATGTTATGTTACAATTACTGAAATATTATAGTGCTCATTATGCTGTAGTAGAATTTACATTCAGCATTCCACAGCAATATCAGTAGACATAAATGTGACGGTGGAGATACGTAGATGGTGCTGCAATGTGTGGAGCCTATTGAGATGCTACTAATTCATTGTGGAAGTCTACAATTATTCTCTAATAGCAGTCACTGTCAAGCGGATTAAAACCCAGACTTACTATCTGCAAGAGAAGTAACAACTGCTCAGTAATGTGTGAAAAGAATCAATATTTCCGTACCCCATCACATATCAGTCAAATCCTCGTTAATCATAGCATCGTTCCTTACGAAACACGTTTCTGTAAACGTTCTCATTTTTTCCACAGAACACGTGACAACTCGTTGACGGAGCGATAAACCAGATTAACAGATTATCACGCCACCTTGCTTCCTCACTATCCCCATCTCCGATTAGATTGCGTATTTCCCGTATATTGTGAACAAGGATGGAACTTATTGTTCCGTTATCTGAATGTACTTCATCTTTCAAACGTTCTGTTACCTTAATTTAGTTCTCCTTTTGAACCCCTTTTCTAAAAAGATGTTGAAAAGAACTTATCACGGTAGATAAACAAAATTGTTTGATGTCTAATCCTGAAGTGTTCAAAATGTCCCCACCCAGTTAAATGGCCTACAAATACCTCTTGCGCATATTTACTTTTCTCCATTTATTGCCACTCACCAGTTCTTGTTTAACTGAAGATTTCTGGGTCTCACAAATCGAAAGAAACAGAGACGAAAAATAGACATACAGACTAGCAATCTCACAAGTGAAATCACAGTGGGCGAACATAAAAAATGTCAAATTAGAAGGAAGGTCAGCATTGGCCGTAATATTGATGGTTTATTGATAGCAAAATCGATTTTCAATCACATATTGATCATCTTCAGTGCTGGAAGTTAAAAATTTCACATAGCGATCAGTGAATAACAAACAACACAAATACACCTGAGTATAAACCAGATGTTGGAAATAACATACCTGTGGTGTACAAATTAAACTCATAGGCACTGGTAACAAGTTATTATCACTAACCAAAGCTGAGGAACGATCACAATAACTGAAGCCGCTGTTTACATTCACCTATACAGCAGACCTCTGTGTGACAGGGTCTTGGAACGCCCTCTATGTGGTGTGTGTGACGTGAAGACTTAACAATACTTTATTTGGCAAGAGATTACCACAAAATACCAAAGTGCACTTGAAAGTCATTAATTGAATATTTCAAATTTAAAATTGTACATTAAAAACGCATAGCAAAAAAGAAAGGGGGAAATGAACATCTTGCCAACTTACACTGGCGTGTTATTTTCAAACAACTTAGAAAAAACCTGTAAGAATAAAATTAACTGGTAAAATTGTATGGTGTCAGATTACAAGACTAGTAAAGAAGAAAAATATAACAAATAACATGACATCAAATATAACAGAATTTGTTGTAGCACAGTAACCGCCATCTGGCGTAGGAAGTCACAGATACAAAGTTCTTAACTCACGTAAAATATTACATTGAAACCAAGACGTCAAATACACAAATAGTGGTAATTATACAATGTACACTCCTGGAAATTGAAATAAGAACACCGTGAATTCATTGTCCCAGGAAGGGGAAACTTTATTGACACATTCCTGGGGTCAGATACATCACATGATCACACTGACAGAACCACAGGCACATAGACACAGGCAACAGAGCATGCACAATGTCGGCACTAGTACAGTGTATATCCACCTTTCGCAGCAATGCAGGCTGCTATTCTCCCATGGAGACGATCGTAGAGATGCTGGATGTAGTCCTGTGGAACGGCTTGCCATGCCATTTCCACCTGGCGCCTCAGTTGGACCAGCGTTCGTGCTGGACGTGCAGACCGCGTGAGACGACGCTTCATCCAGTCCCAAACATGCTCAATGGGGGACAGATCCGGAGATCTTGCTGGCCAGGGTAGTTGACTTACACCTTCTAGAGCACGTTGGGTGGCACGGGATACATGCGGACGTGCATTGTCCTGTTGGAACAGCAAGTTCCCTTGCCGATCTAGGAATGGTAGAACGATGGGTTCGATGACGGTTTGGATGTACCGTGCACTATTCAGTGTCCCCTCGACGATCACCAGTGGTGTACGGCCAGTGTAGGAGATCGCTCCCCACACCATGATGCCGGGTGTTGGCCCTGTGTGCCTCGGTCGTATGCAGTCCTGATTGTGGCGCTCACCTGCACGGCGCCAAACACGCATACGACCATCATTGGCACCAAGGCAGAAGCGAGTCTCATCGCTGAAGACGACACGTCTCCATTCGTCCCTCCATTCACGCCTGTCGCGAAACCACTGGAGGCGGGCTGCACGATGTTGGGGCGTGAGCGGAAGACGGCCTAACGGTGTGCGGGACCGTAGCCCAGCTTCATGGAGACGGTTGCGAATGGTCCTCGCCGATACCCCAGGAGCAACAGTGTCCCTAATTTGCTGGGAAGTGGCGGTGCGGTCCCCTACGGCACTGCGTAGGATCCTACGGTCTTGGCGTGCATCCGTGCGTCGCTGCGGTCCGGTCCCAGGTCGACGGGCACGTGCACCTTCCGCCGACCACTGGCGACAACATCGATGTACTGTGGAGACCTCACGCCCCACGTGTTGAGCAATTCGGCGGTACGTCCACCCGGCCTCCCGCATGCCCACTATACGCCCTCGCTCAAAGTCCGTCAACTGCACATACGGTTCACGTCCACGCTGTCGCGGCATGCTAACAGTGTTAAAGACTGCCACGGCAAACTGGCTGACACTGACGGCGGCGGTGCACAAATGCTGCGCAGCTAGCGCCATTCGACGGCCAACACCGCGGTTCCTGGTGTGTCCGCTGTGCCGTGCATGTGATCATTGCTTGTACAGCCCTCTCGCAGTGTCCGGAGCAAGTATGGTGTGTCTGACACACCAGTGTCAATGTGTTCTTTTTTCCATTTCCAGGAGTGTATGTCACGATGTAGCAGGTCAAAATGGCATGAAACACTTTACGTGTCATGAAAATTTTTTAGGGTGCAGACTAACGATTTTTTATCGTATTTAAGGACGTGATGATATACACATCTCATTCGTCCCGTTGGGGCATGTGAACACTTCAAAAATATTTATGAGGTATAAGGTGTTTGACTGGTGAGGATGATGGCGGGTGGGCGTCAGGGTCTTAGGGCGAGCCGGTGATCAGCATTTGAACACCGTCGAGTAATTTACTTTAACTTTTATTAAAACTCGTTACATACACACTCAGAAGCGGTCAGTGTCCTCGCAGCCTACCGACCCGAACGCGACGCGGAAGCCCGGTGTCTGACGACGCAGCATGGTGTCTGATTACAACAGCCGCCCGGCCGACAGAAAGACACACTTTTACTCTGCGTTGCTAGCTGACTCGCGCGGGCAGCGACCCGGCAATGCGGAATCAGCGGTGACGGAAATACGTGTACCGCGCTGGAGGGTGAACGATCGGTTGCCTACTTCACCCGTTCCCTTACAGAGACTTAATTACAAAAATAGTCGTAATTATGAAAGCAGAATGTTTTAAAAGATCATTGTGGATGCAGAGATCGTTAAGCGCAATCGTTAGTGAAAACTACAGTTACAAATTGCAAAGAATTAATTATATGTTGGCTAGAAACAAGTGTACAAAATACGCTAGCTTGATAGATACCTCTACTATCACACCTATTATTTATATAAAAGTTTCTCATATGATACAAACAGAACTTGGGTATAAGTAAAGAGTGTTAACCCTAAAAAAAAATTTATAGCACATAATGTGTTACATAGCATTTTGATCTGCTACATCGTGACATACATTGCATAATTACCACTATTTATGTATTTGACGTCTTGGTTTCAATGTAATATTTCACGTATATTAAGAACTTTGTATCTGAGACTTCCTACGCCAGAAGGCGGTTACTGCGCTATAAAATTTTGTGTTATGTTTGATGTAATGGTATTTGTATATTTTTCTTCTTTACTATTCCTGTAATCTGACACCATATAATTTTACCTGTTGATTTTTATTCTTACATGTTTTAAGTTGTTTGAAATTAACACGCCAGCGTATGTTGGCAAGATGTGCATTTCCCCCTTTCTTTTTTGCTATGCGCTTTTAATGTACAATTTTAAATTTGAATATTCAATTAATGATTTGCAAGTGCACTTTGGTATTTTGTGGTAATCTCTTGCCAAATAAAGTATTGTCAACTCTTCACGTCACACACGCCACATAGAGGGCGTTCCAGGACCCTGTCACACAGAGGTCTGCTGTATAGGTGAATGTAAACTGCGGCTTCAGTTATTGTGATCGTTTCTTAGCTTTGGTTAGTGATAATAACTTGATACCAGTGCCTATGAGTTTAATTTGTACACCACAGGTATGTTCTTTCCAACAGCTGGTTTATACTGAGGTGTATTTGTGGTTTTTTGTCTTATTGACTGATCGCTATGTGAAATTTTTAACTTCCAGCACTGAAGATGATGACTATGTGATTTTGCTATCAATAAACCATCAATAATACGGCCAACGCTGACGTTCCTTCTAATTTCATGTATATGGTCGTTGCACACAGTACTCCATGGAGTCGCCAGTCAATCAAAAATGTCATTAAGAAATCGATAACTGGTAAAGCAATTGATTTAGATGATGTGGGAGAGCTGCAGAAATGCTGGACAACAGCAAATTGGCGTTGGTGCCCAACCCCTTACATGAGAACCGCCCACACTTCCCCAATAACAACCGCCCTGCCTGTTCTTTTGCAGAGAATCTCATGGCTGGTGTCTGATGGCAGCGAGGCCTCTGAGGCGCCTGGCTTGTAGCAGCCGATCGACAACAGCACGCTGCTGCCGGCGTCCTTCTCAGCAAACCAGTACAGCCCACACCGTCCCATTAACAGCCACCCTGCTGGTTGTTTTGCAGAGGATCTCGTGGCTGGTGTCTGACGGCAGCGAGGCCTCCGAGGTGGCGGGCCTGCGGCAGGTGCTGGACAACGGCACGCTGGTGCTGGCGCCCTTCTCGGCAGACCAGTACCGGCCAGAGGTGCACAGCGCCGCCTACCGCTGCGCCGCCCACAACTCGGTGGGCACCATCGTCAGTCGCCGCGTCCAAGTCAGGGCTGGTGAGTACCACTCTCCTATTTTTCTTTTTCTAGTCCTATTGCAGGGCTTCAATTAAACATAGCTTATCCCCTCAATTATGTCCATAAAGCTGGTAGAGATTGCCCCATCCACAAATCTCACCACTATATCCTTTTATTCCACCAATAGTGATTGCCCCATCCTCAACCAAATCTCATCACTATATCCTTTTACTCAACCAGTAGTAATTGCACCATCCCCAAATCTCACCACTATATCCTTTTATTCCACAAGTAGTGATTGCCCCATCCACAAATCTCACCACTATATCCTTTTATTCCATCATGCCAAAGAAGGTCTAACACAGACTGCATTTTGCTATTAAATCGTTACAATTACGAATAAACGTTGTGGTACACACTAGCAACACAGTTACGGCCGATACTTAAAGGTTACTGGCGACAGAGTACTGTACTCTGTCTCGAATAACCATAATCAGTAATAGAGGAATGTCTAGGAAGTACCTCAATCGATTTATAAAAGCTGAACACTATGGAGAAAATGTGATATCATCGCACATGTACATTCCCTATACCAAAATTTGTTTCTTTGCACCCAACAAAGACAGTCTAAAAAATTGTACTGACATACCATAACTGTACAGTGGTAGTCACTGCACATACCGATGCCTATGGTTTTGTGTGCCAGTGGTAGTGCCCGTGCTGCCATTGAGGCATGCTGTGAATCTTCCTGGTGCCTCCAGACGCAAATCGCCATTGCCTCTAAAGTCAATCTTGGTGCTGGCCAGAGAAAGGGAAACCCATCATCCTATTTGCAGCACATGTAACTTCAAGCTCCACGGCGCACCATGAGGAAACAGTACCAAAAAACATAACACTAAACAGTAATATGACGTTACCCTTCTGTGTTGGAGAACGCTCCTTAGGCATGACATTGTTTTAGTAGCATTTGCATGGTGACTGCAGTGGTGGTAATCAGCCTTTCTCATTTCAGCCCTGCCACAGAGAGCACAACAAATCATATTTTATAGAGGGACCAATCTGCTTCGATTATTATCGTTAATAAGGAAACAGGTTCGTAGCTCATAATTTTCCTTCGCGAAAGGTCAATCGTGTCGACAAAATAATGAATTAGTAAAATCCACCACAATAGTTAAATTGGCAACAGGAGATGACAGAAATGGTTATTTATCCTTAATAATAGAACAAACACATGGGTCCCTCTACATTGTACCAAGTAAAACAATGTTTTCAGAGAAACTCTTCCTCTCTAGTACATCAGTAATGCTGATCTAAAACCTGTTTAAATTATATGAAGCTAACTATATGATTATAGTGACCTTTCCAAGTCTCAAATATCCATGATGTATATATGCAGACTGAAGCGATGATCGAAAATCTGTACTAGGGCCGAGGTTCTAACCTGGGTCTCCTGCTCGCTAAGGGGATGGACTAACATCCACCCACTTGGTATTCTCCTCTAAAACTCTAACGGGGGAATACCAAGTCAGCTGAAGCATGTATGGGAATTTGGACTGAAGAGGGAGACATGCCAAGGTAGTCCATTAAGTTGCGCAACGCCACTATGCTAGGCTGGTGTAGTGGTTAGCACATCTGCCTAGTCAGCATGTGACTTGGGTTCGAATCCCAGACTTAGTGTAAATTTTCATTCATTACTGCACTTTGCGTATGTACGTAACAGATGTTTGATACATGCAGCTCGTTTCGTTAAAGCACCTCTACCTGGGTTTCAGGCAGGCTCCCCTGTTCTATACAATGCTGGGGAATACCGAGTGGACTGACACGTGAATAGGAATTCGGATAGCGCACCTGCCTAGCGAGCAGAGGGCCTCTGTTCAAATCCTGGCCTTGATCCTAATTTTCATTATTCGCTTCAGTCTGCATTTATACATCACAGAAACTCTTTGTTTCCTCGGAATTTATAAGTTATTTATTGCTGTAATTGTCCTTACAGCATGTGTTACTGTCAGCTGCAGTTTTTACTGCCTTAGAACACTTCTTCATGTGAAATATTTAGGAAAAACCGTAAATTCTAGTCTATTGAAAACGTATTTAAATAAGTGGTGAACACCTTATTTTCATTGCAGACCCAAACCATCACTATACAATGGGTCACGAGAGGAACAGTCAACATGCAGCGATAAGACAGGAACGATCAATCGAAGTAAAATAATTCTAGCAAGCATGGGCTCCAAAATGCATACCTTAAGAACCATGAGCACTTCATCTGCACTTTACGTGTCTCGGACTGCCCTAACGTATTATATGACATAATAATAGCCAAACAACTTTTTTTCTTCAAGTGGTCGTTTTTGTCGTGTCGCTGAATATTGACCACTCTTCCTGCTGCACTTTGTAAGCGATGGCTAGTTTTCGAAGGTACTGCTTAATGTTTAAGCAGCATTGCTGCTGTTTCGTCTGTAGAACTATAGACGGTAGTCTCGTGCACATTAAGGACCAAAGTGTTCTGTCGCGCAAGCGCTCTGCAGTGGAGCTGTGGATGTGTCTGTTCCAGCGACGGTCAGACAGCACTACGAGGCGCAAGTGTACGACGAGTTCGTGATGGTTGGCAATACTGCAGTGCTTCGTTGCCACGTGCCCTCATTGGTGAGGGACCACGTGGTCACCACAGCGTGGCTGCGGGGTCGCCAGGAGCGCATCGTCTCTGACATCCAATCAGGTAACTCGCACTACTTGCAGTAACACAGTGAGGATTCCATTAACCGTAGCTGAGTAGGTGTAGCGTTAGCTCCGAGCTGCAGGTGTGTAGGAAGGGCTCAAAAACATACGTTTTATGATCGTGCATTACATCCTTCCTGGAGACTGAAAGTCTCCTTTTTGTGAGTGAACACAGATTCTACAACTTATGACGATGTGAAGCCCTGTTCGCTCTCTTCGCCCATGAGACCCGGAAAGCAGTAAAGGATGCTGCCACGTCGACGCTGAGTTGCTTGGCATCCGGGTTGAGTTTCAATTAAGATTCACTGGAAGAATCGTCAGGAAGTGTAGTCGACGAAGGACGATGGTACTTTAGAAAGACCCCCTCCACCCAATACTTGCAAAGAAGAGTAGTGCGTTTTTTCACGGATTCGTTAAGTAAAAATGACGGTGTGATGAAGATACTCATCTGATCTCCAGAGGCAGACGGTACAACAACGCATTCTTCATCAAGGAGACGTGCGCACTCAAAATTCCAAGAGTGTACGTTCTTAAAAGGGCGTGTCAATATAGGTCTTCCTCTTACATGTACCAGGCGAGGTTAATATTAGAGACACCTAAGATCACCAGCGCTCGTTCTTTCCAGCAATAAATCGTGAATGGAACATGAAACGGAGAAAACGACCGAAGCCTTAAGCCAGACATCAAATATGAAGTTTTTAGTATGAACCATAACACCTGAGAAAGACAAGTTCTCCCCTGTCTTTTGTCGCAGTTTTAGCATACATTACGTGTCTTACACCCGATAAGCCAGGTTACAGGTTTAAAACAGTCATTACGTTAGTTGTTGCTATTTTTCCACTCCTCATTTGGATGGAACACTTTTTACTCTGTAAACATCTCACAGCAAAACTCCGTTTTACCAAGCTCAAAACACACACACGCACACACACACACACACACACACAAAGAGAGAGAGAGACAGAAAGAGAGAGAGAGAGACTTGTTCAGGGCTCCACGGAGGTCCTAAAGATTTCCTCCGTCCTCTCAGCGTGGAACAACAATCTCGGGGAGACCATTGTAAACTTCTCTTTTTAGCGCCGATGGTGAGAAGAGTCTTCCCCTAAGATAAAGTGGTGCCTTATAAACGCGCTCTGCGTGCCTTTGTCTAGCAAAATAAGTCTTTCCCGGCCTTCAGAACCTGTTCCTGTGCTGTTAGATAACATCGTTTACTTCCATAACCTAGTAAATAGGTACATACTGCTCCAAAGGATAATTCAAAGAAAACGTAGCTTCTCTTCAAATGGTTTTCTTCTAAAGTATACTTCGCAAGCAAGAACATTTAGATAAGTTGCTCTGAAACTGCGAGATATGGATAATAAGAAACGGGAACCATCTAAAGACTGTGATCAATTGCGAAGGACGTTAAAACTAATTCTTCATCCTTCAGCATTGGGTAATATCGCCCGAATCGAGCCGGGAGGAGAGTTGGATTGGTTCTAGAAATGTCTGATCGTCGCATACGAAGTGGTAAAGGATGTATTGCCATGTGACTGTAGGAATTCGGTGCGTTAGTTGGAAGTAGAACATATTGCAAATGTGCGTTCATTGCTCACTTAACGTTGGCGGAAGTTTTGCCATTTGTTTTAAGCTCTAAAACTATTCTACTGTCCAACTTGCTTTTGGATTCACGTTAACATACATACGACAATTCGTTTAGGAACTTAGTATTCGTTGCACAATAAATTTATATACTGGTAACGAGGATAAGGTATTACCAGGGTGTTAATATGCTTTCACAACGCCACCAACTAACGAAAACGAAATGTTTCGCATTTCCGCGTAATCGGGTCAGTATAATGATGGTGAAAAAGGTCTATTTTAAAGTCAATTTATAGAAATTGTTATTACGTTCTCGTTTAGCATCACTGTGTTTTCATTTGGGGTTGGAGTTGGGAAAATAGAAACGAAGACCTTCATATTGTGCGCCGATAATATTATGTAAAATGCAGTAACGTCTTACCGTAAGAGTAATAAAATTGAGGTGCCGCATTCCTGTACAAAGACGAATATGAACTGTAAACTCCAACAAAGGTAAGATATTGTCATACAAGGTATAGCAAGGAGCTAGAAAGATCAAGGGACAATGGAAATCAAAAAACTAAGAGTGGGAAACATTTTTCAAGGCTACATGGATGAAAGCATTTGCGGAAAACGTATTTCGTTTTTTCACTGAACGACGCAGTGTAGATTCTGCACACTGTTAAGACTAGTTTTAGAGGAGACATTTCCAAAAGCAGACACTTTTACAGCACCAGGTAAGGAAAATAAAGGGATAACAACAGGTATTAGAAAGTCCTCACAAACATTTAAATTTCTCAGTTCTTTGAAGAAGCACTGCGCTAATTCAGTGTTCCTGGATTATCATCAGTGATATAAAAAGAAATACTGGAAGGAAGTGCTTGCCATAAAAAGAAAATTCAATTACAAAATAATATTTAAGGCAGAAAATAAAGGGTAAAGTCGTGGGGTGTCATAAGAATAGAATTTGGAAAAGACAGGAACAAGTTTGATAACATAAAAATCAAAGATGATGGTAGGATAACAGAAAATATTCGGAAATGGGTAATTCTTGTAAATGCTGGGGAGAAACTGCAGCAAAAACGTCCTAACAGACACGTAGCACCCACAATGATCTACACAGCGAGGGCAATGACTTTGTTTCCCACAACAGAAGTTGAAAGTCAGGGAAACACCACAGAAATTAGAAATAAGAAGTCAGCATGTTTAGACGACGTTCCTGTCATTTTTTCTGAAAGGGTGCACAAGAGGATACAAGCCACATTATCATACATAATTAACGAGTTCAGATCTTCCAGGGTACGTAAAACACGCATGAACTGTGCCCATACGAGAGTACAATAGTGCAGGAAGTATTAACAAATACGGACCGGTTTCGCTACCGTCTTTGTTTCTCAAATAATAATTGAGTCCATTATGAAGTACAGGCAATGAGGTACATCAATAAATACAACCCGTTTAACGAAACATAGTTTGGCTTCTGGAACGAGAGAAGTACAGCATCGATCACTATACGGTTCACAAACTAGGTACTTGAAGCTCTTGATTGGGATGACTATGCTTCAGACATATTCTGAGAGTTGTACCTGGCTTTTGACAATGTTGATCATAAAACAGTGCTAAACAAGCTAAAAGCGTTAGATTAAAAGGAACGGCGATCAAGTGGTTCCAGTGTTACTTGGAAAACAGGGTGCAAAATGTGGAGATAGTCCACACATTGTCAGATGATACGTTTTTGCAGAAGAATTGTCGGACGGAAAACACGGAAACACGCGGTGTCTAGTGGGTTCAGTTCTGTTCTTGATATGTATCAATGATCTTCCAGGCAGTACAAGACATAGAGAAATAGTTCTCTTCGATGATAATATCTTCGTAGTCAATGGTGTAACACCGTAACTCCTATTAGGGAAAGTAATTTAAAGCCTCTAGGATGGTTACCGTTGGGCAGCACGTAATAAATTGACTTTCAACAGAAAGAAAACGAACAGCATCCAGCATAAAGAGGAAAAACAAATCCGTTACATTAAGCATAGATGGTAAATCTATATAGTGTGTAACAAGTTTTTAGGAATAAATATTGATTATCAATGAACGTGGAATCAACACACAAGGATACTGACAAAAAGAACGTCATCAGCATGTTATGCTCTTATGGTTTTATTATCAGTTTTTAACAGCGAAAATCTTGTGCCACTTGCTACTACTATGTACTCTCAATTCCTAGCTGTGAGGTTCTTTTCTGGAGATCGAAGACACGAAACATGGACACAGTTTACAGATAAGGGCCATAAAAATAATAACTAGAAGTGGTAGGTGCCTCATTTTAAAGAGCTATTTAGAAAATTGGGCATCGTTACTGCACCAAGTAAGTACAACTACGAATCTGAGGTGCATGTGAGGAATGACGATGCAAAGTATTCCACTAAAAGTTATGTGCATGAACACAGACTTACATTTGTCAACGAAATACAACACTTATGTAGCGTAGATTTACATTTACCAACGAAAAACAAACAAAAACTTCAAAAAAGTATATTCTATCGGGGAGCAAAATTGTGTAATACACTGCTCTAGGAAATGAAAGACATTATTAAAACACATAACTAATGCAATGTACATATTAATGATTACTTTGAGGACTCAGGGTAATAAATAATTATAAAAGTGGTTAACTCCAACACCTTTCCGCTTTTCAGTTCATGATCACGGTTTACTACTTTTGCTAGAAAGTCATCTAAAGATGGACCAGGAAGGATCTAAAGTGCATAGTAGTAAAGTCTTGCTAACACAGTTTTTTTTTTTTTTTCACGCGGACAAAAGGGAAAGCAAGAAGGAAACATGGAGCTTACTTGAATGTTGTTGGCTAAAGGATTCATCGCGAGGACCATATCTGCTTGGCCCATAAGTCCTGAACAGGTGTCCTCAATGTGTGCGACCATGATTATTAGTTATCAGAAAATATTTGTCTTTAAAGCAATGAACATTGTAAAATAGGGACCAACAGAATGAGGCTGTGCATCTGTTAAGACACCCACCTCGTATTCGCTCTATCTATACATCCTGATATGGGTTTCCCATATTTTTCCTAGGTCACTTCAGGAAAATGTCAGGATGGTTCCTTCATAAAGGTCACTACCGGAAACGTGTCCTATCCTGATGCAGTGTACTTAAGTAATCAATGAATACCTAGATTTTTTTTTGCTACTGTTATTTCTTCTATATCATAGTGAGATGATCAATTGCTGGAATTAATAAAAGGAATATGACTTCTTGATGGCAAGTATATCATCGAGCCACGTAAGCATGACAAAGAAAAATGAGTTTAAGCCTTTCTCACCTCCTGTTAGTCCAGCTCATGACAACAATGAGGCACCTCATTTCAAGAAAATATTCCCGGAAATCTTTAGTGATAACAAAAGAAGGTTGGAAAAGAAAAGAAAGACTTCTTTCCAGCAAGATAGTTCAAAAAATCATCAGCTTAGGGTGAGACTACACGTATAGGATGAATCATCGAAGTCAGGTTCATTTGTGGAAAATGTCATTTGAGAGTGGTAAATACACTGGGGCGATGAAAGTCATAGGACAGCAATATGCTTATATACAGATGGCGGTAGCATCGAGTAGATAAGGTACAAAAGGACAGTGCAATGGCGTAGCTACCATTTGTTCTCAGGTCATTCATGTGGAAATGTGCCCGTCGTGATTATGGCCGGACCACAGGAATTAACCGACTATGGACGCGGAATGGTAGCTGCAGCTAGACGCATGGGACGTTGAGTTTCGGAAATCGTTAGCGAATTCAATATTCCGAGATCCATAGCGTCAAGAGTGTGCCGAGGGTACCAAATCTCACGTACTGCCTCTCACTACGGCCAAGACCATGGCCAACGGACTACATTTAACAACTGTGAGCAGTAGAGTGGTAAGTGCTAACAGACAAGTAAATCTAAATAACGGCAGAAATCAATGTGGGTCGTAGGACGAACGTATCCATTAGGACGCTGCGGCGAAATTTGGCGTTAATGGGCTACGGCAGCAGACGACCGACGCGAGTGGCCTTACTAACAGCACCTGCAATAGTGACCATTCTGGTGAGACCTGAGACGACTGGAAAACCGTGGCCTGGTCAGATGAGTCCCGATTTCAGTTGGTAAGAGCTGGCGGTAGGGTCCGAGTCTGGTGCAGACCCCACGAAGCCCTGAACGTAAGTTGTCAACAAGGCTCTGTGCAAGCCGATGGTGGCTACCTAAAGGTGTGGGCTGTGTTTACATGGAATAGCCTGGGTGCTCTGGTGCAACTGTGCTGATCATTAGCTGGAAATGGTTATGTTCTTCTACCTAGAGACCATTTCTAGCCATTCATGAACTTCATGTTGCCAAACAATAATGGAATTTTTAGGAATGACAAAGCCATGTCAGCGGGCCATAATTGATTGCGATATATTTGAAGAACATTCTGGGCATTTCGAACGAATGATTTGTCTACCCAAATTGCCCGACATGAATCCCATCGAACACTCATAGGACATATTGGAGATGTCATTTCGTGCACAAAATTTTGAATCGGCAACAGGTCCGCAGTTATTGACGGCTATACAGGTAACATGGCTCAATTTTTCTGCGAGGGACTTCCAGAGACTTGTTGGGTCCTTGCCACGTCGAGTTACTGCAGTTCGTCTGGCAAAAGGACGTCCGTCATAGTTCAGCGGGTATCCCACGGCTTTTGTCACCTCACTGTATATTTTTTGTCCTGACCATATTCGTCGGACTTTAGCGGTGATTCAAATGGCTCTGAACACTACGGGACTTAACTTCTGAGGTCATCAGTCCCCTAGAACTTAGAACTACTTAAACCTAAGTAACCTAAGGACATCACACACATCCATGTCCGAGGCAGGATTCGAACCTGCAACCGTAGCGATCGCGCGTTTCCAGATTATAGCGCCTAGAACCGCTCGGCGACGCGGCGATTCATCTTACATAAGGAAAGTCAATTATGTAATGCAGCTCATTATACAGAGTAATTCTGAGAGACTGCGAACATGAAAAAAAGAAAAAAATGAAATGAGCGTATAGTATCGTTGGCCGGGAGGTACCATCCGGGGAAGTTCAGCCGCCAAGTGCAAGTCTTATTTCAGTCGACGCCACATTGGGCGATTTGCGCGCCGGAGATGCGGATGAAATGATGATGAGAACAACGCAACACCCAGGCCACGAGCGGAGAAAATCTCCAACCCAGCCGGGAATCGAACCCGGGCCCACTTGCATGGGAGGCGAGCACGTTACCACCCATCGAAGCAGGTCGACAGATACGAACAATAACTGTGTACTAAATAGCAGAGTTTGTAAGTAAACAGAAGTAGTCTAGGAGTAGAGCCTTTTGTGGTGTCACCGCCAGACACCACACTTGCTAGGTGGTAGCATTTAAATCGGCCGCGGTCCTTTAGTATACGTCGGACCCGCGTGTCGCCACTATCAGTGATTGCAGACCGAGCGCCGCGACACGGCAGGTCTAGCCTAGAGACTCCCTAGCACTCGCCCCAGTTGTACAGTCGACTTTGCTAGCGATGGATCATTGACTGCATACGCTCTCATTTGCAGAGACGACAGTTTAGCATGGCCCTCAGCTACGTCATTTGCTACGACCTAGCAAGGCGCCATATTCATCAAGAATGTATTCTGAACAGATAATATTGTGAATCATGTACTGTCAAGAGCGACGTTCATCATTAATGGATTAAAGTATCAAACTAATTACGTCCGCTTTCTGAATTCTAATTCCTTGTCATGTTCCAGACCTCACGTCAGTATAGTTCTTCCCTCCTCACGCCAGCCTGCGTGAGCTAAAACGCGTGCCATTTCGGCCTCCTCTAGTAACACGGTGTTGGCACTTCTGCCAACACAACACCTTTTCACCACTTTCGCCTCCAGCGGCGGAGTGGTACTGACGTTGTTTTACGTCTACGCCGCGGAGCGTTGCGCGCTGGAGGTTGTTTCACTCTTGTGTTTCTCGGGAGTGACGACGTTATAGATATAGATACAACATGGCCCACTAATACAGAACGTCAACCATCAAGATTATCTACGCTACTTGGCTGAGGCGACACAAATCTTTTGAAGTTGAACGATTCATATGGGAAGAGATCAAAACAGATCAAGATTATCTACGCTACTTGACTGAGGCGACACAGATCTTTTGAAGTTGAACGATTCATATGGGAAGAGATCAAAACAGATCCACAGGACCTGATAGGCATCCACCTCTCTATTGCCAGTAGTGTGATTTACTTGAATTGATCAATCACATAGAATAAATCCTCCGTGACCATGAGAATAAACTGAAATTCACACATCCAGACGGCAATGTGGGGACGGTGTCCATCGATCACGCGGGACTTGGACTCCACACTATTAGAGTTTTTGTACTTTCCTTCGAGGGCCGGCCGGAGTGGCCGAGCGGTTCTATGCGCTTCAGTCTGGAACGGCGCGACCGCTACGGTCGCAGGTTCGAATCCTGTCTCGGACATGGATGTGTGTGATGTCCTGAGGTTAGTTAGGTTTAAGTAGTTCTAAGTTCTAGGAGACTGATGATCTCAGCTATTACGTCCCATAGTGCTCTGAGTCATTTGAACCATTTGAACCTCCGAGGTTCTGGAACACGTCGATTTCAACACTTTACAAGCATATGGATGCGTACTCAGTCATGCGGCCGAAAAATGCACCACTTATACTAAGTACCCCGTTCTTAACGGGGTGAGGCAGGTTCAGATTGAGCTTATACGGCACGTCCCGTCTCACTTCCTTATTGGTGGCTGTAGAGCGATAATTATTTACGACGGGGTTGTGGCCAGGAGGGCTGCGTACGCTCAGAGTGCGCCCAAAGTAGGATTACCCAAGTACTGTCAGGCGAAGCTGTATCCACACCCACGACACCATCCATGCCGCCTTCGGGAAGGATTCCCTCTTGCACCTTCTCCAGTACCAAAGGACGGACGATCTCATGGCACTGTCGACACTGGTGGACGAAACTGCGTGCAAGCTGACAAGCGAAGAATCTACCGCTGAGTAGTTGCAACAGATGTACGATGTCACAGGAACGGAGACGAATATGAAAACCGAACGATGACCCATTTTTTCCCCGACATTAAAGACGGCGGGGCTCCCAAACACCACTCGGCCAAGGATATGGACGTACGACAGCGCAAACAGGGGTCCCCACCATACGATTGCTTATTTCGCATGGGAGAGGGGTGTGGACAGGTGGACGATGATGACGCCACAGTAGAGAGTGCTGGGGTTTCCGTTACACCACCGAATGCAATGACCGTCTTTAAGGCAGACCTCCAGGAAGTCACAGAGCACGGCACTGCGAAGAAAGACCTCTCCGTAACAGTTGAGGGTTAGGAGATCTTGCCATAGGATTCGTCTTGGCACAAATGGACCGATGATAGCGAGCAAATCTACCCGCCTGCAACAACGGGTGTCGTGGTTGAGGTGACACACCTGACAGACCACACTTTTGTAACTAACAATGGCCGATTCATTGACAGCACCGGCGAAGACCGCACATTCAGAGACAAAGTGCGCCTAGCAAGCACGTCGTACAACACGTAGGACGTCAACAAGGGTTCCGCATACCATGCGGTCACGGATCAAGACGACTTACTCAAAGATGTGGTGCATGCAGCAGATACAGGTATCGATCTCTTACAGGAAGAATATGTCGACGAATTGTCGTCCTTCTATAGTTACAACACCTTGATATCACCAGCTTCAGAAACCGTTAGTTGCATATACTCCTTAAGAAAGGCACCGTAGCAGAGGACGTCACCTACAATTGGCACGCGGAATGACTGTGACTGCATATGGACTGCGCCTTGTCAACATCTACGCGCGCCTGTTATAGACAAACGAAGAGAATGATCACGCTTCTTTGTAGAAGAAATAGCCCTGCTCTTTCTAAGATGGATCATCGTCGGCGAGGATTTAAATTGTGTTCTAGCGCAGTATGATCAGTTCCCACCTCATAACACATGACCAGAGTTGAGAACATTGATACGATATCTGCAGTTTGTAGATACGAAGGAAGAAGTCCAAGGGGACCGAACCGGATACACATACGTATGCAGCCACTCCCCCAGCAGCATCGATCGCGTCTGCTTTAAGTGCCGCCTTCAACCTGATATCCATGACGCAAAACTATGCCCAGCGACCTTCACCGACAACACGGTATGCATTTACAAGAACGCCCTCGCAATAAAGCAGGTGTGGCGAAGCCGCGGGATACTGAAAATGAATGTGGTCCAGCTCAAAGCTTCAAAGCATCACCGAGTTACTAAAGAAGTTTGGCAGTCTTGTGATAGTCGTCGGCAGATGTGCCCCACGACATTACGTTGTTGGTTGGAATGTACCAAACTGCACATACGGCGCGTATTGATCGCGTTGTGGCGCGAACATTCACAGTGGAGACGGCAGGTTTTATTGTTCTATTTCACGATATTACGAGAACGCACCATCCGCGCCCCTGTGATGAAGGAAAGTAGTGGCACGAGCAGGCATTGATATGATGCGTTCTCATACGGAAGAAGCATCCGCAAAGTCTTAATACATACTACTGACACAAAGGATGGCACACATCTTACGACACAAAATGACATAGCAAATGCCTGATTTTACAACGAAGAAGAACACGAGAAGACTGCCCTATAAAAAGTTACTCACATGCTCTTTGGGACACTCATAACAGGCGGAAGACATACTACCGTAGGAAATTAAAGAGGATGAAGCGGTTCAAGCTATACGCAATAGGGCACTCAATAAGTCACCAGGGCGAGACGAAATAATCTTGGAGTTTAATCGGACCTTTCCACAGTCGATGGCTCACTATTGGACTGATACAATTAGAGAAATTATCTTCGAACAATTACGAAACTATATGCAATCAACTCTCAGAGACTCAACATAGGGTAGAAGCATTGGAACTAAACAAAAAACTTATTGAAATTTGTAGTTGTCCAAATACTTTAACTGATTTGGAGAAGCGTCTAGAAGAAATTGTAGAGAAAAAAGTACACGAAAAAGTATGTACCAACAGCGCTATCTCTAATTCTACGGCCGACACTATTAATAATAAAAAAGGGTTACAGAAATTATGGGAAGAATAAGAACACACTAAATAGAAGATTAGAAGCACACTTAGAGGCAAAATAGCTACATCTAACACAGGATTATCCCCAGAATTATTGGAAGAATTACAAACTGGAAATGGAATTATTCCTGCTAAGCAGTTTCGAAAAATTTAAGCCGGAAGGAGAAATACATCCAACATATTTCTTAAGAGTATTTCCTCGTTCTATGTCTGAGAAATGTCAGAGTTTAAATATGTATAAAGAAAAAGACGAGTAAGTTTTCGTGAAAGTATGCTGGACCTTTCAAGATAATAGGGACACCACATCCGAGAGCAGTATTTCTGATCGATCCAAAAACGGGTCCCGTAAAAGGTCTTTATAACCTTGGTGCAATAAAAAGTGTATCGGAGTTAATTGCATAATTTTTTTTTTTACATTTAGTTTCCCATGATGAAATTTCTTCCTCTTTAACGATTCTGTTGTCTTTAAACTTTCTCCTGCTATCTTAGAGAGATATTTACCAACATGAAAGGTATTTGTTTAAGATGTAGAGATATACTTGTATTTGGATTACATATAGTGTAATCTTCTTAGGTCTTTGTAGGAAGGTAAAGATTTACTGTAATAACTGAAGAAAATACTACAGTAAAACAAAATCAGATATTTATTTGTACAATCTTTATAAAAAGGATCAGAATACTTTGACAAAGAAAGCCATCGCTCGAATTAAACGTAAATAAATGTCTGAGTGTAGCTACTCATTATACCTCCACAATAAAATAAAAACAGTGGCGGCTGGTCCCGGCGGAGGTTCGAGTCCTCCCTCGGGCATGGGTGTGTGTGTGTTTATCCATAGAATAATTTAGGTTAAGTAGTGTGTAAGCTTGGGGACTGGTGACCTTAGCAGTTAAGTCCCATAAGATTTCACACGCATGAATGAGAACAGTGGCAAGTTTAAGTTTACAAATTAATGACAGGTTTCATTAAACAGTTAGTTACCACAGCTAGCTGATAAATCTTACACAAAAACGAAAAGCGCACATGGGATAAGGAACGGTGTTTGATAGGCACAGCAAATATTGAGGTGGAAGCTATACAAATTTTCGCCCGTCTTAATCTCTTTTACGACGCAATCTTTGTTTACATGAATCCACTGTGAGGCCCGACTGTATTCAAATGGAATCAACTACGATCAACTATACCACAAACTGTGGTTCACCTGAGAACATGGAGCTGTGAATATCATTTAACAACCACACGCCGGTGCAGCAGTACTTCATCTTTTCACCTTGGTTCAGGCGGCAGCAGTTAACGACGCACTGCCGGCGAGGAGCGGTCGCTGCGGCAGCTGTAGCCTAATGTTCTGACGCGTTCACGAAAATACGCAAACTACGCAGCCTGGCGTTCTGATTACCAGAACGCGGAAAACATATCTGTCGGAGCTCTGAAATCCGGCAGATTTCAGGGTGAGGTGCACCAGTTCGCTGGTGTGGTCAAACAAATTTGACTCACAGGCCTTATGGTGCGTGCTGTAATTTTCAAACAGACAGCCGACTCAGGACGAATAAGATCACCCTCGTGACACACGATATGTCCGAGATCATATACAGTCTACTGTCACTACAGTTGGATACTGCCACAGGCTTTTAGTCCACCAAAATCGAAGTAGCTGAAGTTCGCCACCAGGGGAGAACCAGAAGACGAAGACTACAGAAAATCACAACCACTTTCCACAAAGTCCTGGTACGGGAGCCGAATTATCAAAACGAAACCGCCCCTACATTTCACAAACCAATCGAACTGTATTCTACTCATTGAATCTTCCCTCTTGACTGTTCTGTCGGCCTGGTCGCCAATCCAGACATAGCACCAGGGTTGCTTCACTGGGAAAGCAAGCCTCTAATTTGCATATTCTGAGAGGAGCCAATCAGCGACTCCTAATCTCTCTGGTCTGAAAAAAGACGATTTTATAGCAGGGAGGCGTCATTCTCCAATAAGCATGGCCAAGTTTTGGCAGGAAACATCTATCTACACAGGACCACAGTCCCTCATTTATGTACTGACCTAATCTTTCCGGGCTGACCATTTCCTATTTCTGAAACAAGTCTGTTAAGCTTCCCAGACGGTCAAGCCATGAAATATATGTTTTTGCCACTCACTAAAAGAACTTCGCGGCCTCCATGCATCCGAGAGGGGGGTCACAATCCTACCCCCACAGAGACATACGCCAGCCACTCTGTCCATATCATCCCACTTTCTAACATGAGAACGCACAGAGTTTAATGATCTTACCACAATCTGCACAAAAGTCAGTTTACAGCAGTCTCTCTTAAATGGCTTCCTCCACTGGCCATCTTCTGTGATGGACTGGCACCTGGCCCAGGTAAAATGTTTTGCGAACTGGCGCCCAGTGAACACTGTTTCCCAGAATCCTCGCATGGGCAGATCCCTGCTCTCGGGAATTATGGCCCCCAATTCGTCTCGTTTCTGGTCTTCGTCGCCTCGGCTATGGCCCCCTGGAGACAAGGTCTCTACAGGCTACACATGGAGTTACAATAACATTTTGCCCACAATTTCCTCATGTGGAAAAAGTCATTGACCACACATAGCAAATGTAGTACAAGGCAACACCGAGATCACGCCCTAAAATATAAATGTTAACCTGACTGACAATGTTGTTAAAGTGAGAGAATGACATGCCACCTCTCAATATATTTTCGGTGTGAGATTTTGTATTTTCTCTTTCCAAATAAACAATAGGTTGTGTTTGATGTATGTTTCATAGATGAGGTTAATTTCTGGAATGAGTAATATGTTTTTCTAAATACAGTATTACCCATCCCATGTTGGGCCTACTTAGATTGACCAAGTATCCATATGGTTGTTAACATCAACAAAAGAGATTGACAAAGACATCGGGACAAATGACACCAACTAAATGACAAATAACGTGTGACTACCTGTTCTCTGTGGGCTGTCCAAAGCGATGGGAAGCGGTGGGTTAGTATCAGTTCTCAGGATCTGCTACGGTGAAGCTGTGACAGCCTGTTCAGTAGGAAATGCTGACCATCCTCTCCCTCCGGCATCACATTCACGAACCTTAGCAGAAGGAGAACCTTGGTTGGGGGAGTGTCGGGTGGGAACGGAGTCTGCCTTTGGGGCCTAGGAGTTTTGCTATTTGGGGAGCAAAATAACTGATGATGGTCGAAGTAGAGAGGATATAAAATGTAGACTGGCAATGGCAAGGAAATCGTTTCTGAAGAAGAGAAATTTGTTAACATCGAGTATAGATTTAAGTGTCAGGAAGTCGTTTCTGAAAGTATTTGTATGGAGTGTAGCCATGTATGGATGTGAAACATGGACGATAAGCAGTTTGGACAAGAAGAGAATAGAAGCTTTCGAAATGTGGTGCTACAGAAGAATGCTGAAGATAAGGTGGGTAGATCACGTATCTAATCAGGAGGTATTGAATAGGATTGGGGAGAAGAGAAGTTTGTGGGACAGCTTGACTCGAAGGAGGGATCGGTTGGTAGGACATGTTTTGAGGCATCAAGGGATCACAAATTTAGCATTGGAGGGCAGCGTGGAGGGTAAAAATCGTAGAGGGAGACCAAGAGATCAATACACTAAGCAGATTCAGAAGGATGTAGGTAGCAGTAGGTACTGGGAGATGAAGAAGCTTGCACAGGATAGAGTAGCATGGAGAGCTGCATCAAACCAGTCTCAGGACTGAAGACCACAACAACAACAACAACACCGTTTTCTTCTAGATTCTTATATTTTCTTTTCTTTCTTCTTCGTTAGCAGTACAATTTCTAGCCTCTCTTTATCTGTAAGTGTATGTTACTATCGCTGTAACCCTTCTCTTATGTGGACCATATGATGGTAATGATGAATATGACATGGCGACACAGATTTAAGTTTTCTCCATTAAAACGTTCAGTTTTCTTCAGTAAATTGAATGGTTCTAGCTTATGCTAGTAGCGTCATCTGAACTGGGGTAAATAGGACAGGAGGAGGTACAACTTAAGCATTCAGATAGTAATGCACAAATACAAGTTATCCAAAGGCACTTATACAACATGTAAATAAAAAGAAGTTGAGAAACAGGAGTGATAAGAGAAAAGAAGGAAGTAAGAAACTAATATTTTTATAGATTTTTGGTAGGATAACTATCCTGAGGAGAAAAAGCGATCAGAGACTATGCACGTAATTGTCAGCATTAAGGTCTAGTGTATTCAGATTCATAGAGACGTAGGAGGATGAGAAGGTAGGTTTATCGAGGAAAAAGGGAACCTGTGCCAGGGTTCAGGTGAATCCAAAGAGAGAAGCACCTGGACCAGTTTTTTGGTTCGAATGAAAGAGGTAACCTATAACTTATTTAAATTGCGAAGGTAGTGTGGTATCAACGTTCGATACCGCATTTGTTAGGGGTTGCAGTTATCGACTGCGGTCCGTATTAGTATCGTTGGACCTGCGAGTTGCGACCAGCGTCTCTAGCGCCGCTCCGCGGCTTATCGAGTTTCTAACGAACTCTCGTCCACTCCTACTCGGGACGTCAAGTAGTAAAGTAGCATAGCCTTCAGATGATAGGAAGCAACCTCTAACAAGTCGCTTGGTAACGTATGGCCTAAGTGAGGCCTCAATAGCTATCTGTTTATACGTATGCAGCGAAGTAGAATCCTGTACAACCAGTTAAATACAATAGGCATATATATTATTTTTTACCAACAACTTTGAATTATTTTAGTCGTTGCAGATCCAGACCACGCAGCCAGCACCTTATCGGCGTTACTGACAAACCTGCTGTGATTCATATGTTTCTATTTAGCCTCATTCTGCCAACGGCCTTGTCAAAGAGGGCGGAGGAGCGGATAGAGGTTCAGGGGTGGGAAATTGCCCCTAAAGGCGGAAGAATCAGCAATGATCAACGACATGAGGATGCAGAAGGCAATGGAAACCACTGCATTAAAGACACGTAACGTGTATCCACAGGACATGTGGCCTCTAATTGATGAAGTGTCATGATGATCTCTCCATTGGCAAAAGATTCCGGAATAGTCCCCCATTCGGATCTCCGGGAGGGGACTGCCAAGGGGGAGGTTACCATGAGAAAAAGATTGAATAATCAACGAAAGGATAACGTTCTACGAGTCGGGGCGTGGAATGTCAGAAGCTTGAACGTGGTAGGGAATCTAGAAAATCTGAAAAGGCTCAATCTAGATATAGTAGGGGTCAGTGAAGTGGAAGGAAGACAAGGATTTCTGGTCAGATGAGTATCGGGTAATATCAACAGCATCAGAAAATGGTATGACAGGTGTAGGATTCGTTATGAATAGGGAGGTAGGGCAGAGGGTGTGTCACTGTGAACAGTTCAGTGACAGGGTTGTTCTAATCTGAATAGACAGCAAACCAACACCGACAACGATAGTTCAGGTATACATGCCGACGTCGCAAGCTGAAGATGAACAGATAGAGAAAGTGTATGAGGATATTGAAAGGTTAATGCAGTATGTAAAGGTGGACGAAAATCTAATAGTCATGGGCGACTGGAATGCAGTTGTAGGGGAAGCAGTAGAAGAAAAAGTTACTGGAGAATATGGGCTTGGGACAAGGAATGAAAGAGGAGAAAGACTAATTGAGTTCTGTAACAAGTTTCAGCTAGTAATAGCGAATACCCTGTTCAAGGATAACAAGAGGAGGAGGTATACTTGGAAAAGGCCGGGAGATATGCGAAGATTTCAATTAGATTACATCATGGTCAGACAGAGATTCCGAAATCAGATACTGGATTGTAAGGCGTACCCAGGAGCAGATATAGACTCGGATCACAATATAGTAGTGATGAAGAGTAGGCTGAAGTTCAAGACATTAGTCAGGAAGAATCAATACGCAAATAAGTGGGATACGGAAGTACTAAGGAATGACGAGATACGTTTGAAGTTCTCTAACGCTATAGATACAGCAATTCGCAATAGCGCAGTAGGCAGTACAGTTGAAGAGGAATGGACATCTCTAAAAAGGGCCATCACAAAAGTTGGGAAGGAAAACATAGGTACAAAGAAGGTAGCTGCGAAGAAACCATGGGTAACAGAAGAAATACTTCAGTTGATTGATGAAAGGAGGAAGTACAAACATGTTCCGGGAAAATCAGGAATACAGAAATACAAGTCGCTGAGGAATGAAATAAATAAGAAGTGCAGGGAAGCTAAGACGAAATGGCTGCAGGAAAAATGTGAAGACATCGAAAAAGATATGACTGTCGGAAGGACCGACTCAGCATACAGGAAAGTCAAAACAACCTTTGGTGACATTAAAAGCAACGGTGGTAACATTAAGAGTGCAACGGGAATTCCACTGTTAAATGCAGAGGAGAGAGCAGATAGGTGGAAAGAATACATTGAAAGCCTCTATGAGGGTGAAGATTTGTCTGATGTGATAGAAGAAGAAACAGGAGTCGATTTAGAAGAGATAGGGGATCCAGTATTAGAATCAGAATTTAAAAGAACTTTGGAGGACGTACAGTCAAATAAGGCAGAAGGGATAGATAACATTCCATCAGAATTTCTAAAATCATTGGGGGAAGTGGCAACAAAATGACTATTCACGTTGGTGTGTAGAATATATGAGTCTGGCGATATACCATCTGACTTTCGGAAAAGCATCATCCACAAAATTCCGAAGACGGCAACAGCTGACAAGTGCGAGAATTATCGCACAATCACCTTAACAGCTCATGCATCGAAGCTGCTTACAAGAATAATATACAGAAGAATGGAAAAGAAAATTGAGGATGCGCTAGGTGACGATCAGTTTGGCTTTAGGAAAAGTAAAGGGACGAGAGAGACAATTCTGACGTTACGGCTAATAATGGAAGCAAGGCTAAAGAAAAATCAAGACACTTTCATAGGATTTGTCGACCTGGAAAAAGCGTTCGACAATATAAAATGGTGCAAGCTGTTCGAGATTCTGAAAAAAGTAGGGGTAAGCTATAGGGAGAGACGGGTCATATACAATCTGTACAACAACCAAGAGGAATAATAAGAGTGGACGATCAAGAACGAAGTGCTCGTATTAAGAAGGGTGTAAGACAAGGCTGTAGACTTTCGCCCCTACTCTTCAATCTATACATCGAGGAAGCAATGATGGAAATAAAAGAAAGGTTCAGGAGTGGAATTAAAATACAAGGTGAAAGGATATCAATGATACGATTCGCTGATGACATTGCTATCCTGAGTGAAAGTGAAGAAGAATTAAATGATCTGCTCAACAGAATGAACAGTCTAATGAGTACACAGTATGGTTTGAGAGAAAACTGGAGAAATACGAAGATAATGAGAAGTAGTAGAAATGGGAACAGCGAGAAACTTAACATCAGGATTGATGGTCACGAAGTCAATGAAGTTAAGGAATTCTGCTACCTAGGCAGTAAAATAACCAATGACGGACGGAGCAAGGAGGACATCAAAAGCAGACTCGCTATGGCAAAAAAGGCATTTCTGGCCAAGAGAAGTCTACTAATATCAAATACCGGCCTTAATTTGAGGAAGAAATTTCTGAGGATGTGCGTCTGGAGTACAGCATTGTATGGTAGTGAAACATGGACTGTGGGAAAACCGGAACAGAAGAGAATCGAAGCATTTGAGATGTGGTGCTATAGACGAATGTTGAAAATTAGGTGGACTGATAAGGTAAGGAATGAGGAGGTTCTACGCAGAATCGGAGAGGAAAGGAATATGTGGAAAAAACTGATAAGGAGAAGGGACAGGATGATAGGACATCTGCTAAGACATGAGGGAATGACTTCCATGGTACTAGAGGGAGCTGTAGAGGGCAAAAACTGTAGAGGAAGACAGAGATTGGAATATGTCAAGCAAATAATTGAGGACGTAGGTTGCAAGTGCTACTCTGAGATGAAGAGGTTAGCACAGGGAAGGAATTCGTGGCGGGCCGCATCAAACCAGTTAGTAGACTGATGACAAAAAAAAAATTAGCATTGGCCACCGCCAACATTGGTGACGACTCGTTCGTCGTCATTATAACAAATGGTTCAAATGGCTATAAACACTATGGGACTTAGCATATGAGGTCATCAGTCCCCTAGACTTAAAACTAATTAAACATAACTAACCTAAGGACATCACACACATCCATGACCAAGGCAGGATTCGAACCTGCGACCGTAGCAGCAGCGCAGTTCCGGACTGAAGCGCCTAGAACCGCTCGGTCACAGAGGCCGGCTCATCATAACAGACAGTATAGCACATTCAATGTATCTGTCCAGAGACTTAGATGAGAATGCAGCGAATATACAAAGAAGACTAGGAAAGGAAACGAAATGAAAATATGGAAGTATTCTCCAAAATAGTTAAAGCCTATAGACTTACCGGGACTCGATCTATTCCTTAGACTATTCCTTCTTGATACACGTTGAACGAGAACAATTCTAAGATTTGTAATGTGGGGAGTAAGAGAGGATAAAATGTTGGCATGTGACTCCTTAAGGTAAATGTCACCGTAAATTTAGAATTTCGTAGTATTTAAACAAACCATCTTAGTACAACAATGATCTTAACCAACTATAGTGTAAAAGTTGGAGAAAACGAAAGTGAAAGAGAAAGTGCCTCTTGTTTAACTGAGTTTAATTTTACAATAATAAGTATCCTTCTGAAATACAAATACAGAAATCTTTACACGGTCACAAACCAAATGGATTTAAGCCATGGTCACTAATGTAAGACAATTGATGACGATTGTATGTATAAATTTGACGTTGAAAGGAATGCACTTAAATTAGAGCACATGAGACCTAAACGTGGAAGTGAAATTACTTTATGAATTACTTGTGAGACAAGCCATGCTGTCTTTAGTTGTGTAAGTTATTCCACACGACGTGCTTCATCTTAGTGGGGGTATCTGTAGCTGTACATGTTGCTATAAAGCATAACAACACTTCTCATTTTACTTTTACTATACCGATGAAAAATGGGCTTGTGAAAGAAAAGTATAAATGTTCACGGGTTTCATAGGTTCGCGGAATTGTGGCACGGAAATTTTTAAAAATCTGTCTTAGCTGACTTTTCAAGATAGACGCCACTTATCCCACGGAATCCTCGAGAACGAGTATTAGGAGTAAGTTCTGGACATATTCTTCATCCCCCATAGAGACCGTGAAGCGGAGATCGGATTAATTACAGCATGCACAAAGGTAATTGGGTAGTCATTTGCCCCAAGAAATGGGAAGAAACCCTAAAATGTGATGCCTTGCTAAGTGCCCTCTGACATGTAACTGACTGTGGTTTCCGGAATATGTATCAGGGGGTATTCGTTTCTCATTTATCAGGCCATTGAGTACTTCAAAGTCATGTCAGAGACATCCTAAAGTTAAGAGTAATTTCTTTATTCTTAAATAATTAAATCTAATGTCTTTTTACAGTTTATGGTGAAACATCCAATGGAATACCAGAAGAGGTGCATATCTGGTTTCGTATAGTGAAACACCCGGTCAGATACCAGAAGAGGTGCATATCCGGATTCGTATGCATTTTGAGTGTTCACAAGGGTAGTAACACAACAGTTGCCACCAGTGACATTTGCGATGTTTATCCATGTGAATCAGTCATTCGTAAATGCCAAAGGTGATTTTCTAAGTTCAGATCCGGTAATTTTGATCCTACCGATTCCATTCGACCAGGAAGACCAACGCCGTTAGACTATGGCATGTTGAGGGCGAAAGTGGAAGCAAATTTTGTCAGACAATCGAGGAACTGTCAAACACTCTTCACCAACCTTGATCGGTCATTCTGAAGAACAACTGAAGTAGATTGCTAAAGAGAAACACAGCCAGCTAATCCACCGCATGCAGCTTATTGTTTCCGCTGCAAAACACTGAAGCGTTTTTTGATCTCTTGATCACTGGAGATGAAGTATCGACCACCCATGATAATCTAAAATGCAAAAGGCAATGGCTCTCTCACAATGAGCCGCCAAGAAGTACACGTAAGCCGGGTTTACACCCGAAAAATGCGCCTTTGTGTGTTTGGTGGAGTATTCTTGGGCTCGTCCCATTTAAAGCCTGAAGAATCTGTGAATGCAGACCTTTACTGTGAACATTTGGATCGAGTAAATCAATCTTTAATCGAAAAGTGTCAAGTGGTTGTCAACAGAAAAGGCATTTTTCTGCAACACGATAATGCAAGTCCACACTGCACGTGAAGAACCCCGGAAAAAAAGTAATGAATTCGGGTGCGAGATGTTGCCTAACCCACCATACCCGCCCCATACGGCGCCGTTGTTCGCTACAACATTTTCCAAGCACTTGATTTTTATCGATCCAACATTGAAAATTTGCACGCTAGTGACGAAAGATTGTTCACAACGAGGGTGATTACGTTCTTAATTTAAAATAAATCATATTAACGATTTATAAGTTTGAATTTAATGTAAGAAAACGACTTTAGTTTCCGGTCACCCTAATATTTAGGTGAAATCTTAAATATTTACCTGTTCGTTCCTTCGGTCCACACATGTGGACTTTAGCTCATTTTTTTTCTCTGTAAATAAGCGTATTATCCGATTAACGGACGATGGTCCGTCAATGTAGTCCTTCTAGTTCTTAGTTTTAGAACCAGTGTGCAGTAACTTTGCAAAGAACGAATCCTGTGTTAGTTATTGAGTACAGCTACTCGCACACAGGAAGTAGTTGCTTTTACAATTCAAAACGGTATGTAAACAATTATTAAGCCTAAATACCGATATTAGACTGTGAGTATCTGTTATTTACCTAACGTTCACTAACTATTCTAGATACTGAGAATTAGTTCAGGTTTATATAAATTTTGTTCGTCGCTATGAAATAACCTATTTTCTGAAGGTTCTAGTAAGTGGACGTCAGGTCAGAATGCATGTATGCTAATTTCAGTTTGGCCTTAGATATTAGAATAGTGAAATAACTACTACTTCAACACTCTAAAGCAATGCATGAAATACTAACTTATGAGCAGTTACAAGCTCTTCTTAATTACAGCATTTGGGAATTAACAGCAATTACAGTTCCAATTTTATTGATATGAAACTGATGAAAGGTGAAAGAAAAAGCTAAGTTAAGTCCAGTACAATTTCACGATAAGTAGGACCTGAAGACCTCCACTTAAACTTCAGTGAATTTTCACAAAAATTCTTCATTTGTGCTTGTGTAATCTTTGTTTATTAGTTTGCCGGGAAATATGAAAACAAAAATTTCCTGCGACTTTTTCCTCGGGAGTGAAGAGGTTAACACAGTGAAGCCGTGTAAACGCACTGACATCAAACCAATACCTTCGAACTCTGACAGTTATCAAGTCTGAATATAAAGGGTGGTCCACTGATCGTGACCAGGCCAAATGTCTCACGAAATAATCATCAAACGAAAAAACTACAAAGAACGAAACATGTCTAGCTTGAAGGGGGAAACCAGATGGTGCTATGGTTGGCCCGCTAGAAGGCGCTGCCATAGGTCAAACGGATATCAACTGCGTTTTTTTAAAATAGGAACCTCCATTTTTTATTACATATTCGTGTACTGCATAATGAAATATGGGAATTAACAGCAATTACAGTTCCAATTTTATTTATATGAAACTGATGAAAGGTGAAAGAAAAAGCTAAGTTAAGTCCGGAACAATTTCACGATAAGTAGGACCTGAAGACCTCCACTTAAACTTCAGTGAATTTTCACAAAAAATTTTCATTTGTGCTTGTGTAACCTTTGTTTACTAGTTTGCCGGGAAATATGAAAACAAAAATTTCCTGCGACTTTTCTCGCTTTGTGATAGATGGCGCTGTAATAGTCACAAACATATGGCTCACAATTTTAGACGAACAGTTGGTAATACGTAGGTTTTTTAAATTAAAATACAGAAAGTAGGTACGTTTGAATAATTTATTTCGGTTGTTCCAATGTGATACATGTACTTTTGTGAACTTATCATTTCTGAGAACGCATGCTGTTACAGAGTGATTACTTGTAAATAGCACATTAATTCAATAAATGCTCAAAATGATGTCCGTCAACCTCAATGCATTTGGCAATACGTGTAACGACATTCCTCTCAACAGGAATAGTTCGCCTTCCGTAACGTTCGCACATGCATTGACAATGCGCTGACGCATGTTGTCAGGCATTGTCGGTGGATCACGAAAGCAAATATCCTTCAACTTTCCCCACAGAAGGAATTCGGGGACGTCAGATCCAGTGAACGTGCGGGCCATGGTATGGTGCTTCGACGACCAATCCACCTGTCATGAAATATGTTATTTAGTACCGCTTCAACCGCACGCGAGCTATGTGCCGGACATCCATCATGTTGGAAGTACATTGCCATTCTGTCATGCAGTGAAACATCTTGTAGTAACATCGGTAGAACATTACGTAGGAAATCAGCATACATTGCACTATTTAGATTGCCATCGATAAAATGGGGGCCAATTATCTTCCCTCCCATAATGCCGCACCATTCATTAACCCGTCAAGGTCGCTGATGTTCCACTTGTCGCAGCCATTGTGGATTTTCCGTTTCCCAATAGTGCATATTATGCCGGTTTACGTTACCGCTGGTGGTGAATGACGCTTTGACGCTAAATAAAACGCGTGCAAAAAATCTGTCATCTTCCCGTAATTTCTCTTGTGCCCAGTGGCAGAACTGTACATGACGTTCAGAGTCGTCGCCATGGAATTCCAGGTGCATAGAAATCTGGTACGGGTGCAATCAATGTTGATGTAGCATTCTCAATGTAGTGGACTGACAAGGCAGCCAGTCCACAGAGACGGGTAGCCGAAAGGGCACACGTACACACACGCCGACTGGCGCGAAGTCTGGAACAGGATACGTGATGAATGTGATAAAGAAAAGAACGTAGCTACTAGAACACTTAACTTTTATATCGTCCTTTGGTATACAGCATTCTTGATGATACAAGTGAGACCCTTTAGATTCATGAAGTAACTAATGGCGCCTTGCTAGGTCGTAGCCATGGACTTAGCTGAAGGCTATTCTAACTGTCTCTCGGCAAATGAGAGAAAGGCTCCGTCAGTGTAGTCGCTGGCAAAGTCGTCGTACAACTGGGGCGAGTGCTAGTACGTCTCTCGAGACCTGCCTTGTGGTGGCGCTCGGTCTGCGATCCTGACAGTGGCGACACGCGGGTCCGACATGTACTAATGGACCGCGGCCGATTTAAGCTACCACCTAGCAAGTGTGGTGTCTGGCGGTGACACCACACTCAAGATCGGCGTTTTTGAGATTCCCGATTGTCGCGCATTTTCTCTGCCACTGATGTTCGGTTTATCCGCGACAGCAGCTAAAACACCTACTTGGGCATCATCATTTGTTGCAGGTCGTAGTTGTCGTTTCACATGTGGCTGAACACTTCCTGTTTCCTTAAATAACTATCTGGCGAACGGTCCGGACACTTGGATTATGTCGTCCAGGATACCTAGCAGCATACATAGCACACGCCCTTTGGGCATTTTGATCACAATAGCCATACATCAATGCGATATCGACCTTTTCCGCAATTGGTAAAAGGTCCATTTTAACACGGGATAATGTATCACGAAGCAAATACCGACCGCACTGGCTGAATGTTATGTGATACCACGTACTTATACGTTTGTGGCTATTACAGCGCCATCTATCACAAAGCAAAAAAGTGGTCCAACTAAAACTTTCATATTTCTTCACGTACTAGACGAATATGTAATAAAAATGGGGGTTCCTATTTAAAAAAACGATGTTGATGTCCGTTTGACCTATGGCATCGCCATCTAGCGGGCCAACCGTAGCGCCATCTGGTTTCCCCCTACAAGCTATACGAGTTTCGTAGTTTTTTCGTTTGATGCTTATTACGTGAGATATTTGGCCCGGTCACTATCAATGGACCACCCTATATATATAATTATTGTAGTCGTTTTGTGTCAATAGAACGTTATTCATCATGTTCGAAGACAATGGTTTCCTGTTATTACCGGTAAACGTGAAAGTTGTTTATATGTAACAGAAATTTTAAATCAGTTCGACGAATAATTGAAGCAACATTTGATTTATTTTGCGTATTTTTTATTTTACCTTTCGGTTTAGGAAATTTCGTTTTCTAGCGCTGGATGATACATCTGGATTGTTTTCTATATTTTTAGTACAACATCATTCCATTTAAATTTACAGATCAACAGTTTTCGAATACAACCTGAATTAAACATTGACTGTTTTATTTTTGCAATAAATACTGTTTATTCTTAAGTAACAGACAGTAGGGTAACTATACAGAGAGAAGGATAACTATGTAGAACAGAAACTTTGTGTTGGTTGCCTGGTCTTTTATCTATCCTCACTCAGTTTCTAGATGGTTCACCGCTTCCAGTTTTTAGGGGAATCGCGTGAGACATAAATTGCGGACGTAACGTAAGTGACCGTTGTGAGGTAACTCCTGATAGGTATGCAACAAACCCATTTAGTGGTAACACAGGCTCTTCTCTGGCTGACCAAACTTACTAGGAAAACAACCAAAGTCTAAGCTTACTTCTGGTAGTCTACGGCAGCCTACGGTAGTTACGCAACTCTACACATGACCATAGCACCTAAACATTCCATAACGATTATGGACTCGCTGTCTGTGGTGCAGTGACATCCACTACTGGTAAGAACGATCGTGTTCTCATCTACCAAACCAAACAGCTGCTGCTTCACCAGAGCTGACCAGAACTGCTATGGAGGTATCATTGGTGTTGCTCAAGGACGATTCTGTGATTACGGGAAATGACAGAGCTGACGCGAATACGAAAGGCATGCAAGAGCAATCCATCCCAGTGGATGATCTAATTCCTGAGTTAGATATAGTGACAAAAGAGGATGGCAGGAAGCGTGGAAAACCGAAGATCTGGAATGGGGTACCTGGTACGAACGAATTCAGTGACTTTTACTGAGGGTCCAATGGAATGCTGAAAATTGAACTCCGAAATGTAACTCAGCTGGTATAGGGAACGAGAGACTGTAAGGATAAATGCCAGGTTTAAGTTTAACTACAGCCTCTAACCACAACACTTCTGTACATTCCACATCATACCACTGTCATATTTCGATCTTGGGGAGATCCAGGACATCAACCACATCTTCTTTGCTGCTCTCGACATAGAAGAGAATCAGACTAGCGTACATGTGAAGGTGGGTGACAGTAGTGGAGAACGTCGTTAGAATACTCTTGACCACAATGAATGTGGACATTCCTAAATTAATTATGTAATTCGTGCTAGAAGATGAGATTAAATTGTACCTGGTAAGCTCGGGTTTGTGTGTGTGTGTGTGTGTGAGTGTGATTTGTTTTAAAAATGTCAGAAGTTGTAACAACGGTAGTTGATACCTTCAAACGATAGGCAGCACTGTAAAGTTTGTAATGGCTCTATTGGTGTACCCATACGACAACAAATAAATAAGAAGAAAACAGAGGAATTCTTGATATAGTCAGTCAGTTCCGTGTCCTACCGGCTCGTCACGTCAGACCATGGGAAACTCACTGCAGGGTGGGTGCGCGGTGCGCGGCTCACAGTTCGCTGGCAGACGTGCCGTAAAGGGCTATAAAAGGGCGGCGTGGGTTTTATCTCTGGCAGCGGTGTGGGAATCGTGCGCGCGGTACGCCTTAACTACGGCGATACTGGCGGCGATCACAAAACTGATCCGTTTAAGCTGGCCAGAAATAAACGGCGAGTGGATCGTAAACCAGTACATTCCTATCGACATACGGTAGAGCAACAAAAATAGCGAATATGGCGCTGAGCGGGAGAGGCAGTTGGTTTTACCGACCAGAGACGCGGAAAGGGTGCCACGAGAGCGTGCATGAATTTGCAGTCGCGCTTTCAACGCGAATACTGGCACTATAAAAAATTCCCAGCTATAGTATTTTTGCAGCTAATAAAGAGCTTTAAACATGAGTATACCGTTCCATCACAAGTAAATGTATCCTGTGCACCAACATACTGTTTTCATGTGTCTCACAATCTCCTTTACTGAAACAAATGAAACGCTGTTGATTGACAAAGAAAGTGAAGCACCCAGAATACAAGGTCGTACTTAAACCTAATTTCATAGATATGCATGTACGTTTCACTGGAGGGTATGTAAATGACATGACTTGCAATGCTCTGAGCCAGTGTTTGTTAGTAGACCTGATAGGGAGTATGAGGTAAGTGAACGGCGCTGGATGTTGGGTGATCATTGTGAGGGACATCGAGATGACACGTACTCCTGTGAGGAGGCATTATCAGCACCAGACATAGAAAGGGGCCTGATCGTGGATCTCCACTTGCTTGGCTGGTCGAACTGGGTAATATCCAGATTTGTTGGGCATTTGGATGTGACACTAGCCCGATGTTGGAATGCGTGGGAACGTGAGGGCAGTCACCCTCAAGGTTCTGGTCGACCGTTTGTGACAAGTACAAGGTACTGTAAGCCAAGCATGACATTACCTCGTCACATGTGCGCCTGCCATCCGAGAACAAGTAATGGACTCCTTGCAACCTCACACAATGGACGAAGACCAGCAGCAGCCGGGCTAGGGAATTACGGTCGTGTGCGTATGCTGACGTTAGCACCCGAACACATATGGATGTGTTTGTAGTGATACCGTGATCGGGAAGAATGGATTACTGATGAACAGCACTGCATTGTGTTCAGCGGTTAATGGCGGTTATGTACTAACGAACAGCGGTGTTAGTCCTAGCGTCATAGTGTGGGGAGACCTCGGATATTACTTCAGGTCAAGTGATTGAAGAAATGCTGCCAACATAACACTGTGCCACAGACTTCGTGCGTCCTCATGTGTTACCTTTAATGCGACGATATCATCGTACCACATTTCAACAGGACAATGCTACTCCTCCAATGGAACCTATCTCTACAGACTTCAATCCTGTTCCAGTGTAAATATTGAGCATATGAGTATGAAGGACAATTTTCTCGAGTTATCAGCCGAGTTAACACACGTTCTGCGGAAAAAAGATGCAGAAGGACCTGCATCTAAACGCCAGTAGCTGCCACCGTCCAGCACACAACGGAAATCCGTGCTCGCCACCTTTGCGCGCAGAGCACGAGGCATATGCGAGAAGGAGAGCCTGCCAAACGAGTTGCAGCATATTCGGGAAACCATTCGCAGGAATGGCTACTCAGACACACAGGTAAGAGGTCCTCTCTAACTGAACAAGGAGAAGAAAGAAGATCAGCCGGAAGAAGACACAAAGCGTCCGGCGTTCTTTCCGTACCCTGGATCACCCATGGCCAAGACTGCCACGATTTTCTAGAAAGATAACATAAGAACCATTTTCCGTTAATCGACTACAATCAAAAATACGCTGGACTCTGTGAATGATAAATTACGGCTACGGACACCTGGAGTCTAAAGCATCAGCCGCGAATGTGGCAAACACTACATCGGCCAGACTCAGCGCACTATTTCACAGTGCCGCTCAGAACATTGGAGAAGCGTTAGCCTCCGTTAAACGGACAAATCTGCAGTCGCTGAGCACAGCCTCAATGGAGGTCATGTATTAAATTTGAACAGACCAAAGTGCTGTGCCGGGTGAACGGTTTTTGGCACTCTGTCATCAAAGAGGCAGTGGAGATACTGGTCAATGAAGATCTTGTCACCTGGGATAGTAGTTTCCAGCTGAGCTGCGCTTAGGGTGTGACGGTTGCAAGAAAACGCGAACAGTCCTCTGCTGTGTAGGCGACTAGGGCAGCGGATGAAATAGACAGGTAGCGCTATGACGCGACGCCCGCACCTATAGCGTACCACTAGTAACCCCACGAACGTCCGCGACACCCCTTTCGGAGGCGCGCTGTGGCACAGTCGTTGCAGACGGGCCACAGCAGCCTGTGGCCCAGCAACTATACAGACGCGCGATGAACATGGAGCTGACTTCACCTGAAGACGACGAGTAGTAAACTTGACGAAACGTTAAGACGCAGAGCGACGCCGTGACTCGGCTAATAACGCGAGCAAACTTCGTCATCGAGATTCGCAGAGAAGGCTTGCGTTCCCAAACGTAAAGACAAGTTGCAAAAGTTGTGGGCCATCTTGACTCAGGAAAGAATAAAACGGCCTTACGGCAACCTTCCCAACCAAACCAGTGTATGCTTTAAGGCTAGTCTAGGTACGCTATCGTGCTGTAAGTGCAGTCATACTGCTAAGTTCTTTTTGTTAATTTGACCTTTGTTACGTAACGCTCTGATAACGGACTTAGACCCCGCGCGCACTGGCAGCCAGGGTTATCCCGGGCGCGTGCTCTAGTCGCATTAGCAGTACGCGTACCCTGGTGCGCCCAGCCGACTAACGCCGAGCAAAGTTGAGCGGGTAGCGCAACTCGCTAGGCGCTCAGCGGGCCGTGCGGCACTATGCTTTCAAATTTTTTCAAACGCATCCTTGAGTCCCCATTCACCAGATGTACATCGACAGGTTATAGAACTCAAGAATCACACTTTATTAATAATTATAGTACAGAGTAATATCTCCAGTTACAGTTACATTAAGTACACCAAGTCCTTTCATCCTTCATTACTAACTTTTCTACAAGAACGTGTATACAATGTAAATGGCATATTACTATAAGCATAACTAGGCCTACTTTGTGTCTTCGGGCCGATACCGCAATGCCACGTTTTCTACTCGATGACATCTCGGTCGGCGAAAGATTCCAGTCCAGGCAGGGGTGCGTTTTCGCAACAAACAATGGCCAGTGTAAACCAACCACTACCAGAATTTCCCATGGCTGCACCTAGGGTAAAATTTACCCTACAGCCATGGAAGAATATTGGTCCATTCAATATCACTGTTTGTGCTGTGCCATTTCCCAAGACTCAAGGATGCAACAATTTGAAAAAATTCGAAAGCATATTCCGATTTAATGGTCAATTAGGCATACGCCTAGACTCATCTGGTAACACAACCCACCACATTAATTACACCTAAGTGCTGCTAGTACGACTACAGCACGAGTCCGGGATAACCTGGAATTACGTCACATATGTCTTCAGCTGTTAGGGAGTTTCATGTTATTTCCTCCTCGTCTTCTGGGTGCTGCAGACAGGATAATTACATCAGACTTGACAGTAGTCATGTTAACAGGTTGGGTAAAGTACAGTTAAGATCCAATCAGTAACGCCCACTTCACAAGTAAAGCGTAGCAGATTAAGCTACTCTGATGACAGGAGCTTCTCGTGATAGTATGGAAGCCAGAAAACACTGGAAGGAGTGTACAGCCTTGCTGGACTGTTACTAACAAGTTAGTGAGGTACAGCGATGAGTGATCCCTTATGCGTTTTTACTTCTTGAGAGTGCGCCAGATCCTCTCAGTAGGCGCGAGAGCGAAACCCTCCTGATTGAGGTTTTTTTTCCAAACGCATCACAGCTCATGAATATCATTTATTTTATTTAGAAGACTTCAGTACAAAACTAGGTGAAATTAATAGGCTTCTGTTAGTTTGCCTCGTTTTCGCACACTCAGTACCACATATTCCGATTTCAAGGTCAATTAGGCATACGTCTAGAATCATTTGGTAACACAACCCACCACATTAATTACACGTTCGTCAGTTGGACTTAGGACGTCGGCTCTTCACACTGAATTCTCGTTGTAAATATTTGTATTCTTGTCACTGTACACGCTGTGTTCTGATGAAGTATTTACAAACTGTCATTTATTTTTCAATGATGAAATAGGAACAGTTATGTCGATGCCACTAAACCGTTTACTATGTGTTCCAGAGAATATGTTCTCCATAGTTTTCATAGTTTATTCACTCGAAAAATATATTTATATACTTCCGAAGTAAGGATGGACAGTAAAAATCATATCGAAGTAATACACCGATCAGTGGCATATATGTAATGATGGTATTTCGAAAAATACATCGATGTTTCCAACATATCGATTTTTATAATACGAGTAGAATAATGATAAACTAAAGTAGTGAAACTTCCTGGCAGATTAAAACTGTGTGCCCGACCGAGACTCGAACTCGGGACCTTTGCCTTTCGCGGGCAAGTGCTCTACCATCTGAGCTACCGAAGCACGACTCACGCCCTGTACTCACAGCTTCTGCCAGTATCACGTCTCCTACCTTCCAAACTTTACAGAAGCTGGAAACATCCCCCAGGCTTTGGCTAAGCCATGTCTCCGCTATATCCTTTCTTTCAGGAGTGATAGTTCCTCAAGGTTCGCAGGAGAGCTTCTGTAAAGTTTGTAGGGTAGGAGACGAGATACTGGCAGAAGTAAAGCTGTGAGTACCAGGCGTGAGTCGTGCTTCGGTAGCTCAGATGGTAGAGCACTTGCCCGCGAAAGGCAAAGGTCCCGACTTCGAGTCTCGGTCGGGCACACAGTTTTAATCTGCCAGGAAGTTTCATATCAGCGCACACTCCGCTGCAGAGTGAAAATCTCATTCCGGAACTAAAGTAGTCTATATGAAGGTTGGCGTGAGCACCACAGTTCTTTACTAGGCATGTTGTTGGTGGCTGTATGCCGTCGCCTTCCTTGTACCTTTGAACTGACTCACAGAGGCTGTTATAGGGGGACCTGCAGTTTATACGTGGATTCCGAACCAAACTACAGTTCGGCGTTTTTTTATATGAATAAACAAATCCAGAGGTGAAAGAAGCGATAAGTGACAGGTAGAAATCCTAGGATTGATTAGCGATCGAAACGGACAATGAGACGACATGGGAATAGGATATTTTTATGTTTGTGGTACGTGAAGTTCGGAATGAAATAGGATTCCCTCAGACCTGTTCGACGCAGCTCTCAAAAACGCTCTAAAAAAGAAGCTTTGAAATTTCCCGAGCGTCTTTAATATTTTTTTCGGCAGGTCCTTTGGCTCTATCGTAGAATTCTTGCCTGCCCTATCGGCAGCGTTGGTCCTATTCCCAGTTGTGATAAGTTTTTACAGAAGTGCGAATGTTCTATGAGCTTTTCCGTGAACTTTAAAGTACATGACAAACTTTAATTTGTAGCATTTTTAAATTTAAAAGGTCTTTATTTAGAATCGTATATAAAAGTTAGGTCATTTATAGTTCATATTTGCAATTAAAACTGATTTTCGTGTGTAGTACGTAATTAGAAATAAGAAGACGTGCATTTTCATAAAAATTACAATTAGTGTTAATCAACATATACGCCATTAATTTTAAATGACGTATACATTACAACCAAACCAAAAACTACGAAAAGAATAGCGACCGAAACGAGACTTGAACCAGCGATTCCGCGATTACCAGTCTGCAGCGCTACTGATTTTTTTTCCCCATCTTTAAGTATTTTCCGCTTCAGAGAAACCCTGGTACGACGTGTACCTTTGTTTAAAAATTTACATCAGTTGGGAGTCGAACCCATGGTCCCTACGTGGCAGGTAAACCTTCTACCACACAGCCACACTGTCTGTCGAAGGAGTGTCATTGTGGGTATTACAGACCTTTGGAAAATTTCTCGAAGATTTTTAAATAGTTAACTATTTTTAAATAGTTGCATCGAACTCAGAAATATTTCAAATGGCTCTAAGCACTATGGGACTTAACATCTGAGGTCATCAGTCCCCTAGACATAGAACTACTTAAACCTAACTAACCTAAGGACACATTCTTCTTCTTCTTAAAATTAACTAAATATTTGTATTTCTTAAAAATCAAAACTTCTTCTTCTTAAGAAGCTGCAATAATTTTATTTATAATGTGGTTTTTAATTTATTTTTGTTGATTTATATATTTTTTTTATTTTCAAAGGCATCTTCTTTGATGTGTAAGTGCGTCTGGGTAGCATGGCTCGCACACGTCGTATTAGATTTAAGTGATCCGAGGTGGACGGAGGAACTGTGACACCGCAAACAAATTGTGACATACAAACACACACTTTATTGCGCTGCGGTACTTAAGTTGTGCAGCATTTCCATGGATGTGCTTGGTGACAGATACAGCTAAGAAGCGGCCTGACAAGGCGTGCGTTTTGACTACAATGTCTAGAAGACTATGTCCGTCCTTAATATCTTCTTTATTGTAAATGGATAGTAATGAATTAATGACGAGGTCCTAGCCATCCATTCCTTAGAATCATTAATTGAGACCGTATGACTGCATTTAGATAACCAAGCATAATATAGCTTATACTTCCTGCTGTTTTGATGCAGAGATAAATTAAACTAAAATTGAAACAGCTCTTATGAGTCTGTGAAGTCCTTCTTCAATTATTATGGAAGGGGAAGAACCAATTCTTCGTTAGCTGAGTAATACTAAACACGTTTTCTCCTTATTCTGATAACATAACAAATAAAACCTTCCGGAACCATTCATGGTATTTCAGAGGTTCGGGAGTGGCCATCCAAGACGTAAGTTATATGTTCTAATAGTGTTGGCTCTTCTTTTATCATCATATTAAAATTATGCTGCCGACGAGCCAGGTGTAACTCTTATTCTTTTTAGTGTGGTGTAATTTCCAGTCGGGATTTACAATATCTTCGAACATTACAGATGTCTCCGATGTCCGATTAATAAATGTGAGTCTTTACTAGCCTTCTTCCACACGCGGTTGCAATCACTGCTTATGAAAGTGTGCGCCAACGTAGCGACAGGGTGGCGCTTTTCGCAGTGCGGTTTTATGTTACACAGCGTTTCACACGTGGGACCTACCTAATTTACTACGTCGTACCACAGCGAAGTCACCCTTGTTAATATTGTCCCATACTAATTTCAAGTTTCTGTGAGGGTATTTCTCTTTGATGCGGTTGGCAATCTGTGAATAAAAGCTGCAAATCTGCCTAGTATTAAGCTTTTGTGGGCTTTTTTGGCTTTTAACAGGTTTCCGTGAAATATCGAAGAATTCATTCCAATGGCGTGTTCTAGTTGCCTATATTCGTTGGCGGTGTCCTGGCGTTGGCAACCACCGAATATCAAATAATGTTTTTTGTAATGCAGTATTCCAGCTGTGATGTTAATGAACATTGCTGCGCACTCTGATTCGATAACTTAGATACCTAGTCCGCCTTTGGTTGACATAAGGATGTTGTCTTGTAGCGGACTTTAAAGATATTCCCTTTCTAGTTATACGTAAACGAAGGCTAATATTTTATTTCCTATAATAGTTTTTAAGGAAAATATCGCATCCATGTGGTATATTCTCATAAATACATTGCCGGAAAAAAATTAATACCCCTGGAAAGATGACGTCGATTTTGATCAGATGACGGCATATGGTTCTAGTTTCACCGTCATCCGTCAACAGATAGCGTATCGGCGTCGCTACCAGAGTGCCTTGTGTATCTACCCTTTAATATCGAAAGTTCAAAGCCAGAAGAGCTGGTGTGGTGTTTTCTAAAGTCAACTGAGCGAATCTGATGGGGGCCATATTGTGACTTTCCGAATAGCGGGATGGTCCTTTCCGAGAACTGCGACAGACGTTGGACATACTTCGTCAGTTATACAACGCTGCTGCTTTCAGTGGTCACGTGAACACTCTCAGACCAGCAGATAAGGTTCTGGATGCCCACTCAGCGCAGACTCCCACCAGGATCTTCACATTTTAAGGGCTGCAGTGACAGATCGTACAGCCACCACATCACAGATAAAAGGGCATGTGAGCCCAGACGTGTCAACACGAACTGTCAAGAACTGGTAATTACCAATAGGACTCTGGCCACCCACTCCCCTAACCCGTCTTCCACTCACGCCACAGCATCGACGTATACGACTCGACCTGTGCCTTCAGAGGATCGCTTAGAAGATGGAATAGAGCTCCGTGAAAGTAGATTTTTTTCGCACGCAAGTGATGGTCGTTTGCACTTACCACTTAGCCGTGGACAGCCCCACTGCAGGCCTTGTGGTCTGGAGTGCGATAAGTTACAATTCGCATTCGCTTTTGGTGTTTCCGTAGGGGCCGCTAACCAGAGCTCGGTACGTGGAGAATATTGTTAAAACCGTTCTTTTACCATTCTTGCAACAAAAAGGTAATATGTTGTTCTAACAGAATAATGCTCGCCCACACACGACCTGTGAACTCAACATGCCCTGCAAGACGTGTTGCAATTTCGCTGGCCAGCTCAATCTCGGGCTTGTCTCAAATCGAACACATGTGGGATATGGTGGGACGAGAAGTGACCCGTGCGATTCGTCAACCAACAACTCTTATAGAACTGTTTGAGCAGATCGAGCAGGCATGGCATTACGTATCCCAGGAGAGTATTCGCCATCTGTACGATCGACTGGATGACAGAGTCAGCGTCTGCATAGCCGCCTACGGAGGCTGCACCACGAGCTAATATCAGTGTTTCAGCATGGGCCGATGCCTGTTACCTCAGATCCGCTTGTGCTACTGATCTGTAATGTAATAATTTCATGTACAGCGTACTCACTTTTGCAACAATAAATCTTGAATGAAATGAAAACCACTAAAAGAGCGACCGGCAGCGAATGTACATAAGAAGAAAGGTGATTTTGCGTATTCGGTTAAAACTTGGAATTACGAGGTGTGGCTAGAAAAAAACCGGACTAGTACTGGTGAAACAATAAAACGAATGCAATAAGGCTGAAAGTCGCGTGGCCTGTCACGTGACTCTCGGTCCGCCTACTGCTCGAGTTTCATCTGCCTCCTGCACTCAGTCTGCCCGTGGCGTCTGTTTTAAGTAGTTGACGTTTTGTATGTGCGTCGGAAAATGTTGAGTGTACAGAAAGAACAGCGTGTTAACATCAAATTTTGTTTCAAACTAGGAAAATCTGCAAGTGAAACGTTTGTAATGTTACAACAAGTGTACGGCGATGATTGTTTATCGCGAACACAAGTGTTTGAGTGGTTTAAACGATTTAAAGATGGCCGCGAAGACACCAGTGATGACACTCGCACTGGCAGACCATTGTCAGCAAAAACTGATGCAAACATTGAAAAAATCGGTAAACTTGTTCGACACTTTCCTTGTCAACTCCTGTTAACTCAGACACTGCTCTGATTCTTAAACGGCGATCTTGTCGAACAATTTTACCGATTTTTTCAATGTTTGCATCAGTTTTTGCTGACAATGGTCTGCCAGTGCGAGTGTCATCACTGGTGTCTTCGCGGCCATCTTTAAATCGTTTAAACCACCCAAACACTTGTGTTCGCGATAAACAATCATCGCCGTACACTTGTTGTAACATTACAAACGTTTCACTTGCAGATTTTCCTAGTTTGAAACAAAATTTGATGTTAACACGCTGTTCTTTCTGTACACTCAACATTTTCCGACGCACAGACAAAACATCAACTACTTAAAACAGACGCCACGGGCAGACTGAGTGCAGGAGGCAGATGAAACTCGAGCAGTAGGCGGAGCGATAGTCACGTGACAGGCCACGCGACTTTCAGCCTTATTGCATTCGTTTTATTGTTTCACCAGTACTAGTCCGGTTTTTTTCTAGCCACACCTCGTAGATGTTCTTTGATCGTATGTCGTAGGCGGAGCGAGAGTCACATGACAGGCCACGCGACTTTCAGCCTTATTGCATTCGTTTTATTGTTTCACCAGTATTAGTCCGGTTTTTTTCTAGCCACACCTCGTAGATGTTCTTTGATCGTATGTCGTAGTGCGGTAAGTTTCATTTGCCAGTTAATTTTAATCATATCTTTCGGGTTTGGGCCAACCTGATCCCTAAATGTTTTCTCTCGTTCGTGTGCTGTAGCCGTGTTTAGTCCCTGTTTTGGGTTTGGTAGAATACGAGCATTATTTTTGCTGTGGTTGCATTTTCATACTATTTTATTATTCCTCTAACTGTGTCAACCTCTTCCCTGGAAGTGGCCATCACACTCCTCCCGTCATCTGCGTAGGTTCGGCACATTGTTTTACATTAACTTTCTGGAGGCCTCGTAGGGAAATGTGGAATTTATGCAACAGAGTTTCTATTGCCGAGGCGGACAGCGAATTTGGGAGGGGGCGTGCGTCCCTGTCGTACTCCTTGTTTGATCGGCACCGAAGCTGTCAGTTGACCATTAATCTTCAGCCTCGATCCTATGTCAGCTATGCACCTTTATCACCTTTTTGATTGACTCACTAAAACACATTTTCTCCATAGTTTCAAATGAAAATTGATCATGAAACCAGTCAAAAGCTTTAGTAAAACCTAGAAAGTCAATTCCTAATCTGGTTTTACATGTTGTTGTTGTTGTTGTGGTCTTCAGTTCTGAGAGTGGTTTGATGCAACTCTCCATGCTACTCTATCCTGTGCAAGCTGCTTCATCTCTCAGTACGTACTGCAGCCTACATACTTCTGATTCTGTTTAGTGTATTCATCTCTTGCTCTCCCTCTACGATTTTTACCCTCCACGCTGCCCTCCAATATTAAATTGGTGATCCCGTGATGCCTCAGAACATGTCCTACCAACCGATCTCTTCTCCTAGACAAGTTGTGCCACAAGCTATTCTTCTCCCCAATTATATTCAATACCTCCTCATTAGCTACTGATCTATCCACCTAATCTTCAGCATTCTTCTTCTGTAGCACCACATTCCGAAAGCTTCTACTCTCTTCTTGTCCTAACTATTTACCGTTCATGTTTTACTTCCATACATGGCTACACTACATACAAATACTTTCAAAAACGACTTCCTGACATTTAAATCTATACTCGATGTTAACAAATTTCTCTTCTTCAGAAACGCTTTCCTTGCCATTGCCAATTCACATGTTATATCCTCTACTTCGACCATCATCAGTTATTTTGCTCCCCAAATAGCAAAACTCCTTTACTACTTTAAGTGTCTCATTTCCTAATATAATTCCCTCAGCATCACCCGACTTAATTCGACTACATTCCATTATCCTCGTTTTGCTTTTGTTGATGTTCGTCTTATATCCTCCTTTCAAAAAACTGCCCATTCCGTGCAGCTGCTCTTCCAGGTCCTTTGCTGTCTCTGACAGAATTACAATGTCATCGGTGAACCTTAATGTTTTTATTTCTTCTCCGTGGATTTTAATACCTACTCCGAATTTTTGTTTCCTTTCCTGCTTGCTCAATATACAGATTGAATAACATCGGGGATAGGTTACAACCCTGTCTCACTCCCTTCCCAAGCACTGCTTCCCTTTCATGTCCCTCGACTCATAACTGCCATCTGGTTTCTGTACAAATTGTAAACAGTCTTTCGCTCCCTGTATTTTAGCCCTGCCACCTTCAGAATTTGAAAGAGAGTATTCCAGTCAGCATTATCAAAATCTTTCTCTAAGTATACAAATGCTAGAAACGTAGTCTTGCCTTTCCTTAATCTATTCTCTAAGATAAATCGTAGGCTCAGTATTGCCTCACGTGTTCCAGTATTTCTACAGAATCCAAACGGATCTTCCCCGAGGTCGGCTTCTACCAGTTTTTCCATTCGTCTGTAAGGAATTCGCGTTAGTATTTTGCAGCCGTGACTTATTAAACTGATAGTTCAGTAATTTTCACATCCGTCAACACCTGCTTTCTTTGGGATTGGAATTGCCCGAGGCAGGATTCGAACCTGCGACCGTAGCAGCAGCGCGGTTCCGGACTGAAGCACCTAGAACCGCTCGGCCACAACGGCCGGCAACGGCCTGCCATGACATCTATTGTGAGAGTGCAAGCCGGCTACATCGCACCTGAAAAGATATCCGGTCCCTGGAGGTCTGCTTCCTGCTACATTGGATTTTGGGTATCGTATTTGTTCTGATGAGTACAACACTTTCTACAGGAGTCTCGAAATGAATTAAAAATTCAAGAGAAATGCTATCTTCAGATTTATTACTCTTACAATTTCAATGTACTAACTTATGATGGTCAACATATAATCAAAAGATCACTTAATTTTTATCAGACTTGTGAGTGTCGTATTCAGTACCTGCATTTTGATACAATTCAGTCTAGAAGAAATCTTTAAATTTTACAACATCATTCAGTTATTGCATCGTTAAAGTGCATACTTCTGAAGTGGGGTCCAGAATGTTTGATGTTGCAGGATCAGTCTATAATTCTATAGGTGCCACTCTTCTGGCTACACCGCTCTGAGCAGTTTTCTGCATCTTTCGCCACTGTTTCTTCAGCTTAAGTAATTTAAGAGATTTTGCAGTGGACAAAGAGTATAAGCTTCCCGTGTTTCCCATGTATCTTACCAAAAAATGTTTTCTGTTCTTCTGTTTCCGCCCCAAAAGCTAACATTACCTGTATGACTGATGGTGAAATGGCTACAGCGTGTCTGATTCACTGTGTATCGACAGTATTTTGATCTCAAGAGAGAAGAATATCATATACAACAGTTCACAGTGCTAAATATCTTTGTATCAACGAGTTTACACGTGTATTAACTTTGTTCCAACAGATGGAGCTTCGCGAATTCGTCATTAGCAGTGCAACTCTGTTTTTATCTCAGAAATAATATTTTGTCATTGAATTTATACCATTATGCACTGTACGTGAAACACAGATTGTTTTTCTTTTGATCACTAATTCTAGTATTTTAAGCATGATGGATCCATTATCGGCAGCAAAAGTAGTCACATTATCTTTAGCTCCACACAACAATTCCAGTTCGATTCACGACAAAGTTTGTTATTTTGGCAGTGTGTCTACTGCACACATTTTACAGAATTGTTTTAACCATTTCAGATAATATCTTTTATAGCAAATACGCTTCTCATACCGAGATGACAATGTTTACACAATAGTGAAACTGACTGTACGTAAAAGTAAGCACATCCATGTAAAAGAAAAAACTAAGTACTACAATAGCAATTCTGTCAGACTCTATGTAGTAGTGTCACAAAGACACACAACCGCGGGGAAAGCTATTCAACAAATGTCATCCAAAGTGCAATAATGAATTCCAAGTTAGGAAGACATAAAAATATGAATCAGTGAACTTGCTGGAAGACGTAATTACGACTGTAATGGAAATGAGATGTAGGTATGCTGGATATGTAGCCTCGCGAATAAATGCTGCATGATCCAAGGAAGTCTCCTGTTAGATTACAGTGCATATAAAAACAAGAGCTTAGTTAAGAAGCGACGAAGAAAGAGTATAGTTTAACGTCCCGTCGACATCGAGATTATTAGACACGGAGCACACGCTCGAAATGTTTCACAGGTGGGTAGGGAAATTCAAAGGAACTTTCTCGTCATTTTCCTGGAACTGTTTAGGAATATCGTGGGAAACCAAAGTTATAGTGATCAGACACGCATTCGACCCGTCGTTCTACCGAAAGCGAGCCCAGTGTGCTAACCACTGCACCACCTCGCTCGCTGCTTCGTTTAGGAAGGTATATGACACTAGCAACATACAGGAGTAAAGAGGATGTAAGTAGGCTAAGACTGTAACGGATAGATGAGTCTAGAGATGCATTTACCTAGCAGGTGTGAAATAGTTGATGATGAAAATTTGGTGAATGCGAGAAGGTCTAGATGGAAAGCTCTAAAGTTAAATTTTTCGTTTGTGTGCGTAGCTGCTTTATAATTATTGGAAGTACGAATATTTTAAGTCAGTCTTTGTACCTACAAAAAATACGTCTTTTTTTGCAAGAAACGCGTTTTGTTTTATTGAAAGAAAGAACACCAGTGGTGGTATTTTATGCCTGGTTTTAGGTCACGTCGGAAAACACCGAATGTTTCCACTATTTTACAGTATTTCTTCGTCTGTCGATTCTGTTCAAATCCCACATTGCTTTGCAGAACGAAGCACTGCTTGATGTTAAACACAACTTAATGTAGGGGAGGGGAGGGGAGGCGGTGGGAGGGGGAGCAGCACATCAACTGAAACTCGCCACTGTGTTCCGCGAACCAAATACATGATACTCCTGACCTTGTGACATGGCGCATTATCTTGCTGAAAAATGCAACTGCCATCGGCAAACGCGATCGTCATTCAAACAGTGTATGATTCTCCTTGGCCGTCATGGTGCCATCCACGAGCCCCACTGAACCCACGTGAATGTTCCCCAGTGCATAATGGAGCCGCAGTAGAGGCGTCAAGCTGTTCTCCTGGAACACGATGGATTCGCGCCCTCCCATCGGCATGATGAAGAAGTTATCAGGATTCATCAAACCATGCAAGTCCCTGCCACTGCACCAATGTCCTGTGCCGATGGCCACGTGGCCATGTCAGTTTTAGTTGCCATTGTGGTGTTGTTAATTTTGGCCAATGCATGGATCGTCGTTTTCAGTGTTCGGTGCACTGTGTGTTCCGACACGTACTCTGCTCAGTATTAAAGTCTAATGTTAGTTCCGCCACATTTCGTCGCCTGTCTTGTTTTACCAATCTGCCCAGCCTACGACGACCGACATCTGTAATGTGGGGTCGCCGCATAACCCCACGTGGTTTCCACCTGAGCACTCCTCGAACCCCCGACAAGACGTGCAGTCTCCGACATGCTCGTGCCGAGCCTCGGGCCCTCACAATCTGCCCTCTGTCAAGGTCAGATGGATCGCGCGTCTTCCGTGTCTACTCACGGACAGCACGATCGCTGATACCACATGCACCGTGTGTGTGTCTGACTAGCAGTCATTCCTCGCCAGGTGAGGCTACTATTACCTGGACGGGTTTATATCGGTGGTCATAATGTTCTGGCAGATCAGAGTATATCACAAGAGGAAAGATAGATACTGCCTACAGGAAAATTAAAGAGACCTTTGAAGAAAAGAGAAGCAGCTGTATGAATACCAAGAACGCAGATGGAAAATCAGTTGTAAGCAATGAAGGGCCAGTACAAGGGAGGTCATCTTGCAGAGAACACTGCAGAAATGGAAGAAGACGTAGAGGAAGAGAAGATGGGAGTCATGATACTGCGACCAGGATTTGACAGAGCTCTGAAAGATCCAAGTCGAAACAAGGCCCCGGGAGCAGACGACATTCCGTCAGACTTTTCGATAGGCTTGGGAGAGCCAGTAATGACAAAACTCTTCCATCTGGTGTGTAAGATACACGAGAGTGGCAAAACGCCCTCATATTTCAGGAAGTAATTCCAGTTCCGAAGAAAGTAGGCGTTGAAAGGTTTGAATATTATCGAACTATCAGTTTAATAAGTCATGGTTGCAAAATAGTAACACGAAATCCTTACAGAAGAATGGAGAAACTGGTAGAAACCGACTTCAGGGAAGATCAGTTTGGATTCGGGATAAATGCTGGAACAAGCGGAGCGGTAGTGACCCTAACACTTATCTTAGAAGATACGACAAGGAAAGGCAAGCCTACTTTTACAGCACTTGTAGACTTAGAGAAAGCTTTTGACAGTGTTGAACACTCTGTTTGAAATTCTGAAGGTATCAGGGTTAAAACACAATGAGCGAAAGGCTATTTACAACTTCTACAAAAACCAGACGGCAGTTATAAGAGTAGAAGGGGATAAAAGGAAGCAGTGATTGACAAGGAAGTGAGACAGGGTTGTACCTTATCCCCGATGTTGTTCATGTTGAACAATGAGCAGGCAACAATGGAAACAAAAGAAAATTTGGAGAAGGAATTAAAGTCCGGCGAAGAGAAATAAAACTGCCATGTTTGCCGATGACATTGTAATTCTGTCAGAGACAGACGAGTACTGTTATTTGGGCAGCAGAATAAAAGATTATAGCCGAAGCAGAGACGACATAAAGTGTAGGCTGGCAATGGCAACAAAAGCGTTTCTGAAGAAAAGAAATTTGTTACATCGAATATACATTTAAGTGTTACGAAATCTTTTCTGAAAGTATTTGGCGTGTGGCCATGTATGGATGTGAAATAGAGAGATAAATACACTCCTGGAAATGGAAAAAAGAACACATTGACACCGGTGTGTCAGACCCACCATACTTGCTCCGGACACTGCGAGAGGGCTGTACAAGCAATGATCACACGCACGGCACAGCGGACACACCAGGAACCGCGGTGTTGGCCGTCGAATAGCGCTAGCTGCGCAGCATTTGTGCACCGCCGCCGTCAGTGTCAGCCAGTTTGCCGTGGCATACGGATCTCCATCGCAGTCTTTAACACCGGTAGCATGCCGCGACAGCGTGGACGTGAACCGTATGTGCAGTTGACGGACTTTGAGCGAGGGCGTATAGTGGGCATGCGGGAGGCCGGTTGGACGTACCGCCGAATTGCTCAACACGTGGGGCGTGAGGTCTCCACAGTACATCGATGTTGTCGCCAGTGGTCGGCGGAAGGTGCACGTGCCCGTCGACCTGGGACCGGACCGCAGCGACGCACGGATGCACGCCAAGACCGTAGGATCCTACGCAGTGCCGTAGGGGACCGCACCGCCACTTCCCAGCAAATTAGGGACACTGTTGCTCCTGGGGTATCGGCGAGGACCATTCGCAACCGTCTCCATGAAGCTGGGCTACGGTCCCGCACACCGTTAGGCCGTCTTCCGCTCACGCCCCAACATCGTGCAGCCCGCCTCCAGTGGTGTCGCGACAGGCGTGAATGGAGGGACGAATGGAGACGTGTCGTCTTCAGCGATGAGAGTCGCTTCTGCCTTGGTGCCAATGATGGTCGTATGCGTGTTTGGCGCCGTGCAGGTGAGCGCCACAATCAGGACTGCATACGACCGAGGCACACAGAGCCAACACCCGGCATCATGGTGTGGGGAGCGATCTCCTACACTGGCCGTACACCACTGGTGATCGTCGAGGGGACACTGAATAGTGCACGGTACATCCAAACCGTCATCGAACCCATCGTTCTACCATTCCTAGACCGGCAAGGGAACTTGCTGTTCCAACAGGACAATGCACGTCCGCATGTATCCCGTGCCACCCAACGTGCTCTAGAATATGTAAGTCAACTACCCTGGCCAGCAAGATCTCCGGATCTGTCCCCCATTGAGCATGTTTGGGACTGGATGAAGCGTCGTCTCACGCGGTCTGCACGTCCAGCACGAACGCTGGTCCAACTGAGGCGCCAGGTGGAAATGGCATGGCAAGCCGTTCCACAGGACTACATCCAGCATCTCTACGATCGTCTCCATGGGAGAATAGCAGCCTGCATTGCTGCGAAAGGTGGATATACACTGTACTAGTGCCGACATTGTGCATGCTGTGTTGCCTGTGTCTATGTGCCTGTGGTTCTGTCAGTGTGATCATGTGATGTATCTGACCCCAGGAATGTGTCAATAAAGTTTCCCCTTCCTGGGACAATGAATTCACGGTGTTCTTATTTCAATTTCCAGGAGTGTACTTTACACAGACAGAGAATACTTGGTGCTACGTAATAATGCTGAAGATTAGATTGGTAGATCACATTACTGATGAGAAGGTACTGAATGGAACTGCGGAGAAAACAACTTTGTGGCACAACCTGACTAGACGAGGGGATCGGTTGATAGGACACATTCTGAGATATCAAGATGGTTCAAATGGCTCTGAGCACTATGGGACTCAACTTCTAAGGTCATTAGTCCCCTAGAACTTAGAACTAGTTAAACCTAACTAACCTAAGGACATCACACACTTCCATGCCCGAGGCAGGATTCGAACCTGCGACCGTAGCGGTCTCGCGGTTCCAGACTGCAGCGCCTAGAACCGCACGGCCACTTCGGCCGGCCGAGATATCAAGAGGTCACCAATGTAGTCTTGGGTGGAAGTATGCGTGTAATAATTGCAGACGGAGAGAAAGAGATGAATACATTGAGCAGATTCAGGACTATGTAGGTTGCAGTAGTTATTAGGATATGAAGGGGCTTCCACAGGATGGAGTAGCATGGAGAGTTGCATCAAGACAGTCTTCGGACTGCAGATCACAGCAACAACAGTAATTTTTATTTATTTATTTTTTTACACGTCAAGTTCCGTAGGACCAAACTGAGGAGCAAATCTCATGGAACGTGTCAGTACATGATATTACAACATAAAAGTAATAACTGGTAAAAATAAATGTTTATGAACCCGAAAAAAGTTAGTCCGTTAGTTTCAGTAAACGCAGTCAGCAATACAATAAGAATCAGCTTACTTTTTCAAGGAACTACTCGACGGAATAGAAAGAGTGACCCATGAGGAAACTCTTCAGTTTCGATTTGAAAGCGCGTGGATAACTGCTAAGATTTTTCAATTCGGGTGGTAGCTTATTGAACAGGGATGCAGCAGTATACTGCACACCTTTCTGCACAAGACTTAAGGAAGTCCGATTCTAATGCTCGTTGGATTTCTGCCGAGTATTAACTAAGGGAAACTTGCTTATTCTTGGGAAGAAGCTAATATTGTTAACAAGAAATGACAGTAAGGAATAAATATATTTAGAGGCCAATGTCAAAATACCCAGACTCGTGACCAGGGGTCGACAAGAGGTTCGCGAACTTACAGAGCTTATTGCCCGAATAGCCCGTTTCTGAGCAAAAAATATTCTTTTAGAATGGGAAGAGTTAGCCCAAAATATAATACCATACGACATAAGTGAATGAAAATAAGCAACTTGGACCAATTTTCGTGTCGAACGTTCACTCACTTCAGATACCGTTCGAATAGTAAAAATGGCAGAATCACGTCTTTGAACAAGATCCTGAACGTGGGTTTTCCACGACAGCTTACTATCTATCAAAACTTTTGAACTGTTCAGTTTCACTAACCGTCATGAACTGCACTATTTGATACCGAGCTAATGTTGCACATAACATTCTTTACTACCAAGCTGGTGTCATCAGCAAACAGAAATCTTTTAAAGTTACCTGTAATACTAGAGGGCATATCATTTATATAAATAATGAACACGGGCGCCAACACTGATCCCTGGGGTACCTCCCACCTGACCGTACCCCACTCAGACCCTACATCACAGCCATTCTCAAAAATTGTGAATAATGACCTTTACCTGTCTGTTGCTAAAGTAAGAGGTGAACCAATTGTGAGCTACGCCCCGTATTGCGTAATGGTCGAACATATGGTGCAATATCTTGTGATCAACACAATCAAATGCCTTAGTTTAAACATAAAATACGCCTAATGTGGTACCACTATAAGAAATGCACAGTTCTACAAAATAATCAACACTAGCATACGAAGCAATACGTCAAAAACTTTCAAACAGACGACGTTTCCCGAGGTGAGCGAAAAAAAAATGTTCAAATGTGTATGAAATCTTATAGGACTTAACTGCTAAGGTCATCAGTCCCTAAGCTTAAACACTACTTAACCTAAATTATCCTAAGGACAAACAAACACAACCATTCCCGAGGGAGGACTAGAACCTCCGACGGGACCAGCAGGTGTAAAATACCACCGCAGATGATGTTTTATTCGAATAAAACAAAATGCGTTTGGGGACAAAAACATGCACTTCCTTTTATTTGGAAAAACGGATTTAAAATACCTTCAATGACTATAACTGCAATGCGCAATTTGATTGAGAACCAATAAACACGCAAAGGATCAGTAGGGTTTTCAAGAACAGAACGCCCATTTACTAACCTGTTTCATTATTTTGCAGGACTTTAAGCTTAGGAACCGTTTTAAATTACGTTTAAAGCTTATAGGAAGTCCCTTAGTACTCTCATTATACCTCTATTTTTAAATTCACAGTGGAATCCGTTAGACAGGCTGCCTCCTATTAGCACTGAGTGGCCGCGTGACCAGGTGGCCTTTGTATGCGTTTAGTACACAGATTCCTAATTGTGAAAATTTCCTGAATTTCCTGCCCTAGTATGGCCAATGAATAAAAATGTTGTATAGGTTAGCGTCCTCTGCAACAGTAATGAAAGTCTTATTTAGACCAAAGGCGTTCCGCTTTATTCTAAAGAATCATCAGTGGTCACTGTAACTATAAGGTTATTTCTCTTACCCTTTTATTGGCATTCCTTAACTTCATATTATAAACAGTACTAACTGTAGCAATATACTAACTGTAGCAATATCAAGATATTTTCCATAACACACATTACCAAGGGTGGGGGGTGGGAGGTGAAGGTTGGTATTTTGTGCCAACCTTAAAAAAATTGAAGAAAACAAAATCCATTAATTATTACGAATTATATTAACAATACACTTTTTAACAAGGTACTGATGTGCAAGTACGATCCAGAACCTGAAAATAATTAATACACTTTCAAAATGTTCAAATTTGTGTGAATTCCTAAGGGACGAAACTGCTGAGGTCAACCTTCCCTAGACTTACACACTACTTAAACTAACTTATGCTAAGACAACACACACACACCCATGCCCGATAGAGGACTCGAACCTCCGGCGGGAGAGTCCGCGCAATCCGTGACATGGCGCCTAAAAGCGCGCGGCTACTCCGAGCGGCAAACACACGTCCAGTTAGATGTACTACCGACTTCACGACCACCACAAAATAGTTAAAAAACGCAAATTTCGTCCATTGTTCTTGAATTTTACTCTCGTCGTACTTTTTAAAGGCAATCTAATATATAAGTAAGGCCACGAACTTCGAAATATTGATTATCACATTCGGCGGAAAAAAGAAATGTATTACTGAGATTGAAATTTTTGTGTTACACATTACTGAAAAATTTAAGAGAGATGCGAAATTGATGGAAGAATTCGTTAGGCACAATAAATAGAGCTTCAAGCGCCGATAGAAAGCACTGAAGCTGAAATCGTTACAGAAACAGAAAGCTGGCTAAAGTCGGAGATAAATTCTGTCGAAATTTTTACAGAGGCGCAAACTGTGTTCAGAAAGGATAGATTGAATAAAGTAGGTGGCGGTGTTTAGTGAAGTTGAAATAAGTAGTTCCTGCGAATTGCTATGGATAGAGGCGATACTTAACAGCCGTACCAAAATAATAATTGGCTCCTTCTACCGACCCCCCCCCCCCCCGATGGTTTGAAGAAAACTTGAATCTCATTACAAATAAGTACACCACTCATACAGTTATAATTGTTGGAGGCTTCAATCTACCCTCGATTTGTTGGCGAAAATACATGTTCAAAACCGGTGGTAGACATAAAACATTTCCCGAAATTATACTAAATGCTTTCTCTGAGAATTACTTTGAACAAACGAACGAATTGTAAATAGTTGTGAAAACACACTTGACCTCTTAGCCACAAATAATCCTGATCTAATAGAGAGCCTCATGCCGGATACAGGGATTAGTGAATAAAACGTTATTGTAGAGAGGCTGAAAACAATATCAACCAAAACCACTAAAAATAGACGCAAAATATATCTATTTAAAACAGCAGATAAAAATTCGCTTGATGCCTTCCTAAGAGAGAGTCTCCATTCCTACCAAACCAATTATGTAAGTGTAGACCAGATATGGCTCAAATTATTCATAGCGCATAAATTAATAAGAGACGGGACTGATCCACCAATGATACACAAAATACGTCAGAACACTGCTGCAGAAGCAAATTCAGAAGAACGCAAAATCCCCAAGACTGGCTAAGTTTCACGGAAGCTCGAAATTTAGTGCGGACGTCAATGCGAGATGCTTTTAATAGTTTCCACAATGAAACATTGTCTCGAAATATCATAGAAACCCCAAAGAGATTCTGGTCGTATGTAAAGAACACCAGTGGCAAAAAACAGTCAATACCGCCATTGTGCGATAGCGATGGAAATGTTACCGATGATGTTGCCACTAAAGCGAAGTTACTAAATACAATTTTCCGTAATTCCTTCACGAAAGAACTTGAAGTAAATAATCCAGAATTCGAAACCAAAACAGCTGTTTGCATGAGTGACATAAAAGTAGATATCTTAGGTGTTGCGAAACAACTCAAATCGCTTAATAAAGGCAAGTCTTCCGTTCCAGATGGTATACCAATCAGGTTCCTTTCAGAGTATGCAGACACAATAGCTCCTTTCTTAGCAATCATATACAACCGCTCACTTGACGAAAGGTCTGTTTCTAAAGACTGGAAAGTAGCACAGGTCACACCAATATTCAAGAAAGGAAATAGGAGTAACTCATTGAATTACAGACCCAAATCACTGACCTCAATTTGCAGTAGGATTTTGGAGCATATATTGTACTCGAACATTATGAATCACCTTGAAGAAAATTACTTATTGACAAATAACCAACACGGATTCAGAAAATGTCGTTCTTGTGCAACATAGCTGGGTCTTTATTCCCATGAACTAATGAGTGCTGTCAACAAGGGATCTCAGATCGATTCCATATTCCTAGATTTCCAGAAGGCTTTTGATACCGTTCCTCACAAGCGACTATTAATCAAATTGCGTACATGTGGAGTATCGTCTCAGTTGTGTGACTGGATTCGTGATTTCCTCTCAGAGAGGTCACAGTTCGTAGTGATAGGCGATAAATCATTGTGTAGAACAGAAGTTCTGCGTTCCGCAAGGTAGTGTCACAGGCCCTCTGCTGTTCCCGATTTACATAAGTGATGTAGGTGATAATCTGAGCAGCCCCCTTAGGTAGTTTGCAGATGATACTGTAATTTACCGTCTAGTAAAATCATCAGACGATCGATTCCAATTACAAAATGATCTAGAGAGAATTTCTGTATGGTGCTAAAAGTGGCAATTAGCACTAAACAAAGAAAAGTGCAAGGTCATCCGCATGGGTACTAAAAGAAATCCGATAAATTTTGGGTATACGATAAATCGCACAAATCTAAGGGCTGTCAATTCGACTAAATACCTAGGAATTACAATTACGAGCAACTTAAATTGGAAAGACCACATAGGTAATACTTTTGGGGAAGGCGAAACAAAGACTGCGCTTTGTGGACAGAACACCTAGAAGGTGCGACAAACCCACTAAAGAGAAAGCCTACATTACACTTGTCCGTCCGCTGCTGGAATATTGCTGCGCGGTGTGGGAGCCTTTGCAGGTAGGATTGACGGAGGACATCGAAATGGTGCAAAGATGGGCAGGCTGTTTCGTGTTATCGTCCAATAGGGGTGAGAGTGTCACTGATATGATACCCGAGTTGGGGCGGCAGTCACTGAAACAAAGATGGTTTTTTTTTGCGGCGAGATCTAATTACGAAATTTCAATCACCAACTTTCTCTTCAGAATTCGAAACTATTATGTTGACACCCACCTACGTTGGGAGAAATGATCAATAAAATAAGAGAAATCAGAGCTCAAATGGAAAAATTTAGGTGCTCCTTTTTCCCACGCGCCATTCGAGAGTGGAATGGTAGAGAAGTAGTATGAAAATGGTTCGATGAACCCTCTGCCAGGCACTTAAGTGTGAATTGCAGAATAACCATGTAGATGTAGAGAGGTAGATATTTTCTCAAAATTTAAAATACAAAGTAAGTGATTAAATTACTATTTTTTTCAAAAGGTTAGCTTAAAATAACATCCTTCCTTCCCCCCCCCCCCCCCCGCCCTTGATATTGCAAGGTTAATTTTTATCGTTATTTGCGGATTTTTCTTCCACATAAACTGCCGCTTGTGGAAAGTGCAGCACCGGGAAGGGATTACCCGAATAGCGCCACACTTGGTGGAAGTGGCGACGGGTGTGCAAGGAATACGTGATATGTTTTGCAGCGAGATGGGATACACGTAGGCCGAGCACAGTCCTATCATGTCGGTGCGATAGGATCGGTGTTGCGCATAGTGCAGTAGGTGCAGAGCTGTCACACAAGGTGGAAACAGTGAGTGTCAGTATGCCTTGTCGATGTCAAAGAGAGCCATATCGGTATGTGAGCGAGCTCGAACGGGGCAGAATGATCGGTCTCCGGGAAACGGGGTTATCACACCGTGACATTTCGGATGAGTCCCGCCTCAACGTGTCCTACTGTGATAGGTACATATGTGTCCGGCGGTACCGTGGTGAGCGCAACATGGAGGGCTGCATTGTGGAGCGGCATAGCGGACAAACAGCAGGTGTGATGGTTTGGGGCGCCATTTGTTACAACAAACGGTATCGACTCGTATGTGTTGCGGGCACTTTGAACAGCAACCGGTACCTAACGGAGGTTGTGAAGCCTGAGGTACTCCCCCAGCTTCAGGTGCTACGGTCGCAGGTTCGAATCCTGCCTCGGGCATAGATGTGTGTGATGTCCTTAGGTTAGTTAGCTTTAAGTAGTTCTAAGTTCTAGGTGACTAATGACCACAGCAGTTGAGTCCCATAGTGCTCAGAGCCATTTCTGAACCAGCTTCAGGCATCTCCACAGGCCACATTTCAACAGGACAATGACCGTCGACATATTGCGAGGAATGTGCAGGCCTTCTTCAAAGTGCGACGGGCACCATTGCTTCCCTGGCCTGCACGTTCGCCAGACATGTCGCCCATCGAACATGTCTGGGATGTGGTTGGTCGGCACCTGGTGCGTCACGGTCCTCCAGTGACTGGTGTCACGGATTTGTGGGCTCGGATACAAACTGCGTGGTGGAGGGAAATCCCTCAGGAACGTATTCAGAACCTTATAGATTCAACGCCACGGCGTATAGCAGCTCTAATTGCAGCGCATGGTGGCCACACGACTTACTGAATGGTAGGGTCAAAGGACATGTACAGATTTGAGGAGGTAATCATTTGTTACTTGTCGTGTTCCTAACCTGTGGTATTAAATTAATTATTGAATTCATGTGTTTCCTTCTTGGAGTTGCAGTTTCCACAAACGGTGGTGTACGCGTGCTAGATTCTAACACATAATATTTTCACTAACACTAAATACATTAATTGAGTAACTGCTTATATTTTCCGATTAGTGTGTGTGTGTGTGTGTGTGTGTGTGTACATAAAAACTGGGAAACTGCTTACGACATTTGTAACCGTAAGAAAAAGTGCTCAAGATAAATTTTGAGCTGCTGTTAGAACTTGGGAAACTGTCTGCGATGTGGACATTCTACAGTAAAAGTGTGCATCCCTAGGTCTTACTCTTTCTCGTCGTCAGTAATCGTGTTTTTGTGATGAACAAACCACTTCTGTTGTCGTCATATGCTGCAAGGAACACAGTTTTTGCTTCACGCATTGTACGTAATCCACTGAACTAGTGAGGTGAACAGCCGCAGTCAGAGGTTCCTGGTAGGAATGAGAGACGATGTGCGACCAGTAAACAGCGATGTGCCACGTGCGAGGCTTTAGCGGAAAATCCAACGAGACCGCCTGTGAGCAGCGAGGTGCAATGTTCCAGCAGCAGCGAGCAGCGAGTTGCCAGCAGGTGCGGCTGCGGCGTAAACGTACCCTTGCTTCCAGTAGATCTGCATCGATTCTGCACGATCTGCGCCACGAGTGCCTCCTGCTTATGCAGCCATTCTGCGGGAACGAATTGCGGCACGTGCAATTGAGTTTTGTCGAGACGAAAGCCCCACGCTGCTGCCGTCCCAGGAGCTCGTAACTACCTGAAATGTAGTTGATTCGGCGATATACTTGGTAAGGTGGTTTCGAAAGGACTACGTACTGTTTGTTGTACAAATCTCATGAATGTATAAAGTAATTTTGCGTTAAATGTGTACCAGCGCGTGTGAGTTAGGTGCGTGTTGCATTGCTTCAGTATTGAAAGGTCAGAGCTGTGCACTGGATATTGCTCTTTTTTTTTTTTGCACTGTTATATGGAGTTTTACTAGAAGATCAGATTCGTTACCTGTCAGAAGACTCTGAGTGGCGTTTCGTCAGTGTTTACTGCACTTCATTTATCTTTCAGTTGTCAATTTTTGATTCCTGTACAGAGAGCACTATCTTAAAAAGCAGAAAAGCACGCTACAGAAAAGAAAATTAAGGTTTTTTTTCCAAATTTAGGATGACTCTAGCAGAGACTCTTCCGTCTTCGACGACAAGACGACTAAAGGGTGTGAGGCACTGGGTAATGTGCCGACCCTTAAATGTTTCGCAATTATCCCTCATAAATAAATTGCCATGTGATTGTTTCCATGTTGTAGCAGCTATTTCCTGCGTTAAGGACAGGATTCAGTGCATTGCAACAATAACTGTTACATATCTTTTCAAGATGGCTTCACTGTCTAGACCTGTCCTCCTTCTGCGTTGAAAGGGAACATACCGCCCAACATTGAAAATAGGTACAACATACTTCATTATTTTTGTCAGAACAACACATTTTCTTTGTAAAATAACTCAATTTCAATTAATACGGCGAAGCCGGATACCAGTGTGGGAAAGAATGACAATTTATTTATTTAATTGATCACATGTGCACTCCCACAAAGTAAATCCCTACATCCAGTTTGGTGAGATCTGTGAAATGAATGAATGTATGGTCGTCTGCTAACCGCAGATAGTGAATGTGAATATATGATCATCTTTGAGACGATCCTTTGGCCACCTTTGGTGGGACCAAAGACATGAAATTTACCTGAGCTTTGAGCGCCTGAAATGTGGCTGACCAATACGGTAGCAAGGTGCTCCCCCACTTCAGCAGAGGTGCGAGAGGACCTGAAGAACGGCCATGTTTCAGCACTCTGCCGCTGGATCTTGTGCTGTTAAGACCTGTTTTAGTTGTGCTCCGTAAGGACAAAAGAGTGGAGACATGGTATGCATGTGGAATATTTAAGAGCAGTTTGAAATAATAATTTCTCTATTTCAGGAACTTTTGTGGGGAGAATTAAATGTCAGGTTGGTAATATTAATGAGATTGTAGTAATCTTCGGAAGTGACCAACGGTCACAATGAAACCACGTGTAGCAATAAGTTGAAATACTTCCGTGTGCTTAAGTTAAGCTGAATTACTAGCGTGTGTACAATAAGTTGAAATATTTAAGAAATAGCGTGTGTACCATAAGTTGAAATATTTAAGAAATGGCGTGTGCAGGACTTGAAATTAGAGACGAGTACTTCCACGTGGTGAGTACTGTGTGAGTCTCAATCTGCGTATGAGACAAAGGATAAAGAGAAGTACTCGTCCATGGTATCGGTTGAGGACTCGCGTGTGTGATGAATATGTTCTTAATATTACTCTGCGTGATATGATTCCGTGTGACGCTAGATTCAAACTCTGAGAGAGAAGCAAGGTGAGTCGGCCGTCTATCCAGCAACACCACTTGGCTTGCATTGCACAGGAAGACGTGCATATATCTCCAGAGTTCATAGTAGGAAAGTAGAATTACAAAGTAGGGCAGTGTCGTGTGAAACTGGGATAAATACTAATTGAAGTGGGAGAACTGAAAGTGATAGTGTTGTGACTATTTATTGCATTGTATTCCATGTTGTAGTGTGGTGTATGTCACGTAATTTGGGTATGTGTGGTTTGCATGGGAGAGTAGCAAGGTAGTTTCAAAAGATTAGTGGGTTATGCGTGTTCATTTTGTACTGCTCGGTCTGGAAAAAAATGGTTCAAATGGCTCTGAGCACTATGGGACTCAACTGCTGTGGTCATAAGTCCCCTAGAACTTAGAACTACTTAAACCTAACCAACCTAAGGACATCACACACATCCATGCCCGAGGCAGGATTCGAACCTGCGGCCGTAGCGGTCGTGCGGTTCCAGACTGTAGCGCCTTTAACCGCTCGGCCAGTCCGGCCGGCCTCGGTCTGGGGGAAAGTTTGGTGATGATGATTGTGAGAGTCGAAGGGTGAGAAATAATAAAAGATCCACCATCCTATCCAGAAAGTGCACTGTAGCATTAAATAGTTACGCGACCATAAGATAGAGATTCACCAATGTAAAGCCATGCTCACTGGGCGGAATTTATCATGTGTTATTGTTGTAGGTTATAGAATTTGTGTGTTTAGGTTATAGAATTTATCGGAATAAATAAGGTAGTGAAAAGAAAAAGATTGGTGGCCTTTTCCTTCGAATTGTATGTTGTCATGATATCCAGAATTTATAATGTGTGCGCCACTCATATTCAGTGCGATGGCCACGTATTGACAAAAGCCGTTAAATAACAAAGAAAGAAAATGTGGTATTGCCAGTGCGTAGTGAACAGTCAGAGTTCTGTAAATTACTGATAGTCAGATGCGTGTTTCCGTTGCGTATTAATTATATAGGAGGATAACTTGTAACTTAATTGTGAGTACTAGAGTTCACGCTACTCGATAAATAAGAATGAATCCACTCGCTTGGCGGACCACTCATCTTGCAGGCCTGACTGCTTGATGCCACAGTATGAGCAAGGCATGTGGGTGCCTCTCAGCGTAATATTCCACAAAACGATTTCAGTTCACCATAGCTGTTTGTTTTTATCTTCACATCTGAGAGTGCAATGCTGTATGAACTTCTTCAATAGCAACAAACATGAGATGTATCTTGTTCATGCAATCCAAAGACTTTTATCGAGAAACTATCGCTTCACAAGCTGAGAGCAACACGAACGAAATTAAGAGTGCTAATCACACTCTAGTGAAGTCTGATACAGTCCTGACGCTATCTCATGCTCTCGGCGCCAAAGCTCAGATACAGGGTGGTTCGTTGATCGTGACCGGGCCAAATATCTCTCGAGATAAGCGTCAAACGAAAAAACTACAAGAACGAAACTTGTCTAGCTTGAAGTGGGAAAACAGATGGCGCTATGGCTGGCCCGCTAGATGGCGCTGCCATAGGTCAAACGGATATCAGCTGCGTTTTTTTAAATAGTAACCCCCATTTTTATTACATATTTGTGTAGTATTTAAAGAAATATGAATGTTTTAGATGGATCACTTTTTTCCCTTTGTGATAGATGGCGCTGTAATAGTCACAAACGTATGGCTCACAATTTTAGACGAACAGTTGGTAACAGGTAGGATTTTTAAATTAAAATATAGAACTTAGGTACATTTCAACATCTTATTTCGGTTGTTACAATGTGATACATGTGCCTTTGTGAACATATCATTTCTGACAACGCATGATGTTACAGCGTGATTACCTGTAAATACCACATTAATGCAATAAATGCTCAAAATGATGTCCGTCAACCTCAATGCATTTGGCAATACGTGTAACGACATTCCTCTCAACAGCGAGTAGTTGGTCTTCCGTAATGTTCGCACGTGCATTGACAATGCGCTGACGCATGTTGTCAGGCGTTGTCGGTGGATCATGATGGAAAATATCCTTGAACTTTCCCCACGGAAAGAAATCCGGGGATGTCAGATCCGGTGAACGTGCGGCCGATGGTATGGTGCTTCGACGACCAATCCACCTGTCACGAAATATGCTATTCAATACCGATTCAACCGCACTCGAGCTATGTGCCGGACATCCGTCATGTTGGAAGTACATCGCCATTCTGTCATGCAGTGAAACATCTTGTAGTAACATCGGTAGAACATTACTTAGGAAATCAGCATACATTGCACCATTTTGTACCATACATTAACCCGCCAAGGTCGCTGATGTTCCACTAGTCGCAGCCATCGTGGATTTTCCGTTGTCCAATAGTGCATATTATGCCGGTTTACGTTACCTCTGTTGGTAAATGACGCTTCGTCGCTAAATAGAAAGAGTGCAAAAAATCTATCATCATTCAGTAATTTCTGTTGTGCCCAGTGGCAGAACTGTACACATCAGACCCAGAATGCTTTGTGAACTTTCCGTATCTCTAATCCTAGCGGTCCACCGGAAAAATAGACCGCAGACAATGAGGGCAGGTGGCTATTTTTTGAACTATCGGAGAAAGCAAAACTGTTGTCAGGAGTTTCCCCCTCTCTTGTGATGAGTGCTAGAGAAGTACGCAGCAAGATGCCAGCCGCCAGTTAGATCTCTAGTTTCGTCGTTAGTCTTTGTTACAAGAGGAAATGCTCACGCCTTCCCCTTCCATTCGCAATATTTTCGAAACATCTGAACTAATCAGGAAAACCCCGCGCTTTCCGGTGGCTCACAAACAACCTCCGCTGGCACTGCCCAGACGACTTGGACGGTATGACGTCATCAGTGAGAAGGCTGTTCTCTCCAGCGCATTCCTGTCAGGTTTTATAATGAAGGACTGCTGGCTTGGCTGAGAACATTGTGCAAGCGACTCTCCGATACAATGTCGCCAGTCTGTGTTGTATGAGGACCACATAGGCCACTCTTCCCAGGAGACACGCGACCCCAGTGGGAACACCATCATGCTAGAACATTACAGCAGACAAAAATACTATTATTTTAATAAAATCTGACTTTCTTGTTCCTCGTAATTATAAGAAGAGTAATTATACGAAGCTAAGTCAGAAATGATGGCATAACTTTTCTTACAATCTTCATACTGACCTCTGTCGCAGTCTATTTCATTGTTATGCTGTCGTGGTCCAGCTAGGAAAGACTCATCCTAATTCCTCGTCTTCCTTTCACTGCAGATAGACCACGGCCGCTCGGTTAGAACTTTGCACCGAAGTGGAACAACGAGGGGACATACCGTTTTTGTTGGGAGAATGTGTATCGGGGACTAAAATCTGACAAGGACTTTTGGCACAATATAGAAACAGTGTCTTGCCGCAAAGGATTGTCTACGAATTGCTAAATTCAAAAATGAGTGCAAAAGCGTTACGCAGATGGAAGGAGCCGGATGACCATTCACCGTGACAGATGACGACAATAATGAGCGTGCGTGGATCTGGTAGACAGACGAGTGACTGCTGATGAAGTGACACATCGTCTGCAAAGTAGTCATGATTCCACCCACAAAATCATCCACAACACACTTGGGTTTCATAAAGGCTCCGTAACATGACTCCACAACAACCAAGAGGGAATAATAAGAGTGGACGATCAAGAACGAAGTGCTCGTATTAAGAAGGGTGTAAGACAAGGCTGTAACCTTTCGCCCCTACTCTTCAATCTGTACATCGAGGAAGCAATGATGGAAATAAAAGAAAGGTTCAGGAGTGGGATTAAAATACAAGGTGAAAGGATATCAATGATACGATTCGCTGATGACATTGCTATCCTGAGTGAAAGTGAAGAAGAATTAAATGATCTGCTGAACGGAATGGGCAGTCTAATGAGTACACAGTACGGTTTGAGAGTAAATCGGAGAAAGACGAAGGTAATGAGAAGTAGTAGAAATGAGAACAGCGAGAGACTTAACATCAGGATTGATGGTCACGAAGTCGATGAAGTTAAGGAATTCTGCTACCTAGGCAGTAAAATAACCAATGACGGACGGAGCAAGGAGGACATCAAAAGCTCGCTATGGCAAAAAAGGCATTTCTGGCCAAGAGAAGTCTACTAATATCAAATACCGGCCTTAACTTGAGGAAGAAATTTCTGAGGATGTACGTCTGGAGTACAGCATTGTATGGTAGTGAAACATGGACTGTGGGAAAACCGAAACAGAAGAGAATCGAAGCATTTGAGATGTGGTGCTATAGACGAATGTTGAAAATTAGGTGGACTGATAAGGTAAGGAATGAGGAGGTTCTACGCACAATCGGAGAGGAAAGGAATATGTGGAAAACACTGATAAGGAGAAGCAACAGGATAATAGGTCATCTGCTAAGACATGAGGGAATGAGTTCTATGGTACTAGAGGGAGCTGTAGAGGGCAAAAACTGTAGAGGAAGACAGAGATTGGAATGCGTCAAGCAAATAATTGAGGACGTAGGTTGCAAGTGCTACTCTGAGATGAAGAGGTTAGCACAGGAAAGGAATTCGTGGCGGGCCGCATCAAACCAGTCAGTAGACTGATGACCAAAAAAAAAAAAAAACATGACTCCCAAAACAACTCACAGTGTTGCATAAACAAACCCGTTTGGACATCTGCCAAAAACATTTAGACCTCTATGTTAACCAACGTGAAGGCTTCTTAGACAGAATCGTCACTGGTGACGAAACATGAATCCGTCATTACTAGCCTGCAAGTAAACATCAGAGTATGGAATCGAAACATCTACAATGGCCCAGCAGCAAAAGTTCAAAACCCAGCAGTCTGTAGGAAAACTGATTCTCACCGGTTTTCTTTTTTCTTTTTTCTATATGCAGAGCTCAGTATTCGAACATTGCTGACAGAGTGGCACAATGTGAAACATTTGGCATTGCAGCGTCGTGCTTACTGACGGTCCAATGCCCGCAATTCGAAGCAAACGTCGAGGACTAATGGCGGAAGTTGCTGGGTCGTTGCATGACAATGCCCGTTCACATACCGCTGCCCGCACTGCTGAAACGCTCCGGTAACTCAAGCTGAAGAAATAGCTCAGCCTCCATATAGTCCTTATCTTGCCCCTTCCGAATACCAGTCTTGATCCACTCAAAGGGGCATTAGGGGTCCGTCGACTCACCCGGACAAAGAAGTGAAGGACACTGTGCGTCGCTGCTCATCCGGAAACCTCTCTTTACTCGTTTGAGGACATCAGGAAGCTTTTACAACGACGGACCAATTTCGTTGAAAACCAAGGGTACTATATTGGCTAATGATGTTAACGTATGTGTCCTACTTGTATTACAGCAAAAGTATAGCTACATTTTGGATAATTTTGACTTAAACTCGCATATAAATGTTAGCAACAACGAACCTAGCTATTACGCTGATTGTAATAACCTCTGTTCTGTTTCTGCCTACACTGAAATAACGGGCAAAAATTAATCTTATACGACTTTTCATCACAGCAGTGGGTTGTCTCACACCAAGTGCAAATAACGAGACTTACCCCAGCAGCTTCCCATGTTCGCTTCATTAATTTATCTGTTTGTTAGCCTTTACTAAACTGAAATTCCAAGTCAGCTGGCTTGGAGAAAGAGTAAGGAGTGTCGGCCCATATCGTTACTTATTAACCATTTCTAAGAAGCTGGTAGCACTCGCAAACAGGAAAAAAAAATGTAGAGTCAAAAAATGCAGAACGATGCGAAAAATATCTGACAGATACAGTTTAATTGTCCCCTGATTTACTAGAACGGATGTAATATTAGGAGTAACACATTCTTCTTATTTTACACTATTTGAAACAGACGCTAGCAGACTGTTACACAGTTTACAAATCACATTATATGGCATAAAAACATGATAATCACTAAAAATGTATAGCTTCTTTAATACAAAAATCTGATGCAGATTCCATCTATTTATGCGAAAAAGTTTGAAACCATTCATTCTGTTAGTAAGACAAACGTATTAGTTGCATTTTATACTTTATGCGTATTGTTTTATTTCTGCTTTGCAGCGCTAATATTGACATGTTCATGGTGACAAAATGTCATCCGCTTTCTGCCAGTAATCATACCCATCATACAGAATGTCCACGTCTGATTCTGGATGAGATTTCTATTTGTTTTTTCCTTTTTGAGGTGCCTAAGTCATCTCCTAAAAGTTATAATGAATGTAGCCTCATCGAAACTTCGGATCGAGTAATGAAATCATCGATAAAATGTAAATTTTAGCCAGACCCGACTTTATTTTCTCACTCAAATTACTTATTTCTTTATTGAAGCTCATGAACTTTTCTAACTGTGAAATAAAATTTTTCCGTGAACATATTTTTCTACTTATATTTCGTTACGTTATCAGATATCGATCTCAAACCACGAAAATTAGTAGTCACAATTTTAAAAGTATTTGATCTGAAATGAAGGCTATGTCAGATACAATAATTTGTGTTCTTCAGTATTATCTGTAAACAAAACATTGTCTTGATTTATAATTTTATTAATTCTACTATCGACTATGAAATCTATTTCATAAAATAACAGAAAGTTTCTATTTTTCACCTTTTCAAAATTTTCAAGCTCTGTTATTAATAATTAGGCCTACGAATCTTCACTTAAGTAATTATTTTCATAAAACATATGAATCACAGTCGTTAAGAATTTCAACAACGAATTTACATTAACGCTCATTTCATTTACTACCTGTTCTAGAAGATATTGTATACGGGATTCGTAAAATATACAGGGTGGTCCACTGATAGTGACCGAGCCAAATATCTCACGAAATAAGCATCAAACGAAAAAAAAATTAAAAAAAATAAAATAAAGAACGAAACTCGTCTAGCTGAAGTGTGAAGTACACATTCAGGCTTTCCATACTGGTGCGAAGAGCATTGGAAGCTGGAGGCTGTAGAAATATAGAGATGGATTTGCAAGTCAGGTGAGTGTTGTCGCTTCCGTGACTGCGTGTAACGGAGATTGTCACCGTGTGATTTTTAGGAAGGCATGATAGCATTAGATGCCTACCTAAAGCCGCATTGGTGACTCTTATTTGCTCTTATTTGCTATTCCTGAATTAATGAATATTACAGTGGACCTTGTGTTAATGTGCCTTGTTTGTTGACTTTCTAAGTGTACTTCAAAACGGTGCAAATGGCTCTGAGCACTATGGGACCTAACATCTAAGGTCATCAGTCCCGTAGAACTTAGAACTGCTTAAACCTAAGTAACCTGAGGACATCACACACATCCACGCTCGAGGCAGGCCTCGAACCTGCGACCGTAGCGGTCGCGCGGTTCCAGACTGAAGCGCCTAGAACCACTCGTAAGTGTACTCGTTCGTTCCTGAGTCTATCTGGATACCACCTCTCCTTGTGCCATTAGTAAAGCAATTACTTCTGCCACATCCTTTAAAGTCGATTCATTCGCCATCTCTGGAAATAAGATCTCTTTCATACAAAGTTTGCGTGTACCCTGCTGGCCAGTCATGTCTGTAATATGAACTGCGTTTAACGCTTTAATTGGATCATTAATTTTGAAAGGTGACGTTAGTTACGTTTAGTTCTTCCTCTTTTGTGACTTAAATGTGCAGTAATGGAATTCTTTTCGCTATCATTTCGGCAGCTGGTAACGTCTGTGACACTTTGATTATGGATTAATCCGGTTAATGAGCCATATTTCTAAATATAGGAGAGGTTTCTTCGAGAATTGCCATACAGCAGGCTACCGAGATGACAAACATCATTTCAATTAACCTTGTACAGCAAGGAACATACAATATTAGGTACGCTTCATTTAGCTCACCGCGCCAGGATATTTACTCATTATTAACGATTCGGTTAACGATATGGTAATGAGAAGGCGGCCTGGGGGAAAACCGGAAGAAAGGTGAAGGGTTGGAGATACGGTGCTACAGAAGAATGCTGAAAATAATATTAACTGATAAGGTGAGAAACGAGCAGGTACTCCGCAGAACCGGCGAGGAAAACACTGGTAAGAAGAAGGGACAGGATGATAGGACGTAGGTTAAGATATCTACGTCTACATCCATACTCCGCAAGCAACCTGACGGTGTGTGGCGGACGGTAATAACTTCTACTGCACTAGAGGAAGCTGTAGAGGGTAAAAACTGCAGGGTAAGACAAGAGACTGGAATACATCCGGCAGATAATTGAGGACATAGGTTGCAAATACTACACTGCTATGGAAAAGGTGGTTCAATGTAGGAATCTTCGGCGGCCGCATCAGACCAGTTAAAAGACTGATACCTCGAAAAAAGTGTACTTGCGATCCTTTCCTCTTTCTGAGGAATTCTACTATCTATTCAAGTTCGTTGTTTCGTTTTGCTTTAGCTTGTATACTTTTCTCTTGAGTTAATTCTTTCCGTAAGGCTTCAACACTTAGCAGTCGTTGGTGTGTATCTTCTACACTATCAGACACTATACACGAAGTGGTTGGCAAGACATACTTGTCTAACCCTGTTGATTTGTTATCTGTAACAAACCAGTGAATATACAAGCCGTAGTTGCTGTGGGAATGACATGTGTTTCCAGTAGGAGTATTGCGTGTGTTGCAGGGGGCCGGTACTCGGTGTTCCCCTCCGGAGAGCTGCACATCCGGCACGTGACCCCTGAGGACGGCGCGCTGCCCTACCGCTGCGAGACCAGCCACCTGCTCACCGGGGAGGCGAGGGTCAGCTCGGCAGCCGGCAGGTGAGTAAATAACGGTACTGGGAAAACTGCTGCGACGGTTTCCACATCATCTCGGTTCTCCACAGGGGCCAGCGCGCGAAGTACTGCGCCACAACGAAGAGCAGGGAACTAGAGTCTCTGTTAATATTCTCTCTCCAGCAGAAGTCGCAGCCACATGTTCGTATGTATGCCACCTGGGACCTACTCTACAGCCTGAACCTCCAACACTGTCTCACTTGCCACGCAGACAATGAGACGGCTGATGTTTGCCGCTAGCTCTTCGCTACTTGTGCTGCGCTTGAGCATAGAGCACTTTGCTCGCTCCTCGCCCCTCGCCCCTCGCCCGTCTGACAGCAGACATTGGTGTCATACAAACTGCAGCCAGTAACGTTCTCACGCACTGAAATTTGAACCCAGAAAAAGTCGAGGAAATCCCACAGTTTGAACTCCAAACTCGCCAGGCAGGTAAAAGAACTGAGGGCTCTTTGTGTACTAGGAAAAGGACTGTAGGTGGTCGAGAAAGAACTGTAATGTTTTACGATCGTAAGTGATCATGATTTATTGTATTCTTGAAGGACGCGCTCACAACATTTTTATAAATCGTCGGCACTTCAGAAACTACAATGGAAAACATAAAAACCAAATTACAAACACGGAAATTAGAAATCATATTCCTTCTGACAAACTGCCTGTTTGCTTCTGTCTCGGGTTTTTCGGCCGACGTTTGTTTGATAACTTTCCTGATGTTTGGTCAGCTTATGTATTTCTGTAGCTCCCCTGAACAAGCGAGTGTAACTTTTGTAACAGCGAATTTCACTAGGTGTTCGGTCTCAGAAAGCGGGTACTCCGCCACAGCCGATTTCTCTACCTGTCGCAACCTGCAGTACCGCTTATGTTCGGTGATCCTGCTGATGAATGATTGTCCAGTCATTCCAACATAGACTTTTCCTCATGTACATGGTGTATTGAATATTATGGACATTGCAAGTGGGTCCCTTTTCTCCTTTGCCAATCCGAGACACCCTTTGACGTTCTTTTTTATAAATAGTGATTGCGCAGTGTTTTCACAATATACGGCCGATTCCGTCTGATACTCTGGGAAAGTGTGGCACAAAGGCCGTACCTGATATTTTTTTATCCGATGTGTTACTTCGCAGGGTGTTTGTCGCTTCTTATGTATTTGGTGGAGTACCCATTCTCCTTCAGAACCTATTTGAAGTGTTGTATCTCGCGTCTGAGGTGCTGCGGCCCGCCTTCTCGTCTTGCTCGCCTTACGAGTGTGTTAACCACACCTCTTTCCTGGCTGGGGTGGCGATTTGATAGTTTGTGCGGGTATCGGTACGTGTATGTTCGTGTTGGATAAACGCTGTGTTCCAGGTTTTCACCACCCCTGGTCACCACCACATCTAGAAAGGGTAGCTGTTGGTCCTTTTCTACCTGTACGGTAAATTTTATGTTTGGATGGAGACTGTTCAGGTGTCTTAGGAAGTGGCCAAGCTGTCCCTCAGCGTGTCTCCACACAACTAAGGTGCCGTTGATGTATGTGTACCACACCTTATTTTTACAAGGTGCAAAGTGATCCGTCAAGAAGTTGGCCACCACTGAGCTAAGTGGATTGCCCATGGCGACGCCTTCCAGCTGTTCGCAGAAGTCGCCATTCAGCATGAAGTAGCTCGTGCTGAGACCTGCAAGAAAGAACCTAGTTATACCCTACGCGAAAATGGAACTGATAAACTAAGAGAATCATTGAGTTGTACATTGGTAATCAAAGAAACAACATCAAACCTGAACAGGATGTCGTTTGCGCCAAGTTACGACATGTTTGGGCGATGGTCATTGGGCCCTCATATTTCAAGAACTTTGGTGTGGTACCCATATCCCGGCACCCCACAGAAAGGCGAGAGAAATTTAAGCACTACGGAAATACATAAGGATGACAGAAGTTTCAGCAAGAAACAAGAAAGCTTCAAGGTGAACGGGTCCCGGTTTCTCGTGCTGCAGAGAACGATCGCTGCAGTAAGAAGGGGAGAACCGCAGAGAAAACGACTACAGGACATGCCTTGGACGTTACGCACGAAGTATATACGTCTGCGACCGCGATTGCGACCCCAGTTCACCACCAGCAAAGGAGGGTGAAGCTTTGACACTGCCAGCCACTCGTGCTGGCGAAACGTCAGATAATTTATGAAACAAACGTCGGCCAAATAACTAGACAGAAGCCAACAGCCAATTTGTCAACAAGCGGCCACCAAAGCCTTAACAGTCTTTTATCTATCTCTTGTACATAACATTTTTCTGTGCATTAAAAATTAAATTAAATTGTGTCCATATCTGTCGATCAGCACATGGTAAATATGGTGTAAATAAGAAGCGTTTTGATACTAAATAAACGACAAGGAGAATTGTAAGTACTGAGGCAAAGCAGGTCCTGAGCCATTTTATTTGCGTGGTTTGCATACATTCAGGGGAAATCATATATTCAGCGGCAAATTTTATCCCTCCCCTGAACCTATTGTTATGCTAAAGGATGTATGAGCCCCTAGTGATAATCCATCCTTCTGAGGGGACCCCTACGCATTCCCACTGTGGAAAATCCCCAACCCTTCCACCCTCCCTGTCGCCGACATGAAAAAATTTTAGATACCAAATTAATTGACTAATTAATTAAATTGATCAATTAATTACCCCAAACCCCTCCTGGGAAGTCCCCCAGTCCTTCTATCCCCTCCACCACTTCCCTCTTCCCTCTCCAAATTGGCGCGAAGAAGACAGTCTCTGCTCGAGAGGAAAGATCTCATGTCACGAAATGCAAATATATATCGATAACATATTGTTCAATTCAATTTGCATTTAATCATTTGGTGAGAGACGCAACACCTCTTCTCCCCACACCCACTTCCTACGATGTAATAACTGTAAGCACTGAGGAATGGAATGAAGTGTGGTATGTCAGACACCATTTTGTGTTGCCCGCAAGTCTGTCTGTCGTCTGGGTGCTGCAGGGCACCAGACATACGCGCATATGTACACCATGAAGGCCGGGCCACGTCTGCCAGGTGGGCTTCAAGCAGAAACACCGTCACTACACTGTGTGGTGACCACTGGCAGCGGACAGCAACTGTAAGTCTGCCATGCGCTGCCAGTAACTCATACAACACACGCGATCAGGAAAGCAATTCAATTAATACCGAGCACAGCTCACAATACAGGTGGAAAGAGCGCGCCTTGCGGCCAGCCCTTATCTTAATCCCCCTGAGGAATGTATCAAGCTGGATGTCGGCCTCCTCTGATCTCACGGCTCCGAAAAATACATTGTATGGTGACACCGTGTTGATTTTTGATACCTGGGGAGTTCATGTTTGTGCTCTCTCTCTCTCTCTCTCTCTCTCTCTCTCTCTCTCTCTCTCTCTGTAGTGCATTCCTACGGACTAATGTTGAGTCAGTGACCCCACCCCCAGGCGTCCTCATTCTGCTGTAGTCTCTGACTATATTCAGTTGTCCTTGTTAATGCATCGAGTTTTCGATAGCGCATCGACCGTGAAGCAGACAGCAGCACCACTGCCAATGGCATATGCTCTAGGCAAGGAGAATTAGCAGGTAAGTGCATGTGCAAAGACTATAACATTTTATTTTCTTCAATTCAGTCGCTAGAACTTCGTAGTATTGGATACATGCCTTCTTGTTATTGTTTCAGCATGTATCCACCAAATCGTGCATCAGCTGGCAGTTGAGAGACAGCAGCGGCAACACCATCATAAGTGTCTATATATTTTCTTCATCATAGTACTGCGTTTACGTAATATGTTTCAGAAACAAATTCTTCAGAAAGTTCATTTCTGAAATTTTGTGTATCTACGTAAAATGTTATTGTCTGAGACATGTTGTTTGTTGCTGTAGATCATTGTAAGGAAGAGAAGCACGGAGTGGTAGAGGTTGTGACACCTCCCCCGTCACAGATATCATGTAAGTGTAGGTACACTCTAAAAAAAAAAATTCTTGCTTTTGTGTATGTATACGTTTTCTTCATTAAATCAATATTTTGCTGTTGTAGGCGATCAATGGGTTCATGGTGACGTGGGAGAGAATGATGACATGTGAGAATGGATGGAGGAGATGGAGTTGCATCACTGTAAGGACATACTGGAGATTATTCCTGATGACGTGAGCGAAGTGTCACGGAGCCAGAGCAATATAGGCCATATACACTCCTGGAAATTGAAATAAGAACACCGTGAATTCATTGTCCCAGGAAGGGGAAACTTTATTGACACATTCCTGGGGTCAGATACATCACATGATCACACTGACAGAACCACAGGCACATAGACACAGGCAACAGAGCATGCACAATGTCGGCACTAGTATAGTGTATATCCACCTTTCGCAGCAATGCAGGCTGCTATTCTCCCATGGAGACGATCGTAGAGATGCTGGATGTAGTCCTGTGGAACGGCTTGCCATGCCATTTCCACCTGGCGCCTCAGTTGGAGCAGCGTTCGTGCTGGACGTGCAGACCGCGTGAGACGACGCTTCATCCAGTCCCAAACATGCTCAATGGGGGACAGATCCGGAGATCTTGCTGGCCAGGGTAGTTGACTTACACCTTCTAGAGCACGTTGGGTGGCACGGGATACATGCGGACGTGTATTGTCCTGTTGGAACAGCAAGTTCCCTTGCCGGTCTAGGAATGGTAGAACGATGGGTTCGATGACGGTTTGGATGTACCGTGCACTATTCAGTGTCCCCTCGACGATCACCAGTGGTGTACGGCCAGTGTAGGAGATCGCTCCCCACACCATGATGCCGGGTGTTGGCGCTGTGTGCCTCGGTCGTATGCAGTCCTGATTGTGGCGCTCACCTGCACGGCGCCAAACACGCATACGACCATCATTGGCACCAAGGCAGAAGCGACTCTCATCGCTGAAGACGACACGTCTCCATTCGTCCCTCCATTCACGCCTGTCGCGACGCCACTGGAGGCGGGCTGCACGATGTTGGGGCGTGAGCGGAAGACGGCCTAACGGTGTGCGGGACCGTAGCCCAGCTTCATGGAGACGGTTGCGAATGGTCCTCGCCGATACCCCAGGAGCAACAGTGTCCCTAATTTGCTGGGAAGTGGCGGTGCGGTCCCCTACGGCACTGCGTAGGATCCTACGGTCTTGGCGTGCATCCGTGCGTCGCTGCGGTCCGGTCCCAGGTCGACGGGCACGTGCACCTTCCGCCGACCACTGGCGACAACATCGATGTACTGTGGAGACCTCACGCCCCACGTGTTGAGCAATTCAGCGGTACGTCCACCCGGCCTCCCGCATGCCCACTATACGCCCTCGCTCAAAGTCCGTCAACTGCACATACGGTTCACGTCCACGCTGTCGCGGCATGCTACCAGTGTTAAAGACTGCGATGGAGCTCCGTATGCCACGGCAAACTGGCTGACACTGACGGCGGCGGTGCACAAATGCTGCGCAGCTAGCGCCATTCGACGGCCAACACCGCGGTTCCTGGTGTGTCCGCTGTGCCGTGCGTGTGATCATTGCTTGTACAGCCCTCTCGCAGTGTCCGGAGCAAGTATGGTGGGTCTGACACACCGGTGTCAATGTGTTCTTTTTTCCATTTCCAGGAGTGTATATACACACTCACACTGTTTACACACTACCATTGTTTATGACAATGTACTTGCAGCAGCAGTAACCAATGTCTTGAACGTTGCACTTACGGGTTTTTCATTATGATTCTGTTTCCAGCAGGTGCCCCACCACAATACACCATGGTGCAGGTACACAGGTGGTGAAGAAACAATCATGCAAAGTGGTCCAGCTGTGTGGCACACTCCTCCATAAAAGGCACCACTAGGAACACGCTGCAGCCACAGCAGACTCCAACGTCACTACCCGTGCACGTGTTCCACTCTGGTATCAATGGGCTTGTCTCCCTCCGGCAACTGGCTCAGGATTGTGGCAACAACGATCTCACAAGTCGGAGCTGCGGTCAGGCTCTGCAGCATCTCCTCCTCCCCCACGTTCTTACTCAGACTGCAGGGTACATGCTTAAGTGCACCTCCCTGCTCCTCCAAGCAGCCAGCAGAACTGGCGTCGCTGTCAGCTAGTTGTAGTTATAGTAATAGTAGTAACCCTGTGGCTAGCGGAAATTCCCTCCCCCTATACTTTCAGTGGAGGACATCAGATTCGTAAACAATACCTCAGATAGAATACTCGGTGACTGTAGATGCCTTTGATGGCCGACTCTCGTTCAGTAGGATCGAGAACCCGGCAGCAGGGTTTCGGTAAGAATGCCTTCCTATTCTGGAACTGGAGCTCCTCAAGGTTGTTAATGGTCTATGGTATCCCGCCACTACATGTGGTGCTGTGCTGTGCTGTGCATCGAACTGTCCCCCACTCCCCGATGGGCCTCTGGCATTGAGGGAGACGTGGCTTCATTATCTTTGTGGATGGGGGGGGGGAGGGGGGGGGAATGCCGTGATACTACGGAGCACATCAGTCACAAAGTGTTTTCGTGAGGCCACTTTGAACGCTATACTGCACCAGATTTCTGAAATAGATCAAGGACATATCCGTTTTACTTTCATTACAAATGAGTAAACATAAGGATAAACAGCATGTTTGCTTAAGGTGCCTCAATTCGTTTTCGTCAGGCAAGTTATTAGAGAAGCATCTAGTAGACTGCGCTTCCAAGAACCCAGTACTTGTTTTTACGTCTACTCAGGAAAAGAAATTCATAAGATTTAAGAATGCTCACTTCCAGCCGGCCGCGGTGGTCTCGCGGTTCTAGGCGCGCAGTCCGGAACCGTGCGACTGCTACGGTCGCAGGTTCGAATCCTGCCTCGGGCATGGATGTGTGTGATGTCCTTAGGTTAGTTAGGTTTAAGTAGTTCTAAGTTCTAGGGGACTTATGACCACAGCAGTTGAGTCCCATAGTGCTCAGAGCCATTTGAACCATTTTTTTTCTTTTTTTGCTCACTTCCAGGAGCGACGCCAATCTATGGTGTATTTCGACTTCGAATGTCTCCTCGCTCCTGTGACCCGCTAGATGACCCTACAGCGAAACAGACTACCTTCACAGAAAAACACGTACCATATGCAGTAGCGTACGAAGTTGCATCAACCTATGGTTCGAGTCTAAAGCGATACAAATCTCATGTCGGGAATATTCCTGCGGTTTGGCTTCTCACTGAGCTTGAAAATCTTTCGTGGGAAGTTCAAGCTTTACAGCGACAGCACTCACATGGACAAATTGAAGGAGAATGAATATTTGTACAATAATGCGGTGACTGTCGTATTTTTCGGCTGCCATTAGACAGAATAGCGGAAACTCCTCGTAGGGACCACTGCCATCTTACGGGGAAATTCCGTGGTGCCGCCCATAACACTTGAAGTATAAGTTGCCGCGGCACATACACGTCTTCTTCTGATAACATAAGCTGGTATGACGCTTACTTTCTTATTCAGCTTTTAGTAAATTTCAGTATGGGAAAGGATCAGGTGAGTTTCCTACCTGACAGCGTCGAGAAATTCATTTCATTCTCTAAACGAATGACGCAAAGAATTACGCTCCACTTCCTTGACTCGCTTTTACGTCTACATCTACATAGATAATCCGGAAGGTACCGCTCGGTGTGGGGCAGATGGTACCCTGCACCACTGCTTATCATTTCCCCTCCTTTTCCACTCGCAAATGGATCGAGGAAAAAACAACTATCTGTACAGCTCCGCATGAGCTCTATTTCTCGTATCTTATCTTTGTGGGCCTTACGCGTGATGTGTGTTGGCGACAGTAGAATCGTTCGGCTGTCAGCTTCAAATGCGTTCTCTAAATTTTCTCAGTACTATCCCTCGAAAAGAACGACGCCTACCTTCCAGGGATTCCCACTTGAGCGTCCGAAGCATCTCCGTAACACGTGTTGTTGGAACCTACTGGTAACAAATCTAGCAGCCCGCCTCTGAACTGCTTCGATGTCTTCCTTCAATACCGTCTGCTAAGGATCCCAAACACTCGAGTGGTATTCAAAAATAGGTCGCACCAGCGTCCTATGCGCGGTCTCCTTTACACGTGAACCACTCTTGCCTAAAATACTCTCAACAAACCGAAGTCGACCATTTGCCCTCCTTACGACAGTTTTCACATACTCGTTTCACCTCATATCGCTTTTCAACGTTACGCCCAGATATTTAAACGACTTGATTGTGTCAAGCAGGAAACTGGTAATACTGTATCCGAACATTACAGGTTTCTTCTACCTACTTATCCGCATTAACTTACATTCTTGCACATTTAGGGATAGTTGCCATCCATCAAACCAACTGAAAATTTTGTCTAAGTTGTCTTGTATATTCCTCCAGTCACTCAACTTCAACATATTACCATGCCCCACGGCATCATCAGCAAACAACCGCAGACTGCTGCGCACCCTGTCCATCAAATCATTTTTGTACGTAGCGATCAACTGAGTTCCTATCTCTGTTTTCTGGAGCATTCCTGACGATACCCTTGCCTCTGATGAACATTCGTCGTCAACGACAACACACTAAGTTCTATTATTTAAGAAGCCTTCGAGCCAGTGAGATATCTGCGAACTTATTCCATATGCTCGTACCTTCGTTAACAGCCTGCAAGCATAACTCAAGAAACTTGTTGAAACTCGGCCTCAGAAGTATAAGCATATCACTCGAGCTGCATTTCCCGACGAGAAAAAGTTTCAGTTTGTCACTAGGAAAAGAATCTTTCTATACAAGTGTCTCGATAGTTTTTAAAATTCAATGGAACAATGCTACTCCCAACATAACTGCATTCTCCCTCAACCTCATAGGTGAGACCATACCGGGTGCAGAGTGTGAACACGCTGTGAATGTCTGGTGGAATTCAACTTCTCCACCTCTGGAGAGTATGCACAGCTTTACATGGATACAGATGTGCTCTTGCTCGCGGATGTTTTCGAGAAATTCTTTAGTCAGTGCATGACCGCATATTTTCTGGGTCCCGCCTTTTATTACACAGCATCTAGGATGTCTTCAGACGCTTTGCTCAAGAAAACGAAGCGTAGCGTATCCCTTGATTCGAGTTACATGATGTACTTTGACGTCAGTAACATTCACGGGAACATCCTGCAAGCCGGCCGGTGTGGCCGTGCGGTTAAAGGCGCTTCAGTCTGGAACCTCGTGACCGCTACGGTCGCAGGTTCGAATCCTGCCTCGGGCATGGATGTGTGTGATGTCCTTAGGTTAGTTAGGTTTAATTAGTTCTAAGTTCTAGGCGACTGATGACCTCAGCCGTTGAGTCGCATAGTGCTCAGAGCCATTTGAACCATTTGAACATCCTGCAACCATCACTGCCGATAGGCAAGTTTCGATGGGTGACCATAGTCTCCAGCAGTGTCTCTGATTGGGGTTGAGGCTGGTTAGAATCTTCCGTGCTATCTCCTTCAAGCAATCCTCCTGGCTAAAGGAGGATTTTGATGTTAATACGACACTATGGGCTTCTGCGAAGTTTCATTTTGAGAAAGGTTTTTTTTTTTTTTTGATTAACGAATAATTCGTTTTCGGCAAAATAACGAAGAACTTGAGGGAACATGGTAAAATTTTGATTAGAAACGAATTGGATGCTGTGAAAATGTCAAAGATTGCAGTAGAGTTCAGGAAACCTATCTATATGGGCATGTGCATACTACACCAGTCCAAATACCACAGGTATAGATTCCATTATGAACTTGCCAAAACTCATTTTGCTGATCCTAAATTACTTTATACGGATACAGATAGCTTCATCTATTGGGTGAAGAACTGTGAGCCATATGAAGTAATGAGGTGATATGGTGAAGAATGCGACACTTCTTCTTACACAGCTGATAATTCTTTTGGTGCTGTTCCACAGAACAAGAAGATTATCGCCCTAATTGTGGAGTTCGTAGTTGTGTGACCAAAAATGTATGCGTAACGCACATTGGAAGCTGCCACGCAGGGGCAGGCTAAGGATGTGCATCGTGCGCCACTGAGAGCCATGTCCATCGAAGACTACTTGCAGTGCCTGTACAGCAGTGTTCGCGGTGCTCCGCCACTAGCGCAGCTGTGGTGAAACAAACTAGTATTACATTGAGAGGACATGAGGTGCACTCTGTGCTGCAATCTAAAGTCGGCCTGTCGCCTCATGATGATAAAGAGGTCATTTGTGATGACATTACTGAAACGCTCTTTTACTCACACTATTCACTTGTTGAGAGAGAGGCGGTGGCTGGGGGCTCTAATTAAGCGAAAGGGAGAGAATGAGACTGGATATAAATGTTGCAGAATCATATGATCATTTTATCATAGTTTAAGTGTGTGTGTCATGTAAATATTTATTTATTTATGCACATCATGTGGATGAGGGATGTGTAGTTTATACACTTGTAAATATATACCTTGTAAAAAGTCTGTGCACCATGTTCATCTACAAAAATTGTACATGTGAAATATCTGTATACCATGTGCATCAACAACAAAAATTGTATGTCAGAAATATATATACTCACCTAGCAAAACATATAAATATAATAATTTTTAAGTTTCACCTGCTGTTAGCCATCCAAGTCTCATTAGTTCCTAGGTGTAAATGTATATACAAATACACACAGCTCACAGCCTGTCAAAATTATTGCTGTAGAACAACCATATAACTGCTGCTATTGTAACCATGGAATTTAGTTGTAGTGTAAGAATAAACGTATTTCCTCATTATCTTTTACGTATACTTATAAATCTGTAATTTGTAAATATTTCGAGTAGTGAATTTTTCTTGTTATTGTGTAAAAGAAGCATCTCTGCACTGAATATTACGACCAAATTGTATCTCAAGAATCAAATTGTATCTGTGGGAATTGGTTGTTGCCATATGTCTTTGTCGTTATTGGTCACAAAAAATGCCAATTTTGGACGTGCAAGACGCAAATGACAGAAGTTTTGAACATCAAGGTGAAGTTTAGCATGGAGGATAAGAAAATATATAGAAAGGTTGCATGAGATTATGCCTATCACGTAGCATGAACTGGCTTATGGGAGCAGGAGATAGGCGACTACGTCCACTTCCAAAGACATACAACAAGCATGTTTGAAATTACATCACCAATACATGAAAACCAGAGGCATAGATCTGGACAAAGCTGTATACTATCAAGGAGGGAGCAGGGTGAAAATGAATCATTCGCAGTTTGTGAGGTAAAAATGCATTTATTTTTCATTCAACTTCAAAGTAATTTCGCGTTTTTATAAGTAGATACAACACAGTTTTCACAAATCTTCTTCTTGAGTCGATGGAGAGCAGGGCACCTGAAGAATTCCATGTCCTGAATAGCAGCAAACTTGAAGATTCGATTCATCCATGTAATGTTCTCCTCGCCTTTGATAATGAAATGATCGTATGGCATTTACTGGCCGCGTTATCCCCTTGGGGGTTCGACCGCAGTATTGCAAGTCTTTTTGGTTAACGCCACTTCGGCGACTTGCGTGTCAATGATAATGATGCTGAAGGACACACAACACCTGGTCCCCTGCTGGGAATCGAACCGGGGCCCACTTGCGTTGTAGGCGCTACGGAGGAAGACCTCGCATTTGATGTAGATAGTGGTATCTGTCTGTTCAAATAGACGTCATCATATCTTTATAGGTTATAGTAGGATCATCCCAATGAATTCCATGGTAGAGACGTGTTAACAGCTTTGCACTCTTCTGCACTTTAGCACACTCCACGTCTTGAAAGATATGTGAGAATGTGTCTATTAAACTGGCATCTTGGTGTATGCTACGGCTGCAACATCTTTAAATATGAACTGTCTATGGTCTCTCAGCATCTGAAATATTGTTCTCAACTTGAGATACCATTGTGAAATGCTCTGGGTGTCTCTCAGCAACTGTTCATTTATACAACTCGTTGCGCAACAACAGTGCTGAGGCAATAGTTAATCACATGGCCTTGCAGAACTAGAGAAAATTCTGCAGTGTGTTCTGAGAAATTTGCTGGAGATTTAAATTCAGTTCCTATATATGTAGGTCTGGATTTAATTATCTAGTTCAGTCTGTTGCAATTATTGGCTCCAGCTCCTTCTATTTCTATAGGCTGAGTAGACATCATTCCTATTCATAGAGTGGAGCATGGAACCTTGCATACATGCCATATGCTAGACTGTATACATTTCCATTCCACTGCAAATGTAAATTATCATAGAAGTAAAATTCGGAGTTCAGGCAGGCCGGTTCAAATCGCTCTGAGCACTATGGAACTTAACATCTATGGTCATCAGTCCCCTAGAACTTAGAACTACTTAAACCTAACTAACCTAAGGTCAGCACACAACACCCAGCCATCACGAGGCAGAGAAAATCCCTGACCCCGCCGGGAATCGAACCCGGGAACCCGGGCGTGGGAAGCGAGAACGCTACCGCACGACCACGAGATGCGGGCAGTTCAGGCAGACTCTGGCTTCGGTTAACCTGTAATAGTCAAATTTGGTGGGATCATTTGCTATATTCCCTCTTTTCTGTTGTTGTGAAAAGCAAGAATGATGAACCAATTGAATAGAGGTTTTAATAGCCCATTTTTGTCTGCTTGCAGTCGATTGCACAGGGTACTCGAAAACCTCACGTCAACAGGAAGATGACAGTAGAAATACACTGTCAGTCAAAACTTTTAAAAGCTTCAAACACTGTTCATCCGATAAAGTGATGTATGGGATTTCCCATATTAACTGTCGTGGTGATCTAGTTCTTCTCTTGCGCTACTTGAATGTATGAAATGTTAACCATTGCACTCCGTACCTGAATAAGTTTCTGTTTAGTATTCAGAACAATTTGCCACAGATCTTCAAAGTATCCAATAAGTAGTTTTAGAGGTATACATGCAGTAAATCTCTTGTTCTCTTGCCCTAGTCTACCCACTGACTCGTCTGTGAACCATCCAGCATTTCTTAAGAAGTTCAAATTCGAGGGAGAAGCAGAGACATAGGTTTAAAGAGTTGATGCTACGCCTACATTGCATGTACAATACACGTCGACGTCATTAAGTTTATATAGTATCTCGTGAAATGCTAACTTTAGAGCATTATGTGTAATGTCCGATGCCACTCTGGCAGTACCAGCCCTATTCGCAAATGATCCATTAAGATATATCAAACTTTTTCATGGGAGGGTTGAAGCATCTTGGTGTTGGATTGCAGTGCTGATTCCATCGTTCTTTTTAAATGTGGTTGACGCATCAGGTTTATGCGAGATGTATATCTGGCGTGTAATGTGTTCCTCATATTCCAGCTGCCTAGTAATATCAAATGAAGGCATTGCGAGGATTCAGACCTACTGATTTAAGAAACTTACAGTTCGCATATGTTATCACGTAGCTGTTGTGTTGTGAAGCGCAGCGCTGTACATTTTACACGTTGTTTTCATACCTTACGCTCATTCTGACCATTGAAAATACGAGGACGCTGGGGGCTGCTGTGAGTCCCGGCTGACTGAAGGTCGCTACCGCCGCTTCCGGTCCAGCAAGTTAAAGGTCACGCCGACCCTAACAGATTTCTGCACGTTTGCAGTCACTGGTGGTTCTGCTTTAGATATAGCCGTACAATGATTTCCTCGCCACGAAAGACGATGAGTTGGTTATCCTGGTCTACAATACGCAGCTCCAGACAGTCCAATAAACTGTTGTTACTGGGAGATAAATAACGTTTTTAGTGATCTCAGCAATCTTATACTCTTTTCCAACAGATGGGAAGAACCCGTAAATTATAAGAATTGTTCCATTGTTGACATAGGATTCTGTTGCAATGTTACAATCGACAAGGACTCTGCTCACAGGAAGTATATCTACTGACTGGCCAGATCTGTAAAATTTATTAAGGTCTTTCTTCAAAACCTGTCCTTTCGTGAAACCCAGTAGCATTATACTGAACTTTTCTGGTTAAATCAGTTGCTGGTATTCGGTGTCTTGGTTTCAGTTTGAAGTCTTTTCCAGACCGTTTTAGAATGTCATTTAAATCGCCAAAATCTTATGCACCAGCTTCTATCCTCACAGTTTAATTTCTACCATTAATTTCGAGATGAAGTTTATTTTAGCCTCTGTGATATTCAGAATACTGTTGTATGTGTCCAATCCAATCAGCGCAATTCTCCACTCCTCAATGCTTAAGTCAATCGGTGGAAAGTAATTCGCGCGTAACAGTGACGATCGGTCTTTTGAACTCAGAGTATAAGACATTGCAACTGAACCTCAGCTGATGAGTGGATGTTTAATGCACCTGCTTATAAATCCTTCCTCGTAAACGTTAGGAAGAAAGTGATGCAAAAATGTCCACACAAATAAGTATTAAAGTCCTGGTAGCCATGAAAATTGTAGAACACACGTCTTCTGACGGTGGCTGCAGGTTTCCAAATGAGTCGAAATAGCAGACGTTATTTGTACTTTTATTAACATGCGCCACCCAGTGGGTTCCCGTTCCTCCAGCAGTATCTAAATTCACAACCCATTCTTCTGATTTTCGCATAGTCTTTGCTAATGTGCTCCACGTAAACACTCCACGAAATCTTAGGTTGCGGAATTTTTTCCTAACAAACTTGAGCAGATCTGTACTCGTAAGCGGTCTTTCAAGCAGGATAGCTAACGGCTTTTTTTATTGACGAAGGGACATAGTCTTCTCTTGTATGGTTTCAGGTATAGCCCTCTATCCATGGCCGCTACTTCCACCATGCAGTCATGTCTTCTTGCTCCCTCTATCTGCTCCTGTGAGTTCTGTGCGTTCTTGGCTGTTCTGGCAATAGCTGCAGCACCAGTGAACCCATCACTGAGAGACCTGGAGGGTAGTAATGAGGAAGGAGATAATTCCTCCTGATGTCTTGGGTATTAGCAGAAACTGGGGTCCCTTAACCGGTCCTTTATTCTACTAGGCGCTTTAGCTCCATACATCGCTGTCAGGATACAGTTTTTCACACGTGCCTACCCTTGCTTCTTTTTCTTCGTCGTTGTCTTCTTCCTCAGTACACGACGTGCAGCGTTCATAACATACTTGAAATTAACACCCAAGCCCATCTTCATTTCACCCCGCATGGTTTTGTTAACTACAAATGACGCAATCCACTTCCTTATACCAATATCCTTTCTTGCATCTATTGCCTTCAAGTAAGATTCGATCTGCAGAATGGCGTTCAGGAAGATCCTTATGTTTTTCCTATGCAATGTCGTGTTCCAAACGCGCCTCGTCAAGCATGTTAATCCCCTTAACACCACGTGCAAAATGTTTTTGAAGTTTTGTACCCGGTCTGAATTAGTTATATCCAGGAATGTGCAGTTCGACTGGAAGTTCGTCGAAAATACCGTCACCTTCTATAGTGTATCTCCTATTGCGCATGTTATGCTACTGTGCTGACTGTGCTCTGTGCACCCCATCATATGCCAATCCAGCTGTTCTATGTTGCAGGAAAACCAAGCCATTTAACTAGTGCTGTATTCCCTCGACGTCTTATTACACTCTATGAGAAACACATGTTGTTCTGAGCTGTTCTGCATTCCCTATAAAAGCATCCTGAAACTTCAATGCCACTGCTGTCATTTAAGATATAAGTTATGAGAATTTTCTGTGCATTATAGGAACTCGGAATATCTCACTAGATCAGGTTGGGAGGTATGCCTTCTCAAACGCTGTCTTGTGTTTTGAGATAACCAAATCACCCACATTAAGGCGACTTGCCACAATTCCCGCGGCTGCCCCCGTCGAAGGTCCGAGTCCTCCCTCGGGCATTGATGTGTGTGTGTTGCCCTCAGCGTACGTTAGTTTAAGTTAGAATAAGTAGTGTGTAAGCCTAGGAACCGATGACATCAGCAGTTGGGTCCCATAGGAACTTACCACAAATTTCCAAAACTTTAAATTTCTGTTTACGTCGATATAGCATTATAATATGATAGTATCCAGTATCCATGAGTCCATTATCACGAACATCGGTTCGTCTGATTTTTATTGTGCTAAGTTTGGTCCGGTTACATTGTCCAATTATTTCTGGGAGGATATCCGACGCTGTGCCGCGGAGTTTTAAACGCATTATTTATTTTTTTTTTTCTGCTCAGGCATTCCATGATACCCTCCTTCAGCTGGACAAATGTCGAGAAGTGATGTATTTTATATCGCTGTATCATGGTCTTGAAGTACCTGTTGTAAAACTCTCCACCGTGATTGGTTTGGATGTAGTCCAGGCATCGATTCATCCCAGTCTGCAAAAAAAAAAAAAATGCCCAGGCAAATTTCGAATATGTATCAATAATTATTTAAATACGTTTGAATCCGTTGTTCATATATGAATCTTCCATATATTTACAATGTCAGCGTTCCACAAGTCATCCAAACCTTTATTTATAACATGCCTACGAAGCTATGTTTAAGCTCGGACATAACTGAAACAACCTTATTCGAATAAGCAGTGACATGAGCAGCGGCAGTCGATTTATTAGCGCATTCTGATCGACAGAGTACATGTACTGCGGGGGTCGATTTCTGACTCTTTAATGCTAGATGTCAGCATCGTCATCACCAATGCTGTATCTAGCATCTAGTATAGGTTTTATAATGGTCCTGTATTTTGCACTGCGTCAGTTTCCTACGTAACCACTCAACTGCAGTAATACACATACATCTCCAGATCTTTGAGGGAATAATTTACAGTTATTGAAGAATTTAGTAAAATGAGCTTCATGAGACAATTGTGCTTTCAAAATCCCTATAACCAGTCTGTACTGTTCTTTATTTTAAACTTATGAGCTGTGTGACCAACATGTATAGTTTTTCACCACTGACACGGAATATTTTCTCTATCCAAGCATCACTGTGATAGTTAACGAAATTAGCAAAGCCGTCATCGCTAAGTAATTTCCTGGGAGTTCACCAAGCGATTCAGTAACTGGTTTTATGTTTCTCACAGTGTCTGCTCTCTATCTAAATGTTCTAACCTTAATAGTCGTAACCTTTCTTGAATAGCCTTCCACGCTACAGTGACCATATGTTTATCGAGATCTTGTTATATACTTAGCAGACTCGTTCGCAGAGCGCAACTTATATACATTCCTTCCAGTTCAATCAGTCTTTACATTCGTATCAATTCTATTAACTTTACAGCTAACTCTTCTATTTCTTTCTTAAAACTGCCCAGGTGTATGTCTCTAGTTCGTTAACGCTAGCATCTAAGTCGTTGAAGTCTCCGAAGCGTCTGGGCATGCGTCTCTAGCTCTTTAATTTTACTTTCGTGAAGTTGGAATTTGCCAATATCTTTTTATGCACATGTATCCTCTCAGGCTGAAAGCCTGACGTATGCACAAACTTGTCCTTGGTGTGATGTAAAAAACTAACGCACTTACCAATTTACTTACAGCTATATATATATACTTCTGGAATTTTCGTCTATACCTATTTATCAGTAACAAGAAATCTCTATTGTGCGTGATTCCAGCAATCTGCGCATATCTTTGAATTAAATACCGGTTCCTATAGGCTCCTAGTAACTGTTTTTTAAATTCAAATTGTCTTGTTGAGAGCTATAATCAGATTCGCATTATCCCTCACCAACTGCTTCTGGACACTGGAATATTTCTGGCTCAAATAAAATGCGTCAACGCCCATATTACAAGAAAAACAGAAATGTCGTACAATTTTGTCATGGTTTTCCACAGCAACAACGTCAAGTGTGAACCCAGTGTTCCGCTTTATTTTTTGTGGTGGAGGGATTTGACTGCTTTGAGTGAAGGCCGTGTTTGTACACCATCGACGCCTGGAATTATCTTTCGCAGTAACTGGTACACAGGCTGGAACAGCGTTTTTAACAATACACACACATGTTCAAAGCAGACTCCACGTGGCTGTGTTAGCAGTGACATGAGGACATTTGTCTTGCTGCAGTTGGATGGACCGACACTTATCGTTCGTGTATTGTTGACTAGGAGTGTGCCATTCCTCTTCTTCTGGTCTTCTGTACCAGCAGAGGAACAGTCACTTACAACAAAAGTTTTATGTTTCACCTTCTTAACCATGATACGACTACATCAAGTTTTGGTGTGCAATGGGTTTTTATAGGAATGTATATCTCATCAACTAAGCTATAGGATAATAAACACATGAAAGTATGGTCTAACATTAAGTTTAGCAATGACGTAGGCTGCTGACTGTGGTGATGAGAGTATTCGGACAGCTTGGTGCTTCTATGGTATTCTAGACATTGCAGTGAAAATACTGATAGCACTAACATTATTATGAGAGGTGTGAACAAAATAAAAACTCAGTTTGTGGTAATAACTTTTAATGATCAGTCATACATTAGGTGCACTACAAAAAAAAAGCAACTGAATCTTTCTTTATCTTCACACCTTGTACAGAAATTAGCAAATAAAACTTTATTTTATGCACAGAATTCAACCTGTATTTCTCTCAAACTGATGGGTGTTCCTTTAGCTTTTCCTTTTGACAGGATTGATGCAGTGTTCTAAATCATCTGCATGCACACAATCCGTAGGCCAAACAAGTTTGTAATTCTGGATTGTTGTAGGTAACTGGGTCGACCTCCAAATCTCACCATGTGTTCCACCCCGCCATGCATTGATATCACATATAGCCAGCACAGTAAATATCCGAGGGTTGACGAGATGCCCAATACTTGGAGGTCATCTGTTGACTGGTGTTGTGTGTGACACAGTTCAACCCATTCCAGCTCTGTAACCTGCACTTTAACACAACTCGAAGCATTTTCAGTCTCTAACACATCAGTCGCTTTCCGATGATACCTCTACACCAATTTTTAAGACCTTCAAAGCAATAGCTGTTAAATTATAAGTTGAAGTGAAAAGGAGTGGAGCACTGGGAGGAACTGGCAGCTTCTCATCTACCACATCAACACCCTATCCTTGCAGTGACATCAGAATGTTCTGGGATGGTGCATATGTTGGAGACGAGTACTCAGTGTACGATGTGGATTAGGACCCCCAGCACAGTTCTTCTGAGAGTTGAGGACTGACGGAGTGTCTTCATTACACAATTCAGTGAGCTGGATGGATAATAGCAGCTCGTTGTCCTGATCCAACATGCTGGTCAGGTGCACCACAGGATCCCACAGTGCTGCCGCTGTTCGTGGCCCCCACAAACTGGAGGGCGATGTCAGGCTTGGTGAGCCGGCGATGGCTGATGTTGGTCAAGATATGCTGGATGTTGCTGCCAGTCTGACATACTGGAGGTCGCTGAACAAAGAAGAAGAAACAATAACAATCCCCAAAGACATAAAGCTGAACACAGCCATGGAATTAAACTGCATGTATTTGCTTTTACGCTTTTCCTATAGGACAGAGGCAGATGAGGATCAGGGATGCTTCTATTGCTCCCTGGTTCTTGTACTGACTGAGAGCTATTAAGAGAGCATCTTATATTCCCCTGACGTCACGATCACGTGACTCGGTGTACGTTTGCTGCACTCCTATTGACTCCCACTATTTTTAATGTGGAAGAGGGGCTGAATGTTGTGTTCCTATTGGTTCCTCATGGAAGTGGTGGTGCAGAAACCTGTTTCAAGCGCCATCTGTGGCAGTTTTGTGAACTAGCTCAGTTGAGGCCCATGCACCAAGTTGGCATAGTGGAATAGGATGAAGTTTTCTGCTGCCCTGTGCATTGACCAGCCATTTCAAGGGGGGGGGGGGGGGGGGGGAGACACGAACAACTCCAGCACAGACAATAGTCTCTATGAATTGCGAACAGCATCACCATTATTTGCTGAAAAGTATTTTCCCCTGCCTTCATCCATCATCATCTTCCATTCATCATGTAAGTAGCTGTGGATACAGTCCTAAGTTGTATGCTTTCAGGTAATACACTTATTTAAACTCTTCTCCCAACATCTGCTCAGTTGAACACATTATGACAGTATCTTCTTAGGAGGATACTGTATACTGAAACACTGCAATTGCATAGTTCCAACTAAACAAAAATATCCAGCAAAATGCGTACTAGTGAGATCCTACCTGTCTGACAGCTCAACACAGACTGGGTGATTTAGGGATGGGAGCCAATTGGAACGCTGCTGCTGCATGACAGTGCGTGTGCATCTAGAGCCTCAGAGGCGGCCTGACATCTGTGGTGAGCATGTACACGTGTTCGTCAGTGACTGATGCCGCCCACCTGGTAGACACAGGTCGCCCTCTGCGGCATGCAGATGTATGCATGTGCTGCCTGGCGGTGCCCAAATATCAGACACAAGTGTAGGTGACCCAAAACGGCTGCTAATATACTGCACTTCATTCAATTTCTTTGTGTTCACAGTTATTACATCATGGTGAGTGGTGAGGAGAGGAACCCTCCCACAAACTGATTAAATAAAGAATATGCAAACTATATAATATATTGTGGACATTGATTTGAATTTTGCTACCTGAGATCTTTTCTCTCCAGTAAAGATTGAGCCCTTTCCTAGCAGTTTCCAGATGGGGAGGGGAGAGGGAAGTGTGGGAGAGTGGGGAGGGCTGGGGGATTTCCCTTGAAGGAGAGGGGCTAATTAATTCATCAGTTTAATTAACCAGTCGAAGTGAGTTTTATTGATGAGAGGGAGGGGGAGGGTTGAATATTTCGAGAGAGGTGGGGAAGGGGAATGGATCGGAGTTTGGAGTTTCTCAGAAGGATGGATTATCCCCAGGGAGTCATAAATAAACCTCCAAGTGTCATAAATCAGTTAGAATAACAATAGCTTAAGGGGAGGGGTATAATTTGCCCCTGAATGAATGCTTGAACCGGAATTTATGCAACCCACACAAAGTAATGGCTCAACACCCGCTTTGCCCTAATAGTGAAGTATGCATATTAGGTGACATAAAGTTTATATTTGCTGATTTGTGGCGTGCTGTATCAAAATGGTAGTTCCGCAAGGGTTCAGTACTGAGGAAATTAGATAATTTTTTTTTTATTACGACCCTCTCAGTTGGATGAATATACAATTTTTGCTGCAGTGGCTACTGGTTTCAGGCTGATACACCCACTGTAAAACCACACTCATTGTTATTAACCGTAACTGATCATACAATATGGCACGAACAGCTTCTGTACAGAAAGTCAGATTGTTGGAGAACTCATTGGTAAGTTAGCCTATGTGTCTACTGTTGCACCTGAATGACACAACCAAGTTTGGTAAACATAACGGCTGAACTTCTGACTTCCTTCCCAGCCTCCTGGCTGTTTCACTGAGGGGCGGCATTACCCGCCTATCGTTGCAGCCCCACCTTCTGTGCTTGTTAGAATTAGGCCCTGCAACTTGTACGTTTCCGAGGTGTAAAGGAACAGTCGTGAATCCAGTTCTCAAATTCGACTTTCACCCAGACAAATTCTGACTCACTATTGTCCGTCACCCGAACCCGAGCGAGTAGAAACCACTCACGTCTTGTGAATCGGAAGACGCAGTGACATCGGCGTAGTCAGGGGATTCCAACGCCACTACAGGTGTTACAGCTTTCGTTGGAGATACCCACGCGTACGTTGTTGCAGCTTAGGGAAGCAGCCTGGAGAAGTCTGTCAACCGTGGCTAACGCAGCTTCCATGTGCTTCTAGAGAGCGGCCTGTACACCTTGTGTCTGCACGCAAGAAGCGCAGTGCCTACCCAAATTCCACTATGAAAAAACTGCCTCTGCATACTTTTAATACAACATTAGGACAACAAAGTGTGCTAGTTACACGATTTCGAGAAAGTCGCGTCACTGATGTAACGGTGCGTGCTGACTCTGAGCGCGAGCTGGTGGCGGTCGTGTGGGTGGCGTTCAAGCTCTGTAATAGATCGATCGCACGATGGACTCCCGCTCATCTTTCCTTTTAAATTTGTACTTTTTTTCAACTCTAGTCATGTTATCTCCTGCATATTGCATTTGAAAGGTAATATGACGAAAAGACGTGTATTTTCATGTATTTTTATTCAAGTTTCAATGTTATTTGGTTGCTTAATAATTTTTATTACTACAACATACATTATGCGACGCTGATTGCTGTAGGCAAGTTAGAAACCGTATCAAGCCTATTCAGAGCTGTTCGTATTTGAGTATTTGACTGACAACGAACAAGAAATTGCTTTTCGCGAAGATGTTATTAAAATACATTCAGCCACGTATCGCCAGTTTTCGACATCGGTATTTACCTAAACTTTGCGTTGCACATTATTCGCACCCAAATTTTAGGAAAAGAGAAAAATTTCAAAATGTCAACGAGCTCTGTTCTTCCTTCGAGACTCTGAAGATTCATTGTGCATGCAGGAAAACTGGATTCATTCGATGATGAAGGTGTAGTTTTCCGTGACTGCAATAAAAATATCTTCTGCAACTTGTAATGTCGGAAGCAGATCCGATGATAAATCGTACATGACCCTCATAGTCTGCATTATTGTAACTCATTGAATAACTCAGTTAAGTTATTTACCGGTACCTCTTTATTTATCAGTGTCTAACTTGGGCTTTCCAAACCTGTTCCTCGTCCTTAAAACCTGTGTCTACAGATCGAAGCCTCCAGATGCAAAGCGGGTCTCGGTACCACTGCAGGTACACCATGTCATCAAAAGTATCCGGACAACATACGTTATTCATATTAGGTGCACTGTGCTGCCACCTACTGCCAGTTACTCCATATCAGCGACCTCAGTAATCATTAGATATCGTGAGAGAGCAGAGTGAGGCGCACCACGAAACTCACGAACTTCGAACACGGTCAGGTGATTGGATGTCACTTGTATCATACACCTGTACGCGAGATTTCCACACTCCTAAACATCCCTAGGACCACTGTTTCCGATGTGATAGTGAAGTGGAAACGTGAAGGACACCTACAGCACAAAAGCGTACAGGCCTACCTTGTCTGTTGACTCACAAAGACCGCAGGCAGCTGAAGAGGGTCGTAATGTGTAGTAGACAGACATCTATCTAGACCATCGGACAGGAATTCCAAACTGCATCAGGATTCACTGCAAGTACTATGACAGTTAGGCTGGTGGTAAAAAAAAATGTAGATTTCATGGTCGAGCAGCTGCTCAGAAGCCACACATCATGCCGATAAATGCCAAACGACGCCTCGCTTGGTGTCACGAACATTGTTGTGTCTAGACAAGACAGCCTAGACACAATGAGAGGAAGCCGAAAGGCACGCGCTTAAACTCACGCAGGCTGGCGTGAGGTCTGAAACAGGATACGTAATGAATGCTATAAAGAAAAGTACGTAGCTTCTGGAATACTTAACTTTAATCCATAATTGTATAACATCGCTCTTGATGATACATGCTTCATATAATAAATATCAATTGAATACGTCGCCTTGCTAGGTCGTAGCAATTGACTTAGCTGAAGGCTATGCTATCTATCGTCTCGGCAAATGAGAGCGTGATTGTCAGTAATCCATCTCAGGCAAAGTCGGCTGTACAACTAGGGCGAGTGCCAGGACGTCTCTCTAGACCTGCCGTGTGGTGGCGCTCGGTCTGCTATCACTGACAGTGGCGACGCGGGTCCGACGTATACTACCGGACCGCGGCCGATTTAAAGGCTACCACCTAGCAAGTGTGGTGTCTGGCGGTGACACCACAAACATAAACATTGGACGATTGAACAGTGGAAAAACGTTGTGTGGAGTGACGAATCCCGGTACACAATGTGGCCATCCGATGGCAGAGAGTGGGTATGGCAAATGGCCGGTGAACGTCATATGCCAGCGTGTGTAGTGCCAAGAGTAAAATTCGGAGGCGGTGGTGTTATGGTTGGGTCGTGTTTTTCATGGAGGGGGCTTGCACTCCTTGTTGTTTTGCGTAGCAGTATCGCAGCACAGGCCTACGTTGATGCTTTAAGCGGCGCGGGATTCGCCGAGTGGTCTAGGGCGCTGCAGTCATGGCCTGTACGGCTGGTCCTGGCGGAGGGTCGAGTCCTCCATTAGGCATGGGTGTGTGTGTGTGTGTGTTTGTCCTTAGGATAATTTAGGTTAAGTAGTGTGTAAGCTTAGGGACTGATGACCTTAGCAGTTAAGTCCCATAATATTTCACACACATTTGAACATTTGATGTTTTAAGCACCTTCTTGCTTCCCACTGTTAAACAGCAATTCTGGGATGGCGATTGCATCGTTCAACACAATCGAGCACCTCTTCATAATGCACGGTCTGTGATGGAGTGTTTACACGACAGTAACATCCCTGTAATGGGCTGGGCTACACAGAGTCCTGACCTGAATCCTGTAGAACACCTCTGGGATGTTTTGGAACACCGACTTCCTGCCAGTCCTCACCGGCCGACATCGATACCTCTTCTCTGTGAGGAACTCCATGAAGAATGGGCTGCGATTCCCCAAGAAACCTCCCAGCACCTGATTGAACGTATGCCTGCGAGAGTGGAAGCTGTCATCAAGGCTAAGAAGGGTGGGCCAAAACCATACTGAACTCTAGCATCGCCGGAGGATGGCGCCACGAACTTGCAAGTCATTTTCAGCCCCGTGTCCGGATACTGTTGATCACATGGTTTATAAAGAATGTCGGGTGTCATGGCAGCATATACTTTCAGGAAAACTTTGTGCGTGTGGTGATTTACTTGTCGATGGTTATAAATATAAGTTGTGATAATAAAGATTGGGGAACAACCAAATAATATTGGGAATTCAATAGAATTCCATATAAATACAGGTGTCTTTTCATCATATTACATTTCAAATATAAGTTAATGAGGTAATATGACTAATGGGGAATATAACTTTTAAAAAAATGAGCGTGACTCGACCCATTGAGACGCCATATACGTAGCTTAACCACGTGACCGCCGCCATCTTGTCTCAGGGTCTCAACGCACCGGTAGATCCGTGATACGGATAACCTCTCTTCGGATTTTCTCGAAATCGCATCAGTAGTACGCGATACTACTTTAACATTATGTTTTCCTAATGAACTTCTAGCAGAGTACAAACTTTTGAAGTAGGTCGGTGATCCAAATGTCGTGGCCTTCCCTTACCAGAAACTTGAAGCAGACCGCAAGAACTGCAGGTTTCGTAAATCTACACTTCTCCTATCACTTTTCGCAAGAAGTCTGTCAGGAGATCTGCGACTATCTTTACCACTGCATTCACTAAATGTGCAAGACTAAAATTCTCATCACACAAGATATAAACAAGGAAAACGAAAACCTTGCCTAGTGTCTATTCGAATTTGAAGGCGACACTACCAACCACTGCCACAAAAAGTACACTTCCTTCATTTACCTTTGGTTCTGATTATGCCTGCGTAAAAGGAAAGACATACTACATCCTGCTTGGTATATTGTACCCAAAGACATATACGTTTGGATATTAAGAACGCACATTTTCTTTTTTTTCTCAATTTGGCACCCTTGTGAAGTTGTATACATGTCTTTCTGTAAGTCAAGGAAAACAGCATCAACCTGAGTTCCACCACTAACCTCTGAACTTCATGATTGAACGGAACTGACTAATTTTCAAGCGATCACTGCTTGCATAATGCGTGTTGATTCCCACTGTAGTGGTAGGAGCGGGGAGGAAGTTATAAGATGCTACCCCAAAATTACTTTATACACTTTACCAGAAAATGATTTTTATTACACGAAGATTGGATATTATTGTTATAGTTCAAAACTTGATTTCCCTTCATAATTAAACGTCGCATACCCTTACCTCATATTACAGTTTGTGATCACGCCATGCTTCAAGAACAATGGTTGAACTGCTTTATGGCAACGCACGTGAAATCAAAGTCAAATTGCAAGTTTTAAGCACTGACTGTAACTCAGGAACAGAAGGTTTCAAAACTAACATCAGTTTCACAGAGCTTAGGCAACAACTATGCAAGTTAAAACCAGAGTTAGAAAATTTGGTTACTCTTTCGTAGATTTTGACGTAATCCAGTTCCAGATGAATGAACTTGTAGTTACCACATATTTTACTAAAGTTTATAAAAGGCGTTGTAGCAGAGTTCACTACTGTGAACAGATTTTTAAAAGAGTAATAATAACTTCATAACTTCAGCTAATGAACACTTCAATATTTCAGGTTGAGTACACAAATACCAAATAACGTAAATCTCAAACAGTGTCTACCTATAGGAGTACCTTATTTGAAACAGAGGTAGTTCCAAGAAAACAATTGTGACAGCTCAGAATGAGACTGCGATTTTCTGTAACCAACACCAAGTAACAATTACCACTGAGTAGCTTCATCAGTTACCTGCTATATTAGCAGGTCCTTAGCCTCTCCATTTTCTGCGACCCATTGCTTCCTTCTTAAGGCTGCTGCATGTTGTACCGTCCATCATGTCATCCAGTATCTGGAATCTCTTCCTTCCTCGCTTCCTTTTCCTTTCTACATAACCTTCTAAAACTGTTTTTATCAGTCCGTCATTCTTTCTTAATATATGCCCAATCCAATTTCTTTTTCTTTATTACATCTAGTAATTGTCTTTTCTCTCCCACTCTTCTCAGTACCTCTTCATTTTTTACCCTGTCCATCCAACTTATCCTTCCCATTCTCCACCATGTCCAGATCTCAAAAGCCTCCAGCCTTTCTCTGTCTTTCTTCCTCATAGTCCATGTTTCAGTACCATATAGAAGAACACTCCATACAAGACGTTTTATGAGTCTCTTCCTGAGTTCTCTGTCCAGACCGCTGCAGAAAATTCTCCTTTTCTTATAAAACACCTCTTTTGCCATTGCTATCCTTGTTTTAATTTCTGCAGTGCACTTCCAGTCCGTGTCTATCCTGCTTCCAAGATACTTAAAATTTTGCACCTCCATTCAGCGCAATTTTTATTTCCTTATTTCCTCCTAGTGCCGATACTTTTGTTTTATTTGTGTTAATTTTCATTCCATATTTTTTCCGTAGTTTCAATGGTGTCCACCAAATCCTATAGTTCTTTTTCCCCTGTGGCTAGAAGGACCATGTCATCAGCAAACCTCAAACACCCTACTCATCTTCCTTCAATTTCTATGCCTTTGTCATCTAATGAGCATTGGTCACTCACATTTTCCAAGTAGAGGTTGAAAAGAGTAGGTGATACACAGCATCCTTGTCTTACTCCTTTTCCTAGTCCGATTCAGTTTGTACTTTCTCCTCTCACTTTAATTGAAACTTTTTGATTAAGATATAATGAGTTTACAAGTCTTCTGGTTTTCCAGTCCACTCTCTTTTCCCTAATTATAGTCGCCAGCTTGTCCCAAACAACATTGTTAAATGCCTTTTCTAGATCGATGAAGCACATATATGTCTCTTCCTTTTTCAGTAAACCTTTCTCCCAAGATTCGTAGGAGCCCTATTGCATCTCAGGTGCCCGTATTCCGTCTAAAGCCAAACTGCTCCTCGCCGAGATTCTCCTCCATTACTTTTTCGTCTTTTATTAATTATTCTTAACATCACTTTGTCTGCATGTGAAATGAGGCTGATTGTCCTGTGCTCGCTGCATTTCTTGGTTCCTTGTTTTTTTCGGTAATGGAATCATTACTGTTGTCAGAAAGTCCTCAGGCCATTCACCACTGTCATATATTTCATTACATAATCTCAGTATTTCTCTTACTCCATCTTGGTTGAAGCATTTTAATATTTCTCCCGGTATCGTATCTGTACCTACCGCTTTGCCATTTTACATTGCAGCTATGGCTGACTTTACTTCTTCCATTATGATGGTTGGTCCTTTCTTGTCATCACTTACACAGTTGTGTGATTCAAGTTCCAGAGTTTCTGGTTTGCTATTTGTGTCATATAGCTCTTTTAGATATTCTTCCCATCTCTGGAGGACATCGTCACGATCTTTGCACACTACCTCTTCGTCTTTACTCAAAATTTCCATAGCAGCACTTCCTGGTCTGTTTTGTTCCCATGTCATAGTCTTTACTCTGTTGTATAGTAAGTCGTATCTTCCCTTCCTGTCCAGTTCTTCAATTTCGTCACATTCCTCTTTTAGCCATTTTTTCCTGGCCTGCTCTGTTTCGCTTCGCAGTTCATTATTTAACCTTCGGTATATCTTTCTTGCATCTTCGGTGCTCTTGTTTTTCAATTTTCTTCTCTCCTCCATCTTGGAAATAGTGTCTTGTGTGACCCATGCATTTTTTTTCCCCTTTTCCCTTTCACGTATCCTATATTTTGCTGTGCTGCTTTAATGATTCCTTCTTTCAACATATTCCAGTACTCGTTGGCATTATCAGGTGGTTCTTTGTCTCGTAATGTGTTTAGAAACTCCCGAGACAGCATTTCTGTAATTTGTTCTTTGTTGGATCTTATCTTCTCTAGATCCCACTTCTTCTCCATGGTCGCCTTCTTCAGTTTTTTCATTCTTATTTCTATTTCTCCCATAAGAAATTTGTGGTCACTGTTAATATCTGCACCTGGTAATGTGTGCACCTTATTCGTTCAATTCCTGTATCTTTCTTCTACCAGTATAAAATCGATTTGGTTTCTGTATTTTGTGTTTGCCGCTATCATCTGCCTTTCCCTGCGGAAGTCAATTAACCATTCACCTCTATCATTTCTCTCTCCAAGACCATGAGTCCCTACTATGTTTCCCTCTTCCCCTTATCCCACACTGGCGTTCCAGTCCCCCATTACTATTTTGCAGCAGTTTTTATTTTCGTCCATTATTCCCTCTATTACATTGTATATTTCCTCTATGATTTGGTCACCATGTTCTGAAGTTGGCATATACACCTGGACAATCAGTAAATCTTTTTGTGCTCCTTTCATCCTTACACCAATAACCCGGTCATTTGCATAGTCTACATATTCCACACATTTAGCCAATTCCTTTGTCATAATCATTCCTACTCCATTCATTCCTTTTACTTCTCCTCCCAAGTAGTACAACACATATTCTCCATGTCCATTCCATCTTACCTCAGCAACTCCTACGAGGTTCACATAATTCTTTTCCATCTCTCTTTTGAGGTTTTCTAGTTTTCCTGCTTTTAGCAGTTCTAACATTCCAGGTACCAATTCTCGTTTTGATTTTTTGCCTCCTTTCAAGTTGTCGCCCCCCACACCCGGAGAACCGAGCAGGGGGACTATTTTACCTCCGGACACGGATTTAACATGAGAGGAAGCCATTTTTGTGCATAAAATGGAGACTGCATTATGCAGGGAAGATAATCTGCGGTGATACTCCGTTGCCTTCCGCAGTTCTGGAGGCCGCCTCTAACATGGGATACAGACGCCTTTTGCAGCCGCCCGCTCCGGGTCAGGCGCTGCATGAGAAGTATAGGTTGGAAAATGAAAGACCCCTAGCCCTCGAAACCCAATAGCGTCAGGGTCGGAAAAGAACAAGAGCTGGCCGACGGAGTCCATATATGAAACATAAAAGTGAGGATCCTGGCGTAAGTAAGTGGAAGCAATGCCAGGACTCAGCTCGGGGCCCCGTGGTCGCCAGCCACGTAATCACTAGGTGTGAATCCCTGAGTAGTTTACAGGTATTAAAATCTTTGGAGAAGAAATAAAAACTTTGAGGTCCCCCAATGACATCGTAATTATGTCAGAGACAGCAAAAGACTTCGAAGACCAGTTGAACGGAAAGGGGCATATAAGGAGGATATAAGACGAACATCAACAAAAGCAAAACTAGGATAATGGAATGTAGTCGAATTAGGTCTGGTGATGCAGAGGGAATTAGATTAGGAAATGAGACACTTAAAGTAGTAAAGGAGTTTTGCTATTAGGGGAGCAAAATAACTGATGATGGTCGAAGTAGAGAGGATATAAAATGTAGACTGGCAATGGCAAGGAAAGCGTTTCTGAAAAAGAGAAATTTGTTAATATCGAGTATAGATTTAAGTGTCAAGAAGTAGTTTCTGAAAGTATTTGTATGGAGTGTAGCCATGTATGGAACTGAAACGAGGACAGTAAACAGTTTACACAAGAAGAGAATAGAAGCTTTCGAAATGTAGTGCTACAGAATAATGTTTAAGATAAGCTGGGTAGATCACATAACTAATGAGCAGGTATTGAATAGAATTGGGTAGAAGAGGAGTTTGTGCCACAACTTGACTAGAAGAAGGGAACCGTTGGTAGGGAATATTCTGAGGGATTGGCACAACTTGACCAGAAGCATTGAATGGTTGGTAGTACATGTTCTGAGGCATCAAAGGATCACCAATTTAGTATTGGAGGGCAGTGCGGAGGGTAAACATCGTAGAGGGAGACCAAGAGATGAATACACTAAACAGATTCAGAAGGATGTAGGTTGCAGTAGGTACTGGGAAATGAAGAAGCTTGCACAAGATAGAGTAGCATGGAGAGCTGCATCAAACCGTCTCAGGACTGCAGACTGAAGACCACAACAACAGCTTACAGCCAGACAAATTAAAACATTTGTTAGCTTACGACACGATAAATTAAAACCCAGATTACTTAAGAGCCAGCCGGCCACTATGGCTGAGTGGTTCGAGGCGCTTCAGTCCGGAACCGCGCTGCTCCTACGGTCGTAGGTTCGAATCCTGCCTCGGGCATAGATGTGTCCTTAAGTTAGTTAGGTTTAAGTAGTTCTAAGTTCTAGGGGACTGGTGACCTCCGATGTTAAGTCCCGTAGTGCTTAGAGCCATTTGAACCATTTTTTAACTTGAGAGCCTGGCTCCAAATACACTCCTGGAAATGGAAAAAAGAACACATCGACACCGGTGTGTCAGACCCACCATACTTGCTCCGGACACTGCGAGAGGGCTGTACAAGCAATGATCACACGCACGGCACAGCGGACACACCAGGAACCGCGGTGTTGGCCGTCGAATGGCGCTAGCTGCGCAGCATTTGTGCACCGCCGCCGTCAGTGTCAGCCAGTTTGCCGTGGCATACGGAGCTCCATCGCAGTCTTTAACACTGGTAGCATGCCGCGACAGCGTGGACGTGAACCGTATGTGCAGTTGACGGACTTTGAGCGAGGGCGTATAGTGGGCATGCGGGAGGCCGGGTGGACGTACCGCCGAATTGCTCAACACGTGGGGCGTGAGGTCTCCACAGTACATCGATGTTGTCGCCAGTGGTCGGCGGAAGGTGCACGTGCCCGTCGACCTGGGACCGGACCGCAGCGACGCACGGATGCACGCCAAGACCGTAGGATCCTACGCAGTGCCGTAGGGGACCGCACCGCCACTTCCCAGCAAATTAGGGACACTGTTGCTCCTGGGGTATCGGCGAGGACCATTCGCAACCGTCTCCATGAAGCTGGGCTACGGTCCCGCACACCGTTAGGCCGTCTTCCGCTCACGCCCCAACATCGTGCAGCCCGCCTCCAGTGGTGTCGCGACAGGCGTGAATGGAGGGACGAATGGAGACGTGTCGTCTTCAGCGATGAGAGTCGCTTCTGCCTTGGTGCCAATGATGGTCGTATGCGTGTTTGGCGCCGTGCAGGTGAGCGCCACAATCAGGACTGCATACGATCGAGGCACACAGGGCCAACACCCGGCATCATGGTGTGGGGAGCGATCTCCTACACTGGCCGTACACCACTGGTGATCGTCGAGGGGACACTGAATAGTGCACGGTACATCCAAACCGTCATCGAACCCATCGTTCTACCATTCCTAGACCGGCCAGGGAACTTGCTGTTCCAACAGGACAATGCACGTCCGCATGTATCCCGTGCCACCCAACGTGCTCTAGAACGTGTAAGTCAACTACCCTGGCCAGCAAGATCTCCGGATCTGTCCCCCATTGAGCATGTTTGGGACTGGATGAAGCGTCGTCTCACGCGGTCTGCACGTCCAGCACGAACGCTGGTCCAACTGAGGCGCCAGGTGGAAATGGCATGGCAAGCCGTTCCACAGGACTACATCCAGCATCTCTACGATCGTCTCCATGGGAGAATAGCAGCCTGCATTGCTGCGAAAGGTGGATATACACTGTACTAGTGCCGACATTGTGCATGCTCTGTTGCCTGTGTCTATGTGCCTGTGGTTCTGTCAGTGTGATCATGTGATGTATCTGACCCCAGGAATGTGTCAATAAAGTTTCCCCTTCCTGGGACAATGAATTCACGGTGTTCTTATTTCAATTTCCAGGAGTGTATTAACACACAGGCATAAGCCCCACACTCGGATAGGTGCTTCCTGGATTTTTAACAAAACATCAGTCAATATGGTGCCCATTACAATGCGTTAACAAAGAACATTTGGGTGGAAATATCTGAAACAGAGACTTGTTACCACAAACAATCAGCATAACTGAAACATAAGGGATGGTACTTACTCGCCTAGTAAGTGACTCAGCTATTTATTTCAGTATTTACAAAGTGATCAACCTGAGGTCTCAGCACTGTTCAAACGCTGACTTGAGAATAAACATATGTCGGCTTTCAGATGTAGCCAGGGCGCGGAAAACAAAAATGCTCACCGCTATCTGGACTCTGTAGAAGAAAACAACAGGCACATAGCTTAGCTCTCTACATCAGCTAGAATTATCACTTTGCCACGCGGGGCAGCCAAGCGGTCGCCCCGTCGGAGGTTCGAGTCCTCCCTCGAGCAATGGTGTGTGTGTTGTGAATAGCGTAAGTTACTTTTAAGATAGATTAAGTAGTGTGTCAGCTCAGGGACTGATGACTTCAACAATTTGGTCCCGTAAGACCTTACCACAAATTTCCGAAAAATTAACATTTTGGCGACAGAATAACCAAGCAAGGACAACTGTCAAGACTCGCACAGTAGTCTGGCACAATGTGACCAGTTCGTTGCAGAATCGACAAGAGTCCACTGCACAGAATTCTAAAATAGCACACAGTCTCGTGACCCATTCTTCGGTATGCTAACAGAGCCCTTCGAGACACCCGTGCATCTAACAATGGCGAGCCAGAACACACTACTACACAAGTTACAGCCACGACGTACACACTAAAACCGACTGCCCCGGCGCCTGTCGTCAAAACACACAGCCTACGACGCTACTATCGTTGAGAACCAGACGCCAACGCGCCCGAGTCCAAGTAGGCTCCCGCTCGCTATATAAGAAACCCCCCGACGAGAGAACAATCGCGTTACCCAAGAAGGTAGTAGGCGCACCAAAAGTATCGCAGAAGAATTTGATAAATGCAGCCTGGGCGGCTCAGCCACGTAGAAGTTGCACGATCTTCAGGAAAGTAATCGTAGTCAGGTTAAGTATTCCGTAATTTTACACGAAATCGATGTCACTGAGTTAGCTGTACAAGTATTCAGCCAGATCTGACGTGTCGACTCTGATCCAGGGCAGTAGCTGAGAATTACCTCAAAGTGTGAGACACACCGCGTAGAGCGTTAACAGATTAGCACTTACGGCTGGGTAGATGTGGGCCGCCGCGGAGTCCCGGGTGGAAGGAAACGCCAGGGGGGAGATGGCTACGGCGACAAGCGGCTGGCACGCAGTTAAGGCAGCGGCGGCTAATCTCTGTAATGGCGGCGCGCGCGCTAGTTATGGCCCGCTATCACGGCAGCTCTGTTGGTGCCCCCCCCCCCCCCCTGGCACAACACCCCTTTGTTATCGCCGTCTGCAGCCGTGTCTTCAGCATTTTAGGACGCTTGGAAGCATAAACAACGAGCTGACTTTATCTAGCACTAGCGAATTACCTCACCTGCACGTTTATCCCCCATACGTCCCCTATCCCACCTGTATCCAGACGAGTTGCAGGGATATACGTGTGCGAAAGTATTTTGTAAATAGTGAGGTGTACCTGTACAAAATTTTGTAGAAATTTTAACGTCGCCCAGAACCCTATAGGTTAAATGTCATCCGTCGTGTCATCAATCATCCAAGCACTTCTTAAAACCATGCAGCTCCCTTCACCTCTTCATCGCCACATTTAATGGTTCTGAGGGTGCAAGGACATACTGTGAATATTAAATAATCTATCAGCAGTTCAAGGGAGTAATATGACATTTTTCAAACATGAAAGAACTGTGGGGCACCATTTCCTGAAAGGAAGGCATTACAATGGACACGTTTCTACTCGTATCAGTTATTTTCATGAGGTTGTAACCCACAGCACCTTCACGTTCGAAAAATGTTTTATTACTACCTTGAACTGCTGGTAGATTATTTATTTTACACAACTAGTTTCAGTTGTCCAACCATCATCAGGTTCATAAAAGTATTCACAGCATAACGTTAAGTATTTTACGTTGCTTCGTTGGAAAGTTTGGGGATGAGCGTGGCTTTTTCAGCAGGAGGCACTGTGCTGTTTAATTCAACATCTTCATCTACGTCTATATTCAAAAAACCACTATCAAGTGCATGGTGGAGGCACTTATCACTATGCAAGCTGTTTGGGCTTTCTCCAGTTCCACTCACGTAAGGAGCATACGAAGAACGACTGCTTAAACGCATCTGTGTGCGCTGCGATTAGTCTAATATTGTCTTGAGAATCTACAGTGATCAGCCAGAGCATTTTGACCACATGCCTAATAGCCGGCATGTCCACCTTTGGCACGGATAACAGCGGCGACGCGACGTAATATGGAGGCAGTGAGGCCTCGGTAGGTCCCTGGAGGGAGTGGGCGCCTCATCTGCACACACAAGTCGCCTAATTTTCGTAAAATTCCGGGGAGGCGGCGATGAGCTCTGACGCCACGTCCAACCGTAGGCCTGATGTGTTCGACCGGGCTCAGATCTCGCGAGTTGGGTGGGGGGGAGGGGGGAAGGGAAGTACAGCGGTTGGGACTCACCAATGTGTTCCTCGACCCACTCCATCACACTCCTGGTCTTGTGACGAGGAGCATGATCTTGTTGAAAAACGCCGCTGCCATCGGGAAACATGATCGCCATGAAAGGGTGCATGTAGTCTACACCCAGTGTACGATACTCCTTGGCCGTCATGGTGCCTTGCACGAGCTCCGCTGGACCCATGGATGCCCACGTGACTGTTCCCTGGGGTATAATGGAGCCGCCGCCGGCTTGTCTCCGTCCTGCAGTACAGGTATCAAGGAGCTGTTCCTCTGGAATTCAATGTATTCACACCCTCCCATCGGCATGATGAAGAAAGTATCGGAATTCAACAGACCATGCAACGCCCTACCACTGCACCAACGTCTGGTGCTGGTGCTGGCAGTCACATGCCCATTTCAGCTGTAGTTGCCGTTGTCGTGATGTTGACATTGGCACATACAGGCGTCGTCAGCTGTGGAGGCCCAGTGTTATGAATGTTCATTGCACTGTGTGTTCAGACTCACCTGCACGCTGCCCATCATTAACATCTGATGTTAGTTCTGCCACAGTTCGCCGCCTCTCCTGTTTTACCAGTCCAACCAGCCTACGACATCCAGCATCTGTGATGAGGGTGGCCGCCCAATTGCACGACATCTGGACTTGGTTTCAACTTGGTTTCGCTACGTGTTGAACACATTCACCACAGAACTACACCAACACCTGACAATTGGCTTAGTTTCCGATATCCTCGTGCCCACCCTCTCGGCCATCACCATCTGCCCTCAGTCAAACTCAGATAAATCGCGCACCTTCCCCATTCTACACATGGACAGCACGCTCACTAATACTACATGCACAGTGCTTGTGTCTGACTACCAGTCATTCCTTGCCAGGGGCGACGCTTCTATCACCTGGGTGGGTTTATATAGTTAGTAGGCCTGCGGTCAGAATGTTCTGTTTAATCAGTACAGAGAGACGTTACTCTTCCAGATATGGGAGAGTCTTTTTTTTTTTTTTTGTCATCAGTCTACTGACTGGTTTGATACGGCCCGCCACGAATTCCTTTCCTGTGCTAACCTTTTCATCTCACAGTAGCAGTTGCAACCTACGTCCTCAATTATTTGCTTGACGTATTCCAATCTCTGTCTTCCTCTACAGTTTTTGCCCTCTACAGCTCCCTCTAGTACCATGGAAGTCATTCCCTCATGTCTTAGCAGATGTCCTATCATCCTGTCCCTACTCCTTATCAGTGTTTTCCACATATTCCTTTCCTCTCCTCATTCCTTACCTTATCAGTCCAACTTATTTTCAACATTCGTCTATAGCACCACATCTCAAATGCTTCGATTCTCTTCTGTTCCGGTTTTCCCACAGTCCATGTTTCACTACCATACAATGCCGTACTACAGACGTAGATCCTCAGAAATTTCTTCCTGAAATTAAGGCCGGTATTTGATATTAGTAGACTTCTCTTGGCCAGAAATGCCTTTTTTGCCATAGCGAGTCTGCTTTTGATGTCCTCCTCGCTCCGTCCGTCATTGGTTATTTTACTGCCTAGGTAGCATAATTCCTTAACTTCATTGACTTCGTGACCATCAATCCTGATGTTAAGTTTCTCGCTGTTCTCATTTCTACTACTTCTCATTACCTTCGTCTTTCTCCGATATACTCTCAAACCATACTGTGTACTCATTAGACTGTTCATTCTTTTCAGCAGATCATTGAATTCTTCTTCACTTTAACTCATGATAGCAATGTCATCAGCGAATCGTATCATTGATATCCTTTCACCTTGTATTTTAATTCCATTCCTGAACCTTTCTTTTATTTCCATCATTGCTTCCTCGATGTACAGATTGAAGAGTAGGGGCGAAAGTCTACAGCCTTGTCTTACACCCTTCTTAATACGAGCACTTCGTTCTTGATCGTCCACTCTTATTATTCCTGCCCGCATCTCGTGGTCGTGCGGTAGCGTTCTCGCTTCCCACGCCCGGGTTCCCGGGTTCGATTCCCGGCGGGGTCAGGGATTTTCTCTGCCTCGTGATGGCTCGGTGTTGTGTGATGTCCTTAGGTTAGTTAGGTTTAAGTAGTTCTAAGTTCTAGGGGACTGATGACCATAGCTGTTAAGTCCCATAGTGCTCAGAGCCATTTGAACCATTTCTTATTATTCCCTCTTGGTTGTTGTACATATTGTATATGACCCATCTCTCCCTATAGCTTACCCCTACTTTTTTCAGAATCTCGAACAGCTTGCACCATTTTATATTGTCGAACGCTTTTTCCAGGTCGACAAATCCTATGAAAGTGTCTTGATTTTTCTTTAGCCTTGCTTCCATTATTAGCCGTAACGTCAGAATTGCCTCTCTCGTCCCTTTACTTTTCCTAAAGCCAAACTGATCGTCACCTAGAGCATTCCCAATTTTCTTTTCCATTCTTCTGTATATTACTCTTGTAAGCAGCTTCGATGCATGAGCTGTTAAGTTGATTGTGCGATAATTCTCGCACTTGTCAGCTCTTGCCGTCTTCGGAATTGTGTGGGTGATGCTTTCCCGAAAGTCAGACGGTATATCGCCAGACTCATATATTCTACACACCAACGTGAATAGTCGTTTTATTGCCACTTCCCGCAATGATTTTAGAAATTAGGATGGAATGTTATCTATCCCTTCTGCCTTATTTGACCGTAAGTCCTCCAAAGCTCTTTTAAATTCCGATTCTAATACTGGATCCCCTATCTCTTCTAAATCGACTCCTGTTTCTTCTTCTATCACATCAGACAAATCTTCACCCTCATAGAGGCTTTCAATGTATTCTTTCCACGTATCTGCTCTCTCCTCTGCATTTAACAGTGGAATTCCCGTTGCACTCTTAATGTTACCACCGTTGCTTTTAATGTCACCAAAGGTTGTTTTGACTTTCCTGTATGCTGAGTCTGTCCTTCCGACAATCATATCTTTTTCGATGTCTTCACATTTTTCCTGCACCCATTTTGTCCTAGCTTCCCTGCACTTCCTATTTATTTCATTCCTCAGCGACTTGTATTTCTGTATTCCTGATTTTCCCGGAACTTGTTTGTACTTCCTCCTTTCACCAATCAACTGAAGTTTTTCTTCTGTTACCCATGGTTTCTTCGCAGCTACCTTCTTTGTACCTATGTTTTCCTTCCCAGGTTTTGTGATGGCCCTTTTTAGAGATGTCCATTCCTCTTCAACTTTCCTGCCTACTGCGCTATTCCTTATTGCTGTATCTATAGCGTTAGAGAACTTCAAACGTACCTCGTCATTCCTTAGTACTTCCGTATCCCACTTCTTTGCGTATTGATTCTTCCTGACTAACGTCTTGAGCTTCAGCCTACTCTTCGTCACTACTATATTGTTATCTGAGTCTATATCTGCTCCTGGGTACGCCTTACAATCCAGTATCTTTTTCTCGTGGTAACCTCCCCCTTGGCAGTCCCCTCCCGGAGATCGGAATGGGGGACTATTCCGGAATCTTTTGCCAATGGAGAAATCATCATGACACTTCTTCAATTACAGGCCACATGTCCCATGGATACAAGTTACGTGTCTTTAATGCAGTGGTTTCCATTGCCTTCTGCATCCTCATGTCCTTGATCATATCCCCACAAAACTAGAGCCAGGGCACAGTCACTGCTGTTAACGTGTCATAAATGGAACGCTTACTAATAAATTGTTGCGAACCAGAGGTGATCCTGTTGTGTACCCAATGACACCCCACACCGTCACCCCAGATACTGGGACCCCATGACTGTGACACGAGGAGTCTGGCAACAACCTCGGAGACTCCACACACGAAAACGTCCATCGTAAAGCTATAGACAGAACTGGGAGTCGTCTGAATAGACGACTTGATGCAACTAGTGTTACCAGTTTTATCGTTGGGCCATCATTGCCTTCACTATTCAATGCACTGCCACGTCAAGGAGAGTCACAATAATTATCTGCATACCTACAGTCCACGGTTCTCCACATGTAATTGCTCTGTCCTTATGGATACTCGTCTTGCCCCAATTCCTCTCTCAAGGAATGTGACTGCACGGCCTAGCGAATAATATGTCTATCCTCTCGGTTGCTAGACGGGTTAGGTCGCTGGGATACTGCACAACGTTGTGTGTAACCACCGACTCCCTGTGCATATGTCAAACACAGTATCCAATCCAAAGAGAGCCACAATGCTGCGCTACAGTTAATAGGCCATTATCGTGCCGCTTTCGATTTCCTTCTTTCATGATCCATAACAGGATTAACTCACACGCAGCCAACACTTAAATGTGACTTCTGAATCAGAATTCCATTGCGTGAACATTCCTCACACTCTTGCCTACGAGTTTTATGCAATCCCTGATGACTTCAAATACTAAATGCAGGATTTTCGTATTCTGTTGCTTGCTATGCACAAACTAGTCATACAGAAAAAATGAGCAGGATCTTTTAGTAGGAAATCTAATGTAGTTAAATTTTGTACTGGGGTAAGTTTTCATTAGAGGCCATAGTTTTCGAATTTTTGTTTTGAAGAAAAACGTACAAAAGACACCTTCAAAAGCTTTTCCTTCAACAACTCGAAAAAATTGCCTCCAGCGAAGACGCATCCCAGTACGAAATTTAACTACATTATATGAAGGGCTTATTTCAATAGTGGTACGAGTCCACTTTTGTTCATTCTGCGATACAGAGTCCTAAAGTTAAATGAGCGCTGAAAAATCTGCAGTTGAGATACCAGAAATATTCAAGCATATGGCATCTTGCTAAAGTTGAACCTTTCTTTCTCTTTGTCAGAATCATTATAGACAGAAAAGTGGAGGCAATGGACTTGTACCACTATTGAAATAACCCCATCAAATTCCAGCAAAAAGATCCTGTTCATTTATTTCTGTTAGACTAACAGCATGCTTGTAGCGAGCGAGAGAATATGGAAATCTCGTACATTGTTAGTGAAGGCGTTGCAAGTGGCATAAAACCCACAGGTAGGGGCAGCTGACTTACCATGTGTACAGAATGCGGATGGCATTAAACCTACCTACATCAAGTGGTTTCGCTAAAATGTTAAATCATTTGCATTTAAAAGCATGTGGCGTACTTCATTCTAACTTGACGCTTCTTGCGTGTCGCCCTTATCGTATTGCAATTTTAATGGCCAAGGAAATACTCCGAAGTTGAAAAAATGTACGGCTTTCTGCCATGAAAATTTACATCGATCCACTACTAGCAAGAAGCACTTCCCAGACCGACTAATGGAAGAGTCTTCCACGTATACATCCTAGTCCTTCTTGGAAAATTCTTCCCAATGTGTTTCAGTGAGCTTGCATGTTTAATAGTCTACAAGTACAAACTTTCTCATCTGCCTACGTACAATAGTACGCTTATTTAACAAAATTGCCGTTAATCACTATTTGCTTCCGTAGTGTTTGATTGTCGAAGTCACAGTAGGTTACAATCGTTGTATAATCTGCTGACTAGATTTGCTCTCGAAGGAGAAGCGCTACAGTCAGAGTCTAACGCGCTCTCTAAGTCAGAAAAACACTTCTCGACACATTTGAAAAAGTGCTTTAAACAAGTGGAAAAGGGCTTTCATCTCGTGCTGTAAGATTTCGGAATTTGTCACTTTCCTCAAGAAAGGATTTACTCAAATACACACCAAGCTACTATATGGCCCGCCGTGGGAGACAAAATTTGGTTTAGAACTTTTTGTGACTTTAAAAGACAGTGTCGTGTTGAAAAGTCTGTTTTGAGTTTATTTTGTTTACTGTATGGGACTTTTGTTGGCTGCTCAAGATAATCATTGCAGCATGATGGGTAGCTAGTAGCAGCGGATACCGTTTCTGATCAAACGTTGGAAACTGCAGATACTAATCGTTTTGTTTGCTTGTTTATCAGTTAGTATGGTCACGGCCTAATAATTTCACACGAGTTTCCCATTCGGGCGAGGGCTCTAAGGAGAACCATGGAAAACTGAGAGCAAAGCGTTCCAAAGCTTTTTCCCGTTCGGTAATTTACAAATGACTTGTTCCGGATGTTTAAATATGTGTGACATTTGTGAATACTTCCTAAAAATCATACTACTAAAATGTGATACATTGAAATATGGTCATATCATTATTATGTTAACAGACCTACACATGACAATCATTTTGTCGCTTGACTACACGAAGATTGTGTTGAATTCGTTGCATAGAGTGTGCACAACTGTTAGGTGAAACTGATGAGGTCTCACTGATTCATGGAAACAAATTGTCTTATTGAGGAACTTAGTAAAGTGGTTGTCAGCGCAACATCTCATGAGGATCTGCAAGCTGGAGTTCTAGACGGGACGGTGAGGAGTGCCCTCCTTGAGATCAGACCGGGCATGGATGATGGGGTGGGTCAGACTAGATTACAACAATATTCGCGAACATGAAAGAAAGCACATTATAAGTACTACTCACTGGTGATTTTCCTGCAAAAGAATCACATTAGCTCATCTGATTGTCCAATTCATATCTGGTCTGAATGGTGAAATTTGAAAGCAGTGGTTACAAATATGAGTAATTCAGAATTCAGATTCAGCATCAATTGAAAGGAACACCAATGTTCTAGTCATTCATCGCAGTGAAGCTCAGACACCCTATCCTTGGTAATCTGATATATCTCTTAGTCACTCTCGGCAACGACTATAACTAAACAAAGCGGAAAGTATGTGATAATCCGCATTTAAGCAGGAATAACTGATGCCCATGAATGCACACATCTGTATTAATGACAGTACGTAATTCATATTTCCATAAATTTCACGTCGTTCACTATAAAGTCACATAACACTTCATTTGAAATTTGATGTTGGTAGTTATTGTTTGTCACGGTTTCGCAAGAAGAAGTTTCTTCTAAAGTCATTACACAATAATTGTTGGTAAACTACCTCCGAATCTAACTCGATTCAGTTCAAGAATAAGTTAGTTCACCAATACCAATTACGTCATACCGATACTCAGAAGCATGGTAGACACTTCGAAGAAAGAACATACACTTTCCGTCCAGAACACATGATAACAACGCCAGAACTCAGTCCCCGTGCCAGCTGACTATAATTTCCAATAGACATGTGAATTCAAATCCTCTACCGCAAAGACACACCAGAAGGGAATATGATAAATGCTCTCATCAATTACGTGTTTAGATTAGAAAACCATTATAGTATTATGCACAAATTAGTCTCAACTGGGAAGCGATAATTTATCTCAATTCAAGGGCGATTGCTGTATAGGAAAAATGTTAATACTATGCAGCCGGCCGCGGTGGTCGAGCGCTTCTAGGCGCTTCAGTCCGGAACCGCGCGACTGCTACGGTCGCAGGTTCGAATCCTGCCTCGGGCATAGATGTGTGTGATGTCCTTAGGATAGTTGGGTTTAAGTAGTTTTCTATGGGACTGATGACCTCAGATGTTAAGTCCCATAGTGCTCAGAGACATTTGAACCCATTTAATACTATGCAATTTCTTAATATTTTATATTAGATATAAATTGTTCTCCCATTTGTCCATTTCCTATCCTTCATCTGACTATGAAAATTCGGACAAAAACCAATTGTAGAATTTATAGTGAATCTTCTTTTCGCTCCACCCAAACATTTTATCAATACTGAAATGCAATCAGTCGTTGCATTATATTCGTTCAGGACTAGCAATACCTTTGAGCTAGATCTGTTGCGATTATCTTTCAGTTTGCTTTAAAGACTTTTAGGAAATTACTCTTTTTAATCGTTGTGGCTGTATCATTATTTGCAGAATATATAGAGATTTTAGTGATTAATGGGAACTGAAATGAAAGAATTTTCATTTTGTTTTCAATACTTTTGTGCAATGCTTTTTTTAAAAAATGGATGAATAAAGTGAGACACATATTTACTCCATGTTATAATATCTGGTATTTTTCAGTTTTGGTGGCAGCGCCCGTAGCGGTGTAATAGTACTGAATGCTGTAAAACGTGAACTATACGGGTTTAGTTGTGATACGTATACTGGAAACTTGAATTTTCATGGGGATTTTTATTTTGGCCTCTTTTGCTGGTCATTTGCTCGAGACAATCTGTAATGACTTAAATGTTTGCTGAACTTTTCTGATTCGTATCTGTGGACATTTGCTTACCCTTTAAATAAATTCAAACGTCATTTTCATTATTAGAAAGGAGTTCCCACAATTCATATTCAATTGTTAAGGTTTTGTTCACCTAAGCCTCTAATGGAATTATTCATATTTTTTCCTGTAAGTATGTCATTGCTAGGTTACTAGTTACTGCCACATATTTATAATAACGATCATGGCATCAGTGATGTCGTCTACTAATCTGCTGTATGTGTTAAAGAGGTCTTGTAAGGACATTATAGTGACCCTGAACGCTGCTATATTTAAAGACTTTTTATCAAGATTTTATTTTGTACGAGAAATTACAACCAGACACGTCGCATTTGTTGACCATTATGTCGAAATTCTAAAGGTAATGTAGCTACATCAGTTTATCCCCATTTCTTTCGACTGTTTTCTCATTAAACAAATAGTCGTTTGTACTCGCCCCGATACTACGATTCTTATGTGCTGCGTTCACTGACACCAATGATCTGTATACGGTATACGGTATTGCCGATCTAGTAATGTATGTCTGCTGTTACCACACTCAACTCCATGGATGAATAAGCCAACTACGTAGCCATTAACATCGCTGACTTAGTTGCCAACTGAAGCTGTCAAACGCATGAAAAATGTTGAAAAGGTCTTAGCGAATATTTTTCCACTGCTGAGATATTACCTATCTAGAAAACAACAATTTCGTCTGCGCTACACCTACGACATGCAGCAGTACAAGGTAATACACAGAGACAGTGTTATGGAAGGAAGTACTACAATAGTTACGTACAAAATCGTTATGAGTTAAAAATAGGCACAGATATTTCCTCTAAAAACTCCATATGTTTAGAGATAATTTGATAATGGCCACGGAACCGAAATAAACTTACAGCACCAGAAAATAGAATCGTAATAAAATTTCTCTCAATATAACGGCATAGGTATAATGTCCTTGCAAGACATCTATAGCGCTGTAGTGCAAGAAAAATTCAAAATCTTCAACAGATGTTTCACTACAGTCTTCTGGTAGTTTGTGCTCGCTTAAGTAAAAATAATATTTGGGGCTGGTCATTTATCTTGTATACGCAAGCAACGGTAATATTGCCCCTCGGCAGACTTACGCCTCGCGCTGCTAATCTACGCTTGTGATTACGTGCATGGATTAAGTAGTTCAGCTCGACAACGATGGTCACCTGAACAACTACCGTGTTTGTAAATTTCAAACAAGTTACAAATCGGAATACTGTATAAATTAATTCGCTTTAGCTGTGTTTTCATGAATTGTTATTGCCGTATCATACTTCATCCCTTTCGCTCAGTTCCTTCACGTGCGAGGGAAGATCATAGGTAAACGTTCCGACTACGACGTAGTCATTGGTGAATACGAATAGTTCAAAATCTCTTTCATGCGCTCGTCGTTATCCATAACTGAGTTTGTGAAAGCAGGGAAAACCAAAATCACGCTTGGCCGGACGGCTATTTGAGCACTGCTCCTCAGAATAATGAATCCATTTCTTTGGTCATTGCGTCAGAGCACTCGGTGTCACGGACTGGGTCGCTTCACTTCTTGACTTGTCACTTCTTTGACAATATTCACTTGACTGCAGCTGTGGTAGTTCATTTGTCCGATTTCTCGTAATCTTACCTACCGATATGTGATTATTTCCATATGTTTCTTTTCTTCGCTTTGAAAATTTGTTCTTCTGACTCGTAGAGGCATTTAACCGTGTGAATGTAAAATCAGTTTTTCAAAACAATGACGGAACACATCGTTTGTATTCACTGTAGCCCTATGTCATCTGTGTGTTCCGTAAATTGATGAATCATTGCAAGTTACCTGACAATCTTTCCGCAGGTTACGGATCAGCAAAGGACAAATCCGTACCCATAATCCATTAGTTATACGATATTGAAGTTCGGCGTACCATTGTAGCTTTCTGGAGATTTCGGCTTCTCCACTGCTCAGTAGCATGGCCGAGTACAGTTACCTGGAACACTGACCAGACTAAGCAAGGTACACGACGGGTAGCAGCGCCGCTGGAAGGTTTTCGAGAAAATCTCTCCGTTTCTTTTCCTGTCTGCCTTTCATCTTTGTTTTAGTTCAGATTTCCACTTGTTGAGCCTAATTTGTAATGCACACTGACGTAAATCCAGAGTATAATTACGGAAGTTATCACAGCGGGTCGTTCTAGCAGGGTAGACTAATAAAAGCGTAGTTCACCGTCCGCCTGGTTTCCTGGAAGTAACGAGGGTGCTGTCTGTAGAGATGTTCCTCCCAGCCGTAAAGTTTCTGAGGCGTGCAGAAGCGGTGACGTCCTCTGCGAAGAAAGCTCGCCGCCAAGTGACTCGGATCAATCTTGTCGCGAATCCGGCTTCAGGAACTCGGACGCCCAGTTAGAATAAGTCTCAGGCTCCCCGAAGCACTCCAGGATTGTGGAATCAATTCCAGGAACAAATTTCTAGCCGCAGCGCAAATATGTCTTTCAATTTTTCACGTCGAATGACAGGATATTAGAACAAAAAAAAAGGCTCTGAGTACTATGGAATCAATTCCAGGAACAAATTTCTAGCCGCAGCGCAAATATGTCTTTCAATTTTTCGCGTCGAATGACAGGATATTAGAACAAAAAAAAAAAAATGGCTCTGAGCACTACGGGACTTAATATCTGAGGTCATCAGTCCCCTAGAACTTAGAACTACTCAAACCTAACTAACCTAAGGACATCACACACATCCATGCCCGAGGCAGGATTCGAACCTGCGACCGTAGCAGTCGCGCGGTTCCGGACGGAAGCGCCTAGAACCGTTCGGCCACCGCGGCCGGCGATATTGGAACAGATTCGAGTCATGTGTAACATTCTGCAGCAATGCTAGACTTTTAAGTCCCATGGTGCTCAGAGCCAATGCTAGACTTTTGTCGTAATCACGAGCTGCTTGTATTGCCCTGTGCTGATAACTGTGCACTTTGGTAGACTGTGGTTGTTATTGCTTATCCTGCACAGTCTCTTCAACGATCGTGATGGCTGGGGCAATACTAATTGGCTGATATACGATATGGGTCTTTTCATGCGAGTTTCATGACCAATGCTTTCGTTAAGCTTCGTTAAAGGTATTCACACAGCACAGTAGATCGTCTTCTTGAAATGATCAAAAGAGCGTATGGATGTTCTATAACGTTACTTGGTCTTCATCTGTCGTGTACTCTATTTCTACATCATACGACAGTTTTCCCTTGACAAGATGAGTGACTGCGCCGACAAATAACGGAAATAAGGAAAAAGTGGGATCCAGTAAACATCCGGTGTCGATATCAAATACGCAAATGTGCGTTCTGTCGTCTTGGCAAAAGAGTTTTCCATGACCATAACATTAGCGCTTGGACTAAGTTTATGACGACAAGAAAGATTTCAAATTTAAAAACAGTCTGGATTGCAAAAATTGAATGACATTATAAACCAGACTGTTTATCAATTTGAAATAATTCAAAACTGTTGCTGTACCAGCCGGCCAGAATGTTCGCCGAGCAGAGCGTATTCTCCCTAACAAAATATTTGTACTTCGGCCAACTGGTAGATGTCGAAGAGGCAGTCCGCAAACGAGTTGGGTAGACTTAACTTTAGTGACCCTGGCAGATGCAGGTCCCACACCCAGCACTGAGGATGCCCGAGACACAAGTAAAAGGGCAAACATATGCAATCAATGTTTGTGATGTTACAATTCTATTTAGACATGATTCGTGGACTGGATGTGTTGATCATTTCGTCATGTTTTACGTTTCTGTGTTTGCGTATTTTAGCCTTCTGCCTTGAGCCTAAATGGCATGTTCATGAGGAATGAAACATGAACTTCGGTGTGTTATTCTCGTCGTTCGTATGCCAATCAAAACAAGCACATTCAAATTACGATTGGAACACATACGCGTGGAGACCAACAGAAAATGCATAAAGAATCACTGACATGCAACATGCCGAAATTACTAATGTAGAAAACAGCAAGACCGCCGAATCCAACCGACAGTATGGTATTGGTAGACGAGTAAATACCTCGCGTCACGCAATACAGTGGGTAACAGTGGGTATGCATGACGATGTAACTGATTCGCGAGTTCCAGACATTCAAACTCCACTCCTAGATGTGAAAGGGAGTCTTTCGTCGACGGTATTAGTTCCCTGGTAACAACTCATCTAAGGTGTTTCTATTATAGATCAGGTAAGATTCACCGTAGTTCCAAATCCACGCCACATCGTCGGAAGAAGGGAACGACGCACCACCTACAGCACTACGACGCCTCGTAGAGCAGTGTCTTGTTTAAAATCGGGGACGGAGTGTCATTGCTGTGTGAATGAATCTATTTCTCCGCATAATAAGAGGAGTCACAATCCACTTTTTGCACCTACCAACTTCTTATATTCTCAAAGACGTTTGTTCTTACATAGCTTTTGTTATATCTTTGCTCACATGCGGTTGCTTAGAAACCTAATGTCAGCACCATACAGTTAATTTCTACAAGTATATTGTCTACTTCAAAAATTCAAATTTGTCTTTCTTGGATTCAGGTTTTTGACTTGTTTCCTTGCTTCAATCACGTAATATCCACAAAGCATTAGGCAGTGAATTTTGCAAGAAAATTACGGTGTCATGGTACAGAAAACATCGGATCAAGAAGTATTTGCTTCTTTATTACGTCTAAGATGTTTAGCATAAATTATACACCGGGGACTAGTAATTACTTTTTTACATTTATAATTAAATAAGAGTTTTTTTAATCAGTCATCTATGCGGTTTTATGCGTAGCCCCACGACTTCCTCCGCCGCCCCATGTCTTCGTCTTCGTCTCAGCGTATCGCTTGCATCCAAAGTCCTCAATTATTTCTTGGATATATTCCAATCCCCTTTTTCCCTGCAGTTTTTACCCTCTAGAGCTCCTTATACCACCCTGTAAGTTTTTCCCTCATCTTCAAACACACTTCCTTTCATCCTGACACTTCTTGTCAATATTTTCCCCATGTTTCTCTTCTCGTCGATTACCCTGCTCTTCTTATCACGTCAGTTAATTTTCAGCATCCTAAAGCACCACATCTCAAACGCTTCGATTGTCTGTTTCGGTTTTCCACCCAGCCCGTGATTCCCTTTGAGACAATGTTGTGCTCCAGACGTACGTTTTCAGAAATTTCTCCCTCAAATTGAGGCCAATCTTTGACATTAGCAGACTTGTTTTGGCCAGGATTTCCCTCTTCGTGCTAATCTGTTTCATGTTCTCCTTGTTTCATCCATCGTACGTTATTTTGTTTCAAAGGTAGATGAATTCTGCCACTTGATCAATTTTGCTGTTAATTTCAACGCTGATTATTTTTCTGCTACTTCTCATGACTTCCGTTTCGTCGGTTTACTCTGTCCATATTCTTGCTCACAGGGTGCACATTTCGTTCCAAATGTCCTGCAATTCTTTGTCGCCTCCATTGAGGATAGTAGTGTCATTACTGAATATTATTGTCTTTGGTATTCTTTCACACTAAATTTTAATCCCACTACTAAACCTATATCTTTTATTTCCGTTATCGCTTCTTCGACATAAATGTTGAACAGTAGAGAAGAAAGGCTTTAGCCTGGTCTAACACCCTGTTCAATCCTAACACTTCGTTCTTGGTCTTCTTTTCTTACTGTTTCCTCTTAGTTCTGATGCAAATTGTGCCCCACAATAATCTACGGCGAATGATACTATGTATATTGAAGTTGTGAGTGCAGCCACTGCCTTCAGTAGATGATGCAAGTTAAACGTATATTTACAAAATTTTTTGTGGGTTGTGTTCCAGTTTCAATCAAAGTTCTAAGTAACAAAACTTCACACTGTGTCTCCACGGAGGAAAGATCGTCGTCCTGTAATTAATGACTAAAAATAACACGTGTGAAATTATGTTTCTATGGCACCATTACGGTCACACACATTTATGTTTCAGTGGTTTCCCTACACCGCTTGAAGGAAATGCCGGGACAGTTCCTTTGAAAAGGACGTGGTCTGTTCCCTTCCCTTATCTGTCGCCAATTGGTTGTTCGTGCTCAAATTCCTATGATACAGAAGTCGACAAGTCACTGAAGTCCTATGTTTATTCAGTTCACAAGGAAGCCTAGTTGTAAGGAAGCTTGCTGCAGCTGCCGTGCGTGAATTACCTTGCAGGAAGGGCGCTATTAAAGCGTGGTCCATATAACGAGGCTGGCGGCTGCGTTGACGCCAGACGCGATACGGACGAATGTGGCCTGAGGCTGATGGCAGTACAGGCACAATCTTAGTCTTCTCATTTCGCTAATGCGAAAGCATGAAACCTTCATCAATTTATGAAATTAATTTTTTTGGTTCATCTCACCATTTTTTATTATTGTTCCCGGTTACAATGTATTTTCAGCACAATACAATGCATCAAATTTAATTTCCATTTTGTATTTCTTCTTACCTGTCCTTAGATATTCTTCAATATTTCTTCTAATTAATACCTGAATTTCCTGTATGCACGTGGTGTGTGATCCACATTCCTTCCTTCTTGATGATTCTCATTCCGTGATCATTCGTGGCAATCTCTCCTCTAACATCCTTTTCATATGTCCATACCGTCTGAGTTCTTTCCCCCCTTACACAAAATTAATAACCAAACTTTTAACGTCTGTTTCCTGATGACTTCATTTCTCATCCTTTCCCGCCTGCATATTCGCGCAGACCATCTTCAAAAGTCTATCTCACTTTCCATCAGTCTTTTCATTAATTGGTATTTAATTTCCATACTTCTGATCTGTGTATCAAAATGCTTTAATTAATTATTTAGAACATTTTTTCTTTCGTTTTGTTTTCTAATTTGTTGATCCGTCTAATACCATTCAATGTTCCAATTGCGAACTATCTTGAATGTAAGCTTGAATTGATTTCTTTATCTTGTTTATCATCTTGTGCAATTTTCACTTCTAGATATTTGTACACTTCAGTGTGTGTAAAGTTCCCATTCGTTCTTACACTGTCAAAACTTGACCTGTTCATGTACACTACTTGCCATTAAAATTGCTACACCACGGAGATGACGTGCTACAGACGCGAAATTCAACCGACAGAAGAAGATGCTGTGATATACAAATGATTAGCTTTTCAGAGCATTCACACAAGGCTGGTGCCGGTGGCGACACCTACAACGTGCTGACATGAGGAAAGTTTCCAACCGATTTCTCATACACAAACAGCAGCTGATCGGCGTTGCCTGGTGAAACGTTGTTCTGATGCCTCGTGTACGGAGGAGAAATGCGTACCATCACGTTTCCGACTTTGATAAAGGTCTAATTGTAGCTTATAGCGATTGCGGTTTACCGTATCACGACATTGCTGCTCGCGTTGGTCGAGATCCAATGACTGTTAGCAGAATATGGAATCGGTGGGTTCAGGAGGGTAATACGGCACGCCGTGCTGGATCCCAACAGCCTGGTATCACTAGCAGTCGAGATGACAGGCATCTTATCCGCATGGCTGTAACGGATCGTGCAGCCACGTCTCGATCCCTGAGTCAACACATGGGGACGTTTGTAATACAACAGCCATCTGCACGAACAGTTCGACGACGTTTGCAGCAGCATGGACAATCAGCTCGGAGACCATGGCTGCGGTTACCCTTGACGCTGCATCACAGACAGGAGCGCCTGCGATGGTGTACTCAACGACGAACCTGGGTGCAGGAATGGCAAAACGTCATTTTTTTCGGATGAATCCAGGTTCTGCTTACAGCATCATGATGGTCGCATCGGTGTTTGGCGACTCGCAGTTAACGCACATCGGAAGCGTGTATTTGTCATTACCATACTGGCGTATCACCCGCCGTGATGGTATGGGATGCCATTGGTTACACGTCTCGGTCACCTCTTGTTCTCATTCACGGCACTCTGAACAGTGGACGTTACATTTCAGATGTGTTACGACCCGTGGCTCTACCCTTCATTCGATCCCTGTGAAACCCTACATTTCAGCAGGATAATGCACGACCCATGTTTCAGGTCCTATACGGGCCTTTCTGGATACATAAAATGTTCGACTGCTGCCCTGGCCGGCACATTCACCAGATCTCTCACCAACTGAAAACGTCTGGTTAATGGTGGCCAAGCAACTGGCTCGTCGCAATACGCCAGTCACTGTTCTTGATGAACTGTGGTATCGTGTTGAAGCTGCATGGGCAGCTGTACCTGTACACGCCATCCAAGCTCTGTTTGACTCAATGCCGAGGCGTATCAAGGCCGTTATTACGGCCAGAGGCGGTTCTCGGGATCCATGCACCCAAATTGCGTGAAAATGTAATCACATGTCAGTACTAGTATAATATTTTCGTCCGATGAATACACGTTTATCATCTGCATTTCTTCTTGGTGTAGCAATTTTAATAGCCGGTAGTGTATTTTGTGTAATCCATGTTGTATTTGTGTGATCCATGTTAACTAAAGACCCCATGTTTTGTACTCCTCCACTAATTTGCTGCAGAAAATTGCAGAATATATACAGTATTATCATTGAGTCATTGAGTGGGATTTCCACGTTCTCAAATTTCTTTTTCCTGTTTCCAAACGCTTTCTCTATACGTATTTTATTAAATGAGGGTTATATGCTGCATCTTCCACGTTTAATATGAAAAGAAAGCAATCCACTCTTTCTGATTTCGATTGCTCAATCACCCTCTAATCTTTCTCAGTTTATTTTCAGGAAATTAATTGTTAAAATTAACTCATATTTTATAATTACTAGTGAAATAAGTGTCTTATGATGAAATAAGAAACTAATAATTCGTCATTATCATTGCATTCCAGTTCTCATAGCCCGCCTAAAAGCTATGCTCAGAGAAACCATGTATTAAACCTGTTTAAAGGGTTCTATCAATTACAGCAAAGAAACAGAAAACGTATAAGGATGTCAGCACACAGGAAAAGTCAGCAGTTTTTCTGCTTAAAGTGGTTCATTGCCTACCAACTGGGATTGGAGACCTCCTTACAACGGCTAAGGATTATTTATTAGTGCAGAAAGGTTGAGTCAAGAAAATAGTTTGTTAGCGTGTTATCGCTTTGCAGGTCAAACAACATCCATCGCCTCCAACACTTACGCTGCACTCGTCTTTGGGTACCCACTATGTTTGTCTTCGCTGAGAACTGGATATCCGGACCACATTTAATATTGGCTACTGTTACATTGTTTTGGAATTCCATTACTGAAGGGACCGTGCCGATACGCATGGTGGAAAACTTTACGTACTGGGGCAGTGGCGGACACATAATACACTGAGTCCTGGTATTTTCTGGCGAGTATGGCGAGGACCATGGCAAGTGGCAACCCACCGGACGACTGAGGTTCATATTTCCGCCATCGAGCTCGCATTTTTCGTCGTTGTGGTACTACGCTCCTGGAACATGCGCAAAAGGCATATAGCAAGTTAATAAATCCCGCGACGTGGGTAGGCATTGTTCATCTGGACTAGTTCATGTACTCGTCCGGCAAGTGACTTCATATAAACTCATAGTTAAACCGGACAGTGACTACAGGAAGAATCACCGTCGTCTTCTGTCCGTGCGACTTTTCCCTAGTCCTGTACACTGAGGTGAGCAGCCACGAGATTATTCCTAATATCGTGTCGGACCTGGCCCCGCAGAGGGCAGCAACCCAACGAGTCATGGACTCTACAAATCGTTGGTAGTCCTCTGCAGAAATATTGACCTACGCTGCCTCTATAGCCGTCCATAATTGCGAAAGTGTTGTCGGTGCAGGATTTTGTTCACGAACTGACCTTTCGATTTTGTCTCATGAATGTTCGATGGGTTCATGTCGGGCTAACTGGGTGGACAAGCCATTCGCTTGAGCGGTGCAGAATTTCTTCAAGCCAACTACTGTGGCACGCTGACATGGCGCATAGTCATCTATAAAAATGCCATTGTTATTTGGATAAATGGCGTCAATGAATGGGTAAAAATTGTCTCCAAGTAGCCACACTTCCTGATGACCCAGTCCATTCCACGTAAACACAGCCTTCATCATTATGGAGCCACCACCAGCTTGCACAATGACTTGTTGACAACTCGTGTTCAAGGTTTCGTGGGGTCTGCGCCACTCTCGAACCATACCATCGGATCTTAAAAACCGAAATATGTACTCATCTGCGCAGGACACAGTTTTCCAGTTTTCTAGGGTCCGACAGATATGGTCAGGATCCAGCGGAGGCGCTACGGGCGATGTCGTACTGTTGGCACTCGCGTTGGTCGTCTACTGCCACAGCGCACGAACGCCAAATTGGGCCGCAGTGTCCTGACGGATATGTTCGTCGTACGTCCCATATTAATTTCTGAGATTATTTCATGCGGTGTTGCTTGTCTGTTGTCACTGAAGATTCTACGCAAACGCCGCTGCTCTCGATAGTTAAGTGAAGCCTGCATGCCACTACGTAATCTGTGGTCAGAGGTAATGCCAAAAATTTGGTATTCTCGGCGCTCTCTTGACACTTCGGATCACAGAATTCGAAATGGAATGTACCATGCGACAAGCGTCAACTAGCAGTCTGCCGTTGGCGTGTTGATTCCCATCCCGCGGCTATAATCACGTCGGAAATCTTTTCACATGAATCACCTCAGTAAAAATGGCAGGTCTGCTCACGCACTGCTCTTTTATACCTTGTGTACACGATAGTACTGCCATCTATATATCTGCAAATCGCTATCCCAGTGTGTGACTTTCTTGTCAAAATAAATAATACACAGACATTCTTGGCCCATCCCTCGACCATTGAGTAACGTGTATACTTTACTAACCGTCCAACAGGAAGACAACAATATGCTAGGACTATTAACTACCGATAGAAACGCATACTTCTGCCATTCTCGATACTTACAAAGCGTCGATCTGTCCCATTCTCTGTCATGCTAATACAGCCTGATTATCACCTGCACCTCTCCCCAAATCTTTGCACGCCATGCACTCGACCTTGCTTTCCGCACCCGCTTACCCTGTCCTATATAAATCATTCACCAGCTAATCATATTGAACTCCGTTTTCACACACGATGAATACCTCTACATGTCCTCTACATTCCGCGTAACTTCAGCCTTGGAAAATAAAATCTGTGCTAGTATATAACGTTTTTACCAGCTTGACCCACAGCTTTTTCTTCCGTACGTGAGGGGTCTCTCTTCCCTCCGACAATTCCCGTGTCATAACGATGTACCAAATCCTGTGTCTTTGCAACCATACGTACCCTCTCCAAGTTACCAACCCTCCTCGTTCATTGGTGCCCCAGTGTTAAATCAGTAGGAACACTCAACAACTCTCGTAAATTGCCCCCCTCCATATGCTGGTCCCCCCCCCCCCTCTAGATAACGATCTGCATCAGTTTCATTATTTTTTTTTTTGCTGCTTTTCAGGGATACTGATGTGTAATCATTATTACAAAACCCTGTATGTATTCTTTTCTAATACACCGCCTGACAGAAAAGGTATAAGACTCAGAAGGAGAGGAGGAAACGAAATGAAACTTCACGTTTTGAGAGGGTATGTGACTTTATTTCGTTAATTACAAAATCAGTCAAATTTACAAAGAATTTGCCAGTACAAGTGCACTTACCTTTATATGAGGGTCACTCCAAAGGAAATGCACACTATTTTTGTAAAAATATAGTTTTCATTCTGCATGTGTGAGTGTTGTATAGTGTGTGGGTACGTCCTTCCCGCTTTTTTTCAAACTTAGTTCAACCTGTTCCCGTGAGTGGCGCCGTCACAGCATGTCTTCAAGATGGCTGCTACACTTGACGTTCGTCAGAAGCAACGTGCTGTCATAGAATTCCTGTGCTGTGAAAACGAGACAGTGGGAAACATCCACAAACGGTTGAAAAAGGTGTATAGAGATGCTGCTGTCGATCGCAGTACAGTTAGTCGGTGGGCAAGCAGGTTACGTGAAGAAAGCGGGCACGGCAATATTGAGGATTGTCCTCGCAGCGGCAGGCCTCTTACTTCTCACACTCCAGACAATGTGCAGAGAGTTAGCGAATTGGTGACTGCTGACACACGTATCATAGTGAACGAATTGTCATGCTACGTTGGGATAGGGGAAGGAATTGTTTACAGAATACTGAAAGTGTTTGCGTTAAAAAAGGTTTGTGCCAGGTGGGTTCCCAGGATGTTGACAGTGACTCACAAAGAAGCAAGAAAAACGGTATTCAGGCAACTTTTGGAGCAGTACGAGAATGGTGGAGATGAATTTCTTGGAAGAATTGTGACAGGTGATGAAACATGGCTCCATCATTTTTCACCAGAGACGAAGAGGCAATCAATGGAGTGGCATCATGCAGAAAAAAAATTCAAAACCACACCTTCCGCTGAAAAAGTTATTGCTACGGTGTTCTTCGATTCCGAAGGACTTTTGCTTGAGGACATCATGCCAAGTGCAACCACCATAAATTCTGATGCATATGGGACGACACTGAAGAAACTTCAAGCTCGACTGAGTCGTGTTCGACCACATCGGCAAAAGCAGGATGTTTTGCTGTTGCACGACAATGCATGGCCACATATGTCAAAAAAACCATGGAAGCGATCACAAAACTCGGATGGACAACACTGCAACACCCGCCTTACAATCCTGACCTAGCTCCATGTGACTATCATCTCTCTGGGAAACTGAAAGACTCTCTTCGTGAAACAAGGTTTTAAGATGGTAACTCCCTTGTGCACGTTGCCAAACAGTGGCTCCAACAGGCTGGTCCAGAATTTCACCGTGTGGGTATACAGGCGCTGGTTTCAAGATGGCATAAGGCAGAGGGATGGAAATTATGTGGAGAAATGAAAATATTGTTCCTAAAGGACTTATCTACACACTGTAAAACTTTCAAACATGAAGAATAAAAGATGAATTAAAAAATAATAGTGTACATTTCTTTTGGAGTGACCCTTGTAATACCCTCTCCGGCCTAGATGCATACACTGATTCTGTTTGGTATAGTGTGACAAAGCCATTTTATCGTCTCATATTGTTAACGCTCACACTAAGACGAAGTTGACCTTCGATCCTGGGGTCACATAAAGTAATGGAATCGTTATAAGCAATCGGTATAAAGGCATGGATTTTTGTAGGAAAATTAATATTGTCGGCTGGAATTCTATTCATAAGTAACGTTTACGTGTTGGTTTGACGGTTGGATGGAAAGCGTCTGGCAGGACGTGTTTGAATTTCGCAGTGGCAGGGTCTTAGCCTGTCAGATTGTGGTTTATCGATCCATGGAAATGCGGATCGCGTTGATCTCTAACCAACAGCTGTCAGACGAATATGAGATAGATGGGTCAGGGAGGGGCATGCTCAACGCCGCGAAGGAAGCTCTATGGCCACCATTTCACTAGCACCCGAGAGGAATGTTGTTTGCTCGGCATTGCAGCCTCGTTGGGCCAAATCACATACCTTGAGTGAGGGGCCTGACTTGTTTGCTGCAATACAAGTGTACGTCCGAGCACTATCAGCGAGGTTTCTCTCGACATGGAGGCAGAGGGAAGCACGCCAGCGGTTGTGAGCCCGACGACAACACTGTAATCGTGACTAGTTACCAAGTCAACTTTTCAAACAAAAACTGGTTCAGCGAATTGCATCTGGATAGATGTATCTGCGTGTGGAGGATCCAAGAAGGAGGAACAATGCCGGATTCCACTCCCGATCGTCATACGGCTTCAGAACCTGCTGCGTCGGTGCAGGCTGCCATTGAATGTACAACACTCGTCCAGTCCATAATAAGCACGTTATATTTCTTTCGTACTGAGACCAGTGGCTGCACCCTACCTTTAAAATCTCCGTGTTGTGACGCTTCAACAAGATACCGCAAGACCGCACGTTGCCCACGCTGTTCTGACCTGTCTCATCACAGATGGTATTCGAGTGCTGTCGTGACCAGATCGTTCTTCTGATCTCTCGCCTGTTAACAACGTGCGGTCTAAAGTTGCTGAGACTTTCGCATGCCGCCACTCGCCAGCCACTAAGACTGAAGAACTCTGGCGCAGAGTTGAGCCAACAGGGAATGACGCATCCGTATCTGTCATCTGAACTCGGCTAAATTCCATGGCCAGCCTTCATAGAGCCACTGTTTTTACCAAAGATGTATTAAATCTCTATTTAAGCACCCCTACCCGCTTTTCATCACACACCCAAACCAGGTACAGATTTAAACATCCATTCTTCCTGATATACTGTGTTCACACAACAAATAAAATTCCGTTATTAGTGAACATTCCTTATGTTAAATATTAACATTCCTGCCTTTAGGTGGAATATCGGAACTATGCTGTATTTAAATACCGATACCTCGATATTTTTAGTAAAAGTGTCGATAAATGTCAGCAATATATTATTTGCCGACACATCGATATATCGATATCGGAAAGGCAATATTGGGTGCCGATATTTTTATTTTACGTTATATTTTTCCCAATTTCCGATAAATAATTGAAACTGTTCTTTTTAAATTGTGATAAAACGTAATTTCCTTTCGCTGTGTGAAGGATTCTTCCAACTTTTTGAGCTTTCATCATATCCAGTCTATCTTTTTGACTGTGTGAAGGAAGTATACGTACCAGAAAGAAGGAGTCCCATTGCACTCGGGGTGGCGGTGTGAATAGAATAACAAGATTTCCAATGTGAAGAAATAGCACGCCAGCTGCGTTAAAAAATAAATTTTAACACGACTAGTGTACTACCTCTTCAGATCAGCTTACTTCGAAAGCAGTTGCTCAAAATGATGAAAAAAAATCCAAAATGACGAGATTGTTCTTGGTCTCTGAGGAGGGCGGAGACGTGTGAGGGGAACTGCTGACGTAATCGTTGCTAGGAACAGAAACTGCGGCGATTAACTTCACCAAGCAATTCTGACACTGCAACTGTTAGGTCGCTGGCGTTTGCAGAAATGAAAAAAACAGGGACGTCGACGTGAAGTGTTCCGATATGTGGCGAAACCAAACCACGGACCCATCGGACAGCTTTTACTGTGCCACTTACATGCAGTTACCATTGTTAGTGCCAAGCGTTAACATGCATCGTTTCCCTTTAAATTCTTGCTCTAAAGCGGATAAGAAGCCTGCTACCTTCATGATGTACAGAAAATCTAATAATAAATCAATGCCGGCCGAAGTGGCCGTGCGGTTAAAGGCGCTGCAGTCTGGAACCGCGAGACCGCTACGGTCACAGGTTCGAATCCTGCCTCGGCCATGGATGTTTGTGATGTCCTTAGGTTAGTTAGGTTTAACTAGTTCTAAGTTCTAGGGGACTAATGACCTCAGCAGTTGAGTCCCATAGTGCTCAGAGCCATTTGCTCAGAGCCAATAAATCAATACTTAAATATAAATTTCTAAAACAGGCGGTATATTTACGACGTGCAGCCGATATTTTTATAGGCTGGTATATCAGGACACGTATCACAACGCTGTCCAATACGACACTTGATAAAAACCTGTTTTCCCCTTATAAGTTTGATTCATTTGTTTTACGTACACGCTAGCGCTGTTTCTTCTGCAAACGAAAACAAACAAAACATGTCAGACCGACACCGTCTTGTAATAGAAAGTTAATGGCCAGCAGTGCATAAAAAGGTATTCAAGTGTAGTTTATTTGTTTAATAAGTTGAATAACTGTGCCAACAATGATAAAGAAGATGCACCAAGATGGAAATAACGACGACTTTTTCTCTAAATACCTACGAAAATTAACAATTTTTCGAGGTCGAGCTGCAATTTGCATCGGCGTAAATACGAAAATTATGCGATAACGTGTAAACTGTAGAAATGTGTGACGAAATATCTTAAAACAAACCGCCTGAGAAAGCATTTCATTCTATTGAAATGTCGACCTTTCTGACATTAAGATTCTTGTTTCCTCAAGCAGTTAGTTAAGCAATAGTGAAACCTTTAATATGTTCACTCAAGCACAAGTGAAAACACAGCAACGAAAAATGAAACGGGTAAGTTGACTGTACTTTCATCTACCTGTCCCTTTTAACTCAGCAGCAATGGAAACTGTTTTTTACTGACCAGCTTCGACAGAGAAGACTCTTATCTACAGATCTCGTTAAATTGTACGTGCAGCTAATATTTCTTCATTTTCTTTTTCATTAATTCACAGGTCTCTTTCGGCGCCTGGTGGGGCGCAATTTGATTCAAATTTCTCGAAATGAATAATGAGAAGGAGATCCTAGAAGAAGTTTTTTATTGACAAGATCGCGTTCAGAATTGTTTTTTATTGACAGGGCCGCATTACGAGAAAAGATCTTACGATGACAGTCTTGCCTGTCGAAACAAGTCAGTAGAAAACATTTCTGAACGCGATCTTGGCTGTAAGAAATTTCTTAAAGTACCATCGAAACGTTTGAACATTGTGCTGTGATTACTCTCTGCAGGTATGGAATATGAGGATCATATCAGGCTTCCATCCGGAGTCCTGAGCCTTGCGCGTTACCACGCATTGTTCCGCGAGGGCGGCTGACTGCGCCTCCGTGTGTGTGTTGCAGACTGCTGGTGACGTCAACGCAGAACGCGGTAGCACCACGCATTACGGACTCGCGCAGCCACGTGCAGGCCCGATACGGGCAGCCCGTGGAGCTGCCGTGCGCCGCCCAGGGACACCCTCTGCCCACGTACACGTGAGTACCAGGAGCAGCTGCTGCCCGAAAAGCTTTGTGTTGCTGTCTTGCTCTGATGTGCCAGTACGACGTACTACAAATTTCACTCGCTGAATTTATGTTGTTTACTGCAGCGGGACACTTATTCCATGTAGTCGCATTTTTCCATTTGACTCATGTCTTGTAATTGGTTTAGTGCAATCCTCCGACAATTCGTCTCCTGTGCTAGCATCTTTATTTCATAATAGCACTTGCACACTACGTTGTCTATTATTTGTTGGCTGTACCGGGTGATCAAAAAGTCAGTATAAATTTGAAAACTGAATAACCCACAGAATAATGTAGATAGGCAGGTACAAATTGACACACTTCCTTGGAATTACATGGGGTTTTATTAGAACCGAAAAAGTACAAACGTTCAAAAAATGTCCCACAGATGGCGCTTCCTCTGATCAGAATAGTAATAGTTAACATAACAAAGTAAGACAAAGCAAAGATGATGTTCTTTACAGGAATTGCTCAATACGTCTACCATCATTCCTCAACAATAGCTGTAGTCGAGGAGTAATGTTGTCAACAGCACTGTAAAGGATGTCCGGAGTTATGGTGAGGCATTGGCGTCGGATGTTGCCTTTCAGCATCCCTAGAGATGTCGATCGATCACTTGCGACTTCAGGTAACCCCAAAGCCAATAGTCGCATGGACTGAGGTCTGCCACTTTCGTCATGCTTGGCCAAGCATGACGAAAGTGGCGGCTGAGCACACAATCATCACCAAACGACGTCCGCAGGAGATCTTTCAAGCGTCTAGCAATATCGGGTGTCTTTCTTTTTTTTTTTTTTTTTTTTTTTTTTTTTGTTCTAATAAAACACCGTGTCATTCCAAGCATGTGTGTCAATGTTTACCTCTCTATCTACATTATTCCGTGGTTTATTAAGTTTCCAAATTTATACTGACTTTTTGATCACCCGGTATTCCAATCTCTGACTTCCGCTACAGTGTTCACGCACTACACCTCCCTCTAATAGCATGGGGATTATTTCCTGCTGCCTCAACATGTGTCCTACCATCCTGTCGCTTCTTCTTGACAGCATTTTCCGTAATTCCCTGCCTCGCCGATTCTGTGGAGAATCTCCTCATTTCTTACCTTATCACACGACATAATTATCAGGGTTCGTCTGTAGCACCACATCTCAGACGGTTCGGACTCTCTTCTGTTCCGGTTTCGCCACTGACCATGGTTCACTAACAAACGATGCTGAGCTCCAAACGTGCATTCTCACGAATTTCTTCCTCAGCTTCCTAGTTTGCAGAATTCCTTATCTTCGTCTACTTCGTGATCACCAATTTTCATGTTGTGTTTCTCGCTATCCACATTTCTGCCAGTTCTCGTCATTTCCGTCTTTTTTCGGTTTATTCCTTATCCATATTCTGTACTTATTAATCTCTTCATTCCATTAAACACATCCCGCTGATTTTATTCACCTTTACCGAGTATAACATCAGCGAATCTTATGATTGGTATCCTTTCACTCTCAATTTTAATTCCTCTTGGACCTTCCTTTTATTTCAATCATTGCTTCGGCGAAATATACATCCCTATGTTACATGCTTTCGTTCCTGCTCTTCCAGTCTTATTTTTTTCTCTTGGTTTTTTTACACCCGGCTTTCCCTATAGTTGACGTCTATTTTTTTTCAGAATTTCGAACGTCTTCCATCATTTTAAATGTCCGGCGCAGTTTCTAGGTTGACGAATCCTATAACTGTGTCCTATCTTTTCTTCCATCTTACTTTCATTATCAACCGCAACGTCAGAACTCCTTCTCCACTGTCTTTACCTTTCCTAAACCCAAACGTATCGTCATCTAACAGATCCTCAATTTTCTTTTCCATTATTTTGAATCTTATTCTTGTCAGCAGCTTGGATGCATGACCTGCTAAGCTAAGGGTGCGATAGTTTTCGCACTTACGTCCCCTTGCTGTCTCTGTGTGGATGACATTTTTTCAGAAAGTTCTATGGATTGTCCCCAGTCTCATAGATTCTACAGATCAACTTGAACAGTCGCTTAGTAGCCAAGTCCCCCAAATGATTTCAGAAATTTCGATCGAATGTTGTTTTTCGTCTGCCTTTTTTAGTCTAAAGCCTTTCAGCGCTCTTTTAAATTTTGACTAATACTGGGTCTGCTGTCTCTTCCATATCTACTCCAAATACATCTTCTTCTATCACGTTATCAGACAAGTCCTCCCTCACACAGAGACCTACAATGTACTGCTGCCACCTATCCACTCCCTTCTCTGCATTTAAAGCGGGAAGTCCCATTTCACTGTAAATGTTACCGCTATTGCCTTTAATTTTAACGAAGGTTGTTTTCATTTTTCTATATGCTGAGTCAGTCCTCCCGATAATCATTTCTTGTTAGTTTCTTCACATCTTCCCTGTAGCCGTTCCGACCTGCGCTTCCCATTTATTTGATTTGTTAGGTATTTATATTACTGTATTCCTGTCTTTCCCTTGACACTTCTGTACTTCCTTCTTTCGTCAATCAGTGGAATTTTTTCTGTTACCCACGGTTTCTTCGCAGTTATCATCCTTTTACCTATGTTTGTCTCTGTGATGTTCGTGAGTGCCCTTTCTGGACATGTACACTCCTCTGCTTCTGATGTGCCTTCCCAGGTGTCCCTTATCGTAGTATCCACAACCTTAGCGAACTCCCAACGCGTCTCATCATTCCACAGTATTCCAGTATCTCACTTTCTTCCACACTGGTTCTTCCAGATGAGCCTCTCAAATTTCAGTCTAGTCTTCATCATTACTAACTGGTGATCTGAATCTATGCCCGCACCTGGGTATGCCTAGTAATCCAACATCTGATTTTGAAATTGCTGTCTGACCATGAAGTAATCCTGCTGGAATCTTCCTGTGTCTTCAGGTCTTTCCCAAATATACCTGCTCCTCTTGTGATATCTGAACAGCGTATTCGCTGCTATTATCTGAAATTTATTGCAGAACTTTCTCCTCTATGATTCCTGTTACCAGCCCCATATTCTCACGTACCCCTTTCTTCTACTCCATCACCTACAGCCGCATTCCAATCCCGCTGACTGTTAGATTTTCGTCTCCATTTATGTGGTGAATTACCCTTTCAATATTCTCAGATACTTACTCTATCTTTTCAGCTTCTGCTTGCGACGTCCACATGTATACCTAAACCACCGTTGTCGGTGTTCGTTTGCTATCGACTCTGATGAGGACAACCCTACCACTGAGCTGTTCAGAGTAGCTCACTCTCTGGCCTACCTTCCTATTCATAACGAATCCCACTCCCGTTATACCATTTTCCTACCCTCATTTTCCTACACTCATCTAACCTGAAATGCTTATCTTCTGCCGGTCGGTGTGGCCGAGTGGTTCTAGCCGCTTCAGTCTGGAACCGCGTGACCGCTATGGTCACAGATTCGAATCCTGCCTCGGGGCCGGCCGCGGTGGTCTAGCGGTTCTAGGCGCTCAGTCCGGAACCGCGCGACTGCTACGGTCGCAGGTTCGAATCCTGCCTCGGGCATGGATGTGTGATGTCCTTAGGTTAGTTAGGTTTACGTAGTTCTAAGTTCTAGGGGACTGATGACCACAGATGTTAAGTCCCATAGTGCTCAGAGCCATTTGAACCATTTGAACCTGCCTCGGGCATGAATGTGTGTGATGTCCTTAGGTTAGTTAGGTTTAAGTCGTTCTAAGTTGTAGGGGACTGATTACCTCAGACGTTAAGTCCCATAGTGCTCAGAGCTGACCCTACTATATGTAGACTGACTTTCTGCATTACCTTTTTAGATTTTGTAGCTCGGCTACTATATTCAAACTTCTGACATTCCAAGCTTCGACTCGTAGAATGTTATACCATCGTTGATTAATTCATCTTTTTCTCAGGGTCACCTCCCACTTGCCAGTTCCCTCCCACAAAGTCGAAGAGGGGCTAATGCAGAACCTTTTGCCAATACAAATATCATCATGACAATTTTTTAACTACAGGCCACATCTCCTGTGGATACATATTTTGTGTGTTTAACACCGTGTTATCTGCTGCCTTCTGCACTCTCATACCGTTGATTACTGCTGATCCTTCCACCTTTTAGGGCAGTTTTTCTAACGCAACAACAAGAGAGTACCCTGAAGCTCTCTGCCAAGGCACTAAAACAGTATGTAAGAGAATGACACCAACCTGTACACGTTCGCGTGGGTAAATAACCTTGCACGTGGGCCATTGGGTTGCGGACCTGACGATTGATAATTGTCTCGATTATGAGCGCTTTTAGCCCAAACCTAATCAATCAAGTTTCAGGGGTTGGACGCAAACGTGTAAAAACGCCGAGAAGTGCAGATGAAATCCAAACATGCAGGTTGCGCTGTCATGTTTGGCAACGACCTGCACCTGTGCATTGTTCTCAATAGTTTGCAAGTGTCACGTGTGGTCATAACAGTGTTCTATGTAGTCGCGAGTGCATTATGTCGAAGCTAAGTGAATTCGTGCGTGGGGAAACTGTTGAAGCTCGCGTGACGGGTGCTTCTGTAACCAAGGGAGCCGAAGTGTTTGAAGAGGATGCATACCGTTTATGGGGAATGCAAACATTATCCGCTAAGTAACAACGCGGATGAAAGTGTGTGTTGAGTGGTCGCGATAGACGCTATTGAAGAGGGTTATGTGGAAAAATAAGAAGACGACAGCTACAAAACTAGTTGTGAAAGTGAATGTCGTACTCACAAACCCTATCAGCACCAAAACAAACGGAAATCCAACAGCTCATTGAAACCAAGGATTTGATTCGATCCCAATAGCCACGAAGAATTTTCCGTTTGTTCGAGGAATACAACAGAGTTCGTTCATCGTTGTCAGGTCAAGTGAGGAGCATTTATATCGAAAAGAGGTCGAATAGCTTTTGTTGAATTCGATTAATGACTAGTAGAGGAGTTACTTCCATACTAAGTTTCCTAATCATAATAAGCAGACAACATTTGAGATGTGGTGCTACAGAAGAACGTTGAAAATTTGATGGACTGATAAGGAAAGGAAAATATGGAAAACACTGACAAGAAAAAGGAACAGGATGATAGGACATCTGTTAAGACGTCAGGGATTAACTTCCATGTTACTAAAAGGAGCTGTAAAAGGTAAAAGCTGAAGAGAAAAACAGAGATTTAAATGTATCCAGCAGATAATAGAGTATTTAGGTCGCAATTGCTAATCTGAAATAAAAAGATTGGCACAGCACAGAAATTCGCTGCGGGCCGCATCAAATCAGTAAGAAGATTGATGACTCGTAATAAAGGTAAACAGATGGAGCAGCAATTATTTGACATCGCTTGCCCGACAGGTCGCTAACACAACGAGGTTATTAGGTTAATTTTATTGTTTCTTGTCGTTTTATCAGCGTGCAGTTAGTAACTACATCGTTGCTACAATCCCCATTGCCCATCCACAGGTACCTAGCAGTATTACAGTGGCTACCGATGACCACGCTTTGCGACTTACGTTCGTTATGTTTCCATCTCGATACTACAGACATTTGGAAGTGGCCAAGACAGATTGGATTGGTATCGGACGTAGATTCAATTGTGATACTAATGTGAAGTACGCTGCGGTAGACTCTCTGTTTCATTTGACTTATGTCAATTTCATAACCTACATACCATGTCTTGTTCGTTAACCACATTAAATTACACTGAAACGGCAAGGAAACTGGCAAAGGCATACGTATTCAAATACAGAGATATGTAGCCGGCCAGTGTGGTCGAGCGGTTCTAGGCGCTTCAGTCTAGAATCGCGCGACATCTACGATCGCAGGTTTGAATCCTGCCTCGGGAATGGATGTGCGTGATGTCCTTAGGTTAGTTAGGTTTAAGTAGTTCTAAGTTCTAGGGGACTGGTGATCTCAGATGTTAAGTCCCATAGTGCTCAGAGCCATTTGAACCATAGATATGTAAACAGGCCGAATATGGCGCTGCGGTCGGCAACGGCTTTATAAGACAACAACTGTCTGGTGCAGTTGTTAGATCGGTTATCAAGATTTAAGTGAGTTTGAACGTGTTTTTATAGTCGGTGCACAAGCGATGGGACACAGCATCTCCGAGGTAGCGATGAAGTGGGGATTTTCTCGTACGACCATTTCACCAGTGTACCATGAATATCCGGATTCCGGTTTAATATCAAATCTCCGGCATCGCTGCGGCCGGAAAATATTCTGCAAGAACGGGACCAACGACGACTGAAGAGAATAGTTCAACGTGACAGAAGTGCACCCCTTCCGCAAATTCCTAGAGATTTCAATGCTGGGCCACTAACAAGTGTCACCGTGCGAACCATTCAACGAAACATCATCGAGACGGGCTTTCAAGCCAAAGTCTCACTCGTGTACCCTTGATGACTGCTCGATACAAAAGTTTTACGCCTCGCCTGGGTCCGTCAACACCGACACTGGACTGTTGATAACTGGAAACATGTCACCTGTTCGGACGAGTCTCGTTCCAAATTATATCGAGCGGATGGATGTGTACGGATATGGAGACAGCCTCATGAAGCCATGTACCTGCATGTCAGTAGGGGACTGTTCCAGTTGGTGTAGGCTCTGTAATGGTTTGGGACATGTGCAGCTGGAGTGATATGGGACCCCTGATATGTATAGACACGACTCTGAGAGATGACACGTACGTAAGCATCCTGTCTGATCCACTGCATCCCTTCGTGTCCACTGTGCATTCCGACGGACGTGGGTAATTCCAGCAGGACAATGCGACACCCCACACGTCCAGAATTCCTACAGAGTGGCTCCAGAAACACTCTTCCGCAGGCCACCCAACTCCCCAGACACGAACATTATTTAGCATATCTGGGATGCCTTACAACGTGCTGTTCAGAAGAAACCTCCATTACTCGTACTCTTACGGATTTATGGACAGTCCTGCAGGTTTTCATGGTGTCAATTCCCTCCAGCACTACTTCAGACATTAGTCCAGTCCATGACACGTCGTGTTGCGGCACTTCTGCGTGCTCGCGGATGCCCAACACGATATTAGGCAGGTGTAGCAGTTTCTTTGGCTCTTCAGTGTAATTACACCTACTAAATGTTTCGAAAAAAAGGGGGGAAAATGCGCATATTCTAGCAAGCTAAACAAAAGAAAGGTCTTTTGACAGAGTACCTTGCGAAGATCTGCTGTAGAACTGTACTGAGGGGCCCATTTCACCACATGGCGAACGTCCAGTACATGGGGCTATTATTGACCGAAAATAATTTCAGAAAAGAGCGAGACGTTTTTAGTGAATAAAAGAACTCGCTGTTTCAACTGTATTAAATGAAAAAAAGTAAAACAATAAAAACATATTTACATTTTGGCTATCAAACCGTAAAAATCTTTGAACTTCTTACGAACTTTTGCTGAGACTTTCGTCCAAAACTCGAAAATTAAATGAGCGGTCTACTTCAGCTAGCTTACATCTGTTTTCACTTTGGATGCGAGGTAGTCTAGGAATTATTCCTTCACAAAATTCCAGAAAGTAAAATAAACTGCCTTAAGTATGTTGCAGCTGATGATGTTCGTACTTTCACAAGTAGATTAATACTCCAATTAAAGTCTTCTCTCAGTTCAAGTGTTTCCTGCGATAGACAAAGTAAAAGTACAAGAAAGGGACAAACATGCAACTGCAGAGGCTAAATCGGTGCGTCGGACGTATAAAGAACACAATATTCAGTTCCGTTATAGTGTGTATGAAGTCGTTTTGTGTAATTTGTAGTCACGCATTTCGATGGTTAACAGTTCGAATAAACTGACAAGTCGACTTATCAGGAAATACAAATCGTCTTCAGACTAAACTTTTCTGAACTGACACATAAAACGTGGAACAGAAAGTATGATAATTGGTGGCAGTTTTCAAATAAAGAATTTCGAGAAAAAGGAAGAACAATTCTGAGGAAAGTTGCAAGACAAAAATTCAAAAATGACGTTTCTACAAACAACATATCAAAGCAAATTCACAAAGAAAAGGTTGCAGATTCAAAAGCAAAACGGCGACTGCAATTTTATAATCACTTAGAGAATTTAAACGACTGGCTAACAAGTAAATTTATGAACTGAGCCTTATCGATGAAGGATCACTCTGCTAACATAAATCCGTGAAGAGCTAAAGGGTACTGGCTTACATGAAGAGAAAGAACAAAATTGGGAAGCATGATCATCTTACAAGAAATTTGTCTCTACAAGTTGTAGGACGGACTGAAGAACTGGTGAAGGAAAACAATAACGTAATGAAAAGATATTAGGAGGAAAAGATGAAAAGAAGTGTCACTTAACTCCAAAAGAGCATCTCCGTTGCGTATAATGAAAATAGAAAGTATCAGTTAAAGTAAAGTAATTAAAAGAATATAAATGCAGGAGTAAACTGAATGTATGTAGGAGTAACACTTACCTGAACGTAAATTATAATTTACTCGTAGATTAGATGTGTCAGCTAAATTTTCAGGATGGTATCAAAAAAATTTATTCATACAAGTTTATAGCTTATGTGGTGCTCTATACGAGCGAAAACTGGCTTATGCCAAGAGATCACTAACAAGAGCCATTTGATGTGAGCACGTAAGTTACCTTCGAATAAAATAGAAAGAAAGGTCATAACAATTATTCGATAAATATTACAATATATATTTTTCAGTGGTAACTCAGAAGGTATAAAAACGTTGGACAATAATAATTTACAGCGTTAGCTGCTGAATAAGTTTCTATGAGAGTAGCTATGATCCGAACATTTCAAATTATTACGTAACGAGCTAGATAATGAAGAGATTGTGAATCTTCTACTGTTCGATGAATAAAACAGCCTATGTGGAGATACAAACTTTTGTAACATTCTGAATACAAAATTATGTACTTAGATGGTACGCGTAGTTGACAGCGGGCTTCTTGTGAAGACTGCTTTGAGAGAGATCTCGGCCATCAGAGGTTCATAAAGATGCCGCTTGAACGAAGACTTTTCTCGGCCACTCCTCCCCACCCTTCCCACCCCCCACTTCACTAGTCCCAAGCAACGGCCGTAGTCTCATTCCCCACCCCACCTTCTCCATCTGCTCCCGACTTCGGGCTGAAAATGTAAACTAAATCCGGCTTTAGAAGTTTCTGCAAGATGAAAAACGTAAGAGGCCGCCAACGGACCCTCGCTGACCACGTTCTCGGGACGGCTGCCTGCGAAAGCTCAGTCTCCCCTCCGCACACACAAACACGCTCCTACCTTTGAGGGAAAAAATCATTAATGATACAGCCGTCCCCAGTCGCTTCCTGTGGCTGCAATTGATAAATAAAGTAGCTGCTGCTTGGGAATGACTCTTCAAGCCGCTTTCTTAAGTGACAACATTCGAAATGGAAGAAGACAGGGGCATTCCTTGGGCCGATGAATTTAGATGCTCTGCTGATACTCGTTCTTCACTCGCGGCAAAGTGAGGGCGTCTATCGTGTGAACCCCAGTAACACCCGTGTTTACTTTAGCGTACACTGTTCGTGATGCAGGCCATCACTTCGCGACGAGGGACTGGAGTTCACTGAATAGTTACTAAGCCTACGAGAAAAGTCCCAGCCATGTTGTCGACAACCTTTCAGCACCTGCGGGCCGCACTGAGAGAACATGCACAACTTGAGGGCCGCACACGTTTCTGAGACGATGAGGATACGGAGTCGAGGAATGGTAGGTGACTGATCCCACACTCAGCAGAAATATTTCAAAATTTATTTTACCACGAACAATTTACATAACGTACACGCTGCTAAGGTTAGCATATCTATTAAGTTAAACACTCGTAAGATAATCATAGGATTGTGTAAAGCCAGCAATAAATAAATCAGATACTGCAAACATCAAAATAGTTTAAAGGCGTCAACGAGCAAATTAGACAACATACACAGAGAAAATTATTTAAAGGTACCAATTAATGAATCAGCCAATGTAAACAAAGTAGTTTGAAGGCGCCATTGAGTAAATGAGACGCTATGGAATTCAATCGATTTAAACTTACTAACTGACAAGGATTCCAATAAGACAAGTTAAATTACAAGCCAAAACTGATTTACTATGCGAAAACAGTAGGCCGATAACCGACGAAGAACATCAAGGACTCATCCTCAAAAACTTAATTCCGAAGCTGGTAGGAGCATATTTACACAGGGAACGGGTTCCCACAGGCCGTTCCACCATATTTAAACAGCAACAACAAGGCAGTTAGGTTATAGATCTCTAAAACAGAAAAGACAATATTATTCCACATGACACAACATCTTAAAACAATTACACATGAGGGCATTCTGAAATGCTACGTCTATGAATTTATGTGAATACTCTTTACCATCATCTCATCATCTTCGAGCACCAGACCTTTTTTTCCTTTGCTTCCTCCGTGGGGAGCGCCAAAGATGACCTCGGCTTAAGGAAGGCCGGCGTGTACCAGATTCCGTATCAATGTGGCAAGTCGTATATTGGTCAGACGATGCGTATCGTCGATGATCGATGCCGTGATCACCAGAGGCACACTCGACTGATGTATCCGAGCAAGTCGGCGGTCGCTGAACATTGTTTGTCAGAAAATCACGCTATGGAGTATGAACGCACGAATATTCTGGTACAGACGTCGAGATACTGGGATAGCGTTGTTAGAGAGGCCATCGAAATTCGCGCCAATGCCGACCTCATAAACCGTGACTGTGGCTATAATCTTAGCAAGGCTTGGGAACCAGCGATTGGGTTAATCAAGAGTAAATCGAGCAAACGCATAGTTGTGACGACCACGGCGGACAGAGCCATCACTCCGACGTCATCTCAGACGCCGTCGCAATCTGTTCCACCGCGCGACCGTGGCGCGGGGCGCGGACAGCGTGGGAGCGCGCCACGGGCGGAGGGTATTTAAATCGGCCGCCACCGCAACCGAACCCAGTTCCCTCTGAGCAGCCATAGCGTACGGATCTCCGTGCTGGCACGTTCACAGGAGCTCAGTCCGTCAGTTCACCTGATGATGGCGACATGTATGATCGCCGAAATATTGTGCCCGTTGGACACTGTAGACCGGCAGTACACCCGTGGATATTTTGATGTGCATAAAGAATGATCGGTGACAGTGAAACGAAGGCCTCAGATTGCTGGAGATGTCGCTGGCTTTGTCATTCTGAAGAGAGGGTGCTCCATGTATGGACGAACTCATCAGATTCAAAACTCGATTGCAGCTCGCTGTTTCTCATGCACCGACTTGGTTACTTCCCACTCCGTCATGTTATACGCTACAATTCGGATCCCCCTGGCGGCAGAGGGCTGTAAATACGTAGACGTGGAGAATAACGACGTAGAATGTTAATAATGTTTGTTTTTATTTAAAAATCTTTAAGAGTTTTCACACAAAAACTCTGAGGCATTACTTTTCAGCCCGCACTCTTATAATTTGAGAGACACACAAGTTACTATTGTCACCCCCTTTAGAATCACAAAACAAAAGACTCAAATAAATCTAACATGTTCTACCACAATACTTGGCACGTGATTTCCAAAGACCAAAGACAGGAGCAACTGTTGGTGACATGTAAATGAGCTGACAGCTGATCACGCACAACCACTGTCAAGTTTTTGCCACACATGTAGTGTGTTCACTCGCTTAGGTACAACTAAGTGCCAGTATGGTATGACATGTACGAATGCATGGTTTCGCTGCGATATGAATTAACAAAATTTTTAATTATATAACGACGCGGCCACGGCGACACTGCAGTCATTCTTACCACTTGATAATGACTGAGGAGAGCTCGGTCGAAAGCTCTTGGGGTTTTAACCACCTGAAGCGGCTGGAAGCCCGAGAAAATTTTATTAGTTTGGTATGACTCGGCCAAAGGAAGCTCATGACTGATTTTCGTTACATACTGGTAAAACAAGGGGGGGGGGGGGGCGGGGGGGTCAGGCCAGTTTCTTTAATCCATCAGGTACCAGTCTCTACATCGGCACTACCTAATTGTAGCTGCCTTGAATGTGATCTGATTCTTTTATGCATTCTAAGGACTAACAACGATTTCGAAGCCTACGCCAAAGTCCTCCATTCTCTCTCAAGTCATTGCAACAAAAGAGCTGCTATGCCAGTATTGCATGCATCTGTCTACACAATAAACAGCAAATTGAAATCTGCAATACCCAGAACTGGAACATTGGTCAGTGCATGGTTCAAGGCATCAAGGGCTACCTGTTAAGCATCTACTCACTGGAATTTCTCATTTGTCCGACGCAGGTGATTAAGTGGGCCCGCTAATTGTGCAAAACTGAAAAGAAATTTTCTACTGAAAATTGACAGCATCAATGAATCTGGCAATGTCCTTCTTGTCCCTGGGCAACAGGTGCTTGTAAACAGCTTGCGAATGGTCCTGATCTATGCTAATCCCCCGGGCTGATACTTTATGCTCGAAACACGAAGGCCCACTACGACTCAAATTTGCTTCAGATGGCCGGGCAGTCACTTCCAGTCTAGTTCCTGGAAAAATCGTTGCACAATGACTTCTCTTATAAAAGTGACTGTCAAAATGAAAGAGGCTATTATGTCCATTTTGTATTTCTAAAGTTTTCACCACTAACGACTAAGATATTCTACTTGCTAAACTCAAAAGTCAAAATAATTTTTCGAATGCTGTACAATGGTTCCACCCATAACAGTCATACCACCAGCAGTATGTAATGGTCGGAACAAATGGAGTAACGTAGTATCAAGGGTCTCACAGAGATCAGTACTTGGCCCATTACTTTGATCATTATACAGGGTGAGTCGCTAACTGTTGCCACCTAGAATAACTCCGAAGGTATGATAGTAGCTGAAAAGTTTGTTGGACAAATGTTGCATAGGACGACGGGGGCCGCAACATGACGTTGGTTCTCTTGTTGCTAGGTAGGGTCGCTTCCGTTATTGGAAGAAATGTCTTTAGGAACAAGGAACAGGATGTCGTATCAACACAATGGGTGTCCGGCACATTTTTCGCTGATGGCTAGAAATGGGTTGCAGAGACAAATCGTTGGACTGGACGCTGAGGAGATGTGTCGTGGCAGCTCGATCGCTTCTGGATTTTTCCTTGTGGGGAAAAGACATTCGTAAAAGACATTGTTTATAAAGACGTTCCAACTACACCCGAAGATATGCGAGAGAGAATTGTCTTAGCATGTGCTTCGATAAGTGCCGGTGTGATAAGGAATGCCACTCAACCCATGATAAGAAGATTGCAGCACTGCATTGATACCAATGGTTATCACTTCGAATATCTTCTGTAAGTGGACGTTCATGCCACCTTTTCGACCTTCGTTGACCTTCAAAGACCTTACTGCTACACATCATTGGATTCGTCTCGATAGCCGCTATCAGAAAATAAGTACCAAACTATGGAATCCCATTAAAAAACAAAAACAAAGTTGACATTCATATCTCTGAAGCCACCCCAACTAGCAACAAAAACCAACGTCATATTATGGCCCCCATTGTCTCATGCAGCTATTGTCCGACAATCTCTTCAGCTCCTATCATACCTTCGGAGTTTTTCTTGGTGGCAATAGTTAGTGACTCACCCTGTATGTTTATAGTGTGTCTACTATTACCTCCCACTACAAATATCAGTTATATGCTGATGGTCTTTAGTGATACCTGAGAGCAAGCCCAACAAATCAGCGCAGAGCCATCCGGAACGTGACTCACTTAATTTTTTAAAATGGGTGGTATGAAACTTAACACGTCTAAAGCGGAAGCAGTCGTAGTCGCCCACAAAAAGCTTATTATTCCTCAGCACAGAGGATCTCTTCCTCTCTTAATCCTCAACAGCACAGAAATCACCTTTTCTTCCCCCGGAAAGAATTTGGGCATAATTCTCGACCATAACCTAGACTGGACTGAACACAACTGCTGCCTGTAAAAAGGCGTCTGCAGCTCTTCATTGATTACAGAAACAAGAAAGTATTTCCTCTTGCTCTTAAGAAGAAACTCCTACACTCACTAATACTCCCAATCCTCGCCGGCCGCGGTGGTCTCGCGGTTCTAGGCGCGCAGTCCGGAACCGTGCGACTGCTACGGTCGCAGGTTCGAATCCTGCCTCGGGCATGGATGTGTGTGATGTCCTTAGGTTAGTTAGGTTTAAGTAGTTCTAAGTTCTAGGGGACTGATAACCACAGCAGTTGAGTCCCATAGTGCTCAGAGCCATTTGAACCATTTCCCAATCCTCGATCATGGTGAACCTAATCTCCAAGGACTTTCGTATGACAGCTCATGTAAGCTGGAACTGGCGATGAAAACTTGTGTGTGATACATTTGTGGCGTATGCTATTTCGACTATATCACTCTTGGCTATGAATAATTATCACTGCTACGTGCCTTTAAGCGCAGAGATTATCTTACCCTTTTTTATGCTGTATCGTCTTGTCACTCATTGCACTTCTTCCTATTTATGTTTAACTCTTAAACTACTATCTGAACAACGCAGCAGGAATTTTCGTTCTCAAGAAAGTAAAATCCTATTTGTGTCACTAAGACGACACTGATATATTGTCTAAATCATTTTCTGCATCAGGAACCCCTCTCTGGAATAACCTTCCTCAAAATATTAGAGAACCAGAGAACTTAAATCCTTCCAAACTTCAAAAGACAGCTAATGGCGTAGCTTATATCTTAATAGCTACCTGTTCTTGCAGCTCACTGTCACATCCCTCACTCCCTCCACCACTTTTCCCTCACCTTGTCTACAGAGTTCTGTATTGAAATTTCCTACTTTCCCTCTTCTCTTTCATTACCCATTCCCATTTCTCTAGTACCAAACGATGCTTAAAAAGTGATACGCTTATCAATATCATTCTTAATTCCTCCATTATTATTATTATTATTATTATTATTATTATTATTATTATTATTATTAGTGTTAACATTATTATGATTATGATTGTTGTTATTATTATTGTAAGTTATCTCTTTTTGTTAATAAGGCAAATTATTATTATTCACATTGTTATGTAATAAATAATTAATATCACTCTTTATTCCTCCATGATTTTATCAGCATTATCGGTGTTACTATTATTATTATTGCCAATTGTTATTTATATTAATAATGCTAATTTTTCTTATTTGTGATTGTTATGTAGTATTTTTAGGCCTTAATGCGGTCAGGCCAATAAATAAAATAAACTTTAGGTTCCCCGAGACGTAACCGAAAATGCGTGACAAAGCTGCCGCTGTGTGGAAAGGCCAAAGGGAACTCTATTAAATTCGAAAAGGTTGTAGTAAGTGCTGAATACTGTTAAAGGCTTGGAATCTTTGGTGAGGGTATCTGATAATACGCTTGGTTAACGTCCAACACGCCCTTGTAAACCACGTGATGCAGTCATGTCGGTCAGGAGGCGGAACAGATTCCAACACCACTTTATGATTTAAGGCTCGGTAACGGACGACCATTCTATAGTGTGCAGTATTGTGTCTTGGCACCAAAAGCATAGAAGCTCCGTTGGTTGAAACAGAAGGACTAACAACGCCATCTAACAGCTGATTACTGATTTGACGTAACTCCGACATCTTTGGTATCGAAAACCGGTACGGAGTCTGCCGGAATAGAATCTGATCAGGTAGTTGAATATGATATTGATTCTTGTTCGTGAAACCTAAACTATCCATCAAGATCTCAGGAAACTCACGTAACACCTGCGCGGCCAACCGTTGCCGCTAAAGGATCCACGTAGAATTTAATGAAATGAAATGTTCGTATTGCATTGATGGCACACCTCACCTGGGGGGGTGCGACCGCCGAAGCGCAAGTGTTTTCAGCTGTCACCAAGTTGGGCGACTTGCGTGTCGATCAGGGTAAAATGATGATGTAGGCAACACACAGTCCCCTAACGGAAAATATCTCCGACCCGGCCGGAAATCGAACCCGGGCCCGCTGCCTGGCAGTCAGTTGCATTGCTCACTCAGCTAAGACCTGGTGGTATCATTAGCCACAACGCTAGACACGTCGGCAACCCTGATGTGACTACAGAATTTATACCTCTTTTCAGCCTCTAATTTAATGACAAAAATCTTCCTGGAATAATCCAGTACACAGTGAGTAGCACAAAAAATCCACGACCCGACAATACCTCGGTAGTAAGCCATTCGGTGGCATCAAATTTTAAAGGTCACATAAAGCGTCCAGCTCTTAATTTAAAATGAGCCAGCCCCTCAACATTTAATAAATCACCTGAAACAGAATGGCAGTTCCGGTACACACCTTCAAACAGTACAAGCTCGTGAGTTTACATTCTGAGTCTGCACAAATTTTTAGATTCAGATAAATATGAAAGTGCGAAATTAATAGCTTCTTCGGTATAGCAGTTATGCCTATCAAATGGTTCAAATGGCTCTGAGCACTATGGGACTTAACTTCTGAGGTCATGAGTCCCCTAGAACTTAGAACTAATTAAACCTAACTAACCTAAGGACACCACACACACACCAATGCCCGAGGCAGGATTCGAACCTGCGACCGTAACGGTGGCGTGGTTCCAGACTGTAGCGCCTAGAACCGCTCGGCCACTAAGGCCGGCTATGCCTATCGACATATTTATAAAACTTCAGACATTGCCAATAATAATAATGGTAATAACAGTAATCATAATCATAATATGCTTATCTTCTATGAAAAAGGAAGATTTGTTTTTCTGGAATTTTGTTGTTTTGTACGTTACAAAGTAGAGTTTAGAGCAAGAACTGATGTTTAAGCTTCCGCTACTCTCCATTACGCTTTTTTCTGTAAGTGAGAGTTTTCGTACTTTTTCTTCTGACAAATCTACATAATCCCTCATACATGTATTAGTTAACGAATTAACTTCCACGCTGAAAATCAGACACTCTTATGTTACACCCACCAAACAGCTTACGCTTATTACACACTTCTTTGTCAAATGTTCGCTTATAGTCACGCTTATTTGATTTCGACCCTCCCTCAGTCGACGGATATGATCTAGGAGGCCACAGTGTCTTTTCAGCTAACTTTTCCTTATAATTTTTTTTTCTGCTAGCATTTAAAACAGATTCAAAAGAGTTCATGTTGACACTGACGTTTGTGGAAATTATTAAATTCAATTAGTACCGCCTACCAACATGGTCTCTTGACTAGAATACAAATGAGGTGCTGAGAACCGTAAGGGCCGAAAACACACCATCTTGGTTCCCACATTTAAGTAAATATCTGAGAAAGCAGTGAAAAGGCTTTTCGTGAATGTCCATATATAACATGAGAGCCTGCAGCACAGATAAACCTGACCCACAATAAGATCCACAGACCACATACGCGTGAATAAATGTCACAATCGCCGATGATGTCCTTTGTGGGTGCTCATCACCTCATGTGGATTGCTGTATGATAAAATACAAGATTTAATATACTACATTTCATCCAGAATACCAAAAAATAGGTTTTTCTACCAGTATAACTATAAAATATACTGATGTCCAATCTAATTTTACTAAATAGTGAGTGAATTATCGATTTATGCCAATTGAGCGAGGATCAAAGTCTGCTGCAGTGTGTTACCACTTGGCGGTATTGATGTAAACTTGGAGTCAAGTGTAAAGAGCTAGCTGTGCACACCGCCAACTGTACATCTTCTTTATCAAATCCATATATATTTAGGCTGCAAGGCAATTACGTCACGCCAGCTGAGCATGCGCAAAAACTCATTAAAACGTGCACAGCTGAAGGTGTGATCGCGACCCTGAGGCCAAGTTTAATTGAGTAGCCATGTGGCATAGCGCGCTAGATTTAGTGCCGTGTATTTCAGTTTACCGCGTCTACATTACGTTTAATAGCATTCAAACAAAAGTAACCAATAAATCTGCAAGGTGTCAAAATTATTGTGTTCACATTCTCTTGTGTTCTTACACAACAGCCGCCATTGGCTTGAAAACTAGGAAATTTCCGTACCCGATGACACCTACAATACGAGCGGTAATCAATTAAAGAGAGGTTAGCGCTGGGATTGAGCAATACACAAAGCATTTCCGGACCAAGGCCAGCACAAACAAAGGCCAGATTCACTTTATCACCGATGTATACCTTACAACAGCCATTTGGCAGTTCAGTGCGGTTAACACCCATCAACGTCCCTGCCACCGATGTCTCAGCTCCTCGTAGTGCTTAAAAAAAATAATCCAGCTTGCAGCAGCCAAAACATATATACTGGTGAAATTTTTGTATTCTATCCGGACCAGCGGAAACAGCATCAATAAGTAACCTAGTGCCACCCCAGCCAGCCACTTTTCATCACTGAATCTGATACTCTCAATGGCGAAAACCTTTTTATCTAAATCAAAAAACTTGCTCGCCTCAGTAGTAATCTTGTGGTCGCACCCCGTCCAAACTATTAAGGTCAGCCTCATCTTCGGCAACACTGCAGCACAGCGCCGTCGCTTCCGTTCGTACGCTCTCAATACAATCCCATAAATGTTCATTTACCGCTTTCAACCTGAAAAAATGCATTTCTTTCGCCTACGGCTCCCCAAATTTTTTAACATAATTTTTCTGCGGAACCCACCTAGTACGCCATCGCGCCGCAAACGTTCGGCAAACTGCCCACTTAATCACACGACCACTAATGAATAAATAACTTGGAACACGATGCCGTGCATAACGTACAACATATTAGCTCGCTTTTGAAGTCTGCAGTAATTCCAAAGTGTAGTTAATAATTTTGGTAGATAACCCCTGAAATTCTGAGTAACCATGATCACTGGATTCTTTGGTTTACTAAATTCTGTCCACATAACTTCTTTCACTCACATGCCTTCATTTTTCTTCGAACAAATAAATAAATGGTGCTCGTCCCATAAACAGTCGAAGCAAATATACTCACGACAGCAAGAACATGTAATACGTGCAGTCTTCACGCAACTACCTCGTTGCTTTCGAAGATTTGTCAGAAAACAGTCCTGGTTTACATTTAAAAATATTTATTTTCTGGGTATTAATTTTGGTGCAAACCATGAAAAAGATAACATCGACTGAAAAATCGGTTTTGGAAGCTAAATATGAATTACGCTATGAATCGTTGTTGTGTCCGTTGCAAGTGTGCAGTTCCCGCTGGGGATCCTGAAGCACATAGTGATTTTGAAAATCTCCAGATAAAATTCTCTACCACACCTCGTTGTAAACAAACATCGCGCGCTCAGCTGTCTGTGGTCCCTCGTGACGCAATGGCAGCAATATTACTCGGAGCTGTTTTTTACCTTGTTATTATTCCACACTGATTACGTTATTAACCCACCAATTCCTACCGCTTTTATGCAGAAAAATGTAAATAAAAAAAAGGCAGCAGAACGAAATTGTGAATCGAACACACGCTCTCTGCTCCCCAGCCTGATGCTTGCACCGCTTTCCTGCAGCAGCGTTTACGATGTAAGTACACAAGCAGGAGTCGTGTCCTCCATTTCTGGGAAAATGTGCATTTGGAGCCCCCATATATGATGCTGAATAATGGTCACTTTTCAGTTATCACACGATTCTGTAAATTCTGAGTCGATTGCTCATAATGAAATTTAGGGTTTGTTTTGTCAGAAGCGGAGGGATATTGACCTAAAATGTCTTATTGCCAATGTCAATTAAATACACCAACAGCCGTGTAACTTAAGATGTCATTTTTTTTTTATTTTGAAGGCTACCAGTTTCGGCATATCACTACGCCGTATTCAGGCCTCATATGCATATCTCCGAATAAGTGAAAATCTCATATAGTGCCCCAAAGCACTGGATGTCGTGAATTCAGGCAACTTGCTACCAAGTCTTCGATTTTTTTTTTTTGGGGGGGGGGGAGGAGGGGAGATGCATATGGGGCGTGAAGACGGCATAGTGAAATCCCGAAACTGGTAGGCTTCAAAATAAAATAAAATAATATCTTAACGTACATAGCTTTTGGTGAATTTCATTGACGTTGACAATTTCTTAACCATCCGATGTCCCATGTCCATGATGGACCAACAAACATTAAAACATCTGAGACTTTCACGTTAGGCTGTACACAACGACCTCCGAAATATGAGCCGAATCGGATGGCCGTGTCTGAACCCTTCAGCCTGTAAGTAGATTTCTCTTGGCAAGTAATACTCTCCTTCCCTGTGCTGGTCTGCTTTATATGTCTTTCTTGGTTGGTCCGTCATGTGTTGTTTTGCTTCCTGGGTAACAGAATACGTTAGGTCCGTCTGCTTCATGGTCCCGAGGTTTGATGAAAAATTTGTTGCTGACTACTGCCCATTACTTTCACCTTTCTTCAACTCAATCCATATTATGTACTCATTAGACTGTTGATCACATTCAACACATGCCGTAAATCTTCACTTTCAATGATGACAGCAGTGTCACCAGCGAATCTCATCACTGACATCCTTTCAGCCTCAATTTTAATTCCAGTCTCGAATCTTTCTTTTATTTCCATCATTGCTTCCTCGAAGCATCCCTGCCTGTATAACAGCCATTTTAAGTGCAGCACGTCGTTCCTGGTCTCCCAGGCTTATTGTTTTCTCTTGGTTCTTTTGCATATTGTGTGTTACCCGTCTTTCACTATAGCTTACTTCTATTTTTCTCATATTTCGAACATCTTACACTATTTTAAACGTCGAATGCTTTTTCTAGGTCGACGAATCATGTAAGTGTTCCTAATTTTTCTTCAGTCTTACTTTCATTATCCACCGCAACATCAGTACTTCTCCTCTAGTGTCTTTGCCTTTCCTGAAGCCAAACTGATCGTCATCTAACAATCTTCAATTTTCTATTCCATTATTATGTGTTAAGATACACACCGGAACGTTTTTTTCGTCATTGCTTCCTCCTCGATATACACACCAACCAGGGGGACGAAAGACTACATCCCTGTATTACACCCATTCCATTCCGAGCACTTCGTTCTTGATCTTCCATTCTTATTGTCCCATTTCGCCGTTGTACTTAATCCGTCTTCCCCTATAGCTTACTCCTATTTTTCTCAGAATTTCGAACATCTTACAGTATCTCCTACATTGGAACGGGTTTTTGCAGCTCGAAAAATCCGGCGAATGTGTTTGGATTTTCAGTCACGAACCACAGATGTGCTTTCTCGGCCTTTGCGAAAGCCAAACTGATCGTCATCCAACAGATCCTCCGTAACCACTTGCAGTGTTCGGTGGGTGAGGTGTGTCGTGTTGTGGCTGACGTGTGCAGGTGGTTCCGCAGCCAGGGGCCGTCCAGCGCTCCCGTGGAGCTGGACACTCGCGTGCGGCAGGTGGGCGGCAGCCTCTACGTGGGCGGCGCGCTTCTAGAGGACTCGGGCCGCTACGTCTGCGTCGTCAACAACTCGGCGGGCGCCGAGCGCGCCTCCACTTCGCTGCTCGTCACCTGTGAGTAGCCTCCACCGTCTGCGTCACCGCATTGCGTACTGTGAACCTCATCGCAGTTCTTGTAACAACTCCTACTTTAATTCTTTGATTTACTGACTCAACACTGGAACCTGCATTGACCCAAGTTCTTTTCTTTAATCGTTCTACAAGCATCGGCCGTCACGGCACTGCGTTTTAAAAGCAGTTTGTCAAAGTGCAGTTCAGCTTGAAGTGATGTATAGTGTCTGACAGAAAAAGCCTGAAGCACTCAAAAGGGGAGGAAGAAACGAAATGAATCTTCGCAAATCTGGAGGGTATGTGACGTTATTTCAGTGATTACACAGTCTAATCGTATTTCCAAAAAACTGGGAAGTATGATTCCACTTTTCAGTACGGCGTTGTATCCACTCTTGCCTCAGTGCATGGAGTGATGCGGCTGGGAAGGGTGTCACACAGCTGTTGTGTCCTCTGATGAGGCAAGCTGGGCCACTGCTATTGCGAATGGTTCTTGACATCTTGGATACTGGCACCGAACCAAAGTTGACGTCTGGACTGGTCGCACACATGTTGCGTTGGCATCAGATTTGGCCGCGAGACTCAGTCCGGAACCGCGCGACTGCTACGGTCGCAGGTTCGAATCCTGCCTCGGACATGGATGTGTGTGATGTCCTTAGGTTAGTTAGGTTTAAGTAGTTCTAAGTTCTAGGGGACTGATGACCACAGATGTTGAGTCCCATAGTGCTCAGAGCCATTTGAACCATTTTTTTGGCCGCGAGACAGTTCATAGAGACACTTGCCGAGTTTGGAGGAGCACTGCCCCATCGAAAAATGGCACCACGATATTGTCGCATGGGAGTTAGCATATGAGGGCGCAGGATGTTCTCGACGTACCGCTGTACTGCCAGAATACCCTGAGTCACTACCAGCCATGATCTGAAGTCAATTCCAATGGCTCCACACACACCATGAAGTGAACAGTAACACCGCTGTGCCTCTCCAAAGCATTGGAAGAAAGCGACCTCTCCCCAGGTCGCCACCATAGTCGCTGCTGGGGCTAATCCAGGGTGCTGCAGAACAGCAGTTCATCACTGAAGACGCCATTCATCACCAGTCCACGCTTCCCATTCACGTACCACTCTGGATGCGTTAACGACAGCCTATCCATGGTACCGTCCGGCTGCTGCTACGCTGCAACCAGTGGTAGAGGATAACTCACAATGTTGGAGGGAGTCCTCGATTGTGGTGGTGAGACTTGAGCCACTGGAGTCCTGACATTGAAAATTTCTGCCCTCACGTTTCTGTTCAATCCAATCTCGTGCCATTGTCGCACACGTATTCCATTCAAATCGAGCAGCCGGTCAAGTCGAGATCCACAGTGAGGTAAACTCTCTGAGGTGCTGCCTCAGTGGAGTACGCGGTACCTCCATTTCGTTAACAGGCATCCCTTAAAACCCGACGAACTTCACACTCCTTTTACATCATACCAGGCTCGCTAACAATACTGCACATTAAGAATACCAGTTCACTCAGGAGACCTTTCTACCTGTCATGGGTAATTATAACTCGACGATAATGATGGAAGCTGAAGAAATCCATTAAAATTTGTACGCCGGCCAGGACTTGAACACCAGTCTCCTTGTTTATTAGTCACGAATGCTAGCCAGTACACCACCGCATCACTATAGCTAACAATGCTGCACAGCTACCCAAGTCCAATTCCCTTCCCAACACAACATTCAGTTCACAATTTCAACTTAGTTTCCTCTTCTTAGAACGTCATTATTGCCAAGGCTTTCTGGCATTGGAATAGCACCCCAGCTTTGGACGTAATGGGGATGTCCTGTATATCATGTGTAGGTGATCTATAGATCTTATAATTACGCTGTGTCATCAAAGGTATCCGGACGCTACCAAAAACATACGTTTTCCATATTAAGTCCATTGTGCTGTCACCTACTGCCAGGTACTCCATACAAGCGATCTCAGTAGTCATTATACATCGTGAGAGAGCAGAATGGGGCGCTCCGCAGAACGTGAACACGTGATTGGCTGTCACTTGTGTCATAGGTCTGTACACAAGATTTCCACAGTTCTGAACATCCCTAGGTCCACTGTTTCCGAGGTGATAGTGAAGTGGAAACGTGAAGGGATACATACAGCACAAAGGCGCACAGCCTGACATCATCTGTTGACTGACAGAGACCGCCGACAGATGAAGACCGTCGTAATGTGAAATAAGCAGACATTGTGGTATACACCACTTCTAACAAACACCGAACAACGCGGCCGCCAAATACATCGCTGGCCGCACTTCTCTGGGCGGCCCGCTGCTTCCATCGCTGGCCGTCTTCACACGCACGCTCCCTTACGTGGCCGAGAAATACATCACTGGCAGCACTTCTTCGGGCGGCTCTCGGCTACCATCGCTGGCCGCCTTAGCGCGCGCGCGTTTGTCAGCACACAGCAATTGGCTACGCCAGGAAACATTGCGATTGGTTTTCCCTGGAAATTGCAAGGCTTGGGGCGACGATGTCACTTTGTTACCTCTAAAAATAAGGACTCCTACGCCGAAGAAATGATCCGGGACATGATAATCAGGGGTACGCCAGACAGGGAGTTCCAACATGAGGCCCTTCAGCTCGTCGACCCCTCATTGGATAAAGTCTTGGACTTGGCACAAAGCTTCGAGGTGACCCGTTCAGCAGGCAAGAAACTAGAATCATGGGTCGACATTGCAGCAGTCAATGTAAACACATCAGAGCCGGCGGCTAAGGCCCGCCCGAGTGATGATTCCGAAATAGCGATAGTGCGGGCAGGTCGCCGATCCACTCAGCAGACCCGTCCGCCACCCCGCTCCAACCGCTCAAACCGGTCGTGGGTGCCAAAACGTTTGCCATCATGTCCTGATTGTTTCAAAAAACATCAACGAGATTACTGTCCTCATCGATGGGCCTTTTGCTACAAATGTTCTTCCGAGGGCCATTTAGCTTCAGTGTGTCGAAAGTCCCGCCTGCCGCAGCAACCTTCGGATCTTCCGATGGATGTTAATCTGATCGCCGCTATTGACCATCAGGAGACCACCAATAGGCTTTTTATTGAAGTCCTGATTGCGGAAAAACCGATTCAATTACAGGTCGACACTGGCGCAGCCGTGAGCATTCTAAATTACGCCACATATTTGAGACTTGGCGCTCCTCCCTTGCACGACACGCAGCGGCGCCTCATGGCGTATGGCAAACATTCCATTCCAGTCCGCGGTCAAGTCGACTTGCCGACGACATACCGGAATGTCACCCGCCAGGTCACCTTCTTAGTCGTTAACAGGGATTCCTCTGAGAATTTATTTGGGCTTGACGCATTTCGGAAATTTGGTTTTTCAATCGACGATTCTGTGAATTTGGTGTCGGACGAGGTTCCGTACTCGGATCTGGACAGGCTTTGCCAGGATTATGCAGACCTGTTCACCCCAGGCCTCGGTTCCGCAAAGAATTTTGAGGCACACATCACACTGAAACGGAATGCATGCCCTCGGTATTTTCGTGCCCGTGCCGTTCCTTTAGCTCTCGGAGATCAAGTGAAGAAGGAGTTGGACCGCCTCACGGCAAGTGGCGTTCTTGAGCCTATTCCTTCTAGTTAGTGGGCTACTCCCCTCGTCGTTGTTCGGAAGCCGTCAGGGCAGCTCCGTCTCTGCGGCGACTTTAAAGTAACAGTTAACGCCCAATCAGAGATCGAGACATATCCTATTCCAAAGCCGGAGGAGTTGCTGTCCAAATTGAAGGGTGGAAAATTCTTCTCGAAAATAGACCTCGCTGAAGCATACCTACAACTTCCACTTGATGCCGCATCTCTGCAGTTCCTGACCCTCAACACACCGCACGGGTTATATCGTCTGAAACGTCTTATGTTTGGGATAGCCAGTGCTCCTGCTATTTTCCAGCGGTTTTTGGAACAATTAGTCCTTAAAGTGGTTGGATGCATTAACTATTTGGACGACATCGTGGTGACGGGTCGTACGACGGAGGAACACCTTCACAACCTGCAATCTTTATTCCATGTCTTACGGGAGGCTGGCCTAAAATGTAGAAAATAAAAATGCTGTTTTTTCCAACCTGAAATTGGGTACCTGGGCCACGTCATTTCCTGTTCGGGTGTTCGTCCGTTAGAGAAACACATAGAAGCCATCATCAAGCTGCCACGACCTACAACGCTGACACAAGTTCGTTCCTTTCTGGGGAAGATTTCATATTACCGAAAATTCTTACCCGCGGCTGCGACGGAAACTGCCCCCTTGTCTCAGTTATGCAAAAAAGGGGTTCCTTTCGAGTGGACGCCGGCATGCGACCGCGCCTTCCACAGGTTGAAATCCCAATTACTGCAGGCCCCGTGCCTCGCACGTTTTGACCCTACTAATCAAATCGTCATTGCAACGGATGCCTCGGATACAGGCATCGGGGCGGTCCTGGCTCACAGGGAGGCAGATGGGTCGGAGCACCCTGTGGCCTATGCATCGAAAACATTAACCGATACGCAACGCCCGTATTCCCAAATTGAAAAAGAGGCACTGGCCATCATCTTCGCCTTAAAGAAGTTCCATGTTTTTGTGTATGGTACAACGTTTCACCTCATTACGGATCATAAACCCCTGATATCGTTATTCAGTCCTGCAGCAAAGATCCCTGACCGGACTGCTCACCGTCTTCAGCGCTAGGCTTTGTTTTTGGCACGATACCAGTATGAAATCCACTTTCGCCACACAACCGAGCATGCCAACGCTGATGCCCTCTCCCGCCTTCCATGGGGACCGGATTTGGATTTCGACAAAGAGGAAATTCCGTGTTTTCACGTAGACGAAGGAGCACAGGCCGTAGTAGAGGCGTTTCCCATTACCAGCTCTCGCGTAGCGGACACAACCAGTAACGACGAGGTGCTCCGACAAGTCTGTCGTCACGTGCGTAATGGATGGCCCGAACGACCGCCTACCACGGCTTCTGCGGCGTTTCGTCAGTTCTTTACTGTCCGCCATCAGCTTCAGTTGGTTGACGGGGTCCTTCTACTTCCTTCGGATGACGGACATCCACGGGTCGTCATTCCGCAGTCTTCACGTCAGCACGTTGTGCCCCTGTTACACAAAGGTCATTGGTGTATATCCCGGACGAAGCTTTTGGCTCGCCGGTTCACATACTGGCCCGCTATGACTCAGGAGATTGAACGCCTCACGCAGGCGTGTCCCTCCTGCCAACTCCAGCAGGCAGCTCCACGACACTCCTTTGCCTCTTGGCCACCGTGTGCTCGCCCTTGGGAACGGGTGCACGTTGATTTCGCTGGGCCGGTGTTTAATGCCATGTTTTTTATTGTCGTCGACGCATATTCCAGGTTTCCATATATTGTCCGCTGCAACTCCGTTTCCACCTCCATCACTATTGCAGCCTCAGAAAAAATATTTTCCATTGAAGGTCTGCCGGAGGTTCTCGTCTCGGATAACGGTCCGCAGTTCCGCACTGAGGATTTTCGGGTTTTGTGTGCCCGGCATGGCATTCGCCACATTCCGACGCCCCCCTTCCATCCTCAATCTAATGGCGAGGCAGAGAGGATGGTACGCACCTTCAAAACGCAGATGAAGAAATACCTCCAGGATCACTCCCCCGACGCATCTCTTTTTTCTTGAGCAGTTACAGGTCCACGCCCATTGGAGATAAAACCGTCTTCACGGACGGCAGCCCCGGACCCTCTTGAAGCTGCTTCTGCCGACACCTCGGTTGGCTCCGTCGCTGTCTGCTTCTCGTTTCCGCCCAGGTACTCTGGTGTGGGCGAAGGGATTCGGCCGACAACCAGCCTGGAGTCCGGCCACCATCATCCAGGGCAGGGGCAGGAAAGTCTTCCGGGTTCAACTTCCCGATCGGGAGGTTCTTCGACATGCCAATCAGCTTCGCCCTCGCCTGCCTTCCCAATCGTTTTTCTCCTCCCCCCCTCGGCCTATTCTCCTCCCGTCCCCTGCTTCCCCTGAATCCCCACGCCAACCAGGGGAGGACACGCCCGGGTGGTCCTCGCAGTTGGCCCCCGGTCGGCTCACGGAAGACGCCTCCCAGCCAGAGCTTCTTTCCCCCGACGTGGACGAGACCCAGCCACAGCCAGCCGGGGACTCCGAGGTCTCCCCCGATCGCCACCCCCGGTCACTCCGGATGCCGATGAAGACATGCCACTGGTTCCTCCTGGACTGCCTCCTCTGCTGCCGCGGTCCGCACGCTATAAACTTCGCCCCCGGCCGGGGCATTTTCGCCTATATGCTCCTGTGCCCAGTCTCACCGCCGACGTCGACGTTTCGGAGGAGGAGGACGCCATGGACGTGGCGTTCATTCGCAGCCAATGTTTCCACGCTTCCCCACGGGGGAAAGGGTGTGGTATACACCACTGGCCGCATCCGCGCGCGCGCGTTTGTCAGCACACAGCAATTGGCTACGCCAGGAAACATTGCGATTGGTTTTCCCTGGAAAACAGCGACCCCAGCCGACGGCTCCATTAACTAGCAAGCCTTATATAAACCTGGCCGCCACCGCAAGCGACAGTTCTCATCGGGAAGTGCAGTACGCCGTGTTCCAGCTGCTTGTGGATGACTCGCCGCACTACTCGAGGTTACCAGGCTGCTCGGCGGAAATCTTGCGACTTCACTTGGAGAGACTGAACTTCACTGGACTTGGGAATAATTACGGGACGTGCACCCCACCATGCACATTCGGACATTGTGATTTGTGATTTAATAAACCAGACTGAAGAGGTTATTGTGTTATTCCTGGTTATAACAGGTATCTATCCAGACCATCACACAGGAATTCAAAACTGCATCAGGATCCACTGCAAGTACTGTGATAGTTAGGCGGGAGGTGAGAAAACTTGGATATCATGGTCGAGCGGTTGCTCATAAGTCACACATCATCGGTAAATGCCAAACGACGTCTCGCTTGGTGTAAGGAGCGTAAACATTGTACGATTGAACAGTGGAAAAACGTTTATGGAGTGACGAATCACGGTACACAGGGTGTGGTTGACAGGGTGTGGTTATGGCTAATGCCCAGATGACAGGGTGTGGTTATGGCTATTGCCCGGAGAACGTCATCTGCCAGCGTTTGTAGAGCCAACAGATAAATTCGGAGGCGGTGGTGCTACGGTGTGGTCGTTTTTTTCATGGATGAGGCTTGCACCCCTTGTTGTTTTGCGTAGAACTATCACATCAGAGGCCTACTTTGATGTTTTAAGCACCTTCTTGCTTCCCACTGTTGAAGAGTAATTCGGGGATGGCGACTGCATCTTTCAACGCGATCGAGCACGCGTTCATAATGCACGGGCAGTGACGAAGTAGTTACACGACAATAACAACCCTGTAATGGACTGGCCTGCACAGAGTCCTGACCTGAATCCTATAGACCAACTTTCGGATGTTTTGCAACTCCTACTTCGTGCCAGGCCTCGCCGACTGCCATCGATAGCTCTCCTCAGTGCAGCACTCTGTGGAGAATGGGCTGCCATTCCCCAAGAAACCGTCCAGCTCCTGATTGAACGTATGCCTGCGAGAGTGGAAGCTGTCATAAAGACTGAGGGTGAGTCAACACCATATTGAACTCCAGAATTACCGATGGAGGGCGCCACGAACTTTTAAGTCACTTTGAGGCAGGTGTCCGGATACTTTTGATCACATAGTGTACATTTCACTCCAGACATTTGAGGCTCATGTTAGTCTATGATAAATCTGTTAGCTATAGCGCTGCAGTGCTGCAATGGCTAGCATTCCTGCCTAGTAAGCTATAATGTCTTCTTCAAATCCTGGCTGTGGCACAGATTTCAACTCATTTCTTCAGCTTCCACCATCATCGTAGATAAAAATGAGACTCAAAAGTCTCAAGGAAAATTTAATTATAGTAATTGTAACTCTTATGATGGGACTCTTATAGTGGGAATTAGTGAAGTTCGGTGGCAGGAGGAACAAGACTTCTGGTCAGGTGACTACAGGGTTATCAACAGAAAGTCAAATAGGGGTAATGCAGGAGTAGGTTTAATAATGAATAGGAAAATAGGAATGCGGGTAAGCTACTACAAACAGCATAGTGAACGCATTATTGTGGCCAAGATAGATACGAAGCCCACACCTACTACAGTAGTACAAGTTTATATGCCAACTAGCTCTGCAGATGACGAAGAAATTGAAGAAATGTATGATGAAATAAAAGAAATTATTCAGATACTGAAGGGAGACGAAAATTTAATAGTCATGGGTGACTGGAATTCGAGTGTAGGAAAAGGGAGAGAAGGAAACGTATTAGGTGAATATGGATTGGGACTAAGAAATGAAAGAGGAAGCCGCCTGGTAGAATTTTGCACAGAGCACAACTTAATCATAGCTAACACTTGGTTTAAGAATCATGATAGAAGGTTGTATACATGGAAGAACCCTGGAGATACTAGAAGGTATCAGATAGATTATATAATGGTAAGACAGAGATTTAGGAACCAGGTTTTAAATTGTAAGACATTTCCAGGGGCAGATGTGGACTCTGACCACAATCTATTGGTTATGATCTGTAGATTAAAACTGAAGAAACTGCAAAAAGGTGGGAATTTAAGGAGATGGGACCTGGATAAACTGAAAGAACCAGAGGTTGTACAGAGTTTCAGGGAGAGCATAAGGGAACAATTGACAGGAATGGGGGAAAGAAATACAGTAGAAGAGGAATGGGTAGCTTTGAGGGATGAAGTAGTGAAGGCAGCAGAGGATCAAATAGGTAAAAAGACGAGGGCTAGCAGAAATCCTTGGGTAACAGAAGAAATATTGAATTTAATTGATGAAAGGAGAAAATATAAAAATGCAGTAAATGAAGCAGGCAAAAAGGAATACAAACGTCTCAAAAATGAGATCGACAGGAAGTGCAAAATGGTTCAAATGGTTCAAATGGCTCTGAGCACTATGGGACTCAACTGCTGTGGTCATAAGTCCCCTAGAACTTAGAACTACTTAAACCTAACTAACCTAAGGACAGCACACAACACCCAGCCATCACGAGGCAGAGAAAATCCCTGACCCCGCCGGGAATCGAACCCGGGAACCCGGGCGTGGGAAGCGAGAACGCTACCGCACGACCACGAGATGCGGGCACAAAATGGCTAAGCAGGGATGGCTAGAGGACAAATGTAAGGATGTAGAGGCTTATCTCACTAGGGGTAAGATAGATACTGCCTACAGGAAAATTAAAGAGACCTTTGGAGATAAGAGAACCACTTGTATGAACATCAAGAGCTCAGGTGGAAACCCAGTTCTAAGCAAAGAAGGGAAAGCAGAAAGGTTGAAGGAGTATATAGAGGGTCTATACAAGGGCGATGTACTTGAGGACAATATTATGGAAATGGAAGAGGATGTAGATGAAGATGAAATGGGAGATACGATACTGCGTGAAGAGTTTGACAGAGCACTGAAAGACCTGAGTCGAAACAAGGCTCCCGGAGTAGACAACATTCCATTAGAACTACTGACGGCCTTGGGAGAGCCAGTCATGACAAAACTCTACCATCTGGTGAGCAAGATGTATGAAACAGGTGAAATACCCTCAGACTTCAAGAAGAATATAATAATTCCAATCCCAAAGAAAGCAGGTGTTGACAGATGTGAAAATTACCGGACAATCAGTTTAATAAGCCACAGCTGCAAAATACTAACACGAATTCTTTACAGACGAATGGAAAAACTAGTAGAAGCCGGCCTCGGGTAAGATCAGTTTGGATTCCGTAGAAACACTGGAACACGTGAGGCAATACTGACCTTACGACTTATCTTAGAAGAAAGATTAAGGAAAGGCAAACCTACGTTTCTAGCATTTGTAGACTTAGAGAAAGCTTTTGACAATGTTGACTGGAGTACTCTCTTTCAAATTCTAAAGGTGGCAGGGGTAAAATACAGGGAGCGAAAGGCTATTTACAATTTGTACAGAAACCAGATGGCAGTTATAAGAGTCGAGGGACATGAAAGGGAAGCAGCGGTTTGGAAGGGAGTAAGACAGGGTTGTAGCCTCTCCCCGATGTTATTCAATCTGTATATTGAGCAAGCAGTAAAGGAAACAAAAGAAAAATTCGGAGTAGGTATTAAAATCCTTGGAGAAGAAATAAAAACTTTGAGGTTCGCCGATGACATTGTAATTCTGTCAGAGACAGCAAAAGACTTGGAAGAGCAGTTGAACGGAATGGATGGTGTCTTGAAGGGAGGATATAAGATGAACATCAACAAAAGCAAAACGAGGATAATGGAATATAGTCGAATTAAGTCGGGTGATGTTGAGGGTATTAGATTAGAAAATGAGACACTTAAAGTAGTAAAGGAGTTTTGTTATTTGGGGAGCAAAATAACTGATGATGGTCGAAGTAGAGAGGATATAAAATGTAGACTGGCAATGGCAAGGAAAGCGTTTCTGAAGAAGAGAAATTTGTTAACATCGAGTATAGATTTAAGTGTCAGGAAGTCATTTCTGAAAGTATTTGTATGGAGTGTAGCCATGTATGGAAGTGAAACATGGACGGTAAATAGTTTGGACAAGAAGAGAATAGAAGCTTTCGAAATGTGGTGCTACAGAAGAATGCTGAAGATTAGATGGGTAGATCACATAACTAATGAGGAGGTATTGAATAGGATTGGGGAGAAGAGAAGTTTGTGGCACAACTTGACCAGAAGAAGGGATCGGTTGGTAGGACATGTTCTGAGGCATCAAGGGATCACCAATTTAGTACTGGAGGGCATCGTGGAGGGTAAAAATCGTAGAGGGAGACCAAGAGTTGAATACACTAAGCAGATTCAGAAGGATGTAGGTTGCAGTAGGTACTGGGAGATGAAGAAGCTTGCACAGGATAGAGTAGCATGGAGAGCTGCATCAAACCAGTCTCAGGACTGAAGACTACAACAACAACAATGATATAGGCGTTCATACCTGGTGATGCTGTGTGAAAGTACAAAGTTAAAATGACATGTCTTGTGGGTGCTGCACTTTTTTATAAGCATGTGTGGTAAACACTGCAATATGACATTGTGCAGGCGCAGATAGCGCCTTGGCACGGTACTTTAGGGAGTGCTCCAGTCCAGTACCGTTACAACAGCGTGCGTTCAAGACGTTTGCCAGGCCACCACCATACTTGGCATGCCAAGAGAATACCACATGTGAAGGGTGGCTTTTAAATTTTTCGACCTAGAAACACGTAGGACTACACGTCGTATGTTAGCGAAAGATCTTGCCGCGAACAGGAGAAAACTGCGGTCTTACGTAAAATCGCTAGGCTGATGGAAGGATTCTGTTCAGTCATTCGTCGACCAGACTGGTGTGGCGATAGAAGAGGAGAAGTAAAGCAAAAGTTTATAATCTCGCTTTTAAAATGTCATTCAGTCTGCAGAATTTTACAGACATACCATCAGTTGACCACCGCAAAGAGTTGCGTATGGAGGACGTAGAAATAGGCATCCTTCGTATTGAGAAGCAAGTGAAAGAGTTGAATAAGTCTCCAAGCGGTTTTACACGCATTACAGCACTGACCCCTTGCATAGATTGTGTTTACTGCTAATCTCTCCGATAGTCCCAAGTAGCAAACAACAGGCGCTAGTGGCTCCCACAGGGCCGCCCATATTGTGCCAAGGCTATTCCGAGTTCGCTACAGAAATTTTGCTTGGAAGGTTTCAAACGTCCTCCACAGCCTCCCGATCTGTTCTCATGCGATTATGATAGTTTTGGAGCCCTGAAGAGAGACATTAGGGATTTGCTACGGAGGACCATGGACACCCCTGTGTAGAATCATGTTGCCGTAGGCAACTCCAAACATTTCTACATCAAGGCACTGATCGTCTTATCTCACAGTGGGATAAATATATTAACAGTTTGGCGATCCTTTCTAAGTAATAAACACTTACTTTTTTCCATCTGATTCGCTTTCATTTGTTTTCCCTTAACATTAAGCGTGAAAGAACGGACCAACGAAATTACAGTCGTCGGTTTGCTGCAGAATTCTTGAAAATCTTCGAAGTTCTAATATAATAAATTTCTTTGAGACAGGAAACCTTCTGTGCACAGACTACACTAAACTCCGCCTGAACAGCCATGAAGGCCCAACGGTACCGACCGGACGCCGTGTCATCCCAGCCCACAGGCGTCGCTAGATGCTGATATGGAGGTGCACGTGGTCAGCACACCGCTCTCCCGGCTGTATGTCAGTTCCCGAGACCTGAGCCGCTACTTCTCAATCAAGCAGCTCCTCAGTTTGCCTCACAAGGGCTGAGTGCACCCGCTTGCGAACAGCGCTCTGTAGACTGGATGGTCACCCACCCAAGTGCTAGCCCAGACCGACAGGTCGCAGTAGTATCGCGTACACGAGGTATAATATGGCAGTGCATTAATATTATGGACAGCTGTAGAGCCAGGATGGTTCATTACATCTGCTGGGTACTTCAGATGAGTTGTTGAGTCAGTGCTGCTGGGTCGAGTTTCTGCACTATGCCGGGTAAAAGAAGGTCCAACTTGATAGTAGGATGTATCCCACGACTTTCGTCACCAAAGTGTAAGTGTTTTAACAATTCCTTTGATCTAATAATAGATCTAAAATTGCACTGCTGTAAGTTTTGCGTGCTGCAACTTTACCTAGAGATAATGGTATAATAATGCTTCGTTTGCGCTCATACAACGCGCACAGGTTATGGCCACTAGATACTGCATTTTTTGAGACACTTGCCACTTCTTACGACCAAGCAGCTGGAAAATCGCACGAAAACGTCAGTCAGACAAGAAATGCTCAACTGTTGGGATACTCCGATGGCAACGCTGTGGCCGTACAAACTGCGATCGGTGGGCTCTTCAATACTGCAAGCTGGCCACTACACCAATACACTTTTCGGTATTCGGACTTCGTGCCGACTATATAGAATCCATAATCAGAAGTGATGAAGAAAAAATGAGTGAACAGACAAGTCAAGAACTGCCAGGAAAATCAAGGCAAACTAATGGAAATTTTGCACTCCTGAATCTTTCAACTCTCACAGAACAATCCCGCAGTAGAGGAGTGTCACAAGAACCACAAGATAGATCTGCTCCCCTAACTCTGTAAAAAAAGAATAAAAAGTAGAGCAACATCGACTGCTGTTGATATTGAAATTCTCGTCCTTGGCAAAGAATCTGAGAAAAACAAAAGTAGGTATAACAAAAGTAAAACTGCCAAAACCAGAAGTGGCGATGTTTCTTCAAGCTGGTTCTGCAAGATCTGCGAAGTCGAGCAGGACGAAGAAATTATTACGTTCCTCAAATGTTGTGTGGTTCCAAACCCAGTGCACCAATGGAAGTCCGAGAGAAAAAATGAGTATTTTACTGTTATAGCTGTAAGCACCTGTGGTCTGGGGGTCGCAGCCTGCTTTCGGCAGTGGTGAAGCCAGAACGCTTAGTTTGCGTCTCGCCTGTTGTGCCGCTTGCGAGCAAGTGGCCATTTCTTTACTTCCATGTAGCGGCTTGTCCCCGTGTCCGAATTTACCGACTATCATGGCATTTTCCTATCGCCAAGTCACGATTAAATTAACGCTTCCGTAGGATCACGAATGACCCAGAGCGTATGAAGTGAACGGTTTATACGGACGAAATGCGTCTCCCGCCGCAAGATGTTCGCGAAATTCATGTTTCGATCCTTAGTGCTACTGTGTACACAAAGCTGGCGAATGACGAGTTGTGCGCCGACGTTGTACGGCGCAATGCTAACGATCTCAAGTTCCAATACTGTGTCGGGCATATAAGGACTGTCGTGGTTCATCACGCTGGTTTTGGCCTCCGACATTGCGGGTTTTCGAACTCCAGTTTGTGGTGCCGTCGTCAGTCACGCTGCTGAAACGTAGAAGACGTTAGAAACCTGCTGCGTCCTCAGTGGCGTCCGCTCGGCTCCCTCGCCATCACAGTGATGTGCCCCTCCACAGGGGCCTAACAAAGGAGCTCCCTGCGCTTCCCCCGTGTTTACGTCACCTCTCTTTCTGGCGATGGCAGCTTTTCAGACTTGTAGCGTAGCCACAGTCAGTGTCAATATCATTCACGTTCGCCACAGTCTGGCCCCACTCGTTGGCGTTTCCCTCCTTCAGGAGTTGCACATTGCAACCTTTTCTGTTCCCTATGGTTTTACATGTCACCCATGTTTCCCCTACTGGTAGGGTGGTTCCCGTCCTCCTATGTGACAGTATCCTCTTTGATACAGTTGCCTATTCAAACGCCCAGCTTATTCCGCAGGACAGGACAGGTAGTTTAAATTGTCGTTCAGATGGTTCAAATGGCTCTGAGCAGTATGGGACTTAACATCTGAGGTCATCAGTCCCCTAGAACTTAGAACTACTTAAACCTAACTAACCTAAGGACATCACACACATCCATGCCAGAGGCAGGATTCGAACCTGCGACCGTAGCGGTCGCGCTGTTCCAGACTGAAGCGCCTAGGACCACTCGGCCGCAGTGGAAAGCTTTTAAAGTGTGGAAAGGGGTCAAAATAAGCGGCTGTCAGTTACACTCGAACATACAACTTTATTATTTGATCAAACATTACAAGAGCCAAAAAAAAAAAAAAAAAAAAAATTTTACGCACAGCTTTAATCTTTGGGACTTAATTACCAGCTGAAAGCCACTTTAATTTAAAATGGCAAAAGGCCAATAACTTAAAACATAAGCTTAATCAGAAATTTAAAACGCAAGCCCTATCTTACAAGCTCTTTATTTCGGCTGAACGCCCAAAGAATCTGAGATTTTCAGAGCAAAATTCAAAATCGGCTGAAAGGCCAACACTTAAGGATAAACAACATTACTTCACAAAAAAACGGCCATACATACAACACCTCTTAATTAGGCAAAACTCAACCAAAACAGAAATTTAAAAGGCCAAACCTTATCTTAAAACAGTTCTTTAGTTAGGGTTAAGGCCCACAGAATGAGACACTTCAAGAGAAAACAAGTTAAATTCAAATCGGCTGAAGGCCTAACACTTAAAACTCCATAACATTAATTATTTTTTTAAAATACCAAAGTCCTTACGTGAAACAGTTCTTTAATTTAGGCTGAAGGCCTTAAGAACAAACAACTCAAACTCAAAATCGGCTGAAGGCCTTAAGAGCAAACAACTCAAACTCAAAATCGGCTGAAGGCCCAACACTTAAAAATCAACAATATTAAACAAATTTTAATGCCAGAGGCCTTACGTGAAACAGTTCTCTGAACTAGGGTGAAAGCCTTAAGAGCAAACCACCTCAAACTCAAAATCGGCTGAAGTCTCAACACTTAAAATTCAACAACATTAAAATCTTTAAAATGCCAAAGGTCTTACGTGAAACGGTTCTTTAAATTAGGCTGAAGGCCTAAAGAATCTTACACCTTAACGGCAAAACAACCTTAATTTCTTTTTAAACAAATTGGTTAGAAGCAACACAAGTACAAACAACAAGAACAAACAAAAAAGGTAGTACACCCAAGGGCGCTCAGATGTTCGAGGGGTCGGCCTGGAATTCAGACACTAACGCTCGCTTAGGTGAGACAGGCAGTCGGGTCAACCACTCACGATCCGACGACAACCCGACCGACCGACAGTCAACGGACCCACCGACAAGATAAGTTCCACTTCACCTGGCCAGGGCACAACAGGGAGTTCAATGGAACAACGTAGAAGATATTGGCGCCTGCAACCAATCATACGTGGAACTGTCAAACTACGAGCATATCGTGCTGGATAGCAACTACACGATGAGGAAACTACACTGTCTGAAATTTACGTCAACGGCCAGCGCAGGTAACCGGAATGTTAATGGCCACAAGGCAAAAGTCTCCGCTGGTGCACTTCAGTGCAAATAACCAAATACAGTGAAACTCCACTGGAGGGTGGCTAGAATTTTCCTACTTGAAAATCACGTTGTTGCTCGTGGGAATATCCCAACAGCCGACAACGAACTGTAAAAGACACAATGTGAACAGTCTTGACTTGTTGGTAGATTAAATCCAAACTCAACTTTCGTGTCCAGGGTCGGTGAGCCACGGACCTCATATCAATGGGAACAGCCCCACGCACTCCGACACTGCGTAGATACCGCCAGAGGCCCCGGCCAAACTACGTCCTGTGGAGAATTCATCGCTGCTCCACGCCAACCGACCGACTCCCAGGTCCGGAAACGGTGAAAAGACCAAATATACGTCAGCTGATGAGACGACCAACCAAACTATCAACCAACGGTCGTCCTGCTCCAATCCCCCTCCATCGGACAGTTCATGTGTGTCGCCAGCGGTCGGCGAGCACTGGCTGTCGGCGCCTCACCGGCGCTCCATCCTCGACTTCAGTGCTGCTGCGTCCCGACTGCACTGTTGGTCCAACAGACTGTCAGACACACGACGACCCGGAAATACTATCGGTCGCTCCACCGATGGTACAACAGTGCACTTTTCGATACGTGGTGCTGCTGCCGCTCGCGGTCAAGTAAGGCAGTAAGTTAGTGATGCCAGTAAATGGAATAAGAAAACGAGGCCGCAGTACCGTAATAGAAGATGACAATGAATAAATGGCATGAACACGAGCCCTGATACCAGAGGTAAATGCTCTCGTGTTTGATGGATTCAGAATCACCGGCATCTATGTGTCATTTGGTTTTAGTCGCTGCTGAGGACGTTCCACTTGTCCAAAACAGTCATGCCTCTTTTCCTGGGTTGTCTGGATGTATTAATCATGGGAGCCGATTTCAACTCCATCCAGGTACCCAAGGACCAACTACACGTCACTCTCCGTGAGTGGTGCTAGCGACAATTATCCAGCACTTCAACACTGTGGATGCCTGGGAGCATGTTCATGGTTATCATCCGAAGTTTACGTATTTCACTAGACATTCTTCAAGCCGCCACCGTCGTGTTTACATCTTATGTGATATCGTCAGTGGGGTGCAGGCTGCTGAAGTCTAGGTCTTTGCATTCTCTGATAGTGATGGATATACATGTGCCATCAGTCTCTGCCGCCAAGGGGTGTGGTGTGGCAGTGGACCATGGAAATTTAACATGATCCACCTTACTTCTCCCAACTGCCGGCAGCTCCTCGACACCACGTGGATAACTTTGTCTTTGTCGTCGACGCCGTCTTGCATATCAGTGTGCCCTGTCGTGATGGGTGCTCTGTGCAAAGGCAGCCTCTCCCCCCCCCCCGCCACCTCCCTCCCCCCCCCCCCCCCGCTCCACACAAGGTCTTGATTGGTTACGGAATGGAGGTCGTGGCTCAATAGCAACGAACCCAGGATCTCACAATTCTTTGATAGTGAATCATGCCAGGCCGGCCGCTGGTGGCCGAGCGGTTCTAGGCGCTTCAGTCTGGAACCGCGCGACCGCTACGGTCGCAGGTTCTAATCCTGCCTCGGGCATGGACATGTGTGTGATGTCCTTAGGTTAGTTAGGTTTAAGTAGTTCTGAGTTCTAGGGGACTGATGACCTGAGATGTTAAGTCCCATAGTACTCAGAGCCATTTTTGAATCATGCCAAGGTGTAGCTCACATCCCTCTCTCGCCATCGCAGGAGCGTCCATGTATGTATCATGTCATAGAAGGACAGTGAATGCACGCACATTACGTTGTGCAATATTCTGATGTCGCCATCCTGTGGACATTATGGAGGTCTCCAAACTCTCCTTTGGCTTGGTTCGTGGGGATGCAGCGATGTCCACGTCACAGGCGAGGAAGTCCTTGATGCTATCCAGGCGGGTTCTAAGAACAAGTTGCCTGGCCCTGAAGGCCTTCCACTGGAGTTTTATCGGAATTTCGTCCTCGGCGCCAACGTGGACAGCAATTTGTGAGGACCTTATGCCACTTCTCGTGCAGATCCCAGATGGTTTCCTCGATGGTCTCCTCATGCACACCCACGAACATGCGACTACCACTCCCTCACGTTGCTCAAGAGCGACACAAAGATCTTTAGCAGGCTGTTGGCTGCACAGCTTGATTGGACAGCCCAGACTTCTTTGGGAGGTGCCAATAAAAACCATCCTGCCCTCGGTCGCTATCAGGTCATAATTGCTCTTGCTCACGCTCATCATATGCCTTGACTTCTAACAGGAGTTCGATCGGGGCGATCACGACTACCTGGAAAGAGTACTCCGCAATATGAGGTACCCTGATACTACCACTGACGTCGTAGTGCGTCTTCTTCGTGTACTCTGCAATGACCATATCACTACTGCCATATTAATCCACCATTCGGAACACCAAAACTTTCCTTTCTCAATATCGTTCTATGGTTTCGCCACGGAACCATTTCGCTGCGGCCTCTGGGGTGATTTTCGGTGGCCATGTATTCATCTGTACTGCATATGCGCATGACCTCGTTATCGTTCTTCATAGCATTGCTGAAGTCACGGTGTTATTGGCATGGGTTATCAGCTATGGCGAAACTTCTGGTAGTTGCCGAGAGTCGTGGAAATAGGTGTGGGGCTTCCCGCGGACAGCACTGCTCCACTGCGTGTAGTTGCTGCTATCGAGTGCTTAGGACTTGATTTCACAAGTGATCTGTGGCGCGCCATTGCCCTCAACTGACGGCGCCTACTGTCCCACATATGAGCTGGGCTCCTAGATCAACGTTTACGATCCCCTAATCTTCTGCCACATTGTCTAGGGGTAGCGTCTTTGATTCATAATCAAAACGTCTTCAGTCCCGGGTTCGATCCCCGCCACTGCCTACATTCTGATAAATAATAAGCATTGGCGGCCGAAGACTTCCGGCATAAGAAGTCAGCCTCATTCTGCCAACGGCCTTGTCAAAGAGGGCGGAGGAGCGAATAGAGGTTCAGGGCACTCTCTTGTCCTAGGGGTGGGAAATTGCCCCTAAAGGCGGAAGAATCAGCAATGATCAACGACATGAGGATGCAGAAGGCAATGGAAACCACTGCATTAAGGACATGTAACGTGTATCCACAGGACATGTGGCCTGTAATTGAAGAAGTGTCATGATGATCTCTCCATTGGCAAAAGATTCCGGAATAGTCCCCCATTCGGATCTCCGGGAGGGGACTGCCAAGGGGGAGGTTACCATGAGAAAAAGATTGAATAATCAACGAAAGGATAACGTTCGGGGCGTGGAATGTCAGAAGTATGAACGTGGTAGGGAACATAGAAAATCTGAAAAGGGAAATTCTAAGAGTCAGTCTAGATATAATGAACTGAAATGGAAGCAATGAAAGGGTTTTTGGTCAAAATATAGGGTAATATCAACACCTGCCGATAATCATATAACGGGAGTAGGAACTGTTATGAATAGTGAAGTAGGGCGGAGAGTGAGCTACTGTGAACAGTTCAGCATGTAAATGGAGATAAAAACTAATAGCCATGGGAGACTAGAGTGTGGTTGTGGGGGGAAGAGTAGAGCAAAGGGTTACGAGGAATATGTGCTTGGTAGTAGGAACGAGAGAGGAGAAAGACTAATTGAGTTCTGGAATAAATATCAGTAAGCAATAGCGAATCTCTGTTCAAGACTCAGCAGAGGAGGAGGTATACTTGGAAACGGCCAGGATATATGGGATAATTGAGTTAGATTATACCAGGGTCAGGCGGAGATTCAGAAATCAGATATTAGATTGTAAGGTGTATCCAGGTGCAGATAACTAGCCAGGAAGAATCAGTGGGATTTTTTGTCATCAGTCCTCTGACTGATAAGGTAAGGAATGAGGAGGTTCTGCGCAGAATCAGAGTGGAAAACAAGAAGAAGAGGCCGGATGATAGGACATCGATTAAGACATCAGGGAGTAGCTTCCATGGTACAAAAGGGAGCTGCAGAGTGAAAAGGCTGTAGAGGAAGACAGAAACTGGAATACATCCTGCAAATAATTCGGCATGTGGCTTCTAGGTGCTGCTCTGAGATGAAGAGACTGGCACAGTAGAGGAATAGTGGAGGGCCGCATCGAACTATACTGATGACAAACAAAACAAAAAAAGTCACACTTCTTTGCGCACTGATTTTTCCTCACTAGTGTCTTAAGCTTCAGCCTATTCTTCATCATTATTAAATTGTGATCCGAGTCTATATAATCTCCTGGGTACACCTTACAGTCCACTACCCAATTTAGAAATGTGTAACTGTGTAAGTACATTCAGTATTTAAGTTAATTTTGCTTGCCTTATTTACTCAATATATACGTCTCTCAGTGAAATACGGTCCTTTGTCGCGTCCTATCTGAATTCACAGTTACTATTAGGAAACGCTCTCGAAGGTTTATTTATTCAATGATTGGCGGCTGCTACTAAGCAGTAGGCTTGTTTTGTAGCCATGTGAGATTTACAAATATTTCTTTATTGAACAGAACAAAATATGATATATTTATAATTTTCTTCGTCTAACGATTATTTGATAACTATTTTGAGTTTTCATTTTACTTATTAAGAAAAGAGTAGTCGAAGCAATTATTGCGAAATTATCTTTGTGTTTCGTGTACGACTAACGTTGTTGATATGTTGATGTACATAGGGCCTAATGACGGCGTAGGGTAGCACCGAATCCGGTCGCAATGAATAAAGCAATTTTAAAAACACACGGCTGAAGGTAGTTCTACCCATCTTCACATACTCAGGACATGTACTCCACCCAGAAAGAAGCTCGGTTCAAAAACACTTGTTGGACAAATTGTTGGATAACGCTCGTCAGTCTGGGATCGTACAGGATGGGACTGATAGACGAAACAGAGAAGATCCAAAGAAGAAAATTGCGCTTCGTTACAGGCTGATATAGTGAGCATGAAATGGTTATGGACATGATCAGCCAACTCAAATGACAGACACTGCAGGACAGGACATCCGCATCACGGCGTTGTTTATTGTTAAAGAATAGAGAGCGTAAGTTCCCTGTAAAGCCATCCATATATTGCGTCCTCTAACGTAGATTTCGTTATAATGGAGGTAAAATTACAGTGATTTGAGCGCACACAGAGACATACCAACAACCATTCTTTCCAAGAAACATACGCGAATGGCAGAGGAAGAGACAACACTGGTACGCCCCACCGCACACCGGAAGATTCCTTGCAGACTAATGATGTAGAAATAGATGTAGATATATTTTGACTCCAACATCATTAAGTAAGCTATAGAATTTGCAGCCAAGGTAACTTTTCAATTTATCTGGACAAATTTCCGCTTTCAGTTTTATATAGCCACAATAAAAAAAAATTAAAAAAATAAAAGCAGCGTCACAGATTGCGTTCACTGTTCTTGGCCAAGCGTCCTTTGTAAGGATGCTTCGTTAAAACCCGACGATATATGTAGAGCCGAAAGTAATAACCTGCCTAAATAAATTAAAATGAGAACTAGATTGCAAATTAGATAACAAAGTAACGAGAATTCTTAAATGGTTAAAGTGATCCCATTTCATAACGCAGCATTATTCTCATTTTGAACTGAGTTGTGAACTGTTAATAACGAATTTAATAGGAACTGTGAAGACAGTTCTTGAAAGAAATAGTCACGAAAAATTATTGTAGGCGCAGAGGATTTTGAATTATCCTACAAAATATCAGGCGAAGTATAATGCCTGCCTCAGATAGATGGGACGTGCTGATGTGACTTTAGAAATTAAACAAAAATTGTATTTAACCTTAACTATTGAGCAGAATATCTGGCTATTAAATAAGCCGTAACGTGGTTATTAGCTCTGGGCGGCATTTTCAGGGGGTGCCAAATTCATATTCATGAAGAAAAAATAAAACCTTGTTTCACAAAGGGCCTAGCATCCAGCTCACGTTGGTCTATCGATTATTCATATGATTTGTAAACGCATCCCTGTTTGTTTCTGAACATTCTTAGTTGATTTCTGAACGAATAATAAGTTGAAATTTGAATGCCTGCATAGCTTACGTGATGTGTCTGCCAGGGAAATCCCCGTCCCATCAAGAAGTAAAAAACTCTGCCACAGACAAAAGAGAAAGAGGGTATACGAGCTGAGCCGAATAAACCCGAAGGGGTAGATAACAATCGCTTTTTCTTTACGTGGTTGAGTGGGTGCCCAGATGATAGCGTAGTTATATTAACTAGCAAAATCCATAGATTCAGATTAGCAGAGTGGAAATAAACGACTAACATTAATAAGAAGTAAGAAGGATTACATATTGTCTTCTTGGTGTAACCAAGAAAATGAAATTTTGACAGAAAAGTTTTGAAAGATCGCTACACTACTAAAGGCCAGTTGTACAGTCCCCGGTTAGCAGCCGCTTTAACTTCTATTCTCTGAATAGAGAGGAAAACGCGTTGTACGAACACGTAATAACGCCTAACCCGGAGAATAAAAGCGGGTTAACTGAACCGGTGGTTCTGGTAGGATTAGCGAAGTCAACTGGAGAATAATTTTTGATAATGGCAGAAATAGTAACAGAATAAGTGATGACAACATTGTTTGTTAGGCCAAGGAAGGAAAAGAAACAGTGACGTCACACAAATTACATGGATGAATATGATGGTTCCAAATTGATATAAAAATTTAGTACTGCTACTACGTTTCGATAACATGCTTCAGAAACTGCAGCGTATGAATGAACTGAAAAAATATTTCCTAACAAAAATTTTTTTGCTTGTGTAGGCCTACTATGCATTCGTTATTGGTACTTCATGAATTGTATTCTGCCGTGTTATTTATGTAAATATGGTACATTAGTGCCAAAACAGTCTAGCTTATTTGCCGTGTGTTACAATTGCTGCAACATTAGAAAAGCCTGTTTCATTTTATCTTGCAGACAGTTTCAAAACAGACGTAATCAAATCAAGAAACAAATCTTGGGTGCTACTCATATTAACAGCTTTTTCAGTGTTAATAAATGACATTTTGGTTTTTCATATAGGAAAATCTTTTGCGAACTTTGATGAGGTAAAAGATTTTTTCACAGAAAAGGAAGCACGCCGTGTAAATCTGTAGCAAGGTTAGAGAGATAAAATGCCGGAATCTAAGGATTGAAGAAATGTGTACTGTCTTACTTGCCCTTTGTCTGTACTGGTTTTATATTTCCTATATTTAATTTTATGTCACACAAAACGGAAAATTATTAGCTAATAGGCAATAAAGAGTGCAAATTTTGTGAAGAGTTCTGATTCCCCCGGTTACAAATAATCCCACCTAGTATTAATTGATTTCTTTTAAGCGGGACAGATGTCAAACTGGCCGACGGAGAATAGGAGAGGCATCACAGGACATTTGATTTCCATGTCCTGAATATAGATTTGATGGCTTCCATTACAAAATATATACTTTTGAATTCCAAAAAAATGTGTGTGAATTACTGAGGGACGAAACTGCTAAGGTCATCGATCCCTAGACTTACACACTGCTTAAACTAACTTACCCTAAGGACAACACACACAACTGTGTCCGAGGGAGAACTCGAACCTCCGGCGGTTTGGCAAATCGTCAAATCGTGACATGGCGCCTCTAACCGCGCGGCCAATCCACGCGGCATTTGAATTCCACATAGACAAATTCAATGACGTGCAGTAGAAGAATGCTGTGTGAAGAGAAGGGGCACTGCACTTTGGCACACTTAAGACCAAATAGCACGTCGTAAATTTTCTCGAGCGTATGTGTTTTATGGGGAGCCGGAACGATGAAAATGACAAAATTAAGGTTTTTTGGTTTCTTCCATTATAAAATTATTTGGAGTTTTCTGAATAAAACAAATCACGTTTCACACTTCTAAGTGAATTCTAAGTGTGTTTTTTATCGCTGCAAATTTGACGCGCCGCGTATACGGTTGTAGCGACTTGGTGTGTCGCCTCTGACGACGCAGCTCGCTGGCTGCAATTAGGGTATCTTTGCGGAATTAGACAGTGTTTTGTTTTCCAACGTTGCATGGCTTTATCTCTGTGACAAGTGACTATTCATATCGGTAAACATAAACGCTATCAGTGTGTGTTGACTTGTGGAGTTTGCTTTGTGTTGTTTAGCTGTTCAGTTTTGCGTACTTGACAAATTTTGCTCTTTTTACGTATTTGGTTTGTGGATATCAATATGTCCCGTTTCAGCAATCGAGTGTTTAAGAAAAGACACAATGAGTGGAAGAAGAAATCTTTTGTTGTTTCGAAGGGAGATCCTGCTCAGACTGCTTCACCAACCACTCCAAAAGAATGTGATAGAACTTCTTCCAGCAAGAAACTTTGTGACAGCAAAGAAATATTTGAAAACTATGAAAGTGACAGTAATTATGTGAATTAAATAATTAACACTTACTTGCTCTCTAATATTTTGAAACATACCGTATTATGCTAAGTTTGCAAAGAAAGAGGACTGGAATTGAAAATAACTTCACACATTAGTTTGGCATGTAAAATGTCATTGAAGTGTAACAAATGTGCTGCAGAAGTTTCGTTTTCTAATTCCTACAGTATTCCCCGTAGTGGTAATAGAAGGTGTATGATATAAATGTTAGGCTAGTGTATGGCTTGCGTTGCATTGGCAAGGGCAGTACTGCAGGAACAATGTTATGTGGAATTATGAACTTGGCAAAACCACCAACCAAGTTTGGATTTTATAATGAATTGGTGGGATCTTCTGTTGAAGATTTTGCTCAAGCAACAATGAAGTAAGCAGTTGAAGAAGCTGTGACAGATAATGGGAATTGTAGAGATTTAACTGTTGCTTTAAATGGATCATGGCAACGTATAGGTCATAAATCTCTAAATTGAGTTGTGACAGCTGCCAGTGCAGACAGTTGCAAAGTAATTGATATTGCTATTCTCTCAAAACATTGTAGATGTAACGGCAATACCAAGGACGAACATAGTGAAAGTTGTGAAGCAAATTTTCACAGCAAGAGTGAAGCGATGGAAGTAGAGAGAGTGAAAGCAATATTTTCCAGATCACTCCAGTGGCATTATGTACGATACACTAACTATCTTGAAGATGGTGATTCTAAGGGATTTAAAGCTGTAGGGGAACTCAAACCTTATGGCAATGAAATTCACATTAAAAAACAGCAGGGCATTGGACATGTACAAAAGCATGGGGGCTCGCTTGCGCAAACTGAAGCAGACATTAGGATCCCAGAAGCTTATTGATGGTAGGACCCTTGGAGGAAGAGGAAGATTAACAGATGAAGTAATTGATAGATTGCAGTGGTATTATGGGTGTGCAATTAGGCAAAATACAAGAAGCATTGAGTATATGAGGAGAGCAGTATGGGCTAATTTTTTATACTGCATCAACAAATGAGCACCGAGAACATGCGCTGTGCCCCACAGGTGTAAGTACCAAACAGGAAAGGAATATGCCCATAAAAAAATTTCGCCAAATGCTGTAATTGATTTAATTAAGCCCATATTCAGAGATTTATCACAGCCAAGTTTATTGGAAAAGTGTTTACATGGGAAAACACAAAATCCAAATGAAAGTGTAAATAATTTAATTTGGATTAGGATTCCCAAAAGAGTGTTTGTACAGATAAAAACATGGCATTTTGGAAGGCTATGATGCAGTGGCAACATACAATGAAGCAAAAATTATCAAATGTGATGTGCTGAAACGTTTAGGTTTCCAATCAGGACACAACACCATTTCCACAATGCGCCTAATTGTTGAAGAAAGACTAAAAGGTGCAGGAAGAAGAGACAAAAGCCTACAACACGCAGTAAAAGGAAATAAAAGACCAGTGAAAAGGTAACTAACACTGGAAAAAGAAGAGGATACTGATAATGCATCATATGGGGCAGGAATGTATTAAAAAACTGTGGAAGCTATTTCCCATAACTATAAAATTTTCATCTTTGAGGAACATTTTCTCAAAAACTGCTGAAAGTATATCAATGAAATTTATATACAATATTGTTTACTTCTTTTCCTTCATTTTTATAACAAATTGTAAAAAAAATTGGTATAATTCAAGAGTTATAGAAGAAAAGGTGCAAAATTTTAGAGAAAAAAATAAGCATCTGTTTAAAAAAGTTGTAAAACAAAAACCAAGCATGGCATTATGACATTGTAGACAAATATACACTGAACATGTAGTCCAAATTTCAGAGCAATAATGTTTAATTGTTTTAAAAAAAATGTTCCTTCCATTTGCTAAAATTAACATGGAGGAGATGGATCGTTCAGGACCCCCTTACATATCAAACTCTTCAGAAAGATGTGCACTACAAAATAAACATATTTTTGAAAAATCTTTGTTTTCTAATTTTTGACGTCCTATCTCAAATTCTAGAGTGGGAGGGGGGAAGGGGGCGCCACCATCAAGGTTTTGCCCCAGTTAGGAAATATCGTAGATCCGGGGCCCGGTTCGGGGTACCAAAATGTTTCAGCAATAATGTTTCACGTAGGCAGAACGTCTTCTGTACATTTTTTGGTTCGTCTCAAAATTAGAACAAGATACTGGATGTGCTTTATTTAACTCGTCGAGTTACATGTATGTGTTACGGCTCTGGTGACACGTGTTGCAGCGGCGCTGTCGGCGCAGCTGTTCCCGCAGCAGCAGACGGTGGTCTTGGGGCGGTCCGCGCAGCTCAATTGCTCCACCGCCGGCCACCCCCAGCTGGCCGTCTCCTGGCTCAAGGACGGCCGCCCCATCCACCCCTCCAGCAGGGTCCGGCTGGTCAGCCCGCAGGTAAACGTCCTCCACCTGCCTATATGCTCTGAAACATTGAGTTTACAGGTATCAAATGGTTCAAATGGCTCTCAGCACTATGGGACTTAACTTCTGAGGTCATCAGTCCCCTAGAACTTAGAACTACTTAAACCTAAGGACATCACAAACATCCATGCCCGATGCAGGATTCGAACCTGGGACCGTAGCGGTCGCCCGGTTCCAGACTGAAGCGCCTAGAACCGCTCGGCCACACCGGCCGGCTACAGGTATCAGTATTGTAAGATCGCACCGTTGAGCACTAGTGAATAAAGGATAAGGGCAGAACAAAAGGCTTCCATTCGAAGGCCAGACAAACCTCTTGCCCTCATGTTGATGCTTATATATCCCCATGGGAGTCTTATTGCGTTGCATACAGCCGTAGCGATGCCTATAAACGGAAACGTTTTGATCGCCCCTTACAATGTAAATGTTACTTTCAAATGATTAGCTTTATCCTATGAGAGAAGTTTAATTTGTGTAACTGAAAACGTAACAAACATTTTCTTATTTTATGACCGGATTCGATGTATATGATCATCGTCACATCCATACATAATATAAAAATGTACGTATAATGTATGTATGTATATTCCACACCTGCTCCTAAATCAGTAGAGCGACTTCAACAACACATGTTACTCATTGCACTTACTGGCTGGAAAAACTCTGGTGGTGGTAACCACCTGCCTTTCAAATGGGCGATGTTTGAGGGTGGGTGGGGGGGGGGAGGATAAGTAGTGTAAACCACGATCTACGAATACCCAAGCTTTATTCATCAAGTATTTAAGACTGCGAGCACTTAGTGTCTTGCAACAAATTTTACACATCATTTCAAACCTTTACGCAACTTTTTCTAGTTGAAAATATCCAAAAAATGACGAAGTGAAAAAAAATTGTCGTTTTTTATGCAGTAAAACAGCTGCATCAGGCAGAGCGTTATAAATTTTTACTTCTTTACAGCTAACTGTATCTGTGGTACATTTTGCAGATAGGATTCACATGCACTGATGAGCCAAAACGTCATACCCAACTGCTTAATAGCCGCCTTTGGAACAAAATATGACACTGATTCTGCGCATCAGGGATCCTTCACTTTGTTGGTAGGTTTGTAGATGTATCTGGCATTAGATGTCTACGCACTTGTCATGTAATTCGGGTAAATAACGGGCCGCTGATTTACGTGCGCGTTGATGGCGCCCGATAGTGTCCCAGATGGATTTCACAGGATTCACATATTCGTCACCGAGACATCAACGTGAGTGCACTATAATGCTCCTCAAACCGTTGGAGCACGTTTCTGGCTCCGAGACATGGGCAATTATGCTGCTGAGTGATGGCGTCACCATCGGGGAAGATGTCAAGCATGAAGAACGCAGATGGCTCGCAGCTGCCAGCGTGTCTTCGAATACTACCACAGGTTCCGTGAAAGCGTAGGAGAACTGTCTCCCATAGTATAATACTGCTCCCACCAGCATGCGTCTGTGCCGCGCTGCACGTTTGGAGCCGACGTTTTCCTCGATGATTGCGTTCGTGGAGACGACCATCGACCCAGTGTAGAGAAAAATGTGATCCATTCAAGGAGCCGACACGTTTACACTGATCGACGGTCGAATCCCGATGGTCCCGTACCGAGTGCAATCGTAATTCTGAGGTCACTGGATCAACATAACAACACGTAGGGGTGGTCAGCTGCGGAGCTCCATGTTCAACAATGTACGATAAATTGTGTGTTCCAAAACACTTGCGCGTGCACCAGCATTGTCCTCGTTTGGCGAACATGCCACAATCACCATCTATCCTTCTTTACAGAGCAGACAAACCTCCGAACCCCACGTCCTGTGAAGATTCGTGGACGTCCAACCGTTTAGCAGCTAGTGGTAGTTTCACTGTCCTACCTTTTTCTGTAGATCTCGCTAAAAGCATCACGTGAACATTCGACTACCTTTATCGTTTCGGAGATACTCATTCACAGGCCGTACGTCAAAGTCGCTGATCTCTGTGGATTTCACCATTTGTAGGCCATATCTTTGCTTGGATGATTCCCCATCCATGTCTGCTCCGCTTATATTCTTTTGTTACAGCGTCACGTGCCCACAGTGCTACCAGGCGGCATCAAGCGTCACGGTGGGCAGTGGTCATAACGTTTTGGCTGATCAGTGTACACCACTGCAAGCAGCTGCAAAAATTATACCATTCTACGAGATATAGTTCAGGACACGTACCGTCGTAAACTCTGAGATGCATGAAAAGCTGCGGTATCATGCATCACGTTTTAATTTGTGACGTTCCTACTAGTAATCCTTTTAGCACCAGATTTCACAGACAGTACTCAAATATATCGTTGAATGTACTAGCCAAATTAAATCGTTGTAAGACATTTTGTTCAGGAGATATGGGGTCAATAAAATTGAGCTGCGTGAAGACTGAAATGTAAGGCGAATTTCACTGTAAATACAGGTAACGCATGAATACAGATGTGACTGAAATATGTTAAATTGTAAGACATGCGCGTACTCTAGCAAAGTCGTAGGCAGAAAGCTCCTCATAACCCCTGGACCGATTTCTGCTGAACTTGGTACACATATTACCTGTTGTCTGGAAACAAATTCTGTGAGGGTATGAACCAACAGCCTGCTATTGGCGTGAAGATGATAACTTGGCGACGAAGAGAGAAGGTAGGAAGGGTGAGTTTGACGCAGACACGAGGGAAAAGAAAGTGGACAGAGGGGAGGACGCAATGGACAGAGAAAGGAAAGAGGAGGAACGAGGAGATGCGCAACGAGAAGGGAGTAAGAAGATTGACAGAGAGAGAGAGGAAGGTGGTGATGGACAGAGCAGATGTGTACAGGGAATAGGGGGAGATGAACTAACAGAAGACTACAATACAAAATTACACAACAGAAAATCCAGGATAGAATAAAGACAATGTTATGAAGAGGTGATAAGATTGGCATAAATATACATCTGGGCAACACCAGGTGGTCAGCTAGTATGCCTATAAAACACGGATAGTGTGCGTAATTATGATATTATGCCAAATTACATCAAGAATTTAATAACTTCATTATACATTCAGTGCATCATTAGATTGCTTATAAAGCGTGACATTTGTTCAAGTTGCTACTACTACGTGGTAAAATCAAATGAAATGAGCGTGTGTCATCGTTGGCCAGGAGGCCCCTATTCGGGAAAGTTCGGTCGCCAAGTGCAAGTCTTATTTCATTCGACGCCACATTGGGCGACTTGAACGCCAGTGATGAGGATGAAATGATGATGAGGACAACACAACACCCAGGCCATGAGCGGAGAAAATCTCCAACTCTGCCGGGAATCGAACGGGGCCCCACTGGCATAGGAGGCGAGCACGTTACCACCCAGCTGAGCAGGCGGACTGCTACGAGGTAATAAGTGTTGACACCAGCACATACTCTCTTGGCTTTTCTTTTCGCACTTTTTGTTTTTTCCTGTGAACTAACAATTTACGGCACAGATGAATTGCCACCCGACTTGCCCATTTGCGTCGGCTCCGGTGGTGTATTTACGCCACAGCAGAGTTTGCACGAAACCGCAAAGTAGGCAGGTGGTGGGGGGTTGAAGATTGGCCATGAGTAGTAGCGGAGAGCATTCTGGAGAGGAACAAGGAAGCTGCAGCAGCTCGCAGCCAGCGTCACGGGCCATGAGCAGTGGCAGCTGTGCGAGACTTTACCTGCAGTGGCAGGCCGCGCATAGCGTGCTGGCCGGACTTGTTTACATCTCTGAGCGGCAAGTTCAGGGACGAACGGGGTGCTTGGTTGTCGGCAGCCGGCGACAGAAGCCCTGTGTGTGTGTGTGTGTGTGTGTGTGTGTGTGTGTGTGGAGGGCAAGGTGGCTGCTGCCATCGTGGAGCTGAAACCGAGGAGCCTGGGTAGACAAGTGGATGTTGGGATTGGTGTCAGCTGAACAAGACAGTTCACATGTCCAGCCTGGTCGAGTCTAGGTATAAGCTAATGGTGGCTTGTTACAACAACATGATGCATCGGTTCCTGTTCCGGGTGAGCGGACGTGGCCTGGATTTGTGACTGCACGGGAGGTCACGCTGATGAGATCCAAGCAGATACTAGCTGTAGTGCGTGCTCTTTGGACGGCAGTTCACACGAAGGGGGTTGTGCTGGTTGTTTTCGACGGAAAACTATGCTTGTGCAGACACCTGTGTCTGGCTGTGTTCTAGCTTAAGCAGTGCCCTAACGCCAGGGATGCTGGAAGGTGTGCTGTTATCTGCAGGTCCAGTAGGAGATGATTCTGTTCGAATTAAACCCCAAGGTCGCACCTTTTTTAACGCAATTGTGCTTAACTGTTCTGCATTCCTAACTTCGAGAAAGCTGACATAGTTGAATTAGTGGTCTGGTTTATCTTGTCGTGTGGCCAGCTCTATATAGCCCGTTTAAGTATGCTTTGATTATCCAATTACTAATTCTCTTGTTCATTATTTCTATTTTTGTTAGTTTTTGGTCTAGATGTGTCGGCTCTAGTGGGTGTAATTTCCACTATTTTATTTTTCTCGTAATCCCTTTCAGCACGTATAGTTATTAGTAGTATGTCTATTGTTTGGTGCTTTCCTTGTTATTGTAAATCTAAAATTTAATTTGCGTCATGGGGATCTCCCCTTTACATGTGTATTAGATATTAGGATAATGCATATTTGTGGACCGAGCACTGATCGTTTTCATTGTGTTTTATACTTGTTAATGTGTCAATATGCTGTGATTTATTGAATTTTATCTTCTGTACTAACAATAGAATTGTAAAAACGTGTGTCTGTCTGTTCGAATATGCTAATAGCCAAAACTACCTGCTGAATTTTCATGGGGTTTTTACAGGTAACTTGAGCGTAGCTTGGGGCAACATATATGCGTTATTTCAAAACAGGAACATAGGAAAAAGGATATGTGACGTTAAAGTTTTATCTAAAATCGTCTGCTCAGCTTAATAGTTCGCATGTTTGGACATCACGGCGTAGTGCACCAAAGAATGAACGGCGCTGTTAATTTTGTAGTACAACAAATAACCAAGAGATGGCGTTCTCAGTTTGTTTTTTCCCCTCAGTGACAGATGTATTTTCGGAAATTTATAGCAGTGGCAAAATTAAGCGCTACTGTCTTATCTTTACGAATAGCAGCAAATGTACTTGACTAGGATATGGATTACTGATTACGCTTTTTGTGTTAAAAAACAGACCTTGAAGACCCAACGGTACCGACCGCCCGCCGTTTCATCCTCAGTCCTTAGGCGTTACCTGATGCAGATATGGAGGGACACGCGTTCAGCCAACTGCAGCTTCTCATCTGGTCTCACAATGCTGAGTGCACGCCGCTTGCCAACAGCATCCGGCAGACCCAGACGGTGACCCATCCAAGTGCTAGCCAAGCCCGACTGCGCTTAACTTCGGTGATATGACGGGAACCAGTATTACCACTGTGGCAAGGCTTTTGGCTCTTTTTGTTAAAAATTAAATGACATTACTTCGTTTCTTTAGACAGGCTTTTTTAATAATGCTACGAAAAGCGAATTTATTGTTTTGTGATTTCGGTGCCTACTCCTTACACTTCGTTTTGTTTACGAATAAAAATGCCTAGAAAACGATCAACTTTTTCTGAATAGGCCAGAACGGCTGAAAGACTGAGCTGCATGAACTCTCAATAAACCAATGAAGATAATGGGGCGAGAACTTCTGCGGCTCGAGAACATAAGGCTTTAACTCGCTCTTTGGAAATTATTTCCGTAACCCAGCGCACTGTTACTGTGAACTAGAGCGTCATACGTACCTCGATCTTCGGAACCGTTTGCTCACAAGTTAGTTCCGTCCAACGTAACACTCACAGAGGTGGAAATTCTGACAGAAAAGTGGCGCTGATGGGCGAGTTTTTAACTCGGAATTCTACTCATTCCCAACAATTCTTGGTGAGTTTATGTTATGTTATGGATGTAACCGTCAACTGAATTTCACGCGGCCAGCTCTATAAGATTATCTCGCAAGTTAGTGACGCAAAAAAGCTCCTTTTTCATGCTCCAAATCGTACTACTTCCAATTATGTATGCAAAGAAGTTTTGAACATCAAAAATAAATTCCACAAGTACAAAGTCTCGGGCGCAGCTGTAAATGAATGCCCGGTCAGCGCGAGGTTTCTCAGCTACTTGTTAATAAATGTCCTTAAATCTTGTTAATTATTTGCGGTTCGTGTTCTTGAAAATCGTCAGTCTGTGCTCTGTCGTAGTGGCGATTCCAGAACAGGCTCGTGCAGCTATTCAGACTTGCACAATGTATACGACATTCGAAAAAGTGGATATGGCTTTAGTTTGTGCCGTCTGTAGCCCAACTGCTAGAGCAATGGTGCTATTATTTGCTGATAAATCTCCTGGTTGTGGTGTTGCTAACCATCTATCTTTGCAAACATTAAGAAATCAGTAAACCAAAGATGTGAAGAATGAAACACGCCAACAGTAAAGAACAGTAGTTGATGAGATAAACAGAAAAAGTATTTCAGCAGCTGTAACACTCAATTCTCTTGTCACTACGAGACAGCTTGAATGTGCGGCCGCCGGCCAATGTGGCCGAGCAGTTCTAGGTGCTTCTGTCCGGAACCGCGCTGCTGCTACGGTCGCAGGTTCGAATCCTGCCTCGGGCATGGATGTGTGTGATGTCCTTAGGTTAGTTAGGTTTAAGAAGTTCTAAGTCTAGGGGACTGATGACCTCAGATGTTAAGTCCCATAGTGCTTGGAGCCATTTTTTAATGTGCGACCAGGATTCTACGAATACACATTTGAACACTTTTTTTCCTTTCCACAGATCGCTTGGTCAACAGCTCCTTGGTAATCACTTTCAGAAACTGTAACAGTTCTGGTGTCGAAGAAAGCTGCAGCCTTTCTGTGCAAGATTTGTTTATGGAAGAAATATCGTTTACAAACCACGGACAAGTCAGCCTGCGCAATTTGTGCTACTGTTCAACTGAAAATTGGCGTTGGCTGAGAGAAGTGGGAAAACAACTACCTTCGCCCCGTCAATATGAATTAGGGGCTTCACAAGAATAGCATCATTGGTCCTCTTTTATAGATGGGACTCGAAATAGTCATACACGTATGCAATTTCTAACATACTGATGGATATTGCCGCAGTCATTCGAAGCCCTCCCGATGAGAGTAAGGGAGTCCACACGGTACGGATGTGCAACCTACTACATGCACATAATTACAGACATTCTCATCAAAATATTTGAAAATCATTGGATGAGTCGTTCGGGAAGAGCAAAATAGACTGAAATGGCATTAGTCTTCACACCTGTTGAAATTTGTCTATGGTGAAGATTAAACCATAAGATCTACGTGGAAATACCGACGACTCCCAAAGATGTAATATCGTATAACACTGCCCTGTGTTGTGCTAAGTAATCGGAGACGAAATTCAGTGCACATATTATGGTATGTATAAATCGTCAGCCTCGGCATTTTGAGCACCTGATATGAAAGAGACAGTTATTAACACACGAACCATACCTAAGTGGTGTGTTGATTACATTTGCAGCAGTTCTGATGTTTGTGAGACCTCTTCTCCTGCCAGCGCCAGCAATTGTTTACGGTCCTGTTATGTTGTTACTATTTGATCAAATTGCAAACGTGTGATATCACCGAAGTCTTGTTCAAAGCATTTCCTCTCTGTCATAGAACAAAGTACACTGTTTCATTTAAATAAAGAAAAACATTGTGTCGTCAGTCGGCAGGTATAACCGTTAAAAGTTACTTGTGTGTGAATCGAATTTTCGTCGTTACCCATTCCTCGATATATTTCTTCATTCTCGATATGTTACATTGGGACTCCCTTACGTACCCTCGATTACTCACTCTGGGAGGTAAAAGCCAAGTTCCTCATTGATCCAATCTTCGATTCTTTTTGTGCGATGGAATTTCGCAGTAACATTTCAGTCGAGATAAAATAAATAGAATTAATGGTTCAAATGACTCTGAGCACTATGGGACTTAACATCAGAGGTCATCAGTCCCCTAGAACTTAGAACTACTTAAACCTAACCAACCTAAGGACATCACACACATCCATGCCCGAGGCAGGATTCGAACCTGCGACCGTAGCGGTCCCGCGGTTCCAGACTGAAGCGCCTAGAACCGCTCGGCCACTCCGGCCGGCCAGAATTAATGAGCAACGAAAATACGTATCTTCAAATATTTTCTTCCTAACATATCTTTTTGAATCGCAGTTTATTTTTGGAAACTTTATCTTACACAATGACTGTTTCTCGATGTTCAGCTTTAATACGATGGTTGTCAGACTTTACGTTATTACAGATGTTGTTTTATTTAGTACCTTATTCCCGTTACTGATTCTTAGTTACTACTGGTGTCCCTAATGAAATTCAGTATTCATGCATATGGAAGGAACCATCTTGCGAGGCAAAAAAGCCCAGAAAACATGGGTTTTAAAATGTATACCTTAAGAGCTATGAGCGGTTCTTCATCTAGATCTTCTACGAGGTGCATTCAAGTTCTAAGTTTCTCCGGACTGGAAAGAGATAGAAACATGCGCATTGTTTTAAAATGAGGCCACGTTCATTGTCAATACCTCCCAGACATGGCAGCACCGTACGGCAGATGGAATTTTACCGCCAACAGCGAGAATGAGAACTGTTTTAAATACTTAAAATGGCGACGTTTTCCTTACCTGAACAGCGTGCAATCATTCGTTTTCTGAATTTGCGTGGTGTGAAACCAATTGAAATTCATCGGCAGTTGAAGGAGACATGTGGTGATGGAGTTATTGATGTGTCGAAAGTGTGTTCGTGGGTGCGACAGTTTAATGAAGGCAGAACGTCGTGTGACAACAAACCGAAACAACCTCGGGCTCGCACAAGCCGGTCTGACGACATGATCGAGAAAGTGGAGAGAATTGTTTTGGGGGATCGCCGAATGACTCTTGAACAGATCGCCTCCAGAGTTGGCATTTATGTGTGTTCTGTGCACACAATCCTGCATGACGACCTGAAAATGCGAAAAGTGTCAACCAGGTGGGTGCCACGAATGCTGACGGACGACCACATGGCTGCCCGTGTGGCATGTTGCCAAGCAATGTTGACGCGCAACGACAGCATGAATGGGACTTTCTTTTCGTCGGTTTTGACAATGAATGAGACGTGGATGCCATTTTTCAAACCAGAAACAAAGCGCCAGTCAGCTCAATGGAAGCACACAGATTCACAGCCACCAAAAAAATTACGGGTAACTCCCAGTGTTGAAAAAATGACGGTGTCCATGTTCTGGGACAGCGAGGGCGTAATCCTTACCCATTGCGTTCCAAAGGGCACTATGGTAACAGGTGCATCCTACGAAAATGTTTTGAAGAACAAATTCCTTCCTGCACTGCAACAAAAACGTCTGGGAAGGGCTGCGCGTGTGCTGTTTCACCAAGCCAACGCACCCGCACATCGAGCTAACGTTACGCAACAGTTTCTTCGTGATAACAATTTTGAAGTGATTCCTCATGCTCCCTACTCACCTGACCTGGCTCCTAGTGACTTTTGGCTTTTTCCAACAATGAAAGACACTCTCCGTGGCCGCACATTCACCAGCCGTGCTACTATTGCCTCAGCGATTTTCCAGTGGTCAAAACAGACTCCTAAAGAAGCCTTCTCCGCTGCCATGGAATCATGGCGTCAGCGTTGTGAAAAATGTGTACGTCTGCAGGGCGATTACGTCGAGAAGTAACGCAAGTTTCATCGATTTCGGGTGAGTAGTTAATTAGAAAAAAAATCGGAGGCCTTAGAACTTGAATGCACCTCGTACTACAAGTTCCGTGCTTTCAGTACATTTGAGAGACAGTAATATTGAGCCAAAAAAGAAAAAATGTCCAGTAAACATGGGCTCTAAAATGTATACTTTTAAGAGCTATGAACTGTTGTTCAGCAGAAGGGATGCGTTCCACAGTAGCGAAGATGAACAGTGTTCATGGATCTTAAGATATGCATTTCAGACCCCATGTTTACTGGGAATTTTTTCCTTGTTTTGGTCAATAATACCACCTCTCAAAATATTGAAAGCAGAGGGCTTTTTTTCATTGTATCCTAGATAAACCACTTGATAGCTCTCAAGTTACGCAGTTTATGGCCAATATTTACTAGAGTTTATTACTGTCTTCTTGCTGGCTATTGACTATTCCTCATGGGACACCGTGCACATTGCGATTCCCACCACAACAAAGTGAGAGAGACGATACCGGTTTCTTACGAATCCCGTTGGCTACCTTACAACATAGTATTGTGGACTGGCAAGACAGCCAATCCACAATGGACGGGAGACCGAAAGGCACGCGTTTAAGCTCACGCAGGCTGGCGTGAGGTCTGGAACAGGACACGGAATGAATACTAGCAGATAAAGTACGTAGCTACTGGAATACTTAACTTTAATCCATAATTGGTGAACATCGGTCTGACTGTACATGCAGCACAAGATAAATAGCAAATGATAATGGCGCCTTGCTAGGTCGTAGCAAATGACGTAGCTGAAGGCTATGCTAACTGTCGTCTCGGCAATTGAGAGCGTAATTTGTCAGTGAACCATCGCTAGCAAAGTCGGCTGTAAAAACTGGGGCGAGTGCTAGGAAGTCTCTTTAGACCTGCCGTGTGGCGGCGCTCGGTCTGCAATCACTGATAGTGGCGACACGCGGGTCCGACGTTTACTAACGGACCGCTGCCGATTTAAAGGCTACCACCTAGCAAGTGTGGTGTCTGGCGGTGACACCACACATAGCAAATAAAAACCAAAGAAAAATTCATGTTGTTGTTGTTGCTGTGGTCTTCAGTCCTCAGACTGGTTTGATGCAGCTCTCCATGCTACTCTATCCTGTGCAAGCTTCTTCATCTCCGCGTAACTACTGCAACCTACATCCTTCTGAATCTATTTAGCGTATTCATCTCGTGGTCTACCTCTACGATTTTTACCCTCCATGGATCCTTCCAATACTAAATTGGTCATCCCTTGATGCCTCAGATCGTATCCTACCAACCAGTCCCATCTTCTAGTCATGTTGTGCCACAATTTCCTATTCTCCCGTGTGGCCGTGCGGTTCTAGTCGCTTCAGTCTGGAACCGCGTGACCGCTACGGTCGCAGGTTCGAATCCTGCCTTGGGCATAGATGTGTGTGATGTCCTTAGGTTCGTTAAGTTTAAGTAGTTCTACGTTCTAGGGGACTGATGACCACAGATGTTAAGTCCCATAGTGCTCAGAGTCATTTTGAACCTATTCTTCCCAATTCTATTCAATACCTCCTCATTAGTTATGTGATCTACCCATCTAATCTTCTGCATTCTTCTGTAGCACCACATTTCGAAAGCTTCTATTCTCTTCTTGTCCAAACTATATATCGTCCATGTTTCACTTCCATACATGGCTACACTCCATACAAAATCTATACTCGATGTTAACAAATTTCTCTTCTTCAGAAACGCTTTCTTTGCCATTACCAGTCTACATTTTATATCTTCTCTACTTCGACTATCATCAGTTATTTTGCTCCCCAAATAGCAAAACTCCTTTACTACTCTGAGTGTCTCATTTCCTAATCTAATTCTCTCAGCATCATCCGCCTTAATTCGACTACATTCCATTATCCTCCTTTTGCTTTTGTTGATGTTCATCTTATAGCCTCCTTTCAAGACACCGTCCATTGCGTTCAACTGCTCTTACAAGTCCTTTGCTGTTTCTGACAGAATTATAATGTCATCGGCGAACCTCAAAGTTTTTATTTCTTCCCCATGGATTTTAATACCTACTACGAATTTTTCTTTTGTTTCCTTTACTGCTTGCTCAATATATAAATTCATAGACAGTGTTAAACAAAGGCTAGTTAACGTCAAAGTTGATTTTTATAAATTCCACTAAATTCTACCTCCGACTTCCAGACACACTCTAAATCTCTTGATACTACCATGTCTCGCTCTTCTGAGATCGTCTTGGCGTCCTTCTACATAGAGAGCACTATTCATAACCCGAACTACGAATTTGTCCCTGTGTTCACTTTTTCTTTGTGGGCTTCGTTTTTCAACTATCCCCACAGGCAAATATCAGAAGTGGCAAGATCTGGGATCCTCGGTGGCCAGAGGCATGTGATCATTTCTGCCCAGCTATCTTCCGGGAATGTTAGGTATAGATGAAGTGTTACCTGATGTTATAATGTGCACGGACCCCGTCATGCTGAAAGCACATACCCATCCTTGTAGCTGAAGAAATCCCTTCCAGTAACGCTGAAAACCCGTTTTCAAGAAACTCTAGATAACAGGGCATTCTATAACGATGTGGTAACATAAGAGACCCAATCAACTGCTGGTCATACCACAACATGCTATTACAAAGAAGCGTTCTGGAAAATTTGTCTTCTCAAAAAGACTATGGGTTTTCGTCGCATCACAAATGTCACTTGCGAATGTTTTTGATGTCGTCACGAGTGAAAATAACTTCATCAGCAAACAGTATTAATGAGATTATTAGGCGAGTCACAACTATCCAGTGACAAAATTCCAATCGTCTACTTTCTTCTCCTACTCGATGATGACGTATCTGCTGTAAATGATATGGATAGAGGCCGGAATACGCCGTGTCCGCCAAATTCTTGTATGTAGAACCCCGATATGTATAGTGTACTCGTTGGATGACCACGTTCTACTAACTGAATAATGTCTTTTACTTTCATCAACACTCGGTTTATTTGCACGTTCAGAAGCGATATAATTAATATGAATTCCTCAATTCTCGTGGAGTTTAGTGAAAACACTAAAAAACACCCTTGAATCTCATGCTGTACTGCTAGGAAATCGTCTGCCGGATTGTTTACAAGTAACAGCAACGTTTTCATTATGAAACCCCTTCACAAATGTATCTACATACTCTGCATTTGTAAATGGTGCTACATACTTGAACAATATAGTAGAGTTAACCAACAAATCACAGTTGAAAAATTTCAGTTGTGTAATCGTAAACGCAATTTCACCATGTGAACTTCAAAACATATGTAACAATCGATTTTTACACTCTTAGCAACTGGCGTACAAACACGTGAAATGAAAAGTGTGTCTGTTAACAACTGTATTTCCGCAAGCAGTAAAAACTGGACACACGTCTCATGGAATATTTTATTCGAATCAGTCGATACTGCCACTGCCTGAAATATTTACTATTCCTGCAGAAAGAGGGTGTTAGAGGTATAGTTACAGATATTGTGGCAATTGATAACTCAATATGCAACCACTTCATTGTGTTAGTTGTTTTTTCTCAGCATCTAGCATTCTTCCCACAAACAGATCATGTAATTGAGTGCCTAATGATTTCTGCATAGTTGTAATGCTCTGTAACATGGACTAGGCCTGTCAGTATAGACTTTCCGTTTTGCGCCCATACGTCCACACTTCAGTAACTGACCCGCTGCCCAGGAGAAAACAAGCGTTAATGGCTGGCTATCTTGTGCCAAGCATACTTGGAGGTACTAATCAACCCAAAAACATGCTACTCATAATAGTTATTAGTCTTCTTACGAAGTAAATACTGATATAATGTTGTTCAGCACAGTGTCCTCAACCATTAGTACAAATAACTGCACTTATACACCTAAAACTCTGTATGAACGTAATTATCAGAAGTTCATATCAACATTAATTACAAGTATTTACCTGCTGGCACTGAGCTGAAAGACAGTAACGACACTGGCAGCATTTGTAACACTACAGTACACACAGTGCTCTTTCATAGACTTTCCTTCTGTGATAAACAACATGTGATATCAGTCGGATTATTCTTGTATCTGCTGTGATGCAGCCAGGTACAGTGAGTTTCAGGCCCCTCCTAGAATAAGACTTCAGGTTCTTCAGCTACCAATACCGCTACAAACACCGGATACACTGATGGACATCTCTTCTGCCTGAACACGCTGCGGAATGGCTTGATTCATCGCTGGAAAGCGTCCTTCGACCATGAGCTGGTGATGCTTCCAACCTCAGCGTGAGGCTATACTATGCACGGATTACATGCAACTGCCCTCCCACAGTGACCAAGATTACCTGATCTCGCCATACGTCAGAGCCGTCAGGGTTACCCAATGAAACACTGTGGTTTTCTTAGGCTGGCTGGGTGATACACGATTGTTACTTTACGAGAGCAACGTTGATAGCGTTTCAAAATGGCCGGAAATCAAAATTGTGCCCTCCGTGAATTTCGGGGCCATAGAGGTGCTGTTCTGTTTGCAAGTTGCTAAACAAACAGAAACGGTTAGTAATAGATGACATTTGGAACATACAAACGAATTTCATCAGAATTTCTTGTTAATATTTTGCGTATGTACCTCACGGTAGCATTTGAAGTGAGTATAAGAACATCAAACTAGTGCACACGGTATTGTTTTGTTACAGTGGGTACTTGTTTGTAGCCGTAGCTATTAAAAACGACTGTCAGTGACTGACGTCGATTTGCAGCCTAGTGTCAGTTCTCAGCGGGACTCATCAGCAGAAGCAGCATTTTCCTGAAGATGGCGACCAGCTGGATCTCCGAAATATCAAGTTGATTTTAGGATTCGGCAGCAAACCCGAAGAGACTTTCAAGACTGTCAGTGATGTTTCAATGTGTGGTGTCTTTAAACTAAATAGTCTACGATAGCAACGGATTTCGAGGGACATACGAACAAAATGGTTCAAATGGCTCTGAGCACTATGGGACTTAACATATTAGGTCATCAGTCCCCTAGAACTTAGAACTACTTAAACCTAACTAACCTAAGGACATCACACACATCCATGCCCGAGGCAGGATTCGAACCTGCGACCGTAGCAGCCCCGCGGTTCCGGACTGCAGACATACGAACAGAACAAAGTATTGTTTCAGAACGAATTACTAGGAAAGCCTGGTTCTCGGATTTTTCAAGCCCGAAGCTGTTTCATCGTTGCCACTCTTAACTACTTACACGAAATTTTAGACTATCCTGATGTTTCTTATTTCTAGCGATCATAACTCTTTTATGTCCGTCGAAATTTTGATATCCCATATGCACACTGTCTTGGTGCCGTACTTCTTTGTTCGAGTGATGAAGAGAAGTTGTGAAAGTTATAGTGTTACTACTATCCCGAATCTAGCTGGAGCCAACTTGAGAACATTGCTGATAAGAAGCAGTTATGGACCTAACTGGGTTAGCTGTACTCTATCTCAGAGGAAGTGGAGCTCTGTGGTTTCCAATAGGAGACGCCCTGCGCTGCCGTTAATGAAGTGGCGTGGGGGGTGGGGGGGGGGAGTGGTGAGAGGGGGGGGGGGGCGACGAGGCGAAACTCACCGCATTCATGGGCTTGCGATATGGAGTTTCTGTTAGACGCAGTGGTTAACACGGGGGCAGTCGCTGCCACTGACGGGGGACTTTACATCGGAAGGCGTTGCCACGTTCTTTTCTCACTTGCTGGCATATCATTTCGTAGGGAAGAAAGCAGAAGCTACTTTGTAGAACCCCGGATGCTGACTATAGTATATTATTCCTTCCAGAATATTAGTTATTTCTTCAGCTAAGTTAACATTAATACGAATGTTGAGAGAAACAGATTAGAGCTACCAATTCCAAGCAGCGACAAAATTTCTGGAAAGTTTATTTCTAACGCTTTTTGGGAAGTTTGACCGGTTACGTATCACCTCTCACAATCTCATCCTCCTCAATCTTTCCCTCGTTCTCTGTTTTTCAGTGTGTGTGTTTGTATGTGTGTGTGTGTGTGTGTGTGTGTGTGTGTGTGTGTGTGTGTGTACTGATTTTAGATACGTGCCGTTAGTGCAAATTCGTAAGTGTGTGTGTGTGTGTGTGTATGTGTTTGTGTGTTTGTAGGGAGGGAGGGGGTGTTCCGTTTGCTCAGTCATAGTAGAAACTCACGGTTGTAGAGCTAATAGGCGTTATTTTTGATGATACCCAAGAGCAGTTGCTAATACTTCGGCTGCATACATTAAATGGAAGCCTACAATCTAGCTTGTGCCGGAACTTAAAGGAACTAGATTTCGAAAGTAACCTATTTAATTACGGACTATTTAATGTGGTTGTTTATAGCATACTGCCCGCCCGGTTGCCCGTGCGGTCAAACGCACGGCTTTCCGGGAGGGAAGGAGCGCCTGGTCCCCGGCGGATTTGTGTCGAGGTCCGGAGGTCCGGCGAACCGGCCAGTCTGTGGATGGTTCTTAGGAGGTTTTTCATCTGCCTCGGCGAACGCGGGCTGGTTCCCCTTATTCCGCCTCAGTTACACTATGTCGGCGATTGCTGCGCAACCAAGTTCTCCACGTACGCGTAGACCACCATTACTGTACCACGCAAACATGAAGGTTACACTCGTCTGGTGTGAGAAGTTCCATGGGGGGGGGTTCCACCGGGGGCCGAACCGCACAATAACACTGGGTTCGGTGTGGGGCGGCGGAGGGGTGAAGTGGCCTGCGATAGTCGTCGTGGGGTTGTGGAGCACAGCGGCTGCGGCGGGGACGGAGCCTCTCCGTCGTTTCTAGGTCCCCGGTTAACATACAATACAATACAATGCAATACAATTATAGCATACTGGAATGTGTCTAGGGAGACACGTCAAGGTACATTTGTAGGAAAGATGTTGTGGAGACAAGACAGAGCCAACACGTCTTTTTGAAGCGCTTTGTTACGATGGTATCACGAGGACCACCAAACACTTGTTGGCCCCTTAGACCCAGAGCGCTGTCAGCGGTCTCCAAGGATCATTATTAATGAGGCGAACCACAGTGTTTAATGGAGTTTAGTAGATGGCGGCGTGGAGACAGTGTGACTGAACTTATCTTGATTACTTCATTTCCATACGTGGAGGCACTACCACAGGCTTTGTTGCACATTTTATTACTTGCGCAGTGATATTACTTGCTGTAGGAGCAAATATCTGAGTCACTACTGTAGTGTCAGCAGTTCTCCTATGACATATGGGAGGTTCATGAATTGTCGTGGTTTGTGACTAGCTTAGGCTAACACGAGAGTATCTTTCTTATTTGTTCTTCGTTCACCGATGTTAACAGAATATACTGCGTTACAACCCGAAAATTCAGTGCTAGTGCTTCCACTGTTAAAGAAAGTCTAGCTCCAACAAATTGGAAGGAAGACAGCAGTAGAAGTCATATTCTAAAGAACCTATTTGTTTGGTAACCAGAGGTACGAGTGTTAATGCCGGTTTCCTTTACAAATGATTTTCTAATGACGTGTCTGCGACACATGTCGGCAAGTAAAATTTACGAAAGAAATCTGTTTCAACTGTTCCTTGCCGCTACTGAATAATTCTTCCCCATTCAGAAGAGGGAAAAATAATTTTTGCCAAACAGGAATAATTTAATTTCGCTGTGGGAAACAGTCAGCATCACATAGCAGACCTTGCTATATTTCTGACACCTATCGCAACAGATGTTATAATGTTGTATTTAACCTATCTAGGGTTCTGCATTCGGTTTCTTGTAAATTTATACCTTTGTAATTACTTCCTTTGAATATCTTTTTCAGATATTGCGTATCGAGCGAATGGAGCGATCTGATGCCGGGATGTACCAGTGTGCGGTTTCCAATAATGACGACGCTGCTCAAGGGACTGCTCAAGTTTCGTTACAAGGTGATTTTACGAGTGCACATCAATAATTTTTGACTAACACGTTTGTTCAATTATCTGTTTTATTTGCTTAGTGCAGATAATGTTACTCATATCGATGTTCATAACTACAGTCTCAGTAAAATGAAACTTCGGTGTGGCCATAATTTTCAACTCTTTAATTACTTTCTCTTTTAAAAATAAAAATTCAAATGCTGTTCTATTCATATGCTGAGTTAAAAGTTTTCCATTGCAGCTGTCGCTTTTTTCTGGCAACATCGACACCGTGCTACTTGCAAGGGTAAGATCTCAGACACGGCCACCCGATTCGGCTGGTATTTGCCAGTTCGTTCGTGTAAAATGAGATATGGAAGACTCTAAAATATTTTGACTTGACACCCCCTCCCCGTTTTTCAGAAAACCACTCCTTAAGTTCACGATGCGAACAGGGTCCCCATCATCACGTAGCCACCACCAGCTTGCACAGTGCCAGGTTGACAACTTGGGTCCATGGCATCGTGGGCTCTGCGACATACTCGAGCCCTACCATCAGCTCTTATCAACTGAAACTAGGACCCAACTGACCATGCCCCGTTTTTCCAGTTGGCTAAGGTCACGAGCCCCGGACATGCGCTGCAGGCGTTGTAGTGTTGTTGACAAAGCCACTCGCGTCGTTCGTCTGCTGCCATAGCCCATTAACGCCAAATTTCGCCGCACTGTGCTAACGAATACGTTCGTCATACGCCTCACATTGATTTCTAAGGTTATTTCTTGTAGCGTCGTTTGTCTGTTAGCATTTTCATCTCTACGCAAAAGCTGCTGCTCTTAATTGAAGAGCGACGGCCACTGCGTTCTCCATTGAGGGAAGTAATGCTTTAAAGTTGATATTCTGGGCACACTCCTGACACTGAATTTCCTAATGATTTCCAAAACTGAATGTCGCATGCGTCTGACTCCAACTACCATTCCGATTATGATGTCGCAAACTTTTTCGCGTGAGTAATCTCAGTACAAGCGACAGCTCCGCCGAGGCACTGCCCGTTCGTACATTATACAGGGTGGTCCACTGATCGTGACCGGGCCAAATATTTCACGAAATAAGCGTCAAACGAAAAAACTACAAAGAACGAGACTTGTCTAGCTTGAGGGGGAAACCAGATGGCGCTATGGTTGACCCGCTGGATGGCGCTGCCATAGGTTAAAAGGATATAAACTGCGTCTTTTTTTTTAATAGAAGCCCCCATTTTTATTACATATTCGTGTAGTACGTAAAGAAATATGAATGTTTTAGTTGGACCACTTTTTTCGCTTTGCAATAGATGGTGCTGTAATAGTCACAAACATATGGCTCACAATTTTAGACGAACAGTTGGTAACAGGTAGGTTTTTTAAATTAAAATAGAGAACGAAGGTACGTTTGAACATTTTATTTCAGTTGTTCCAATATGAAACATGTACCTTTGTGAACTTATCATTTCTGCGAACGCATGCTGTTACAGCGTGATTACCTGTAAATACCACATTAATGCAATAAATGCTCAAATGATGTCCGTCAACCTCAATGCATTTGGCAATACGTGTAACGACATTCCTCTCAACAGCGGGTAGTTCGCCTTCCGTAATGTTCGCACATGCATTGACAATGCACAGATGCATGTTGTCAGGCGTTGTTGGTGGATCATGATAGCAAATATCGTTCAACTTTCCCCACAGAAAGGACGTCAGATCCGGTGAAGGTGCGGGCCATGGTATGGTGCTTTGACGACCAATCCACTTGTCATGAAATGTGCTATTCAATACCGCTTCAACCGCACGCGAGCTATGTGCCGGACATCCATCATGTTGGAAGTACATCGCCATTCTTTCATGCAGTGAAACATCGGTAGAACATTACGTAGGATATCAACATACATTGCACCATTTAGATTGCCATCGATAAAATAGGGGCCAATTATCCTTCCTCCCATAATGCCGCACCATAGATTAACCCGCCAAGGTCGCTGATGTTCCACTTGTCGGAGCCATCGTGGATTTTCCGTTGCCCAATAGTGCATATTATGCCGTTTTTCGTTGCCACTGTTGGTGAATGACGCTTCGTTGCTAAATAGAACGCGTGCAAACAATCTGTCATCGTCCCGTAATTTCTCTAGTGCCCAGTGGCAGAACTGTACACGACTTTCAAAGTCGTCGCCATGCATAGAAATGTGGTACGGGTGCAATCGATGTTGATGTAACATTCTCAACACCGACGGAGCAATATAACGAGCAACTTATTACGATGAGCTACCGTGTGATTTCCACATGATGATTGACTGCTCATGGCTCTACAATAGCCCAAAAAGGATTAAATCACGATCTCAAAAAGTGGTCTCTGGGTCAGTAGATTGACCTGCCAGATCAGCGGAATCTTTCTTGTGGGATTATCCTAAGGGCAAAGCGTATGCAGAAGTCTCATCTACTCGACAGAACATGCTTGCAAAAACTACGTCACATATGGCCTTACGTCATATACATGCATACGAAGCACGTATTAATAAACGTAACGAAATGGAAAGTTAGAGCATTTCTTGCGAATTAAAATAATGGTGAGAGGCAAGAGGACTCACCAAAATCAAGCGGAGGGGCGTGCCGCGTACTTGTGAGCTGAGCAGTAGGACGAGTGTTAGGTCACTCAGTATGAATTTATCCGTGACATGTGCGCCTATGCCTGTTTTTCTTACATTGTTTGTCGACTGTATTCGTCCGGTAGCCACGTGGCGGCCGGCGCGAGAGCTACGGAGGTTGGATCGAAGGACACACCGTAATCAGTGACCTTCCTGATGACGTTCGAGGGTACGTCCGAAACACACCATCGAGATGGAATGGGGATTCATAAGAATCAAACCAGAATGGAACAGAGAACTATATTAAGTTAAAAGTAGCGTATTTCGCAAAGTTTTTAATATCTGTCTGGAGAACGTTTATTGTACAATCAAATTTACAAAACTAAATTACATTTAAAAAAAAATATCAACTACTTAGAACAAAAAAGTTTACATATTTATCACAAATGTAAGGTATAATTGTATCCGTTCTTAATTGCAGTAACTGTGTAAGTGCCCTCTACCATGAATGAAAAAATTGCTTTGGGTGAAGTCTTGGAATTTTTAGGATAATTTCCAAATTTCTTGTCTCTTTATATGAAGCACAATGTATGTTGTGTATGTCTGGGATCTCCCTGTGAGCCCTTGGATTAATTTCATCTGAATTTGGCACCAAAACAGCAGGCCTTACAAGTATCAGTACTGTCGGATTTACAAATTCCAAGCTCCAATACAAGCGGAGATACAGGCAGGAACGTGTTTTCTCCAGTCCCTAGCATACAGGCTGCCCTCCTTTACACTCATATGTAGGAAGAGTATTGGCTCCCTGATCGACCTGTTTGAACGGCAACCTACATTTCAGGACCAACAAACAGTTTTCCAGCCTCAAACATGTAAGCTGTCCTGTACGGGAGGTGTGTTGTGTTGGGAAATGCCGTGCAGCTAGGGCCTCCCGTCAGGCAGAACATTCGCCTGGTGCAAGTCTCGAGTTGACGCCACTCCGGCGACTTACATGTTGATGGAGATTAAATGATGATGATAGGGACAACAGAACACCCATTCCCTGAGTGGAGAAAACCTCCAACCCAGCCAGGAATCGAACCCAGGCTGCTAGGCACGACATTGCGTCGCACTGACCACTCAGCTACCAGGGGCAGCCAAGATGGAGGGTTGGATGGAGAGAGAGAGGGAGCCAGGAAGGCATGAATAGGGAGAAGGGGTAATAAGGGTAAGGTCAGAGACAGGGGCAGAAACAGAAGGACAGAGAATGGAAAAGCTGGAGACAGAGGGTGTGGAATAAGAGAAGGTTGACACCACAGAGAGGGGGTGCAGGACAGATATAGAGGTGCAGAGGGAACAGGAGAGAGGGGGAAGTGGAGGAAATCAAACAGAGGGGGAGGAGGAGGTGAAGAGGCAGAGAGAGTAGCGAGGAGGAGATAGACAGAGGTTTGAGAATGAGGTGGACAGAGTGAGGGAGGATGAGGTGAAAACAATATTGTGTTGAATGCATATGAGGGTTAAGGTATGAGGGGGGGGGGGGAAGACTAGTCTGAAATAAACGTAGGAGGTTCTTATCTGAAAATAAAAAGTTCACCTCTCATGGTGTAGGGAGGGTCTGGTGGGAGGCCAGCTGTATCACAAACAGGTGCCCTTTGAAAATATTAACCTCTCATCTGGAATATTTATTTTGTATCATGCATATTTTTGGAGTTAGTTCCAAGTTAAAACAAACACCTTATTTATTATTTGGCTATCATTGATAGGAACAAAAGGGGGTGTCTAGTGGACAATGAACAATTTAAACATCCTAATAAATACAGATCAGCAAATTAATTGCTTTACAGATATGAGGTATTACTACTTACTACATGAATCCTCACATTGCATTTGACATTATCAACAGGTCCGGAACACACCAAAGCTTTTAAATAGCCACACAAGAAAAACTAATCTAGCAGATCAAGTAGGGCAGACACGGTGTTGGCGAGCCACGACCACTACTCTTGTTGTCAGGCGTCCGAATGATGATAAAATCAAACTACGGCGGTATTATCACTTCATTATTTACACCTCAACTCTGGTATTAACACCTCAACTCTGTTGTTTATAGATAAATTTAGCCTAGGACTTTAAGAGTTTTTTAACTTTGGTATATCTGCACTTGTGTATATGTCGTATCACAGAAAGCGTTGTTTATTACGATCATTTATTTTTTTTCCATTGTCCCCCACTCGCTCCTTTGTGCTATGGCAGAAACTATTATTAATTTGAGTATTTCATTACAAGTCTCAGTGAAATAATTCTGTGACAAGTTAGTAAACGGCACGTTAAGTATACAAGTTCGAATCCGACAAAAACAATCAGCCGCAATTTCTGTTAATGAACTTTAACTACGGCAAACCTAAAAAGCTAAATAACTACCAAAAAGAAATAACCAATAATCAGTAGAACTTTTCCTCATTAACAATAATATTTTTAGCGAAACACTGCCTATAACAGTCTGAAACCCTATTAAATATACACATATTCACTGTCTGACAAAAGATAGTGTAGTATCCAGAAGACATGGTCATGTATGAAAGTTATTTCGTAGACGAACTCACCATCAGCGGGTGTGTTAATGATTAGAGTTGCAATTCCCTGCCGGCCGGAGTGGCCGAGCGGTTCTAGGCGTTACAGTCAGGAACCGCGCGACCGCTACGGTTGCAGGTTCGAATCCTGCCTCGGGCATGGATGTGTGTGATGTCGTTAGGTTGGTTAGGTTTAAGTAGTTCTAAGTTGTAGGGGACTGATGACCTCAGAAGTTAAGTCCCATAATGCTCAGAGCCATCTGAACCATTTTGCAATTCCCTGTGACAAGTAAGATGGCGTCCGGAGTGCATTAGTGTAGATCGTGTTCATTGTTGTTATCAGGTCTGTTAGGTTATATGATAGGTGTGAACGACTCATTCGCTGTAAATGTCAGAGCTATGCTTAATACTCGTATGAGATAACGTTACTAGCATCTGACAGCAATATCTGAATGTCGCAGGGGCCTAATGTTCATATCTCGTCCGACCACACCAAGGGAGGATGACCGTATTGTACACGATGCTTCTGCGTCTGCATCAGAGAACATGCAGTGGGCTCCCTGCAATTAGCAGCAGGCAGACTAGACAATTATTGTTCCCTTTGTAGACTGCCGTTAACACCACAACGGAAATGGATGCGTTTGTAGCGGTTTTGTGGTCAGGACTTCACGAACTGCTGTTAAACGGCGTCACGTAACCTGCTGCAGCAGTGATTACCGCCCATGACCACTGTCGGCAATTACAGGAGCCACTCGGGGAGAGGTCTCACTCTTCTAATGTTTTGGAAAGACACAGTTGTGTTAATTCTGGCGTCACGGTAGGAGGAACCATCGGGTATGACTGCAAGTCATATTTGGTGGCGACTGAGGGAATTCTGACGGTACAACGTTACGCCACAGACTTCCTGCACACTTGTGTGTTACCTCTCTTACGACACCATAGTGGTACAATTTTTCAATAGGACAATGCTTGGCCAGGCATGGCTCTTGTTTCTACGAACAGTCTGCATAATGTTGAGGCACTCTCGACGCCATCAAGACCCTCGGTTGTTCCCAGCGGGGCAGGTATGACAGCAGCTCGAATGTCATCTCCGTACTAGTGCTACATCTGCAGCAGGATTGCTTAGGATGCGGCTAGGTGAGCAAGAGCGTTAACGTTCCCTCGCCACTTGGGGAGTTAGCGATCGCAGTAAAATGTAGCGGTCGGTCGTCAATGCGAGCCGCAATGAACGTAATTACGATCAGCGTCGCTTACGATGCGAACATATATACTTGATGGCGTAGTGTTTAAAGTGGAGAGTATTTTTTTTATATCGAGGCGATGTCGTGCTGTTAGCAAAAGTCGGCTACCACAGCCCCTTAACACAAAATTTCGAGGCTCTGTGTTAACGAATACGATCGTCGTATTCCCACATCAATTTATGCAATCATTTCACGCAGTATTGCTTTCAGTTCTACGCAAACGTCGCTGCTCTAAGTCGTTAAGTAAAGACCAACGGTCAGTGCGCTGTCCATTCTGAGAGGAAATGCAGAAATTTGGCATTCTCGGCACTCTCTTGACACTGTACGTCTCGGAATATTGAATTCCTTAACGATTTACGAACTGGATTGTCCCATTCGTCTAGCTGCAACTACCATTCTGTTATCAGATTCTGTTGATTCCCGTCGTGTGGCAATAGTGACGTCGGAAACCTTTTCAGGTGACTCACCTGAGTACAAATGCCAGCTCCGCCAAATGCACTGCCCTTTTGTACATTGTGTACGCGGTACTACCGCCATGTGTACCTGTGCATATCGCTATCCCATGACTGTAGTCGCCTTGGTGTACGTCGCCATAAGCCAGCCAGTTGCTCACAGCTGAGCCGTGGGCACGAATCAGTTCACACGCGCAGTACTGATGAATATGAAGCTCCTCCTTGCGTCAGGAGAGAATACTACGGTTTGACGACTGTCTCTCCAATCATATCAGTGTGTGCATCCACGCCAGAGAGGGAGCAACGTCATACTGATAAATGTGCTAATTGTGCCAAGTTCCTTGTAAATATGACCCGATTTTGTGATCACTGCAATTGTAGTGACTGACAATGAGCAATTTTTCACAAACACAACGTTTATTTATGTATGTTTACAAGGTTGATAACTGAACACAAAAGAAAGGTTACAATAACGATGCCTAGAAATGTCTCCTTATTGAGGCAAACAAAAGTTCACCTCTAATTTTCCACGAAGGTTCGTGGTAACACACACTCTAGTAAATGTCCAATTCAGAGACGAAGACGTTATCTTCAGCGGTCGAAGTCCACGAGGTCGGCATCCGGAGTGAACTGAACTTCGGGGCTGGTTCTAGCCCCTAGATCTACATCCACACCCATACTCCGCAAGCCACCTGACCGTGTGTGGCGGAGGGTACTTTGAGTACCTCTATCGGTTCACCCTTCTATTCCGGTCTCGTATTGTTTGTGGAAAGAAAGATTGTCGGTATGCCTCTATGTGGGCTCTAATCTCTCTGATTTATCCTCATCGTCTCTTCGCGAGATATACGTAGGAGGGAGCAATATACTGCCTGACTCTTCTGTGAAGGTATGTTCTCGAAACTTCAACAAAAGCACGTACCGAGCTACTGTCTCTGTTGCAGAGTCTTCCACTGGAGTTCATCATCTCAGTAACGCTTTCGCGATTACTAAATGATCCTGTAACGAAGCGCGCTGTTCTCCGTTGGATCTTCTCTATCTCTTCTATCATCCCTATCTGGTATGGATCCCACACCGGTGAGCACTATTCGAGCAGTGGGCGAACAAGTGAATTCTAACCTACTTCCTTTATTTTCGGGTGTCGTGTGATGTCCTTAGGTTAGTTAGGTTTAAGTAGTTCTAAGTTAACTTTCGGATTGCATTTCCTTAGTATTCTTCCAATGAATCTCAGTCTGGCATCTGCTTTACCGACGATCAACTTTATATGATAATTCTATTTTAAATCACTCCTAACGCCTACTCCCAGATAGTTTATGGAATTAACTGCATCCAGTTGCTGACCTGCTATATTGTAGCTAAATGATAAAGGATCTTTCTTTCTATGTATTCGCAGCACATTACACTTGTCTACATTGAGATTCAATTGCCAGTCCCTGCACCATGCGTCAATTCGTTGCAGATCCTCCTGCATTTCAGTACAGTTTTCCATTGTTACAACCTCTCGATATACTACAGCATCATCTGCAAAAAACTCATTGAACTTCCGATGTTATTCACAAGGTAATTTATGGATATTGCGAATAGCAAGGGTCCTACGACACTCCCCTGCGGCACACCTGAAAGCACTCTTACTTCGGAAGACTTCTCTCCATTGAGAATGACATGCTGCGTTCTGTTATCTGGGAACTCTTCAATCCAATCACACAATTAGTCTGATAGTCCATATGCTCTTGCTTTGTTCATTAAACGATTGTGGGGAACTGTATCAAATGCCTTGCGGAAGTTAGGAAACATAGCATCGACCTGGGAACCCGTGTCTATGGCCCTCTGAGTCTTGTGAACGAATAGCGCGAGCTGGGTTTCACACGATCGTCTTTTTCGAAACCCATGCTGATTCCTACAGAGTAGATATCTAGTCTCCAGAAAAGTCATTATACTCGAACATAATACGTGTTCCAAAATTCTACAACTGATCGACGTTAGAGATATAGGTCTATAGATCTGCACCTCTGTTCGACGTCCCTTCTTGGAAACGGGGATGACATGTGCCCTTTTCCAATCCTTTTATAACGCTAAGCTCTTCTACAGACCTACGGTACACCGCTGCAAGAAGGGGGGCAGGTTCCTGCGCGTACTCTGTGTAAAATCGAACTGGTATCCCATCAAGTCCAGCGGCCTTTCCTCTTTTGAGCGATTTTAATTGTTTTTCTATGCCTCTGTTTCGATATCTACCATTTTGTCATCTGTGCGACAATCTAGAGAAGGAACTACAGTGCAATTTCCCTCTGTGAAGCAGCTTTGGAAAAAGACATTTAGTATTTCGGCCTTTAGTCTGTCATCCTCTGTTTCAGTACCACTTTGGTCACAGAGTGTCTGGGCATTTTGTTTTGATCCTCCTACCGCATTGACATACGACCAAAATTTCTTAGGATTTTCTGACGAGCCAGTATATAGAACTTTACTTTCGAATTCACTGAACGCCTCTCGCTTAGTCCTCCTCACACTACATTTCGCTTCGTGTAATGTTTGTTTGTCTACAAGACTTTGGCTATGTTTATGTTTGCTGTGAAGTTCCCTTTGCTTTCGCAGCAGTTTTCTAATTCGGTTGTTGTACCACAATGGCTCTTTTTCATCTCTTACGATCTTGCTTGGCACATACTCATCTAATGCATATTGTACGATGGTTTTGAACTTTTTCCACTGATCCTCAACACTATCTGTACTTGACACAAAACTTTTGTGTTGAGCCGTCAAGTACTCTGAAATCTGCTTTTTGTCACTTTTGCTAAAGAGAAAAATCTTCCTACCTTTTTTAATATTTCTATTTACAGGCTGAAATCATCGATGCAGCAACCGCTTTATGGTCGCTGATTCCCTGTTCTGCGTTAACTGTTTCCAATATTTTGGGTCTGTTTGACACCGGAAGGTCTAATACGTTATCGCCACGAGTCGGTTCTCTGTTTAACTGCTCAAGGTAGTTTCCAGATAATGCACTTAAAAAAAATTTAATTGGATTCTTTATCCCTGACACTCGTTATAAACGTTTGACTCTCCCAGTCCATATCTGGCAAATTAAAATTTCCACCCAGAACTATAACATGGTCGGGAAATCTACTCGAAATATTTTCCAAATTTTCCTTCAGGTGTCCGTCATCCCTAAATAGCTGTCTCCAGCCAATCAGGTTTTGGCGTAGTGATACTTACTGCAGGCCGTGGCTCGAGCTCCCCCTTGAGGAAGTAGTGCTCGGAATGTCTGTTTCCATTATCTTGTATGTATATAGCTGGTGTTTACCATGGTGCTTTTAGTACGCCTTGGACTTAGACAACTCCGTCCTCTTTGATGTAATATGGGTTGCCGACCCTCAGGGGCTACCTTGGCTCCGGCATAACAGCAGTCATATCAAATACGCTCCTAGCAGATGAAGTTCCATTTCATTTACTCTTCTTGTTCATGGTGTTTCACTTCATTTGTGGACGTCTTATGAAAGTAAAGTAAAGTAAAAGAAAAGTAAAGTAAAGTAAAGTAAAGTAAAGTAAAGTAAAGTAAAGTAAAGTAAAGTAAAGTAAAGTAAAGTAAAGTAAAGTAAAGTAAAGTAAAGTAAAGTAAAGTAAAAGAAAATAACAGTACAAGAAAATAAGAACCGGCGAAACACAAAAGAATATGAATTTTAATTGGAATAATTAAGCTCAGCCGAGAATGAATGCAATAGGAATATTTCAGTTGATGAAAGATATGCTCACCCAGCAGTACTTGGCAGCGGAGTAGATGTAGGGACAGGAATCACAAGCACGAGTAGAAGAATATTCGTCCACTTCAACGCGGCGCAGAAGACCGTCCCAACACGAGGTGAGGAACTGGGGCACCGAATGTGGTCTTTCGGCTCACAGCTTTTGCCCGTCGTCATTTATACGCGTTCGACGAGCACTTGCTTGGGTGCTCGCCGAATGCCGCAGATCTGGCGCTGCTTAACAGGAATTCCACGAGGGCCTTGTTCCCCCTTCACTTTTAGCAGTGTTAACAGTCTGTCAAAGCTGAAAAATAATCATTTCAGTTCCTCTCATTTTTGAGTACCTCCGTCTGTCAAACACTGACATTCGTTAGGTCGGTATTGTGGACAGGCATTGGAATCTCCATAGATTAAGAAATGGTTCAAATGGCTCTGAGCACTACGGGCAACAGCTGAGGTCATCAGTCCCCTAGAACTTAGAACTACTTAAACCTAACTAACCTAAGGACAGCACACACCTCCATGCCCAAGGCAAGATTCGAACCTGCGACCGTAGCAGCAGCGCGGTTCCGGACTGAAGCGCCTAGAACCCCTCGGCCACGCCGGCTGTCGATTAAGAAATGGTGGAAATGATAGAATAGTTGACATACAGATTACATAGGACAGATTTATTGAAAATATCACAGCTCAGCAAATTAGAGTTGTGTGTTCCATGCAGCAATTGCGTTTCATCATCAGACATCTCATAATAACAAATTATTATGCTTAAACACTATAATTATTCAAATCAGCAGCAACTGAAGATTATTAAACAGCCGTCAAAACAATTATTGATCGAATAGCAAAGAAGATGACAGAATTAAAACTCAATTGAACTCAATAAACAGTTCTTCACAAGCAAGTTGTCTGATCTGAAATTACACTACAAATACCAGAATATGCACAAATCCCAGTCTTTGGGTAAGGCAATTTACAGCTGATAATTCGACTAATGTTCCAGATTCGGAAGAAAAACTCTGTCATAAACGTAGGAAATGGTATCACGAAATAGATTTTTATCCACCAGCGCCTTACAATGCTTCTGTCAGAATACCAACCGACAATGAGCAGAATCGTGTATTGAGCAAATTCTGCCTGCTTCATCTGGCAGTCTGAATAACACTAGAATTAATCACTGTCAACCAACATTATTAGAAACGGTGCCTTCCCTTTTGCAATGCTTGTTCGATTTATAGGTGCTGTTCGTTACAAGCAAATGCTCGACTGATCGATTTCAAACTCCTTCAAGAGTATAAAAAATATTTCCTAGGTCTCCTGAAACAACGCAGTATCAGAAAAGGCACTACAGTATTTCATTAAGGTATGCGGCCAGGGCAAGCTAAACATAAATTAGCAGAGTAAATTAAATACGCCGATAAGCCAAAACATTACGACCACTGTCCACCGGGACGTTGGATGCCACCTGATGGCGTTGCCGGCAATCGACTCAGTAACAGATGTAAGCGGAACAGACGCCGGAGCAGGATCACCTAGCAAAGATATGGCATGCAGATATGGAAATCCATTGAGATAAGCGACTTTGACAAAGAGCATATTATTATTACGTAGGGCCTGTGAAAGAGTTCCTTGAAAACGGCGAAGCTGGTCGAATGTTCACGTGCTACTGTCGTGAGCATCTACAGGAGTTAGGACAGTGGAACTACCACTAGGTGCTAAAAGGTTGGACGTCCACTACTCTTCACAGAACGTGGGGATCGGAGGTTTTTCTGCTCCATAAAGTAGGGTAGATGGTGATCTAAGGCATCTCTACCGAAAGAACACAATACTGGTGCACGTTCAAGTGTTCTGGAGTACGCTGCTCATTATACGTTGTTGAATAAGGAGCTGCGTGGCAGACGACGCTAGTCGGCCCGTGTGGCCGAGCGGTTCTAGGCGCTTCAGTCTGGAACCGTGCGACCGCTACGGTCGCAGGTTCGAATCCTTCCTCGGGCATGGATGTGTGTGACATCCTTAGGTTAGTTAGGCTTGAGTAGTTCTACGTTCTAGGGGACTGATGACCTCAGATGTTAAGTCCCATAGTGCTCAGAGCCATTTGAACCATTTGCAGACGACCCCTACGTGTACACATGTTGACCCAATGACATCGTCAGCTACGATTTCAGTGGGCATAGGCCGCCGGGATTCGACCGTCAATCAAGTGAAACGTGTCGGCTCTTCGGGTGTATCACGTCATAGACGTGAACGGCGGTTCGATAAGTGCAGCGCACCACGGACGCAGGTTGGTGGGAGCGGTATTATGCTATGGGAAACATTCTCGTGTCCTTGCATGGGACCTGTGGTAGTAGTGAGCTCACGTTCATGTTTCAGCAACCAATTTCACCTGATGTAAATCCTACGGAACCCATCTGGATGACTAATGGGCCTCATCACCGCGTACGCAAATCAGCGGCCCGTTATTTACGCGAATCACATGACCTGTGCGTAGACATCTAACGCCAGATACCTCCACAAAGCTACCAGCAAACTGTCGGACCCCTGATACGCTGAATCGGTGCTGTATTTCGTTCCAAAGACGGACAAACAAGTTATTAAGCAGGTGGTCTTAATGTTTAGCCTCATCAGTGTCCATTGCAGATGTTTTAATGCAATACCGGCAAAGGCTAACACCGAATACACAGGAAAAAATGGCACAGTAATACAGGTGAGGCTAACGGCACATGCGCAAATAGTAGTTCATGCAGCGTGCATGAATATTACTAAAATTAGCAACACAGGCTGTAGGCGGTTATGACTAGTGCACAATAAGTTAAAGAATGCGTCTGCAATCGAAGTGTACAGTGAAGTCTCACATGGGGCACCAAATCTATTAAATGCATCACGAACAGTTGCAATACTTGACAGTAAGAAGTCGTAACGATCACTACACAGTACATGAAACCACTGAGTCTCCAGCACCCTTAAGGCAGACAGTTTCAAGATGTCTCATTGGTTCACAAAGCTCGATGCTCAGTACGCTCATGACGAATATACACAATGACATCGTGCAGTAAGACAGCACACGGCGCATCCCGTCTCAGATTCCCTGCCATACCCGCAGGACAGGACAGATAGTTTAATTTGTGGAAAGGGGGCGAAATGAGTGGCTGTCAGTTGCACTCGAACATACTAGTTTATTCATTTGACAAACATTACAACAGTAAAGAAAACATTAAAAACAGAGCAGACCAAACATTAATTTTATAACTTAATTTCCAGCTAAATGCGCCATTCAGTCTCACGCCTCAAGGGCAAACCAACTTTAATTTAAAACGGCTGAAGGCCAATCACTTAAGACTCAAAAACAAGAATTTGAATTTTAAAAGGCATAAAACCTCATCTTAAAACATTTCTCTAAATTAGGCTGAAAGCCCAAACAATTTCATGCCCCAAGGGCAAAACAAATTTAACTTACAATCGGCTGAAGGCCAATAACTTAAGGCTTTCCGACAGTCGTTCTTCCCGCGAACCATACGCGACTGGAACAGGAAAGGGAGGTAATCACAGTGGCACGTAAAGTGCCCTCCGCCACACACCATCGGGTGGCTTGCGGAGTATAAATGTAGATGTAGACGCCAACAGGAATTTGAATTTTAAAAGGCCTTATCTTAAAATTTCTTTAAATCAGGCTGAAGGCCAAATAATCTCATGCCTTAAGGGCAAAACAACTTTAATTTAAAATCAGCTGGAAGACATACATAAACAAACAAACAGGAAAAATAAGAAAGGCAGCACATCAAACGGCGCTCAGAAGTTTCCAAGGGTCGGCCTGGAATTCAAACACTAACGCTCACTTAGATGTGACAGGCAGTCGGCCCAACAATTCTCAATGTCACGGCAACCCAACCGACAGACAGTCAACGGACCAGGGGGCGAGATATGGTTCAAATGGCTCTGAGCACTATGGGACTTAACTTCTGACGTCATGAGTCCCCTAGAACTTAGAACTATTTAAACCTAACTAACCTAAGGACATCACACACATCCATGCCCGAGGCAGGATTCGAACCTGTGATCGTAGCGGTCGCGCGGTTCCAGACTGTAGCAAGCGACAGGATAACTTCTGCTCCACCTGACCAGCCCACAACAGGGAGTTCAATGGAACGACGCAGAAGGTATCGGCGCCCACAATGAATTACACATTCAGCTGTCAACTACACGCCGCGATGGACAGCCACAACACGATTAGGAAAGTACACTGCCTGAATTTACGTCAACACCCAGGGCAGGTAACCAGAACGTTAACGGCCACGAGGCAGAAGATTCGGCTGGTGCACTTCAAACTTAATCAAGTTAAGTTAAACTCCACAGGAGGACGGCTAGAATTTCCCCAACTTGAAAACACACGTTGTTGCTCGTGGGAATGTCCCAACAGCCCAGAACGAAATTCAAACGACACAATGTGAACAGCTGGGGCTGGCTGGTAGATTAAGTAAAGACTCAACTTTCGTGTCTGGGATCGGTGAGTCAACGGACCTCGTAGCAATGGGGACAGCCCCTCACACTCGGACCGCGCGTGGCCCCGGCCAGACACGCGCCACGGAGACTTCCTCGCTGCTCCACACCAACCGACCAACTGCCCGCACACGGCACAGCCCGAAACTACAAGCGTGAGGCCAAAGATAGTACAAGGGTGCGAATATCGATACACGCTGCTGCTGCGACTCGCGGAGAGAGAGAGTAACAGCATAATCGCGATAACCGTGCGAGACTTATCTCAGAATAGCAACCAAAGTTTAATGTCTGACGTTTGAGCAAAGTACAGCTATTGACATAGTACACACGTACGATTTATTTTATATTTTAAGTGAGTCTTTTGCCCTTTTTGGGAGTTCTGTTTTAATGTTGGACCATGCTTCTTTAGGCAGTCTGTAGTTTGAGTGTGTTCCGAAGAAGGCGTGGTTACCTGCGTCGAAACCTAGGTCAACGTCCAGTTTCAATTTGCAATCGAGGCGGATCTTTATAATCATTTAATGCAAAGCATAACACGAGCCAGCCTCGGCTCACCGTCTACAGCCAAGGAGACGGGTTGTCGCTGCTGACCGAACATACACGGAGACGCTCTTTGCTGCTCACTCCCGTCACTGTGCAGTCACTACACTCGTTCTGCTGCCACATTGACAGAGATAAAGCCTCACTTCTAGAGGGTGTATCCAACATACCTATAATATATGACAGTCACTGTGCTGAGGCTGTAGTTGTGGTAGCCGGCCAGCTGCAGTGTGTTCCCCCGGCAGACGCGGCGCCGCAGCTGGTGAGGACGTTCGGCGCCGCGACGCTGGAGGCTGGCGCCCCCTGGTCTGCCGAATGCGAGGCCGCTGGCAGCCCGCTGCCCTCCGTCTCCTGGCGGCGCGACGGCCGCGCCCTCGCCTCCTCACAGCGACACTCCCTCCAGGTGAGCCTCACAAACTACCCGCCACCTGTTGTTGTTGTTGCTGATCTCTTCCGTCCGAAGACTGGTTGGGTGCCTTCTCCGTGCTACTCTACCCTCTGCAAGTGTATTCACTTCCGAATAAGTACTGCAACCTGCACCTACACGGCCAAGTCACATTAAGGGGTCCACCGCCTATGTTTGACGTATGTCAAATGCAAGAACTACTTGAAGCGTGAATTTAAACTTTCAAAATCTTTTCTTGAAGAATTTACTTTATTTACTAGCGATTCATCAAGAACATTAACACACTACGTGAGTATGCAAGTAGTTGCCAAGGAGTAACGGATGCAAACAAATTTCAACCAATAGAAATTTTATTCATAAAAGCCTTTTCAAAAACAGATTTAAAATTTATAAGCAGAAAAGCACCCTTGAAATATGAAGTTACAATTTAACAAATGTGAATTTTATTCCTAAGCTTTTTCAAAACCGTTTTAAATTTATAAGCAGAAAAGTACTCTTGAAATATCAAGTTACAATTATTCAGAGGCAGAATAAAATTATTTTTTTTTGTTACAGTAGGAGCCTTCGGGCTGAGAAGCTTCCGCTCCCTTTCACCACGGCCGTAGTCACGACCGCTCACAACGACCTCTGAAAACTACACTGGTGCAAATCTGCAACACACCAGATTACTTTAAACTAAAATTTTTAACAACTTACAGAAACACATTAACTATGCACCCCGTAGGAGGCATGAAAATGGTACAAACACTCACACTAAGAAATTATTTTCCACCAAAAGTGCAATTTGTTTTTGAAAGGGCTCTTACGGTGGAAGGGTGGCAACTTTATAAAAATGTTTAAATAAAACCCATGAAATTCAGACTCTACATTACACATATACCGCCTCGCAAAATGACAGGCAAGATAAACACATATTTTGCGAATTCGGCCTTTGCCTTAATTCTATAAATTCGTTAACACCGAATCCGACAAATATAACAGAGGCAGCTTCTAACGTATGTCAGACCGACAGACAGACAGACAAACACTAACTGCCTAACAAATGCGGACCGGAGACAGACGAGCAAGCTCGGAACGAGAGACTGGCCAATAAAACAAGTAGAATTTAGCCATTAAATGGAACAACATATTACAAATCACTTAACTTCTAATAAATTGCCATTGCTGACGAAGATCTGGCGCAGCACCCCCAACGCTCTCCCGAACCGACGGCTGCCAGCCGCTACAACGGACGCAGGAAGGAGCGCCGATCTCCCGTCTCACGGCGTCGCAGCTCGCACCATGCAGGCCGATGTCGTGGGTTGGCCCGTGCAGCTCTGGGGTCGGCGGCGAAGCCACTACTCCTCGCTATACGGTGCGGCCCTCTGGTTGCCGCGTGGCCACCTCGCATGCGCCGACGCTCAAGACGAACAAGGCATCTTGTGTCTCGGTGCACGACCGACCAACCGATCGATCCAACCGGCCTTAAGGTCGATCCGAACAACAGACATCCTGGCATTCCAGACGGCACACCGACATTGACTAAGCGATCACTCGCGCGGACCCACCCCTGCAGGGGAAACATGCCCTCAGGCTACCCGACATCCCTGCCCCGGGAAGAGACCGACCAACCGATCAATCCAACCGCCAGTGTCCATTGCCTGACCAAACTCGAGCAGACTGGCGGCCTAACGCATACTAGCACTCCGGACGACGGACAGACACTGACTGCCCCACACTGACCCGGCTGACCAACTGACCGACTCGCCGAGACTGACAGACTGCCCCCAGACTCCCTCCGACTCAGACAGACTCTCGAGCAGACTGACCCTTTGCCGAGTTTTTTTTTTTTTTCTTTATTGAATTTCAATTCCCCCCGAAGAGGGCGGGCTGGCAGCAGCTCAGTATGCCGCTCTTCAGCCTACAGACTTTGTTAGAAAGATGAAGAAAATAAATAATAAAAACAGGCGATAAAATCGGAGACTTAAAGAGGAACATGGCGAAAAGAAATCGTGGAACTTAAAACAAAGAACAGAGGGATGATGATGCTAATAAAATACATACGGCGCAGACAGGTAAAACAATAGACAGACAATTAAAAAGCACGGCGACAGTCTGGTTTCTGTTCGCAAAAGACATGAAATTCACACCTAGCGACAGCATGGTTTCTGTTCGCAACACGAGAAAGACGAACAACACTGAATAGTCACTGGAACACTGCACTAAAAAGTTGGCAAATGTGACATACCACAGCCGAGAGCAGGTGGGGGAAACTGGACAGATGATGGGAAAATAAAAAAAAGGGGGAAAGGAGAGTAAAAGCGAATGGGGGGGAGCCGGCAAAGGAGCTGATGGAGGATGAGGACCCATAAGAGGGGTGGGGGGCGCTGGGCAGACGCGACAGGGAGTGGGGCAGGCAGAGGAGGGGAATACAAAAGGACTCGAGGGGTGGGGGGTAGAAGGGAGGTAGGGAGAGGTTTAGTGGGGAGAAAACAGGATGGAGGGGAGGAAGAGGGAACCCAGGGAAAGGACAGAGGAAAGGAGCGGGAGTGAGGATCAGAGTTGATAGGAGGGATAAATGGAGGGACATAGGGCATCATCCGGGAGGGGGAGTTGATGGAAGCCACCTTGGGAAAGGAGATGTAGGGTGTAGAGATGGAGGGTAGGGGGGACACAACGGTGAAGACGTGGCAGGGGCCTTTGCCGAGCTCATGGCGCCCCTTAAATGCACGTGAACAGGCAACGTTTCCCCTTTCCCGCCAGAGGGAGACACCAAAGCTGCAATTGCCACAGCGGCGCCACCGCCAGAAACGGAGGGCGACTGGTTTACACTACGCGCTGGGGCGCGTTCTTCAAAACAGTAAGTAAACTTTACTACGGCTCACTAGTCACAGAGGGCAGATGGTAGCATTATCAGTGGACTGTATGCAAAGCCTGACGGGAAAGGGGAGGGGGGGAGGGGAAGACGCGGAAAACAGTGCAGTCGTCGTCGTAATGTGGATATGCAACCATTTATCTTACATCCAAAAAGGGCATGATCGTAGGATTTCGGTAAAGACTGGAAGCATTTCCGAAACAGCTAAGTCAGTAAACCATTCGCTTGACATTAAAGTACACCATGAATGGCAGAATGCCTCTATCCAAAACCAGTGTCGAGGCAACAACTGTGGTGTTTCACGAACCATAGATGACAGGGGTGAACCACGGCTACCTAGATGTGTACGGGCGAATAGACGTCCAACTATTGACCTACTGACCGCCCAGATGAGACAAGGAGCTACGAACAGTCTCTTCTCAACGACCGTTCAGCGAACGTTGCTGTACAAGGGCCTCTGCACTAGGCGCCTAGTTCACGCACCCACTGCTGTTTATTGCCGACCAAGACTGGAATTTGCACTTGGATAGCGCAACTGGACGCCCATTGAGTGGCAAGCAGTGGCTTTTTCAGATGGCAGATAACCTTTGAGGTGTACGGCGTGGAACGTCTGAAAGCACAAATCCTGCAACAATCGTAAGGGTCCAGGCCGTGTAAGGGAGCATTATAGTCTGGGAAAAGTTTTCGTGGCTTTCCCTTGGTGAACTCGACATTCTGGGAGACACAGCAGAGAAACACAACTATGTATCTATCCTTGGGTACCTTGTCCACCCATACACCCACTTTGTTTTTCCTCGGCACGATGATATCTACCATCAGGACAATGCAGTGTGTCACACACATCGCAGTGTATGTACGTGGTTTGATGAGCACCAGAATGAGTGTACCGTATTCTCATGGCCACCAAATACATACAAGCATCTCTCCATTACAAATTCACCATTTCTTAGTGCATCAAAATCTGTTCTGTCAATCGATCTTCTTTTATGCATGTCTGTCCGTAAATTTCTTCGGTTCAGTGACTCCTCATTACTTTTTCTTGCCTGAACTTTTAAATGTCTATGTTTGACTTACAGGCAAATTCCATTAGAAAAGACTTCCTAATATTTAAATTTATTCTGATGTTGAAAAACTTCTCTTCTTCAGAAGCGTTTTTCTTGCTAGTCACAGACCGCAGTTTGTATCCTCTCTACTTCGGCCATCATCAGATATTTTGCGGACGAAATACCAGAACACAACTACTACGTTAAATGTCGTATTTCCTAATCTAATTCTCCCATTATCTTGAAAAGAACAACATTAACAAATCGAACTGGACACACGCAGACTGGTTGTTTTGAAAATAATTTATTGTCAGTACAATTACAATAATTTGCAACAAAATGAAATGTTTCCGCCGGGATCGGTCATCTTCAGATGAAACATATGCTGGGTTCAACCTCACCATAGCGGAAACCACAATGTGAATGTGTTTTATTATCTGAGGGTGGCCAATCCCAGCCGAAACCAGCTATTTCGTTTGAAATTATTCTAATTCTGCTGAAAAATAAAGAATTTTTCTACAGAATCGATTGATGTAATATGACAACGCAGTCTTAGCCTTGTTTTACTTTTGTTAGTGTTTCTCTTGTAGTCTCTTTTGAAGAACCTGTCCGTTCGCTTCAACTGCTTTTCCAAGTTCATTGACGTCTATGAGAGACTTACTAGTCGTCAGCAAATCTCAAAGTTTTTATGTTCAAATGGCTCTGAGCACTATGGGACTCAACTGCTGTGGTCATAAGTCCCCTAGAACTTAGAACTACTTAAACCTAACTAACCTAAGGACAGCACACAACACCCAGCCATCACGAGGCAGAGAAAATCCCTGACCCCGCCGGGAATCGAACCCGGGAACCCGGGCGTGGGAAAGTTTTTATGTATTCTCCCTGAATTTTAATACCGATTCGAAATTACCCATTGGTTTGCTTCACAACCTGATCAACATATAGGTCGAATAAAATCAAGGATGGGTTGCAACCCCGTCTAACTTTTCCATGTCAAGCGACTGCAGTTGTGTTTCATTCCGACTACCCTACAGAATTCCAATGAACAGTCGACTCAACACTATGAAAAGCCTTCTCTAAATCTAGAAAGCTGCCTTTCTGTAACCTAAGATGAATGGTAGGGTAAGTACTGCCTCGCCTATTTCTACACTTCTCGGGAACTCAAACCGATAGCGAGGTCGTCTTCTGCCAGTATTTCAATTTTTCTGTGAATGCTTCGAGCCAGGATTTTTCTACCATGACTCATTAAACTGACAGTTCGGTAATGTTCACATTTATCAGCAGCTGCCTTTTTAGGTATTGGTATTCTCACATTCTTCCGGAAGTCTGAAGGTGTCTCACCTATCTCACAAAAACCAAAAAGCAAAGCAAAGCTCCGCGTTTTGACCCAGATGGCCGAATCGAGATCGACGGACCGCCTTGACATTCTCTGCCAATGACGCCATTTGGATGCGATACGGAGGGCCGTTAGCACTAGGACTGTTGATATTTTTAAAAGCATAAGGAATCCGATATATCGATATTTAAGAATGTAACAATCGGCCCTCAATATATCGAAAATTGTATCGGTATAGAGACGAAAAAATATCGACGTAACTGCCTATAAAAATATCGGCTGCATATTGGAAATATACTCCCGGTTTCAGAGCTGTACATTTCGGTATTGATTTATTATTAGATAGTCTCCACATCAACGAGCTAGCAGCCTGCTCATCCCCTTAGAGCAAGAACTGAAAGGAGTACGATGCTTGCTCACCCTTGGCGATTACCACTTTGCTAACAATGGTAACTGCAAGTAGGTGGCATAAGAGAAGGTGTCCGATAGGTTCGTTTTGCCGTTTCGTCACATACCGGATTTGTCCGGAGCACTTCATATGGACTGTCCTGCTTTTTTTTTAATTTCTGCAGACGCCAGAGACCTAGTACGTGTAGTGCCAAAATTGCGTGTCCCCCCATGAACCATGGACCTTGCCGTTGGTGGGGAGGCTTGCGTGCCTCAGCGATACAGGTAGCCGTACCGTAGGTACAACCACAACGGAGGGGTTTCTGTTGAGAGGCCAGACAAACGTGTGGTTCCTGAAGAGGGGCAGCAGCCTTTTCAGTAGTTGCAAGGGCAATAGTCTGGATGATTGACTGATCTGGCCTTGTAACAATAACCAAAACGGCCTTGCTGTGCTGGTACTGCGAACGGCTGAAAGCAAGGGGAAACTACGGCCGTAATTTTTCCCGAGGGCATGCAGCTTTACTGTATGATTAAATGATGATGGCGTCCTCTTGGGTAAAATATTCCGGAGGTAAAATAGTCCCCCATTCGGATCTCCGGGCGGGGACTACTAAAGAGGATGTCGTTATCAGGAGAAAGAAAACTGGCGTTCTACGGATCGGAGCGTGGAATGTCAGGTCCCTTAATCGGGCAGGTAGGTTAGAAAATTTGAAAATGGAAATGGATAGGTTAAAGTTAGATATAGTGGGAATTAGTGAAGTTCGGTGGCAGGAGGAACAAGACTCCTGGTCAGGTGACTACAGGGTTATAAACACAAAGTCAAATAGGGGTAATGCAGGAGTAGGTTTAATAATGAATAGGAAAATAGGAACGCGGGTAAGGTACTACAAACAGCTTAGTGAACGCATTATTGTGGCCAAGATAGATACGAAGCCCACACCTACTACAGTAGTACAAGTTTATATGCCAACTAGCTCTGCAGATGACGAAGAAATTGAAGAAAGGTAAGATGAAATAACAGAAATTATTCAGATAGTGAAGGGAGACGAAAATTTAATAGTCATGGGTGACTGGAATTCGAGTGTAGGAAAAGGGAGAGAAGGAAACGTAGTAGGTGAATATGGACTGGGGCTAAGAAATGAAAGAGGAAGCCGCCTGGTAGAATTTTGCACAGAGCACAACTTAATCATAGCTAACACTTGGTTTAAGAATCATGATAGAAGGTTGTATACATGGGAGAACCCTGGAGATACTAAAAGGTATCAGATGGATTATATAATGGTAAGACAGAGATTTAGGAACCAGGTTTTAAATTGTAAGACATTTCCAAGGGCAGATGTGGACTCTGACCACAATCTATTGGTTATGACCTGTAGATTAAAACTGAAGAAACTGCAAAAAGGTGGGAATTTAAGGAGATGGGACCTGGATAAACTGAAAGAACCAGAGGTTGTACAGAGTTTCAGGGAGAGCATAAGGGAACAATTGACAGGAATGGGGGAAAGAAATACAGTAGAAGAAGAATGGGTAGCTTTGAGGGATGAAGTAGTGAAGGCAGCAGAGGATCAAGTAGGTAAAAAGACGAGTGCTAGTAGAAATCCTTGGGTAACAGAAGAAATATTGAATTTAATTGATGAAAGGAGAAAATATAAAAATGCAGTAAATGAAGCAGGCAAAAAGGAATACAAACGTCTCAAAAATGAGATCGACAGGAAGTGCAAAATGACTAAGCAGGGATGGCTAGAGGACAAATGTAAGGATGTAGAGGCTTATCTCACTAGGGGTAAGATAGATACTGCCTACAGGAAAATTAAAGAGACCTTTGGAGATAAGACAACCACTTATATGAACATCAAGAGCTCAGATGGAAACCCAGTTCTAAGCAAAGAAGGGAAAGCAGAAAGGTGGAAGGAGTATATAGAGGGTCTATACAAGGGCGATGTACTTGAGGACAATATTATGGAAATGGAAGAGGATGTAGATGAAGATGAAATGGGAGATAAGATACTGCGTGAAGAGTTTGACAGAGCACTGAAAGACCTGAGTCGAAACAAGGCCCCCGGAGTAGACAACATTCCATTGGAACTACTGACGGCCTTGGGAGAGCCAGTCCTGACAAAACTCTACCATCTTGTGAGCAAGATGTATGGGACAGGCGAAATACCCTCAGACTTCAAGAAGAATATAATAATTCCAATCCCAAAGAAAGCAGGTGTTGACAGATGTGAGAATTACCGAACTATCAGTTTAATAAGTCACAGCTGCAAAATACTAACACGAATTCTTTACAGACAAATGGAAAAACTGGTATAAGCCGACCTCTGGGAAGATCAGTTTGGATTCCGTAGAAATGTTGGAATACATGAGGCAATACTGACCCTACGACTTATCTTAGAAGAAAGATTATAAGGAAAGGCAAACCTACGTTTCTAGCATTTGTAGACTTACAGAAAGCTTTTGACAATGTTGACTGGAATACTCTCTTTCAAATTCTAAAGGTGGCAGGGGTAAAATACAGGGAGCGAAAGGCTATTTACAATTTGTACAGAAACCAGATGGCAGTTATAAGAGTCGAGGGACATGAAAGGGAAGCAGTGGTTGGGAAGGGAGTAAGACAGAGTTGTAGCCTCTCCCCGATGTTATTCAATCTGTATATTGAGCAAGCAGTAAAGGAAACAAAAGAAAAATTCGGAGTAGGTATTAAAATCCATGGAGAAGAAATAAAAACTTAGAGGTTCGCCGATGACATTGTAATTCTGTGAGAGACAGCAAAGGACTTGGAAGAGCAGTTGAACGGAATGGATGGTGTCTTGAAGGGAGGATATAAGATGAACATCAATAAAAGCAAAACGAGGATAATGGAGTGTAGTCGAATTAAGTCGGGTGATGTTGAGGGGATTAGATTAGGAAATGAGATACTTAAAGTAGTAAAGGAGTTTTGCTATTTGGGGAGCAAAATACCTGATGATGGTCGAAGTAGAGAGGATATAAAATGTAGACTGGCAATGGCAAGGAAAGCGTTTCTGAAGAAGAGAAATTTGTTAACATCGAGTATAGATTTAAGTGTCAGGAAGTCATTTCTGAAAGTATTTGTATGGAGTGTAGCCATGTATGGAAGTGAAACATGGACGGTAAATAGTTTGGAGAAGAAGAGAATAGAAGCTTTCGAAATGTGGTGCTACAGAAGAATGCTGAAGATTAGATGGGTAGATCACGTAACTAATGAGGAGGTACTGAATAGGATTGGGGAGAATAGGAAATTGTGGCACAACTTGACCAGAAGAAGGGATCGGTTGGTAGGACATGTTCTGAGGCATCAAGGGATCACCAATTTAGTATTGGAGGGCCGCGTGGAGGATAAAAATCGTCGGGGGAGACCAAGAGATGAATACACTAAGCAGATTCAGAAGGATGTAGGTTGCAGTAGGTACTGGGAGATGAAGAAGCTTGCACAGGATAGAGTAGCATGGAGAGCTGCATCAAACCAGTCTCAGGACTGAAGACCACAACAACAACAACAACAACAATATGTTAGTGTCCCTATATGTTAGTGGTTGCTAATTGATATCTACATTCTATTCTAAAACTACTAGAACCTAATAACTACTAAGTGTGTTAGTGACACACCTATCTCCGTAATCCAGGTGCGCGGTGGAGCTCGACCGTAACGTCGATCGTCCATTCCACGCCCGGCGGTAATGGGCAGGTCAATTCTTTTGATTCAGAGACCATTCTGGACCCTTATAAACTCCATCAGATTCTTTTGTGATGCCTAGTTTGCCAAGTGTTTAAGTATCTGGAAGGTATCGTCGCGTCTAAGTAAGGGAAAGGTGTCACTTAGTTCGGTGGCCACATCGTCGTATGTCGGGCACTCGTAGATCATGCGATCAGGAGTGCCTCCTTCAGCGCCACAGTCACGCGCTGGTGTAGCCCGTTTACCAAAACGATATAAATATGTCGGATAAGGTCCATCTCCTGTAAGGAAGTGCAGTAGACCCCTATTCGGCTTAAAGTATCCCAGCTGTAATCTTTCTCTAACGTCAAACAACAGTTGGAAAACCCTCCATCCTGTTTCCTCATTTTCCCACGACTCTTGCCATAAATCCTCTCCTCTTCTGCTGATTGCAAATTTGTCTCCCACCCGTACCCCCATAATCTCCATAGTCTTTTCAACTTTTCCCTTGGTTACCCAATACCAAAGCCCCCACCCCAGGCGTTGTTCACTACGTCCAACAGAGCGTAACACCATATTCCGCTGCAACCTCATCACAGCCATGGAAGGCAACACCCTCGTGAGCCTGTGCGCCCAAACTACGGCCCCATATCCAACTATAGAGGTTAATATGCTATTGTGGTTAAGTCTCATTAAGTCGGGTAGCATCTTTTGTGCACGGTGTTAGTTACAATGCTTAAAACTTCTACAAATCGTTGGGCTACGGTATTTATATGGGCTGTAAATTTCCATTTTTCGCCAATAATTACCCCTAGATATCAGGCCTCGCGGCGCCGAAGAACTAGTGTTCCCTCTATCCTCGTAGTGTGATTCCTAATTAAACTACTTCTAAGCAGCAAATATGTCGACTTATTTGGTTTGATCTCCATTTTGGATTTGTGGCACCATTCATCAAGTGATGACATTGCCCATTCCACTTTAGGCTCTAAGTCCTCGCAGCTACGGCCACCAACAGCATGAGGAGGTCGTCTGTTTGGGCCATCACCTCTAGCACGTCGTCACTAAATTGTTGTTTTATAGCAAGAGCTCCACATATTGCAAAAGGGTGACCCCAGGACAGAGCCCTGTGGACAACCTTTGTCGATTGTTTTACTTATTTTTTCGCTAGGCCTCTCCTCACAATAGCTCCTCAGACAGCCATAGAGGGTCCACGGACACTCCTTCCGTCGCAAGCTGGAGAAGAGCGAGGGCCACCACAGGTTGTCAAAGGCGCCACTGATATCCACCATAATGCCAACCACGTACTTATGTGGATTTGAGCTGTAGACCTCGGCCGCCAGGGCGATTGCGTCAGACGCCGATAGTCCCGGCCAAAAGCCAAACGGCCTCTCGATCATCCTGCACAACACCCTGTCTGCCGCCAGTCAGTCAACCATTAGCCTCTCAAATATTTCCCCCAGAACATCTAGAGGACGTATTGGCTTACAGGACTTGGCTTCCATTGGATCTTTATCTTTTCCCTTCTTTATGACGACAAAATTTGCCTTTTTCCAAATTTTAGGAAATTTTCCAACCCGCAGGCACTCGTTATAAAGCCTAGTAAGAGGTTCAATTAGCTGAGGGGCGAGGAACTGCACCACCTCCGCTGCAATGCCGTCTGACCTCGGAGCCTTCGCCCCTTTTTATGGATTTTTCATGTGCCGCCACCTCTTCCGCAGAAAAGGGGTACATCACGGTGTTGTTAGTGTATTCAGGAAGATCCTCCCTGCGGATCTGACGCTGGATTTCCGTGTCCTCATGCTCGTCATCATCTAGTTCATCAGAGTCCGAAGGAGGACCTCAGCTGTCTCCTGCCAGGACCCTGTGATCCGGCGCCATCGCTAATGGTCGACAGAACCGTGGGAGATCACATTTTTTCCCTGTTCAGCTGATAGGGGACTCCCCAAGGGTCAGTGGCTAGCTGGTGCAGCACATACTTTTCCCAACTCTTATTTCTCACTTCCTTTAGTTCCTTCTGGAACAACTCCTTGGCATCACGATACCTTTGTAACCAGAACTGCTTTTCACTCCAGACGACACCTCGCTGGTAGTACCTCCTCCCCCTTCTTACAGACTGATGCACACCTATAAGGTCTGCAGACCATGGGAATGGAGAGGCTGCAACGGCTCTCCTCCTGGTTGGTACAGAAGCGTTCATCACTCCAACTACTGATCGCACCAGCTCCTCGGCATATCTATCAACATCTTCGTCACCTTCTGACAATGGAGGAACTTCACACTCCCGAGCTATGCGTTCCCAATCGGTTTTCTTGAAGCTAAATTAAACCTCCCACCCCATGAGGCACTCCCCGTCGCTTGAGGTGAACACAATCTGGTTATGGTCACTTTTTGTGACCTGATCGAGGACTCTACAATCCCTAATGTTGCCAATGACACTGGGCGTTGATAGAGTTACATCTAGTTTGGTTCCTGCTCCACCTCCAACCCTATAGGTGGGGGTGTTCCCAGGTCTATTTGCGACAACTAGTTGTAAAGCCATTATGAGCTCTTCGACTCTCTCTCCATTTGCATCTCGAGTGCCACTGAACCATAGGAGGGATTTAGCATTCATGTCGGATTTTACAGTAATCTTGCGCCTCCGCAACGCCGTGGTGAGTCCTGTAAGGTGATCTTGGTAATCTTCAAACTTACCTCAATATTGGAAGTACGTGTTTACGATGTAGACAAGTCCGGCAGCTCACACAAGTTCGACGACTTGGCAGTGACCATCTGACAAATGTGACAGGACTGTGACACGTAGTGCCTTATTGACTACGATTAGTGCTGCTTTTGGCTCATCCCCTTCAAATATTTATCGAAAACTGGGAAAAAATATAACATTAAATAAAAATATCATCACCCGATATAGCCATTTCGATAACTATATATCGACATATCGTGGAGGAATATCAGCTTGTATATCGATATTTTTAAAAAACTACGGCATTGGCGATATATCGATACTCTATCAACAGCCCATGTTAGCACACCGCTCTTCCAGTCGTGTAGGCTTCCTTCACCTTCGGGTCACTACTTCAGTATAGAGCAGCTCCTCAGTTCACCTGTCGAAGCTGAATGCACCCTGTTGCAGTCCTCTCATTAACGGCAAATCCTTGACACTAGCGAGAATAGAATCAGGATTCTACTCATAGCACCCAGATACGCTGACCACTGAGCTACGGAGGTGCACACCTTGTATGCCAGGTGCAATAGTTTTATCGTGCCTGGTTTCTCTTACTGTTGATTTTAATTGTCACAAGATTTCTGATAAGAGGGAGGCTAGCAGTGATACGGACTGAAGAGAGATTACAGCGAGGTGATCGCTTGTGGCACGAGCTGTGACACTGTGACGGCGTTGCAGGTGAGCGTGGAGGCGGGCCGCGCCTCCGTGGTGGGCCGCCTGCGGCTGTGGGCGGCGCGCCCGCACGAGGGCGGCGTCTACGAGTGCGTCGCCAGCAGCGCGGCCGGCGCCGCCTCCCACGCCGCCCCCCTGCGCGTGCTGGGGCCGCCGCACGTCGCACCCATGCCGGACCGCAGGGTCGTCGCCCACGCCGACGCCGCCTTCCACTGCCACGTCACCGGCTTCCCCATCAGCGAGATACGCTGGCAGAGGGAAGGTTAGCACCAGCCCACATGTAAATTTCTCCCCACAAATCTTTCCTGTAGGAAGCACTAAATACGCTGGTGTCCAGAATTAAAGCAACGAACTGCTACTTCCCTAGCCTGTGTCTAACCCACAATATAACCATAAAAACTGTTAATACACACAAAAAAAGTTCTGAATTTCTGTAGTTCCGAGAGTTACGGAGCCTGTACTGAAAATTGGAATAGAGATCAACATAAACATCATTTCCGCCCATTTTATTGCTCATGATAAACACACATCGCATGTTGTACCACCATAGAGTGAAACCCCCACAGGTGATGGTCCAGATTACTGTACACACCTGTACCCCCACACCCAGTAGCAAGTCCTCTTACACTGATGCATGCCTGTATTCGTCGTGGCATGCTATCCACAAGTTCATCAAGGTACTGTTGGTCCATATTGTCCCACTCCTCAGCGGCGATTGGGCGTGGATCCTTCAGATTTGTTGGTGGGCCACGTGGTCCATAAACAGCCCTTTTCAATCTATCCCAGGCATGTTCGATAGGGTTCATGTCTGAAGTACGTGCTGGCCACTCTACTCAAGCGATTTTGTTATCCTGAAGGAAGTCATTCACCAGGTGTGCGGGACGGGGGCACGAATTGTCGTCCATGAACACGAATGCCACGCCAACATGCTGCCGATATGGTTGACTATCGGTAGGAGGATGGCATTCACTTATCGTACAGCGCCTTCATGACCATCAGCGGCGTACGTCGGCCCACATAATGCCATCCCAAAACAGCATGGAACCTCCACATGTTGCACTCGCTGGACAGTGTGTCTGAGGCGTTCAGCCTGACCTAATTTCCCCTAAACACGTCTCCGACGATATTGTCTGGTCGGAGGCATATGCGACACACATCGGTGAGAACGTGATGCCAATCCTGAGCAATCCGTGCGGCATGTTGTTAGGCCCATCTGTACTGCGCTGCAGTAGTAGCCTTGGGCGGCCTGAGCGAGGCATGTCATCGACAGTTCCTGTCTCTCTGTATCTCCTCCATGTCCGAGCAACATCGCTTTGTTTCACTCCGAGACGCCTGGATACTTCCCTTGTTGAGAGGCCTCCCTGGCACAAAGTATATCGATGAAATCTGTTTCTGTCTTCAGCTAATGTAAGTGACGTCATTCGACCAAAGTTGCTGTAATTATAACACAATCAAACAATATCGACAAGATTCGTGTTATACTGTTTTACTGTTTTATATATAATATACTGCATATTAGCATCTGAAAGAGTTCATATGCGTTTTTTAATCATCTAGTCCGAGAGTAGATATGCCCAGTTCATGGACTGGGATAATTTTTAGCATTTTCCTTGTGAGGCAATATTTTCTGTAAGTCTGTAGACTTTCTTGGCCGTTGTCACTAAAGTTAAAAATTCTGGGTTGTTAGGTCGCGACATATTTCCTCTAAAATAATTGACGTTTCGATCCTTCTGCTGGGATCTTCTTCAGGATCTTCCGGTGTCCACTATTGTTCCAGAAAGAGGGAATGGATCAATAGTGTCCTGGACCAGAGCGTTACCATGATTTTGCTCTACCAATGAATGCGAGGCTGTATGCACCTCACAGAGCGGGCTGCGCTATCATTCAAAGCAGTTGTAGAGACGATTGTGTGGCTAGTGTTTGACACAAGTCGCATGAGCCCGCCATCAACATTGTACGGGGTGACAATTACTGAATTATATGAAAAAACGTAAATTAGTTACAAACTACGGCGTGCACACACTTTATTCAACATGTAAACGTCACTACAGATATTCTGATTTAGGTTATGACATTTTCGATATGCCTGCCATCATTAGCGATGATGTGGCGCAGACGAATAGCGAAATTCTGCGTGACTCGCTGAAGTGTCGGAACATCGATACTGTCGATGACCTCCTGATTTGCTGTTTTCAGCTCAGCATTGGTTTTGGGGTTATTGTACACCTTGTCTTTAATACAGTCCCACACAAAGGAGTCGCACGTGTTCAGATCCTGAGAATATGGCGGCCAATCGCGGCCCATGCCAGTGGCCTCTGGGTACCCCAGAGTCAGAAGGCAGTCCCCAAAGTGCTCCTCGGGGACATCAAACTCTCTCTTGCTTCAGTAAGCTCGAGCTCCGACTTGCATGAACCTCATGTTGTCGAAATCAGGGTCACTGTGGATAATGGAGATGAAATCATCTTCCAAAACCTTCATGTACAGTTCGGCAGTCACCGTGCCATCAAGGAATATCGCACCGATTATTCCGTGACGACACTGCACACCACACAGTCACCCGTTGAGGGTGAAGGGACTTCTCGATCGCGAGATGCCGATTCTCAGTCCCCAAAGTGCGCAAATTTTGCTAATTGATGTACCCGTCCAAACGAAAGTGGGCTTCGCCGCTAAACCAAACCATATTCATATAAAAGTCCTTTTTGTCAATTCTGTGGACAATAGTGTTGGCGAAAAACAAGCGCTTTTCCATGGCCTTGGGGCTTAATGGCCGATGTGACTGAATTTTGTATGGGAAGAGATGCAGATCTTCAACAATTTGTTGCAGTGTCTCCCGTTAATTCTCACCTGTTGTGCAGCCCGTCTGATTGATTTCCGCTTTCACCCCTTTTTGAACGACCGACATTGCCAACATTGACATCGCGAACACTACCCCTTCTCTCAAACTTGCGAATCAAATTCTTGATTTTTAGCACACTTGGACCGGCTGCCTTCAGCTTGGACTCGGCCTTTGAGCCGCGGTTGGGATCCCATAGTAGGCCTTCACAAGCACTATACCCTCAGGTACGCTGTACGTGCAATTGGCAGACAACAACAAGGTACGTGCGCATGCGCATTCTAATTCCCATCACTCCCCGCGGCCAACAGTGCAGATTGAACCTCCTAATGCAAACTGTTCAGAAGTTATGATGATTTTATTTCATGTAGTTCAATAATTGTCACGCTGTACGTATCAAGGTGAGGCCGCGAGTCCAGGGGTTCTCAACATCTCAGGTCCGACTGTGAACATGCAGGAACTACATAGTAACAGCTGGCTGACGGTACGATAGAAAGCGAGCGGACTGAGCATACGTTCCTTAGCGGTTCTCCGTAGAAGGCCTGTAATTCCCTCGCCAAATACGCGGTAGGACTTATGGGTTTGCACATCTAATGTGTTCGGGGAAAATTTTTTGCCAACAGTTCGAGGAGGAAAATTATTTCTTGAGGTAGGGATCGAAATTAAATTTAGTCCCGTTGGGTGACATTTGCAGGACAAGTAGAAATATATTATTTACACACAGCTGCCTCATGACGTGATGCAGATGTGTTCTATCTTGTGTGGTGTATTTGTGCTACACAACAAGAATAATACGAAGTAGGTTACTACATCCGATCTGTAAGATAAATATTTCTGTTCAGGTGCGTCAACAACTACATTCTGTTTCCAACGTCTTGTATATGTTTGCAACTGCATGTTTCATTAACCACGATGTAAAGGCTACATTTAAAAACCATTTGCAGATATTGATTTAGTATTCTAATGACTAAAGTACATTTCTAAACTGTTTTATGTAGTGCAAGACGAGACTGGTATATGTTCTTGTAAGAGTAATTCATTACTACAGCAGAACCCAACAGTTTTATTGAGCCCAAGACTTCTTCTTACTTTGTTTGATGATAACACATTTTTACAAGAAGTACGACGTAATATGCTTAAAAAGTCTTTCTAAGATGCGATGTATACAGTCTGAATGAAGTTTGAAAACAAAATAGTAAGTACAGCAATTACGAAGAACATTACAGGATTTGTGGCTTTCGGAGTATTAAATTAATTATTTGTCAACAAATGTGCAGGTAGATACGTAACAAACTAGGCTTTCTAATATTCCATTTGGCTTACTTAATTTTCCTTTTATACTGAACAATTTAATTCAGGAGCTCACTGACCTAATAACTGCTTTCAGGTATCACGCTACCGGAAAACCACAGACAACAAGTATTCCAAAATGGAACACTCATAATAAGAAACATGCAGAAGCACCTCGATGAGGGAGGTTACGTGTGTGTAGCAACAAATCCTGATGGACTCACGGCTAGAAGCAAGCTCAACATCCAGGTGATGGGTAAGAATGATGACGCTGATTTTAAATCAAGTAATTTAGTGTGAGAAGAATGGAAACGAGATTCAGTGATAAACTAACGTGTACAGTAGATAAACTTGTTACAAGATCACGATAAAAAGACTCTAGAGGCCAGTTATCGTGAAGGTTTATGCGTGCTTTTCATTGACTGCTTACAGAACCTCCTGAGATTGACCCAATAGCGACAAAGCCGGACCTTCAGAAAGGTATGCGGACGCACCTGTCGTGTGTCGTCAGTAAAGGTGACCTGCCCATGGAGATTAGGTGGCTCAAGGACGGCGCGCCCCTCCCAGCGGATGCGGAGGTCAGCCAGAGGCCGGTGGACGACTACTCCAGCACGCTGAGCTTCCGCAGCCTGGCGCCCAGGCACGCCGGGAACTACTCGTGCCACGCCTCCAACGCCGCAGCCTCCAGCCGACACACCGTGCAGCTCGTGGTAAACGGTGAGCGGTCGCTGTGTTACGTGTGCTACGTCGACATACAGACCCAATGGAAAGTGAGCCGCATGGCGGTCTACAAACTCCCAATTCCCTGAAATACTTTGCGATAGCACTCTTTCGAAATCTACCTAGTTACTGTCACTTTATAACCTTCCGACAGGAACCACACCAATTCCTGTCTTGTCCCAACCGCTTCATCCCAGGGAAGACCTTCCACCCTATTTTCTGACTTACACTCCTGGAAATTGAAATAATAACACCGTGAATTCATTGTCCCAGGAAGGGGAAACTTTATTGACACATTCCTGGGGTCAGATACATCACATGATCACACTGACAGAACCACAAGCACATAGACACAGGCAACAGAGCATGCACAATGTCGGCACTAGTACAGTGTATATCCACCTTTCGCAGCAATGCAGGCTGCTATTCTCCCATGGAGACGATCGTAGAGATGCTGGATGTAGTCCTGTGGAACGGCTTGCCATGCCATTTCCACCTGGCGCCTCAGTTGGACCAGCGTTCGTGCTGGACGTGCAGACCGCGTGAGACGACGCTTCATCCAGTCCCAAACATGCTCAAAGGGGGACAGATCCGGAGATCTTGCTGGCCAGGGTAGTTGACTTACACCTTCTAGAGCACGTTGGGTGGCACGGGATACATGCGGACGTGCATTGTCCTGTTGGAACAGCAAGTTCCCTTGCCGGTCTAGGAATGGTAGAACGATGGGTTCGATGACGGTTTGGATGTACCGTGCACTATTCAGTGTCCCCTCGACGATCACCAGTGGTGTACGGCCAGTGTAGGAGATCGCTCCCCACACCATGATGCCGGGTGTTGGCCCTGTGTGCCTCGGTCGTATGCAGTCCTGATTGTGGCGCTCACCTGCACGGCGCCAAACACGCATACGACCATCATTGGCACCAAGGCAGAAGCGACTCTCATCGCTGAAGACGACACGTCTCCATTCGTCCCTCCATTCACGCCTGTCGCGACACCACTGGAGGCGGGCTGCACGATGTTGGGGCGTGAGCGGAAGACGGCCTAACGGTGTGCGGGACCGTAGCCCAGCTTCATGGAGACGGTTGCGAATGGTCCTCGCCGATACCCCAGGAGCAACAGTGTCCCTAATTTGCTGGGAAGTGGCGGTGCGGTCCCCTACGGCACTGCGTAGGATCCTACGGTCTTGGCGTGCATCCGTGCGTCGCTGCGGTCCGGTCCCAGGTCGACGGGCACGTGCACCTTCCGCCGACCACTGGCGACAACATCGATGTACTGTGGAGACCTCACGCCCCACGTGTTGAGCAATTCGGCGGTACGTCCACCCGGCCTCCCGCATGCCCACTATACGCCCTCGCTCAAAGTCCGTCAACTGCACATACGGTTCACGTCCACGCTGTCGCGGCATGCTACCAGTGTTAAAGACTGCGATGGAGCTCCGTATGCCACGGCAAACTGGCTGACACTGACGGCGGCGGTGCACAAATGCTGCGCAGCTAGCGCCATTCGACGGCCAACACCGCGGTTCCTGGTGTGTCCGCTGTGCCGTGCGTGTGATCATTGCTTGTACAGCCCTCTCGCAGTGTCCGGAGCAAGTATGGTGGGTCTGACACACCGGTGTCAATGTGTTCTTTTTTCCATTTCCAGGAGTGTATTTGCTAGCTGTATTCCAAGCTCTGCCTTCCCCAACAGTTTCTACCCTATGTAGTTCCCACTAGCACCATCGGAGTTATTCCACGACGTCTTAACACATTTCTTATCATCCTGTCCCTTATTTTTGTCTGTGTTCCTTTCTACGCCGGTTCTGCAGAGAACCTCTTCATTCCTTATCTTATCAGTCGATCTAATTTCCAACAAGGTTCTACAGTGCCACATCTCAAACGCTTCGATTCATTTATTTTCCGGTTTCCGACCGGCCCGCTGTTCACTTTGTTTGAATGGTATGCTCCAAAAGAAATGTCCTCAGAAATTTCTTCGTCACGTTAAGTCCGATGTTTGATAGTTACATGTCATCTCTTGGCCAAGGATGCCACATTTTCCTTTTGCTGTCTGCTTCTAATGTAAACTTTTCTCCGTGCGTTTTGTGTGATTTTGTTTACAGCCGCGGCTATACGATTGACACAAGTGAATATTATTGGGTAAAACACTTATTTAAATTCTTTAAATTATAAAGTTGTAAGTTGAAACGTTAAAATTTTGTGCCTCTTTTTATGAATCTGTGAAACTTAAATAATAAAATAGAATTAGATACCTTATTATTTTAAATGTTAATTACACTTACTAGTTACGGTCTTTAAACCCAAGGAATTAGGCTTAATCTCATTCCATTCAGAGAGGATTCCAAAGTTCGTTTACTTCGTTGTCAGCTATTCTGATATTAAGTTTGTCGATAATGTCATTTCTGCTACTTCTCGAAGATATTATTTTCATCGTCAAATCTTATCACTGGCCCGCAGCTCGTGGTCGTGCGGTAGCGTTCTCGCTTCCCACGCCCGGGTTCCCGGGTTCGATTCCCGGCGGGGTCAGGGATTTTCTCTGCCTCGTGATGGCTGGGTGTTGTGTGCTGTCCTTAGGTTAGTTAGGTTTAAGTAGTTCTAAGTTCTAGGGGACTGATGACCATAGATGTTAAGTCCCATAGTGCTCAGAGCCAGCCAAATCTTATCACTGATATCTTTTCACCTGAACTTCCTTCCTATCAACTTTTGTCCTATCCTTGCCTACGCAAATGTTGCCTGCAAATCTACACCCAAATTACACCTCACCCAACAAATTATTGAACGTCTTACATTTCGTCTCATTTTCTGTATCCAATTTTTCGTACCTACCCGCATCCACGTCTTCAATCAGGCTACAAAAATTCCCGGTCTTTCCAAAGAAATGGAATACTTCGGTAGTCATGTATCAAGAGCAAAACCTAATCCTATTGGATCACTGCATCCCCCATCCTCGAGAATCCAGTGACGTCCTAATCACCATATTCCATCTTCAACGTATGGACTTCACTCCTTGTCCTTCCGTAAAGTAATTGATTACTCGTTTTCTTCCCAAACCTAAAACTCAATCCTGTGAACTACCCATACTATCAAGTGTAGTCTCTTCATTGTAAATGAAGGTTGTAACCCAGCCTTTCTCAACAGACGTTCCTACTACCACTTGCATCGCGTCACGTAACCGTTCCCAATACCGATACGTGTTCCATACCTCTTTCCGTTAAATTCCGGCAACAACGAAATGCCATATGTAGAAAATTGAAAGGTGAGCTCACATCGTGGCATGACCAGCCGCTCTGGCGGCACCAGTTCACCATTTATTGTATTTCCTTATCTCGGGACGCGGTCATCAGTACGTGCACAGTTCAGATGTGTAGTCAAAGCGTTCACAGACATCGTTGACTGAGAACAGGTGGCAAGGAGTGACGATCACGCGGGCTGGCGACGTGGGAATGACGAACCTTGTTGGATAGGTGCTTCAGGTGACTCACAATGGGAAGGTGCTAGGAAACGCTTGAAGCACGGTGTCCTAACACTGACGATTTTAAATATGAAACGCTGTGAAACACACATGGAAAAATTCCTTTAACTTGATGTTCCAACTGTTAACTCTTAAACACACATCATAAAAAGTTTTGCATCACCACAGTTCCCAGAATTCCTGCAGACAGACGTTGACTGTTGATATTGTATCACAGACACAGTCCCTTTGACTGTTCAGAGATGTCACTAAACCCGCCCAAAGATGTAAACAACCATGCATGAGCAGCACGTATTAGACGGAGGGGGTCGGACTGCCTATCAGTTCCAGTCGTTCCACCAGGAAGGAGGTATACGGCTCGTGTTGTCTGTAGTTCAACCATGCTCAGACGGTGAATGCCGGGGTTCGATCACGTCCGCATTGTTACTTTGTGCCAAGAAGGCTCTCAACAAGGGAAGTGTCCAGGTGCCTCGGAGTAAACCAAAGCGATGTTGTTTGGACATGGAGATACGAAGAGACAGGAACTGCCGATGATATGCCTCGCTCAGGCCGCCCAAGGGCTAATGCTGCAGTGGATGACCGCTACCTACGGATTATGGCTCGCAGGAACCCTGAAAGCAACGCCACTATGTTGAATGATGCTTTTCGTGCAGCCACAGGATGTCGTGTTACGACTCAAACTGTGCGCAATAGGCTGCATGATCCGCAACTTCACTCCCGACGTCCATGGCGAAGTCTGTCTTTGCAGCCACGACACCATTTAGTGCTGTACAGATGGGCCCAGCAACATGCCGAATGGACCGCTCAGGATTGGAATGATATTCTCTTCACCGCTGAATGTTGCATATGACTTCAACCAGACAATAATCGGAGACATGTTTTGGGTCAACCCGGCTAGGCTGAACGCCTTAGACACACTGGCCAGCGAGTGCAGCAAGGTGGAGGTTCCCTGCTGTTTTGGGGTGGCATTATGTGGGCCGGCGTACGCCGCTGATGGTCATGGAAGGCGCTGTACGATAAGTGAATGCCATCCTCCTACCGACAGTGCAAGCATATCGGCAGCATATTGGCCAGGCATTCGTCTTCACGGACGACAGTTCGCGGCCCCATCGTGCACATCTGGTGAATGACTTCCTTCAGGATAACGACATCGCTCGAGTAGAGTGGCCAGCATGTACTCCAGACATGAACCCTATCGAACCTGGCTGGGGTAGATTGAAAAGGGTTGTTTATGGACGACGTGACCCACCAACCACACAGAGGGATCTACGCGAACGCCTTGGAGGAGTGGGACAATCTGGACCAACAGTGCTTTGATGAACTTGTGGGTAGTATTCCAATAAAGTGGGGCGGAAATAATGTTTATGTTGATCTCTGTTTCAATTTTCTGTAAAGGCTCTCAGAACCGAGGTGATGCAAAACTTTTTTTGATGTGTGTAGTTAACAGAACAAAAGTGGTGCCCAACAAGGAACAGGCAAGAGGCTGTATGACGTTTGAAACTGCTGCACATTAGTACCAGGGGTCTAAATTCGTCTGAAGACGGGCTGACAGATGGATTGCTCCTATCTCCATGTATAAGTACATTTTCATAGCCAGAAGGACTGATTATTTAAGAAATTCTATTACAACTTTTCAAAGCGCAGCTTCGTCATTGATAAATCGAATTTGAATTATCCCAAACAAAAACCGAGTGACATCCCAAAATATAGAATTTTCTTAACAATTGCACTAAACTACTGCTGCACACCGGTATTGCCTTTATGAAGTGCTGGAAGAATTTGACCTGCAAATCGAGAATTTCCCATTAAAAATCTTATATGTTCCCCAACTGAAATTAGAGTCGTTTGATTAAACAGAATGAAAGACAGTACAATGACCTAATTTAAATTTTAGGGTGTTAATTAGTTGGAAATCTGTGGCACTATAAGGCCGAATTTTACATATTTAACCTTGTTGAATTGAGCTAACTGCCAGAACACCTCCAGGTTCAGCAATCACTGGAGCTAATGTCTCACTTCGATGAAAGTAGTCTTTAATTCATTAAGTTCCAACAATTGGCGGCTAACGGGAGCCAGCCGTTTCTCCTTTGAATGTTGGTACTTCATGAGGCTTCCCTCACCCCCCCCCCCCCCACTCCTCCCTCCTCCTACCCGCCCTCACAGTAAGTGCCAAACGGATGCAGTTACCACAGACCCTCCCCGGTCCGGAGGTGGAGAGAGGCGCTGTCGCCGTCGGTGCTAGTCAGTTGGTAGCGTGCAGGTTTGCGCAGTCACCTGTTTCTTTCAAAGCGAGCTAACAAAGTTACGAGTGCACACCGCGCCACTCTCACCGCTCCGTATCTGTGCTGCAAGCTAGATCTCAGTGGAGACTAATAGTCGTCTACGCATCAAGCCATGACTTGCGGAACATTAATTTCAACAACCGGCTCGCGATGTTATTAGTCGTTCATGTCTGCCGAAGCCGCCGCAGCGCTAGATGTAGTCGTGCTGCCGTCTGTACTCCAGACCTCACTGCGAAATCTCATCCTCGTTAGTGTTACCCTTGCCATACAATGCACTTACAAACAGTTGACCTTTGTGAATTACAACTGCAGTGCTTTCAAGTGTTCTGCATGGCACAAATAAGCTATTGTAAGTAATGATTCTGTATACTTCAAGAAGAATACTCAGACGGTACAGCCAGCAGCAGCTCGTGCAGGCAGGGTGAGAGAGTGGCTTCGGGCAGACTGAGTCCGAGGTACGTAAGCGGAAAAACGCATCTCAGATTTCCTCTTTTGAAATTGTGCTTGGTTTTAGACCAATGTTTTGAGTTCGATTATTAATTTTGACAATATGTTTCAAGTGTATTTTTCACACTGGACAGTATTAGTGCCTTTGCTCTCCACCTCCCAACTTCCTCTCTCCCCTATTAACCATCCATTACATATGAATCTGCATGATGCAACATGGGCTTAGTAGAATCCTGAATACCGTTTAATGTGATCGTAAATGTGCTATAGTGTTTTTCTGTTTATTTTACAGATTGTTTCTGTGTTCTTTTAAAAGAAATTTTTAAATTATAGATGCTTCGATGTATGTTATCTAGCTTTATTTATTACTGCTTTGTTGTATTACATTTTATTTCTAGACCTGAAAATGATAATTAAATTGGCCTACATTGGTTATCAAGTGTGACTAAATGCGACTGAGACTGTTACAACCCGGGTTCCCGGGTTCGATTCCCGGCGGGGTCAGGGATTTTCTCTGCCTCGTGATGGCTGGGTGTTGTGTGCTGTCCTTAGGTTAGTTAGGTTTAAGTAGTTCTAAGTTCTAGGGGACTTATGACCACAGCAGTTGAGTCCCATAGTGCTCAGAGCCATTTGAACCATTTTTTTTTACTGTTACAATAAACATTTTAAAAATATTTTAATGAATTTTTAATTGTTTACGCAACGACTGGATAGGGCAAAACGAGCTGCTGCTTGCTTGCACCCTACTAGAGACCGAAAACAACAAAGTGAAAGAAATGTACAAGTGAGAGTAATGTCTCAGTGTTACTTTCAGAACTGCACTCCAAGTGCAACTAATAGACAGTGGTGTACCTAATTCATGCAACACATTACTTGCCAGAAGAGAACGTACGTACAATCCTCTGTGTACCAACATTATTAGCGAAATACAACTGAGGCTGCGAGTAAACAAAATGGTTGTCTGTTTCCCTGGCTTCAGAGCCGCCGTCCTGGAAGAGGCAGCCGAAGGACACGGCGGTGGAGGCCGGCAGGTCTGTGGCGCTGCACTGCTCTGCAGACGGCTCGCCTCCTCCGCGAATCCTCTGGAAGAAGGACGCAGGATCCTCGCCTCCCCATTTCCTGGACGTCAGCCTGCTTATGTCCAACTACAAGTAAGTCTAAGCGAGCTGTTGCGGTAACTCTGGGTGTCTCACGTACTAGGCGAGCAACTTTTCCGGTGCTGCGAAGGAATCAGTACACTTGTAGCACGACTACAAGCGCAGAATGTCGCTCTGCCCCGGTTCATCTTTCTAAACGTATTGTCAATCTCCATCATCATCTAATCATCTTCTCTTCCGATATTAGGCAGGAATTGCCTGTTACGGTACACATCTCTGTCGGGGTCTTCCTCTGTCTCTTCTCCCATGGCACTTACTCCAGTACAGCTCCAGTACTGGAGTATGTTATCAGTATGTCCAAGAGACTGATGTCTAAATATATTTCTAGGGATCTGAGGATGACAGCTAGTTAAAGCTGGTCTTGAAATAAACTACTCACAGGAAGCGATTTTGGCTTCGAATGTTACAGAATACAACATTAGATCACCCCAACAACATGTGTAAGTTATATAAAAAATGTTTTATTGTTGCGCTTAATGTTATCTACTACAGTTGTTTATACTGAGTGGCATTGGCAATATCGTGCTGACAGCATTTTCAGATTAGTCAGCAAATGAACCCAATGAACAAAATGGCGCAAAGCATTCCAAGACGTACAGTACTTCCCATACCCACGACCCACGATGAAAAGGGAAAGAAGTGTCATTCTGTCTGATAATGAGTCTCGTGGAAAAAAAAGTAAGGTGACACTGCAATGCGTTGTAGAGGACCTACAGTTTAACGTGGACTCCAAACGCCAGAGCAACTGCGATTTTTTTATTATATTAACAATATGTCCTCCTCAAGGACTACCACCTTAACGTGGGTGGGGAGATTTGTGCATATCAGTGATCACTGAGCTATGCTGGCGGGAGCCGTGCTCCCAGTAGGGTCACCCGTGCCAGACAGGTCAGTTGGTGAGATTCCGGACATGAATAGTCCCCGCAGGGGGTTCCTGTCTTGGGAATATGTGGGTGGCAACCACATGGGTCCTTAGCTAGGTCTGACATTACTTCCACTTACTTGTGTCGGACTTCTTCTGTTTTCTTTCCTATCGGCCTCCCTTTGCCAACTCTTACTCTTTCGACCCCAATGGTATTAGTTTTCGGAGCCTGATTGTGTCTTTCATTTCTCTTTTCTATTATCCAATAATAAAAGGTTGACAAAGGACCCCGGAGTCTGCTCAGGCTGCCGACACTTGTTTGCAGAAAATCTCTGGGAAATGTTCACTGAAATTTGAGAAATCAATGAGACCTCAAGGATTTCAATGCAGCTCTGCCTACAGACCCTACTCCCACATACTGGAAGGCATGAGTCGTGAGACGCCTGGACAATGAATGACACACAGTGAATACAGGCTAGAAAGCCAATGGAAGGGGATGAAAGGCAGACTTATTTCCGGCGCCTTTAAATAACCAGAACATATCTGCTAAGGGTGATAACCCCGGATAAAGGAGGTAGAACTAGAAAATATACTAAGCGACATGAATATCGATGCTGTAGCACTCACAGAAACTAAAAAGAAATTAAGAGGAAATAAATACGTAGGGGATTACATTGTGTTCTATAGTGGCGTTGAACAACATAAAAGAGGAAGCAAAAATTGGGAAAAAATGGGAAAAAGACATTCAAGATTATACAAACGTAAATGAAGGAATACTTACAGTGAGACTGAAACTGATATGGGGTAACGCCACCTTTATACGTGTATATGCACCTGAAGAAGGGAAAAAAGGTGAGTCTGAAACCTTCTATGGAGAACTACAGAAGACTCTGAGTAGATACAGTGCTACTGATCAGATTATTATGATGGGTGATCAATGCCAGAATAGGAAATATCCCAGTACCAAACGTTATAGGTCCGTTTGGAGAACTAATATGTAATGATAATCGAAAATTACTAAGCGATTTTGCCACTTACAACAATTTAAAAATCACAAATTCACTTTTTAAGAAAAAAAATATACACAAGTATACTTTGGCCAGCAGAGGTCTTAGATCAACAATTGACTACATCTTAGTAAATGATAAGTTAGTAAAGGATACAAGAATTTATAGAGGACAAGATATAGCATCAGATCATTTCTTACTAATATCCAGAATAGATCCTTTTGCAAAATGGAAGAAAATAACTAAAAAAGTAATGAACCAACAAGATCGAAGAGTTTATAAGGTATACTTGCTTGAAGAGGACAGTATCAGACACCTGTACCAAAGGAGATTAAATGAAGAACTAGCAAACTTACAAACTAAAGACAGTATAGAAGAAGAATGGCAAACTATAAAGAATACTGTATGCAGAGTAGCAGGAGAAGCTCTCTGTAAAAAGAAAAGAATACGGAAAAGAAAAGGCCTAAAAATCTGGAATGAGAATATAATTAAATCTGCCAAAGAAAACCAGGATGCATATATAAAACACTTAAGCAACCCCACTATTGAGAACAAATAATACTATACGGAGAAAAAAAAAAAAAACGCTAAATGCGTAGTAAGGAGAGCACATCAGAAACACTGGGATAGGTTTATTTCTAATATCAAACATAATATCCACGGAGGATAACAAATGGCATATGAGGTTTTAAATACCTTAAACACAACACCAAGGGAGAAGATACAAAGAAATAGGATTGAAGAAGAACAGTGGATAAATCAGTACAGCGAATTGTGGTATGATAAAACAGGACAAGAAACTGAAATTGAACAACTAGGTGAGAAGGGATTAGATGAAATACAGTATGACGAATTAACATCTGCACTAACATCACTTAAGAACAGAAAAGCAACTGGAAAAAAACGGCATTAACGCTGAATTATTAAAATATGGAGGAATGATGCTACATCGACGACTGCTACATCTCTTCGACGAATGCTGCAAGAAGAAGAGTAATCCCCTAGACTGGAAAACAGCTAGAGCTATATCAATTTTTAAAAAAGGAGATAAAAGCCTCTGCAGTAATTACAGAGAAATAAGTTACTGGGCTCAGCATACAAGGTGTGTATGCTAATATTTTAAATAAAAGAGTGAAAAACATAGCTGAAGCAGTACTGCGTGAGGAAAAAATGCGTTTTAGGAAAGGACGCTCCACAATAGATGCAGTTTTTATTCTACAGAAAATAATAGAAAAACGGAGAGAGTATAATAAAGAAACACAGATTGATTTTATTGACTTTAAAAAAACTTTTGACAATGTCAATAGACAGAAACTTTGGGAAATAATGACGAATCGCGGATATCCAAAGCATCTAGTAAATGCGATAAAAATGTTCAGTGTGTCTGATGTGTAGTTACATTTCTGGGAGACCTGAGAATCTAAGATTGACAGCATGCTACCGTCGAAACTGGACATGAAATAAACTATTTCACATCAGGCGATCTAGGTTCCTAATATTATAAATTACACTTATTTTTATACAGAAACTGGCAGAATTTAAATTGTGTAAAATAGGACACTTTTTAGCGATATTTCGTTACTATGAATCTAAATTCCCTCTATTGTGTCAATCGTGACGTTTCTATATCTACATGACAGTGAAATCATCCACATTCGATAGATAACCTGCGTACTTTACATTCCGGAAGAAACAAAAACATGGTGCACTGTATCTGAATTTCGATATAACGTGAAACAGGCCGCATCCAAAAATGCGCTATGAGAATCTGTACGTCAAGTACATTTCAGTCACCTAGAGTACAGTATTACATCAATCTATTTTAGATATATTTGCTTGCATTGTTACTCACTTTGAGAGACAGACAAGGTAGCTGGGAGCCAAAAGAGTTTTCTTTTCTACGACAATTTAGTATCCCCTTGCACCTTCACAACTTATTTCACAAAGCTATGGAAGAATCACCAGAAAATTTAAATATCTTTGGCTATTTCTTCCACCTCCAAATGCGGCACTTGTGAGTACTCATCTTTTCGTTGAGAGGAAACGTGGCCTCGTTCGTAAAGCATTATGTCTTCCATCACACATTTGAAAAGTAAACACATGGGAAATGAAGTCTTTGGGATGCTGCGCAGTATTTGCATCTTGCATGACGGTGACAACGATCTGTTTTGTATAACATGGTGAGCCATGGACTGCAGAGTGTAAACCTGCAAAGTACCAAGGATGACCGACGTTTTCAGGTTTCGAATCTATGGTTCTCCTATACCTCGGAACACTTCACTCGTCTCTTTCCGTCGCAGTCTGTTTCCCTAAATCGATGGAAGGAAATAACTGGATACCCACTCAAAACCACTGAAGAATCAAATCGTTCTGATTGTAGGAATTGATCAATGCCAGTACTGAAAATTACATTTTCAGTAACAATTTATGCTATATACTAATTGGGACAAATAAATGCTTCGTATGTGTGAAAAACTGAGAGAGAAAAGAGAAACTAGCTAACGTACTGCGTCATGTTATCTGGTGAACGGGTTCGGTTGGCCTAAACAATGTTGACGTGCTCTGGAAGATTCGTAAAAGTGCATAGCGAGGGATAGGTCGAACACCCACGTCAGCTCAAAGTTCCGGGGATTGTTAGGCGTTAAACGTATGTCAGCTGGACTTGCAACAGTGATGCTCTATGCTTTTGTCGGTTCAAATACCACTTGCTACAGAAAATATCTGAAGCCCCATATTGATGCGGAGGCATTGGATCTTCCTGGCAAAATATAGATATGAGACGGCATACGTCATGTGTTGGTGAGCAGAAGTCGCTTAGAGAACACAGTGAACATGGTATGGTCCCATGCACAATTCTGACTGTTCAGAGACAAAGGATGACATCTCAGAACGTAAAGCTAGACGGCTGGGTCAATGGAATGTTAAATGTTGAGAGGAATGCGCAGATTACTTAGCAAGAATATCGTTTATTGATAAACAAAACCAAGGCAATGTAACAAACGTGCTTAATATCAAAATTGCGAACAACACTGTTATACAGAAAGTGAAAGAATTCTCCTGTCTGAAAAATAACGTTACACGGTACAGCTGAGAAAAAGTAAGACATCAGAATTAGACTGATATAGGTGAAAAAAGGTTTCTGCAGTAAAACAGTTCTATTTGAGTCAGTTATCAAAAAGAAAATCCCGAAGATGTTCCTGAGTGTTTACGTCTGGTATAAAGCATTGTATGAAAGCGAAATTTGGACCATCGAAAAACAGAGAAGAACAAATATTGATCACTTGAAATGTGGAGCTACCGATGGTTTTTAAAATTTTATCGGACCCGTTAACAAAGAAATAATGAAATACTGAAAAGCACTGCTGAGGAAAAAGTCAATACAAGACCCTTCGCGGAAGGAGGGACTTAGCGATAGTACTATCGTATTCCAAAGTATCCGAACGATCCGAATTACGTTCCACTTTGTTTTCTTGCAACCCAAACAAAGTAACTTTCTCGCAGGTCGTCTATTTTCGGTATAGTCCTTTGGCAGCAGAAAATGTTTAGAACTAGCGACCGTTAAAGAACACTGCTCGTTATGACAGTCACTCCAAATTAAAATAGTATCACGGTATTTCAAATAACGGGAAACACGTTATTAGACATGGGACAGTCTTTAACGCTTGTGAACTCAAATTTATTACAATACATGATATTTCATAAATGTTACCATATCTGAAATAACTAACACGCGTAACTCTATCATATAAATCACTAATTAATCATTAGTTAAATCTATATTCAAAGTATTACTGCTCCTTAAAGGTTTTCCAACCATTTATTAACCATAAATCTCTTAGTAAGTGGTTTCGCATGAATCAAACAGATAGACTACAGTTACCAGAATCATGTGGTTATAGAAACTTCAACACGATGAGCGTACCACTAATAATTTCACTGTACAAGTCACGTCACATTGATCCATATGTAACTCAACAGTCTCTTGTAGTCCAGGATAAATATGACATCAGATTTCTTACGTATTCATGGAAGCTAGTTTTGCACATGTTTCAACATTAAATAATAAGATTAACGGTTTTGTTATGGATATCAATTCAAACTCAATATCTATAACCAATGTCAACTAACGTAAGCAAAGCTGCTCTGGACTCAAGTACGCTACCAAACGCCACTAACGATTAACCCTGAAGGTAGATGAAATATCTAATTTAGCATCAGTTATTAAGCCTCTACGTCAAACTACAACACGGAAATTTTTGTTCTGGGCCAGGACTTGCATCCAGCAACTATTGTCTCGAAACTAATGACAAAAGATGTTTATTATGTTTTCAGTCACAAGTAAAAAAGTTCGTACATGTTTAAACATGAAATGACGTGACGTAAAATTTGTGCTGGACGGATATTTGAACACGGCACCTGTCGGATTGTTAACTATGCACAGTCACTTGGTAGATCTCGAAATTATTCACTGCTCGTGGGTTGTTTGAGCCTGAAATGAAAAGACGAAAATTTTTAGTATTATCGCGACTCGAACCCTACACTTTCAAAATATGTGTAAAGTTTTGGGGAGTCTCATATAGTGGATACTTCCTCTTTTATTAAAATATATCTTCATTGTAAGTTTTTGGTTGTAAGTCGTTAAGTATTTCTATTCCACGTATGTGAGTCGAGGACAAAATGAAAAATTGCTTTCACGTGAGCCGGTTCCGGTAGAGGTCGTGTATCCTGCAGTCTCAAATGTGTCTCCAGAGATAAAGTAACGAGTCCGGCGGCCCTGGAAAGCCTCTGTTGTCAAGAATAGAGGGGCACACAGTTCAGCACTTGTCGTGTCTATGGCAACACCAAAATGATACTAGGAATTTTCTGCATTAAACTACTACACTCATCACATATTGCACCACTGATAGACATTTCGCATCCAACTTTTCATTATATGAGAAAAGTATCGGACATGAGGAACAAACATAATGATTGGAACTGTAACCATCCTAGCTTTTTATTTATCGTATCTGTAGAAATTACACGACTGTCCTTCAGGAATTTGCAAAAGGGATTTGAATCGCAGTCCTGTAGTATCATATGTAAGGTATTTTCTCAGTCAGTTGCAAATCGGAATCTGCACGTTTCTCCCTTCTCATATTTTTTAACATTTTTTGATGATGTCATAACATTCAATTGTGCCCAGAATACTTCTTTATACGGTAGAATCGTTTCCTTCAATGTCGTTACGTTTTACTTCATGTGCGTGCCAAAAGAAACAAATTCCTGCATTAATTTGTGGATGTAACTGCTCTTACGCAAGTTGTTTGTTTCAGAATTCTGGCCAATGGCAGCCTATGGATTCATAGCGCCCGCTCAGTGGACAAGGGACATTTCTTATGCCAAGCTACCAATGGGTTTGGAATTGGTCTTAGTAAAGTCGTCCACCTTGATGTGCGCGGTAAGTATGCATCAAACATATTAACTGCATGACATAAAAAGTGAAGCATCCAGGAAAAAGTAGAATGTCAGTGCAGCTTCGTACACGTACAAACCATTGGCGGGTATTTGAATGATTAGAATTGCAATTCTCTGTGGGAGGCCATCAGATGTATTAGCGTTATTCATGTTTAGTGTTGTTACCACGCATGTTATTTATGACTAGTTGAACTCTTCTGGGGGAATTTTCAATGAGGTGCCTGGATGTCTGGGAGAGTGGCAGCTCAATCCTCCTCAAGGGCCAAACCAGGAAACTAATAATGTTGAGCGCTGGGGTGTCGAGCAAAGTCGACATTCAAAGTCACTGCAACTGTGTGTGAATTCCTAAGGGATCAAACACCTGAGGTCATGGGTCCCTAGACTTACACACTACTTAAACTAACTTAGACTAACTTATGCTGAGGACAACACACACACACCCATGCGCGAGGGAGGACTCGAACCTCCGGCGGGAGGCGTTCACAAGACATTGACTCATTGATGCTGATTGATGATAGGGTGCAGTATGATGCTAATACAGTCTGCGAACTGTTCCTCTACTGTACATATGCAGTGCTGTAAAATGTTTTGATAACCTTTCGAATTTACTGTTTTCTTCAGTACAATAGGGGAACCCCACACTAATGACGAGAAACACCCCAATACCATAATATCACCTTTACCATTGGCACTGCACATGATGACAGATAACTTTCTCCAGGCATCAGCGAAATCCAGAACCTTCCATCAGACTGACACAGGCTATAGTGTGATTCATCACTACAGATCACTAGTTTCCAGTCATACTTGTCCAATGGCGTTGTCCTGTGCACCGCCTCAAACATTGCATAGCACTGACTGCAGAAACACGTGGCTCATTGGGAGGTGCCCCATCACCGTAACCCACTCTTTTTAATTCCATTCGCGCAGTCATTGTGCTACCTGGACTTCTTGTAGCACTATGGAAATCATGATGCATCCCTTCCGCTGATTTCATGGGATTTTTTACAGCCACCCTCTGCGGTGCTAGGTGGTCCCTGTCCATCATTACGTAAACTCTGCCAAATCTTGGTTTAGCTTTTGTTGTTCCTTCGCATTTCCAGTTCACTTGGGCAGCCCTAGAACGGTTGAAATATACTACAGATGTCGAACATCAGTCGTTGACTAGTGCTGCTTAACCTACAAGTTTTGTCAGTAATGCATTTATGCGAGCAACTAAGTTACGACAATAGGCCTAGATCAAATGTAATGCGAAGCAATATTAGTCAGTGAATTTCATCGATTATAATTTTGTAGCACAGGAAACGTCGCTATATTTCACCTCCCCCTCCCCCCTCGTAATGTTGCTAGATGAATTACCGAAAAATTCAGTGTCTTCACGTATCTAGACGTGAAATTAGCATCATGGCACTTAATTTAACTGTCATGTTTTAGGTATCTGATAAGACGTGTTAATAGCAATGATTCACTTGACTCTTCCAATAGTCGACTATCACAGAACAGTAATTGTGTATGTGTGTTTGCCAGTTTAGCAAACCACCTTAGCCCACGTATGTTTTGTGCAGTTCTAGTGTCGGTCAGATCCGTTTTGGTATATAGCCTCAGTTAGGCCTAGAAATGAAACTCACATGACTGCTTAGCTTTTTGTTTTTATATATATCTGTTGAGTAAGGATTCAGAAGTGGAATTAGCATTGTGGGTGGCAGTTAATTTGAAAATTCAGCCACACTTTAGGCGTCACATACTGATTCCTTTCTTGCAACAGTTACCAGTAATTCATACTGCCTATGTGTTTGTATGCATGTCTGCTTAGCATAGAATTTTAGTAAACAAGTGTTTTGTGCAGTTATAGTCTTGGGCAGGTTTTTTTGTATAAGCCTCATTTAGGCCAAAAATTAAATGTGAATTGCTTGCTTCGAATGTTATTTTTTAGCCACGTGTGTTTTATGGGAGTTCATGTTTGTAGATAACATGAGGGCACTTAATTTGTGAGTCCACAGTCTTGTTTTCACTTTGTGTGTGTGTGTGTGTGTGTGTGTGTGTGTGTGTGTGTGACTTATTTTAGATGTGGAAATACTAAGTTACTCACTTTGTGCGAAGTTTTTGATAAATACTTTCTGAACATGGCATAAAATGTTCAAATCATTAGCACACTTCTGAACATGAACAATATGGCGGCTCTGAGGCTACATTGTGACTTAGAATTTCATTTTAATGACTGTTAAAATTGTTAAAATACTGAGATGCGATTGGCAGTTACATTTTAATGGCCACCAGCATACCAAGGAATGAGGCGTGGCCTGTTTTGTTATGAATGACACCACATACGAGGGGGGCATGATTCTCACATGATCATGATGCTGTCATGGCTAAGGGGGTGTGGCGCGTGATGTCATACATTCAAGGTCAGTGACAGCACATGATATCACTTCGATAGATGATCGAACTAATTTACCGAGAATACATTTAGCCTTTTCGCTATCCTGCGCCACCAGTCGGAGATTCGGAGCAGCCGGGTTAGGGAGTTGCCATTCCATGTGTAGGCTGCCGTTAACACCACAGCACAAACGGCTGCGTTTCGACTTGTGCTGTGACTTAGAAACATGGACTGCTGATGTATGGCGTCGCACTGAGTGCAGTAATGAATCGTGGTTCTGCGTTGCCCCAGACGACCATCGCTGGCGAGTATAGTGTCGACCCGGGGAGAGGTCCCACTCTTCCAATGTTTTGGAGAGGCACAGCGGTGTTACTCCTGGCATCGCGGTGTGGGGAGTCACTGGTTATGACTTCATGTCATGGCTGATAATAATTAAGGGAACTCTGACAGTACGAGGATGTGTCACAGACGTTCGACGCCCTCGTATGTAACCCTACATGTGAACATCGTGGTATCATTGTTTAACAGGACAGAGCTCATTCACACTGCCAGTATGTCAATGACCAGTTACAACAGTTGTGGGCGTTTTGGCTCAAGAGAAGATACAACGGCCCTATAACACCCTTTGCAACCCAATGTATCCTGGCCAGAGGGGTTGCAACGCCGCACTCATAAGCGGGACCAAATTGTCAAGTTATTTGCACATTTTACTCGAGTTTTTGATTACTGAAACGCACTCTAGGACAAAAAAAAAGGAAAAAACGTCGCACCACGAGGGAAGTATGCGAAAGAGACGTAAATTGGTAGATGTGATGTACATGTACAGACAAAGAAATGATTACAATTTCAGAAAAATTGCGATTCATTCAAGAGAAAGTGTTTCACAAACTGAGCAAGTCAGTAACGCGTTGGTCCACCTCTGGCCCTTATGCATATAGTTACTCGGCTTGGTACTGATTGGCAGAGTTGTCGGATGTCCTCCTGAGGGACATTGTACAAAATGCTGCCCAATTGACGCGTTGTATAGTCAAAATACCGAGCTGGTTAGAGGCCACTGTTCATAATGTTCCAAACTTTCTCAACTGGTGAGACATTCGGCGACGTTGCTGGGCAACGTAGAGATTGTCAAGAACGAAGACAAGCAGTAGTAATTGTCACTGTGTTCGGGCGGGCGTTATCTTGCTGATATGTACGCCCAGGATAGCTTGCCATGAAGGACTACAGAACGAAGCGTAGAATATCGTCGACGCACCACTGCGCTTTAGGTGTGTCGCAGATGACAACCAAAGAGGTCCTGCTGTGAAAAGAAGTGGCACACGACAGACCACACACCGTCACTGCTGGTTGTCTGGGGGCGTATGGTGGGCCACAGTCAGGTCGGTATCCTACCGCTGTCTGAGGAGTCTCCGAAGGTCTTTGGTCTGGAATCTCATTGACTGAAGTAGAACTGTCTTTAGCGACGAGTTCCACTAAGAATTTAGCCCCAACGACGAGCGGAGACGGGTCTGGAACCGCCCCGGACGGAAGTGGGTTACCAACCACACCGTCACACCCTATACGGCACAACAACCGGGACTGTGATGCCATTTTTTTTTTCATACGAGGACCTATTTGGTTGCGTTCCGCTACATCCTTACTGCACAGCAGTATCTCGACGATACTCTACGCTTCGTTTCGTTGCCTTTCATGGCAAGCCATTCTGGGTTAACATATCAGCAAGGCAACGACCGCCCGAACACGGCGACAGTTTCTACTGCCTGACTTCGTCCTTGACAACTCCTACCTTGCCCAGCAAGGTCGCCGAATGTCTCACCAGTTGAGAAAGTTTGGAACATTATGAGCAGTGCCCTCCTACCAGCTCAGTATTTTTACTATACAACGCGTCAATTGGGCAGGATTTTGTACGATGTCCCTCAGGACTCTGCCAATCAGTGCCAAGCCGAGTAACTATATGCATAAGGGCCAGAGCTGGACCAACGCGTTACTGACTTGCTCAGTTTGTGAAACACTTTCTCTTGAATGAATCGCCAGTTAAGAAGGTTTGGAGCATTATGGACAATGCACTCCAGTGAGCTTGGTATTCTGACGATCTAACGCGCCGGTTGGACAGACTTTGGCAAGATATCCATGAGGGGGACAACCAACCTATCGATCACTGCCAAGCCGAATAAGTGCTTCCATAAGGACCTGACATGGACCATCGGGTTACTGACTTTTTCTCTTTGTGACTCTTTTTCTTGAACAAATCATCCAATTATCCTGGAATTTTAATCATTTCTGTATTTTTATATCTACTTCACATCTGCCAATTACCGTTCCATTCGGATAATTACTTCAAGGTGTGCCCATCTTTTTCTTTTTTGAGAGTAATATGACATACCATCAGAATAGGTAGAGTTTGATTCCATTCCGTCTTCCGGATCCTTCATTTTTTGGCAGGCAACGTAAAATTCTTTTTACTGGTTTTCCAAAGAATTTTAAATGAAAATTACTACTACAGTAAAAACATGAATGATTATATTAACTTGGTTCTATAGTTTTAAACTTGCAGGTTTTCTTTTGGTGTCCTTTCGATTGTGGCAAGCTTAGTGTGTCTTCGACTTTCGCCCGTACCGAATAGAAAAGTAAATTATATTTCAGCTACCTGTGTATTTGCTGCAATATTATTTATATGTAGAGTATCTCTATTCTCTGTCGTGAATAGCCCTCCAGTTACCTCGTGGGTTCTTTAGAACTGTTGTAAGATCTGTAGAACTGCACCTTTCTTTTTTCTTTTTTAATTTTATTCGACGTACTTGTCCCAGATAAAAGTAGGGAGGCAGTGTGCGAATGCATGCAGTGCAACTACAGGAAGTAGGTAGGAGTAACACACAATGCATTTGAATGTTACCTGCGTGTGAGGAGGTTACATTTTGCCTCATGTGGGAAGGAGAACCTCCTACCAGCCAGTGCGAGAATTCGACAGCGGCCATAACCCAGCATATCGAGACTGTGGTTTATCAGTACTCGATACCGCTTCTCCTGTTGATGTGGACCAGATGATTGTCAAGCGCATACGGAGATCCATATTCAGCGTCATTCAAGATCTGTTCGCTCGTCCGTAGAGAAAGGTCCCGACCCTCAAGTGAGGAAACTCATTTATGTGTAGCAAACAAATTGTCCAAATGGACAGTGCGGCGAAGTCATGAACATAACGGGCTGTAAGAAAAGAGGCCACGGGTGCTGCTTCCCTTGATGCAGCAGCACAGCAGCAAGTAAGTGCGCAGACTGGAGATCGCAAAATGGCGACTATGGACGCGGGAGTGACACTGCACCGTCTTTTCCTACGAGATCTAGTTCTGTGTACAGCACCACGAGCTACATCTACATCTTCATCTGCATCTGTACTCCGCAAATCACTGCGAAGAGGCTATGTCCCATTGTAGCAGTTATTACAGTTCTCACCAGTTCCATTTATATATGGATGCGAGAATGAATGTTTAAATGCCTTCTTGGGTGATATGATTAAACTAATTTTGTCGTCTCGACCATCACGGGAGAGGTCTGTACGGTTTTGGAGTACATTCCCAGTGTCATCATTTATGGTCGGTTTTTGGAACTCTATAAGAATGCTTTCTCAGGGTAGTTTACGTCTGTCTTGAAGAGTATGGCAGTTCAGTGTCTTCAGCATCCCCGTAACAGTCTTCCACGGGCCAAACAAACCTGTAACCACTAATACTGCCCTACTCTGTATATTTTCAGTGTCCCCTGTTAGTCCTATTTTTGGCATGGGTGCCAATCACTGGAACAATATTCAGGAACTGGTCGCACGTGTGATTTGTAAGAACACTCCTTCGTAGACTGCACTTCCCCAGTATTCTACCAATAAACCGAAATCTGCCACCTGCGTTACTCACTATTGAGCCTACGAGAAAATTCCATTTCATATCCCTACGAAGTATTACTCCCAGGTATTTGTATGAGTTGGCGGATTCCAACAGTGACTCTCTGATACTGTAGTCATAGGATACTATGTTTCTTCCTTTTGTGAAGTTCACAATTTTACATGATTGAACAATTAAAGCAAGTTGATAATCTTTGCGCTACTGTGAAATCTTATCAAAATCTGACTGAATATTTATGCAGGTTTTTCCAGGCAGTACTTCATTGTAGATAATTCTATTATTTAGAAAAAGTCCGAGGTTACTATTACTTTCCTGGGGCACACCAAAAGTTACTTCCACATCAGTTGATGACTCACGAACCAAGAACGTGAACAGTAAGCGTCTCAACACACTTCTCTCGGGCACGCCCAACGTTACTTCATCTATTGGTGGCTCAATCTAAGATAACTTGCTGCATCCTTTCTACCAAAAAATCACCAATCCAGTCATAAATTTAGCTTCATACCCAGTACAACAGACGTGGAACAGAGTTAGATACGTTCCGAAATAAAGAAATGCTACATGTAGTTCATTGCACTGCTCCATGACTTCAGTATTTCTTCACTTAATAATAGACAAGTCTTCCAGTCCAGACTCTATACCGACTACGTTCCTCTTAGATTATTCTGATGCAATAGCTCCAAACTTAACTGTCATACAAAACAGCTCGCTCGACGAAAGATCGGTACCCATAAGACTGGAAAGTTGCACAGACCACACCAATATTCTAGAAAGGTAGTGGGAGTAATCCACTACATTACATGTTCATATCACTAATGTCAACATGCAGTAGGATTTTGGAACACATATTCTAAATTACCTCGAAGACAATGGTCTGTTGACACACAGTCAACATGGATTTAGAAAACATTGTTCTTGTCAAACGCAACTAGCTCTTAACTCACATGAAGTGTTGTGCTATTGACAAGGGATTTCAAATTGATTCGTCTTTCTAGATAGAAGAGTTTTAACGCAGTACCACACAAGCGGCCTGTAGTGCTATTGCCTGTTTGTGGAATATCGTCTGAGTTATGTGACTGGATTCGTGGTTTCCTGTCAGACAGATCACGGTTCGTAGTAACTGACGGAAGTGATTTTTAGCATTCCCCAAAGTAGAGTTACAGGCCCTCTGCTGTTCCTTATCTGTATAAGCGATTTAGGAGACAATCTGAGCAGATGTTTGCAGATGATGCTGTCGTTTATCGTCTATTAAAGTCATCAGAAGATGAAAGCAAATTGCAAAAAGATTTCTGTATTGTCCAAAAATTGGCAGTAGACCCTAAATAACGAAAAGTGTCGAGTCATACATGTGAATGCTAAAAGGAATCAGTTAAATTTCTTTTAGACAATAAATAAATCAAATCTAAAGGCCGTAAATTCAACTAAATATCTAGGAATTACAATTACAAACAACTTCAATTGGAAAGAACACATAGAAACGAAAGACTGCGTTTTATTTGTGGGACACAGATCTACTAAGGAGACTGCCTACACTACGCTTTTGGCGTACTGCTGCGCAGTCTGAGATCCTTACCACATAGAATTAACGGAGTACATCGAGAAAGTTCAAAGGAAGGAAGCACGTTTTGTATCATCATGAAACAGGGGAAAGAGAGTCATTTACATGATACGGGATTTGGCGTGGAGATCATTAAAACAAAGGTGTTTTCCGTTGCAGCGGAATTTTTCGCACGAAATTCCAATCACCAACTTTCTCCTCCGAATGCGAAAATATTTTGTTAACGCTGACCCACATAGGGAGAAACGATCATCATAATAGAAGATAGGAAGTAACAGCTCGCATTTAAAGATATACATGTTCGTTATTTCCACGCGCTGTTCAAGATTGGAATAATTGAGAATTATTGTAAAGTTGGTTCGACGAAATCTCACCAGGCAATTGAGTGTGACTTGCAGAGTATCCACGTAGGTGAAGAGCTGGCGGTCAGAAACTATGTAAGACTGCATTCGCTATAGTCATGCGGACCCAGGAGCATGCTTATTGGTATGGGGTGCCATCGGGTGCACAACACCATTACCTCTGGTTCGCAAAGGCAGTAATTTAGACTCCAGCCATTACATTTCTGAAGTGTTCAGGCTGCTCGCAGGGCCCTATTTTCGAGGTCTCTTGATGCTATCTTTCAGGAAGATAACGCAATACCACATGTTGTTCCATCCGTGCCGACTTACCTCAATACAGTTGACGTTCGACACCGCAACCAGTACATTCCACAGATCGCTCACTTATGGGAAACCTCTGGTCTTCGGTTGAAGAGATAATAGCACACCATCACTCGCTGGCCAAACTATTGAACTCTAGTATGGAGTTGAAACAGGAAAAAACTGGTAGAAGCCGACATTAGAGAAGATCAGTTTGGTTTTGCAGAGAAATGTAGCAACGCGTGAGGCAAAACTGACCGTACTATTACTTTTAGAAGATTGGTTTAGGAAAGGCAAATCTAATTCATAACATTTGTAGACTTTGAGAAAACTTTTCTCAATTTTAACTGGAATACACTCTGTGAAATTCTGAAGGTAGTAGGAGTAAAATGCAGGGAGCAGATTGCTGCTTACAACTTGTGCAGAAACCAGACAGCAGTTATAAAAGTCGAGGGACATGAAAGGAAAAACAATCTTTAGACGGGAATGAGACAGGATTGTAGCCCATACCCAATGTTATTCAATCTGTACATTGAGGAAGTATTAAAGGAAACCAAACCAAAATTTGGAGAAGTAATTAAAGTTCAGGGAGAAGAAATAAAAATTTTGAGTTTTTACGATGATATTGTAGTTCTCTAAGAGACAACAAGGGACTTGGAAGGTCAGTTGAAGGGAATGGACAGTGTCTTGCAAGGAGGGTATAAGACTAACGTCGAAAAAAGCAAAGTAAGGGTAACGGAATATAGTAGAGTTAAATGAGCCGATGCTGAGGAAATTAGATTAGCAAACGAGTAGTAGGTAAATTAATCAATGATTACTTTACAATTTTTGTTCTAAAATGGATTGCTGAATTTATATTAAACATACAGGGTGATCACAAACTGTCTGAAAAGTTTGTAAGGGTGCTCGAGACATGGTTGTGCACAGAAATAAAATTTATGGAAAAAAATTCGATACGTTGAATTTCCGAGCAATTAAAGTTAGTCATCCAGGTCGTCGCACGTGCAAATTCAAAATTTCTGGTTGATCTGATGAATGGCAGCTGGCTCTTAAAGTAGAAAGATGTAAGTTAATTGAGTAGGGAAAACAAACCCGTAATCATCATCATCATCTTGGACAGTTTCCAGCCACTGGCTGGGTCTGTCGGGAACACAAGCCTCTCCATCGTGTTCTGTCTTTCCACCATTCCCCCTCTTCCACCTTCGTCCAGTTCTCTCCTTTTCTCGTCACACATTCCTTCACTCCCTTCACCCATCCATCTCCTGGTCTTCCTCTGGGCCTCTTCCCCTCCAGTTGCAGATCAACCATCCTCTTTGGAATTCTTCCCTCATCCATTCTCTTCATGTGTCCATACCACTGCAGTCTTGATTTTTCTATCCTGTCCTGTACTGGTTCCTCCTTTAGTCTTTCCCCCACTTACGCATTTCGCAATCTGTCTCGTCTTGTTACACTCAACCTGCTCCTCTGGAACTTCATTTCACTAGCCTGTATTCTACTTTTGTCGCTTTTGTGCATTACCCATGTCTCACTTCCGTATGCCAATATGGGGACAAAGTAGGTTCGGTATATAATTCCCTTGGATTTCTGTGGCACCTCCTTGCTCCAAATAAGCCCCCTAATGCATTTGTAGAACTGCCCTGCTTTTCTGCACCTTTCATTTATTTCCATTGCGTTTCCCCCCTTACTTTCAATCATGCTTCCCAGGTACTTGAAGTTCTCTACCACCTGTAGTTTTTCCCCTCCACAAGTTATATCCACATTTGGCCTATTCTTCTTCCTTGTTGTGACAATTATTTCACTTTTCTTTGCAGAGAAATGCATTCCATATTGTGCTGCCGTTGCCTCCCATGCATCTAACTGCTCTTGCACCTCCTTCTCGCAATTTCCCCATAACATCAGGTCATCGGCAAAAAGCACTGCTTTCATTTTATGATCTCCAATTGCTTCTGATACTTGCTGTAGGATTTCATCCATAACAATAATAAAGGCGAAAGTGCACTTCTCTGTCGCAGCCCATTTTCCAGCTTGAACCATGCAGTACGTTCCCTCCCCACTTTCACACAACTCTCACTTCCCTCATACATTTTTCTCACTTTTCGTGTTATCTCTTCATCTATCCCTTTTGCGTTCAGCACATCCCAGATCTTGTCCCTACAGATACTGTCATACGCCTTCTCAATATCTAAAAAGGCCATGATTAAGTCCTTCCCGTACTCATAGTGCCTTTCCTGCAGTTGCCTTACCGCAAATATGAGGTCCGTTGTTGATCTTCCCGGTCTGAAACCGTACTGCTCCTCTTGCAGTCTACTTATTCTCTTCTCCAGGATCTTTTCATAGATTTTTCCACAGTGGCATAGCAGGGTGATTCCTCTGTAGTTCTCACATCTCCTTTTATCCCCTTTCTTGAAGATCGGGACTATAATTCCTTTCTTCCAATCCTCAGGAATTCTGTTCTCCTTCCACACCACCCTCAGCACTCTGTATAGCCACTGGGTTCCTACTTCTCCTGCTGCTCGTATCATATCCACTGTTACTTCGTCCCAACCTGGTGCCTTGCCCCCTTTCATCCTCTTTATGGCTTCTTCCACTTCATTCCAAGTTAGATCATCAATTTCCCCACTATTATAATCGTCTGCTGCCTTAGGCTCTCCATCGCTGTTAGTTACCCGCTTGGCGGCATTCAACAGATCTTCAAAGTACTCCTTCCAAATCTTTTTGAGCTCATGCATTTCCTCCACAACTCTTCCATTATTATCCATGATCCTCAGGCACTCGCTTCTGTCGTTCCTCTTATTTCTTACCATGGTGTAAAGTACTTTTTTGTTCCCTTCACTGTCCTCTTCTAACATTCTTGTCCATTTTTCCATCCACTTCTTCTTCTCCGTCCTTACTATGGTCTGTGCCGCTTTCTTGCTTTCCTTATATTTTACCCTAGCTTCCTCTGTTTGGGTCTGGAACCATTCTCTGAAGGCTTTGTTCTTTCGAAGTACTGCCTCTTTACATATGTTGTTCCACCATGGGGTTTCCTTACTTCTCCTCTTTGTGCTAGTTCTTCCGCACACAGTCTCAGCTGCCTCAACTAGAGCCCTCTTAAAATCTCCCCATTCTTCTTCCACTGTTCTCTGATCTTCCTTTGGCAGCTTCTTCCTGATCAGTGTCTGCTACTGGGTCCTCCGTTCATCCTCTTTCAGCATCCGTGTCTTCAACCTTTTCTCCTGTATATCTGTTGCCCTCCTATCTTTTTTCTCTCTCAGGGTGGCTACCAACAGCCGATGGTCACTGTCTAAGGCCTCAGATGGAATGACCTTAACATTTGTGAGGCTGCTCATCATCTGCCTATCCACTAGTACATAGTCTACTACTGAAGTTTGGGACCAGTCTCCACTGTACCAAGTTATTTTGTGGCTACTTCTCTTCTTGTACCAGGAATTTGCGATCGCCAGCCCATTCCTCTTGCAGAATTCCAGCAACAATTTTTCTTCTCTATTTCGGTTCCCCCAGCCCTCTGGTCCCATTATCTCCTCGAATCCTTTCCTGTCTGTGCCAACATGTGCATTGAGGTCCCCTATTATAATCTGATTACCTCCATTTAGCTGCTTTTGCATGTCATCTTCAAATTCCTCCTTCTCCTTTTTTGTACACCCCACCTGTGGGGCATATGCTTGGATGATTTCAATGCTTTTTCCTTTCACTCGTACTCTGGCTTTTATCATTCGATCATTGATACCCGTAATGTTGGATACATCGTTAGTAGTGTACTGCTTCACACAGTCACGTCGTTGAAATATCTGGGCGTAACGTTGCAAAGTGATATGAAGTGGAACGAGCACGTCAGGCCTGTGGCAGGGAAGGCGGGCGATGGATTGCAGTTCATTGAGAGAATTTGAGGAAGTTGTGGCTCGCCTATAAAGGAGACAGCATACAGAACGCTAGTGCGACCTGTTCTTGAGTACCACTCGAGTATTTGGGATGCGCGCCAGGTCGGATTGAAGGACATCAAAGCAGTTCAGAGGCGGGCTGCTATATTTGTGACCAGTACGTTTTATCAGTATGCAAGTGTTAAGGATGTGCTTCGGGAGCGCAAATGGGAATCCCTGGAGGGAAGAAGACATTCATTTCGAAGAATGCTACTGAGAATATTTAGAGAACCGGCATTTGAAGCTGACTGCAGAAATATCCTACTACCGCCAACATACATTTCGCGTAGGGACCACGAAGATAAAATACGAGTAATTAGGGCTCATGTGGGGGCTTATAGCCTGTCGTTTTTCCGTCGCTCTGTCTGCGAGTGCAACAGGAAAGGAAACGACCAGTTGTGGTACAAGGTGCCCTCCGTCAGGCACCGTACGGTGGCTTGCGGAGTATGTATGTAGACTCATATGTAGATGTTTGTGGTATCACAGATCGAGACCACGCCCATCGGCGCCTCACATTTGGCAGCGGAAACGCACGTTTTCAACAGACGCCCAAACGGTCTTGTGGGGACCCAGCGGATCCACTGAGCCACGCCTTCAGAGGCTCCGACTACGAGCGCCCTCTGACGCCGCGATGTAGGATGGCAGCCGGCAGCTACACGAGCAGTCTGTAGCAGTCTTGACAGTCTTCAGTCTTACTCAGCTTCAGACATTTTGTTCGTGATTTAGTAGCGGGAGCCTCAGATTACGCGATGCTCTTCTACATCTACATCCATACTCCGCAAGCCACCTGACGGTGTGTGGCGGAGGGTACCTTGAGTACCTCTATCGGTTCTCCCTTCTATTCCAGTCTCGTATTGTTCGTGGAAAGAAAGATTGTCGGTATGCGTCTGTGTGGGCTCTAATCTCTGATTTTATCCTAATGGTCTTTTTGCGAGATATACGTAGGAGGGAGCAGTATACTGCTTGACTCCTCGGTGAAGGTGTTGTGACTTGGCAAGACAGCCAAGCCACTACGAGGTGAAGCCGAAAGGCACGTGTTTAAGCTCACGCAGGCTGGCGTGAGGTCTGGAACAGTTAAAGGATTTGAGTCTAGCAAATAAAGTACGTAGCTGTTGGAATACTTAACTTTAATCCATAATTGGTGAACAGCGGTCTGACGGTACATGCATCACAAAATAAATAGCAATTGATAATGGCGCCTTGCTAGGTCGTAGGAAATGACGTAGCTGAAGGCTATGCTAACTATCGTCTCGGCAAATGAGAGCGTAATTTGTCAGTGAACCATCGCTAGCAAAGTCGGCTGTACAACTGGGGCGAGTGCTAGGACGTCTCTCTAGACCTGCCGTGTGGGGGCGCTCGGTCTCCAATCACTGGTAGTGGCGACACGCGGGTCCGACGTATACTAACGGACTGCGGCCGATTTAAAGGCTACCACCTAGCAAGTGTGGTGTCTGGCGGTGACACCACAGAAGGTATGTTCTCCAAACTTCAACAAAAGCCCGTACCGAGCTACTGAGCGTCTGTCTTGTAGAGTCTTCCACTGGAGTTTATCTATCATCTCCGTAACGCTTTCCCGATTACTAAATAATCCTGTAACGAAGCGCGCTACTCTCCGTTGGATCTTCTCTATCTCTTCTATCAACCCTATCTGGTTCGGATCCCACACCGGTGAGCAGTATTCAAGCAGTGGGCGAACAAGTGTACTGTAACCTACTTCCTTTGTTTTCGGCCTGCACTTCCTTAGGATTCTTCCAATGAATCTCTGTCTGGCATCTGCTTTACCGACGTTTAATTTTATATGGTCATTCAATTTTAAATCACTCCTAATGCCTACTCCTAGATAATTTATGAAATTGACTGCTTCCAGTTTCTGACCTGCTATATTGTAGCTAAATGATAAAGGATATTTCTTTCTATGTATTCGCAGCACATTACACTTGTCTACATTGAGATTCAGTTACCACTCCCTGCACCCTGTGTCAATTCGTTGCGGATCCTCCTGCATTTCAGTACAATTTTCCATTGTTACAACCTCTCGATATACTACAGAATCATCCGCAAAAAGCCTCAGTGAACTTCCGATGTTATCCACAAGGTCATTTATATATATTGTGAATAGCAATGGTCCTACGACACTCCGCTGTGCCACACCTGAAATCACTCTTACTTCGGAAGACTTCTCTCCATTGAGAATGACATGCTGCGTTCTGTTATCTAGGAACTCTTCAATCCAATCACGCAGCTGGTCTGATAGTCCATATGCTCTTACTTTGTTCAGTTAACGCCTGTGGGGAACTGTATCAAACGCCTTGCGGAAGTCAAGAAACACGGCATCTACCTGGGAACCCCTGTGTATGGCCCTCTGAGTCTCGTGGACGTATAGCCCTAGCTGGGTTTCACACGATCGTCTTTTTCGGAACCCGTGCTGATTACTACAGAGTAGATTTCTAGTCTCCAGAAGTCATTATACTCGAACATAATACGTGTTCCAAAATTCTACAACTGATCGACGTTAGAGATATAGGTCTATAGTTCTGCACATCTGTTCGACGTCCCTTCTTGAAAACGGTGATGACCTGTGCCATTTTCCAATGTTTTGGAACGCTACGCTCTTCTAGAGACCTACGGTACACCGTTGCAAGAAGAGAGGCAAGTTGCTTCTTGTAAAGGCTGGACTTTACTGCTGTTTGTTCTTTTGTAAGGTTTCTTCGCAATGCTGTGAGGAAGCTGCAAGTTAAATAAAAGTTGTGTTTACTGTGTTATCTTGTTAGCTAATCATTTCTGCTTCTGTCCAGCTTTCCTACGAAGACAGCTGCTGCAACGATCTGTAGCTCACCTTCCCTTACCATTGTGTATGAAGTAGTACACAACAGAGTTTTGGTATTTGGGCAGTAAAAGAAGTGATGATCTGCGAATTAGAGATAATGTAGAATGTAGACTGACTATGACAACATTAACGTCAGATATGCATTTAAATGTTAGGAAATCTTTCCTGCGGGTATTTGTCTGGTGGGTAGCATTGCATAGAAGCGAAAGACGGATCATAAACAGATCAGACAAGAAGAGCATACAAGCTTTTGAAATTTGGTGGTGCAGGAGAATGCCAAAAATTTGATTGGTAGATCATGTAACTAATGAGAAAGTACTGAATAGAATTGGGGAGGAAAGAAATTTGTGGCACAACTTCACTAAAAGGACGGTTGATAGGACACGTTCTGAGATGTCATTGGAGCACCAAATTAGTACTGAGAGAAGTTTAGGGGGTAATAATTGTATAGGGAGACTAAGAGATGCATACAGTAAGCAGGTTCGAAAGGATGCGGGTTGCAGATGAAGAGGTTTGCAAAGGAGAGAGTAGGCTGCAGAGCTGCATCAAAACCATTCTTAGGACTCAAGACCACAGAAACTACAGCTCCTTGCTGTTGTGTGTGTGTGTGTGTGTTTGCGAGCGCGGGCGCTAAAGAACAAAGCCCCCATCTGGAGTAGCAATTTTCTGACTCCACAGAATCTGTCTGGGAGAGAGGAAAACCAGATTTCATCCACTCAGATATATATGTTCATTATGTATCGATATGTAAATATGGTGGAAACTCGATGATGCCTTCTAGAACCATATAAAGAGGAAAAGTTAACTACAAGATAATTTTTACTCTCAATCATTCCATAATCTACAAATACTGATACATTTTCTTAGCTTTAATAGCAGTTACTAGTGATATTACTTTCGGAATAAATTAATCAATGAATGATCTACCATTTTTGTTCTAAAATATATTACTGAATTTATATTAAACATACAGGATGGTCAGAAACTGGAAAGACTGTAACCTCCACAGAAGGTTGTGCCGAGAAATAGGTGTTAAGAAAAAATTCGTTACGTTGCACATCCGAGTTATTGAAATTAGCCAATCTGGTCGTTGCACATGCAAATTCAAGTACTCGCACATTCTAAAATACGGTAATGCACATACATCTGGGGGTCAGTGAGTTACAACTCATTTAAACGCTGATTACCAGTTAAAATGTGCCTTGTTCGGAAGCGATAAATTTAGGGTAGGTGAGCAAAAATTGCGTATGTTCGGTTTGAAGAAACCAAATGAACAACATATTTTGCCACACTATCTCTGGCAGTGTGCTTGAATTTGCGTGCGACAACCTCATTAGCTAATTCATTGGTAATGGCGCAACTGATCGATTTTATTTTTCTTAACAGTTTTTCTCAGCACAACTACCCCTGCAACACCCTTACAAGCTTTTCACATTGTTTTTTTCCTACCATGCATATGTTGTCTGATAAAACCATATAGCTTCTGTATCGTTTCTCAAAAACGTAACAGCTTTACTATTAATGCAATATGTCATAGTCGACAGTCAGCTCTAAATAGCCCAAAAGAATGCTGAAGATTGTTTAGCTGGGAGCTGTCTGCCCTTGCACAAAAGATTCGTTTCTTACATTGAGAATACAAACTGTACATGGAATTTCAAATTTACATAAAATTTTGACATTAGCAAGCATTTGCTCGTCATACTACACTATTTCAAGAAGCAATAATCTATATCTACACCTACATTTACATTCTGCAAACCACGGTGAAGTGCACGGCAGATGGTATGCCCAATCGTACCAGCTATTAGGATTTCTTCCCGCTGTAATCACGTTTGGAATGCGGGAAGAATGATTATTTGAATGCTTCTGCGCGTACTATAATTACTCTAATCTTATCCTCAGGATTCTTATGTGAGCGTTGCATAGCCGGTTGTAGTATATTCCAAGAGTCATCATTTAAAATCTGTTCTTGAAACAGTAGATTTCTGTGACACTTTCACACGGATCAGGCAAACCTTTGACCATTCGTGCTGCCCTTCTCTGTATACGTTCAGTATCCCCTGTTATTCCTATTTCGTATGGGTCCCACACACTTGACCAATATTCAGAAACTGATGCATTAGTGATTTATAAGCAGTCTCCTTAGTAGACTGCACTTCCCCAGTATTCTACCAATAAACCCAAGTCTACTTTACTCTTGACTGAGCCTAAACAAAATGTTACTCCCAGGTGTTTGTGTGAGGTGGTCGATTTCAACAGTGATTCACTAATATTTCAGTCATAGGATACAGTGGTTTTTCGTTTTGTGAAGTGCACTGTTTTACGTTTTTTAACATTTAAAGCAAGTTGCCAATCTTTGCACCACTTTGAAATCTTACCAAGATCTGACTGAATATTTATGCAGCTTCGTTTAGACAGTACTTCATTATAGATAACTCCATCAGCTGCGAATACTCTGAGGTTACTGTTAATATTGTCTACAGGGTCATTAATATAGAACATGAACAACAACAATCCCATCACACCTCTCTGGGTCACACACTAAGTTACTTCTACATCTAATGGTGAATCTCCTTCCAAGATAACATGTTGCGTCCTCCCCGCCAAGATATCCACAGTCCAGACAAAAATTTCACTTGATACCCCACGTGATCGTATTTTGCACAAAAAGTGTAGGTGCGGTACTGAATCAAATACCTTTTGGAAATAATGAAGTACTGCATACGCCTGCTTGTCTTGACACAAGGCTATCAGTGTGTCATGTGAGAAAAGTGCGACTTAGGTTTGCAGTGTTTTCGGAATCCATTCCACTTGGTATGGAAGATGTCCTTCTGTTCGAGATACCTCATTATTTTAGTACAGTGATAATAAAATAATATACAGATTGTAGTTACTGAAAAGAGAAACTAGTTTTTCGTTTTAATAATAGTCATTTTTATTTCTGAACAAAAATTTAAAATAATCTAATCACGGTAAATTTGTACGTCGTGATAATGTGTCGTGCTTAATGAACTTGAAGGTGTAGGTGTTATAAATTTAACTTAATGTTCTATATTAAATTACATTCATTTCAATATAGTGTACTTGTGTACAATTTAATTTTTCTCCCCAAATTGCATACTTGAAGGAAAATTTTAATTATGTTTGGCAATGGACCTAAAACTTTTAGCTGCTTTTCTTAAACTTATTTAACAAAAAATTTGAGCTCTCATCAAAATTAGTGGAACTGTTTATTCAATTGCACGTATGTGTGCACGATCTACAGGGGCGACCACTTGAAAAATGTTAACACAGAATTTTTTAAATCTTTCGTAGTGGCCCCCGTGTTTTAATATCCAATTTCTGCAATAGTTAGATTATGTGGCATTAGTATTCATTTCATAAGTGTTTTGAATTTATGCGGTAACGATATGTTTCACTTCATTTTCAGTGCCAGCAAGATTCCACAGACCCTTTCAAAATATAACAGCGATACAGGGAAGTTCAGCCACTCTCGACTGCACAGCAGATGGGGACAAACCTGTCAGCATAAACTGGTTTCAAAATGGCCACCGTTTTGATGCTACTCTTCACGAATGGAGTGGCAGCAAAACTGGAATTCGAACGGTTACAGAGAACAGATACAGCACGTTTTGTTTGCATTGCTGCTAACAAATATGGTTCAGACAGATCAGAAATCCTTCTGGTGGTTCAAGAGCCACCAGAAACTCCAGTGAACTTCCATGTTTCAAACTACAGCAGCCGCAGTGTTAGCTTGGCCTGGGAACCACCGTACGACGGAAACAGTCGAATCACGCACTACGTCGTGCAATACAAAAATACTTCCGGTACGTAGTCTCTGGAGTGTTACCGTGGTTTGTAGCCTGAAGATTTTGTGGAATCTGACCGTGACTGATACTGTTGTGTAATTTCTTCCAGTTTGTGTGTCTGTTGGCAGTTACATGGCATTGGAATGTTGCCCAGGTGCTGGTGCAAGGAGACCAGCAAAACGTCACCGTGGCGGGTCTTCTGCCCGCCCACGCGTACCACTTCAGAGCTCTCGCTAGCAACTCCATTGGAACGTCCAACGCGACCAGCGTGCTCTCAGTAACCACAGAGGAAGAGCCCCCTGAATCTCCACCAAGGGATGTGAAAGTTAGGACGAAAAGTTCAGAGAGTCTTCTCGTTACGTGGAAGGTACGTTTCAGGCAAAACGTTTCGGATGAACAGACACACTCCTGGAAATTGAAATAAGAACACCGTGAATTCATTGTCCCAGGAAGGGGAAACTTTATTGACACATTCCTGGGGTCAGATACATCATATGATCACACTGACAGAACCACAGGCACATAATCACAGGCAACAGAGCATGCACAATGTCGGCACTAGTACAGTGTATATCCACCTTTCGCAGCAATGCAGGCTGCTATTCTCCCATGGAGACGATCGTAGAGATGCCGGATGTAGTCCTGTGGAACGGCTTGCCATGCCATTTCCACCTGGCGCCTCAGTTGGACCAGCGTTCGTGCTGGACGTGCAGACCGCGTGAGACGACGCTTCATCCAGTCCCAAACATGCTCAATGGGGGACAGATCCGGAGATCTTGCTGGCCAGGGTAGTTGACTTACACCTTCTAGAGCACGTTGGGTGGCACGGGATACATGCGGACGTGCATTGTCCTGTTGGAACAGCACGTTCCCTTGCTGGTCTAGGAATGGTAGAACGATGGGTTCGATGACGGTTTGGATGTACCGTGCACTATTCAGTGTCCCCTCGACGATCACCAGTGGTGTACGGCCAGTGTAGGAGATCGCTCCCCACACCATGATGCCGGGTATTGGCCCTGTGTGCCTCGGTCGTATGCAGTCCTGATTGTGGCGCTCACCTGCACGGCGCCAAACACGCATACGACCATCATTGGCACCAAGGCAGAAGCGACTCTCATCGCTGAAGACGACACGTCTCCATTCGTCCCTCCATTCACGCCTGTCGCGACACCACTGGAGGCGGGCTGCACGATGTTGGGGCGTGAGCGGAAGACGGCCTAACGGTGTGCGGGACCGTAGCCCAGCTTCATGGAGACGGTTGCGAATGGTCCTCGCCGATACCCCAGGAGCAACAGTGTCCCTAATTTGCTGGGAAGTGGCGGTGCGGTCCCCTACGGCACTGCGTAGGATCCTACGGTCTTGGCGTGCATCCGTGCGTCGCTGCGGTCCGGTCCCAGGTCGACGGGCACGTGCACCTTCCGCCGACCACTGGCGACAACATCGATGTACTGTGGAGACCTCACGCCCAACGTGTTGAGCAATTCGGCGGTACGTCCACCCGGCCTCCCGCATGCCCACTATACGCCCTCGCTCAAAGTCCGTCAACTGCACATACGGTTCACGTCCACGCTGTCGCGGCATGCTACCAGTGTTAAAGACTGCGATGGAGCTCCGTATGCCACGGCAAACTGGCTGACACTGACGGCGGCGGTGCACAAATGCTGCGCAGCTAGCGCCATTCGACGGCCAACACCGCGGTTCCTGGTGTGTCCGCTGTGCCGTGCGTGTGATCATTGCTTGTACAGCCCTCTCGCAGTGTCCGGAGCAAGTATGGTGCGTCTGACACACCGGTGTCAATGTGTTCTTTTTTCCATTTCCAGGAGTGTATTTGCTGCTGCAAAAGCGCCAATGAACCACGACAGAAACAAAAGACTGCCTATGTTACGCCTCTGCTCTCGAACTGCAATTTAATATTAGTGTTCAAAGTGAGTATTTCCGGATTAGCAGGCAACGGTTCGAATTAACTACTTGTAACAAAAAGGGCTTAATAACAAAGAAAGCCGTATCTTTATTTTCTATGCCAGACGCAAATACCTTTCACTGGATATCATGAGAGCTGTTTTCAGTGCTTAGAGTCGCTTGATTGACGTTGACAACAGTAATGGAAGATATGGGTGCACTTCTGTTCACTTTGCAAGCGCACTATGCAAGCGGCACGGGTAATGTGACTTGTGCCTATATTTGTTTCATGTTGCAAAATCTATCTCGACTTGCTGGTCCATCCGTGTTGGCTTTCGAGATCCAGTTACCTCTAACATAAAAACGAAGGCTAAAAATGTCTGCCAATGTAGATGAGATGTGCTTTCTTTCGTTTCTTGATTTTTCAGGTACTGGTTTTCAAACTCAGCGCAATGGAATGGCAGTAACGATGTCAGGACCAGTCTGCATCCTGAAGAGTCATACAAATTTTGCAGAATAAAATTAACGGAAGGCCTGAGAATGAATTTGCCATAAATAAACACTGCGTATATTATTGCCGCTTTAAGGTTCCATCACCAACCAAACGTGCAGTCTTCCTTTGCACTTCTAGCCTTCGGTTATCAAATTATAGAATTAGAATGCCTTAGAGCAAACAGTGTAGCTTCATGGCTGTCGAAGTCATTATGGTGAAACCAGATCTTAACATCATCTTCGCAGATTAGAAGTGTGTGATGGACGGGAACTCGAGCCAGGACTCTTTCCTTTCAGCAGAAGGATAATCGAGCAATTTATCAATTTTTAGTTTCTGATTTTTATGAGATATATGATCATATTGTGCCACATCCAGCAGTAGTAATATAGAAGTAAAGTTTGTTTTTGTTAACTGAACGGTTTACTCCCTCGACTTGACTTCTCTCTATGGGTTATGCAAACGTCCATACCTCTGCTATACACACTCCTACACGTGATGGTACTCTGTTTCGGTCATTTTGCAGTTATCAAAGATATGGGTATTATATTCTTCTGGGAAGTGATATTCATATTTGTACTTACATAGGCAAGTTACTTAAAGTAAAGTAACTACAATGACACTATAGACATAGATACATGAGCCCAGTGATAAATAAACATCGTGTAGTAGGGAGAAATTTACTTCCGCTTATAATATCTCACAAGATAAATAGCAAACTCTTTATTTTTTTTAATTTTTTTTAAAGCCATAACGCGTCATTTTGATGTGTATCGCCACGAATTCTTCCCTTATCCACCGGCCTCCTTATCTCGAGCAGCACTTGCATCCTCCGTCCTTAATTATTTGTTGGATGTTTTCGAATATTTGTCTTCCCCTACTCTTTTTAACCTGTCCTTAAAGTCTCAAGGAATGTCCTCTCGTCCTGTACCTCATTCTTGTCAGTGTTCTCCGTACGTTCTTTATTTCCCGATTTTGCGAACAACCTCCTCCTTCGCTATCACTCCACTCCATTTCTAGCAGTCTTCTGTAGCACCACATCTCAAATGTTTCGATTCTCTTCTTTTACGGTTTTCTCATTGTCGATGATACAGTACAATACAGCGATGTGCTCCAATTTTGTATTGTCAGAAATGTCTTCTTCAAATTAATCTTCAAATTAAGATCCGTGTTTGATAGTAGTAGATTTCTGTTTTCTAAGAGCGTCTTTTTTGCATGTGTTAGTCTGCCTTTTAAGTTATACTTGCTCCATCCGTCTTCTGTTATTTTGCTTTTACGGTAGCAGAATTCCATACCTTTGTCTACTTTTCAGGTCAATTTTACCGCTATTCTCATTTCTGCTATTCCTCATTACTTCCTACTTTCTGCAGTTCATTCTGAATACATGTTCTGTACTCTTTAGACTGTTAATTTCATTCAACAGATCCTGTAATTCTTCTTCACTTTCACTGACGATAGCAATGTCAGCAGCGTATCTTATCACTGATATATTTCCAACATGAATTTCAGTCCCACTCTTACATCTTAGATCGTTGTTTCTTCGATGTATAAACTGAACAGCAGGGACAAAGGTTGTGCCCCAGTCTTACACCCTTTTTAATGCGAGCACTTTGTTCTTCAATTCTTATTGTTCCCTAATTCTTGTTTATTCATGTTTCTTCAAGTTGTGTTCGTGTATGTAAAACACCAGAATACTACCCTTAAGTTAAATGAGTAACAAAATTATGTAACGGATATTGGATAACGCGAGAAATAAACTATCCCTGTGACATTCAACCCAATGTTGCGAATCTTGACGTATGAATATTCTCTTTCTACAAACTTAATGAAAAAACACGCATCTGAGCAAAATACTTGTGTGAAATTTGATCAGTGGCTCTCTCAGACCAAGGAATCGTATACGGATACAAATGATTCTTGAAAGACAGGTAGTATGTTTAATGGTTTCATTTACTTCTTGAACCGACTAAAAAAGCACATTAAACATGTTACAGCGATACTTTTGATTGAGTAGTAAATATAAGCAAGAGTGATGAATTCTTCTCGGTTTATCAGCCGAGTGGTGGCATCGTCTTGTCGCAAGGTTTGATGAGTTTCGTATCCATGATCTTGTGACGACATCGCCAGAAGATGATGGGCACGAAACTCATCGAAACGTTGCGACAAGACGACGCGACGTCTCGCCTGATAACCCGAGAAGAATTCATCATTGGCATGCGCCGAGAAAGCCTGCAGTCGCGTATAACCAAGAGTAATTAAAAAAGAACTTAATTAATTGTTGGCAAACTGTTTTAACGCTAGGGATAAGGAACAGAGTGACATAACAGTTTTCCTCTCGCTCATTCGTGAAGGCATGTGCCGTTCGTAATCAACAATGAATGTGCATTATAAAACTAAAATTGGCATGCAAGTCTAAGGATGAAATGAACCATGACCTGAGCTGAACAAGGAGTCGACATCGAGTTCCCTAAACTGCCGGAGCTGATCTGTATTTTACCGTATGAAGGATACGTGCTTCATTCTCATAAGTGCGACTGCTGGAGAGATGCCACGGCTCATGTGGTGCACGAAGGGTCTGTTTGTACAGACACGTCTGGTGTAAAAGCTACTAATCCTACCCTACGCTGTAATAGGTATTGAAAAATCCCTGTTCATATTTTCGTTCATGAAGACGACGGTACATCTCCATTTCAACGCAAAACGTATCATTAAACTTTCATACAATCAAATCACAAAGTTAACGAATATTCTATTGGTATGAACATACTAAGTACTCTGCACTTTGACAAGTAGGAACCAGACGTCCACCAAATTTCATATCTGATGACAAATTTCATACTTAAAAAGGAAGAAGTTAAACATAAATCTGTGTACTTGGCTGAATGCAAAGGCCGAAGGTCGTTCTGCAATTGCATAGTACCGCGTAGAAGCTGTCCATGACAGCATGCCGAGGCAGAAATTTCCCTGCAATTACACACGATCAATTAGACTACTGTTTGATCTGTTGATTCCGAAAACAGCTTGGACCGGTCCGTCTCGTATCAGGGAATCTATAGTGCCCAGTGTAGGGAGAAGAAGTGAGCCCCGTATGTATCCCAGTGGAAATTACGAAAACTCGTACCACAAGTATGTTTCTGTCTTTTCCACTAATCTTTTCCAATCATAGGCCTAAGCACCACGAGGGACTCCTTACTACCAAAGAATATACCCAATCGAATGTTTCGTTTCAGCCTTCTAGTATAGGTGGGAAACTGACATCCACCCCTCTGACGTCAACACATCTTCACCAATATGCATTGCTCTGTCTGAACCTACAGTATTCCCACGCTACGGAAAATATTTTAAAAGTGGTTGGTTGGTGGTATTTTTGTGTCCTGTGACAGCATTTTTTTTTTAAATTCCAATGTGCTGATACTGTCTTCCCAATGTGGAGAAAAAGAACGGAGCCCTTCTCTAACATGGTGGAGGCAGTAAAATGAAATGTAAAAGTATGTTTTCTGTTACGTAAGCTCTGAAGCAAATTGTAAGCTAAGGAGCAAAAAACAATTCTCCCTTCCATTCTCTGTGCCTTGGAGGGTTGGCTGGCTGGCTGGCGAGCTGGTGGTGGCGCCCTGTCATAAACTCATAACCTTGGAGCTGCCAAATCGGCGTCCCTGGCTCATTCTCTTTATTGTGAAGAGTGCTTGCCTCACCCTTTTCCAATCAACTCCGACAAGAACCCTCTACACTTAACAAAGTACACCATGACGGCAAGCTACAATTGTGATAAGAATTAAAAAGGAAGTTACCGACAGATACTCGTTGCTTGGATTTAACTGATTCGATGCAAATCTACATACCTAATCCTTTACGTGGATTAACAGGCTATAAAAAGACAATACAAAACGAATTAAATATGAGAAATATCACATGAAAATCGGAACATTTATTAGTGTATTAGTGTGATATATATTATCTTTCTTCTACTAAGGCTCTTTCCTTTTTTTTTTTTACATTGCTGAACTCTTTATCGAATTCACAAATCCTACGAACATATCTCGATTTTTCTTCTGTCTTGTTTCCATTAACAATGGTGACGTCAAAACTGCCTCCCTCGTGTCCTTACCTTCCCGAAAACCAAACTGATCGTTATATGATCCAAAATTCTGTTGTGCGATAGTTTTCACACTTATTTTCCCTTGCTGTCTTCAGGATAATGTGAATGACATTTTACCGAAAGTCTGATGATATGTCTCCCGCCTCGTAAGTTCTACACGTTAATCTGAATAGTCACCAGTTTGCCATTTCCTCCAACGATTTCAAAACTTCCATAGGAATGTTATCTTCCACTCCTGCCTCACTTAGTCCAAGTTTTCCAAACTTCGTTTACTCTATGACTCTAATACTGGATACCATATATATATTTCATTTCAACTGCTAGTTCTTCTTCAGTCACGTAATTGTATATGTCCTCCCTCCTAGGATCCTTCAATCTACTGTTTCCAGCTATCCGCTCTCTCCTATGTACTTAACACTAGAATTCTCATTGTACTCTTTAAGTTGACGTTCCACATTTTAATTTCACTGAAAGTAGTTTTTACTTTTCTGTTTGCTAAATGTGCCCTTCCAGTGACCATTTATTTTTGGGTTTCTTCACATTTTCCTTGCAGCCTTTTCGCTTTGACATCGCGTACTTCCTACTTAGTTGATTCGTAAGTGATTTACATTACTGTGCTCCTGATTTTTCCCAAAACGTTACTGTACTTCCTCCTTTGGTCAAGCAATCGAAGTCTTTCTTCTGCTCCACAAGGTTTCTTCGCAGTCACCTTCCTGGTACCTACGTTTGCCTGGCCAACATACACTGACCGAAAAAATCACAACACGAAAAAATAATTAATGTAGAGTAATGAATTTTTAGGAATGCATTTCTCTAGGTAAGATATTTAAGTGATTAACATTGAAATATCACAGAGTAACGTAAGAAACAAAACAATATATTGCAAATGTGAAATGCAGGTACATTAATAACCGGCGGAATGAATGACAGCAAGCAAATTTACATGTCTTGTGTTGTACAGGCGCCAGATATCAGTTTGTGGGATGGAGTTCCATATTTATGGCACTTTATCAGTCAACTAAGGGACGTTTAGTCCTGTTTGTGAATGACGCTGGAGTTGCCGTCCAATGATGGACTATATATTCTCGACTGTAGACAGATTAGGTGATAGAGCAGGCAAAGGCAACGTGTCCACACTCTGTAGAACATGTGCGGTTACAACAGCAGCTTGTGTGCGAGCGTTACCCTACAGGAAAACAGTCCCTGGAATGCTGATAGCGATTACCAGCACATCAGTTCGTATCACCAGACTGACGTACAGATTTTCAGTCAGGGTGTGTGGGATAACAATGAGAGAGCTCCTGTTGTCGTACAAAATTGCACCATATACCATAGCTCCAGGTGTAGTTCCAGTGTGTCTAGCACACAGACCGGTTGGTGGCAGGCCCTCATCTGGTCTCGTTCTAACCAACACATCTCCATCACTGGCACTCAGACACAATCAGCTTTCAGCGAAAAACTTCTGAAACTTCACTCCTTTTCTCTTTTTTGTCAGAGGTCAGCATAAACGCTCTGAGTGCATTAACATCTATAGAATAAATAACTGGGGTAAGGATGAACAGAGAACAATGGTGTTAAAGCTGTAAACAAATTGGTTTTTAATGCTGAAGTTTTTCCATAGAAATAGACGAATTTTTACAGTTTTCAATGTGAAAATGTTAGGACAGTTGTCAAGATAACGCATCTCGTCCTGGGTAAGTGAAATAGCTCTAAACACTATGTCATGAAGTTGGCCAATATTACGATAAATTATCCGATTCCGGTTCTAAGTTTGGTACTATTTAGGATGACAATACAGTCTTCGGAAGATGCTTAGTTTTGTGACAAGCTGAGCAAAAGATTACCCAAGGTTGCTCGAGTTCACAATGGTCGCTGATGAACCAACAAGTTACGCCTCTGCTCGGGGTATTTACCTTAGCTGTGATGAGCTGTCATCTGTATGGCTCCTCTCGTCCTCTGAGCTTGCTATAAAAGCTAATCAAAATCTTTGCTGATTTCATCAGCAGAAACTCTCCTTTGTTTCTCGTGAGGTGAGAAATCATGCACTCACCCCAAGTCTTGAAATATGGCGATATGCACGCACATGGCTGGAGCAGCGTGAATATTACAATGCCCTCTCAGTTAACGCCAGAACATTTAATCAAGTGTCTGGTTCGTTTCTCCACGGTTGGAGCTCCATGACGCTACATCTAATGTCTGGCTGAATGTCAGCCGCAGTGAACGCAGTCTTCACACAGATTTCTCCTCTGCCTTGACGCCAGTTCAGAGGAGAGGTCCTCGAAATTTTTGGTCTTGTCTTTCTCGTAGCAAAACTGTCCCCCACCTGGGTCCTTTCGTGCTCCATGTCATGACTTTTTCCAACCAATAGGAGAGTTCCTCTTATTTTGTGGACACTCTGTCTCCCAATCACAAAGGCCGTACCATTTAACTGCGCCGAAATCTCAGCACTTTACTCCTTCCTAGTTCGTTTCTGCCAATCAGACATTTTGTGCCTACTCCAGACACCTAAAAGTTACATGCGTACAGCATGAACGTACCACGTGCTGTTCATGTGATCAACTGCATCACTTCTTTGTTCGTATCCATTTGGAAATTCCGAAACACAGTTTTCTAAAGCTTCTTTCCGTCCCAATCTGGTGCCCTCCCACGTGAGTCACCTGGGGCCCATTCGTTGACTTCCGCCACAGGACGCCCCCTAAGAGCTTTCCGTTGTACTGCCCATAGTGTGTCCTTGACACCTGCTTGCACCTGATTCCAAACAAAACATTTCCTGTAGCTGCTTGTTTCACCTCTTGCTCATTGACATGCAGTATATAGGATCGGTGTGTTAATATCGTCGATTGAGTGTCATCCCTTTACATACTTATAGGCAAATCTGCACATTTTAGCTGAACTGAGTTAAGTGTCTTATTCACCTTCCCCTTAAGATGTACAAAAACTCTCATATAAGGTGCGAAATGGACCTTTATTTTATCTGCCACCTTACAAACTCAACAGATCTCCATCCTGCTTTCCAATGAGTTCTCCCACGACAACACAGAAATCGCTAATGGCGGTGGTTTGGCGTCATTTGAAAGCACGCTACAGAGTGTTTAGTCTGTAGCTATCCTTGAAGTAACCATTTTGTAACAGTTCGTGGTGTCAGTGTGGTTTCAGATGCTGCTCAAATTGCTGCAGCAGATGCAGTACAATGCGCTAGAGCCACACGCCGAACACGATGGTCTTCCCTCTTGGTAGCGCCACTTGGCCGTCCGGAAACCGGTCTTCTTGAGACCTCGTGACCACCGCTGCCAACACCGATGGACGGTAGCTACATTCCTGCCACGTCTTTCTGCAATATCGAAAAGAAACATGCACCTTTCCATAGCCTTATTACACGACCCAATACAAACTCAGTGGTAATGGCGTCTTTGTCGCCTTAAAGAAGTTCTTAACCAACATCAACACGTCCAATTTCAAAGGTAGCTAACGCTCACGACCATTAAAGCATGTATTCAAAGCAAACCTGGTTTGCATCCTCACAGTGGCATTACTAGCGCGAAACCTCAATGGACATCATCTTTCAGGCATATAAACATGGCTGGCAACTTTCATTTATGTCGCACAACTCCTTTTTAATGTTTTTTTTTTCAGCTTTGTATGGGATTGTCCTTTTATCTAGGTCCATTCGTCTTCAGGTGAGGTAAATGTAAATGTCGTGTCACTATGGCCTCCCGTCGGGTAACCCGTTCGCCGGGTGCAAGTCTTTCGATTTGACGCCACTTCGGCAACTTGCGCGTCGATGGTGATGAAATCATGATGATTAGGACAACACAACACCCAGTCCCTGAGCGGAGACAATCTCCAACCCAGCCGGGAATCGAACCCTGGCCCTTTGAATTGAGTGACCACTCAGCTACCGAGGACGGACTTCAGCTTCGAGGTGCCTACTATGGTATTCATTATCACAGTATCTACAGCGATAGAGAACTTCACACGTAACGCCGCATTCTTAAATACCACTGTATTCCACTGTTCGCCACATTGATTCTTCCGCGCTATTGTCTTAAAGACTGGTCTATGCTTCATCATTACTAAGTTGTGATCCGAATTCACGTCTGCTCTTGGGTACACAATACGATCTAGTATCAAATTTCTGAATCTCTGCCTGAGCATGACGTAATCCAGTAGGTATCTTTCCCTATTCACAGGCCTTTTCCTTTTATGTTTTCTGAACAGTATATTCGCTGTTGCTAGCTAAAATTTATTGAAGTCGTATAGCCCTTCTCCTGTACTATAATGACCGTATTCTCCGAAAAATATTTCATCTATTCGTTCCGCTATTGCCGCAGTCCAGTACGGCATCTCCTTTTCATACTGAATTACGATCCCAATATCGTCATATCCGTTCTCTGTTGCCTCATCTTCTGCTGGTGATGTCAGCTTGTGTACCAGTTCTTTTATTGTTGACGTTGTTTTACTGTCAATTCTCGTCAGAGCAACCCTGGCATAGAGCTTTTCGCAGTAACTCATTCTTTTCCTGTTCATTATGGATCTCACTCACATCAGACCATATTCTTCTGCTATTGCTGTTACCCTATGCTTGTCTGAGCAGAAATTTTTAATATTTCCCATTTCACTGCACTGATCATCAGTAAGTGTAGACCGAGACTTTGCGTTTGGCTTCTCAGATTTTTTAGCTTCCCTACCACGTCCAGACTTCTGACGTCCCTCGTCCTGACAAATAGTATGTTACCATTTCATATTGTTATTCATTCTCATGGTAAGCTTCCCTTTGGTACTCACCTCCCGGAAAGCCGAATGGGGAACTAATCCGGAATCTTTTTCCAATCGACAGATTATCATAACACTTTCTCAATTACACGGCACTTGCCCTGTGGATAAACATTTATTGCCCTTAACGCAGTGTTATTCATTGCCTTCTGTGTCCTCATGCCGCTGATCGTTGCTGAGCGTTCGGTCCTTTATGAGAAGTTTCGCACCCTAAGGGCAAGAGAGTCCTCTGAAACTCTGTCGGCTCCCCAGCCCTCTTCGACATGGCCGTCGGATGAACAGAGATGACGGAATTCTTCGACCAGTATTGATGATGGATGATTTCACTCTGTATTTAAACAGTGGTTGGGTTTTCTGACAATGGAAACAGGCATTTCATTGTTTCGACACTTAGCCATAATGGTGATTGTAAATTGCATGTCTTTTTTGGAAGTAACACTACTTAGGTAACTGAATTATCTTACAATGACTAAAGTGCACAAAAACTATAGTTAGTGCAATAATCTAATCGCGTTAGGATTTCTCTGCACACTTATGTACATTAATGAAGGAAGATGCATGAGGTTTGTAAAACCGTCCGTTAGAAGTAAGTTGTTTCGAATGTGCAACAGGGTAGTGTTTCTGTTTCCGCAATCATCAAGTGATTACATGATCCTTCAGATTAACGAGATAACGGTTTTCTTTTTCAGCCACCGGAGCAGAAATTTCAGAATGGAGAAATCCTTGGGTACCATATTGGTTACAGAGAGAGTAACTCATCAGACGAATTCCATTACAAAACGTTCGAAGTAATCCCTGGAACGCAGCTGCAAGGGCTGCTCGACAGCCTGCGGAAGTTCACGGAATACTCGGTGCACGTGCAGGCCTACAATAGAGCGGGCACAGGTCCCAGGAGCCCAGCAGTTGCCGCCACGACAGACGAAGACGGTGAGTCTGCTCCAGAATGCTCAGAGGCGTGGAACTTGGTTTTGATTCCTTTTCTCATTTTGTCGTTAATTTGTCACTAACATTTTTACACGATATGTCAGTGATACGCCTGAAATGGTTCCTAATGTCTCATGCTTTAGGCACGTTTGCGAAAAATAAATAACGATTTTTACTTGGTAATGGAAATGTGAAAATTTACAATGAACGGAATTAAAGTGCAAAATAGTTGCGTTTCAAAAGTTTGTAGCTTAAGCCCGTGGTGCAGGCTTTTAGGAATGTTTACAGGTATAACTGTTCTCCTTGCTCTACCATAAGAAGCGTTTTTTTTTTCAGTAATTTGCGGCAGAGCAGAACCTCTCACAGACATAAATATTGATAAGTTAATTTTTTTTTTCTGAGTCATCAGTTTGATGCGGCCCGCCACGGGTTCATCTCCTCTGCCAACGTCTTCATCTCCGAGTAGCACTTGCGACCTACGTCCTCATTAATCTGCTGGATGTATTCCAATCTCTCTCCTCCTCTACAGTTTTTGCCCTCTACAGCTCCCTGTAACACCATGGAAGTCCCTGATGTCTTAACAGATGTCCTGTCATTCCGTCCCTTCTCCTTGTTAGTGTTTTCCGCATTTTCCTTTCCTCTCCGATTCTGCACAGAACCTCCTCACTCCTTACCTTATCAGTCCACCTAATTTTCAACATTCGTCTGTAGCACCACATCTCATATGCTTCGATTCTTTTCTGTTCCGGTTCTCCCACAGTCCATGCTTCACTACTATACAATGCTGTGCTCCAAAGGTATTTTCTCAAAAATATCATCCTCAAATTAACTCCTATGTTTGATACTAATACATTTCTCTAGGCTAGGAATGCCCTTTTTGCCAGTGCTAGTCTGCTTTTGATGTCTTCCTTGCTCCGTCCGTCATTGGATATCTTGCTGCCTAGGTAGCAGAATTCCTTAACTTCTGCTACTACCTGACCATGAAATCCTGATGTTAAGTTTCTCGCTGTTCTCATTTCTGCTACTCCTCATTACTTTCGTCTTTCCTCGATTTACTCTCAATCCATATGCTGTACTCATTAGACTGTCCATTCCATTCAGCAGATCATGTAAGTCTTCTTTACTTTCTCTCAGGATAGCAATGTCACCAGTGAATCGTATCATTGATACCCTTTCACCTTGAATTTTAATTCCACTGCTGAAGCTTTCTTTTATTTCCATCATTGCTTCTTCGATATACAGGTTGAACAGTAAAGGCAAAAGACTACATTCATGTCTTACACGCTTTTTAATCTCACCACTTCGTTCTTGGTCGTCCGCTCTTATTATTTCCTCTTGATTTATGTGCATATTGTATATGACCCGTCTCTCTCTCTATAGCTTATTCCTATTTTTCCTAGAATTTTCAACAGCTTGCACCATTTGACATTGTCGAACGTTTTCTAGGTCGATAAATCTTATGAACGTGTCTTGATTTTTCTTTAATCTAGCTTCCATTATCAACCTCAACGTCGTAACTGCCTCCTCGTTGCCTTTACCTTTCCTAAAGCCAAACTGATTGTCATCTAACACGTCCTCAACTTTCTTTTCCGTTGTTCTGTATATTATTCTTGTCACCAGCTTGGACGCATGAGCAGTTAAGCTGATTGTCCGATAATTCTCGCAGTTGTCAGCTCTTGCAGTCTTCAGAATTGTGTGGATGATATTTTTCCGAAACTGGCAGACACATATGTGCTACACACCCACGTGAAAAGTCGCTTTGTTGCCACTTCTCCTAATGATTTTAGACATTCTGATGGAATTTTATTGATCCCTTTTGCCTTATTTGGTCTTCAGTCCTCCAAAGCTCTCTTAAATTCTAATACTGGCTCCCGTATCTCTTTTAAATCGACTCCTGTTTCTTCTTCTATGACATAAGATAAATCTTCCACCTCATAGAGCCCTTAAATATTATCAATTTAAGTAATGGAAAATTGCATAGTTAAGTATTCTATTATGCTTTGCACGGCACGTTCCAAAAATTTATTTTCATTGTCTCGAGCACTGTACAGTGAGAATAAATTCTCCAAAAGCGTTGAGCTGACCACGAAAAATACGTAACTGGTGCAGTTTTTCATTATATAAATTATGGACCACACTGTTGCCACGCCATCTCTCTCTCTCTCTCTGAGACACACACACACACACACACACACACACACACACACACACACACACAACAAACACACACACACACTGAAGAGACGTATGCCCTGCATTCGCGTTTGACACATTCTCGCAAGCGTACTACCTGAGATGTGTTTCGTGGAATATACTCGTTGTATATTGCTTGTTGGTTATGTGCAACGAAGAGTATTGTGTCCTTATAGCTATATAATGAGAATATAACAGCCAATTAAAACCGAAATACTCTTCCGACAATAATGCACTGAAGTTGGCAATAAACAGTTCAGTTTCACAAAGTATTGAGTAGACTGAACGATATAGGACGAAAATAGAGAGAGTGCTTCTTCTTCTCTGCACGTATTAGCTGGCTTGCAGCAGAAGCTATTCCTTGGGTTCGTCACCGAAAACTCACCGTCTTACGAGCGGGAAGTACACAGCTGCAGACTCTTGCTCTCTCACCTCGGAAGTTTCTTGCCACTGCCCAATTTATGCTTCTGTTCGTTTGGAATCTCAAAATCCCAAGGCTATTTGTAGGCAGGATGACTGCGTAAGAACTGTTATATTCTGCCGTTTCGTTATCCTGGATGACGCAGTTTATCATGATCCAAATTACTGTCATTTCCTCAAATGAAGTTTTCCTTCTTACTTAAAGATATGTGACTATCAGTCCCTGTAGCTACTGAACTTAAAAGACATGGAAAGGAGCCTGTAGAAACTGAAGGTTACTTACTAGCCGTCCGGCTTGCCTCCTTCCATTTACACCAAGTTTATCTGCCACTTGTCACGACTGGCTATAGGCAGGACAATTTATTTACATTTGCCTTAAGTCTCATTGCCTTGATTTATTACGGGGAAATGTATTTTATAACACTTCAGTGGTCGTCGGTATAGGGGCTAATATTTCCAGTCTGTGACTACGGGAGAAACGCACAGCTCGCCCAGTGATTTGATGTGGCTGGTGCGTCGTGGACACTCCAGAGCTTTGTTCTCGTTTGCGCATGTCTAGTGGCTACCGACGGAAGCTTGCGGCGTCCATCGGTCATTTCACTAAGTCGGGGTTAACAACCTGTGGGACGACGCATGTCCTAAGAAGGTCGAAGGCTGAGGTCAACAGTTTCAGGTCCTTTCTGGGACACCACAATTTATGGGATATTGCAGAAATAAGTATTTTGTTACTGTAAGAAACGGTACAAAAGTTTTTCTATCGGGATTATTCTCTATAGAAATGTAATGAATGAACTGATGAGTGGTGGAGGAAGTGAGACGAAACACTGGACACTAAATTGCAAGAGGCACTGACATACTCCATGAGTAGCATGATAAAAATAGGAAATGTAAGACACGAAAATGTATATTGAATCATAACACCGCAGTGGATGACAGTAAAAATCTTATGCTTTTGCCGCTCTGTAATACAGTACTGGCCATTAAAATTACTACACCAAGAAGAAATGCAGAAGATAAACGGGTATTCGTTCGACAAATATACTATTCTAGAACCGACATGTGATTACATTTTCACGCAATTTGGGTGCATAGATCCAGAGAAATCAGTACCCAGAACAACCACCTCTGGCCGTAATAACGGCCTTGATACGCCTGGAAATTGAGTCAAACAGAACTTGGATGGCGTGGACAGGTACAGCTGCTCATGTAGCTTCAACACGATACCGCAGTCCATCAAGAGTAGTGACTGGCGTATTGTGACGAGTCAGTTGCTCGGCCACCATTGACCAGACGTTTTCAATTGGTGAGAGATCTGGAGCAGCAGTCGAATATTTTCTGTATCCAGAAAGACCCGTACAGGACCTGCAACATGCGGTCGTGCATTATCCTTCTCAAATTCAGGGTTTCGCAGGGATCGAATGAAGGGTAGATCTACGGGTCTTAACACATCTGAAATGTAACGTCCACTGTTCAAAGTGCCGTCAGTGCGAACAAGACGCGTAACCAAAGGCATCCCATAACATCACGCCGGGTGATACGCCAGTATGGCGATGACGAATACACGCTTCCAATGTGCGTTCACCGCGATGTCGCCAAACACGGATTGCGACCATCATGACGCTGTAAACAGAACTTGGATTCATCCGAAAAAATGACGCTTTGCCATTCATGTACCCAGGTAAGTCGTCGAGTACACCATCGCAGGCGCTCCTGTCTGTGATGCAGCGTCAAGGGTAACTGCAGCCATAGTCTCCGAGCTGGTAGTCCATGCTGCTGCAAACGTCGTCGAACTGTTCGTGCAGATGGTTATTGTCGTGCAAACGTCCCCATCTGTTGACTCACTGCTGTTTGTGTATGAGAAATCGGTTGGAAACTTTCCTCCTGTTAGCACGTTGTAGGTGTCGCCACCGGCGCCAACCCTGTGTGAATGCTCTGAAAAGGTAATCATTTGCATATCACAGCATCAACTTCCTGTCGGTTAAATTTCGCGTCTGTAGCACGTCACCTTCGTGGTGTAGCAATTTTAATGGCCAGTAGTGTACACCAACAAATCGGTAAGCTTCGTTCACAATGTGTTTAGGGAGACCTCCAAACATGGCATCTCCGTTCCATCGTTCTGTGGTGACTGTAGGTCGACCTACTTTACATCACTGATTCCAGATAACCGTGTGCTACAGATACTGCCTTGACTTACGTCAGAGGTGCGAGGGTCACATAACCAGCTGATACCATTTCTGCATCAACTACAACGTACATGCAGTCATTAGGGTGTTCTTTCAGAGAAATGACAAACATTTTGAGCGGTGAACGTAATATTGCATTTATGGCATGTTTGTAATCTGGACGATCTCTTCACTACAAGCCTACGGACAGAACACTGTAGAATCTACTCCTTACTCAATTTAACAAGGTGCCGCTCTCCGACACGTCTGCTTATATATATACACTCCTGGAAATTGAAATAAGAACACCGTGAATTCATTGTCCCAGGAAGGGGAAACTTTATTGACACATTCCTGGGGTCAGATACATCACATGATCACACTGACAGAACCACAGGCACATAGACACAGGCAACAGAGCATGCACAATGTCGGCACTAGTACAGTGTATATCCACCTTTCGCAGCAATGCAGGCTGCTATTCTCCCATGGAGACGATCGTAGAGATGCTGGATGTAGTCCTGTGGAACGGCTTGCCATGCCATTTCCACCTGGCGCCTCAGTTGGACCAGCGTTCGTGCTGGACGTGCAGACCGCGTGAGACGACGCTTCATCCAGTCCCAAACATGCTCAATGGGGGACAGATCCGGAGATCTTGCTGGCCAGGGTAGTTGACTTACACCTTCTAGAGCACGTTGGGTGGCACGGGATACATGCGGACGTGCATTGTCCTGTTGGAACAGCAAGTTCCCTTGCCGGTCTAGGAATGGTAGAACGATGGGTTCGATGACGGTTTGGATGTACCGTGCACTATTCAGTGTCCCCTCGACGATCACCAGTGGTGTACGGCCAGTGTAGGAGATCGCTCCCCACACCATGAGGCCGGGTGTTGGCCCTGTGTGCCTCGGTCGTATGCAGTCCTGATTGTGGCGCTCACCTGCACGGCGCCAAACACGCATACCACCATCATTGGCACCAAGGCAGAAGCGATTCTCATCGCTGAAGACGACACGTCTCCATTCGTCCCTCCATTCACGCCTGTCGCGACACCACTGGAGGCGGGCTGCACGATGTTGGGGCGTGAGCGGAAGACGGCCTAACGGTGTGCGGGACCGTAGCCCAGCTTCATGGAGACGGTTGCGAATGGTCCTCGCCGATACCCCAGGAGCAACAGTGTCCCTAATTTGCTGGGAAGTGGCGGTGCGGTCCCCTACGGCACTGCGTAGGATCCTACGGTCTTGGTGTGCATCCGTGCGTCGCTGCGGTCCGGTCCCAGGTCGACGGGCACGTGCACCTTTCGCCGACCACTGGCGACAACATCGATGTACTGTGGAGACCTCACGCCCCACGTGTTGAGCAATTCGGCGGTACGTCCACCCGGCCTCCCGCATGCCCACTATACGCCCTCGCTCAAAGTCCGTCAACTGCACATACGGTTCACGTCCACGCTGTCGCGGCATGCTACCAGTGTTAAAGACTGCGATGGAGCTCCGTATGCCACGGCAAACTGGCTGACACTGACGGCGGCGGTGCACAAATGCTGCGCAGCTAGCGCCATTCGACGGCCAACACCGCGGTTCCTGGTGTGTCCGCTGTGCCGTGCGTGTGATCATTGCTTGTACAGCCCTCTCGCAGTGTCCAGAGCAAGTATGGTGGGTCTGACACACCGGTGTCAATGTGTTCTTTTTTCCATTTCCAGGAGTATATATATATATATACCCACTATTAATAGACGGGCGCTGAAGACCTTGCTGTCGTGCGCCCACAAAACCCCTCTACTACTACTATTAATAGACTTTGCCGTGGAATGGGAGTGTAATGTTTATAACTGGAAGAAGACTATAATAATTCCAAATTCCAAAGAAAGCAAGTACTTACAAGTGTGAATATTAATGAGCTGTAAGTTTAATTAGTCTTGTTTACAAAATACTAATAGAAATTCCTTACAAAAGAATGAGAAAACTGGCAATAGCCGCTCGGGGAAAATCAGTCTGAATTTCAGAGAGCGCTTAGAAAAAACTTTTGACAATGTTTACTACAATCCTTTTTCAAATTCTGAACGTAGCAGGGAGCGAAAGGCTATTTACAACATGTACAGAAACCGGACGCCAGTTATGAGTCGGGTGGGTGGTGGGGGAGGGGGGGACATTAAAAGGAAGCAGTAGTCGAGAAGGGAGAAAGGGAGGGATGTAGCTTATCCCCGATGTTAGTCAGTATGCACACTGATCAAGCAGTAAAGAAATCAAAAGAAAAATATGGAGTGTGAATTAAAGTTCACGGAAGAGAAATAATAACTTTGAGATTTTCCAATGACATTGTAATACTGCCAGAGATAGCAGTGGACTTGGAAGAGCAGCTGAACGGAATGGACAGCGTCCTAAAAGCAGTATACAAGATGAACATCAACAGAAACAAAACAACGATAATGGATTGTAGTCGAAGTACATCAGATGACGCTGAGGGATCTAGATTAGAAAACGAGTCAATAAAAGTACTACATGAGCTTTGCTACTCGGGTAGGTAAATAACTGATGACAGCCGAAATAGAGGGGCTATAAAATGTAGACTGCCAATGGCAAGAAATGTGTTTCTGAAGAAGAGAAATTTGTTGATGTCGAATATACGAGTAGATTGAGAAGCCTGTTCTGAAGGTACATCCCTTGAGTGTAGCCATGCATGGAAGTGAAACGTGGATCAAAAACAATTTAGAAGAGAAGAGAGTAGCGGTTTCTGAAACGTTCTGCTACAGAAGAACGCTGAAGTTCGGGTGGGTAGATCGCGTATCTAATGAGGAGGCACCGAATACAACTAAGAAATAAGAAATATGTGTTACAACTTGGCTAGAAGAAGGGATCTGTTACAGGACACATTCTGAGACATCACAGGATTGCCAGTTTAATGTTGGACGGAAGTGGAGGGGAGGAGGTAAAAACTCGTTGAAGCAGACCAAAAGATGAATACAGTAAGCAGATTCAATAGGATATAGACTGCAGCAGTTATTCGGAGATGAAGAGGCTTGCATAGGATGGTGTAGCGTGGAGAGCTGCATCAAATCAGTTTTCGAGCTGAAGACTGCAACAACGGAAACGGCTAACAATAAATAATGTTGGTAAGGGCGATTCATGGTTGATGTTACAAACTTTCAGAGATGATGAAGAAGGGTAAATGTATTAATTTGAAGTAAGATACCCTGGTCCGGAAAAGACCGAAGTGAGATTTATAAACGAAAATTGTTCTGATACTTCTAACCTTGGAATGTGTTGCTCCTAAGATTGTAGGTTAAGTAACTTTCAGAAGTGGTACTGTGGACCAAAAATAAGAAAGATCCAATAAACATGGACTTCATTGCTTCAGAGCTATGGCCACTAGTTCAGTAGAAGAGATGTGTTTCACAGTACCGAGGATGAACAGGCGCTCATACATCTTAAGATATGCGTTTTAGACCTTATTTTACTAGGCATTGTTTTAGTGCAGACTACCACCTCCGAAAGATGCCTACCCTACAGTCTTAGCAACAACACTGCCGGGTCAGGCATTCAACAGAGGTATGAGAACGATTTTCGCTTATTACTTTCGATTCGGTCGTTTTCTGCCAGGGTGCCTTGAGTCAGATTAATGAATTTATTCTTCTCTATCATCCCTGAAAGTCTGTAACAGCATCACGGTATCGTTATGCACAGTTCTAAGGAACTGTAAAAGTAAGCCAATTGAGAACTACTCACATTATTACGTAAATTATGAAAATTTTATTGTTACGAGGAAGAATATTCTTTCAGACATCCATGCTATTCTCTTAAATGAAGGAGAGCGTAAATACACTACATTCTATCATGTGTTTTTCATAATTAGATTAATTTTTATGAAAATATTGTTAATGCAGAAATCCGGGGCGAAGGATACCAGGTAAAAGAGACATTGAGCTCATTTGTGTAACGGTTAGCATTGAGAACGTACTTTTAGACCGTTATGGTTCCCCGGCTGTCTGTTCCAGTTCCCGGATCGCCTCCAGAGAACGTCAGATGTGAGCCGTCGTCCTCCAGCAGCCTGTCTGTGTGGTGGTCTGCTCCCGCTACACAAATCAACGGAGTTCTGCAGGGGTACAGGGTTCTGTACCGAGCCTTATCTGACTGGGATGGTGAGCACTCCTATCTAAGATGCTTTAGACAGCAGTGATAAATTTAAGCTAGGTGAGCAAAAGCTACGTTTGTTCGGTTTGAGCAAACCAAACAAAGAACACGTTTAGCGACACTATCTGGCGGACCGCTTGAATTTGCTCACGCAACGGCCTCCGTGGCTACCTTCAATACTAAATAACTCAGAAACGGAGCATCGTACCAAATTTTTTTGTATAATTATTTGTCACCACAGCCTCCCCCACAAGACCCTCACAAGCTTTTCAGACTGTTCTCACTGCTCTCTATATTAGCTGAGCTCCCGGTGTTGTCTGGGTATGTATTAATTCAAATTACATGAGTCCAGTTGCTCTGTCCCCCTTTCTCTGTCCATTTTCTCCTGGCTTCATCTCCTTCTGCTCACTCTCTCTCTGTCCACCGAATTCCCCTCCCTCCTCCCCAATCTTGGCCCACCTCCCCCTGCACCTTTCTCTGTCCGTCTGCTTCTCCCCCCCCCTCCCCCACTCTATCTATTCTTGCGCCCTCTATCTGCTCCTTCCAACTATCTCCTCCACTCCCCTTTTAGTCCATCTCCTTCTCACTCCCTCTATCTCCTGCTCCACTTTTTCTGTCCACCTCCTCCTCCCCATCCATCTGTCCACCTCTCCCCCCCACCCCTAGTTTATATCCTACTCCCTCCTCTCTCCATCCATATCCTCATCTTTCCTTCCACTGTCCATCTCCTGCCCCCTCTCACCCCCCCCCTCCCCTTGTTCCATCATCTCCTCTTCCTCCATTTCCTCTTTCCCCTCTCTCTGTTCACGTCTTCCTCTCCCAAATTTGTGTCCATGTACTCCTTCCACTTTTCTGTCTGTCCATCTCTTCCTGCCCCCTTCTGTCACCCCTCAACATTAGTTTGCTGGTTCTTACCCCGACAATATTTCTTTCCAGACAGTAAGTAACATGTGTAAGAAGTTTGTGAGTTTTCGAGGAGTTTTTTTACCTGTCGTCTACTCGTATATTACTATATTTCACGCTTATTTGTACACATATTTCACCTGTATTTCTATCTAATTTCTCCCTGAAATTATTTTTTACGTACCTCAAATTTTATGTTGTCATATTTCCTGAACTGTGTGTCCTACAATGATATAATTTTGTACGTACATTTAGCAATATATGTGTACACTGTGTGCAAAGTATGCTGAGAATGGAGTCAGTATCAAAGAAGCAATAAATTTAAACGTCATTCATGAGGCAACATTTTCACCATTCTCCACCTTTATGATGTATATATCTGGAAGTATCTCTCCTTCGAGGATTCAATATTGTAGATACAGTTAGCGGCATATGTCGATAATGTATACGAAATTTGTTTCGACTAGAACTAGTAGCAAAAAGCAAGCACGGGACCATTCGACAGCCGTGTCATCCTCAAGCTGACGACGCGGAGGAGGGGCGTGTGGTCAGCACACCACCCTCCCGGCCGTTATGATGGTTTTCTTTGACCGGAGCCGCTACTATTCGGTCTAGTATCTCCTCAATTGGCATCATGAGGCTGAATGCACCCCGAAAAATGGCAACAGTGCATGGCGGCCCGGACGGTCACCCATGCAAATGCCGGCCACGCCTGACAGCGCTTAACTTCGGTTCTCTGACAGGAACAGGTGTATCCACTGCTGGAAGGCCGTTGCCAGTTAGTAGCAAAGCAGTTATAAATTTAAACGTCATGCATGATGCAGTAGTTTTCACTCATCTCATTGCTTATATCATGTCTCCAGAACTCTTTATCGTACAATGACATAATTTTGCAGGTATACTCAGTGATATATGTGAATACTGTCTGCAGAAAGTGTCGCTAATGCGCAATTGGTAGGAAAGCAGTAATAAATTAAACGTTCGTGCCTGATGTGGCAGTTTTACTGCATGGACAGGGAAAATGTAGCAAGCGATGGACTTTTTTCCCTTCGTCATTTTGTTGAAGTTGTCAGAGAGAAAAGTTTCGTAAGGGTTTGAAATTATGAGCACAGGTTGTTGTAAGTCACTAAGTGCTCTCATTCTCAAATATTGGCTGAGTAAGGTCTGGATATTCGAGCGTCGTATACTAGAATTCTTTTTCAACCACACCCCTTCGATTTGTAGGTACTTTTAGCCACACAGCGATTCTACACAGACAGTACGTGATACGTGTACCCACTCTGGTTGAAACCGGTCCATTGGTATCGAAGATGTGGAACATACATATATACACACATACATACCTGTGCTTACGTACATCTACTTTTATAATATGTATGGATTTTGAATGTCACAGTGAAATGGGACGGAGCAAGGATTCCAGTTTAAATTATGTGCCATCAATGCGCTACATATCTAGTATCTCTTTCCTGTGACGGAATACAGCAAAAATCCATCCACAAGTCTGTACTATGACATTATTAACACAGTATTCTAATAATTTTCATTCGGGTTCTGCTTGCAGTCAAATGCAGCAACGTGATAAAGGTACACCTTTACACACTGAGCATCTACTCTTTGATGACATGTCAATAATAAAATGATGCAATCTTAAGTAAAACTGACGTTTTTATAGCTGTTTATAGCTGTTTATAGCTCAAGTTCTCACTCTCACCACTTGTTCTCAAAAGTGCAGAATATCCTATAGATGATTTATTGAAGAATAAAGTTGGTAACAAGAAACTGAAATCACCATAATACTTGGCGAAATGGTTTGATACAAATACAGGAAATAAACTTTAACATGTCATTCTACTAATGCTCAAAATTCCTGTCCTTTTGTTAACTCAGTGTACCCTGATATCTAATTCTTTTAGGTGTTAAAATTATGTTACATACCACGATTAGAAACCAGATACGCGCGTTTGATCAACATAGCCTGCATTCAGCATAGAGGAAATATTAATTCATCGATGTTAATCGAGCTTGAGCTCCTTGCTGTGGACTGAATAAATATGACAAATACAGACACTACACACTTTTTTATATCTTCACTTATATCTATTGTATCTTCACTTGCGCAACAACTCGGAGAACTGAGCTAAGGTTTACAAAACAAACGGCAGCTAAAGGGAATAAAAATGTTGTACTGACGAAGATATAAAAGTACTTAGTCAATTAAAAATTCTTTAACTAACAGAGGAAATTCTCCGCAGCTAAGACTCTGAGGTTGCGAACAAACCACCCTCTCCGCTACATCCACTCTTCTAGATGGGTTAATTCCTCAGAATGACTGTAAAGCCACTGGTGAACAGTGTGGTGTATTATATTGTTGACTAGCTTTAGACCCACTGCATCACTGTATGTCCTGCAGAGACTTTCTTTGTTTTTATGTAATCGAAATTTTATTTTGTTCACAAATAGCACCACCTTCTAAGCTTTTCACGCAAATTAAAACGTGGACTTTTACGAATGTACTTTTAAGCAAAAAGCGATTCTAGTACCTGGAGTCCAAAGTTTTTGTTAATCATGCCTTTTGCGTTCTTGTGGAGATATTTCAATAGCAACTCTCATGCCCTAACGAATATTTCTTTATATCTAACCGAGAAGTGAAATCTCAGTTTTCATAAATTTAGCTTTTAAATTGTTTTAATGTAACGAAATGTTTTCTTAAAAATATTCATCCCTTATCGCACTCCCTCTGGGGCTCAATTCCCGAAACAGTGACTTGCATATGTTTTATTTCTAACAGAGAAAAGAGCCAACTACTAATTTTCTTGGATTTAAAAATACCAATTTTCATAGATTGAACGTCAAAAATACTTGCATTATGAAATATTTCCACAAAAGCTTCCATCCCCGTTTCATCCCCATAGAATTTGAATTTCCAAAACCAATAAAACACATATTTTTTTATTTCTGATGGAGAAGCCAAATTTAAATTTGATAGATTTATCTTTCAACATGTTTTCATAATAAAATATTTTCATAAAAAATCTCGTCCCCTTTTTCACGCACTTAACGGTTCACTTTCCAAAAACACCGAAACACTTATTTTTTTATTGCAACCGAGAAGTCAAATGCCAATATTCACAGACGTGGCTTTAAAAATATTTTAGTAGTTCTTTAATAATGATATAGTTTCAAAAAAAAGCTTTCACCCACTATTTCGCCCTCATAGGGTTAAATTTCCAAAAATACTGAAACACGTGTTTGTTTATTTCTGCCCGAGAAACCGAATATCAATTTTCGTATGTCTAGCTTCAAAATTCGCTTAAAACTGACATTTTTTTAAAAAAATCCTTTGTCCTCTATTTCATTCTCTTAGGGTTGCAATTACGAAAAATCCCTTCTTAAACGATTCCTGTAGTATAAGATCCACACCTTCACCAAATTTCAAGTTCCTATTCCAGCTTGGGCTGGACTATGAGGATTGCCTTTTATTTATAGAGATAATGCTAGTTTTTACTCAACATCTTGTCATCTGCAAACGATTCATGTAAATTTTATCTTATCTCTTATTAAATTATCTGCTGTAATTTCGTGTACTGACTCGTTCGATGACCATGGAGATTTTTTCCACAATCTGGTCGTAGGGAACTAGACCTGTAAAATAAATAAAATAAAATTAATAAAATAAAACAGTTTAGAAAGTTGGATGCAAGTGCTATTCTGAGAGGTTGGCAGAGGAGACGAAAAAACGTGGGTGGCGGTATCAAGTCATTCAGGAAGACACATGCCTCAAAAAATGATGGTACTTATTCAGATGGTTTTCGGAATTCTGCATACACCTAACTGCTGAGAATCATGGGTTTCAGGATGCCGTATGAGAAAATAGCGATTTTTTTCCATACGACTGGTGTTTTTGGCATTCGTGACGTGTCCGCTTCTGTAAACATATTTTCACGGACGCCTTCCTTCAGCTAAGAAAACAAATGAAAATCACTAGATGCTGTATCAGTGTTTATAGGATGAATGCGTCTGAGTATCCACTGAATGCCACATATGGCGTGTAACCAAGTGTCCTGAAGTGAATATCACAAAGTGCACCGTCACTGCTAACGTGATAGCGAGGTAAAAATATAAGTGGTGGACTCTGTCACTCACAGGAGTAGTGTAGTGTGGTTCTACGTTATGCATCTGAGGATTTGTGCCTTATATTTGTAAATAAGCATGTGTGACGACTTTCCATGGACTACTGGGTATACTCTGGCGTATAGTGATCTACTCAATGTTTCACTTTTTGTCAATAGCTGTCTATAAATTCGCCTTCTTGCTTTTCATAAGGAGTAAAAACCTCTTCTGTATGTGGGTTTCAATAAACGCTTTCAGCGCGTAGTGTGCGCTCACTTTCTAAGAATTTAATGCAGTCGTTAGTAGCGTAACGCAGGGCGATAAAATTTTAAATACAATAGATTCCAGAAGCGTTTTAAAAAGATCTAGAACATAAAAAATGAATATACTAAGAAGAGCTACTAATACGACGTTATGGAGTTAGCATATAAAGCAAGATTCAAAATCATTTACGCAGTACTGATTAAGCCTCGCGTAGGTACACATCACACTGAGACTGTAAAGGAGTTGGCCAAAGTGACTGTTGAAGGCTGGACTCCCACAATAATTCAGTTACCTTATACAGGCTTTATGCACAATATATTTCATCAACGATAACGGAATCAATGGCATATTAAGAACAAGAAAGGGTACACATTACTAGATTACAATAATCTGGGAATTATGTACTACTACTTTCTGCCATGGAATAACTCGACACGGAACCACCCTTAAAAAACACTACTGTAATCTGTGCACAATGGAGTACATAAACATGAGTTAGTAAAATGTGTGGCCCTACTTCTAAATACTAATGTGGCAAACTTAAATAACACTTAATATCCCATAGAAAAAGACTAACATATGTTAAATGGTCAAAGTATACTAATTTTTATGACACGAAAGGTTATGCGTCATGATAATGGATTTATTGAATAAATTGTGGATATAATTTACATTTGAACACAAAAATGGAAAATGTATATAAGATAGGCATCAGACTCATCCAAGCACAAATGAGGTTGACCAGTTGACATGCATGGATGGAACTGTTTGTATGATGGCTTCCCTTTTCTGATTATCAACATTAACGCTGTCTGTTATTACTTTGTGTTGAGCTGCACTCATTGCGCACCACAAAACCGCAAAATTATGATAATGCGTTAATTAACCACCTGCTGAGAGTGGTGGAACATCTGGGAAACTCCTACGTACCAGGTTGCAAACATGTTCACAGTACACAGCTGTTTTTCGGAAGCAGCCACGCGCCTGCCGCCACAAACCTGTAAGTATGCGATTAGTGCGCTCCTAGACTACTCGAACGATGGACTCTGCTGCGGTTGCCACATTCATGGACCAACTCTCTCAATCGGCGTCCTCGAAAGAACTCTTCCCAAAATTCTTTCGAAAGAACCTACTCCCCGAAAATACCCTCCCTATGGAGTAACACGGAATATACACACTGCCAATAGAATCGGTACGTACTCTCAATGCCAGTCGACAAGCATATTCCGAGGCACAGCCTCCTTCCCTGAGACGGAAAAAACCACTCCCCTAATAGAGTCGCTTGCGCCAGACTCCCACGGTACGTTTTCTGACGTCACCGTCTGATTTCCGGCCATGCCCTTACTTTCTGCTAGTGCAAGATATCGCATGGTACAGGAAACTAAAGAACTCTAAGAAACACAGTGGCTATGCTAGTGAGACAGTGTCATTCATCCAGCAGCGCGGGGCCATTTCAGACTCTGAGGACAAGTGCTTTCCAAGCTAAAATAATCTTCTCTCAAAGAAAGGTCATCTGAAAGCCGGCCCACAAACACCTGTGAACCCCTAAGAAAATCTTTCTGACTTCACAGAGCAATTTCCTGGACACCGGTACGTCGTGCGACAAGGTCTGAAAAAAGAGAGAAAAAGAAAGTGAATGTACCATAGTGAGTTAACGGCACGACCTCGCTCTGGGGCAAGCCACTCAGAACTTACTTACGAACACAAGAATTCCACATCTCAGCTCTTCTTAAATGTAATACTTCAGCTAAATATCAGGAGACTGAGTACGGTGTCATGAAAGTACTTCCAAGTCTCAAAAAATTATGTTAGAATTACGCCTATCTCATATTACAGCTGTGCACATACTAACAACCTTGCAGTGAAAATTCGCCGACATTTAATTTTTCGTTAATACAGAAGGAACGACTACTTCTCGTTGTAGCAGCCTGATGGAAAACTGTTCATAGCTAATCACTGCCTGCCTCAGTTGGATCGTAATGTGATTCCGTCTTTTGAATGTGATGCAGGGTACATATATGAGAATGGTGGCCTCTTAATGCTTTCTGTAACTGTTAGATTTTAATGCTCGTTGCAGAGCCTCCGGCACCCTCAGAAAGAGTAACAGGAGAGGAGAACGTCGAGCTGGCTGACCTTCAGAGCTTCTGCAACTACAGCGTGGAGGTGAGGGCGTTCACCAGCAAGGGCGACGGCGCCGGCAGCCGCCCGGTCTTCTGCAGGACGCTGGAGGACGGTGAGCGACCCAGCAGGTGGCGCCTCTAGCGGGCCGTTTCAAACACAGTGTGGCTGCTTTATTGGACAATTACAGAACAAAAAGCTTCCGATTCCATGGCGAATAGGAATGTGTTTATCAGTAAGCTTTTAGCACCCTACGACAGTGAATCAGCTGCCCATCACTGGTAACTACTGCACTTGATTGCTGTTGGAATTATACTGCAACAAACACCACGCGAAGGGTTGTGTTTGATTCACATTTCCCATGTCGGATTCCCAACCATTTCGCCATTACGAGCCAATACAATGCTCCTTATCTAAAAGAAAATGCAAGGACATCGAAAACTGAGTAAATCATTTCTTGTACAACCGATGCCCACTTTCTCTTTCGATAATATATTCCTTCCAAATTCCTAGTTTCACCAACTGATTATGAACATAAGTTTACACACAATTACTATATAAAACACTAATTTTTTTCGTAGTTGCGTAATAGATGCTATATTTGTGCAGTCCACATCACACTAGTCGGTGTTTATAATCCAGTCAGCAGACTGTTACGTATAGAAAAATTATATTTCAAAAATTGAATATTCTGATGGTAATTTATAAAGCACTATGGATCTTCCAGTTGGACTTTAAGATGTTTCTCTATAAATTTTGACTCAGTCATGTGGTGTCTATTATATATAATCGTTACACAGAATACATTTCTTGATGTTATATCTGATGCCGCATATTCAGTAAAATCGTTGTAGAAGGGGCAGTCAAATAAAAATGAGACAGATGGAATAAAAGTAAGTAAACTGTATTATTCCAGAAGTAATAGCCATAACTGTTACCACATTTGTCACACTGAGAGACAAGAAGGTCAGAGATTCCTTGAAAAAATTTGCCAATGTTGTTTCGGCTACGGTACAGAAATTTGGCTGGGGAGCCGTCACACAGAGTTTCAGGAAGAGCATAACGAAACAATTCACAAGAATGGGGGAAAGAAATACAGTAGAAGAAGAATTGGTAGCTTTGAGGGATGAAGAAGTGAAGGCAACAGAGGATCAAATAGATAAAAATACGAGGGCTAGTAGAAATCCTTGGGTAACAGAAGAAATATTGAATTTAATTGATGAAAGAAGAAAATATAAAAAAACAGTACATGAAGCAGGCAAAAAGGAATACAAACGTCTCAAAAATGAGATCGACAGGAAGTGCAAAATGGCTAAGCAGGGATGGCTAGAGGACAAATGTAAGGATGTAGAGGCTTATATCACTAGGGGTAAGATAGATACTGCCTACAGGAAAATTAAAGAGACCTTTGGAGAAAAGAGAACCACTTATATGAATATCAAGAGCTCAGATGGAAACCCAGTTCTAAGCAAAGAAAGGAAAGCAGAAAGGTGGAAGGAGTACATAGAGGGTGTATAAAAGGGCGATGTACTTGAGGAGAATATTATGGAAATGGAAGAGGATGTAGATGAAGATGAAATGGGAGATACGATACTGCGTGAAGAGTTCGACAGAGTACTGAAAGACCTGAGTCGAAACAAGGCCCCAGGAGTAGACAGCATTCCATTAGGACAGCCTTGGGAGAGCCAGTCCTGACAAATCTCTACCATCTGGTGAGCAAAATGTATGAGCCAGGCGAAATACCCTCAGACTTCAAGAAGAATACAATAATTCCAATCCCAAAGAAATCAGGTGTTGACGGATGTGAAAATTACCGAACTATCAGTTTAATAAGTGACGGCTGCAAAATACTAACACGAATTCCTTACAGACGAATGGAAAAACTGGTAGAGGCCAACCTCGGGGAAGATCAGTTTGGATTCCGCAGGAACATTGGAACACGTGAGGCAATACTGACCTTACGACTTATATTAGAAGAAAGATTAAGGAAAGGCAAACCTAGCATTTTTAGACTTAGGGAAAGCTTTTGACAATGTTGTCTGGAATACTCTCTTTGAAATTCTGAAGGTGGCAGGGGTAAAATACAGGGAGCGAAAGGCTATTTACAATTTGTACAGAAACCAGATGGCAGTTATAAGAGTCGAGGGGCATGAAGGGGAAGCAGTGGTTGGGAAGGGAGTGAGACAGGGTTGTAGCCTCTCCCCGATGTTATTCAATCTGTATATTGAGCAAGCAGTAAAGGAAACAAAAGAAAAATTTGGTGGAGGTATTAAAATCCATGGAGAAGAAATAAAAACTTTGAGGTTCGCCGATGATATTGTAATTCTGTCAAATACAGCAAAGGACTTGGAAGAGCAGTTGAGCGGAATGGACAGTGTCTTGAAAGGAGGATATAAGATGAACATCAACAAAAGCAAAACGAGGATAATGGAATGTAGTCGAGATAACTCGGGTGATGCTGAAGGAATTAGATTAGGAAATGTGACACTTAAAGTAGTAAAGGAGTTTTGCTATTTGGGGAGCAAAATAACTGATGATGGTCGAAGTAGAGAGGATATAAAATGTAGACTGGCAATGGCAAGGATAGCGTTTCTGATGAAGAGAAATTTGTTAACATCGAGTATAGATTTAAGTGTAAGGAAGTCGTTTCTGGAAGTATTTGTATGGAGTGTAGCCATGTATGGAAGTGAAACATGGACGATAAATAGTTTGGACAAGAAGAGAATAGAAGCTTTTGAAATGTGGTGGTACAGAAGAATGCTGAAGATTAGATGGGTAGATCACATAACTAATGAGGAGGTATTGAATGGGACTGGGGAGAAGAGGAGTTCGTGGCACAACTTGACTAGAAGAAGGGACATGTTCTGAGGCATCAAGGGATCACCAATTTAGTATTGGAGGGCAGCGTGGAGGGTAAAAATCGTAGAGGGAGACCAAGAGATGAATACACTAAGCGGATTCAGAAGGATGTAGGCTGCAGTACGCACTGGGAGATGAAGCAGCTTGCACAGGATAGAGTAGCATGGAGAGCTGCATCAAACCAGTCTCAGGACTGAAGACCACAACAACAACAACATTATTCAAAGTTATAACTGTTTTTATGGATCAGCAGCATGCTTCAGGTGATAATCGGTGAGACCTTCTCTTTATTAAAGTAAATGGTCGTAACTCCGTTGAAAGTCCCATTAAGAAGTATCCTTTATTTATTGGTAGTGACTGGTTGTGGATATAATGTCCATTTTCAAACCATGCATGCTCGTAAGTAGTTGAAATACACTGAAATACGCATTCTTGGAAACAGCCATAGTAGATAATCCGGAATGGCAATACAAATAGATCAACACTCAATAAACATACTATGCTAACAGTACAGAGAGAACTGAGTTGTTGTTATAATTATCGCATTAACAGAACAAATGTGAAGTACTGAGGCTGTTGATGTCCTTGTGAGAGCTAATGTCTCCTTTCTCGACTATTAAAACAATAGACGCCTGATGAAGAGCACGCCCCCAGCAAAACATTAGTGCATTTGTTTCAGACTGGCCAACAAAACAGACATAATTGCACTATAACCACACGAGCAGGACGAAGTGGTACCTACCGACGCTAAACGTAGCGCTATTGTAATACGTGACAGCTTGATGAGGTTTATCTTTCCAGCAAACATCTGCGCAGCACGATTAATAAAAAGTTTTCTGCTATCGTCTTATTCTACTTCGTCTACAAAGTTAATGACTAAAACTAAATGTAATCCGTTTTTCAGTTCCAGATGAGCCAGCTGACATCAAGGCACTTGTAATGGATTCAGAGACAATTCTGCTTTCGTGGAGACCACCAAAATATCCCAATGGAATACTTACGAAGTACAAAGTCTACATTAAATCGCTGGACGGATTTGGTTTGGTAGGTGCTGTTATTTTTGTTCTTGGATTTTTTAACCATACCCTCTCATACACACACACATAAACACACACACACACACACACACAGTTGAATATGTGTATCAAATGTTTTGATTATATGTTAATCATAACGCATCATCTGTATGCTCTTATATATGTATGTATGCGAAAAAGAAACGCTCTTCTGATTATATGTTTGTTGAACGTTAGAGAGTATGTAATTTCAGCACTTAAGCTCTCACATCGATCGTTGCAAATTTTGCAAAAATAAAAAAGAAACCTGTAGTGGACTGACAAGGCAGCCAGTCCACAGTGACGGGTAACCGAAAGGCACGCGTACACACACGCCGACTGGCGTTAAGTCTGAAACAGGATACGTGATGAAAGCTATAAAGAAAAGAACGGAGCTTCTCGTATACTTAACTTTAATTCATTGTGGTACATCGCTCTTGATAATACAAGTGAGACTCTCTCCAGATATGGTTAATGGCGCCTTGCTAGGTCGTAGCCATGGACTTAGCTGAAGGCTATTCTAACTGTCTCTCGGCAATTGAGAGAAAGGCTTCGTACGTGTAGTCGCTAGCAATGCTCTCTAGACCTGCCGTGTGGTGGCGCTCGGTCTGCGATCACACTGTGGCGACATGCGGGTCCGACATGTACTAATGGACCGCGGCCGATTTAAAGCTACCACCTAGCAAGTGTGGTGTCTAGTGGTGACACCACATTCCTCCCCCGCAAATCGGCGAACGGTCGTGTGATAAGGCTACCGCCCGCCGTGGGGAGGACCCCATGTTGACGTATGCGATGAGGTGGGGAGCCTAACAACAGGCGAGGCTGTGCCACCCGCACCCGGCCATTCGGTCCGAGGAGAGCTAGGAAACGCCTGAAAACCTAGTCCAGGGTGCACGTCAACATGTGGTGTATGCGCCCGTAATGAGACAGAAGGGGCCGAAGGGTCGACCTCCATTGCGTCGGGGTATCCGACGCGCGAAGACGCCATGTGGTCCAGAGCGGGCAAGAGTTCCATGGCGGAGGACAGCTGGTCACGGGAAGCGGACGGCGGCGCGTGACCCAGGGAGGCGCTTGGCGGCTGCAGCGAAGCGTCCACTACGGACGGCGCCGGCGGTGGCTACGGCGGATGCTGCGGCGGCGCGACGCCATGGGGCAAAATGGAAGGCATCGTCGGTAACACCTGGGGATGAGGCGAGCCAGTAGATGGGTCCCCAGGGCGCTGACCGGACGGCACCGTCGCTGAAAGCAGACGGGGAGCGGCAGAACCCAGGCGACGACAGAGGCGCAGCTGATTGAGATGCCGACGCACCTCACCAGAGGCCCCCAAAACCAAATACAACGCGGGGCCGAGGCAGCGAAGAATGCGCCCTGCGAGCCAACGCCATGAACCGCGATAGTTGCGATAGAATACAACGTCGCCTGGAGCAAAAGCAGGAGTCTGCCGCTGCACAGGAACCTGATGCGGCGGATGCAGCAAAGACATCAAGGTTCGATGAGGACGACCGTGGAGCAACTCAGCCGGCGAGCGACCATCGCGGGGCTGAGAGCGATACGAGGACAAAAAGAGCAATAACGCGTCCTCCCGAGAATGCGACTCTTTCAACTTCAACATCTGTGACTTGAAAGTCCAGACCAATCGTTCAGCGGCACCGTTTGACTGAGGCGAAAACGGCGCGGATGTCAGATGTTGAATACCATTGGCCTTGCAGAATGACTGAAATTCGGCAGACATGAATTGTGGGCCATTGTCGGTAACAATAGTCTGTGGAAGACCTTCAATGCAAAAGATAGCGGACAACGCTTGGATGGTGGCAGATGACGTCGTGGAAGACATCCGGACAACAAATGGAAAATTACTGAAGGAATCGACAACAACCAACCATCGAGCATTCCAGAATGGACCAGCAAAATCGATATGTAAGCGTTGCCAAGGGGAAGTGGCTTTCGGCCATGCAAAGAATTTCTGCGGCGGCGCGGATTGTTGTTCGGCACACGCCATGCAAGAAGAGCACATATTCGTAATCGCAGCATCGATGCCGAACCAAGTACAGTGCTGACGAGCAAGTTGTTTCGTACGCACTATACCCCAATGTCCTTGGTGGAGAAGCTTTAAGACAGAGGACTGTAATGAACGTGGGACCACGACCCTAGACTGATCATTATCAGAACGCAACAACAAAACACCACATTGTACAAAAAGTCTCTCCTTGTGAGCAAAAAAATCGGCGAACCAACGTATCCTCGATCCGCGACTTCGACAAGGGCCATTGCGTAGCAACAAAACGCAAAACGGTAGCAAGGACAGGGTCAGCAGCTGTGGCTGTAGCTACACGACGAAAATCAATCGGAAACGAGTCGACCACATCATCGGTTTCCGAATCAATGAACATGCAAGCAAGTTCGGAAGAATCGAATGCTTTATCCGCAGCAACAGGCAAACGGGACAACGCATCAGCGTTTCCGTGCTTAGCAGTGGACCGATACAAGATATCGTAGCGGTACTGTGAGAGGAAAATAGACCAGCGAATGTATTTCTGCGCTGTACATGGAGGTACAGGCTTGTGCGGATGAAAAAGCGATGTCAAAGGTTTGTGGTCTGTGATGATGGTAAAGTGACGACCATACAAGAAATCGTGAAACTTTGTAACACCAAACACGAGAGCCAAAGCTTCTTTCTCTATTTGTGAATAATTGCGTTGTGTAGACGAGAGCAATTTTGACGCAAAGGCAATAGGGCGATCATGCGATCCATCTTTGTGCGCAAGCACAGCACCGATCCCGAAATCCGATGCATCTGCCATCAACAAAAGGGGTTTCTGGGGATCGAATGGCGTAAGGCAAGTATTTGAAAGCAACGCCGATTTCAACAGGCGAAAGGCGCGTTCGCATTCCGCCGACCAGGCGAACGGAACACCTTTACGGCGTAAGCGATGAAGCGGAGCTGAAATGGAAGAAGCGCGTGGCACAAATTTATGATAATAGTTAATTTTTCCCAACACACTCTGTAGCTGCTTCACATTCTGTGGCGAAGGCAAGTCCTGTATGGCACGGAGGTGCTCTGGACTCGGATGTATGCCTTGGGCATTGAGTACATGACCCAAATATGGTAAGTCAGGAGCAAAAAACACACATTTGTCCTTCCTCAAGCGAAGACCATGTTGCCGCAATACCTGAAATAATGTGCGGAGGGTGGCTAAATGTTCGGCTGCTGTCTTTCCGAGATCACAATATCGTCCAGATAGTTCGCAGCAGTAGGGACCGACGCACAAACAGTTTGTAAATATTGCTGAAACAATGCAGGGGCGGATGCACACCCGAATGGCAGTCTTTTGAATCGGTACAATCCAAGATGCATGTTAACCACCAAGACGCGCTGGGATTCTTCGTCCACAGGTATTTGCAAGTACGCATCTGCTAGGTCCAACTTTGAAAAATATTTTCCCGGGCACAGTTTGTCAAAAAGAACTTCCGGGCGGGGCAAAGGAAAAGTAGCAGTCACAAGTTGTGGATTCACAGTTGCCTTGAAGTCCACGCAAAGTCTCAATTTTCCGGAAGGTTTTTTTCAAAATAACTAAGGGTGAGGCCCAGAGAGAAGCCTGCACACGTTCAATGACACCTGGTGATTCTAAATCGTTTAATGTTCTTGCGACCTCATCACGCAATGCGTGGGGAACATTGCGCGCTCTGAAAAATTTCGGTTGCGCGTTCACTTTGAGTTCCAAATGTGCTTCATAGGTCTTAGCGCAACCAAGGCCCGGTGCAAAAATGTCTGCAAATTCCTCAGATAGACGAGAAACACTGGCTGAAGGCACAGTCTGGTTCACTGATAGGACCTGATTGACGATAGACAAGTTAAAAAATTGAAATAAATCTAAACCAAACAAGTTCACTGCCGAATAAGAACGAAGGACGTAAAATGACACAAGTTTTGTTTGTCCCTTGTATGTTGCAAGAAGGCTGCACTGTCCCAACATAGGGATATTCTGTCCTGAATAACTAGTGAGCTGAACATTTGCGGCACGCAACGGAGGTGCGCCCAGTTGTATGTACGTGGCGTGATTGAGCAATGAAACTGCAGCTCCGGTATCGAGCTGGAACAGTATCACTTGTCCGGCAAAGTCCAAATCTACAAAAAGTTTATTGTCCTGCTGACGACAAGAGCGACTGTCTCGTGCAATTTGAACTGATACAGGTACAGAAGCACTTGCCACTTGACGAGATTTCCGGCGACGTCGACGCACACGTTTTGTGGGACGAACACAGTCACTGTGAGCGAGAGGAACACTGGGCGCAGTGGCACTAACTACATGAATGTCCATGGGCGAAGGTTCCCGAGCCTGTGTGTCCTTGATTCGATTCCGGCGCGAAGCAAAGGGCCTGGAATGGTTGTGAGTGTCCGATCTAAGCTTTTTCTGGCAAACACTTTGAACATGCCCTTTCTTATTACAGAAAAAGCAAATAGCTTGGCGTGAGGGGCAATTCTCACGCGAATGTCTAGTTGCACACCGCGGGCATGATTTCACTGCATTTGCTTGCTTTCGTGGGACACGTGGTGGTGCGGACGTGCGCGAAGGGTGTTTACAGGTCCGCGCAGCACGCCCGGCAGGCCAGTTAATGCGACACACTGCTGGCGAAGTTTCAAACGATTCCTGAGCAAAGTCAAGTGTGTCTTGCCTATCCAATATGTCTATCACTTGTTGAAGGGAGGGATTGACGAGTTTCAAAATCGGTTCCCTTATGCGAAGATCAGAAACGTTCTGTGCAATTGCATCACGCACCATAGTATCTGAATAAGGGAGTCCACATTCACATTCAAACGCACAATCCCTAGTAAGTCCTTGCAATGTTGCAACCCACTCCCGATTAGTTTGACCGGCCGTTCGTTTTGTATGAAAGAACGCATACCTTTGTGCAACGACATTTACTGTTTCCTTGAAATAGGCATCTAAAGCAGACAAAATTTCTTCGTATGACAGAGTTTCTACGTCGCGTCGGGGAAACAATTTCACTATCACACGGTAGGTGGACACACCTACACATGAAAGCAAAAACGGCTGCCGCTCATTACCTTGAATTCTGTAGGCGGCGAGATGAAATCCAAATTGTCGTGACCATTCCGTCCAGCTTTCGTCGTCTGGACGAAAAGCACGGAACGGCGGTGCAACTGCGGGTTGTGGCTGCGGTAGCGATGAAGCGGCGGCGGCCGCATCGTTGTGCAACGCACGTTGACCCTGGACGAGCTGTCCAAGGGCATCCAATAACGCCTGCGTCTGCTGATTCTGCAAGCGATAAAATTCGGACAGTACATCTGGAGAATGAGGCGAAGCCATGAAACAAATAATTTAAGCAAGGAGAAAGAATACGTTTACTCTCGTCGCCAATGTAGTGGACTGACAATGCAGCCAGTCCACAGTGACGGGTAACCGAAAGGCACGCGTACACACACGCCGACTGGCGTTAAGTCTGAAACAGGATACGTGATGAAAGCTATAAAGAAAAGAACGGAGCTTCTCGTATACTTAACTTTAATTCATTGTGGTACATCGCTCTTGATAATACAAGTGAGACTCTCTCCAGATATGGTTAATGGCGCCTTGCTAGGTCGTAGCCATGGACTTAGCTGAAGGCTATTCTAACTGTCTCTCGGCAATTGAGAGAAAGGCTTCGTACGTGTAGTCGCTAGCAACGTCGTCCGTACAACTGGGCCGAGTGCTCGTACGTCTCTCTAGACCTGCCGTGTGGTGGCGCTCGGTCTGCGATCACACTGTGGCGACACGCGGGTCCGACATGTACTAATGGACCGCGGCCGATTTAAAGCTACCACCTAGCAAGTGTGGTGTCTAGCGGTGACACCACAAAAACTTTCCTAGCAAAGATGTCACCCTTTTACGCCAACGCTCCACCAATTCATTTGCAGGGGATACGCTGGATATAAGTTACTTATTGAGAAGGAACTGGTAGGAAACGGTGTAATGCTTGCTCTCACTACGTCACAGTCTTCACTGTTCGACTGAGGGTTTGAGATTAGAGCTAATGGAAGCTCTTCAGAGATCACCAGAGCCAATGTCTTCTGTAGTGCCACAGTGAGTAATAGAGATACAGAAAAAAAATTGTCTTTTACTGCAGCAATGCATCCCACAATGCCCAACGAAACGGTCTGAAGAACATTTTATATGTATGTCATCATCATACCTCGGCTAACATATGAGCAGTAAATGCCTTGTACCCACACTGCGCAACACAGTTGAAAGATCACTTCTTCGAAACGTCGTAATTGTTTCCCATTGTGACGCAGAACTTTAACATTTGATTCAAGGTTGTCTAAAACCTGTATCTATAACGGTGCAAAACCACGATGCTGTGTAACGTAACTATCGGGTTAGGTGACGCTTCAGACAGCAAAGTGTCAACACATGCGAAAAAGAGGCCAGAGATCGGAAGTGCACGTGAGATGGAAGGTGGATTAATGATGCCACACCGGCACAAAATTTCACCATAATTCTGTCGGACGACGTGTTACATAATGGGAAGGTCGTCACAGCCCCTCTTACCCGCATTTCACTCCTTCTTTCAACGCGTCTGCGATGGAGATCAGAACGGCGATGCCCAGAGTTGAAACCACGCGGGTTTCTTATGGGTGGTTAAGAAAAACATATCAGACACAGCGCTACCCAGAAGGAACACGAAAACCCCTGATAATATAAAGGGCGTCAATGAAACTTGAGCGTTCATTTCCACACATTTCATGGTCGAAAACGACAGTTCGAAGTACTATGAGTAACTGGATGACGTCTGTGATAACATTTCATACTGCTGACATCCCACATAAAATTCAACCATTCTCTAAGGACATGATTGTCCCGCAGTCCCACTGAACGTTATCGCGCCTCTATGGAGTGCAGTGTGACTTCAGTTTTTCGTGCAGGGTGGAACCATTGTGGACAGTTTAAAAACACTCAACGAAATTGCCCCCTCCCCCCCCCCCCCCGCAACAGTTTGGCAACTCCATAAGTGCCAGCCACCTGTCTTTGTTGAGCACTTTAATAATATATCTGTGCCGGCCGCGGTGGTCTAGCGGTTCTGGCGCTGCAGTCCGGAACCGCGGGACTGCTACGGTCGCAGGTTCGAATCCTGCGTCGGGCATGGGTGTGTGTGATGTCCTTAGGTTAGTTAGGTTTAAGTAGTTCTAAGTTCTAGGGGACTTATGACCTAAGATGTTGAGTCCCATAGTGCTCAGAGCCAATAATATATCTGTACAGACACTTCGACACCCCTTCAGGTAACTACAATCCGGTGGTGGAATAGCGTCTGCGTATGAGGCATACAGAATATAAGGGACATCGAAGTGGTTGTCGGCCATCATGCACCAGAGCAACAGTGGAGCGACACTTCGTTGAATGGACGTCGACATGAATTTTTACGTAGTCAATAAAGGTGTGTTGGTCACAACGAAGTCGTTGCCAAACTTGGAGGGAGTTCTTAGGGGATCCACCTCTTGTGATCATGCCACACAAGGGCGCGAGAAATGAGAGCTAAAAAGTGGAAACACTCTTTGTTGCTTTGGTTTAGATTCGAATTTCGTCGAATGGTTTCGAATGTTCCCTGGTGGCTCTGCCCTATATACTAGAGGAAAAAAACTGCAATCGCGCTAAATTCCAAAGGTCATATACCGTTAGTAGGTGATGAAGAACGTTGTCATATTGCTCATCATGGTGTGAACTATCGTTTTTAACCGCGAAATTTGTGAGAATCAACGCTTCGAGGGAAGCTGTGGTTCCATTTACGTCCCTTATAGCACCTCCTGACACCTTTTCGTGTATATTCTGAGCAGCGGAGTCTCTGGAATGTTCTCCCCGATCACACATGAGAAAACTGCGTGATTTCAACGCTCGAAATCTCAGATCTGATTGGCATCCCAGAGACGTCAAACAATGAAATGTATGTAAGAGGGAGTGTGAGGACCTCCCCATCGTGTGACGCGTCTGCGGCGGCCTTGGGCATGATTGTGGTGAAATTTTGTGCCAGCGTCACATAATTAATGTTGTATCGTTCTTTTGATACAGAAAGACATTTTATTCGTCGCCACCATCAACTACTTACAGTGTGCTGACGGAAACACTGTGAAAGGAGAACGACGAGAGCACTAAAACACTGTTAACGATTAGTGTCAACAACACACATATTAATGGACGAATACTTAAGTTTGTACACATCGGTTCAGGCAACAGATCCTGAAGTTCAATTACTTTTCCACAAGCTAAGGCTGGATAATAAACAGTCCTTCTCCCACTAGAATGTTCACTGAAGACGGGCTGGTGCGGACTCCCTTGAGACGGGGGATGCGGCGCGAAGTACACAAGTAGAGGGCGGTATTCCCGGCAGTCGAGCTGGCTTGGGGACTGCCCACTGTGCTGTGGCGCCGGTGGTCGTCACTTGTCTGGCGGCGCCACCGCTGCGAATTCTTGGCGCGGCAATGCCTGGATTGTACACCGTCTCTGGAGTGCGTTGTCGACCTATCGAGGCGTATGGTGCTGCCTGGTGGTACGCGCTGTGCTTACCACACCACAAGTAACCTCTCTTACATGAACTTCTGAGCGCCACGCTTTTGCAGCATCGCAGGAAAAGGTTGTAAGCACCTTGAAGCGAAATTTCAAACTTCTGCGTCTCAATGAAAGACAATTGCGGCGTTTCGAAAAAGTTACCTTTTCATTGCGTTGCGCAGTGTAGTAATAGGGATACATAAATGATTCAAACATTGTTTGAGTGTTCTCCTTGCTGTGACACACTTTCCATCTCCCCACCCGCCTGGGACGAAATTTGTGTACGCCTTCTGTCTGCGTCTAACATTATCCGATGTGGAAGTGTGAGAACGTTTACGAGATGTTTGCAGGTCGTGTAACTAGGGCGATACGTGGATACCAGTCTGACAGTCACCTAGTTCAGTTTGGGAAACCGCGTGAAGCCACATCCAAGTTATCCGACCCACCGACGCCTCGTCGCTAATCCGCCGGCTGGTTCCGATCCACGGCCGGCGCGCCTCCCCGAATTCCGGAAGCAGCGTACTAACGCACTCGACTCTCCAGCGGGTAAAATTACGTAGAAAATTTGAAAAAGTATATAAGATGTAACTTCATATGTCATAAAACATATTCCTTCCAAAGCTTACAGCTGTGTCAATAATGATTTACACGTATAATAAAACACAACATCAGTTACTATTCTTCAAGTGTAGCAAGAAGCGTTTCAAGGAGTAATACTGGTTTTTACTTCTAAACTGAAATGAATTGGTGAAATGTGTCGTGCTGCACATGCAGTATTTTATTCGTTAAATCGTTATTATAAAATTTGACCTTCCATAACCCAAAACTGAATTCTGTCACTTCTCTCTGTCCTCGTTCTGTACATCTCTCCACTAGAGTTGTGCTACTGTATCATGAGTATACAGTTAAGTATGTTTCCCAATGACTTCCACAAATCTCTTTTTTTTTAATCAACAGACAGTCCACCGCTTTGACACTGCCGTTCACCTTTTCCCATCTTCTGCTAATGCAGAGGTTCCCAACCTGGGAGTAATTACCTCCTGAGGGTAAACTGAAATTTTCTGAGGTCTAAACACTAGACGATTCCACTCTGTTTCAGTCACGAAATTAAGTTATTTTCAAGAGATTTTTACTATTATCACAATTTTGTATGATTCTAATACTAATTATATAAGTTATCAATAATTACTTTTTCTCAATTAATAACATTAATCTGGTGGAGGTTACAACTTCCTCACATAGTCCATCCGCTACATACATTTGACATTTGTTGTGATTTGTCCCCTACATTGTTGATGATAAAAGTCAAACTCACATTTAACAAATGCTAAATATCTCAAGAAAGTGTCTTCTCTAGGTTGTGCAGTCTTCCAGAAGTTGTTTCATCACTCGTTTCGAAACAGATAAATGAATCGATTGACAGCACAGCAGTAACTACATAAAGCTGTACACAGTATTATTATTAGGAGACTTGTTAGACGTAAAGCATTGACAGCCTGAAGTCGTCCAATCTGCATCAGTTCAGAAGTAAGGATTCCAGCAATCATTTGATTCACAAACAGTTAGCACGAGGCACACATCTGAACTTATTTGATTTTAAAAGGGGTTGCAGTGCCCAGGTCATGCAAGTGCCACAATGAAGAGAGGTAATGCAAGGTAAATATGTTTCGTAGCTAGTATCTACCATCACTATGGATACTTAGCTTTATTATCTGAGAAGTGAGAAGGAGTTGTGGGTAGCACTTGCGATGCACCACGAATTTTTCACATTCATTCCCACCCCACCCCCGCACACACCCACCCACACACACACACACACACACACACACACACACACACACACACACACACACACACACACACACACACATACGCACACACAAATTAAATATCATTCATCAGCCAACATTTTAAAAATAAGTGTTCCAAGAAAAAACGTTCATTCTACATTTTAACTAAGTGCTAAAGTTGGTGATAATGTGGAGGAGTGGGAGGGAGGGGGGACAGATGGCAGGGTGGGAGGTAGGGGGTTACTAGCTAATGTGTGATTGCACTCAGAGGTAATAGACTACGAAAGGTTGGGAACCACTGTGCTAATGTCTTCATCTCTTCCGAAATACTACACTCAGCATCTCCTCTTGTCTGACGCTTGTCGGCTGCTTTTGCACTGCGCAAACGCGACTTCTTTGGAGTCAGTATGAATGTAGCTAGGCATCTGCCGTTGCTTCCTGCAAAAAGTACAGTTTAGCGGCCATGGTAACTGGTTTAGCTTCGCCGGCACCGTGTCACAGCATTCCAGACAGGTGAGCTGGAAAGCACTGCCCCACCGCTCGTCACCATTTCCACTCCTTTCGACCACATAAGATCCATCGTACGTAATTACGATGCTGTTGTTTTGTACGCCTTATTTACGTTTTAGTACCTGTTTAAGTGTTTCTTTTGACGCATCACGGGAGGCCGCCGCCCACACTGAGTAACTTGCTACCACTACCCTGTTTCGGCATGACACACAAAACGGAAAGAACACTATATCCATTGCCTAAAGTGAATCTGATGATACGCAAATGTTGCCGACAGAAATCGAAGCCTTCCTTTAAATGGATACAATCAAACTAAGTGTATGGGGGAGACAGCATACGCCTGTGTATCACCTATACTTGGAATCACTCACTCATTGTTGTTGTTGTGGTCTTCAGTCCAGAGACTGGTTTAATGGAGCTCTCCATGCTACTCTATCCTGTGCAAGCTTCTTCATCTCCGAGTAACTACTGCAACCTACATCCTTCTGAATCTATTTAATACATTCATCTCTTGGTCTACCTCCATGATTCCCTCCAATACTAAATTGGTGATCCCTTGATGCCTCAGAACGTGTCCTACCGACTTCTTTTAGACAGATTGTGCCACAATTTCCTATTCTCCCCGACTCTATTCAGTACCACCTCATTAATTACGTGGTCTACCCATCCAATCCTCAGCATTCTTCTGCAGTACCACATTTCGAAAGCTTCTGTTCTCTGCTTGTCTAAACTATTTATCGTCCATGTTTCACATCCATACATGGCTACACTCCATACAAATACTTTCAGAAAAGACTTCGTGACACTTAAATGTATACTCAGTGTTAACAAATTTCTCTTCTTCAGAAATGCTTTCCTTGCCATAGCCAGTCTTCTTTTTATATCCAACTTCGACCATTATCAGCTACTTTGCTCCCAAATAGCAAAACTCCTCTACTACTTTAAGTGTCTCATTTCCTAATCTAATTCCCTGGATAGATTTCGTGGAAAGTAAAGAAAGAACAAAGGAAGTGAGTCATAGTCCAGGTGAGTGCTTTAATTGAACAGTACTGAATTCTCATTTGGGATGACAGAGGTTCAAATCTCCGTAGGGTCAATCCAGAATTAGGCTCTCTGAGAATTCGTTAAATGTTTTAATGCGAATATCAGTATGGTATTCCACCGATGAATTCCTTTCGCACCATTCTTACGTGCGAACTTCTCTTCTGTCTTTAATAATTCGTCGTTAAGCCTTTTCTGCATTCTTCAATTCCTTCCTTTTTTACGTAAGAAGCAAAAACTATCACACCGCGAGCAAACATGAGGGAGCAGTAAACGAAATATCCTGCGTTTTAAAAGATTGTATGCCACAAACGACAATGAAGGAATTACACTTTTCTAATTGGTCCTCCTGGTAACACACCCTGCGAAATATTACGGATCGAGTTTTCGTAAAGCCATTAAGAACATAACGTAAATGTATTGCTTTTAATGGAAACAAAGAGATCAAAACTCTCTGATATTGTCCACATTGGTATCAGCGACCATGTGGCAGTTATGGCAACAATGTTCACCAGTCTACAAAGTGGAAGTAAGATAAGCATAATGATTTGCATGTTAACTAAACTAGAGAATGACGTAGTCATGCAATATCTGAAGGACGTATTCGAGATATTTAGCTCTGGGCAGAAGGGAGTCTCAAGTTCATTTAATGCTTTTAGATTTCCAGAAGGCTTCTGACACCATTCTGCAGTTGATTTCCAGAAGGCATTTGACATCAATCTTCTCGAGCGGGTTTTCATCAAACAGCTTGCCCACTGTGTATCATCTCTGCTTTGCGACGTTGTGAGTTCCTATAATAAATGACATAGACCGTAACAATTGATGGGAAGTGATCTACTGAAGAGGAAGTTATAACTAGAGTTCCCCAACGAAGCGTTATCGGCGATCTGCTGCTCTTAACCTATATAAATGATCCAAAACAGTGTTTCCCAACTGGTGTGACATGACACACTGGTATACCACTACGAAGTGGTGTTACGCAAACATTTACATACTCCCTTTCTCAAAAAAGTTCCAGGACAGGTTAAAAAAATAGAAAGTTTCCCTTACCAAGTAATGATCCCAGCTCCTATCGAAGTAGTCCCCTTGGCTATTTATACCACAGTTACCATAGTTGTCCGCAGCTCGTGGTCGTGCGGTAGCGTTCTCGCTTCCCGCGCCAGGGTTCCCGGGTTGGATTCCCGGCGGGGTCAGGGATTTTCTCTGCCTCGTGATGACTGGGTGTTGTGTGATATCCTTAGGTTAGTTAGGTTTAAGTAGTTCTAAGTTCTAGAGTACTGATGACCATAGATGTTAAGTCCCATAGCGCTCAGAGCCATTTGAACCATTTTTACCATAGTTGCCAATGTTTCTAGAGATCTTGGAAGCAAGCAGGAAAATTTTCTCCTGCGATGCTTGTAATCTCATTTGTCACAGCCCGTTGGATGTTTGCGAAATCTTGATGAAGCTTACCTTTCAGTCGCTTTCTCACTCACGGAAACAAGAAAAAATCGCAAGGCGCGGGGTCGGGCGAACATGACAAATGTGGGACGGCAATAAGAGAGTCTGGCCAGATGCTCGGTAACAGATAAAGTAGCATGGGATTTTGTATTGTCATACAGTAAGAACTAGTCCTGAGAATGCCAAATCATGGGGGCGACTTCCGAAACGTTTGAAGACTTCGGTGTACGTAGTTTGGTTCAGTATTTGACCTGGAGAAACACAGTCTTGGTGAACTGATCCTTTACAATCAAAGAATGCGATCAGTATTGTCGTTTGACCTTTCTTGAGGCTGGGGGTCCAGAGTCCGCCATTCAGCACTTTGACGTTTCGTGTGAGGGTCATACTCGTTGCACCAACTTTCATTCCTTGCAGTAATGTAGGATCACGTCTAGCTCTATCCAGTAGTTCAGCAGAAATTCTTCGTCCTTCCTGCTTCCGTGCGTGTGTTAGTGTGTGAGGGACGAGTTTTGTAGTAAGTTTCCGTTTCCCTAAATCTTCGCGTAAAATATTACGACACACATCACAATTCAAATTAGTGTCTTCTGATATCGCATTCCAGTTACATGACTGCATTCTTGCAATAACTGCCTTACAGGCCCCCCTTTTTCATCAGCATGTGCTGTAGACGGGCGACCAGCTCTGGGATCGCCTGGCTCTGAATCTCTGCCTTCACAATAACTTTCGGACCATACGAAAACACGGCTCCTTGAAAGTGCCTTGCCTGCGTGTTCACGCTTAGCCATTATTCACGTTTCAGTAGGAGTTTTCCCAAGCTTAGCGCAGAACTTAATGTTCACTCTTTGCTTAGAATTAGCATCCTATGTGTTACCGTAACTCATGTCCCAAGAATCCAAACAGTAAGTTGCTCAGCACAGCTCTGCCACCTATTGAGTTTGCACGGAAACATAGCCAAGGTCATTTCAGGACGCACACATACTAGGTATCATAAAAACATTTGTTCCTGTTTAATATTGCAAACTCAGAAATAAAAAAAAATTAAAAAAAAGCTGTCCTGGAAATTTTCTGACAAAGGAAGTACTATAGCAAGACATTAAAGCAATTCGATTTTAGACCTCCCACGAATTTTTATGTTTTTCAAGAAATTAAATATCGTGGATCAGACTTAAGTCTTGATGGAGGAATGAAGCCATACTCACAATCAATAAAAATATGACTCTAAAAATACTGATATGCTGCTGCAATGAAGGGGATCCAGACAGCAAGAAATCCTTTATTATGCTGAGGCGTTTCGAGCAAAGCCCATCATGAGAGCTCTTGGTAAAAACTACAAAAACCACCAAAAATGATAGTACATAGAGTGACACAGCATTTTAACTTGTTGAACTTCTTTTACACGGGGTGACACGTATTTCCTTTTGTTTGGCTGCTCTGTTCGTTTTCAACAATTTGAAATGCTATGTCACTGTATGTACTATTATTTGTATTGTTTTTTTTTTCAATATTTAGTAGGCACTTTGATTATGGTCTTTACCCGAAACGCGGCAGCACAATAAAGGATTTACAAGTATGTGGATTTTCTTCATTTCAGCAAAGCTATCAGCATTTCTAAAGTCATATTTACCGGGTGGTTATAATTAAACTTTCCGTTCCTAACACGTTATAACACGGAATTTAATTACCGCACAAATAACAAACTTGGTAGCATTAATGTCCAGAGTATGGGGTGCTTGATTTCCATGCATCACAGCGCCACCGTCCAGTTCCAACTACGGCCACCAGCTGCCGCGATCAGTCATTGTGATCACAGTCTCCCACACCTGACCAGTCACAGTGGACTTGTCGACGTGTCAACATGAGCTCGGACAAAAGGAGGAGATCGTTATTGGTGAAGCTCTAGTGTCAAAACAACAGTGATGCTGCACCTGCACTTCGAGAATATCGCCGGCTGAGAGGATTACGGAAGCGTCCTCTTTATCTATCTTCTGTGCGGAGCATGATGAAGAAGTTCGAATAACCAAGAGAACTCGGCGTCGCTGCGCGAAGAGGCCGACGACCGCTTGCACTGAAACAGCTGTTGCTATGGCAGACAATGCTGCGCGCAATTCCCAGTCGTCAGGCAGTGTGTGTGCTGTGTCACGACAGTTGAACATGCCCTGGTCCACTGTATGCAATGTGCTTCGAAACATTCTCAAATTGTTTCCGTACACAGTCCATATCGTACAGCGACTTGCACCACAGGATGCACAACGACGTGTTGACTTTGCCCTCCATTTTCTCGCAAGGACTGATGTTGACGAGGGCTGGCTCTGGACCATGCTATGGATAGAAGAAGTTTATCTTTCTCTGACGAGTGACGTAAACACTCAGAACTGTCAAGTGTGGGGATCTTCACCTCCACTCACTGTGGATGAAGTTCCTCTGTACGAGGAATGTGTCACAGTATGGCGTGGCTTCACGGCTACGTTCATCATTGGCCCATTCTTCTTTGAACAGGCTGGAGCTCAAGGACCAAAGACGTGCAGTGTGAGTGGCCAGCATTACTGCGATATGCTTCGCCGGCATGTCATACCCGCCCTACAAGAGAGAGAAGCATTGAAATCAACAGATTTCATACAAGTTGGGGCTCGACCGCACATCGCTCGTGAAGTTCAAGTGCTTCCCCGAAATATACTTGGAAACGATCGAATTATCAGCCGATCGTTTCCAAATGCTTGTCGCCACGATCACCTGATCTCACTCCCTGTAATTTCTGGTTCTACATCTACATCTACATCCATACTCCGCAAGCCACCTGACGGTGTGTGGCGGAGGGTACCTTGAGTACCTCTATCGGTTCTCCCTTCTATACCAGTCTCGTATTGTTCGTGGAAAGAAGGATTGTCGGTATGCTTCTGTGTGGGCTCTAATCTCTCTGATTTTATCCTCATGGTCTCTTCGCGAGATATACGTAGGAGGGAGCAATATACTGCTTGACTCTTCGGTGAAGGTATGTTCTCGAAACTTTAACAAAAGCCCGTACCGAGCTACTGAGCGTCTCTCCCGCATAGTCTTCCACTGGAGTTTATCTATCATCTCCGTAACGCTTTCGCGATTACTAAATGATCCTGTAACGAAGCGCGCTGCTCTCCGTTGGATCTTCTCTATGTCTTCTATCAATCCTATCTGGTACGGATCCCACACTGCTGAGCAGTATTCAAGCACTGAGCGAACAAGTGTACTGTAACCTACTTCCTTTGTTTTCGGATTGCATTTCCTTAGGATTCTTCCAATGAATCTCAGTCTGGCATCTGCTTTACCGACGATCAACTTTATATGATCATTCCATTTTAAATCACTCCTAATGCGTACTCCCAGATAATTTATGGAATTAACTGCTTCCAGTTGCTGACCTGCTATTTTGTAGCTAAATGATAAGGGATCTATCTTTCTATGTATTCGCAGCACATTTCACTTGTCTACATTGAGATTCAATTGCCATTCCCTGCACCATGCGTCAATTCGCTGCAGATCCTCCTGCATTTCAGTACAATTTTCCATTGTTACAACCTCTCGATATACTACAGAATCATCCGCAAAACGCCTCAGTGAACTTCCGATGTCATCTGCAAGGTCATTTATGTATATAGTGAACAGCAACGGTCCTACGACACTCCCCTGCGGCACACCTGAAATCACTCTTACTTCGGAAGACTTCTCTCCATTGAGAATGACATGCCGCCTTCTGTTATCTAGGAACTCTTCAATCCAATCTCGCAATTGGTCTGATAGTCCATATGCTCTTACTTTTTTCATTAAACGACTGTGGGGGTATCGAACGCCTTGCGGAAGTCAAGAAACACGGCATCTACCTGTGAACCCGTGTCTATGGCCCTCTGAGTCTAGTGGACGAATAGCGCGATCTGGGTTTCACACGACCGCTTGGGGCTACCTGAAGGTTATGATTCACTAGAGGAACATCACCTATGCTGATCTGAACCGCAGCATATCAAGAGGTGTAGCCAGCATACCTGCGGACATGCTTCGTCCTGCTGTGCAGAATGCAATCCTGGGCATTCAGATTCTCCTGGACACTGATAGGCGCCATATTGTTGAGCCCCTTTTGTAATAGTAATGGTACCGGCACATAATGGTATGGCATACCGTAGCAGCACATTTAAAGTGTTTCAACTGAATTGATTCTTCATTATTTCTCTTCCCAACGTCCATGAAATTAATGTTACCAAGTTTGGTGCTCGTACAGTAACTAATTTCCCTGTTATAAGGTGTGAAATAGGGATAGTTTAACTATAACCACCCGGTATATGAATTGAAATTAAATATAATTTATTTCATTCGGTTTTAAGTATGAAGATGCTTGTATATTCATTAATTACTGGACACAAGCTGATAACTCTTCGATTTTCATAAAAATTAAACGTAATTTGTTTACTCAGTATTGTTGTTATACTTTCCCTCTCTAAGGTTAATTGCATTCTCGTCTGTACCACTGCACCGACTATGTCGCTAGGGTAAGAATATGTTGTAACACTGTATCTTTTGTGCCCAGCTGGCTGTACGTTCTTTTCCCGAAAATTCCAGGTATTAGCAAAAATGTCCCTGTCTTATTGTTATTATTGCCTTGTTTCGATATTCATTGCAGTTTCTAGCCGCTGCTTAAGCCTGATTGCTTTCTCCTTTCGCCGCCAAAGGACCTGCACATTGTCAGTCAACACTATAGTATTTCAGTTCAACAATATTGTTGCCATTACATCCTGGACTTTCCATTGTTTGAGTATTACAGTTCAGTTTTAACAAAGGTGTGCTCCGCAGCTGTGCAAATACTGTGATCGCTGCAGCAGTATTTTCTAGTACAGGTGCAATGACAGAATCATGAACCATGTAAGTATGAATATTAGTAGTACGTCTTGTAACTTACTGGAGACATACAGTGCAAGTAGCTATCGTCAGTCCATCAAAGGGTCATATGCGTTGAGAAACTGCTGATTTCGCTTTCACTGATTGCGAATTGGAAGCAAAAAGCAACGCAGTTACGTATCATCTGTTAGCAAACAGCCCCAAATGCCGTAGACAGAGGCCCTCAAACGTCAAGGTGGGTTCCAGGCAGAAGCCTTGCACAAACAACAACATTTAGTAGACACTGCATAAGTGAGCATTTATTCAGTCAAGCTGCACGCTAAGAAGGACATGCAAATATTGTCTTTGTGTACCTCTGGACTAGGGTTACTGGCTTCCATCGTGCATTTGTCTACATGTATCTGTGTCTGTAAGTCAGTTCCATCGTCACTAGTACTTGAACCTAACGGTTAGATTAGAACAATAGAATGTGATACTTACAAGCTAGTGGTCTGTAGAACCGTACGTTATTTTGTATACTCGAATCTTAATGCATTTATAGGGCCAGGTGGCCGTTCGATCTGGTGGTTGATTGGAGAATCTAGTGAGCCCCATCTATGTTTACACTCACGGATGTTATAAACCAGTGTCTGTGCTCTTCTACATGTTCACTGCAAACACATGAAGAACCAAGAAAAAACAACCAGTGAGCCACCTCAGATTCTCATTTCCTTATCATCATCATATCTACGTCCTTAGCCTAACAGCCAACTCACGTGTACCAAGGAACGGATGATCTCAAATCCTGCATCACCTCTGACCTGAAAACAAGCTTTAAAGTAGATATGTTGCGACCGCATTCGGTTATGACACAGTCTTATGAAACAATTTCTTTTCCCATATAGATAAGTTCATTGTATGGAGTGGTCCATCCTCAAATTCAAGTAGTGAAACCATCGAACCTGAGAAAAAGAAACGAGAAGTAATTGAAAGGCAATATACTGATAATTAATATATTATGTTTGTTTTTTTCTTTTTTGTGTGGTGAGAAAACATACCCAACCCCCGAGTGTGTAATGAGTGGCGAAAAAAATCAGTGACGCTGCTATGGTTCCCAGAAAATTGAAACGATATTTATCAACAGAACATTCCTCTCTGTTAAATAAAGATGTGAATTATTTTCGTCGGTTGATGGAACAATATGAGGAACAAGTGCTCATGACTACATCAACACATGTTTTGCAAAAAGGGTTAGGTTAGGTTAGCTGAGGAGGGAACTTCGATGTTTAGAAATTTGAATTGATATGTTTTCAACAGGTAAACTCGGAATGCCGTGTTGTTATAATGAACAGTTGCGTCTGGTTAAAGGGGAACTCCAGGTTGACGCAGGTAAGAGTCTGGTAACAAAATCGGATGTTCCCGGGTGCATTAAGTGTTCTCACCTCTCGCCGAATGAGGGTATACCCAGGTGTTATGATGTGGGGAGGCAAAACGTTCCATAGGCATACAAACCTCCAAATATTTGAATGCTGTACACTTACTGGTCAACATATGTGACACTGTAGTCTTCCCCCATTCAGCTGTGAATTCGATCATGGCTTAATTTTAATAAACTACTATGTGCAAGTGCGCGGAACTATGCAGGAGGTGAAGCTCTTGGAACGAGAGGATCCTCTGTGTATGTAGTGGTTCAAATGGCTCTGAGTACTATGGGACTTAACTTCTAAGGTCATTAGCCCCCTAGAAGTTAGAACTACTTAAAACTAACTAACCTAAGGACATCACACATATCCATGCCCGAGGCAGGATTCGAACCCGAGACCGTAGCGGTCGCGCGGTTCCAGACCGTAGCGCCTAGAACCGCTCGGCCACCCCGGCTGGCGTGTAAGTAGTGGCCTGCCCATTCCTCCAGCTTAAATCCCATCGAACATAAGTGGGATGCATTGGCGAGACGTACTGCAGCATGTCAGCCGCGCTGGTGGAAGAATGGAGCTTCCTACCACAAGACGTCGTGAGTGAGTAGCGTTTACTTGAGCGTGTGTTATCGTAAATAGAAACCTGGGAATGTGAACTGGCAACCTAAATGTGCTACTGAGCTCAAAGACACATCACTTACCTGAAACCGAAAAGAATCCTGTGTGTGAAAACCGATCTTACTCATAAGCAAATAAATAAGGAAACCAATAATTTTACCCTCAGTAGACTATGTAAGTGCGATCTGTTTGAGAGAAACGTAGCTGCATAAAACAAACTATAATGTCGATCTGTATAAGAAAGTAATCTGAAACACACGAAACTTTCTGCACTGACATATGGTCCTGGAAAAATAAAGAAACTGACAGAACCTACATTACGCAAAGGTAACGAAACATTCACATATTGTGAATCTCAGCTGCCAAATGGTTCATAATGTTGACACAGAATGCCAATGAAACACATGACTCAACCTTTAAGTTTTGAAATTCCAGTTAGGAAGGAACTTACCAAAGAAAACAATTACTGACTAATATGAAAATTCATTTAATCTAATAACTTCGTGGTACAGTAAATTAACTCAGAAGATCAATGAATAGAATAATTATTAAAACCTCGACTATGTTGAGGGTGAAGTGGACCGACAATACAAATCTACAAAAATAAAAATAACGTTTTTACCTCATCAAATGATACCTTGTTGCTTCATTTCGAAACCTTTTCTATATCAGTATGCTATTCAACTATTGTTCCGAGTCACCATTCCTCATCGTAATAAATTTGCTACTCACAAAGTTCCAAAGGTGCATCCCTGCATTACACTCTACATTCAACGAACCCTCACCTCCTGCACACCGCAGCTATCCACTACCGACTGTCACAGATTCTACGACTCCACAGTGTTTCCATTGCAGACACAGATATTGTTGCCTGACAACTGCTTGTATGACCATAATTCTTCAAATATATCACTTTCCTTTAGAAATATCAACACATTCAATAACATCATCGAAAAATAGTCATCTTACAAATTTCTTACCAACTTTGAAGAAAGCGTGAGGGCATATTGCAGAGCATGAATTGCCCTCCACGGTAATCACACACCCTGTTAATAACGATGTCCTACCATTTGCAATGTGCAGGCTAACGCACATGAATTGCAGTGACATGAGTGGAATTATTATCTATGACTAAGAGTGTCATTTCTACTCATCTCATTATCAATTTGATTGAGTTACATTCTGTGCTATACTGTAGCAGTTCTTTCTACGTGTGGCCCAAGTTTCATCGAGCTATGGAAAGTCCAGAATGAAATAACACTGTGAAAAGCATACATTGATATTTCAATGTAGCAGAAATATTGAGTCACAGACAGACGCAGCTAAAAGACTCCCATATATTTAAGGTTTTAGCCTTCTTGTGAAATAGAAAACACACAGATACATTAGCAAAAGCACGACTCGCACACACATGACCACTGCCTCTGGCCACTGTGTGTTGTCTAAAGATGGCAACTGCACCTAATGAGACAGCAACCTGGTGGAATAGCAGGGTAGTGGTGAGGAAAGGTCTAGCACTGGTTGTCGGAACATGGAGAGATGTGGTATGGACAGGATAGGGCTGCTAGGTGCAGTCATGAGGTTTTGGGAGGGGGGTGGGGTAGGAGGAAGCCGACAATGAGAGAAGTAGAGGGGGGGGGGGGAAGGATAGCGGTTGCAATGGTGGGTTAGGCGGCTGCGTAGTGATGCTGTGGGAGCAGGGAAGGGGATATGACAGTGGAGCACAGGGACTAGCGAAGGTTGAGGCCAGAAGGACTATGAGAATGCATCTTCATACATCCACATCTAAATTGGATGAAGGTGGGACACATATATATATATATATATATATATATATATATATATATATATATATATATATATATATATATAATTAAAAATGAAACTCCTCCAGCTGTACTTAAGATTTTGTATTTACTTGGCTACTAGTTTCGACGTCAGCGCCATCTTCAGGCCTGTGCACTTTGATGAAATCAATGGTGTGTGGCTCAGTACTAGAAGTACGTGGTTGGTCTCACTGCGGACTTCTAGTACTGACCCACACACAATTGATTTCATCAAAGTCTACGGGCCTGAAGATGGCGTTGACGCAACGTCGAAACTAGTAGCCAAGTAAATATAAAATCTTAAGTACAGCTGGATGAGTTTCATTTTTAATAAAAAAAATGAGAATGCAGGATATATTGAAGGGATAGTTGCCGTCTGTCTAGTTCGGATAAAGGAATTGTGCAGGTTGGAACTCTCCCTGCAATATATCCTTTGTCCCAGTAACCACCTAGCCTCAAGCTTCACCACTCCTGTCCTCCATCAAACTGTCCTCTTCCCATCTGCCCTACATCTGCTCTGCTACTCCTCTCATTGCCCACACCATGCCTCCTTCTCACGCGCAGCACCCACTCCAGATTGCTGTTCCTGTCAGGCGCAGTTGCTGTCTGTATTCAGGCTACAGTGGCCAGAGGCATTAGTCATGAGTGTGTGAATTGTACTGGTGTGAAGGTATATGTATTTTCTACTTTGGAAGAAGATCTTTTGTCCTAAACATAACTGTATAGCAATCTTCGATTTATGCCTGTCTGTGACTCAACGCCCCTGTACAGGGTGTTACAAAAAGGTACGGCCAAACTTTCAGGAAACATTCCTCACACACAAAGAAAGAAAAGATGTTATGTGGACATGTGTCCGGAAACAATTTCCATGTTCGAGCTCATTTTAGTTTCGTCAGTATGTACTGTACTTCCTCGATTCACCGCCACATGTGTGGGCTGACGAGAATCCGCACGCAATTGTGCGATCACGTCATCAACACAGATTTTCTGTGAACGTTTGGGCAGGCATTGTTGGTGGTATCTTGATTGGGCACCATGTTCTTCCACCTACGCTCGACGGAGCGCGTTATCATGATTTCATACGGGATACTCTACCTGTGCTGCTAGAACATGTGCCTTTACAAGTAGGACACAGTATGTGGTTCATGCACGATGGAGCACCTGCACATTTCAGTCGAAGTGTTCGTACGCTTCTCAACAACAGATTCGGTGATCGATGGATTGGTAGAAGCGGACCAATTCCATGGCCTCCACGCTCTCCTGACCTCAACCCTTTTGACTTTCATTTATGGTGACATTTGAAAGCTCTTGTCTACGCAACCCCGGTACCAAATGTAGAGACTCTTCGTGCTCGTATTGTGGACGGCTGTGATACAATACGCCATTCTCCAAGGCTGCATCAGCACATCAGGGATTCCATGCGACGGAGGGTGGATGCATGTATCCTCGCTAACGGAGGTAATTTTGAACATTTCCTGTAACAAAGCGTTTGAAGTCACACTGGTACGTTCTGTTGCTGTGTGTTTCCATTCCATGATTAATGCGATTTGAAGAGAAGTAATAAAATGAGCTCTAACATGGAAAGTAAGCGTTTCCGGACACATGTCCACATAACATTTTCTTTCTTTGTGTGTGAGGAATGTTTCCTGAAAGTTTGGCCGTACCTTTTGGTAACACCCTGTATATGGTGAGCAGCAATCCATCCTTTTCATAATATGATTGTTATTTCATCAAGCTATATTAGCTGGCAGTGATACATGATGCGAATGTTACTTTCGTCCTTACGCTTCCACACCAGTGTAGTTCAAACCCATTGAGACTCGCGCCGAGCGAGAGTGAGTGCAGGTGCTTGTTGCAGACGCGGGACGAGTTCGACGTTCCGGCGGGTCAGACAGAGTTCCGCGTGTCGCACCTGTCTGCGCAGCACCGCTACCTGCTGTGGGTGTCGGCCGCCACGGCTGCGGGGGAGGGCGCCGCCTCGCGACGCGTCAGCCAGGCGCCGAGCGGCCGCGCTCCTGCCAGGGTCGCCGCCTTCAGCCGCCAGCTGGCAGCACCGCCGCGCGCCACGCTCTCGCTGCCCTGCCTCGCCGTGGGGCAGCCGCCGCCACTGCGCCGCTGGACCAAAGAGTATGTATTACAACTACCCGGTCATATTTTTACAAATACTTCCTCGATGTGAGGAGACAGAAGACCACACTGTTTACTTTCTTTAGCCCCCATCCAACTAACCGACCAACCAACCTTGACGTGAGATCTAAACCATATAGTTCCTAACACTTACGTGCTTTCGCGTCCGTCGGCCGTCGTAATTCAATATATTATTTATTGGTAACGTTAATCGTTGCCGACCTCGTGGTGGGCCTTAATGAAACTGATCTTTCATTTAATTTTGATTTACAATTAAATGCTTTTGTGAAGTTCTGCTTTTTCAACTATTTAATCTTCAGTATAAATTGCCAGCACTCGCAAGATGTCCGTCTACACGCAACCAAGAGAAGAAGAAGTGAAGACGACTAAAATATTAACAAAGGAGCGTATATTGTCGTCTCTTTAGATCATTTTGTTATATTTATTTGCCCTCGAAACTTACACAGAGAAATTATTATTTTACGGGTACATGAGAAAAATGTATATTATTCAATTTTTAAATGTCTCTTCTTTATAAATACTGTTTTTAAGTCTTTTCGTATTATTTCACTGGGGACGCTATAGTGCGTCATCTCATGGCCTCTGGCGAATTATGTGCTGTGGGATGCAGGCATACATTTCAGCCAATATTTTAATTGGCAAGGAATCTACGCAAGCTGGAAAACAGAATGTCATCGACCTACTGGCCAAGTCACACAATACACACCTATATGCCAAACCATTATGATTACTGCCCACGCGACTTTGGATGTCGTCTGGTAGCGTTGCGAGCACGTGACACGGTATAACAAAGCGGGGCAGGCACGAACGGGCATCACTCCAGCGAAGATATGGACTGCAAATGAGGAAATCTATTAAGAGAAGCGACTTAGACAAAGGGCACATTATTATTACGTAGAACCCGTGAGCGAGTATCTCACAAATGGTGAAGCTGGTGTATGTTCATGTGGCACTGTCGTGATCATCTACGGAAAGCGGTATGAGAACAGTGAAACAACAAATAGGCGCTAAATGGTTGGATGTCCACGACTCTTTACAGAAAGTGGGATTCTCCGCTCTGTAAAGTACGATTGATGTTGATCTGTGCCATCTCAGCCGAAAGAGCACAATGTTGATGCACGAACAAGTGTTTCGTAGCAAACGGTTCACCTTCACCGTACATCGTTGAACATGTAGCTCCGCTGCAGAGCACCCTTACGTGTTCACATGTTGACCCAATGACATCGCCAATTACGATTGCAGTGGGCACAGGGCCAGCGGCATTCGAAGGTCGATCGACGGAAACGTGTCGGTTCTTCGGGTGAATCACTTTTTCGCTGGTCGTCGATGGCCGTCTCTTTAAACGCCTTCATCGAGGTGAACGGCGGCTTGAAATGTGTAGCGAGCCACGGACGCTGGCTGGTTGGGTTGACTGGTTTGGGGAAACAGACCAAACAGCGAGGTCATCGGTCTCATCGGATTAGGGAAGGATGGGGAAGGAAGTAGGCCGTGCCCTTTCAAAGGAACCATCCCGGCAGTTGCCTGGAGCGATTTAGGGAAATCACGGGAAACCTAAATCAGGATGGCCGGACGCGGGATTGAACCGTCGTCCTCCCGAATGCGAGTCCAGTGTGCTAACCACTCCGCCACCTCGCTCGGTCGCAGGCTGGTGAGAGCAGTATTATCCTAAGGGAAACATGTGCTTGCGTGGGACCTGTGGTAGTAATAGAGGACGCGCCAACAGCTGCGAACCACCTGCAGCCCGTCATGCTTGAAGTGTTGCCAGATGGCTATGTCATGTTTCAGTAGCATAATTATCCATATATCGGAGCCAGAATCGCGCTACAGTAGTTTGAGGAGTGTTATAGTGAACTCACGTTGATATCACGGCGATGAAATTCGCCCGATGTAAATCCTATGGAACCTATCTGGGTCACTATTGGGCGCTATCACCGGGTACGCAAATCAGCGGCCTTTTGTTTATGCGAATTACATTACCTGTGCGTAGACATGCCACATACCTCCACAGTCCTACCAACAAACTGTCGGATCCCTGATCCGCAGAATCAGTAATGTATTTCGTTTCAAAGACGGACAAACAAGCTCTCGAGCAGATGCCCATAATGTTTCGGCTCATCAGTGTATCTAAATGAGCGAAATAAATGAATAAATGAACCATTTCTCTGCCAGTCACGAGGATACAGAGCGTTGCGAATGGACAACTTGTGGAAAATCTCTTCCTTTATCTCATTAAACCACCTAGTATCCAGCATTTTTCCGTAGCACATCTCAAACACTTCCAATCTTTTCCTGCTTTCCCTTACTCCATGGTAGAGTTCCACAAAATGCTGTGCTCCAGACAAACATTCTCACAAATTTCCACCTCATATTACGGCCTCTGTTTGGTACTGCCAGACGTCTTTTAGCGAGAAGTTCCTGTTTTTCGTGCGTTAGTCTGCTTCCTAACTCCTATTTGGCTTGTTTGTCAGGCGTTACTTTGTTTCCCAGGTAGCAGAACCTCTTGAGTCCAGTTGCTACGCGATTCCAGTTTTGGTGTTGAGTTTATCGCTGCTTCTGACTACTTTAGTCTCTCTGTACTTTATTCTCTGTCTACATTCTGTGTTCAGTAGACTATTGTACTCTACAGGTCCTGTAAATCCTCCTTACTTTCACCGACAATAGCAGTGCCCTCAGTGAGACTTGAACATTGCTACCTTTACATTGCTATATTGCTGGTCTTCACGATGAAATGTAATTCTATTCTTGGACATTTATTCATGTCGTTGCTTTCTCGATGTACATACTGAGCAATATACTAGAAAGACTACACTCGCGCCTTATGCCTTTTCAACGGAGTTCTTCTGCCTGGGAGTTATATTCTTCTGCTTCCCGTCTTGGTTGTTGTTTTCTTTCTCTCTTTCTTTACGGTTTATGACTACTTTTCTTCGAATTTCGAATAATTTACACAATTTTACGTTATAGAATGCTTTTCTGGGTCGGTAGACCTGTAAATGTGTCGTTATTTTTAAGTGCATCCTCCATTATCAAGCATTATCCTCCACAGTAACTTCAGCTGACCATAGCCTCGAAAATCGACTGCGAGAATAGATGAAATTCGGGACTTACCTGCACGCACTCAACGGTTACCAGTTGAGAACCGAGAATCGTACACTAAGTTTCACCTGTTCCTGTTTTCTCTTTGAGGATATAACCGCAGAATTCACTCCACAGCCATACCAACAGTTCAAATGCGGAAGTGATGCATCCTCGAAAGGACATAAGACGGATACTTAGCATAGTATTTGTATTGGTGGCGTTTTAGTGCCACTGTTACGTCTGTCGTCCGTTGTGTTGTACAGTGGCAGCGCTGTGGAGAGCGGCGGCCGCGTGAGAATCAACGAGGAGTGGCAGCTGACCATCAGCTCCACCCAGACCTCTGACAGCGGCCAGTACACGTGCTCTGCCGAGAACGCCTTTGGGAGCGACCAGGTGGTCTACTCCGTAACTGTAAGAGGTGAGCTCCTCACATAGATACTACATAGGGAGAACCTATGCCATCATCATACGACTAAAATAAACTAAAAATTGTTACATTTCTCTGTGTATTCTTATCCCATATTTACTAATGTATGCTCGTATGAACACTTTCACGCTGTCACAGAGGTGAGGAACACCGGAGGTAAGCAGTTTTCAGAGTGTTTTCATATTCTTATATTAGTAGCAGTTAGTTTCCTCGTGTTCGTGTGAAACATCTACCTTGTAGAAATCTCCTTATAAGCTTCCGTCATTACCATCTTCAGTTCTCTGGGATACTTATATTCAGTTTAAACCATCATGTTTGATTTGAGTCTTCTTTTCCAAATGATGGAACTTTTCTCTGATTTAATTTATCATTCCCGCATACCGAGCAAAGTTCTTAAGCCTCTTCCTTTCCGAGTTGACTGTACTCTTCACAACGCGACCCCGTCTTACACCCATATCAGTTTTCCAATCCGGGAAACAACTGGAACTATGCACACGCCAGTCTTATTTGACTGGAGGTTCTTAACGTGCAATCGCCCTCAACGAGACGTAACCGAGTATTTAGTCTTAATTAGAAAGAAGAGATTAGAAGGGAAGAAAAATTTGCTAGAGAGGTCACGGCAATATAGAGAAAGATTGTACGAGAATGGCCGAAACAGAATGACAGTAAGAGATGTTTAAAGATGCCATCGAGGATCATGCTTATGTTATCGTAATACTGTGGGCAGATTTTTGTGTAATTTTGATGTCTAGGAGACTTCTCAATAAAGACAAGAAAACAGTGAGTGACAACACCATAAATGTAAACAGAACATGGTCAGGAACATCATTGCTGATGCAAGTGTGAAATTCGACGGTTTGATTGGAAGTAATAAACGACATCTTGATGAATTGCTCACTGAAAAATGAATGACGAGTGGCTCAATCTGAAATGGCGAATTCAAGAAATATTGGAAGAAACAATACCCGCGGCTGAAAATGGGCGTAAGTAAAATATTGTAAAACTGACAGATTTTCTTTCAATCTAAAAGTGTGGAGTACCTAATAACTTGCCGATTAACTGTTCCCCGGGCTCACTGGTTTAAAAATACAATCACTCCAAAGTTTCACTAGCATATTCACAATTTTTTTTAGAAAACGCTAAACATGTCAGTCTCAAACGACAAACATTGACACGATTGGTAACGGTCTGCTGCATTCAATACGCCACACACAGTTTCCTGGAACGCGCCAAATGGCGAACAGCACAGGTAACTGACTGCCTGTCTGGAATGCGTAAGCATCTGGCGACCCTGGGGCGTTGAAATGAGGACTGGAGAGCGCTTCTTGTCCTGTACGACCGTAATCTCTGCACACGCTCCAGCAGCTACTGTGTGAAGCTTATATGATCCGGTGTAAGTCGTGGAGAACGAAGATTGTGACATTCTACATGAATCAGAAGTTTATATGAACCTCTACGGAGAAAACATCAAGGTCTAGTACCTGTCAATGTGATGGATGTGAAATAATCGTCGGAATGCAAACTCTGGAACACTTGTTACAGATACATTGCAATAGGCTACTCAAGTATGTGGATCTCTGAGTCGACTATTAATTTCTTAACGTCTCGTGGGACCAAAATTGAATTCGATAACTCTAACAAAACACTCCCAAATGGGTCGATTGGGTGATTGCTGAGCATTCACATTGAAGCAAGACACTAATATCAACTTCCGCCAGAACAAAGTAAAGCTCAATCTGAATAAACAATTCGGTAACAGAGCATATTTGCATCATATTTTATTTGTGATAAGCGAGGAGAGGGCAGAAAGTCGTAGAAGCAATGATAATGTGTATCATATCCTTTGAAAGGCACAGCATTAGCACCATTATAATATGTAGGCAACATACTGTCAACCATAACGCATTCGGAAATGCAAGAACGGGTACGTTGTTTGTTATCTCCCAAATATGCCATTTATTCACCTGCAATAAAGAAATTGCGTCCTGGCAGAAACTGTGTGAGTTTAAATCAGCGAATTTCATAATGAATGGCCAGAATAAGGTGTTACACAGGTAAAAAATGTAAACGCAGGTTCCTGAGTCCTTTAGTCCTGCCGTACAGAGTAAGCAATACGCCGCTATAAATGTCAGTGCATCAGCCCCGCTACCCACCTGGAAGGGAAAAGCTGCACGGGTGAACTGCGTATGGGCTGGACTGGTAAGGAAGCAAGTTTTTGATGGTCGTCACTGCCATGATGCACGAAATGTTCGGGCATGGATTTGCCTAATCCTGTGTTCGTTGATGAAGGAAAGACAGAGAAACTGAACCCAATAAAGCGGTTTCTCTACTATGAAGCGAAGAAATCTCACAAAATGACGCTACCAATTACATTCGCATCAGCAAATAATGAAAAAGCCAGCGTGAGAAATTGACCCTTCCAGTTACAAGACAAAAAATAGAGAATACCAACACAACAGACAACAATGATTACTCAACAAGTAATCAAAAGGAAACTTGAAATGCTATCACATATAGCCAAATGCCGGAAGACAAAGGAAAAAAAGAAAAGAAAACAGAACGAAGAAATGATCAGATACCCAGGCACTGTCTACTTATCATTAGTCTAACAATGGAACTTCCCAACAAATGAAAACTGTGTTCTGTACCGGGACTCCAGTCCGGAAGCTCTGGCTTTCGCAGACAAATACTGGGGCAACGGAGCCGTACAGGCACGATCAACGGCCCTCCCTCAGAGCTGTACCTCCACAAGACCCTCTCTTCTACCTCCCAATCACAGAGGTCGTCTGATCACGTTATCGCCATTTTATACTTCCCAGTCATTTTCATTTATTTGATTCGATTTACCACTACTTGTATACCCACTATTCGTATTCCATAATCAATCGTTTGAATATTTCGTAACAGTTGATGCGTTGAACAGCAAACTTAAACGTTGAAAGTAGATTTTTTTATGAGTGCATGGTAGAACTTTTATCATCCACTGCTTTTTCACATTTTAGCTGATCTACGTCTACATCTAAATGACTACTCTGCAATTCACACTTAAGTGCCTGCCAGAGGGTTCAACGAATCACCTTCAAGGTACAAGTATCTCTCTACCGTTCCACTCTGTATTAACGCACGGGAAAGGCGAACACAAATATTCCCGTGCGAGCTCTAATTTCTCTTATGTTATATTTGCACTATGTAGGTGGCCGGCAACGAATTATGTTCACATTCGGGAGAGAGAACTGGTGTTTGAAATGTCTTGAAAAAATATCGCCGCAACAAGAAACGCCTTTGTTTTAATGATTCCCACCACAACTTCCATATCGATGACACTCTCTCCCCTGTTTCACGATACCACAAAACGAGTCGGTATTTTTCGAACTTTTTCGATGTCTTCCATCAATTCTATCTGATACGAATCACATACGGCGAAAAATACTCCACCACAGGGCGGACAAGCGTAGTGGAGGCAGTCTCTTTAATAGACCTGTTGTATCTTCTACATCTACGTCTACATTGATACTCTGCAAATCACATTAAGTGCCTGGCAGTGAATTCATAGAAACACTTTCATAATAATTCTCTATTATTCCAATCTCGAATAGCGCACGGAAAAAACGAACACAAATATGTTTCCGTGCGAGCTCTGATTTCCTTTATTTCATTATGATGATCGTTTCTCGTTCTGTAGGTCGGCATCAACAAAATATTTTCGCATTCGGAGGAGAAAGTTGGTGATTGGAATTTCGTGAGAAGATTCCGCCGCAACGAAAAACGCCTTTGTTCTAATGATGGCCGCCCCAAATCCTGTATCGTGTCAGTGATTTTTTTCCACTACTTCTCAATAGTACAAAACGTGCTGTCCTTGTTTGAGCTTTCTCGAAGTACTCCGTTAATCTTGTCTGGTAAGGATCCCACATCACGTAGCAATACTGCAGAAGGGGGTGGACAAATGAAGTGCAGGCAGTCTCTTCAGTAGACCTACTGCATCTTCTAAGTGTTTTGTCAATAAAACGCAGTCTTGGATTCGTTTCCCCCTAACATTTTCTACGTGTTCTTGTTCGTAATTGTAATCCCTCGGTACTTAGTTCAGTTGGCAGCCTTTTAGTAATGATGTATATGACCTCAAACTTCTCATTATTTACAGTCAACTGCAACTTTTCGCACAATACAGATATCCTATCTAAATCATTTTGTAGTTATTATTGATCTTCTGATGACTTTACTAGTCGGTAAATGATAGCATCATCTGTAAACAACGTAAGAGCGTTGCTCAGATTGTCTGGGTCTAAAACTGTTCCCTGGAGAGTGCCAGATGACACTTCTGTTTTATTGCATGACGGTCCGTTAGTTACCACGAACTGTTATCTTTCTCGCAGGAAGTCGCAAATCCAGTCACGCAGCTGAGACGAGACGATAGTCCATAGTCACACAATTTGATTAGAAGTAGATTGTAAGGAATGTTGTCAAAAGCCTTCTGGAAATCTAATGACAGTAGTGTGCGATTTGGAACTTTTAAGGACTGTATTGGAATGTGTTATAAGAAACAGAAATGAGAAGTAGACGATGGTGGGTTTTAGGGAAGAATATTTTGGGCAGCATGTGGATAGTAAGTGATGGGGAAGACAACTTTGAAGCCAACAGTTGGACAGAGGAGCAAGAAAGTGGCGAGAGACTGAAGAACTAGTTTTTGTATTTGAAGGCATTTGCAAATCCAAGAATGTAATTTATTCAACAGCTGTCCTCGATACAAGAAAATTGGCAGAATATGCTGTCTTCTTGAAACTTCGAATACGTTAGGAACATTTCATTTGAACCGTAACTGTACTGTATCACTGTGCTGAGGCATGCTTTCTCACTAGCTGTCCGTCGTCGTGTTCCAGTACCGGCGGCTCCCGTCAACCTGAGCGCCTCCGCTGCCGGCCACACCAGCATCCAGCTGCGCTGGCAGCTCCCCAGCGAGGCGCGCACTACTGTGCAAGGTGAGCGCAAAGTTAACATGCAGTTGCAGAAATCTGGCGCATCGCCTGTTTGCATCAGTGTACGTAGCTACGTGACTTTTATAACTGGTCACTGAGCTGTGAGTTTTCTCCAGTAGCACAAACAAATCACGTTTAAAAAAATGTGAACAAAGTATTTTCCTCTTGTGGCATTTATCAGCTGTATCATCTATACTATTCCGATACAAATTTTATATCGTATAGTTTGCTAGGCAATATCACAACTAACGAATATGTTAAGAAAAAGAATAAAATGTAACTGGTTTATGACAGCATATCGTTATTGTTAGGATACCGGCTTAAATACTCTACCTGAGTTAGACTTGACCTTCAGGTACAATTAACAATTTGGCAGTACATCTGCTGTATCACAAACGACACATTTTCAATAGTCGTTGGAAGGAAATAGAAGGCAGTGTATTCGCAATATGGAAACAAGAATCTGTAGGATACTCATAAAACGTTAGGCTTGTGCTACTGATGTCCGAGAGGTCTCCATGCTGCCTGGAGGCTGGAGAAATCCATCCTGGAGAACAGGAGTATGCTGCTGTATGTCTAGACTGACTGTGCTGGGAGCCAGTCTGTTGTTGCTCAACCCTCAGTAAAACAATACCACAATGAAGGCGCCAGTATCAGAGGCCTAACGTCATTTACGACTCAACAGGACACTGAGGTTCGCAAATATCCCCGAACTACATATTACCAAAGACACGAATACTTTTAGAAAGAAACACTCTTGACCAGTGCAGATGTTTGAGATTGAAAAAAGGAGCATTGCATGGTGACAGCGACGTTTGTTAAGAAACTGGTCAGACGGAGAATCAGAGATCTACCACATGTAAGAACACGCGCTGAGACATTTTGTCGGGAAGCTAGGGGAGACGTAAATCAACGTACGAAGTAACCGCAGTGTCAGAAAAATATCATAATCTGCTGACGGGCTATAAAATTAAGACATCTGTATAACAAAATGTGATATTATTGATATCAACATCCCATTTTGTAATACAGATGTCTTCAATCATACACTTAATCAAATAAGGCATGCCTATCTGGCTGGTAGGTGTTGAAATATTTCTTGGTAACGGAAGAAGTTATACAAGCATGAACAGAAATGAAACCGACAGCCTCAAAATTCAACAAGACGGTTGCAACAAAACAGCACCATCAACAGCACGGAGGATATAAAAATAATGGAACATGCTGTTCCTTCACAAAGTTTCCTCCCTCCACCACGTTATAAGCTCGGTTAATCCTTGTTACATCGATTCCCGGCGGGGTCAGGGATTTTCTCTGCCTCGTGATGGCTGGGTGTTGTGTGCTGTCCTTAGGTTAGTTAGGTTTAAGTAGTTCTAAGTTCTAGGGGACTTATGACCACAGCAGTTGAGTCCCATAGTGCTCAGAGCCATTTTGAACCAATTTTGAATCCTTGTTACAACATTACCTGCAACTGATAGAAAATCCTGCTGGGACCGTACACAATAAAATATTTGTTTAACACATGGAGGATAGATAGAATGGAAAAGAATTTTCATAGTTGACAAGTTTTTCTACTTACCTAAGTTTGTTGTCTTTAAACTGCCATTTTTTAATTTTTTATTTGTATTTATTTGTTTTTTGTTACACAGCAGTCTTCTTGACGATTCTATATTGTAGGAAGCTTATAGCAGTCTTAATTTGAACATGTGCTTCATTTTCAGTCAAATGCTTCATACACAGGTTTTTGCGTATTTTGCACCTTTATTCTTCTCCACATTTCAACACAGTTTTCAGCTAGCCCATTTACCCAACCGGGGAAAGGGGCCTAAACTTTATCGTGGAAACCGAACCACGTGTTGTTTCTGGCAGCTCCTCAGATCGTTAAGAGGTGGAGGCTAGGTTAAAACGAAAACTGAAATACCTGTTTGTCTGAAGGAGATTCCATCCTGCGATCTTTCAGCTGCCAGACACGTGCCTTAACGCTAGATAAATGAGTTTAAAAACAAGATACCGATTAATTTTTTTTCATAAAAATTACTGGTATTAGCAGAAAGTGATATCAATGCTTCTTGTTTATATAGAAATGCTATTTTTACAGTTAAATACATATGAAGATATTTACTAAAAATGTCTTCTATATGCTGCGGAAATGAAGTATTCAATATTGTATGATTAAAATAGCAAATAGTATGCAAGAAAACAGTGACAGAGTACTTAGAAAATAGACGTGCATAAACAGAGTATAAATAAACTATTAGCAAGGAACGAAAACATTCATACTAGGAAAATTAGTCTTCCACATTAAAGTAAATAAGGCATAATTTTCACTTTCATTGAAAGATCTACAAGAAACTTTTAGTCAACATAAATTCTGGATTCACGTGTCAAAGAATATACACAAGTTCGAAAAGAATGAACAGTGATCGACGTGAGATACAGAACGAGTAAACCACTGCAGCTCAGTCATCATGGGCCGAAGAGCAACTGTAGCATAGAAAAGTTTACAGCGATGACCAAAGTGTTGACAGGGATCCACGGTAGGCATAGCACAGCTTATGTTGCCAAACCACAGCCAGGGGTATCTTCAAAGGCAGCGCCCGCAGTCTCGCATTTCTGGAGCCCTCGGTGGTGTGACGAGGCTGCGGTCTGTCCCATATTGCTACATGGTGGGGCTTTAGAACAAACATGCTTCGAACGTCAGTGATTACCAATTTTTCAGTGATTACCAGTACCGGTCTGCATCTTCGTCATAAAAATTTTCAGGGATATGGTTGTTCAGCAGTCTGTTTTTGTTGATGCCTCGTGGATTCACTCCTTTAGAGACATTTCGCAGGAATATGAATGTGGGCCTTTTTGATTCCAGGCCACATTGTTTATAGGCTCTGGTTTCTTAGCCTATAGGGGACCGCACGTCGTACTGAACCCTCAAAGCTAAAGAACTTGTACTATTATAATCATTTTTCTAATTGATCGTAACTAATCTGTGGTATAAGGGCCATTTCAGTGACAGGCATACTACATGATGCTATAATTTACCCTATTGATAGTGTATGTATAGTTACAGAATATGAAGTCTTGCCCAAACAAACATCGAAGTGTGGTAAAGGCTATCTGAAGAATGTGGATGACAATCCATTTTCGGAAACTTCGTCCAACAATGCTATAGTGTGCTGAAGTTATAGATACTAACACCTTTACATCTTTTCGGCAACATACGTTACCTTATATGTTGGTGAACTGCAAGCGGAACTCGTTGCAGTGTACCCGACACTATTAGGGACGTTAAATGAGGTCGAACGCATGCACACCTGCCACAACAGAAGCGTCATAGTACGAACTGGTGCCAGTTGTCGAAGGAATCGCCAGCAACAGTCATTTTCTCTTATAACATCGACACCCGGTGGCATCGCAGAGTTACGTTTCAAATGGTTCAAATGGCTCTGAGCACTATGGGACTAAACATCTATGGTCATCAGTCGCCTAGAACTTAGAACTACTTAAACCTAACTAACCTAAGGACATCACACAACACCCAGTCATCACGAGGCAGAGAAAATCCCTGACCCCCCCGGGAATCGAACCCGGAAACCCGGGCGCGGGAAGGTTACGTTTCCTGACATTGGTTTCTTCCCCAGTTTGTTCCTGAAGACACTGTCTACAAATTCTCCAACAAAGGTTTTAGAAATTCTGACGGAATATTCTCTATCCCTTCTGCCTTATTTGATCTTAGGTCCTTCAAAGCTCTTTTATATTGTGAGTCTTATACTGGATCCACTATCTCTTCTAAATCGACTCCTGTTTCCTTTTCTATCACATCATACAAATCTTTCCCCTGATAGTGACTTTTAATGTGTTCTTCCCACCTATCCGCTCTCTCCTTTGCATTTATCAGTGAAATTCCCGTTGCACTTCTAATGTCACCGAAGGGTGTTTTGACTTTCCTGCATGCTGAGTCAGTCCTTCCGATAATCATTCCTTTTTCGAAGTCTTCACATTTTTCCTGCAGCCATTTCGTCTAAGCTTCCCTGCACTTCCTATTTATTTCATTCCTCAGCGATTTGTATTTCTGTATTTCTGAGTTTCCCGGAACATTTTTGTACTTCCTCCTTTCATCTATCAAATGAAGTATTTCTTCTGTTACCCGTGGTTTCTTCGCAGGTACCTTCTTTGTACTTATGTTTTTTCTTTCCAACTTCTGTGATGACCCTTTGTAGAGATGTCCATTCCTTTTCCTACTGAGCTATTCCTTATTGCTGTATGTATAGCCTTAGAGAACTTCAAACGTATCTCGTCATTCTATAGCATTAGAGAACAAACGTATCTCGTCATTCCTTAGTACTTCTGTATTCCACTTCTTTCCGTATTGATTCTTCCTGACTAATACCTTAAGCTTCACTCTTCATAACTACTATATTGTGATCTGAGTCTATATCTGCACCTGGGTACACCTTACAATCCGTAATTTGATTTCGGAATCTCCGTCTGACCGTGATGTAATCTAACTGAAATCTTCCCGTATCACCCGGTCGTTTCCAAGTATACATCCTCCTCTTGTTATTCTCGAACAGACTATTCGCTATTACTAGCTGAAACTAGTTACAGGGCTCAATCTTTCTCCTCTCTCATTCCTTGCCCCAAGCCCATATTATCCAGTAACATTATCTTCTACTTCCTCTACAACGGCATCCAGTCTCCCATGACTACTAGATTTTCATCTCTTTTTACGTGCTGTAATACCTTTTCAATATCCTCATATACTTTCACTGTATTTTCATCTTCAGTTTTTCCCTTGAACAGAGTATTCGCTATTACTAGCTAAAACTTGTTAAAGAGCACAAATAGTCTTTCTCCTTTCTCATTCCTTCTCCCAAGCGCTTATTCTCCAGCAACCTTTTCTTCTACTCCTTCCCTTACAACTGCATTCCAATTTCCCACGACTATTAGATTTTCATCTCTTTTTACATACTGCATTACCCTTTCAATATCCTCATATACAGAGTGTTACAAAAAGGTACGGCCAAACTTTCAGGAAACATTCCTCACACACAAATAAAGAAAAGATGATATCTGGACATGTGTCCGGAAACGCTTAATTTCCATGTTAGAGCTCATTTTAGCTTCTTCCACCTACGCTCAATGGAGCACATTATCATGATTTCATACGGGATACTCTACCTGTGCTGCTAGAACATGTGCCTTTACAAGTACGACACAACATGTGGTTCATGCACGATGGAGCTCCTGCACATTTCAGTCGAAGTGTTCGTACGCTTCTCAACAGCAGATTCGCTGACCGATGGATTGGTAGAGGCGGACCAATTCCATGGCCTCCACGCTCTCCTGACCTCAACCCTCTTGACTTTCATTTATGGGGGAATTTGAAAGCTCTTGTCTACGCAACCCCGGTACCAAATGTAGAGACTCTTCGTGCTCGTATTGTGGATGGCTGCGATACAATACGCCATTCTCCAGGGCTGCATCAGCGCATCAGGGATTCCATGCGACGGAGGGTGGATGCATGTATCCTCGCTAACGGAGGACATTTTGAACATTTCCTGTAACAAAGTGTTTGAAGTCACGCTGGTACGTTCTGTTGCTGTGTGTTTCCATGATTAATGTGATTTGAAGAGAAGTAATAAAATGAGCTCTAACATGGAAAGTAAGCGTTTCCGGACACATGTCCTCATAACATATTTTCTTTCTTTGTGTGTGAGGAATGTTTCCTGAAAGTTTGGTCGTACCTTTTTGTAACACCCTGTATTTTCTCTGTCTCTTCATCTTCAGCTTGCGACGTCGGCATATAGACTTAAACTATCGTTGTCGGTGTTGGTTTGCTGTCGATTCTGATAAGAACAATCCTATTACTGAACTGTTCACAGAACACACTCTCTGGCCTACCTTCCTATTCAAAACGAATCCTGCTCTCGTTATACAATTTTCTTCTGATGTTGATATTACCCTATACTCATCTGTCCAGAAATCCTTGGCTTCTTTCCATTTCACTTTACTGAGTCGTATTACATCTAGATTGAGCCATTGCATTTCCCTTTTCTGATTCTCTAGTTTCCCTACCACGTTCAAGTTTCTGACATTCGTAGAACGTTATCCTTTCGTTGATTATTCAGTCTCTTTGTCATGGTCACCTCCTCCTTGGCACTCCCCTCCCGGAGATCCGAAAGGGGAACTATTCGGGAGTCTTCTGCCAATGGAGAGATACTTTATGGTCACTAAACTAATTGTGATTGATTGATTAACAAATTACTTCTGTCAGCCGTTGCGGTTGTATCTGTTGCAGTACATTATTTACTTGCAGTAAGTAAATGATTGAAACTATGACATACTGTATGTACTTTTTCTGCACACAGGATATCAGTTGCATTATAAAAAGGAGTTTGGAGAGTGGGAGCAGGTGACCCTGCCGGCAGAGAGCAGGAGCTGGACAGTGAGCGAGCTGCAGTGTGGCTCCAGGTACCAGCTCTACCTGCAGGCGTTCAACAGGGAGGGGCGCAGCGCGGCCACGCCCACCGCTGCCGTGAGGACTCTGGGAACAGGTGGGTGAGGAGCAGCCCAGCACATGAGCTTAAAACCTGCGAAGATCCCGACACAGTCCCCGCCCTCCCCACTGAAGCTCCACCCCTGATCAGCAAGATGCTCCGCCCAACCGGAGCAAAACGATACACATCGTCGCAGATATGTTACTCCTAGAACGAGAACTAGAAAATGAACAATTTCCAACGTATAATGCAAAGACTTTAAGTTTCAGGTATTAATGTAAACGTTTACAGACACGACTACGATTATAACTGTATATTATTGACGAAGTAGAAGTGTCGATAACTTAAAATGGATTTCCGGTACCTAATGGTATTTACAACAAGCGGAACAAAAAATCACGAATGATTTAAAATAATAAATGAAAGCGAAATACAAACGTGCTGTCTGTTAATTATAATGTGAGCCAATTATCATCAAATTAATCGCTTAATATAACGTGATCTTTCGGGAAAACTACACTTCGCAAATAATGTGATTGGAAATGATACTATGTCGGTAATAAAAGCTTACGATGTCGCAGATGGCAACAGAGTTTATTTCTTTTATTCATCCAAAAAAATCTTTCCAGATTATAAGACACAGAACAAACACAAACCAAAACAGCACAGTAAAAATACTGTATTATGTCAGTAGAGACATAAACGTAAGCTGCACTATCTTGTTTCTAGTCCCTGTATCTCAAACATCCAAAATATTCTGCTACGGAATAGAAGCAATAATCTAATAAAAATAGACAGGCCTACTTGTTTACAATGTCCTCACTTGACTCAATATTTTTATGTTTATAAAATGTAGCTTGACTCATTAGATCTAAAGAAATGAAGAATATAAAAATCATACTGATAACAAAAACGGTATGAAGACAGTCGTATTTTCCATACATGACACATGAGGTATTTCATTAATATAGTATATGCGTCTGTATGTAAAGTTAAAAGTAGGTATATTGCAACCTATGAATTATTGTTATAATTACCAAATACGTAGGAGCTCTTATTTTGTGTACTTGCTGTAGTGTCCGTTCTTGTTACGAAATAAATATTTAGCGTTTTCAGTAATACTTTTTCTTAAAAGCAATTCGTTTATTAGAAATCCCAATACTCGCGACGTAGGCCGAAATTTTGTGTTACATAAACATTAAAATATCTGCTTAAGTTTTCTTAATAATTTAAATTTCGTTAAAACAAGGCAGCAGTTAGTTCCAGTAGTGTCTATTCTGTCTGTTCTTACCAGAAAACAGTAATTAAACGTTTTAATTCATTTTTATCAACACAGTTCGTTTTTGTTACTGGTTGGACAGACGTGATGTAGGCATACAATTTCTGAGTTGCTAACGTTTAAAAACATATCTAAACATTCTTTATAACGTGATTCTCCAAAACCAAAGCAATTAGTAATTAATTCTTCTGCCGCTGTACCTCTAAAACAGAACGTAAACAGCGGCAAAAACGCAAAACAATTTATCATCGTGTGTGTGTGTGTGTGTGTGTGTACTTACAGCCAATCTCACGTCCTTGACAAATCTGAACTAATTCTTCGATGGAATTCAATCATGAGTGAGAGATACAGGAGCTGTTATAGAATAGCGAGTAGGGTGATTTGTTGCCAGTCTCGTAGAAAATATTCTCACTATGGTGGGAGGGGGCGGGGGGGGGGGGGTAGATGCTGTGGGGAGAACACTGGGAAAACTCCTGGAAATGCAGAGTATGCAGTAGGAACATTTTGTCTGAAGAACAGAAAAGGAAGCAAGTAGGAATTGATCAGGATCAAGAGAGATAAAGGGGACGACAGTGGTTAAGAACTGGCAGTGGGCAGGAAGAAAAAACGCAAAAAACAGGTATTTACTTCTGCCAGAGTTCAGTGGAGCAGAGCCTTGGGTAGGACTAGCAATATGAAATGTACAATGCATTTCAAACAATGTCAGGAAACCTAGGAGTATACAACGAGTTGGGAAGAAAAAATGTGGTGCTACTAGGTAGTAGTCATGGGCAAGATGTAGGCCTCAGTTACAGAAAAGATTAGGGTAGCATACAAGGTCACGAGTATATTCAAAGTAAATTCAGGGCTTTGTCAAATGATGGATGACTTGAGGTCTTTAGTTACGGATTTCACAAAAGATGACCATATGGTGATGGTGGGTAGTGGTCAGAAACAGTTTGGACAGGAATGGGGCATAAGACATAGGTGGTGACCTGGAGAAGACAGTTTCCCTGACACATGGCACAAATGCACACTTTGATGAGTTGTCCCAGTGTCATGATCAGCCACATCTATATGGAACTTTGAGGCAGATTAATGTGGAGTTACAGAAGGCAGTGATGGCAGCTAGGTTCACACATGTTGCTGTCATGCCAGTCAATACCATCATGGTGTCTCACTAGACATGGCCTAGTCCTAAGCAGGAAGAGGAAGAGAAGATTGGTACAGTAGATTCACCATAGTATATGGGGTGTACCTCGGGCCAAGCATGATGAAATATTTGCTGTCATACACAGGAGAAGAAGATCCTTTTTATAATAAATCCAGATAACAGATTTCCCCAACTAAAATCTGCAGCAGATAAAAAAATCTGATACAATAGTTTACAATATGGATATTTTTACATGTCATAAGAAAACAAGAACCCATTGGAAGAAGTATCATGGGACATTCCAGAGACTTAACAACTCTTCATCAAATCATACAATCAATAAAATATAAAATACAACAGTCTGAAGGTGAGATCCAGTCCTTGTACTGCACAGTAGCACTGGTGTAAAGACACAGAAATCAAACATGTATTATTAGCATTGTATGTAAGGACAGACCCTTACCGCAAGGCTACTTCAAAAGGGTTGAGGATTGTGAATTTATACAAGAAAAGAAATGTGGCTCAAATCAAGGTGTGTCCTTACTACAATAAGTGACGACAAACACTTTGAAATATCAGCTACTGAATTAACAGGGCTTGATACAACCAGAAAATTAATCATATTGTGTGTGTATCAAATTCCTAGTAGTAGTGTGGGAACTTTTTTCAATAAATTAACAGAAGTTCTAAAAGCCTCAGACACTAAAGTAAACAAACCTCTCTGTGGAGACATAAACACAAATATGAAAACAAAACCCTCATCAATATTCTTCAGAGTTTTTGCATGTCCCTGTTGGTCAATGGTGTAATAAATATTACTGCAGTGACTCCATTGGTGATTGACACTGTGGCCACAAACATGGACAGGGAAAAGTGTGATGTAGCTGAAAAATATCTTTGGCTGTCAGACCATTTCTGGCAAATAACAACAGTAAAATCTGGCATCAGAAAATCCCCAAAACTGCAAGTTTGTGAAAGACATCTATCAGAAATAAAAATAGAAGATATTTCAAAATAACAAGCAAACCAAAGTTGAGATGAATTATACGGAGAAACTGATGTAAATGTGAAAATCTCTAAATTCTCAACATTTTTAAATTGAATTTTGAAAAGACATTTCCAGAGGTACCTACATCATATCAATGTCTCACAAAACAAGTGGATAACGGCAGATATTAAAAAGTCCTCGTGAGCCATTAAATACCTCAGTTCCAAGAAAAACAGTTATAATGATTCAGAGTTCTTAAATAATTATTTGAAAGCTATGATAAAACTGTCAGGGCTCCAGTATCTAGGGATATGGTTTTGATGATGGGAGAAGGGAGGGATCTTCTGAGAAGGTTTCCCCAACTCCCCCATTTTGGCTGAGCTGCTGTAGGTGGCAGTCATGTGTACGTGAGATGTGCTTGCTCCTGTGAATGAATGATGTGTTTTTTATCTGATGAAGGCTGTGGCTGGAAGCTTGTGTTTAAGTGTGTTTTAATTGTGTCTGTCTGCAACTTAACATATAAACTTTATGGTAAGCAGCAATGTGTCTTTTCCTACACTGTTGATATCCTTCCCTGGAGTTTCTGTTGTTTGAATTTTGACAATATACTTTAATAACGGGCCTGTTTAATGGCATACTACTTATAGAAAAGGAAACAGTGAGGCTTGCTTCTATGCTCCAAATAGTAGAAAGGGTAATATGTAGAGACCTCATGGACATGATTTTAAAATATGAAGCAGCTTATCAATGGATCATGGATGCAGTACAAGTCACTAGTAGGAACAATAAAGACCTGGAAAAACTGTTACATTTGTTATGATTTAGCATTCCTACTTACCACAGTATGTAAACACAGGTAGTAATGTGTGCAGTGGTTAGGGCATTCATCATCAGCACCATGTGATGTTTTAAATTTCACTAGTTGGGTCTTATGGTAATGACCTGCAAGGGTAAGACATCTTACAGCAAATATGTTGAGGCACACATGAAGCAGGCAGCATGCACCTCATTGGTGCACATTGACTACTTCAGATACCTCTCAGATTTGAGAAGTGATTACCCTATTTTCCAAGCAGAGAAAGATTGTAATAAGTAAAAATAATGAAAGGAATCACATTCAGTGGACTCTGAGATTAATTGTAGGTCACCAAATCCCAACATTTCTGGCCTATGCTGTTACAGTGGTGAAGACAGTGTGGGGATGTCAAACCGCTGGCTCTAACCCCCAATAATATTGCTGCCCTATACGGCAGCAAGAAGAACTGTCTCTTTGCCAGATCAATTCTCTAAAGAGAAGAGAACTGACCTTAGCAGTTAAGTCCCATAAGATTTCACACACATTTGAACCTTTTCTCTTTTGACAGTGGGCAACTGATCTGTGGGGTAGGAAAAGCAGGATTTACAGACGCGAATGTGGAAGCATCGGTGTTGTGTGGGTTTGGGAGCATTTGGCTTTTGGGTAGCAAGCCTACCACTAGAGTTTGACACTGAAACATTTTCTTCCATAATCTTCCAGTTGCCATGACCACTACTCTTATTTCCTTATGACAAGATCACCTGAAGGTGGAGGATTTTGATTGTTTTTGGAGAGTTGGCTCGTGCATATGTTTCTGTTGATGTTGCAGGCAGTGAGGAGCTGGTAATTATGATGATAAATAATCACTCAGCACTTGCTACAAATACTTTTATTCTTGCAGCATATACACAATGGATGTAGCATAGAATAAAAGTATTTGTAGCAAGTGCTGAGTGACTATTTATCATCATAATTACCAGCTCCTCACTGCCTGCAACATCAACAGAAACATATGCACGAGCCAACTCTCCAAAAACAATCAAAATCCTCCACCTTCAGGTGATCTTGTCATAAGGAAATAAGAGTAGTGGCCATGGCAACTGGAAGATTATGGAAGAAAATGTTTCAGTGTCAAACTCTAGTGGTAGGCTTGCTACCCAAAAGCCAAATGCTCCCCAACCCACACAACACCGATGCTTCCACATACGCGTCTGTAAATCCTGCTTTTCCTACCCCACAGATCAGTTGCCCACTTCAAATGTGTGTGAAATCTTATGGGACTTAACTGCTAAGGTCATCAGTCCCTAAGCTTACACACCACTTAACCTAAATTATCCTAAGGACAAACACACACACACTCATGCCCGAGGGAGGACTCGAACCTCCACTGGGATCAGCCACGCAGTCCATGACTACAGTGCCTTAGACCACTTGGCTAATCCTGTACGGCCCCACTGTCACAATAGAAGGGTAGAAGAAGCAAAGTAGATAAAATTGCACCCATGTAATGGGTTACAGAATTCACATACAGGAAATGAAGCTCATAGTGCTGGAAAGACAATTGTGTCTCTGTTTGCAAGGAACATTTTTGAACCTATTGACACTCCTGTGATGGTAGACAATAGCCTCCACTGAAGAGAAGACAGTACCAATCACAGAGCAAAATGCGGGCTGGCTGTTTTTGTCAATGACATATATCAGCCTTTACAGCACCCTTAATCACATCTGCATAGGCAGTTGCTGTGATGGTACATGCCTATTTAATGTCACAGTGTCTTCCACCACATGATCCTTGACAGTGAGAACCTCTAAGAGGTTATTGCTCAGTTTTCACTTATAATTCTCCTGCATACAGTGTAATATGAGGGGAGTGGCACCTGGTTGAGGGTTTGAGAAACTGAGGGTCTCACACAGACTGAAGATATCATTCTATGCTATGCAATGCATGCTACCTGCTTCAGCACTGCTACACTGTCACCTACTACCATAGATCTATTCTCACCCTCCTTGCTCATCTTGACAGAAACTGCACATTGGGACGTGGCTGTCAACCTTTGTATATGTGACTTCTTCCCCATCTGAACCCACGCACCAGATAAAGTAGACCTGACAGAGGGAGTGCCCAAAATGGCTAACTGGGCAGTAGCCAGCCAGTTGGCTGTCTTTCAGCATTATGAAAGCATTTCATTACTTCCATGTTCCACCAAGCTACTCACACATTCATCCTCACGAACTTTGATTAGCAAAGAAACGTCTGCTGACTCGAAGGAAAATAATTAGAGATTAAGTAGAATTTTTGAGTTCCTTCAACAAGTCAACTTTTGCAAATATTTGTTACTAAATTTTGATTGTTACTTGAAAATGATTAACAGAATTGTTTTTCTAAAGATGATGGATAATTCACATCAGTCTGGTGATTAATCAGTGACACTACTCTTGTTTGTGTCTGATTATCTCATTAAGTTTGTCTTAAAGACCCTCCGTCGTTTTTTTTCATGGGAGATTTTAGTGTGTCCAGAGGGTGGCTGCGGTTGGCCAAATATGTTCCACATTTACTAAGCAGCAAAATTATTCTGTTATATTTTGAATTATTTTCCCCTTCTTGACAAGAGTTTATCTAATGACTCAATATCGTTGTTTAAATTTTGTTTCTCTGAACTTTTTTTTTTAAATCCAAATCCCCCAACCACATATTGGGGTGGGTGAAAACTAACCATACATAAGTATTACATATTACTGTTTTATTTTGTATAATAGTATTATTGTACCATCTCTATTATACATACATACATAAATACTTGTTCCATAGATTATGAATACGATATTTTGTAATGATGTGGAACATGTCACTTTAACGTAAGATTCCTTTATACATAATTATTTTTTATTGAGTATTATTTTGAAAGCCCTCACTCTAAAGTTAAAATGTCTGATTCCATTTCTGACTTATATTACTACTCATAATATAGTTGTACATCAGATACAACACACAGTGAAAACATAAAAATGCATAACACTGTAAATCAGAATGTTATTTATATCAGTTCATAATATATTTAGCTGCAGTATACTTGTGTAAGTGTTATGCATCCTACATTTCACCAAACATCATTTCACAACAAAATCCTACAAAGACAACTACCAACATACCTCAGATCATAATAAGATTAGGTAGACATAGAAATTCTGGAGGTAGTTAAAGTGATTATATAATTGAATTTGCTATGAAATTGACATTTATCACAGTAATGCAAATTTCCTCCCATGAAAAGAATTCATCAGTCTCATTATAACACTAGATCCAGTATATTTCATGACTCTTGACAGTTAATTTCTCAGTAGTTAGCTTACATCTCTTTCTTGAGATCATTCTTGGTATTAAGTTACTGATCACAACTGAAAATGTAGCTATTCTATTATCCTCTGAAGTTTTGTATATCACCAAAAGACTTCAAATATTATCAATTATCTATAGTGTGAGACCTAATATTTTTATTTTAAAAGTGTTCTGCACAGAAGTACAAGTTTCATTAATTGCATCTTTATGCAGTCACCATCTTGGCTATTGGATGCATAACAAGAACCCCAGGGATTATGTGTAAACACACAGAACATGGAAAAGATTCTTGCACGGGTGATATACCCTGGCTAGAAAAAAGGGACCAGACTCCATTCTGGCTCAATGTCCCGTGTTATTAAAATATCCTGACTAATTGTTCAATACATCATGTGTATTGTCATGATATTAGGTGTTACCAGTTCTCAACTCAAGCAAGCGTCAGTATTGTGGCGCATGGTGGCAGCACTTGGATTTCATATAAAAAAAAAAAAAAAAAAAAGGAAAACTGGTCAGAAATATTTTCCAAGGAACTGCAAGATAATGAGATTAATGGTGACTTAATTCCTTGATTTGTTTGTCACATCCCAGTTTTTCCACTATTAGACATGAACAATAACCTAGCTTCATGGGAAGTGATGTAACAATTAGAACCATTTGTGATGTATACACCACAAAAATGAAATCTTTTACAGTGCAGTGGAGTGTACTGTTTTTGAAACATTAATGAAACATGAAATTTGTGAACCAGCCTGAATCTGAATCCAGATACCACACTGGTTTTTGTAGAGTAGCTCTCTTGCCAATTGAGCCAGTCATAAAACTTTGATAATCTACTACCTCTTTCCATATCTTTCCAAAGAAACCAGTGGCTCTCTCCAAGACCTTCCAGGAAGACCTTTATTGACTGAAATGATAGAGAAGAATTCTTACTCTCAGCCTAGTGGCTGATTTTCTGTTAAATGTAGAAAGATATGCAGGGAGGTGCTGGGGATAAAATCGTGAACCACCTATGAGATTTGCTTCAGAGATTTGTTTATGCCTTCAGTACATTCATGTTACATAACATATTTAGGATGACTACTTTCTTGACACTGCAGCACAGAGAATGGCATTTAATTATGTAGGACAGGCAATGCAATAATGAAAATGAAAATTCTTCAGTGATATAATTTTATTGAATCATTAACTTTCTATAAATTACTAACACAACAGAGTAAACCAAATGTGGGGAACAAGGTGCATTTAGCCTGGGACTCAATATCTGATGTTCCAAGAGGATACCATTATCTTTGGGAGTGTAGTAATGTCAACAGTTAATCATTAAAAAAATCTCAAAGGTCACAACTGAATTCCTTTCACTTTGCAAACTACAGTCTCAATCATAGATGTTTAAATTCTCTCACTGGTCATACAAATGGTGTAGCAAACTATATTTGATTATTCAGATAACTATATTTGAAAACACAATCTGTGTTACACTACATGCCACAATTTCAATTGTTTCTTAGGATAGTACACCACATTAACATTCAAAAGTTGTACAATTTAGAACATTATGAAATAATTCCATACATACAGTACCAACAGTACAATGAAATTACAACATGATACATACGTTGTACGTTTTACAAAATAAAAGTTTACTGAGTACTCTGACAATATACAACCAATCATTTAATTGCAGATACATTAGTACAAAAAGAAGTGTCATGAATAATAAAGCATTACAGAAACAGATTACAAGTAGACATACAAAAAACATAATTACATTGGGCACTTAAGGAGAAATACTGCTTGTACCATGATGACAGTGAACAATCAATGTTACAGTACTATAAATGACAGACATAAATCTTAAGAGTTGAAAGTACCTATTTGTCTTTACCTCCAGCAATTTTGATGTTGTTTTCAAACCTATAAAAACATGCTTGTGTAGGTCACAAATGCATGGAAAACATCACGAGTATCGATCACCAGTGTCCAATTGGGACATTCTTATGTTTATGCCAATCATAATGCATTAGAACACAACTTCTGCAGTAATATGGGAAATACCTAACTATTTCAAAAAGCTAAAATTAATAACATTTCCAGCTGTGTTATATTACATCATAATGTTTCAGAGGACGCATACATTGTGTGAATTATGCTACAAGAAATCTTGCGCAATTATGATGTATCCATCATTTGTATTATAATTGTCAGAAAGACAGACACAAATTCCCGTCTGTTCATCTCAGAGTAGCACTTACACCCATTTCTTCAAAAATGGTTCAAATGCCTCTGAGCGTTATGGGACTTAACATCTGAGGTCATCAGTCCCCTAGAACTTAGAACTACTTAAACCTAACTAACCTAAGGACATCACACACATCCATGCCCGAGGCAGGATTCGAACCTGCTACCGTAGCTGTCGCGCAGTTCCAGACTGAAGCACCTACAACCGCTCGGCCACTCTGCCCCCATGTCTTCAATATTTGCTCCATGTACTTGAATTAAACCAGCAATTAATGGTAGTAAGTCAAATGAGTGCTTTTAAATGCGAAGTGTGTGGGCAAGTCTTTAATTACAGAAAGAATCTCAGTCAGCATGTTTGCAAAAGCCATCAACAAGAGCTGCCTGTTGCCACTACAACTACTGTAGCTTCCTATCAGTGCTATGTGTGTGACAAAATTTTTTCTCTAAAAATAATTTGTATCGCCACCAAAGAAATATTCATGGTTTGCAGGAAGGGGGGTTGTTCTTCAAGTGTACATTGTGCCCATTTCAAAGTGGTTCAAAACAGGGTTGGATAGATCATTTACAAACTGCTCACCAAATTCAACTTAATTCCGAAGATCTGCAGTTCTCAAATGAAGACGAGTTTTTGCAGTGGAAAGAAGACACTGAACGCACGACACATTCAAAGTTTATTAAAACGCATGGGTCAACTAGTTCCACACATTATTATGGCTGCCATCGGTCAGGTAACTTTATCTCCAAAGGTAAAGGCACAAGACATCTTAAATTGACAGGCAGCAACAAAATGAATGGAAAGTGCCCTGCAGAGATGAAAGTAACTGTGCACGAAGGTGGAACATACCAAGTACATTTTGTGTCGACCCACATTGGTCACAAACAAGATTTAACGCACCTGCCCCTGAGTCAGAAAGACCGGGAAACCATAGCAACAGATATTGCAATGGGACTTCCGTATGACAAAGTTCTAGATAACGTACGGACAAGTTTGCAGGATTCGGACTTGCAGAGAATCCATTTGACTACCAAGCAAGACTTATATAACATTGCAGCAAGCTATAACCTCTCCTCCAAGTCGGTCAGACATAAAAATGATGCAATCAGTGTCGAAGCTTGGGTAAAAGAAATGAACGAAAGTGAGAATCCGCCTGCGTTCTATAAACCACAAGACTCGACTAGTGAACATCAAGAACTGAGGAGTGAGGATTTTGTATTAGTGATAATGAACAGAGCACAACGCGAAATGTTATCAAAATATGGAGAAGACTGTATCTGTATTGATGGAACCCATGGGCTTAACGGGTATGATTTCGAAGTGACCACTCTCTTAGTACTGGATGATCTCAGGCAAGGATTCCCATGTGCATTTCTAATTTCGAACAGGAAGGACGCCGATGTTTTAAGTATATTTTTGCAGTACGTAAAATCACAGGTTGGACCAATTTGCCCGAATGTATTCATGTCTGATTTGGCAGAGTCATACAGTATTGCATGGAACAGGACAATGGGTGCTCCTAAGATGAGACTCTATTGTACCTGGCATGTGGACAGAGCATGGAAAACTAATATAAAGCGGAAAATTTCAGATCTGGATAAAAGAAATGAGGCGTATCGGCTCATTAGATCAGTGTCAATGCTGAGAAATGTAAGCATGTTTCAGGAATCACTGCAAAAAGCACTGCAGAAGCTCAGTAGTGACCCTGACACATCAGAATTTGCTTCATACTTCAAGACACACTATGAGGGAAATGTGGAGCGTTGGGCCTACTGTCACAGAATGTATGCCGGTCTCAATACCAACATGCATGTGGAGAGTATGCATAGGACGTTAAAGGAAATACATGGTAATGCAAGACAGATAAAACGACTGGACAAAGGCATATCTACACTAATGTCCCTAGTTACAGCCAAGATGTTTGACTGACTTATAGCAAATGTAAAAGGGAAGGTTACAAGCAAAGTTCAAGACATTCGTAATAAACACAAAACTAGTTTGTTAATGGACAAGGACCTCATCACTGAGGTAGATGGTGGTTGGGAAGTGCCATCCACATCATCTTCAGAGGTCTACATTGTTAAAGATAACAGAGTCAACTGTGAGTGCAAATTAAAATGTAGTGATTGCAATGTGTGCATACATAGGTATTACTGTACATGTATGGATTACAGTATTAGATTCAATATGTGTAAGCACATTCACACTGTTTGCCGAGATGACAGTGTCTGTGAAAATCCCCTGCAAAGTCCAGAGGTACTGGGTACTGATGTTGATGCCACCAGTGAGAGAGCAGCAATATTAGCTGAAGTAAGCACAAAATATGTTTCAGAAACACCAAAATCTTTGTTAGAAGGGAGACAGAAGCTTATTTCAGAGTTTTCCAATATTGTCAGTGGAATGACTGAGACTGAACTTCAGTTGGCCAAAAAAACTGTGTTATCCTTAAAGGCAAATGTAGGAGCTGTTCGAGCCCGAAACAGTTATTTCAAACAAACAGATAAGGGCCAGAAAAGAAAGCTAATACCACAGCGGAGGTTGTTTTCTACCAAGAAGAAAACAGCACATAATATTTCTCTGGCTGTTCCAAATGCTGAAGAAAGATGTGAAGTAGTAAAATCACTTCTGAATGAGGGTATGTATCAATTTTCAAGTTATTGAGTAGATACATTTATGTGTTGAACCTTGGCAGAGTAAAATGTAATTCATGGTTAATATACGAATTTGTGTTCAGTACCTGTCAACTTTGTGTGAATTATAATTTGAAATTTATATGCAGAGCTCAACATGAATCATGATGTTCCTGCAGAGCATAGTCGTGCCATGCCAGATGTACAGCACAGCAAAACAGGTAAAACTTGATGGGATCCATCATTCTAAATATGTGTGGTACTACTATAATGTCCTCACACCAAATAAACATGTCACATTAAGTAAAATTTAGAATTTTGCTGTTCAGTAGCAATGCAGTGTGTTTGGAATCTGATGTAATAGTTACTTGCAGAACAGTATATGTATATACTATCTTTCAGTACCTATCAATTTTGCCTCAATTGTGATATGAAATTTATTTGCAGGGCTTGACACCAAAAATCACTTGCATGTTGTAGAACAACCACACAGTATGTTATGGCAGTCAGGTATTCATCATGGTGCATCAGGTGTGTGTAAAGTAAATCTAATGGAGGTAACATATCTGAGTATGATAATAATCTGAATTCATATTAATGTATATTGATATCTTTAAATTCTATTTTACTGTGTCTGCATTATAATATTAAATTAATTTACAGGGCTGGACATGAACCACATTGTTGCTGTGCAGCATGGTTATGCCATACCAATTGTGCAGCACAGCACAACAGGTAACACTTAATCGGACCCATTATTCCGAATGTATCTCATACTGCTCTAATGTCCTCATATCAGCTAAGGGTGTCAGATTAAGTAATATTCACAATGTTGCTGTTCAGTAGCAATGTAGTGTGTTAGGATTCTGATTTAAAAGTTACTTGCAGTGGAATATATGCCACCATTTAGACCTATCAATTTTGTCTGTATAATAACCCAAAAATTATTTGCAGGGCTTGACACCCACAATCAGGTCCATGTTGAACAACCACGCACTATGCCATGGCAGCCTGGTGTTCATCATGGTGCATCATGTGCGTGTAAAGTAAATCCAATGGAGATAACATTATTTGATTATAATGAAATTCTGAATTTATATATGTACAACTGAACTGTAGTTAGCCAAAAAAAACTATGTTATCCTTAAAGGCAAATGTAGAAGCTGTTTGACCCCAAAATGGTTATTTCAGGCAAACAGATAAGGGCCATAAAAGAAAGTCTATGCCTCAGAGGAGTCTGTTTTCTACCAAGAAGAAAAGAGCACGTAGTATTTCTCTGGCTGTTGTTGATGCTGTAGAAATCCAGTTCTTGATGACTGGACCTGCAAATAAAATTCACGTCAGATTGCATTAGATATTAAATTAATATTTGTTTCACAGATCATGAATATGGCTCTTTATAATTATGTGGAATGTATCAGTTTAACAAATGTTTACTTGTCATGACTCTTTGTGTTTTATAGAGGAAATTATAGGAATTTGATAAAAGCAGTGTTATCTGGTGTATTACTACATGAATTATTGTTACTTACTTCAAGCATTACTGTGGTGACCCGGCCATGCCAACAGCATTTCAGTCCCTAATTCTACTTATTATAGATGCATGACCTCCACACACTCGAGTCTTCCTGAAGATACTGAGTTGTCTTTAGTTCTGGGATCAGATATTGCAGTTCCTCTCAAATCTGATCCTGACGCAGCTGTAGTGGACAGGGTGGAATGCTATCCTGAACTCCAAATGGTGGAGACATCTCAGGTCCTTCCCATCTGCTTTCAATGCATCACACTCTGGACTGCAAATAAAGATTTAATTAGAATTCAGCCATGCCATATTGCTATCAAATAACAAAAGTGTGAATAATAATTAATATTATACTGGGTTGAAAACCAGTATCAAAAAATACTTATATTGTGCCGGATTAACTGAAATACCATTACACACCTGACTTGCCTTTCACTAGGCCTGATGAGGCTGAGTGAATCACAATCCTGACATCTGAAGTGCTGATATTTCATGGACATTTCCACTCTCCTTCTGGCAGAGTGCATCCCAGTCCTGACCTCCTGAACTCCAGATGTTGGGGATATAAGGTCCTCCACTCTTGATACAGTGTATGGGGCCTGACTCGACATCAGTGCCAAGCTCCAAATGTTTGGGACTTCCCTCTAGTCCTCAAGATGGCATAGTCCGGACTGCAAGTAAGCATTTAATCAGAATTCAGATATGTCACATTGCTCCCAAGTAATATCAATTTACATAATGGTTAAAGATATACTTGACTGAAAACCAGTATCAAATCATTCTTATATTGTGCCATAATAACTGCAATACCATTACATACCTGATTTGCCATTCACTAAGGCTGATGATGCTGAAAGGATCCGGATCGCCACCTGTGAAGTGATGGAATTCCAAGGGCCTTTCAAAATGGTTGAAATGGCTCTGAGCACTATGGGACTTAACATCAGAGGTCACCAGTCCCCTGGAACTAACCAACCAAAGGACATCACACACATCCATGCCCGAGGCAGGATTAGAACCTGTGACCGTAGCAGTCACGCGGTTCCGGACTGAAGTGCCTAGATCCGCTCAGCCACAGCGGCCCGCTCAAGTTCCTTTCCACTTTCCTTCTGGCAGCCAGGCAAAGCTGAGTGGATCCTAGTCCTGGCCTTCTGAAGTCCAGATGTTGTGGATATAAGGTCCTTCACTCTTGAGGCAACCTGATGGGCCTGACTCAACATCAGTGTCAAGCTCGAAATGTTTGGGACTTCCTTCATTAGTCCTCAAGATGGCATAATGGCGTAGTCCGGACTGCAAGTAAGCATATAATCAGAATTCAGATATATCACATTGCTCCCAAATAATAACAATTTACATGGTGGATAATGACGTACTAGACTAAAAACCAGCATCAAAACATCCTTATATTGTGCCCTATTAACCGCAATACCATTACATACCTGTCTGGCCATTCAGTAAGCTTGATGAAGCTGAATGGATCCAGATTGCCCCCTCTGAAGTGATGGAATTCCAAGGTTCTTTCCACTCTCCTTCTGGTGGCCAGATAAGGCTGAGTGTATCCCAGTCCTCGTCATCAGCTCTTGTGGCATCCTAAGGTGCCTGACTTGACATCAGTGTCAAGATCCAAATGTTTGGGACCTCCCTCACTGCTCCGTGACATTGCATAATCCAGACTGCAAGTAAACAATGCATTGAAGTTCTACTGTTCAGAAAGAATATAATTACAACTACTACTCTGTCTTCTCCACAACTACCACTTTAGAAACTGTATAGGCCTAAGGCGAATAAAGTAGAAAGTTTGCATTATGGTATCTTCATATATTAGACAGGCAGTCTTCAGATGAAACACTATTACTTTAATAAATAGGATTACTTAATTAAAAAGACAATGTTACATACCTGATGTGCTGCTCATATATAATTTGTCATTGTTAAAGAATATAAGGTCATTGGAGCAGTACCGCAGACATTTGATATGATGGGTTCCATCAGGTGTTACCTGTGCTGTGCAGCACATTTGATGTGGTGTAACAATGCTGCACAGAAACAATGTGGTTCATGTCCAGCACTGTAAAATAATTTTATATAATATTGCAGACAGTAAAACAGAATACAAAAGTATCAATATACAGATATCAAATCAGAACTTCATTATCCTCAAATAATGTTCTCTCCATTAGATTTACTTTACACACACACCTGATGCACCATGATGATAACCTTAATGCCATTACATAGTGTCTGGTTGTTGCACAACATGGACCAGATTGTGGGGATCAAGCCCTGCAAATAATTTTTGTGTTATTATTCAGACAAAATTGATAGTTCTACAAGGTGGCTTATACTCCACTGCAAGTAACTTTTAAATCCAGAATCCAAACACACTACATTGCTACCGAATGGCAACATTGTAAATATTACTTAATCTGCCATCTTTATTTCATATGAGGACATTAGAGCAGCATGAGATACATTGGGAATAATGGATCCATTAATGTGTTACCTGTTGTGCTGTGTTGCACATTTGGTGTGGCATAACCATGCTCCACAGCAACAAACTGGTTCATGTCCAGCCCTGTAAATTAATTTTACATTATATTGCAGACAGTAGAATAGAATATAAAAGTATCAATATACATATATAACTTCAGATTTCATTATACTCAAATAATGTTATCTCCATTAGATTTACTTTACACACACCTGATGCACCATGATGAACACCAGGCTGCCATGGCATAGTGCGTGGTTGTTCAACATGGACCTGATTGTGGGTGTCAAGCCCTGCAAATAGTTTTTGTGTTATTATACAGACAAAATTGATAGGTCTAGAAGGTGGCATATACTCCACTACAAGTAACGTTTAAATCAGAATCCAAACACACTACATTTCTAGTGAACTGCAACATTGTGAATAGCACTTAATCTGCCATCTTTAGTTCATATGAGGACATTAGAGCAGCATGAGATACATTGGGAATAATGGATCCATTAATGTGTTACCTGTTGTGCTGTGTTGCACATTTGGTGTGGCATAACCATGCTCCACAGCAACAAACTGGTTCATGTCCAGCCCTGTAAATTAATTTTACATTATATTGCAGACAGTAAAATAGAATATAAAAGTATCAATATACATATATAACTTCAGATTTCATTATACTCAAATAATGTTATCTCCATTAGATTTACTTTACACACACCTGATGCACCATGATGAACACCAGGCTGCCATGGCATAGTGCGTGGTTGTTCAACATGGACCTGATTGTGGGTGTCAAGCCCTGCAAATAATTTTTGGGTTATTATACAGACAAAATTGATAGGTCTAAAAGGTGGCATATATTCCACTGCAAGTAACTTTTAAATCAGAATCCTAACACACTACATTGCTACTGAACAGCAACATTGCGAATATTTCTTAATCTGACACCCTTAGCTGATATGAGGACATTAGAGCAGTATGAGATACATTCGGAATAATGGGTCCGATTAAGTGTTACCTGTTGTGCTGTGCTGCACAATTGGTATGGCATAACCATGCTGCACAGCAACAATGTGGTTCATGTCCAGCCCTGTAAATTAATTTAATATTATAATGCAGACACAGTAAAATAGAATTTAAAGATATCAATATACATTAATATGAATTCAGATTATTATCATACTCAGATATGTTACCTCCATTAGATTTACTTTACACACACCTGATGCACCATGATGAATACCTGACTGCCATAACATACTGTGTGGTTGTTCTACAACATGCAAGTGATTTTTGGTGTCAAGCCCTGCAAATAAATTTCATATCACAATTGAGGCAAAATTGATAGATACTGAAAGATAGTATATACATATACTGTTCTGCAAGTAACTATTACATCAGATTCCAAACACACTGCATTGCTACTGAACAGCAAAATTCTAAATTTTACTTAATGTGACATGTTTATTTGGTGTGAGGACATTATAGTAGTACCACACATATTTAGAATGATGGATCCCATCAAGTTTTACCTGTTTTGCTGTGCTGTACATCTGGCATGGCACGACTATGCTCTGCAGGAACATCATGATTCATGTTGAGCTCTGCATATAAATTTCAAATTATAATTCACACAAAGTTGACAGGTACTGAACACAAATTCGTATATTAACCATGAATTACATTTTACTCTGCCAAGGTTCAACACATAAATGTATCTACTCAATAACTTGAAAATTGATACATACCCTCATTCAGAAGTGATTTTACTACTTCACATCTTTCTTCAGCATTTGGAACAGCCAGAGAAATATTATGTGCTGTTTTCTTCTTGGTAGAAAACAACCTCCGCTGTGGTATTAGCTTTCTTTTCTGGCCCTTATCTGTTTGTTTGAAATAACTGTTTCGGGCTCGAACAGCTCCTACATTTGCCTTTAAGGATAACACAGCTTTTTTGGCCAACTGAAGTTCAGTCTCAGTCATTCCACTGACAATATTGGAAAACTCTGAAATAAGCTTCTGTCTCCCTTCTAACAAAGATTTTGGTGTTTCTGAAACATATTTTGTGCTTACTTCAGCTAATATTGCTGCTCTCTCACTGGTGGCATCAACATCAGTACCCAGTACCTCTGGACTTTGCAGGGGATTTTCACAGACACTGTCATCTCGGCAAACAGTGTGAATGTGCTTACACATATTGAATCTAATACTGTAATCCATACATGTACAGTAATACCTATGTATGCACACATTGCAATCACTACATTTTAATTTGCACTCACAGTTGACTCTGTTATCTTTAACAATGTAGACCTCTGAAGATGATGTGGATGGCACTTCCCAACCACCATCTACCTCAGTGATGAGGTCCTTGTCCATTAACAAACTAGTTTTGTGTTTATTACGAATGTCTTGAACTTTGCTTGTAACCTTCCCTTTTACATTTGCTATAAGCCAGTCAAACATCTTGGCTGTAACTAGGGACATTAGTGTAGATATGCCTTTGTCCAGTCGTTTTATCTGTCTTGCATTACCATGTATTTCCTTTAACGTCCTATGCATACTCTCCACATGCATGTTGGTATTGAGACCGGCATACATTCTGTGACAGTAGGCCCAACGCTCCACATTTCCCTCATAGTGTGTCTTGAAGTATGAAGCAAATTCTGATGTGTCAGGGTCACTACTGAGCTTCTGCAGTGCTTTTTGCAGTGATTCCTGAAACATGCTTACATTTCTCAGCATTGACACTGATCTAATGAGCCGATACGCCTCATTTCTTTTATCCAGATCTGAAATTTTCCGCTTTATATTAGTTTTCCATGCTCTGTCCACATGCCAGGTACAATAGAGTCTCATCTTAGGAGCACCCATTGTCCTGTTCCATGCAATACTGTATGACTCTGCCAAATCAGACATGAATACATTCGGGCAAATTGGTCCAACCTGTGATTTTACGTACTACAAAAATATACTTAAAACATCGGCGTCCTTCCTGTTCGAAATTAGAAATGCACATGGGAATCCTTGCCTGAGATCATCCAGTACTAAGAGAGTGGTCACTTCGAAATCATACCCGTTAAGCCCATGGGTTCCATCAATACAGATACAGTCTTCTCCATATTTTGATAACATTTCGCGTTGTGCTCTGTTCATTATCACTAATACAAAATCCTCACTCCTCAGTTCTTGATGTTCACTAGTCGAGTCTTGTGGTTTATAGAATAACACAGACGGATTCTCACTTTCGTTCATTTCTTTTACCCAAGCTTCGACACTGATTGCATCATTTTTATGTCTGACCGACTTGGAGGAGAGGTTATAGCTTGCTGCAATGTTATATAAGTCTTGCTTGGTAGTCAAATGGATTCTCTGCAAGTCCGAATCCTGCAAACTTGTCCGTACGTTATCTAGAACTTTGTCATACGGAAGTCCCATTGCAATATCTGTTGCTATGGTTTCCCGGTCTTTTTGACTCAGGGGCAGGTGCGTTAAATCTTGTTTGTGACCAATGTGGGTCGACACAAAATGTACTTGGTATGTTCCACTTTCGTGCACAGTTACTTTCATCTCTGCAGGGCACTTTCCATTCATTTTGTTGCTGCCTGTCAATTTAAGATGTCTTGTGCCTTTACCTTTGGAGACAAAGTTACCTGACCGATGGCAGCCATAATAATGTGCGGAACTAGTAGACCCATGCGTTTTAATAAACTTTGAATGTGTCGTGCGTTCAGTGTCTTCTTTCCACTGCAAAAACTCGTCTTCATTTGAGAACTGCAGATCTTCGGAATTAAGTTGAATTTGATGAGCAGTTTCTAAATGATCTATCCAACCCTGTTTTGAACTACTTTGAAATGGGCACAATGTACACTTGAAGAACAACCCCCCTTCCTGCAAACCATGAATATTTCTTTGGTGGCGATACAAATTATTTTTAAGAGAAAAAATTTTGTCACACACGTAGCACTGATAAGAAGCTACAGTAGTTGTAGTGGCAACAGGCAGCTCTTGTTGACGGTTTTTGCAAACATGCTGACTGAGATTCTTTCTGTAATTAAAGACTTGCCCACACACTTCGCATTTAAAAGCACTCATTTTAGTAACACAAACGCTGTATTGTAATCACAATAAAAAAAAGACGCACAAAAAAAATACCACGCGCATCCGCACTCACAATAATATTATGACACACGAAAATATCACGCGCTCTCCGCACTCACAAAGCGACGCACAAAGCCAAAATGACACGTGCACTCCGCACTCACAAAAACAGCTACTGCAGCAACACCACGCGCACTCCGCACTCACAATGATTTTAACACACACGAAAATATCACGCGCTGTCCGCACTCACAAAGCGACGCACAAAGCAGCAACACCACCCGCGCTCCAAACCGCAATGCAGGTACTGTTTCCGGTTTTCCGTTGTGAGGGAACTATAGGGGGTGGGGCGAGGTCCCGTTCGTGAGCGAGGTATGGGGGTGGGGTGAGGACCCATCGTGGGCGAGCAGTGTGGGGGTGAGTGTCGCAGGGAGGTAGAGTGGGGGGGATCCTCGCTGGGATCTTCGCAGGTTTTAACGTTTGCTCAGCCCAGCAACTGGTAACCCCACTAGGGTCTGGGCGTGCGGAGCACGGCGTGCCGTGAAGCGAGGTGCCGCCCACCGTGACAGCAGTCGCCAGCGACTTCGATGACCTGTAAACATGAGAAAAAGGGCTATATCTTAAAACTATGTGAAATTTTTATATACATGGGTGGCTGTGCAGCAGAACACCTAGTTGTACTTTACTCGTGGTTACCTATTCCTGAAAATAATAACGATTGGCTATCTGAAGAACAAAGTGTATTTGGAAAAGCCTGGAACAAAAATAAGGTACACAGAGGTGTACACCATGACTGAATAAATACCGAGAAACCTAATTAGCCACTGAAATCGCTACACAGTTGTGCACAGGGACCCAGACCACTGTGTACTAATGCTGAAGAATAGGCTGGTATCGAAAAGCACCGATAATTCGAGAATTAAGGTCAGGCATTTCAGATAACATAAACTACAACCCAATTCTTGCTTCTGAGAATGCAGCAGCCTCATGTCATTTTGGCGTAGCTGTCCTGTCTAAGACGCGTTCGACTTTTGGAAGAATTAACACCAACTCGAAACGTTTGCGTAACTCCACAGTAGACTGTTCCCTTATTTTTTAAATTTTATATCATTTTTTGACTGGACTGACATTTCATTCCATCTGCAGGTAGCAAAAAGACCAGGTAATAAATTTTTCCACGTTTATTCCGCCCTAACATGCCGTAGTCGTTGTTACAGTACTATTTAGTTTGTTACCGCTAGCTGAGGTACCTGCGGGTAATTTCCACTTCGGGACATAAACGCAGCAGCTCCCCTCTTCCCCTCCCCCATTACTCATTCCACTGCAGAAGGACCACGTTGACTTTTGTGTTTCATTCGTGCCTCCGGTGGGGTTCCTCCATCTGAAATAGCCGCCCGAGCTGAGAAAGCACAAAATCAAATGGTTCAAACGGCTCTGAGCACTATGGGACTTAACATCTGAGGTCATCAGTCCCCTAGAACTTAGAACTACTTAAACCTAACTAACCTAGGGACATCACACACATTCATGCCCGAGGTAGGATTCGAACCTGCGACCGTAGCGATCGCGCGGTTCCGGACTGAAGCGCCTAGAACCGCTCGGCCACACCGGCCGGCGGAGAAAGCACACTCACAAGAATTACGAAAATATTCCTTCCTACATATCAACCCTTTTTTTTTAATTTTGATTGAGGCAGTTAGTTGATGTTAGTTAGAAGTATAATTGACAGTAGGTAAGTCACTTTCCATAAAGCATTTTGAACGCAGGATGATGTGGCGCCGGCGTGTGTGGCCGTGCTGTTCTAGGCGCTACAGTCTGGAACCGCGTGACCGCTACGGTCGCAGGTTCGAATCCTGCCTCGGGCATGGATGTGTATGATGTCCTTAGGTTACTCAGGTTTAATTAGTTCTAAGTTCTAGACGACTGATGACCTAAGAAGTTAGGTCGCATAGTGCTCAGAGCCATTTGAACCAACCATTTGATGATGTGGCGTAAGCAACGCAAAAAAGCAGAACTGTTATTGCAGAAAACAACAAATCAATAAAACAACAAATCAACGCTACGGTTAAACGTTCATAATTATCTTAAGTAATTATTAATTTGCTGCTAGTTCCCAAGATGTTATTTGTTAATGTTAAATCATTAATTGTTTATAGTTTTCACTGGAATACATGACTGTACACCCACTTATTTTTACTTGTTGATTACTATGTTGAACGCTTGTAATAACACAAGGTGTGAGACACTGTCGGTTTAAATAGGAGTTTTTTAATATAATTTTAAATTCTTACTCGCAAATGCTTTCAGCACTGGTAACTCGTGTGCATGATCCTTTTAGTGCCCCCCACAATAATTCAACATCCTTAAAACCTAGTTAATGATTTTTTTTAAAGAAAGCTGCTGAATTGCAAGCTGAGTACCTGTAATAAATCTGAATGTTTTGCAGTTTCTAGAGTCCTCTGTTGGGTCTCTGTAAGCCACATAAATTTTCTCAGGACCAATTACAATACAAAACAAAACAAAAAATATTTAAGAAAATCATTCTGATTTTCTTAGAATATTCATATTTCTTTGATATCCTCCAAACTAGAAGAAAGCCAGTCCTACACGCTACTGTGCCACTGCATTTATTCTGTCAGTAAACGAAAGCTAATTCGACTTACTGCCAAGTTGGTGCCATTCAATAAGCTATTTTTTCGTACTGTCTGACGGCGAATGGAGACGTGCTGCATCCCTTCTGTCTGCTTATGAAAACTCTGAGCGACGTGTCTAAAAGTCATGTCGACGCCATGATACATTTCGCACTTCGACAACAATGATATTATACACAGTCATTGCTGTATGTATTTTATTTGCCAATGTGCTCGGCAAACCACCCTCCCGAAATCACAGCACTGATGAAAATTATACTACCGACGCAGTAAATATTCCGAATAGTGCAGCGATATTTTGTTCACAACTGTTTCCTCCAGTCCTTTGTCGTGGGTATCCACTGTCCACATACCACTCTTCCTTCTTTATGGCGTAAACGCAGTTTATTAGTCCACTATTCCCCAGACAGCATTGTTTACTTATTGCATATATATTTACTGACGGGCGCTTTTTTTTTTTTTTTTTTTGCATGGACTGTGACGAAGTGGTTAATATTCATAGCTAGTGTGGTCTAGGTCAGCAGTTCAAACCCAAGCGCCAACAATTATTTTTATCCAGTATTTATTATTTCTGGAAGGCTCTTGAAATATCTTATCAATAAACGTGCTTTCGGTTCTATAAGCTGTTCTTCATTGACGATCCTGCCTTCGGATTTTGACTTGAATATAGTTAAGACGTGACAGTACTACAGAGTTTGTACTTGCTCTGGGATTGTGCTTTATATGTTGTCATAACTTTTTTTTCACAACTATCCCAATGTTTTTGATCTTAACGGCAGCCTAAAAATATGTGCGGGACCACGACGCTGGCAGTGCTCTAGTGACCCAGCTATTCAGGCAAAATTGACAGCCGCTCTTAAACGTGTATGTCTGCCAGTATCTCTCTCTTCCCTAGCAATATCTAGCTAACATCTTATGTCTTTTGAATCACTTATTTAAAAAATAAATAGACTTAACTTAAACTTGCAAAATTGTGCTTTGTCGTATTTTCGTGCGAGAAGTTTCGCCGAGTCACATAGGTCCGCTTCTTTTCACCTGTAGTCAGCATTTATGCGACCATATCTGGGCACATCAAGGTAGGAGCAAATTCTGGCATGAGTTACTCGTTCTTGAATCATGCGGCGTCTGCGTTTCTTCTCCTCGCGATCTAGACATCGAAACGCTATCTTGTAATTAACGATTGTAAATTTCAATAAAATCTTCTCGGTTTTCAAGCCGCGTCAGTGGCTACCTTCACCATCGTCGTCAGGAGTAAAACGACTGACTGCCGAGGCTGGCACGAGTTTCCGCGTATATAGTCACGAGTGCAGCCGCTGGCACCTGTAAGAGAGGGCCGAAACGACGTTTTCCAGTCAATGTTCAGCTCTGGCCGACTTGTCGGGCTTCCTTTGTTTAATATGTCCCTTGTGCTCAGTAAAACGCTGTGGAGCTGTGCGAATTGTCTGACCTATATGGATCCTGCTGCACTCGTAAGGGACACCATACAAACCGGGCACGAGGTATGTCGTCATTAACAGGGCGCAGAGTATCTCATATCTTGGGGGCGGGCCTGGAAAACGGACACAAAACACAGTTTGAGAACACGAAAGTCTTGACTCGCGCATCAACATGCTGGAACTTCGTTATAAAAGAGGCAGCTGAGATTAGCAAAAATTTTAACATGGACCAGGTGTACACACTGAGTGGGGCGCGGTGGCGGGCTTTCGAAAGGAAGCAACAGCTGATGCTTAACGCTTGTAGGAAGGCGGGAGCGGCAGTTTCAAACGTGGCATCTGCCCCTCGCGCCACCTGGCGTCAGTCGGTCCCACAGAGGGCCGGAGCTGCTATGAGCTGCCCAACTCACCTTCCGCACACGCGTGGTTATGGCCCTCTCTGATTGGTGAAAGCGGCCGTAGTCATAGGTATATAAGTGGGAGATAGTGCCAGTCCCCTTCCCACATCTTCTTCTTTTCCTCGCACACATCCGCACCCTGTATATCGTCCCCCGACTCCATCCCCCACCCCCTGGTTTCTAGCCCCTTGACCGCCCAGACCGTTGTCGCGCCTTTACCGTTGAGTCCCGCCATCTCTCCATCTCCACACCCTCCTCCTCCTTTCTCAAAGCAACTTTCAGAACCTCCCCCTCCCTGACGACCTTCGCCCTGATCTATCCCCTCAACCAACTCTAACCCCATGTCCCCCCTATTCCTCAGGGCTCCCTCTCCCCTCCCCTTCCCTTCCCCTGAGCGGTTTTCCTCCCTCCTACACCCCCTCCCTCTCACGTGCCCCCTCACTTCTGTGTCTCTGTGCTCCCTCCTGCCTTGTCTTCCCTCTTCATCTCCCGCCCCGCTCGTCTCCTGCCTCTGGGCGCGCCCTCTGCCCCCTTTTTCCTCTTCCTAGAACCCCCCAGCCCCCTTCCCACCACTGCACCTTCCTCCCTTCCCTCCTCTCAGGCCTCCTGTCGCACGATAGGTCCCTACCAGCGGTTTTTATTCTTTCTGTGTGCTCCGTTGTTAACAATGGTTTTTTTAAGTGTGTCTCGCTCTGTGTGTTTTTATACTGTGGCCAAGTTTTAACTTGTGTGTGACTCCAGTGTACTTTAAGTGCCCCACGAATTTCCAGCTATGTTATTTTATGTTGACTTTTTTAACTGTCTCCCAGTGTGCTAGTGTATATTCGAACTTCCATTATCTCCATTTACTTTGTTTTTATATCCCCCTTTTGGACATTTTTTATGTATGTGTGCCCCTTTTTTATATTTTTGTAAAGCGACTTGGCTGAAGAGTGGGGGACTGTGCTGCTGCCGCCCCTCCCCTGCCCATATGGGGAAGGGGCATAAAATTACAATAAAGGAAAAAAGTCTTGACGATGACAGAAATAGCCACCGAGAGCTGAGAACTTTATTCGAACTGACGCAGCTTGAAAACCGAGCAGATTTTATTCAGTCATGCCGCCGCAAAAGACTATGAGGATGTTTGTAAATTTGACACACGTCACTTTTGTTTTCAGCTCCTGTTGCCCCCACGGATTCGAAATTGATACGTGTCAATGCGACGTGGATATCCCTAAACCTGAGCTCGTGGACCGACGGCGGATGCCCCATCACTTCCGTGGTGGTGGAGTACAAGGCGCGCGGCGAGCCGGCGTGGACGCTGGTGTCCAACAACGCGCAGGTGCGGCCTGGAGACATGGCTGTGTTGGACCTGGCCTCAGGGGCGAGCTACCGGCTGCGCGTCACGGCGCACAACAGCGCGGGCTCCACAGTCGCCACCTACGACTTCGCCACGCTCACACACGCCGGCGGTGAGCGGGGCTCTGCAAACCACCTCTTCCCACGGATAGTCTCTGTACCTAGAGAGACAAGGGCTCCGGTCCATATAGTGTACCAAATGTTCAAATGTGTATGAAATCTAATGGGACTTAACTGCTAAGGTCATCAGTCCCTAAGCTTACACACTACTTAACCTAAATTATCCTAAGGACAAACACACACACACCCATCCCTGAGGGAGGACTAGAACCTCCACCGGGATCAGCCGCACAGTCCATGACTGCAGCGCCTTAGACCGCTCGGCTAATCCTGCGCGGCGATAGTATACCAATCAGGTCCAATTCAGAGTATACAGATCAATATCTCCATACTTAGCAGTCATACACAAAAGCTCCTTATAGAAAGATCCGTACCCAAAGACTACAAAGTTGCACGAGTCGCTTCTATTCCCAAGAAAGGAAATAGGAGTAATCCGCTGAATTTAAGACTCATATCAATAACGTCCTTTTCCAGTAGCATTCAAGAAACTACACTGCACTCGAACATAACGTTCGAGAAAGAAATTGATTTATTGAGAAATAGTGAACACAGATTCAGGAAAACATCGTTCTTCTGAAATACAACTAGCTCCTGATTCTCACGAAGTAATGAGTGCTATTGACAGCGACAACAAATTGATATCATATTTTTAAATTTCCAGAAGGCTTTTGACACAGTTTCTCGCAAGCAACTTCTAATTAAATTCAGTGCCTATGGAGCATCGTCTCAATCGTGTGATTGAATTCGTGATTTCCTGTCAGAAATGTCACAGTTTGCAGTATTTGACGGAAAGTCATCGAGTAAAACGCAAGTCATACCTGGCGTTCCCCAAGGACGTGTTATAGCCTCTCTGTTACTCCTGATCTACATAAACGATTTAGGATAAAATCTGAGCAGTCCTCTTAGATTCTTCTCAGATGATGCTGTCAATTACCGTTACTTAAAGTCATCAGATGATCAAAACGAAGTGATCAAAAACGAAATCAAAATTATTTAGACAACATATCTGCATGTAACTCCATCTTCTGTCTGAGGTATAGGACTACGCGACAGGTAATATGGAACAGATTGTGATGTCATCTTTGGCCCTCTAGTTTGAGTTGTCCAAGGAGCATGCATGCCCGTGTGAGTATGTTTTTGAGGGTACCAGACCTTATCTGTGATATATTTTTCGTTACTTTATTACTCATGTTGACTTCTCTCTTCAGAATAATCGTTACAGATTACTCGTTTGAAGCAGGTTAGTAGACACCCTCTCGTGGTGATCTGTGTCTTCGTCGTCAATTATGGCTTAATGTGGGTCTTACTTAACAAATAGTAGTTGACTTACCTGACAGATTTCGTATAGTTAGATCATTAGGGTATGAGTACTTTAGGTTTAGTTACTTAGATGTTTCTGTCCATTCTGTTTTATGGTACCCTCATGACGGATGTAACTATAACATCTATGTAATTTTCATCTACATTTAACTGGTGTAACGATGTCTGGGGAGTGGTGATTATTTTCTAGCGACTTTTCCGAGATTACATGATTAAGAAGTGAGATATTGGGATATTATATGATGAAGTGTATATCATCCTGTACTTTCCTAATTTTGGACCCAATGTGGACTTTTATTTGGTTTAATATTTCATGGTATGTACTGGAGTTTACCTCTTGGTTTTTGCGTTGCCCTGCAATCTATGAGGAACAGCCACAATCCGGTTTGGTTGGGTACTATTCGATATTAAAATCCATAGTGACGTAGTGTAATGATACATTTGTTATTTGCGCGACTTCCTATAACGAGTCTACTGTTCATTATCTTCATCCCATAGATACTCCCCAGAGGTATGATCTTAGGAATTTTCTGCCCAAATAACTGATGCGGTTCCCATCTTAGAAATAGTGTTCACATAAATAGAAACATAAAAACCTTGTGTTATTGTTGAAAAAGGTGTGCTTTTTGAAAAGTTCACTTACGTAAAATACACTTTTCGGTTGTGGTATCCGGGTCTTATCACATGGGTGGGCACATGTTTACTTTTTAATTTTTACTTTTCGTATTTTTATTCTTTACTTCTTACACTCATCATCCTAGAGTGTTCTTTTGGTTCCTCCTTGTTGAATATTTTTTAATAACCATTGAGTACAGCTATGGTGTTTCCATGGGTATAATGTCTTTTAAGCTATCGTTCCCGTACGTATATCCACTATAAATAGTATCATTCCTTATAGTATACCTCCTTCACTTTACCTGATATATGCTCCTGTTACCTGTCTTTTACTTTTTGACAAAACCAATAGAGTCTGCCACGTATAACAATACATTTTTACAGACAACGGATATACTGGACTGATGGTTGCGTTACTGTCACACTTCTGTTTTTTAAACACTTGCATTAGGTTACTGAGGATTTTACAATATGCATGAATAACTAATTAATTTCTGATAGTACATATTACGTTGCATCACGTAGATTAATTAAGACTGAGTTCTTTTAATTGAGTAAGTTAATATACAACACTTGCATCTTTTAGGCATTTCGTTCTGTATTTTAATATGTACTTATTTCTCTGTTATAACCTTCACTCCATATATTTTAATTACGTAAATTAATATTAACATTTGCACCTTTTAGACAATATGCTCTGTAATTTAATTTTAATGTGTACTTATTGCTGTGGTATAACCGTCACTGTATAGTCCTGAAGATGACGTATCGTCAAAACTGGTAGCCTAAAAATAAAACCTAAATAACGGCGATTAGCATTGTTTTATTAGATATCTGCATGGTGAAAAAAGTGGCAGTTGAGTCTAAATCATGAAAACTGTGAAAACATCCACATGGGCACTAAAAAGAACAGGTAAATTACAGTTACACGATAGCTCACAAAAATCTAAAAGCTGTAAACGCAACTAAATACTTAGGGATTACAATTACCAATAACTTAAAGTAGAACGATCATATAAATGATGTTGTGGGGAAAGCAAACGAAAGACAGCGGTTTATTGGCAGAACACTTGGAAAGTGCAACAGGCCTAATAAAGAGACTGTTTACACTTCGCTTGTCCACGCTCATCTGGAGCATTGCTGTGCGTTGTGCGATACGCATCAGATAGGACTGACGGAGGACACTGAAAAATTTCAAAGCTGGGTACCTCGTTTTTTATTGCAAGATAAGGCAGAAAGTGCCACGGATATGATACACAAACTGGGATGGTAGCAACTAAAACAACGGCGTTTTTCGCTGCAACAGAACCTTATCATGAAATCTGAATCACTAACCTTCTCCTCAGAATGTTGTCGCCTACCTACATAAGAACCAGTGATCATCATAATAAAATCAGAGTAATCGGAGCGCGCACGGCACAATCTAAGTGTTCGTTTTCTCTGCTCTCTGTCGAGAGTGGAACGGAGACAATTAGCTTAAAGATGGTTCGATGAACCCTCTGCCAGGGACGTAAATGCGAATTTCACAGTAATTAAGCAGATGTAGGTCTAGATAACTTTTGATAATGTTCACTGAAATACAACGTAGTTTTCAGTCAGAAGACTGATTTGGTTCATCTATCCACGTTGGTCTATATCGCACACCTCTATTAATCGTTCCATAAGAATTGAAAACCTACACTCATTTTAACGTGTTTCCTGTATTCATGCGTGGATCGTCGGCCGGTGTGGCCGAGCGGTTCTAGGCGCTTCATTCTGGGACCGCGTGACCGCTACGGTCGCAGGTTCGAATCCTGCCTCGGGCATGGATGTGTGTGATGTCCTTAGGTTAGTTAGATTTAAGTAGTTCTAAGTTGTAGTGGACTGATGACCTCAGTCCCATAGTGCTCAGAGCCATTTGAAGCCATTTGAACCATACGTGGATCTCACGCAACAATTTTTACCACCCACCCACACTACCCTCCATTACCAAACGGAGCTTCCTGAAGCCTCAGGACGCGTGGTACCAACCAATACCTTCTTTTATTCAAGTTGAACCATAAATTTCTTTTTCACCCAGTCTAATTCTATACATACCCATCTAATCTTCAAAGTTCTTCTGAAGCACCACGTTTCAAACTCTTTCCTTCTCTAGTTGTGTGAACTGGTTATCATCTATCTTCACTTTCGGAAAACACTTCGTAACACATAAATTTATATTACCTAGTAAATCCGGCAATGATTCACAACTGATAAATACGTATGGTAATATATACACTCTAAATTCCTTGCCCCCTCTCTCTGTCCATCTCCTCCTCTCACCTAAATACAACGCCTTTCTCCGTCCGAGGGTTCATTACAGCGTCGTGTAAAAATTTGAAGCAAATTTGTCAAGAACTTTTCGAGATTTTCCCTAACAACGTCTCCCTGTATTCATATATTATACACGGTGGTCCATTGATCGTGACCTGGCCAAATATCTCACGAAATAAGCGTCAAACGAAAAAACTACAAAGAACGAAACTTGTCTAGCTTGAAGGGGGAAACCAGATGGCGCTATGGTTGGCCAGCTAGATGGCGCTGCCATAGGTCAAACGGATATCAACAGCTTTTTTTTAAAAATAGGAACCCCCATTTTTTATTACATATTCGTGTAGTACGTAAAGAAATATGAATATTTTAGTTGGACCACTTTTTTCGCTTTGTGATAGATGGCGCTGTAATAGTCACAAAAATATGGCTCACAATTTTAGACAAACAGTTGGTAACAGGTAGGTTTTCTAAACTAAAATACAGAACGTAGGTACGTTTAAACATTTTATTTTGGTTGTTCCAATGTGATACATGTACCTTTGTGAACTTATCATTTCTGAGAACGCATGCTGTTACAGCGTCATTACCTGTAAATACCACATTAATGCAATAAATGCTCAAAATGATGTCCGTCAACCTCAATGCATTTGGCAGTACGTGTAACGACATTACTCTCAACAGCGAGTAGTTCGCCTTCCGTAATGTTCGCACATGCATTGACAATGCGCTAACGCATGTTGTCAGGCGTTGTCAGTGGATCACGATAGCAAATATCCTTTAGCTTTCCCCACAGAAAGAAATTCGGGGACGTCAGATCCGGTGAACGTGTGGGCCATGCTATGGTGCTTCGACGACCAATCCACCTGTCATAAAATATCCTATTCAATACCGCTTCAACCGCACGCGAGCTATCATCCATCATGTTGGAAGTACATCGCCATTCTGACATGCAGTGAAACATCTTGAAGTAACATCGGTAGAACATTACGTAGCAAATCAGCATGCATTGCACCATTTAGATTGCCATCGATAAAATGGGGGCCAATTATCCTTCATCCCATAATGCCGCACCATACATTAACCAGCCAAGGTTGTTGATGTTCCACTTGTCACAGCCATCGTTGATTTTCCGTTGCACAATAGTACATATTATGCCGGTTTACGTTACCGCTGTTGGTGAATGACGCTTCGTCGGTAAATAGAACGCGTGCAAAAAATCTGTCATCGTCCCGTAATTTCTCTTGTGCCCAGTGGCAGAACTGTACACGACGTTCAAAGTCGTCGCCATGCAATTCCTGGTGCGTAGAAATATGGTACCGGTGCAGTCGATGTTGATGTAGCATTCTCAACACAGACGTTTTTGATATTTCCGATTCTCGCGCAATTTGTCTGCTACTGATGTGCGGATTAGCCGCGACAGCAGCTAAAACACCTACTTGGGCATCATCATTTGTTGCAGGTCGTGGTTGACGTTTCACATGTGGCTCAATACTTCCTGTTTCCTTAAATAACGTAACTATCCGGCGAACGGTCCGGACACTTGGATGATGTCGTCCAGGATAGCCCGTAGGGCATTTTGGTCACAATAGCCATACATCAACACGATATCGACCTTTTCCGTAATTGGTAAACGGTCCATTTTAACACGGATAATGTGTCACGAAGCAAATACCGCCCGAAGTGGTGGAATGTTACGTGATACCACGTACTTATACGTTTGTGACTATTACAGCGCCATCTATCACAAAGCGAAAAAAGTGGTCCAACTAAAAAATTCATATTTCCTTACGTACTACACGAATATGTAATAAAAAATGGGGGTTCCTATTTTCAAAAACGCAGTTGATACCCGTTTGGCCTATGGCAGCGCCATCTAGCGGGGCCCAACCATAGCGCCATCTGGTTTCCCCCTTCAAGCTAGACGAGTTTCGTTCTTTGTAGTTTTTTCGTTTGATGCTTATTTCGTGAGATATTTGGCCCGGTCACTATCAATGGACCAGCCTGTATACACAACTATTAAACTGACTTTTTTTGTTCTGAAATGTGGCCCAGCAGAATTGTCAAAATTAACGATATTTTTTATTTCATTTTTCGCTCCAGAAACACCGTTACCATCCACAATTAAGAAAATACCCGCAACCCTCCCCCCCCCCCCCCCAAAAAAAAAGTAAAATAAAATAAAATCAGCATAATCGTTCGAGCCCTTCTCAAATAATGATCATTCGCAATTGATCTTAATTTCTGACTTTCTCGGTTGATCTTGCAAACGTTTTCTTCATACAAACCTTGTCCTGACACAACAAAAACAAAAATCAACCAAATATAGCAAGGCGTCCTTAACTCATATTTCACACATGTGGCAACCGATGTTAATTTCCGACTTTTCCGTTGAATTTTCGAAAAATTTTGTTTCATACAAACCTGATCCTGACAATACCGAAAACAACAACCAAATCGCTGAAGCCGTTCCCAGGCGATGCTCTTTCATAACTGGGGCAACAGATTTTTATTGTTATAGATGTGAACAAATTTCAATTTTTCAGAAATAATTTTCTTCACATTCTCCGTCTGCACCTTACATCCTGTCTAGTTCGGCAATCATTGCTTATTTTCGTGCCAAAACATAAAAACTTGCCATCTAGTTTTAGTATCTCCCTCAGCAGCCGCTGTTTTAAAGAGACTAAATTCCATTGCTCTTGAAACTTCCTGGCAGATTAAAACTGTGTGCCCGACCGAGACTCGAACTCGGGACCTTTGCCTTTCGCGGGCAAGTGCTCTACCATCTGAGCTACCGAAGCACGACTCACGCCCGGTACTCACAGCTTTACTTCTGCCAGTATCTCGTCTCCTACCTTCTAAACTTTACAGAAGCTCTCCTGCGAACCTCGCAGGAGAGCTTCTGTAAAGTTTGGAAGGTAGGGCACACAGTTTTAATCTGCCAGGAAGTTTCATATCAGCGCACACTCCGCTCCATTGCTCTTGTTTTTTACTTTTGTTGATGTTCATCAGGCTGCAGTTATAAGAGACGAACGATTTTAAATGGCAGCAATAATTGACAAGAGAGTGAAACAAGGTTGTAGTGCATTCGCAGGGTTTTTCAGTTTATACATAGAGCAAGCAGTAAAGGAAACCAAAGAGAAATTTGAAAACGGAACTGAAGTAGAAGGAATAGAAATAAAGCGTCTAAGGTATAGCTATGTTGTTCAAATGTGTGTGAAATCTTATGGGAGTTAACTGCTAAGGTCATCAATTCCTAAGCTTGCACACTACTTAACCTAAATTGTCCTAAGGACAAACACACACACCCATGCCCGAGGGAGGACTCCAACCTCCGCCGGGACCAGCCGCACAGTCCATGAGGTATAGCTATGATATAGCAGTTCTGCCACAGGCGAGGAGGAGGAGGAGGAGAAGGGTTGGGGGAAGGATGTGGAATTTCAGTTGAACGGAATATACAGAACTGAAAAGAGGTTAGAAGATAAATGTCAACAAAGAAAAGAAAATTGGCTTTGGTTGAAGTTGAAAGCGCTAGATTACAAAGTGAGACCCTAAAGGTATTAGGTGAGATTTGCTATATGTGCAGAAAATTAGAGAGAATGTAAAATGCAGACTGAGCACAGCAAAAAGAGCAATTCTGAAAAAGAGAAATTTCCTAATAGCCAACATAGATTTAACCGTTAGCAACTTTTTCGTGAAGGTAATCGTCTACGTGTAGCGTTGTATGGAAGGTCATGAAGAGTTCAGAGACAAAGAGAACAGAAGCGACTGAAATATATTCATTCGTAATAATACTGAAGACTATTCGTCTGCCGACTCTTCCGTTGGTATGAGATGATGAGATAAACTGAAAGTGTGATAGCAATGAATAAAGTGCCTGTCAGTTTGCCCTATTCCCTAACGATCTGGCGAAGTTACATCTGACCTGTGATTCTGCTGCTTTCCCTGCCGCAGCTGAAACAAGACTACATTCCCTCTAGCTGGAGTTTTAGTATTCGAACTGTCAGAAGAGAGACAACACAATGAAAAACAGACAGGTCTTGTGTAATATTTCAACTGTTTTCCCAGAAGAACATATGAAGTAGAGAAACTGGTTAGAACTCGTTTTGCTGAAGGTCAGGGCACAAGAGCAATTAAACAGGGAACAAATTACGAACATTGTTGGACGGTTGATCTGGGGAGGGGACCAAACAGCGAGATCATTGGTCCCATCGGATTAGGGAAGGATGGGCAAGGAAGTTTGCCGTGCCCTTTCAAAGGAACCATCCCAGCATTTTCCTGAAGCGATTTAGGGATCTCACGGAAAACCTACACTCCTGGAAATTGAAATAAGAACACCGTGAATTCATTGTCCCAGGAAGGGGAAACTTTATTGACACATTCCTGGGGTCAGATACATCACATGATCACACTGACAGAACCACAGGCACATAGACACAGGCAACAGAGCATGCACAATGTCGGCACTAGTACAGTGTATATCCACCTTTCGCAGCAATACAGGCTGCTATTCTCCCATGGAGACGATCGTAGAGATGCTGGATGTAGTCCTGTGGAACGGCTTGCCATGCCATTTCCACCTGGCGCCTCAGTTGGACCAGCGTTCGTGCTGGACGTGCAGACCGCGTGAGACGACGCTTCATCCAGTCCCAAACATACTCAATGGGGGACAGATCCGGAGATCTTGCTGGTCAGGGTAGTTGACTTACACCTTCTAGAGCACGTTGGGTGGCACGGGATACATGCGGACGTGCATTGTCCTGTTGGAACAGCAAGTTCCCTTGCCGGTCTAGGAATGGTAGAACGATGGGTTCGATGACGGTTTGGATGTACCGTGCACTATTCAGTGTCCCCTCGACGATCACCAGTGGTGTACGGCCAGTGTAGGAGATCGCTCCCCACACCATGATGCCGGGTGTTGGCCCTGTGTGCCTCGGTCGTATGCAGTCCTGATTGTGGCGCTCACCTGCACGGCGCCAAACACGCATACGACCATCATTGGCACCAAGGCAGAAGCGACTCTCATCGCTGAAGACGACACGTCTCCATTCGTCCCTCCAGTCACGCCTGTCGCGACACCACTGGAGGCGGGCTGCACGATGTTGGGGCGTGAGCGGAAGACGGCCTAACGGTGTGCGGGACCGTAGCCCAGCTTCATGGAGACGGTTGCGAATGGTCCTCGCCGATACCCCAGGAGCAACTGTGTCCCTAATTTGCTGGGAAGTGGCGGTGCGGTCCCCTACGGCACTGCGTAGGATCCTACGGTCTTGGCGTGCATCCGTGCGTCGCTGCGGTCCGGTCCCAGGTCGACGGGCACGTGCACCTTCCGCCGACCACTGGCGACAACATCGATGTACTGTGGAGACCTCACGCCCCACGTGTTGAGCAATTCGGCGGTACGTCCACCCGGCCTCCCGCATGCCCACTATACGCCCTCGCTCAAAGTCCGTCAACTGCACATACGGTTCATGTCCACGCTGTCGCGGCATGCTACCAGTGTTAAAGACTGCGATGGAGCTCCGTATGCCACGGCAAACTGGCTGACACTGACGGCGGCGGTGCACAAATGCCGCGCAGCTAGCGCCATTCGACGGCCAACACCGCGGTTCCTGGTGTGTCCGCTGTGCCGTGCGTGTGATCATTGCTTGTACAGCCCTCTCGCAGTGTCCGGAGAAAGTATGGTGGGTCTGACACACCGGTGTCAATGTGTTCTTTTTTCCATTTCCAGGAGTGTATATCAAGGTGGCCGGACGTGGGATTTGATCGCCGTCCTTCTGAATGCGAGTCCAGTGTGCTAACCACTACGTCACCTCGTTCGGGAAGGACATTGTGATGAATGGTTTAACCCTGAATTAAGAGAGAGTGCGCCGAGAGATACTTAAGATACTAGTAGGACAATCGAGAAGAACAGTCCAGACAGGGGAGGTTTACATTCTATCAGAGTGTGACTAGCTAGCGTTGTGAACTTTGCTTCTTCACGAAAACTGTTGTAGACAACTACAACTGTAAAACAAAAAAATTCTTACAACTATAGTGGGTTCAAAAGAGGAAATTACACCTATTATGGTATAACTCTCTAGCCGTACATGGCAGTAAAGGTGATGTACTATTTAACCTCCTACATACCTGTAAACTGTGTAATCTCTATTGATTTGATTTCTTTGCTTTAGGCTTATTGTTGATAATGGTCATTCGACATGAATTAATAGAGAAGCGAATTGTGCAAAATGCAGTCTTGCGAATTTGTTCCGGTGGCTGAAGTCATCACCAGTGGCCCAACGGTTGGGAGACCTGGAATAGCGGCTCTTCCACGAAAACGGTGGGCCGGTGTGTCTCTCCACCGCTGGTGATGTAAGACTGAAATTCAAACTAATGGCTTTCTTGGCTTTCCAGGAATATGCCAAATTGTACAAATTCTATATTAATTAAATCAGGCATGAGAAAATTACAGTCTATTCAGGAACCTGGAGTCCTGTGGTTATGCAAGCCTACGAAGGTCCTAATTGCCGGGGAAAATTCATTTGGTATTATTTAATCGGCATTTAATTAAATCGACTTTTCAACTTCTGGGTCGAATAGCCCGTGGGCTATATCAGTCGACTCGTAATTTTAAGCCGAAGCTGAGTCTGCAGTTAAAATTACTAATTAAATTTTATTTGAGCACTCTCCCTTATCAGAGGGCTGGACCATCTGTGCTTCGATATGTTTTGTGGCTTCGTACCACAATATACACTCCTGGAAATGGAAAAAAGAACACATTGACACCGGTGTGTCAGACCCACCATACTTGCTCCGGACACTGCGAGAGGGCTGTACAAGTAATGATCACACGCACGGCACAGCGGACACACCAGGAACCGCGGTGTTGGCCGTCGAATGGCGCTAGCTGCGCAGCATTTGTGCACCGCCGCCGTCAGTGTCAGCCAGTTTGCCGTGGCATACGGAGCTCCATCGCAGTCTTTAACACTGGTAGCATGCCGCGACAGCGTGGACGTGAACCGTATGTGCAGTTGACGGACTTTGAGCGAGGGCGTATAGTGGGCATGCGGGAGGCCGGGTGGACGTACCGCCGAATTGCTCAACACGTGGGGCGTCAGGTCTCCACAGTACATCGATGTTGTCGCCAGTGGTCGGCGGAAGGTGCACGTGCCCGTCGACCTGGGACCGGACCGCAGCGACGCACGGATGCACGCCAAGACCGTAGGATCCTACGCAGTGCCGTAGGGGACCGCACTGCCACTTCCCAGCAAATTAGGGACACTGTTGCTCCTGGGGTATCGGCGAGGACCATTCGCAACCGTCTCCATGAAGCTGGGCTACGGTCCCGCACACCGTTAGGCCGTCTTCCGCTCACGCCCCAACATCGTGCAGCCCGCCTCCAGTGGTGTCGCGACAGGCGTGACTGGAGGGACGAATGGAGACGTGTCGTCTTCAGCGATGAGAGTCGCTTCTGCCTTGGTGCCAATGATGGTCGTATGCGTGTTTGGCGCCGTGCAGGTGAGCGCCCCAACATCGTGCAGCCCGCCTCCAGTGGTGTCGCGACAGGCGTGACTGGAGGGACGAATGGAGACGTGTCGTCTTCAGCGATGAGAGTCGCTTCTGCCTTGGTGCCAATGATGGTCGTATGCGTGTTTGGCGCCGTGCAGGTGAGCGCCACAATCAGGACTGCATACGACCGAGGCACACAGGGCCAACACCCGGCATCATGGTGTGGGGAGCGATCTCCTACACTGGCCGTACACCACTGGTGATCGTCGAGGGGACACTGAATAGTGCACGGTACATCCAAACCGTCATCGAACTTGCTGTTCCAACAGGACAATGCACGTCCGCATGTATCCCGTGCCACCCAACGTGCTCTAGAAGGTGTAAGTCAACTACCCTGGCCAGCACGATCTCCGGATCTGTCCCCCATTGAGCATGTTTGGGACTGGATGAAGCGTCGTCTCACGCGGTCTGCACGTCCAGCACGAACGCTGGTCCAACTGAGGCGCCAGGTGGAAATGGCATGGCAAGCCGTTCCACAGGACTACATCCAGCATCTCTACGATCGTCTCCATGGGAGAATAGCAGCCTGCATTGCTGCGAAAGGTGGATATACACTGTACTAGTGCCGACATTGTGCATGCTCTGTTGCCTGTGTCTATGTGCCTGTGGTTCTGTCAGTGTGATCATGTGATGTATCTGACCCCAGGAATGTGTCAATAAAGTTTCCCCTTCCTGGGACAATGAATTCACGGTGTTCTTATTTCAATTTCCAGGAGTGTATTAGTGCTACAATGCCGACGTCGCGTGTACTGACGAAGTAGTTAGGTGTCAATAGGGACTTATTATCTGTCAAGTTAAAACGTAAAATAATAGCAGTATTAGCGCCAATATTAACAAAAAAATTCCTAAGTCTAAAAACACTAATCTAAATAAGCAAAAACAAAAATAAAAAAAACACAATAACAAACAGATGACGCAGTACATTACCAGTAATAAAAAAAATTACCCTACAGGACAACCTTGCCGGCCGCTGTGGCCGGGCAGTTCTAGGCGCTTCAGTCGCGAACCGCGCTGCTGCTACGGTTTGCAGGTTCGAATCCTGTCTCGGGCATGGATTTGTGTGATGTCCTTATGTTAGTTAGGTTTAAGTAGTTCTCAGTCTAGGGGAATGATGACCTCAGATGTTAAATCCCATAGTGCTTAGAGCCATTTCAACCATTTTGAAGGACAACCTCAAAAACAAAACAAAAAAAGTCACAGAAATTGCACTTAACATTAATACAATTCAGGGGCCAGACTCCCTCAGATGTGGGTTTTCCCACAGGTAATTGGCTTTGTAAAAAATCTTATTATTCTACAAAATGTTATTATGACGAATGTAGAATCCCGAAGGACCCTTAAATAAGCCCTTTAACTCGGGACTTACATCACTCGGATTGGAGAATGATGTCGTTCTGTTACACCAATCCGATACCACACAGCCGCATAGGGTGTTACAGTTTGCTACGGGGTCCTACCCCGCAAGTTTCCTTGTCCACAGCTCTGCCACACATCACTCACACTTGACGAGCAGCAGGCAGCGACAGCAGTGCAGCAGTGGGCGGCATCGACATGCGCTCTTTGGAGAAGTGAATGGTGTGGGGGGGGGGGGGGGGGGGAATGGCTTGGTTGAATGACGGGCAGTTGTCATAAATGTATTTGCTGTACAGCGAATGGAGATTCTCAGCCCCTAACTTTAAATGCATTCATCTTAAAACATGACACGGCTTAATTTATGTTCCAGACGACAATACACACTGAAAATAATCTAAACAGCAGTCACTCGCATGGGCATCACATCGCTCTAGTGACACCACTACTGTGACGAGACCCCCTTCAGTGCGAGGTCGCAGTAGGGCAATGACGTTTACGGCATTTCATGCCCCACATATTGTCTACCGTGCAAGCACAATATTGGCTGCTAATGGCGACAGGGGACGGAACTGGAGGTATCCAACATGAGGCTACGGAGCGTAGTTGAACTACTTAGTCGACGAATAACTCACAACAGTGCTACAGCGCTAGTGCTGCTGATACAAAGTAGAGTAATGGCAACGAACAACAAAACTAACATTGCAACAACAGTTGTCGAAGCTGCCATTTCATAAGAAAGGAACCCAAGAAATTTCTCAGAGTGATAAAAAAGTGGCAGATGAAATATTAGTTTTTGTGAAAGATGAGTCAGTGGAATGTGTGGTGTCGTATACGCTCGACTGTGCGGACAATGTACATGAGGAGTACAATGACGATGATACCTCCACACAAGTGAAAGTGATATTGAACACGTGTCGAGCAGTCCGCAGCTCGTGGTCGTGCGGTAGCGTTCTCGCTTCCCACGCCCGGGTTCCCCGGTTCGATTCCCGGCGGGGTCTGGGATTTTCTCTGCCTCGTGATGACTGGGTGTTGTGTGCTGTCCTTAGGTTAGTTAGGTTTAAGTAGTTCTAAGTTCTAGGGGACTGATGACCATAGATATTAAGTCCCATAGTGCTCAGAGCCATTTGAACTATTTGAACGTGTCGAGCGGTGTAGTTCATCAAATGTTCAAATGTGTGTGAAATCTTATGGGACTTAACTGCTAAGGTCATCAGTTCCTAAGCTTACAAACCCCAACCATCCTAAGGACAAACACACACATCCATGCCCGAGGGAGGACTCGAACCTCTGCCGGGACCAGCTGCACAGTCCATGACTGCAGCGCCTGAGACCGCTCGGCTAATCCCGGACAGAGAGCCACAAATCCCGCCTCCAGTGAAACGTTCTCAAATGAATGCATACTAAACATAATTGTGTACATGGAAGATCATCCGCAGCATAGTAAATAAAAATCCATTTTGAATAGATTTCAAAGAAGTCTGCAGCAATATGACCGTGTAGTGTACAAGACAAATTACGGATATTCAAGGCAGGACAAGGCGCACTTGTTACAACAGTTGTTGTTTGCACATTTCAAGGATGCTCGTTATAATTTACAGGATGTGCATGGCAGCGACTTACTATGTTATGCACATCAAATTGCCCGTGACAGATTACAATGATTTCAATTGAAGCAGTGGATGGTTTCGTAAGTTCAAACTGGCTACAGAATTTGAAGGCGTAAGATACCGAAATTTCAAACAAAGCGAGAACTTGACAATGCACAGCATATCGCGGAATCGGCTCGAAAGTTGTAGATGGGATAAATAAACTTATCCCTTCGTTCAGTAAGGAATTTGTTTTAAACTTCGACCAGTGACGATTTGAAGAAGAAATGTATTTGAAAGGAACCCTGCAACTTAGAGTTACTAAGAGAATTCTGTCAAGATCAACTGAAATCAGTGCCTTAACGCACTCTGATGCAATTATGCCGAATGTTAATCTGCATAGTAAATTGGCTGGAAAGTTATTTATTGTGCAGCGAGAAGTTGGAGGTGCTCTGTCCCGTTTGTTTCTTTCTCATACCTGTGATGCTGCAAGGGCAGATGGGAATATTTGTCACAGCAAGCAAGAGTGGAAAAATGGGCGTAAGATAATTATTACTACGGTAAGACCACTGCTTTTGGCCAATAGCTGGACAAAATAACTTGCTTTTGCTTGAGTCCTCCTCTGCGTAGAAAAATCAGAATCCTTTAGAGCAAACTAAAACACGTTTCATACTACCTGGAACCACTGGATAAATTCAGTCTTTCAATATTTGTTTTTACTTGCCGATAAAACTTTATCGTACTATTTGCAATCTTACAGGATGGTCAGATGGTTCAAATGGCTCTGAGCACTATGGGACTCAACTGCTGTGGTCATCAGTCCCCTAGAACTTAGAACTACTTAAATCTAACTAACCTAAGGACATCACACACATCCATGCTTGAGGCAGGATTCGAACCTGCGACCGTAGCAGTCGCACGGTTCCGGACCGCGCGCCTAGAACCGCGAGACCACTGCGGCCGGCGCCAGGATGGTCAGTTTCACGACAAGTTCCACGAGAGACTCTTCGCATTCACTTGCACGCCATCACGTTCCCCCAGTCCTCATCACCCCGTAACACCAACATGATTCTATACGCATTCTTTAAGAATGGATACCTATTTCATCGTCCTGCATAGTTCGTAACTCCCAAGAGTTCGGCTCTGGCTCTGAGCACTATGGGACTTAACATCTGAGGTCATTAGTCCACTAGAACTTAAAACTACTTAAACCTAACTAACCTAAGGACACCGCACACATCCATTCCCGAGGTAGGATTCGACCCTGCGACCGTAGCGGTCGCGCGGGTCCACACTGAAGCGCCTAGAACCGCTCGGCCACACCGACCGGCCCAAGGAGTTCGGCTTCGATCTTTATGATGGAAACTTTTGTGATCACTGTGAGGCGCCATTTTTCATTCGGTGTTCATGGTGGAAGCTAATGGTCTGTTTCGAACATTTGTTGAATGTTGACGATCCCCATTTTACGAGTGTAATACAGAAAGTTTTGGATTACACCATAGAGAAATCGATTTGAGGCGCTGAGAACCATACAGCACATAATCGTCGATTATGAGACTGTAGCATTTATTCGTGCCTCTGACATCCGTTGATCTTATGGTTTACCTGTGATGTAGGCATACATTGTACATTCACGAAAAGCTCTATCTCTGGTTTCTCTGATATTCAGTTAAATAAGAGGATCGAAGACGGTGTGCTTTTCGCCCTTATGGGTCTCAGCGCCTCATTTGTAATCGAGTCAAGCGACCTTTTTGGTAGATAGTACTACTTGAATTTAATCATTCCCGCGAACGGCAGTTTGTGTTTGGAGTTGGTTGTCTACTGTGCATGAACTGTCTTTCCTGTTGTGTATCAACATGAACTCTGTTGAACCAGCGTTAATTGCTAATAGAAAAGTAAATTATCAGAGAAAGTTAGCCGCGAAACTAAGGCATGCCACACTAGATTCGTTATCTGAGAAAGTGACAAAATCAAAAAATCGTGACTACAAGCGAACATTTAACAAAGAAGTGTATAATAAACGTAAATCGTTATGCGGGTGCAGAGTAATAATGCCTGATATTCAGCCCAGAAGTTAATTCGTTAATTAAAACACGGATTAGGAATTTTGTACATTTGTCCTCAAAAATAAAAACGGACGAAAACTCCCACTTATAGAAAAATGCGAAACGGAGAGTAGTGAAAGCTCAAACATTATTTCCTTCTTGCTATAAACTGAATTTAATTATGTACAAAACAAAAAAAAAGACAATTCTTCCTTTTGTCAGACAAGTTATGCATATTATTATTATTATTATTGACAGCAGCTGAAGTTGTATAAATATGCTGATGAGCGTAAGTGTTATACAGCAGATGCTATTAATTTCGCACTCTCATGTTTATCTGAATCTAAAATTTGGTGAACACCCAGAATGTGTATCTACGAGCCTCCACTGCTCTCAGACACTCATTTTCTGTCGCCCTTTTCATGAACATGGTCAGTCATTAGCAGTTACTATTTTCTTGTCAAAATTGTTAACAAAACATTTCAAATGAGCCTTACTAAGGACTGAAAAAAAAATGGTTCAAATGGCTCTGAGCACTATGGGACTCAACTTCTGAGGTCATCAGTCCCCTAGAACTTAGAACTACTTAAACCTAACTAACCTAAGGACATCACACACATCCATGCCCGAGGCAGGATTCGAACCTGCAACCGTAGCGGTCGCGCGGTTCCAGACTGTAGCGCCTAGAACCGCTCGGCCACTCCGGCCGGCTTACTAAGGACTGAACTTTGACTTCGTACTCAAAGCGTTCCTTGCGAGTTAGAGCGCTTGCTCTTCTGATTTCATAACAGCTCTGTAATCGTACATAAATATCTATTTCTTTCATGCTTCCGTTCCTTCTACCGTAGTTCATAATAAACATTTACTCAACAATGCTTTTAAAGCACTCTCCGCTACCAGTTTTCTAGCGCAGGCGTTAGACAAAGTGCTTGAATCTGTAAAGTGGCCTGCTTCGAAATCAATTTTTTATTTGTTCCTGCAAAGAATGTCGCTTGTAGCTGAACGACTAGTCGATGGGAAACCGGCAGTAACTCCTGGCACATCCGTATTAGTGTTGTGTTGTGCATTCCTTTGTTATGACTAAAAGGTCCCACTGCTTCCTGTGCTCTTTCTTACCTTCGCATTTATTTAAAACGATTCCGGCCTCATGCAGCTAGCAGCCCTCTTTGGCCTCAGATTTCTTGCGAACCTTGCTCGTTCACTGTATACACTGATTAAAACCCTCTGTCCTTAATACAACCAACACTAAATTTAGCATAACATGTCTCCCTTATTCCCTGCACATTCATGTTCCAGGTAACGGGAAGTAGACTATCTTTATTGTTCGGTTTCGGTTTGGTAGGTACAGTGTCAGTGTGTGTGTGTGTGTGTGTGTGTGTGTCGTCTGGCAACTCACGGAACCTATTTAAAACTTGTCTGATCGGCCAGTCTAACTGCTGTCGATGCACTGATACGCACCGTCTTTGGCTTTTTCTTTTCTTTCCTTTATTGAATTTCGATTCCCTGCCCCGAAGGCGGAGGGCTGGTAGCAGCTTATTACGCTGCTCTGCAGCCTACAGACTTTTTAAAACGTAAGAAGAAGATAAGAAACAATAAATTAGGCTATTACTGGTGGACGGAGCGGCTTCTGGTGTGCAGTTTACGCACGGTCGTCGGCAGGCCCTGCCCTAGAGTGCAATGCCACAATAGGGACATTCAGAAATCTGTCTCCACTGTTGTTCGTGTCTTCCCCCATGCGGGAATACAAACCCATACTCCAGCTTTCTGTTTCTGCTCCTACAGGCAATCAACCTCAGCTGGACTCAAAAATTCTTCCCTGACAGTAATCTCCACCTTTTCCCATGGCGGTTTCCAGACTCATATTACCAGATCACCGGCGATGTATACTTACAAATAAATAATAAAACACACATTAGACGTGAAAAAATACTCGTTATCCTTATGTTATACATTACACATATACACTCCTGGAAATGGAAAAAAGAACACATTGACATCGGTGTGTCAGACCCACCATACTTGCTCCGGACACTGCGAGAGGGCTGTACAAGCAATGATCACACGCACGGCACAGCGGACACACCAGGAACCGCGGTGTTGGCCGTCGAATGGCGCTAGCTGCGCAGCATTTGTGCACCGCCGCCGTCAGTGTCAGCCAGTTTGCCGTGGCATACGGAGCTCCATCGCAGTCTTTAACACTGGTAGCATGCCGCGACAGCGTGGACGTGAACCGTATGTGCAGTTGACGGACTTTGAGCGAGGGCGTATAGTGGGCATGCGGGAGGCCGGGTGGACGTACCGCCGAATTGCTCAACACGTGGGGCGTCAGGTCTCCACAGTACATCGATGTTGTCGCCAGTGGTCGGCGGAAGGTGCACGTGCCCGTCTACCTGGGACCGGACCGCAGCGACGCACGGATGCACGCCAAGACCGTAGGATCCTACGCAGTGCCGTAGGGGACCGCACCGCCACTTCCCAGCAAATTAGGGACACTGTTGCTCCTGGGGTATCGGCGAGGACCATTCGCAACCGTCTCCATGAAGCTGGGCTACGGTCCCGCACACCGTTAGGCCGTCTTCCGCTCACGCCCCAACATCGTGCAGCCCGCCTCCAGTGGTGTCGCGACAGGCGTGAATGGAGGAACGAATGGAGAAGTGTCGTCTTCAGCGATGAGAGTCGCTTCTGCCTTGGTGCCAATGATGGTCGTATGCGTGTTTGGCGCCGTGCAGGTGAGCGCCACAATCAGGACTGCATACGACTGAGGCACACAGGGCCAACACCAGGCATCATGGTGTGGGGAGCGATCTCCTACACTGGCCGTACACCACTGGTGATCGTCGAGGGGACACTGAATAGTGCACGGTACATCCAAACCGTCATCGAACCCATCGTTCTACCATTCCTAGACCGGCAAGGGAACTTGCTGTTCCAACAGGACAATGCACGTCCGCATGTATCCCGTGCCACCCAACGTGCTCTAGAAGCTGTAAGTCAACTACCCTGGCCAGCAAGATCTCCGGATCTGTCCCCCATTGAGCATGTTTGGGACTGGATGAAGCGTCGTCTCACGCGGTCTGCACGTCCAGCACGAACGCTGGTCCAACTGAGGCGCCAGGTGGAAATGGCATGGCAAGCCGTTCCACAGGACTACATCCAGCATCTCTACGATCGTCTCCATGGGAGAATAGCAGCCTTCATTGCTGCGAAAGGTGGATATACACTGTACTAGTGCCGACATTGTGCATGCTCTGTTCCGTGTGTGTATGTGCCTGTGGTTCTGTCAGTGTGATCATGTGATGTATCTGACCCCAGCAATGTGTCAATAAAGTTTCCCCTTCCTGGGACAATGAATTCACGGTGTTCTTATTTCAATTTCCACGAGTGTAGATTATCCATCTCGAAAAAGCTAAAGACCACCTTCCTCTGACTCACTGAAGAGTTATATTCCCTCTGACTATTGGGCATACGCTGTTGTACGAGGTGCGACAATAAAGTAATGAGACTGGTGTGAAAATAAATGTTGCTTACAGTTTTAGTCAAGTTTAGTGCTGTCTCCTCCAAAGTAGTTCCATTCTAATTCCACACACTTTTTCCAGCGCTTCTGCCATTGATAGTAACATTTCTGGAATTCATCTTCTGTAATGTCCTCCAAGACCCTCGTCACAGCTTTTTGGACATCTTGTATTGTTTGAAAATGATGCCCCCTCACCGCCGTTTTGACTCTTGGAAATAGAAAAAAGTGCCACGGAGCGATATCTGGTGAATAAGGTGGCTGTGGTAGTACTGAAATTTGTTTTGAGGGTAAAAATTGCTGTACTGACAGAGCAGTATGGGATGGCGCCTTATCGTGATGCAGAATTCAGTTTTCAGCAATGTTGGCACGGACACGAAGAATTCTTTTACAAAGTCTTTCTTAAATTTCTTAATAGTAATATTGGTTAACCGTTTGTCCAGGAGGCACCCACTCTTTATGAACAATTCCCTTGGAATCAAAGAAGCACACGAGCATGCATTTCACTTTTGACTTCGACATGCGAGCTTCTTCTGGTCTGGGTGATCCCTTTGAGCACCATTGCGAACTTTGGCGCTTTGTCTCTGGATCGTACAGAAAAAAACAACTTTCATCGCCAGTGATAACACGGCTCAACAATTATGGATTGAATTCCGTTTGCTCCAACACAACGGCTGCCACATTTTTTCGTGTTTCTCGCTGTTGTGGTGTGATATTTCTGGGGACCATTTTTGCACAAATCTTTCTCATGACAAGATCTTCAGTTATTATTAGACGAACCGTTTCTCGATTGATATTCAGTTCATCTGCAATCACTTTCACGGATAATCTTCGATCAGATCGTACAAGTTCACGCACCCTGGCCAAGTTGACATCGGTCCTTTAGGTTGATGGTCGTCCACCGCGCTCTTCGTCTTCAACGTTCGTTCTGCTTTCACGAAACATTTTATGCCAACGAAAAACTTAAGCAGCTTACAGACCAAGGTCAAAGATATTGTGCCTACGTAGGCCTGCATGGTTCCACATCTTGCAAACAAAATCCGTCTCATTACTTTATTGTCGCACGTCGTATTATAGGTATGACCTCCTCCGTGTCCATGGTGGGTCCAAGTGACGCACAGAGTAAATTTCGCACAACAAGAATTCCTGCAAGTAATCGCTTGTAGCCGGCCGAAGTGGCCGTGCGGTTAAAGGCGCTGCAGTCTGGAACCGCAAGACCGCTACGGTCGCAGGTTCGAATCCTGCCTCCGGCATGGATGTTTGTGATGTCCTTAGGTTTAACTAGTTCTAAGTTCTAGGGGACTAATGACCTCAGCAGTTGAGTCCCATAGTGCTCAGAGCCATTTTAATCGCTTGTCCTCTTACTCTGGCGAAGCTGCTTTTGACCTCACTCAGTCAATTTTAGATAAAGCTTCCATGTTTTCCTGAAGTGCACTGTTTAGCCTCTCGTCCCATGCAATTCCTCAGACCTGAGTACCAAATTACATTGTAACTTTGTCACGGTGGAACTGTAAAGTTACCACGAACAGATCACAAACTACTTCTAAGTTTTTAGAACTCTGTTCTAATTGGGAAATGACCTCTACGTTCAACACGAAAACTAGTCTCTCAGTTTGAATTTTTAATTTATCCTTTCGGCCGGTTAGTTTAGTGTCTTAACTCGCTTCTAATTCGCCTCTCTGGTTGTCAAATTTTGCCACCAGCCAGCAGAACATACTCATTACGTCACCTGAGAGAACAGCTGCGTGCGGAGCTGCACTTGCCTTGTTATTTTGGTCTGTGAACGGCTTTCTTAAGTGTGGTGTGTCGCCTCCGAGATCGGCTGGAAACAGCGACCTGGGGCCCTATTCTGTATCTTTCTACCATTTTGCCGATTGGTTCGGTATGCGAGGGTTCCGAACGGTCTTGTTTACGAAAAAGAGCCCCAACATTATTCTGTACACATTTCGGAAGCAGTGCCGACCGGTCCTAGTGAGCCGAGACGCTGTTGTCAGTTCTCCTCGCGCCAACCAATCAAAACCAATCTGCCTGAGGTCCGCGCATGCGCACTGCAGCCCCACAGCAGCAAAAATTCGAAGCGGCTAGCAGCCGACATACCCATGCTATTCTTAACAGTACCGAAAAGTGTGGTTAGAGTACGCAATACTGTTCAAATTTCGCTGACCACGTGCTTCCATGAATGCCTGTTAACGATAGAACATTGACTGTGTTCTGAAAACTGTCATCAATGTCACATTTTGTCATTTTATTGTCATTCACATCGACATCTTTTTCTGGATTTTACGTTTCGGATATGTTAGGAATGAAGAGTAGTAGCACATTGTACAAATATATCTACAGAAACACCTGAACAATTCGATATTTTTGTCTGTTTTCCGTCGTTCCTTAGTTGCTTCAAAATTCATTGGGGGTATGTTCCGTCTATGCAACTAATTGAAGGCAGTTTGTTTATTGCCACAAGCGTTTATTCCTCAAGATTGCCATACACGTTTCGCTTCTTTTATTCGTGAAGATGTTTCACAAATAAAAGAAGCAAAACACGTATGGCTATAAAGAAACTGCCTTCAGTTAGTTGCATAGGAGGAACGCATCTCCATGAACCCAAAAAATTGATTTAGGGAGTGTCAAAGAATAAGAAGATACATAGAATGTGATTGTAACTCGCTCCTAGAGATCCAAATGATGAAGTAGCCTACTTCCCTATATATGACACATCAACGATTTTGTTCATAAAAACAAAATTTAAGAAAACGGTTTTTTGAGAGCGTGTGGCGAGTACAGATATAGCAGTTTGTTGTAGTTTATAACCTGTATCTGATGAATCAAAATGTTTCATATATGGTGGTATAGTATGAAAATATTTTGGTGGGAATCTTTCATCTCTGTCTACTGTTGTTAAGAAGATACTCGTTACCGAGATAGCGACCTTTTACCTGTAAATAACAACGAATATTTCAGAAAAATGCTTAACTTTGACGATTAACGAAAACTCAGAATGACAAACGCGAAGAGGAAAAAAAAAATTTTTGTACCCAGCGGTATGCGAACCTATGATCTTCGACACGGCCATGGCTAGTACAAATGCATGCCTTCAGTGCTTTATTCCACATAATTCCACCCGACAGAGACGCAGGTCGACTTCGTTGCCGAGTGATGCGGGCGTAAGCCGCAAATGCATGAAATCTTCGAAGGTTTCCTCTATCAGGCTTCACAAAATATCTTTGCATTGCTACTTAAAAGTTTTAAACGCGTTTCGATAGTTAATAAGTAAACCATTTGCGGAGAATAGTACGCGGTATCACCAGTAATTTCAGCGAATACTCATGTGATATACGTAAGCAGAGCTGACCCTTTGAAATTTAATGAATTTTTAAACTCTTAATTAAGTAAAAATAACAGATATTTTATGATAATATTGACCCAAACTGTTTTTTAATGTTGTAATCATTCACAGTATCACCAGTACAAACCATATTTCTAACAAAGGAAAATAATCTATTATGAACTCACTTTCCACCCAGACTCGTCGTGGTGATTCTTCAGTAAGACAATCGCTAAATCCGAAACTAAAACCGTTCAGTATGTTTAAAATAACAAACATTTGTGTGTAAATAAACCAAAACGAACTGAACGAGAGAGCCAACAGGTCTCAGAAGCTTACTGAATAGGAACTTCGGAAAAAGGGATAGTCACCTGTATACTTTAACGTGTAAACAGAGATTACAGTATTTTTAAACTTGGGATCAGAATTAGTCATAGTCTATACGCTCATCACGCCATCTGCAGTGCGTTTATCGTATTTCTCAGCGCACATATTTTGTACGCCATCATGCTGACCAGTTTTGCCTACACTACGCAGTACCCCTCACTTTGGTGGACTCTGAGAGGCAGGAATCAAATGCATGAAGTCGTATCGCAAACGCAGCATCGCCAATGCGGTACTGACATTTGAAGAACTGTCTACTGTGTTGATTCAGATAGAAGCACGTCACAGATCCACATGCTCTCGAACACCGCTGGTTGTGTTATCCCACGTCGTTTTGCTTTATAACTTTCGACTTCATCCTTTCCGTTTCAACATTTCAATCAGATACATCGGCTCTTGTCCAGCATCACGGAAAGGTACTGTAGATTTATTTCGTGGGAACACGTAAGTGAGGCCCTTAGGCATAGGTCTGTCAATTGCGAGTGATTCAATGTAAATACAAATATCCTGCGCAGCGATCTGCAGAACCACAGAATGCAACTGTATAAATTGAACGTGAAAGTTTCATCGTGAATCAAAATTTAGACAGTTGTGATTCACACACAAAAGAGTAAAAATGTCCTGAAAGAACGAACTTCGCACAACCTGCAGTAACGGTTAATCAAATGCAGCCTATGGAATAAAAATGCATGATTCAGGGTGCTATGTTGCAGCATCAGGGGGTCTCTGTCTTATTCACTCCACGCATGTAGCGAGGAGAAAGAAGCCCATTTAGGGTCGTAATGGATTTGCGTCGACTTTTTACTTGTGAACACACATCTTAGTTCGATTTACAGATTTATAATCAGTCTTAACTTGACAGTTACTCACAGACTGTTACCTGTCGTATAGAAAAGATTTATCCACCTGTTATAGCAACACTGTCTGTCAGTCATAAATACTTACAGTACTCAGAAAGAAAGTGTATACAACAAAAATAAAGTACACGTCAGATGTTTTCAGCAAAATTAGAAGGACTGCACTTGTAATTTGCACAGTCCTAAATAACTGTACTAACGGTCAGGTGCTTAGCTCTTCTCGTGTACTTTGCCTGCAGCTACTGTGTCGCCCGAGCTGACGGTGCACTCTGGGTACAGCGACAGGGGGCTGCACTCCGGGGTCAAGGTCATCGCCCCCGCGCTCGCCGGCGCCCTCTTCCTACTCACCCTGGCAGCAGGCGTCTTGCTCTACCTGCGGAGAACCTCAGGGCCACCTCCACAGAGCAAGCACGAAGGTAATTTCTCTCACGATTGCTGAAATTTCATGATAACTACGTTTGATTAACTTACCGACACCAGTACTCGCTAAAGTTAGCAAGTATAAATTATCATTGTGACAAGTTACCTCGTGAAAATTTTCTGTTAATTTTATTAAATTTCATTTAGCATTGAGGTATCGTTGTAAGTCTGTGGGTGGTTCAGAAAAATGGTTTATCTACAGTGACTCAGGAAACAAGCTCGTAAGTAACAAAGTAGTGAAAAAATAAAAACTTTGTTCTTCGCTACAATATTTGCAAATTCACTTGGTGTTGTGGTTTAAACGCCATTCCATTTCATTTACCACACAGAAGAAAAGTGCTGAAGATCCGTAATACATTTTCTCAATTCACACAGTTTCAGCAGATTGCTGGAGCAAGAAAGGTATCAGAGATAGACTGGTAGAAGCAAAGATCGTTTTCTTTATTGAAACACCTTTACTAGAAATAAATATTAATTAGGAGAGTAGGAAAAACTTAATGATAGTGTATGTGTGGAGCATAGCGTTGTATAGTAACGTTCCAAGTGTAAATTTCCTTAAAAATGATAACTTTACGATTACATTGAATGAATGCACATCTGTGGAATGAGTATTAAACTCGAATTGTCGTGTTGGGTGTTGTAACTGCAAGTGGTGTGCTTACTCTGTGTTATTGTCAGCAAAACTTTACACGAATCGGTTGGGGAATGCAACTCCCAGTACCAATAAAGAAATACAGTCATGCAAAATACATTCAGCCACTTAAGCACTGAATCCTTAAGGCCCTGTTCAAAACTAATAACTCTGGTCCCTGTGCGCAAAGCAAATAAAATAAATTGTCTTACCTCTAAAGCAGCAACGGTGGAACGCGATATATTCTAGTCTCATAAAAAAATATATAAATTTGCTAACTACTGGCTAAGCAGTGTGCAATGCTGGCCATAATACTGGAAATGTACATGAAATTCATTTGGTTGATAAATGAGAACATTTAAGAAAATCTAACTTTTTTGAAAATATATGACCTAGACTGGGAGGCGGTACTGATTATGGTGAGTTACTGACACTCAGTGTTTTTAGCAAAATTATATTCCAAGTTAAGTTTGTCTTTTTAAAAACATCTGAAAATTGAAGTTACATTACTCACAATTGATTCACAAACAATGATATTTAAACAGAAAGTATTATCTAACTTCATTAATCCAACATAAATGCAAATCCCCCGTCGGACGCTCGGGTCCTCCCTCGGGCATGGGTGTGTGTTGTCCTTAATATAAGTTAGTTTAAGTTATATTAACTAGTGCGTAAGCGTAAGTTATCTCAGCAGTATGGTCCCATAAGGCGTTACGACAAATTTCCAAATTTCGAAATGGAAATCATCAAATTACACATAGCTCTGTTAACAAATGTTAAAAGCATTACAAAACTGAAATATCTAACAAGGTTTTTGTAACCAAACCGTTTACGTACATTCTGGGATTACTAAACAATTACAATTTATCAGCCAACTCATCTATACAAACGCGCTGGCAAAAACAGAAATCATAATTATTGAACATCGTTACCTTATTTGCATGAAGACTTCTGATTCCTTGTTCAACAATACTGACATATCTACATTACTATAACTCTTTGTGACTTCACACAGCACACCCCAGAGACTGCCTAATCCATCGTCTTTCCCTCACATACAGCTATCTACAACTGTGCGCCAAGTGCTCGCTTACTCCAACACTAGCAGTATCTTTGGCTCTGCGGTCGCGCGCAGTCAGCGATCCGCATTATCGAGCCTATCAGACACATTCATCGTTTATAGTATACTAATTTATTAATATTCTTATCTTATTCTGGTGGCAAATACAAGTGCGCCCAATGTACTTCTTTCAGTACAGAAGTGTAATATGGACTATTGGAAATCTGGAGAAGAAGAAATTGGAAACAATTGAAGAGTGATGGTATCAAACAAAGTTAAAAATCAAGTGGAGAAATAATGTATGAGATGAAGTAGTTCCATAAATAGTACGTGAGCAAAGGAGTCTATAGAGGTCCCTTATCTCAAATAGGGACATCTGCTAAGGGATTTACGAATAGTTAACTTCGCACTTTGAGGAGCAGGAGAAGGAAGAAGGAAGAAAGATTTGAGTTTAACGTTCCATCAGTAGTGATTTCATTAGAGACAGAGCACAAGATTGGATTGGGGAGGGACTGTAAAGGAAACCAGAAGTACCATTTCAACTGTCCCAGCATTTGCCTAAGTCTATTTAGGGAAATCCTGGGAAACAAAATCTATGTGGTTGGGCACTGATCTGAACCATCATAGCTTGCCAAAGAGAAGTGACAAATAAAGACTAGAAAATCGACGATGTATTTTGTGTGTGTGTATGTGTGTGTGTGTGTGTGTGTGTGTGTGTGTGTGCCTGGGATCTCCTCCCAAACAAATCTGGCACAGAAAAACAGCAGCTCTCAGGAGTAGCTGCTTTATAAACTACCCTGTATGACAAGCATGTTGTGTGGGATCCGTATCGGCCTGCCTTACTTACCTGATTTACAGAGTAGCCTAAAATACATGAGGGGCAAGGAATGACTTTTCCAGGCTCTGACATGCAAGCTGTCCTGCATAACAGGCGAGTTGTGGCAGTCATATTGGGCTACTTTATAGACATGTTTTTCAGGGCCTATATGTGCGGATGGACACGCCTTGGGGATTTTTAAAATGGATAGACAGGAGAGACATGGAAAATGCGGAGTGGGGGATGGTTAGAGGGGGCAGAGAGGGATGGACAGAGAGGGGGGAATGAAGGGTGGATAAAGAGGGAGGCAGATGGGCAGAGAGAGCAGAAAGGAGGGAAGAGAGAGAGAGAGGGCCAAGAAGAAAATGGAGGGAGTAGGAGAAGGAGAAGATCGATAGGGAGATGCGACAGTTGGAGATCGATAGGAAGAGGGGAAATAGGGGAGGGGGTGATTAGGGCAAGTTGAGGGGGGAGGAGGAGATAGAGAGAGATGGGTGAGGAAATGTTGATGGACAGAGATGGTAGGAAAGAGGATATGGACAGAGAGAGAAGGGGGAGGATAAGATGAGAAGATGGACTGATAAAGAGGGTCAGGAACGGATGGGTTGACAGGTAGGGAGGAAGAGGTTGGAGAGAGAGGCAGGAGGAGGAAATTGGCAGAAAGAGATGGGAGGAGAAGTAGATGGATAAAGAGGCAAAGGAAAAACGTATGGACAGAGGAAGGCGTGAGGGAGATGGCATAGAGGGAGGAGGAGGATATGGACAGACAGAGAGGGTATGGAGGAGGAGATGCACACTTAGTGGTAGGGTGAGATGCACAGAGACAGCAGAGAAACAAATGGACACAGAAAAAGGGAGCGCGAAGGGAGATGTGTGTGAAGCTAATTGATTATTTTTCTCCCCAAGGCAGGACAGCAACAAACAAGTAGACACGCTGATGACCTGTTAGACTGGGAGTACATATTCCAGCAGTACAGTTTACATCCAAACACTTCTCATCTTTTGCAAACATGTGGTAGACTTTTCTCTCCAACTGTTAAATTCAGTTTGGTGCCTTTCGGACGACAAACCAAAAATCTAAATCTACATCTACATGCGTATTCCGTACTGCTCTCTTTACTGCTTGGCACAGAGTGCCAGAAACGACTTTCAAGCTGTATATTATCTGGTCAAAATCTACCCGGTACCTATTTTTCATCTGACTGGTTTGATGAAGCCTGCCACGAATTTCTTTCCTGTGCCAATCTTCATTTATTTGCCGGATGTATTCCAATCTCTGTCTTTTGCCCTCTACAGCTACCGTGGAAGTCATTCCCTGATGTCTTAACAAATGTCCTATGATTCTGCCTTTCTTCTTGTCAGTGTCTTCCAGTTCGATGTAGAACCGCTTCATTTCCTACCTTATCAGTCCACCAAACTTTCAGCATTCGTCTGTAGCACCACATCTCAAATGCTTCCATTCTCTTCTGTTCCGGTTTCCCCACAGCCCATGTTCCACTACCATACAATGCTGTGCTCCAGACGTACATTCTCAGAAATGTTTTCCTCAAAGTAAGGCCAATGTTTGATACTAGCAGACTTCTCTTGCCCAGGAATGCCCTTTTTGCTAGTGCTAATCTGCCTTTGATGTTTTTCTTGCTCCGTCCATCGTTGGTGTGTTTGCTACATAGGCAGCAGAATTCCTTAACTTCATCTACTTCGTGCCCATCAGTACTGATGTGAAGTTTCTCGCTGTTCTCATTTCTGCGACTTCTCATTACTTTCGTGTTTCTTCGGTTTACTCTTCATCCATTTTCTGCACTCATTAGACCATTCCATTCAGAAGATCATGTAATTCTTGTTCACGGCCACTCAGAAGAGTACTGTCTTCAGCGAATCGTGTCATTCATATCCTTTCACCTTAAATTTTAATCCCACTGATGAACCTTTCTTTTATTTCCATCATTGCTTCTGCGATCTACAGATTGAACAGTAGAGGTGAAAGACATCCCTGTCTTACATTCTTTTTAATCAGAACACTTCGTTCCTGGTCGTCCATTCTTATTATTCCCTTTTGTCTCGTGTACATATTGTATGTTACCCGTTGCTCTCTGTATCTTACTCCTATTTTTCTCAGAATTTCGAACATCTTGCACAATTTTACATTGTCCAACGATTTTTCCAGGTCGACAAATCCTATGAACGTGTTTTGATTCTCTTTAGTCTTGTGTCCATTTTCAACTGCAACGTCAGAATTGCCTTTCTGGTGTCTCTACCCGTTCTAAAACCAAACTGATCCTCATCTAACACATTCTCAATTTACTTTTCCATTCTTCTGCATATTATTATTGTCATCTACTAGCGAACAATAATATGGTGTGTATCAACCCATCACCTTTATGAAAGTTTAAATTCTGCTGGGGACACAAACTGTGAGTTGTCTGAATATATGTGGAGGAATAATAGCCTGCTTTTCCTCAAGAGCCCAAACCAGATAAGACAAAAGTGAAGTTGGACGCTCGAGTGTGGAGTGAACTCGACAATCTAAGTCATCCAAAGGTGTTCCATTGGGTTCAGGTCGGGACTCTGGGCAAGTCAGTCTGTTTCAAGAATGTTATTGTCCACACGTCATTGAGCCATAGATGTTGCTTTACGACTGGGAGCATCGTCATGCTGATACACTCATCGTCTCCGAAATGTCCTTCCACTGTAAGCACTACACAATGCTATAAAATGTGTTCAGATTTTTCCGCATTTAGCGTTTCCTTATGCTCAATAAATGGATCACACAGTAAGCATGAAAAATACGCCCATACCGTATCGTCCTCTGTTCTGTACTTCACTGTTGGCGCTACACTTAATGGCACGTAACATTTTCCAGGAATTCGTCAAACCCAATGCCTTCCAGCGGACTGACACAGCGTACAGCGCGAATCATCTCTCCGAACCAGTCTTTTCCACTCATTCCCTGTCCAGCTGCGTCGATCTTTACGCCACCTTAAGCGTCGCTCAGCAGTGACTTACAGAAATATGTGGCATATGAGGCGCTGCCCGACCATGGTACCACATTCGTTTTAACTCCGCATACACAGTCACTGAGTCACAGAAAGGATTCGTTTACAGCCAAGACAAATGACCTCACGGACGGAGTGAAGACATACTGCAGCACGACGGACTGTCAGCATGGCGGTCATTGTTGCAGCATCACGATGGACGACATCAGAGTGGGATGGCACTTGTCGTTGTCATATGGGCCCAGTATTTGCTTTTATGGTGTGGGATGCCATTGGCTGTACAACACGACCGCCTCTGAAGTCCACAGCGAGACATATATTTCTAAAGCCGGTTACATACTGTTTCCGCTGTGCAGTATACGAACAGTAGGTAAAATTTCGTTATTTGCTATCCTTGACGTTGAAATTTTAAATGTGGCTGTGTAGTTATTGTGTAGCGTAGAGACTCGAATGCCCGTTCTGAATCAGTTCTAATCAGTATGTAATATTTACATTTACTGACGCGAAATTGTCCATATATACTTGCAAAGACCTTATCACAAACAGAGAAACATTTTTATGTTGTGTTAGTACCGTGTGTAGTGGTGAAACGAAGGACTCGTATTCGGGAGCACCGGGGTTCACTTCCCTGTTGGGACATTCAGATATAGGTTTTCCTTGGTTCCCAAAATCGCTTGTGTAAAATTTTGAGATAGTTTCCTTAAAAGGGGACACAGTCGGCTTTCTTTTCCATTTATGACCCAATCCGACCTTGCCATTTCCTCGGCGACGTACCTCTCCTTTATCTGATTTTCTGTAAAGATTACATTCTTTGTCTTGAAATCGGTTTCGACTTCGTAGACGGCATTCATGTAGCCATTACAGATAAAAATATTTCGACAGTGGGAAGAACTAGGTAATACCCAGGTCACGACGATTGCACGTGCAGTACGTTAGCTTCTGTCGCCTGTGCTATCCATATTTTATTAACTGTTGTGACATTAACTTGTCACTTAAAAAAAAAACCTCAAAAGTCGACAGTCGGTTCGTAAAGTAATTTACAGTCACAGAAATGTCACAATCTCTATTTCATAAAAAAATCTCTCTTTCCCACTAATATTTGTTTCCTTTCAGAAATGTATACATTCAGCGTTATGCCTACACTCGCCTGTCATAAAATTACTTTACCTCCAGTTACGACAGCTGCCAAATGAAAATGATCTAAAAATACGAAGCTCGATTCACGGGAAAGTGTATATTTGCTGCAGAATAACGTTTATAGTATTTCCCCAATTTCCTACTTAATGAACGTTCATATTTTTTCGGATATTATGGGCACAAAATTATCGTCCTAAAAATGTAGCCCTCTTTGTGGCTTGGACGGGAAATTTAATCATTCCCCTTTCTCTCTCGTTTCTGCCCGCTTTCTAGCTTCTCGTCCCTGCCCCCTCCACCGCCCCAAACAATTAAGAATAATGTGGGTTGCGGTGCCCGGCCATTGCTTTGTAACGAGTTTCTGCTGCGAGTAACGATGTCTGGTTTCATAAGGTTCGCCCTCGGGTTGTAACTGTACTATATTGTGGAGCACTGAGAGAAATTTACTGTAAACGAACTCTTGAAACAATTCATTGCCACAGCTGTTGCGTGATGTGTCGTACACAACTTTCAGTATTCCTTTTTATTTCTACTTCTATTACTGGAATTGTAGTGCGATTATGAAATATAAGTCGTCTTCAGACATTGTGATATACCTCCAAGACACATAACCATTTCGTATTTAGTGTTATTGTTCTTGTGGAAAACGACTACGTCTCTATTCGCATGTTGCAACGAATGCAATCAGCACATGATTTCAAGTTCATTTTGTAATCCTAGATTTCCAGAAGGATTCTTATACTATTCCTCACATCCAAACACTTATCAAACTGCGTTATCATGGAGTATTTTATGAACTATGCCACAGTATTTTTATCCTAAAAGCACATAATTTCTAGTAATTAACATTAATTCATATCGTAAGAATAAAATTATACGCGGCGTTCCTCAAGGATCTATGAAACGTCCTTTGATATACTTTCTTTGAGATAATGACCTGGATATCGTAGGTATTTTGCGCATGATGTCGTTTTCGGCTTATAATGAAGCTACCAAGAAGATCAAAATAAAGTCCAGTATACTCTGTACTGTTGGAGACGCTCCATTTTAAGAGAAGCTAGTTTTTCATGCAGTTCAATGATTATGACGTCATATCTCCTCAACTGTATGTCGTGCAATGATACAATTTTTCAGGTACATTCAGCGATATATGTGGTTATTGTATGCAAAACGCGTTGTGAATATAGTGAGTATTAAACAAGTAACAAATTAAAACGTCATGTCTGATTCTGAGCTATTGCTGAGTGAACAGCAAAAACGTAGTAAGTGATAAACTTTTTCCTTTCATTATTTTGTGAGGGGTGTCAATGAATAAAAGTTCTGAAATCGTTTAAAATAATATGTTAAGTTTGTTGGAAGTTACTAAGTGCTCTCATTCTCAAATACTTGATGAATATATTCTGGGTAATCTGCGCGTCATGAGTTACGCTGCCTTGAGGCAAATACACAGTTTCTACCTTTAATATGAATCTTGCTGTTTTAAGCATAAGATTAAACCTCTTAACGAGCAGATTATTATATCATTTTTTAATTTCCATCACTAATCATATGAAATACTGAAAATCAAATTTTTGTTGTCCCAGGAAGGAGTTACATAGGAAACTGGGGCCGAGAGACCGTGCCCTAGGTTGACCATTTAGTGATGGACGCATCTGATGAATTCCTCCTGCAGGTTAAATCAGAGATTGTCGTTCCAAATACATACCTAGTTATATGTGCAGGAAAGGTGAACCTACAACATTGTTTCAATGGCAGACCGCCTTGATGGTACACAGTGGTTATAATTAAAGTGTAGCTACTCACAGAGGTCCAGTGTGGGCTATAATTATCGTATGGCAGCAAAGCTTGATAGATATTCTAACGCGTTAATGCGGAAACGATTTACTCTGGGAAAAAAATTAGATCCGATTTTTGCCACCAGGTGCAAATCTGGCGCTGTACATCATCTCGTCGACGTTTCCAGTGCTCATATTGAACACATTGCGGACCTGTGTAAGTAGCTTAATTTTAATTATAACCACCCAGTGCAATACATTCATTAAAAAAGCTGTTTATACAACGCTTAGTAGTCGTTAAATAGAGTATTGCTATTTGTTAGACAGTGTGGAACCCTTACGAGATAGGACTGACATGAGACGTGGAAAAAGTTCAGCTGAGGGTACTCATTTGGTGTTGTGCTTAAATTAGCGAGAGAGTGTCACTACTACTATAAGCAAGGTGCAATCGAAGGAAATCTTTTCTCGTTGTGGCGAAATATTTTCAGTAAACTTCAATCAACTCCACTCATCTGCAAGTACAAGGAGTTACTTTTCCCCAAACGTTATTCGAATGTGCAAACAGTGAAGATATAACAGATATAACAGAATTAGTCACATACTCTTCGCTCCTAATTTTTAACCTACTGACGTGTTAAAACAGTGTGCTGACTGGCGTCAGATGGTCGATGTAACGATGCACTTGAATTTACCCCAGTGGTACCAACAGTTCTTTATTATAGAATAAAATCTGAAAACAGGCTAATTCGACCGAAACCAGTAACAACAGTTAACAAAACGTGATCTGGCTCGTTAGTTTCATTAAGTCCTAGTATTACTTTAGTACTGTGGAAGTGTCTTCCTTTGCATTCTTTCCGTAAATAATTATGCAGTTTCATTTTGTATTACTTTTTTTCCAGCTTTCATCACATCAATTAATACACCATACCTGGAATTCCCTTATACACTACATCCTGAAAGATATTATTATTATTGCTATTAATGTTTCTAGGTCACTTTCTGAGCAATACAAAAATGTAAAACATTTCTTTGAGTAGTTGTATAATTTACTCTTCTGTTACTTAATGCATTATCTGCCATCATAACCACTGAAATGTGATGCCTACCCAACAAATATTTCTGCTTTGTCTTGTTCATGCTGCTACTACTTTTAGTTCTTGCTCCTATCAATTTTACATGTGCAATTCTACATGCACATAATGATGTTAATAAATACTTTCGTCCAAGTGAGCATCTTGCAGGCTACAATGTTACTCTCATTTTCGGAGTGAAATGTTTCAGCTTCATAGGATGCACCAAATACGTTATCTTCTCGCCCTTTTGGGTGTTCAATATACTCGTTTTCGGAAACTCTCTAACGACCTCCTCAGGCAGTAAAATTTGCGAGGGAGGCAGCCTTCACTATAGTCGCATACAATGATTATAAATTTATTTCCTTAAGTTATATAAACTAACGTATTGTGGAAAAGGTCATGATAAATGTTAAGCATTTTATCATACTTAAAAAATCATGTTTAACAAGCTGGTGCCGTAAAACAGAATTATTTCTGTGCCCATGCCACTGGCCACTGGCTGAGGTGTCTTAAGCCAATATTGAGGCGATAAAAACGTAGAGTGGAACATAATTCGTGGTTGCAATTTACTGAAGTACAAACTGATTGATTGTACAGTTCTTTCGTCTTCCATGAAATATGACTTTTTTTTCTGAAGAACGTACATACAATTTGTTAAAGATTATTTAGCCCGATAGCGTTCTCTGGTGGTATATTCATAACTAAAAGTTCCATAGTGCCTGACATTCCAGTAATCGAAACTGTACTACTACAGTCATGCTAAATTTATAGTGTCCACAACCTAAAAACAGCAGAATGTGAAGCAAGATGGGCGAAAATAATGTACAATTCCTCCCAATGAAATCTACCCTGAGTTGAGAAAAGTCATGCCGTACTTCCTAATATCGTGTCGGACTTTGTTTTGCCTGGCATAGTGCAACAGCTCGACGTGGTATGGACGCAACTAAACTACAGAAAAATTTAGCCACAGCTGTCCATAAATGCGAAAGTCTTTCCGGTCCAGGATTTTGTGTACGAACTGACCTCTCTATTATGTCCCATAAATGTTCGGTGGGATTCATATCGTGCGATCTAGGAGGCGAAATTATTTGCTCGAATTGTCTAGAATGTTCTCCAAACCAATCGTGTACAATTGTGGCCAGTAGACATGGTGCATTGTCATCCATAAAAATTACATTTTTGTCTGGGAATATAAAGTCCATGAATGGCTCCAAATGGTCTCCAAGTAGCCGAACATAGCCATTCCCAGTGACAGATCGTTTCTGTTGGATCAGAGGACCCCAGGCCATGCTCACACCATTATCGAGCCACAACAAGCTTGCACAGCGCCTTCTTGACAGTTTGCATCCACGGCTTCGTGGGGCCTGCACAACACTCGAACCCTACCATCAGCTCTCACCAACTGAAATCGGGACTAACCTAACAGGCCACGATTGTCCAGACGTCTAGGGTCCAACAAATATGTTGATAAGCCCAGGGGATGCGCTGCAGACGAAGTAGGTCATCTGTTACCACAGCCCATTAACTTCAAATTTTGCAGCACAAACCTAACGGATACGTTTGTCGTACGTCTCACATTGATTTCTGCGGTCATTTCACGCAGTGTTGCTTGTCTGTTAGCACTGACAAATCTACGCAAACGCCGCTGCTCTCGGTTGTTAAGTGAAGGCTGTCATCCACTGAATTATCTGTTAACTCCCGTCGTTCGGCCATAATCATCTGGTATGAATGACCTGAGTACAAATGACACAACTGCCAGTGCCACGCCCTCTTATACCTTGTGTACTCGATACTGCCGCCACCTGTATATTTGCGTATTGCTGTCCCATGACTTTCGCCACCTCAGTGTACACGACTTTGTTACTAGCATTATTTGATGACACCACTGAAATTCAAAATATTTATGATCCTGCAATCTACTCCTTAGTTAGATACGGGCTCAGACCATCCAAATGGAGAGATACTCATTTTTAAAAATCACTTATTGTGTCCCTTAATGTCTCAAAATACTGTATTACAGCACGTAAAGCTGAGGGAAAACTGGGGCTTAGAGTTGGAGCACAGGGAACAGGAATGTGAAAGCCGAGTCCTGCGAACTATCCCGACTTCCACTTCAGGTAACGTAGGGAAACCATAAGAAATCAGTATCGGAATGACCTGTCGGAGATTTGAACCCCTCTCCAGCACAACGCGACTCTTTAAGCTTACTGAATAACTAAGAAATTTGCTACTCCCAAAAGTTATTAGATTTTCTGAAGGAAGGTAATTACTTTTCTTTTCAATAAAATAGGGTACTCGCCAGTATTTGCACTTGGGAAAGGACCCTGTCCAGATAAATGGATAAGAATAAAATACGGGTGCTCAACACAAAGTTTAAAGAACACAAACTTATTACTGAGTAAGCAACCACATGACTGGTCATTGCAGTTACATACAGTACTCAGCTGATTCTTTGAGGTGAATATGGTGGTAGTGCCGATCTCCCGTGGCTATTCAAAAGGAATGGCAAAAGTATCCACGGCTCTTGTCGTGTAACAAGCTCTAAAAATTCTCTTGGTAGCGTCGGTATTTCGTAGTAGAGAGCTAACCAAAGTATGCCATGAATACCAAGCCAAATTACTTCCACATCCGAGGCCACTTCATATAACCTTGCCGCTCTTCTTGCTTCGTTCAGTTCACAAGATGCGAACGTTTTGCCTGCTAGCCACTGTGTCGCTCTTGCCACAAAGGAGCATTCTCACCAAGGCAGTTCCGTTGTAGAGGGATTCTTCCGGTACTTTACACGACTACAAACCTTCTTGCGCTATGCATGAACCAGTATTACAAATGAATTTTTAACATTTTCATTATTTTGCAGAATATTACTTTCAAAATTACATCTGTTGATTAATTACAATTACATAAATGGTCATAAATAAGGAATAAAACATTTACACAGTGGCTACATCAAAGAGTAAGGTGATAGATCAAAGAGCAAGGTGATGCAGAAGTCACATCGAGTAAAAATATTATATTGGAGATAGATATGATGAATACAGGTAATATCGATAAGAGTGTTGCAAGACATTATATTTATCTACAGCTAGATTGTACGTGGACTTCGAGGGATGAAATATTTAAGTGAAAACTTTTTAGGACTGAAAATCACTTGTGATACGAGTAAAGTAATAAACAATCAATACATCGTCAAGGAAATAGTACAAATTGGCTATGAAGACATTGCACTTTAACAAATTTTCGAACATGGAACAGTTGAAGACCACAACCGGATGAACAGTGAAAGACGTTAACAGAAGAGTAGAAGTGACTTGCAGGGCTTTTTGTAAATTAAATACGGCTTTTGAGACCAAACTTCGGCTGCTGTTGGCTATAAAAACTTACAATTTATATTTACTACCTACTTTGATATATTCTAGTGAGGTATAGATCTCAAATCCGGAAAGCATTCATATACTGATGGTTGCACAACGAGCGCTTCCGAAATTAGTAGGAAAAATTGGAAAACAATCATGGATGAGATAATCTGGAGACGAAGATTTAATTAAGATTGCAATGAAAATAAAATGTGGATGGAACAGGATATGAAGCGAGGTGTACTAACAGAAAATGGTCCAAAGACGATTTTTGCTGGCTTTGTTGAAAGACGTTAAGGCGAAAGTTACAACATAATGAAAGGTAGGTAGATGATATTGAAAACTGCTAACGACTGAAGTCAAGGAGGCGTTCCCTTAGAACGTCGACGGCGCTTAGACCCACTGCTGAAAAAGCTAGATTGCATCTATGGAGGACTGCGGCGTACGTCCTCTGGCTGGAAAAGAGTTTGAGAAATTCTGCATCCTGCCTGTGATGAGAATTGGACGACTTGGAAGTCCCTGAATAGACTGAGATCTGGGTCTGCAGGTGAAAGGTTAATTTGGCAAGATGAGGCTGCATTGATCAAGGTGACATTCAGTGTGCCTGTGGAGAAGACTAGACAGTTCATCATGCCGACTGTGTTCAACTTCCTGCACAGAAGATGAAATTCGTCAACGAACAGAAAATTCATTGGAAGTGGCAGACTTTTGCGTGAAACTAATATAGCGATAACTGTGTACAATATGTATGTCTCTGATACGAGACTAGATAAAATGGATGAGTATATCCGATGATCTACATCTAAATTTTCATTTATGTTCACATTTATATTCTGCAAACCCTCGTGAATTCCAAGGCAGAGGGTGCATCCTATTGCAACAGCTATTTGAGACTATTCGCTTTCCAATCAAGTGCAGAGCGTGAAAGGAATGATTCCTTAGTTGCCTTCCATGCAATTATTCTAATGAACAGAGAGTTGTGGACTAGTACTAGATTCCTTACTTAATGCAGGTTCTTGAAACTTTTGTAAGTATGCTTTCTAGGGATGCTTGACAACTACCTTCAGGTGACCGCCTATTCTGCTTTTTCAACATCCCCGTGGCGCTCTGGCGCAGGTCATACCAACATTTGACCATTCGTGCTGTCCTTCTTTCCTACACACTTGCAGTTCTCTAGGACGCGATGTATGAGTGTTTCTAAACAATTTTCGGCGCAGACTGGCTGCATTTCACTAGTATTCCACCAATGAACAGAAGTCTGCCATCTGCTTTACCTACGACTGACCTTACATTGTCACTCAGCGTCATACCGCTACAAACCGTTACACCCACATATTTGTAGGAGTTAACTGTTTCCCATCGTGACGCTTTGATGTGGTATGATGCCACATTTTTTCGTATTGTGTAGTGTCCACTTTTAAATTAGTGAATACTGGAAGTATGTTACCAGTCTTTGCGACTTTTTGTAATTTTTCCAGCTCTCAGTGAATGTTTGCGCAACTTTAATCAGATTGTACTACTGATACTTTCTACCAGGTCATTAGTGTACGACATCAATAGCAACGTTCCCTCCGTAGTTCCGTGGGGAACACGTGACATTATTTCCTCGTCTGTCTATGACTCTCCATACAAAAAGATATCTTAAATCCGGTCACAAATTTCGTTTGGTAAAAGGTGTGGTCGTATTTTGGTTAGTAAGTTTTGGTGTGCCACTCAGTCGAATGCTTCATGGATCTTAATGCATACAGAATTCTGAAGAGGCTATTTATGCAGCAGTGGCTAGCGTATCGCTAATGCTGTTCCGATTAACTTTCATCCTTTGCAAGAAATTTTTATCCCGTGTCGCCTTTAAACTACTTAATTGATTAGAAGTTCACATTCCCCTTGCCTGTAGACGTTAAACAATCATCCCCTGGGATACGGATTTCCTGGAGATCAACAAATATACTCCGAAAAACTATATATAGTGCGTGACCACGGTTCTTCGAACAAATACTCCCAAACGACTGTTCTCTTTTATTAGCACACTGAGCGAGGGAAAAATGACTGTCTGCAATGCGATGAGCACGCTCTATCGCATCATTTCGTACTCTCACGACGCCAACCCGTCACACATAATCGTTGAGGAAGAATTTGCAGCACGGTGTTCGTCAGATACCGGTTATCGAAATGTGTCCCAGATGGTCACATTTCCATTTATTTGCACTAACATCCCTGTCACACTCTCGTGCGGGCTATAAAGACTTGTTACGCTTCTAGTAGCCTGATTGTGAAATCGATTGGTTTCTATTATCATGGTGGCCGAGCGGTTCTAGGGGCTACAGTCTGGAACCGCGTGACCGTTACGGTCGCAGGTTCGAATCCTGCCTCGGGCATGGATGTGTGTGATGTCCTTAGGTTAGTTAGGTTTAAGTGGTTCTAAGTTCTAGGGGACTGATGACCTCAGAAGTTAAGTCCCATAGTGCTCAGAGCCATTTCTATTATCATGTTTATTTAATAATGACTGAAAAACTGTAGCATTAATACAAAATTCGTCGCCCAGGAGTCGTGCATGCGATTTCTTTATAGATACATTGCATTTTCCGAGAAATGTTCCAACTGATCTATGTATTACACTCACGTTCGTTACTACTGACCTTGCAGGTTCAGAGTTTAAAGTCAGTGTAGTATCTTATTGGATGAGACGTTCTACAGACATCAACCGTTAACATAGTATCGGGAACTATATATTTTATCTCTTTTATATAGACATTATTCAGCAAATTCATGTAAAGAAAGCTGCCATGCTATACACATCGTGTAAACTTTGCCCCGGTCATTCTACACTACGTTGTGATCGTCCTACAGCAATACACAATAAATTCCTGCAAACAACAGCGTCATCAGTGAGCAACCATGGTGTTTATGGCCCTATTTGATAAATTGTTTGTAAAGGGCGAGAACACTAGTTGTTATACGACGCTTATTTTGAATCCTTCGGATGCACTTTCGTTTCTGATGAAAACTCACCGTGCACTACGACCAAGTAGTCCAGTCACTTGTCTCTAAAGCTATTTCATATGCTCGTATTTTAGTTATTATCTCCAATGATAACGCCACATTGCATCCAGAGACATAATTAATACTAAAACTAACGGGTCTAACAACTAATGGGAGAAGAAATAATAAAACCAAACCTTATATCCATATCATATGCTATTATTATCTGATCAGTTTATTGAATAAACACCAAAACGGTCTGAAGCAAACCATTACACCTTCTGCGAATGTTTCGTTTCTGATGAAAACTCACCGTGCACTACGACCAAGTAGTCCAGTCACTTGTCTCTAAAGCTATTTCATATGCTCATATTTTAGTTATTATCTCCAATGATAACGCCACATTGCATCCAGAGACATAATTAATACTAAAACTAACGGGTCTAACAACTAATGGGAGAAGAAATAATAAAACCAAACCTTATATCCATATCATATGCTATTATTATCTGATCAGTTTATTGAATAAACACCAAAACGGTCTGAAGCAAACCATTACACCTTCTGCGAATGTTGTGTCACCATTATTATTTCCAAATCCACACCACGCAAATGAATACTGTATTCGCTAATTTTCCACTTATTTCTTGTGCCTAGTGATAATGATTTCTCTAGTGACATACCTTCATACGAGGGCTTTCCTATTTATCTCTGTGATACCAAAAGTCTTCCACAAATCTTCCACAGTCGCCCATAATTCCGTGTCAGTCTGCTTCAATTGCCATTACGTGCAATATGTCTTCCAAACACACTAGCAATCTTGTTCGAACACTCCACGGGTGTACTACCGGTCCATAGTGTCCAACGGGCACAATATTTCGGCGATCAGACATGTCGCCATCGTCAGGTGACCTGACGAATTGAGCTCCTGGGGGCGGGCGGCAGTCCTAAATCCCCTTCCCCCGCGAGGCGTTCTCTCCGCGGTCCGCGCCCGCGGCCGCGCGTCGGCGGTCGCTGAGAGACTGGCGTCGACGTCTGTGGTGGCGTCGGTGTAACTGCCTCGTCGCTCGTTCGTTTTCTTTGGTGAGCCTCTTTTTAATTAGACTCAGTGCTAGATCCCATGCCTTGCTGAGGCTATAGCCGCAATGTCTGTTGATGAGTCCGTCCCTGGTACGAATTTCGATTGCCTCTCTTAAGACACTGTCCCAGTATTTAGATGTCTGTGCCAAGACCCTGGTATGTTGGTAGTCCATTTCGTGATTTTCGGACAAACAGTGCTCTGTGACTGCCGACTTGTTGGGGTACATAAGTCGAGTGTGCCTCTGATGTTCTCGGCGACGATCTTCGATGGTGCGCACTGTCTGTCCGATGTAAGTCTTCCCACACTCACAGGGAATCTGGTATATGCAGGCCTTCCGCAAACCGAGATCGTCTTTGACACTTCCCAATAACGCTCGGGTTTTTTATTGGGCGGGCAAAAGACAGTTCCTACTCGGTGTTTCCTCGATATTCGTCCTATTTTCCCCGATAGTGCGCCAGTATACGGTATATAGGCGGTGGCTGTCTCTTCCTGCTTTACTTCGTCCGTCTCCACACGCTGTACTGTAGAGGTGGGGCGGAGAGCGCGTCTGATCTGCCATTCCAAGTAGCCGTTTTTCCGAAATACAGTTTTGAGGAGTTCCAGCTCATGGGGCAGACTCTCTGCGTCCAAGATAGCGCGCGCCCTGTGCACCAGTGTTTTTAGTACCCCATTCCTCTGCGAAGGGTGGTGACAGCTATTTGCATGCAAATACAGGTCGCTGTGAGTTTTCTTCCTGTATACCCCATGGCCCAGGGTGCCATCCGCTCTTCTTTTGACCATGACGTCCAGGAATGGTAAACTTCCTTCTGCTTCGGACTCCATAGTGAATTTGATGTTCGTATGTATGGAGTTCAGGTGTGTAAGGAAGTCTAGGAGCTTGTCCCTTCCATGGGGCCGTATCGCAAACGTGTCATCAACATAAAGTAGAAAACAAGTAGGTTTCCATTTGGATGATACCAAAGCTTCCTCCTCGAAATATTCCATATAGAAATTCGCGACCACAGGCGAAAGTGGGCTCCCCATTGGGACTCCTTCTGTTTGCTCATAGTATTCTCCATTAAACAGAAGGGGATTTAGGACGGCCGCCCGCCCTCAGGAGCTCAGTTCGTCAGCGCACCTGACGATGGCGACATGTCTGATCGCCGAAATATTGTGCCCGTTGGACACTATAGACCGGCAGTACACCCGCGGACTGTACGAACAAGAAAACGCCGGGAGAAGTTGAAGAATCACACACTAGCAATCGATTAAAAAATCTAAATGAGCACCCATAAAAAATTTGCTTCTCGAATAACATTAGGAGCACAGGCTAAGCGTGAAGTAACTTCCTCAATCACCGAGCGAGGTGGCGCCGTGGTTAGACACTGGACTCGCATTCGGGAGGACGACGGTTCAATCCCGCGTCCGGTCATCCTGATTTAGGTTTTCCGTGATTTCCCTAAATCACTCCAGGCAAATGCCGGGATGGTTCCTCTGAAAGAGCACGGTCGACTTCCTTCCCCATCCTTCCCTAATCCGATGAGACCGATGACCACGCTGTCTGGTCTCCTTCCCCAAACCAACCAACCAACTTCCTCAATCTTTCGCGTATTGAAAAGTAGAAAGAATAACTGACAGAAAAACAGCGCCAAAGATACTGGAGGTGAAAGTGTTAACCAATTTACTCGAGCTTAGTCAGTCAGAATACAAGTACCTCGGGTTCCCAACCATCAACAGTTTATTGTAGGCCTAAAAGTGTTATTGGCGCCCATTTAGATTTTACGTATTAGTTAATACTGTCTTTGGAGGAAGGACACCGGAATCAGGACAACTCGAGTCTTCTGTAATTTCCATTGACTCGAGGCTTTCCTTGGAAACTTTTTGGTAAGGAAAAGACAACTAGATTATTACAGAAAGAGCCATATGACGTGAACTCCACTAACACTAAGCACTCTAAGAGGTGGGACAGTGTTCAACACCTTTCAGAAATCTGGGAAGACGGAATATTACTATTCTCCTACATCTACCGTTTGCAAGATACACTGAAGCGCCAAAGAAACTGGTACAGGCATATTTATTCAAATACAGAGATATGTAAACAGGCAGAAGACGCCACTGCCTTCGGCAACGCCTATATAAGACAACAAGTGCCTGGCGCAGTTGTTAGTCGGTCACTGCTGCTATAAAGCCAGGTTATAAAGATCTGAGTGAGTTTGAACGTGGTGTTACAGTCGGCGCACGAATGATGGGGCACAAAATCTCCTAGCTAGCAATGAAGTATACCGTGAATATCAACAATTCGGTAAAACATCAAATCTCCGCCATCGCTGCGGCCGGAGAAAGATCCTGCAAAAACGGGACCAACGACGACTGAAGAGAATCGATCAACTTGACACAAATGCAACCCTTCCGCAAATTGCTGCAGATTTCAATGCTGCGCCATCAACAAGTGTCAGCGTGAGAGCCATTCAACGAAATATCATCGATATGAGCTCTCGGAGCCGAAGGCCCACTCGTGTACCCTTGATCACTGCACGACACAAAGCTTTACGCCTCGCCTGGGCCCGTTAACACCGGCATTGGACTGTTGATGACTGGAAACATGTTGCCTGGTGGGACGAGACTCGTTTCAAATTGTGTCAAGTGGATGGAAGTGTACGGGTGTGGGCACAATCTCATTAATCCATGGACCCTGCATGTCAGCAGGGGCCTGTTGAAGCTGGTGGGGGCTCGGTAATAGAGTGTGACGTGTGCAGTTGGAGTGATATGGGACCCCTGATACGTCTAGATACGACTCTGACAGGTGACACGTATGTAATCATCCTGTCTGTAATCACCTACACCCATTCATGTCCACTGTGCATTCCGATGGACTTGGGAAATTCCGGGAGGACAGTGCGTCACCCCACAAGTCCATAATTGCTACAGAGTGACTCCAGGAACACTCTTCTGAGTTTAAACACTTCCGTTGGCCACCAAATTCCACAGACATGATCTTTATTGAGCATATCCGGGATGCCTTGCAACGTGCTGTTCAGAAGTGTTCTCCACGCCCTCTTACTCTTACGGATTGATGGATGGCCCTACAGGATTCGTAGTGTCAATTCCCTCCAGCACTACTTCAGACATTACTCGATCCCGTGCCACATGGTGTTGCGGCACTTCTGCGTGATTACGGGGACCTACACGATACTAGGCAGGTGTACCAGTTTCTTTAGCACTTCTGTGTTCCTGATATTGTTCTGGTGCCTTAGTAAACTTACGTAGTTCCTGATAACGACACAGTGAGTGCCAGGTGCTTGGCGTCATCTGCTCACAGAGAAGCCGGCAGACACCGCGCCGCCGTCAGAGCTGGAGGAGAGGTCGGTGGGGGCGCCGCAGACGCGGCCCAGTGCTGAAGGACCGCAGGCCGCCGCAGCGGTGACGTCAGCTCCGGCGTCGGCGGGAGGAGGCGTTTACCAGGGGCCGCCGCTCTGCCTGCCGTTCCGTGACGTCAGCCCATACGCCACGTTCCAAGTAGCTCAGGGATGTCCGGACGTCGTGCAGCAGTCCGGAGCCCCCCTTACCGCCCACCACTCTCACTACGGGGGCGGGATGCACCAAACTGGAAAGGTGAGCAGTGAGTACGATTACGCGACAGGGTTTGCTGGTAGTGTGCCACAACGAAGTGCGATTAAATTACCCGTCAGTAAGCATATGCCTGCGACAGGGATTGCTGGTAGACACGGATTTGCTGGTAGAGACTGCTACAACGAAGTGTCATTATATTGGTTGGTTGGTTTGGGGAAGGAGACCAGACAGCGAGGTCATCGGTCTCATCGGATTAGGGAAGGACGGGGAAGGAAGTCGGCCGTGCCCTTTGAAAGGAACCATCCTGGCATTTGCCTGGAGCGATTTAGGGAAATCACGGGGAACCTAAATCAGGATGGCCGGACGCGGGATTGAACCGTCGTCCTCCCGAATGCGAGTCCAGTGTTTAACCACTGCGCCACCTCGCTCGGTGTGTCATTATATTATTTGTACTTGGTGGCTATAATTTAAGTGCAACCACTCACTGTGTGGGCTGTACTTATCGTATGACAGTGAAACTTTGGCGGTAAACTCAAGCGTTAATGCAGAACCGATATATGCCAGGAAAAATTTAGCTCCCACTGTTCGGAATAAACTTCCTGAACTTACTGCCCTCCAGGAAGCGTGTGGCGCGCAAATTATTCTCGGGACTGAGACCTGGCTGAACCCTGAGATAGGAAGTTCTGAAATATTTAATCAGGGTTGGAACGTGTATCGCAAAGACAGATTAGACGCCGTAGGAGGTGCTGTCTTCATTACAGTTGACAAAAATATTGCGTCTACTGAGGTCGATGTAGAGTGTGATTGTGAAGTTATCTGGACACGTTTAACAGGGCTAGGGGAAATAAAGATAATTGTTGGGTGTTATTACCGGCCACCAGGTTCCACCGTGACAGTTCCAGAATCATTCAAAGGGAGTCCACATTCTGTATCGCAGAAGTACCCGGATCATGCTATATTAGTCGGAGGCGATTTCAACCTACCTAGTATAGACTGGGATGTCTATGGATTCATTACAGGTGGTACAGACAAGCCGTCGTGTGAATTACTTTTGAACACATTATCCGGAAACTGTCTTCAGCAGCTAAATCGACAGCCAACGCGTAATGGAAGTATTTTAGATCTGGTAGCCACGAACAGACCAGACCTCATCGACGGTGTTAGTGTTGAGACAGAGATTAGTCATCATGATGTCATTACGACTATGGTTACGAAAGTTAAAAAGTCGGTCAAGAAGGCTAGGAGAGTAATCTTACTAGAAAGAGTATATAAGCAGTTGTTAGCATCCCACTTAGTAAATGAATCGACTTCATTTACTTCCGGTACGATGGACGTGGAAGAATTATGGGCAAATTTTAAACACATTGTAAATCAAGCATTGGAGAAGTATGTGCCGAAAAAGTGGGTTACGGACGGAAAAGACCCACCGTGGATTAACAGCGCAATTCGGAGAATGCTCAGGAAGCGAACGCAGTTGTACTCGCGGTACAAGAAAGATCGGGAGAATGAGGACTGGCAAAAGTTAGTAGAGATTCGTGCTGCTGTTAAAAGAGCGATGCGCTAAGCATTCAACCACTACCACCGTCATACCTTAGCAAAAGATCTTGCTGAAAACCCAAGGAAATTCTGGTCTTGCGTAAAATCGGTAAGCGGGTCGAAGGCTTCCATCCAGTCATTCACTGATCAGTCTGGCCTGGCAACGGAAGACAGCAAAACGAAAGCTGAAATTTTTAATTTAGCACTTGAAATCTTTCACACAGGAGGATCGTACAAACATACCGCCGTTTGAGTCTCGTATGGAGGACATAGTCATAGACATCCCTGGGGTTGGGAAGCAGCTGAATGGGTTGAAAGTAAATAAATCGCCAGGTCCTGATGGGATTCCAACTCGGTTTTAGAGAGAGTACTCTACTGCATTGGCTCCTTACTTAGCTTGCATTTATCGAGAAGCTCTTGCCCAACGTAAAGTCGCGAGCGACTGGAAAAAAGCGCAGTTGACGCCTGTATATAAGAAGGGTAGAAGGACAGATCCTCAAAATTACAGACCAATATCCTTAACACTGGTTTGTTGCAGGATTCTCGAACATATTCTCAGTTCGAATATCATGAATTTTTTTGAGACAGAGAAGTTGCTGTCCATGCATCAGCTAGAAAGCATCGCTCCTGCGAAACGCAACTCGCCCTTTCTTCACATGATATCTTGCGAACCATGAATGAAGGGTATCAGACGGATGCCATATTCCTTGACTTCCGGAAAGCGTTTGACTCGGTGTCCCACTGCAGACTCCTAACTAAGGTACGAGCATATGGGATTGGTTCCCAAGTATGTGAGTGGCTCGAAGACTTCTTAAGTAATAGAACCCAGTACGTTGTCCTCGATGGTGAGTGTTCATCGGAGGAGAGGGTATCATCTGGAGTGCCCCAGGGAGGTGTGGTGGGTCCGCTGTTGCTTTCTATCTACATAAATGATGTTTTTGAAAGGGTGGATAGCAATGTGCGGCTGTTTGCTGATGATGCTGTGGTGTACGCGAAGGTGTCGTCGTTGAGTGACTCTAGGAGGATACAAGATGACTTGGACAGGATTTGTGATTGGTGTAAAGAATGGCAGCTAACTCTAAATATAGGTAAATGTAAATTAATGCAGATGAATAGGAAAAAGAATCCCGTAATGTTTGAATACTCCATTAGTAGTGTAGCGCTTTATACAATCACGTCGATTAAATATTTGGGCGTAACATTGCAGAGCGATATGAAGTGGGACAGGCATGTAATGACAGTTGTGGGGAAGGCGGATAGTCGTCTTCGATTCATTGGTAGAAATTTGGAAAGATGTGGTTCATCTGTAAAGGAGACCGCTTATAAAACACTAATACGACCTATTCTTGAGTACTGCTCGAGCGTTTGGGATCCCTATGAGGTCGCATTGAGGGAGGACATAGAAGCAATTCAGAGGCGGGCTGCTAGATTTGTTACTGGTAGGTTTGATCATCACGCGAGTGTTACGAAAATGCTTCAGGAACTCGTCTGGGAGTCTCTGGAGGAAAGGATGCGTTCTTTTCGTGAATCGCTACTGAGGAAATTTAGAGAACCAGCATTTGAGGCTGACTGCAGTACAATTTTACTGCCACCAACTTACATTTCGCGGAAAGACCACAAAGATAAGATAAGAGAGATTAGGGGTCGTACAGAGGCATATAGGCAATCATTTTTCCCTCGTTCTGTTTGGGAGTGGAACAGGGAGAGAAGGTGCTAGTTGCGGTACGAGGTACCCTCCACCGTATGGTGGATTGCGGAGTATGTATGTAGAAGTAGATGTAGTTCCAAGTCTGCCCACCAGGTACAAATCTGGCGCTGTACAGCATCTCGTCGTCTCCAGTACTCATACTGAACGAATTTTGGAAGCAGCAGTTAATAATGTTAATTTTAAAATCAACATCGTGCCTTTCCTACATGTCCGACCTTTCCTACACACTCCACGTCCATCATCCAGTACATATGGAAACACTGCTATACGTCTTTTCTGAATTCACTGCGCCATATTTGCACCTGGTGCCAAAGTTGGATCTAATTGCGTTTCCAGCGTAAATCGGTTCCGCATTAACGCTGTGGAATGTCTACCAAGTTTCGCTGCCATACGATAATAACAGCTCGGACTGGACCTCTGTGAGTAGTTGCACTTTAATTATAACACTCTGTGCAATAGGAAATCAAACTCATGTAACTGTCATAGCACTGAAATACAGCACTTTGATCTACTCCTTCTCTACAATGATTCCACCAGTGGACTAAGGCTAAGCCTATTCGCGAAGTTAATTGCATAGAAATTAAGAAATAGTAAACAACCTATTTCACCAACACTGATAATATACCTCACGTAGGGCAATGATGAGAAATCTTTCTTTTTAGTGGAAGTGGATTATATGGGTTTGATTATATATGATTCATATGTATTTGAGACAGTTGTTGCGCTGGTGAGTATATAGGTTGCAACAACACGATATTGACCAATGTCGAGTAATTGTAGAGAATAGCTTGGGAAACAAATTGAAGATTCAACTCATGTAGAGAAACATCATCCAATGACGCCATTGAAGACTCTCTCACTTTTAAAGAAGAGCTCCTTACCTAGTGATGTCATTAAGAAACTTCATCCCGGTGCGGCGTTCCCTCATACTGACTGCTATCTTCGTGCGACCAGCTGTCATCCGCCGCACCAACGTACTGGAGTTTTGCGGACTCTGGTCAAAAGAGCTTATGCCATTTCTGACGACGAACATTTGAAAGAAGAACTTGATCATTTGAAGAATGTTTTTAAACAGAATGGATATACGGAACAACAAATATGCCGTGCTCTTCAGTTTGGTCCGTCACGCGAGGCAATAGAGGATACTTTTGAAGCTGCTGCTTATTTACCCTTTGCGGGAAGTATATCATCCAAAATTTCAAGAATTTTAAGAAAATATAATATTAAAAGTGTTTTTGCGCCGGTGGCCAAGACTAGAGCCCTTCTTGGCTCAGTTAAAGATAATGCGGGCTTGAGGAGGCCCGGGATTTATGAAATTCCGTGTCACTGTGGAAAGAAGTATATTGGTCAAACTATTCGAACTATTCAGGACCGGTGCGTGGATCATCATCGGCACACTCTGTTGTTCCATCCTGAGAAGTCGTAAGTGGAGGATCATTGCCTTAACGATGGACACAGGATGATATGTATGACAAGACACAATTGATCTCTCCTGCTTCTCGCTATTGGGAATGTATTCTTAAAGAATCCATTGAAATTAGATTGTTGTTGTTGTTGTGGTCTTCAGTCCTGAGACTGGTTTGATGCAGCTCTCCATGCTACTCTATCCTGTGCAAGCTTCTTCATCTCCCAGTACCTACTGCAACCTACATCCTTCTGAATCTGCTTAGTGTATTCATCTCTTGGTCTCCCTCTACGATTTTTACCCTCCACGCTGCCCTCCAATGCTAAATTTGTGATCCCTTGATGCCTCAAAACATGTCCTACCAACCGATCCCTTCTTCTAGTCAAGTTGTGCCACGAACTTCTCTTCTCCCCAATCCTATTCAATACCTCCTCATTAGGTACGTGATCTACCCACCTTATCTTCAGCATTCTTCTGTAGCACCACATTTCGAAAGCTTCTATTCTCTTCTTGTCCAAACTGGTTATCGTCCATGTTTCACTTCCATACATGGCTACACTCCATACAAATACTTTCTGAAACGACTTCCTGACACTTAAATCTATACCCGATGTTAACAAATTTCTCTTCTTGAGAAACGCTTTCCTTGCCATTGCCAGTCTACATTTTATATTCTCTCTACTTCGACCATCATCAGTTATTTTACTCCCTAAATAGCAAAACTCCTTTACTACTTTAAGTGTCTCATTTCCTAATCTAATCCCCTCAGCATCACCCGATTTAATTTGACTACATTCCATTATCCTCGTTTTGCTTTTGTTGATGTTCATCTTATATCCTCCTTTCAAGACACTGTCCATTCCGTTCAACTGCTCTTCCAAGTCCTTTGCTGTCTCTGACAGAATTACAATGTCATCGGCGAACCTCAAAGTTTTTACTACTTCTCCATGAATTTTAATACCTACTCCGAATTTTTCTTTTGTTTCCTTTACTGCTTGCTCAATATACAGATTGAATAACATCGGGGAGAGGCTACAACCCTGTCTCACTCCTTTCCCAACCACTGCTTCCCTTTCATGCCCCTCGACTCTTATAACTGCCACCTGGTTTCTGTACAAATTGTAAATAGCCTTTCGCTTCCTGTATTTTACCCCTGCCACCTTCAGAATTTGAAAGAGAGTATTCCAGTTAACGTTGTCAAAAGCTTTCTCTAAGTCTACAAATGCTAGAAACGTAGGTTTACCTTTTCTTAATCTTTCTTCTAAGGTAAGTCGTAAGGTTAGTATTGCCTCACGTGTTCCAACCTTTCTACGGAATCCAAACTGATCTTCCCCGAGGTCCGCTTCTACCAGTTTTTCCATTCGTCTGTAAAGAATTCGCGTTAGTATTTTGCAGCTGTCACTTATTAAACTGATAGTTCGGTAATTTTCACATCTGTCAACACCTGCTTTCTTTGGGATTGGAATTATTATATTCTTCTTGAAGCCTGAGGGTATTTCGCCTGTCTCATACATCTTGCTCACCAGATGGTAGAGTTTTGTCATGACTGGCTCTCCCAAGGCCATCAGTAGTTCTAATGGAATGTTGTCTACTCCCGGGGCCTTGTTTCGACTCAGGTCTTTCAGTGCTCTGTCAAACTCTTCACGCAGTATCTTATCTCCCATTTCATCTTCATCTACATCCTCTTCCATTTCCATAATATTGTCCTCAAGTACATCGCCCTTGTATAAACCCTCTATATACTCCTTCCACCTTTCTGCCTTCCCTTCTTTGCTTAGAACTGGGTTGCCATCTGACCTCTTGATATTCATACAAGTGGTTCTCTTCTCTCCAAAGGTCTCTTTAATTTTCCTGTAGGCAGTATCTATCTTACCCCTAGTGAGACATGCCTCTACATCCTTACATTTTTCCTCTAGCCATCCCTGCTTAGCCATTTTGCACTTCCTGTCGATCTCATTTTTGAGACGTTTGTATTCCTTTTTGCCTGCTTCATTTACTGCATTTTTATATTTTCTCCTTTCATCAATTAAATTCAATATTTCTTCTGTTACCCAAGGATTTCTATTAGCCCTCTTCTTTTTACATACTTGATCCTCTGCTGCCTTCACTACTTCATCCCTCAGAGCTACCCATTCTTCTTCTACTGTATTTCTTTCCCCCATTCCTGTCAATTGTTCCCTTATGCTCTCCCTGAAACCCTCTACAACCTCTGGTTCTTTCAGTTTATCCAGGTCCCATCTCCTTAAATTCTCACCTTTTTGCAGTTTCTTCAGTTTCAATCTGCAGTTCATAACCAATAGATTGTGGTCAGAATCCACATCTGCCCCTGGAAATGTCTTACAATTTAAAACCTGGTTCCTAAATCTCTGTCTTACCATTATATAATCTATCTGATACCTTTTAGTATCTCCAGGATTCTTCCAGGTATACAACCTTCTTTTATGATTCTTGAACCAAGTGTTAGCTATGATTAAGTTATGCTCTGTGCAAAATTCTACAAGGCGGCTTCCTCTTTCATTTCTTCCCCCCAATCCATATTCACCTACTATGTTTCCTTCTCTCCCTTTTCCTACTGACGAATTCCAGTCACCCATGACTATTAAATTTTCGTCTCCCTTCACTACCTGAATAATTTCTTTTATCTCGTCATACATTTCATCAATTTCTTCATCATCTGCAGAGCTAGTTGGCATATAAACTTGTACTACTGTAGTAGGCATGGGCTTTGTGCCTATCTTGGCCACAATAATGCGTTCACTATGCTGTTTGTAGTAGCTAACCCGCACTCTTATTTTTTTATTCATTATACTCCTGCATTACCCCTATTTGATTTTGTATTTATAACCCTGTAATCACCTGACCAAAAGTCTTGTTCCTCCTGCCACCGAACTTCACTAGTTCCCACTATATCTAACTTTAACCTATCCATTTCCCTTTTTAAATTTTCTAACCTACCTGCCCGATTAAGGGATCTGACATTCCACGCTCCGATCCGTAGAATGCTGGTTTTCTTTCTCCTGATAACGACGTCCTCTAAAGTAGTCCCCGCCCGGAGATCCGAATGGGGGACTATTTTACCTCCGGAATATTTTACCCAAGAGGACGCCATCATCATTTAATTATACAGTAAAGCTGCATGTCCTCGGGAAAAATTACGGTCGTAGTTTCCCCTTGCTCTCAGCCGTTCGCAGTACCAGCACAGCAAGGCCGTTTTGGTTAATGTTACAAGGCCAGATCAGTCAATCATCCAGACTGCTGCCCCTGCAACTACTGAAAAGGCTGCTGCCCCTCTTCAGGAACCACATGTTTGTCTGGCCTCTCAACAGATACCCCTCCGTTGTGGTTGCACCTACGGTACGGCCATCTGTATCGCTGAGGCACGCAAGCCTCCCCACCAACGGCAAGGTCCATGGTACATGGGGGAAGGAAATTAGATTATCCAGTAATATTATTAACAGGGATAAAGGTTTTCCTCTAAGTAAGATATAGAATCCGATTTTGTCCGACATTAAGCAACAACGATCTTCTTTTAGATCTTTGGATTCTCCCAACTAGTGCTGTTGCGATTTATCGTTTCTGCCGTCTTCTCCCACCGGTGCGCTGCGTGCCTACTTGCCGCCAGGAGGCGCTGCCCATCATCTCGCGCACGCGCGGTGCTCTGTCCGTGGTCTATAAGGTTTCCGTCGTTGTAGCTCGAATTCAGTTCCGGCGAGGCAGTGCACTAGCATTAACTCACCTCAAGATGGTGGCCAGCTGGTCCTTCGAAATATTGTGTCTGGACGACGACATGGTCCGGCTCAAACCCGTGAAGAATATCAGAAGTTATTACGCCGGGAAAGTCTACGAAATCACAGTGGATAAGTCGTTGTCGCATCACAAAGCAGCTCAGTAAGACGCTGAGTCTGTATCGAAGATAAAGTTCCTCTTAATATATTGGAAGCAAGATTATACTACGTCATGTTTTATTGAGCTGACGAAGATATATAGATTTTTTTCCTAATTTACGGATTTATGAAATAAATACATTATTTTTAAATAAAATCTGTAGAGATTCCAAAGTAACAAAAACATATAATTTTCTCTTCAAAGGCTTGCAGTATATCTATACGAAAACACAATTTTTGTCAAAATGGCATAATTTTTTAAAACTGATTGGCCTAGATTTTCTAACAGTCCTGATGCTAATCGGTGTATTACCCCAACATTTTTCAAGCCTACTATGCGATATTTACACAATTTTACTCTGTCATATGTACATGATGTTTTTCTTTTTAATTTCCACCCTGTTCACAGAATATTTTGAAAAATGTACGTGTCTACCATTTTAGATATTATTTACCAATATTAAGTATGTTATTCCTCCTATATATACACTTAATGCAGTTACAAGAGTAATAAAGTCAATCTGGTTTGTTAAATTCATCTCTATAAGAGACAATAAATGTAATGACAAAGCAAAAATTACCGGAAAGACATGTACCAGAGAATAAATTAAAAAAGATAGTAAGGATTTCTTGCATACAAGATCAGCATGGACAGTTTAACTGAAAGGTGAAATTAGCATATAATAAATGCAAAGCACAAATGAACTAGAGCCGTGTGTTGTATGTTCTGTCTGTAACTGGCTGCACTGCCAACTGTGTCATCAGTGAATAATACCTTCTCAGTTTACAAGTCACGTCACTTAGAATAACATAGTCGAGCTTTCAACGGCTGTCTTCGCCATCGTCATCAGGAGAGAAAAACCACTGAATACCGGAATAGCACGAGGTTCCGCTTATACAGCGTGTTTCAGGAGGTAAGCTTCGTGGTGATGGTGATTCTGAACACAAAACTTCAGATGAACATATGCTCTTTTCTTGACTGTATCTGACATACAGCTGTTTGAAAATCAAAGGCGTCACTCTTGACCAGCACTCACATGTGAATACAACCAAAGGGACGTTAGGCCACGTAGTATTGTCTTTACTGACCATTTCCGTGAGCACTTCACTTACCCATGGCGGGGCGACGGTTCCTGCAAGTGTACACGTTGTCTGCCTCACGTCTCAATACTACATTCTTGTTACGTTTACAGTCTAAACCAGGGGTGTCCAATCCGCGGCCCATGGGCGACGTGCAGACAAAAGCAAGTATCAGTTTGGCCCAAGAAGTGAGCGGTAAAAGACAAAAAGAAATCTATTTCTTAAATTTATAATAAAATGAAACATAATCCTAAAGATGGGATGAAATACGCACCCGCGCTTCTCGACTTGATCCAAAAATTTGAAAATCGATTTCAGGTTTCTGGAAAAAGTATTCAAAATTTTTGTATTTGTGCAAAATCTTTCACAAATAACATACACCTGCTGCACTTTCATCTATTAGTTTAGTCATCTTTGTTTCGAAGCGCGTTTGTGAAAAGTTATTTTCAAGGGTAAATCACACGAAGAGTAAATACAGAACCAAAATCTTCGACGAACTTCTTGAGAATAGCAATCACTTCGACCAAAACTGATACTGATACATTACTTTCACAAATTCCAAGTCAAATATTACATTAATTCTATGATTTGTAATTTCTTACATGTAAAATTATTAATGAAATCTCATATGTGAAATAAATTAATTGCACATTACTTGTTTAGAATAAAGAATCATAAATTAATAAATTCTAAATTACTTAAAGGTGTTAGTATATACCTCCGACCGTCCCTTTTTCTGTTATTGTTTGTGTTAAATATGTTATTTAAATATGTTATGTGCGGTCCAAAAATACTCGTCTTCTTCCAATGTGGCCCAGGTACGCTGAAAGGTTGGATGCCTCTACTATAAACAGTACGGGTCAGTGTAGTGAAAATGCCATATATCTCCACACAGGCGGAGTATGGTGACAAAATCTTTTCTAAGGGTTTTGCAGTTTGAATTCCAGTCCTGCTGTTTGTGAATACGAACGACGATATTTTAGTCACAGAGTTCGGGATAGCAGAGTATTTAATAGGGTGTGTGATAGATTGAGTGCGCGTATTGCGCTTCCCAGCGTACATGTTATATCTGAACGTTCCGTGCAACTAGGTCCTACTGAAGCTGAGAACATTCTAAAATTGCAGAACGCAGCCCAAGTACCAGCTCTAGAAGAATTGCTGCGCAGCCTGGTATTCCACAAACATGAGTGATGCGCACGCTACATTACTGCGTATACACCCGTGTGATAGCCGGAGCGTGCAACTTCTGCATGTAGCACAAAATGCAATACGAAAGGAATTCTCCTAACGAATCGTTGCCAATGAACGTTGTGTTCTACGCGTTTTGTCCACTGAAGAGTCAACGTTTACCCGCAAAGGCATCAATAACACGCGCCACTCTCACGTCTAAGCAAATGGAAATCTGCCGCAACTGCGGAAACAAAAATTCAACAACGTTTCTCAGACAGAGAATCTCACTGAAATGTGTAATGGGCGTTGGATCGGTCGCCGTGGAGTCATTTCTTGGCCACCGAAGTCACCCCACGTTACTCCATTACATTACTGTTTGTAGGGGTTGGCTTAAGAGCGAAATCTACAAGCTCAGAGTGGACACAAAAGAGGAACTTCTCACTCGTATTTTACATGCGTGTGCTCAAGTACAAATAAGCTCAGAGTAGCAAAACAGCAGTTCTATACAAGAGCAGCAAAATGCATTGCAGCAGACGGTGGATTTTTTAAACATCTTGTGAGGAACTGTACACAATTAAACAAAACATTAGGGCACAATGTTTCATTCACTATCAGCTGCTTTTTTCTTGTTGTGCACTGTTTTCTTTAGCTTCCAGGGAAACTGTTAAGAACGAGACATCTGTTCATATGACGTCTCTTGTTCAGAATCAGTAATACTATAATCTCTCAAAGCATGTACCTTTCCTGCAGACTCAAGCTGCATAGGCGCGATAGTAGCACCTAGAATCTTCCAGAGAAGTCCGAAGAGACATATACGCGGAAAGTCGAATTCGGCAGCTCGTAGCAGTTCCGGCTCGAACAAGACCGAATAGGATCGTCACCAAGTTTGAAACTGTCGCTTACGTCTCCCTAAAAGCGTTAAGCAACCGTCTTTGTTTGCGCTCGACATCCAAAGCGCGTCCCCGTGTCCTACTAAGTGCGTACCCCAGATCTCTGTTAAATTTGTTGCAGTTTATTCTAGTGTCAGCCACCTCCTTCATAATTTAATCCCACTATTATGACGTATGAGCCAAGACTGTCGTCTTTTCAAACTGTATTTTACGTCCATGCTGTCCGACTTCCCAAGCTACCTTTGTTTAATACACTCCTGGAAATGGAAAAAAGAACACATTGACACCGGTGTGTCAGACCCACCATACTAGCTCCGGACACTGCGAGAGGGCTGTACAAGCAATGATCACACGCACGGCACAGCGGACACACCAGGAACCGCGGTGTTGGCCGTCGAATGGCGCTAGCTGCGCAGCATTTGTGCACCGCCGCCGTCAGTGTCAGCCAGTTTGCCGTGGCATACGGAGCTCCATCGCAGTCTTTAACACTGGTAGCATGCCGCGACAGCGTGGACGTGAACCGTATGTGCAGCTGACGGACTTTGAGCGAGGGCGTATAGTGGGCATGCGGGAGGCCGGGTGGACGTACCGCCGAATTGCTCAACACGTGAGGCGTGAGGTCTCCACAGTACATCGATGTTGTCGCCAGTGGTCGGCGGAAGGTGCACGTGCCCGTCGACCTGGGACCGGACCGCAGCGACGCACGGATGCACGCCAAGACCGTAGGATCCTACGCAGTGCCGTAGGGGACCGCACCGCCACTTCCCAGCAAATTAGGGACACTGTTGCTCCTGGGGTATCGGCGAGGACCATTCGCAACCGTCTCCATGAAGCTGGGCTACGGTCCCGCACACCGTTAGGCCGTCTTCCGCTCACGCCCCAACATCGTGCAGCCCGCCTCCAGTGGTGTCGCGACAGGCGTGAATGGAGGGACGAATGGAGACGTGTCGTCTTCAGCGATGAGAGTCGCTTCTGCCTTGGTACCAATGATGGTCGTATGCGTGTTTGGCGCCGTGCAGGTGAGCGCCACAATCAGGACTGCATACGACCGAGGCACACAGGGCCAACACCCGGCATCATGGTGTGGGGAGCGATCTCCTACACTGGCCGTACACCACTGGTGATCGTCGAGGGGACACTGAATAGTGCACGGTACATCCAAACCGTCATCGAACCCATCGTTCTACTATTCCTAGACCGGCAAGGGAACTTGCTGTTCCAACAGGACAATGCACGTCCGCATGTATCCCGTGCCACCCAACGTGCTCTAGAAGGTGTAAGTCAACTACCCTGGCCAGCAAGATCTCCGGATCTGTCCCCCATTGAGCATGTTTGGGACTGGATGAAGCGTCGTCTCACGCGGTCTGCACGTCCAGCACGAACGCTGGTCCAACTGAGGCGCCAGGTGGAAATGGCATGGCAAGCCGTTCCACAGGACTACATCCAGCATCTCTACGATCGTCTCCATGGGAGAATAGCAGCCTGCATTGCTGCGAAAGGTGGATATACACTGTACTAGTGCCGACATTGTGCATGCTCTGTTGCCTGTGTCCATGTGCCTGTGGTTCTGTCAGTGTGATCATGTGATGTATCTGACCCCAGGAATGTATCAATAAAGTTTCCCCTTCCTGGGACAATGAATGCACGGTGTTCTTATTTCCATTTCCAGGAGTGTATGTCGCTTGTGCTCAGTACAATGCACCGCAGCTGTGTGAATAAGTTTGACCTATACAACGTATTTCCTTAAGAGCGTGCAATAATTTAACAGGACATAGAGGATGCACTACTGAACGATTTGAGATAGGGAACTTGGGGTCGGAGAAGCATTCTTATGGAGATAATAGGAATAATATCACATTACTGTGTACTTTTTTATTTACATTATTACCGTTAACTGCAGTTGCCATCACTGACACATTGAACGTATCTTTTGTACTGTGTCTTGGTTCAAAATGGTTCAAATGGCTCTGAGCACTATGGGACTCAACATCTTAGGTCATAAGTCCCCTAGAACTTAGAACTACTTAAACCTAACTAACCTAAGGACATCACACACACCCATGCCCGAGGCAGGATTCGAACCTGCGACCGTAGCAGTCCCGCGGTTCCGGACTGCAGCGCCAGAACCGCTAGACCACCGCGGCCGGCTACTGTGTCTTGCAAAATATGCTGAAACTGAATGCCATCAACCTCAACGCAATCATGACATCGCCGAACAAGATTCTCACGGTCCCTAACAAACATCCCTGGTGTGTTTCGAATCACATGACAGGCAACTGCAGTTCTGGCAACTAATTCCATCTCCGTACCCACTGGGGCCTCATGCACAAATGACTTTAGATACACCCATAGGCAATAATCAAGGGAATCCAGGTCAGGTAACCTCGCAGGCAATGCAATAGGACCTCTCCTTCCAATCCAGCGACCAGAAAATACTCCCTGGTAATGAGTCTCGTCCTCCTCGTTTACTTGCAGCAAATCAATAATGTACATGTAAGTAAACATCACAGTATTTGTAAACTTTTACGTATGTTAGTTGGAAATAAGCTGAAAAACAGTGGTGCTAAACAAAGTGGTAAACAAGTTTACTTCCATATTTCGTATAGCTGGCTTCTCCAACCCCAGGTTCCCCGCCTCAAATTGTTCAGTGGAACATTCTGTGTGCCCTGTTCAATTTTTGCACGCTCTTACGGAAACACCCTGTATATAAGGGGCAGCCAAACGAATACCGAACGCCCGCCGCTACGGGACGTTGGAATGATTCCATTCAAAAGTAATCAGCAACGCGAATGGAAATCAATATATTCCGAGACTTTATGTTACTCATTGTGTTACTGTTTTAGTAAATGTTTATTCTAATACTTATACTGGATTGTGATTGGTAGCCTCTTTCTCGTACATGATAAGCAGGCTATCGTTCGAAAAATGACAACAGGAGTTATATCAAAATTTGTGTACTATTTGCTGCAATTACCTGTTTCCTTGGAAACATAGAACTAGTCCTTCAGGACCTGTTCTCCAACTGTCTTTCTGAAAGAGATGGGATGTATAAACGACTGTAAATATTTTACTCCTAGAATACCGGCAACCGTTCAGTGCTAGCACTGAGTGCTGGGGACATTCCACACATTAAAAACAGCACGTATTACTCGTCTACATTTTCATAATTGTCTAAAACTCCTTTCTATCCAACAGATATGAAAATAATTAAGTAATAATACGCTTCATTTCAGTTGTCACTGTTGTTCCGTTGCGAAAAACAACCACTGGGGTATTCGCGACACCTCACCCAACTCCTTCTGTAGCAGAAATCAAAATAATACCAAGTGACAGTGTTTTAAATGTTTAAAGATGTTCCATTGTTGTCGTATTTCTTGCTACGTTAAGTGAACTGATTGTTGTAACGCTATTCTAAATGTAATTCATGTGAAATAAAAGCCTCGAAGTCAGCTCGATTTCTGTCATTGTATAGCAACAACTCGATCTACAGTTTGTGGATATGTGAAGAAAACGAAACATGAATACAGAGATTACTTGAAGAAGTTGAAGCAGAAGAAACACTTGATAAATCAGATTCAGAATCATCTGATGAGTGCAAACAACTGGAACATGAAACTAATGCGAGGGCATGGTGATGACATTGAAGTAAGTTTTGAAAATAACATTTTCTGCTTGGGAAAAGACAAATAAATGAAATGGATGAAGAACATGAAATGTAGTGACATGACTTCAAACTAAAATTACTAATCTACCAGGTATGAGGTGCAAGCCAGAATTGCGAAATCAATCTTATACTGCTCCTCTTTGTTTTTTACAGAAGGTATATGATATGATCCATTAATGTGTACATAAGAAGCATTTCTGGGAATTATGCCTGTAAACGAAACGCCAAAGTGACATATGTGGCTGAAATTGCGGTTTTTGTTGGGTTATTTAATTTGACCAGTTTCTACTGCTCTGGACATCTGAACCTAAAAGACCTGTGGGACACAGGTGGTTTTGGAATTGAGTGATGAGGATATACTAGCTCCTATTCCTGTCCAGATGCATACGTTTTGATGACATTCAAAGTAGGGAAGAGAGAAAGAAAGATAAACTTTCACCTATTAGCGAAATACTTGAACTGTACCAAGCGAAATGTAACAAGAACTACACAGTGTCTGAATATACTATAGTGAATGAATAGTTAGTCAAAGGGTAGTTTTTGCCGGTATACATCAAGCAATCCATCGACGTACGGTCTGAAAATTCTAGCCCTCTGTGAGGTCAAGACTCGGTATCTCCTTGCCATGGAAATTAAGACGAAAATCAGCCAGATGGTCCGTATAAGGTATCAAATTCGCCACACGCTGCAAAATGTGGTAATTCGGCTGAGCGAGGCAGCTGAGGGGGCTGGCCGTAAAATAAAGACAGACAGACGGTTCACTAGTTGCAGCTTGTCTAAAGAGCTGCTGAAGAAGAAACCTACTTTGGTGGAATTTTTCGTAAAAATAAAACTGAACTTCCTCTTGAATTTGTGAATGTGAAGCGATGTAGCTTTTCTTGGATTGCAAAAATATTTGACAATCGTCTCGCATGCCCCCCCCCCCCAAAAAAAAAAAAAAGAACGTGATACTTTTTATATCCGTGCATTTTGCTAGTACAAAAAGACAGTTGTTGTTGTTCTGGTCTTCAGTCCTGAGACTGGTTTGATGCAGCTCTCCATTCTACTCTATCCTGTGCAATCTTCTTCATCTCCCAGTACCTACTGCAACCTACATCCTTCTGAATCTGCTTAGTGTATTCATCTCTTGGTCTCCCTCTACGATTTTTACCCTCCACGCTGCCCTCCAATGCTAAATTTGTGATCCCTTGATGCCTCAAAACATGTCCTACCAACCGGTACCTTCTTCTTGTCAAGTTGTGCCACAAACTCCTCTTCTCCCCAATTCTATTCAATACCTCCTCATTAGTTATGTGATCTACCCATCTAATCTTCAGCATTCTTCTGTAGCACCACATTTCGAAAGCTTCTATTCTCTTCTTGTACAAACTAGTTATTGTCCATGTTTCACTTCCATACACGGCTACACTCCATACAAATACTTTCAGAAACGACTTCCTGACACTTAAATCTATACTCGATGTTAACAAATTTCTCTTCTTCAGAAACGATTTCCTTGCCATTGCCAGTCTACATTTTATATCCTCTCTACTTAGACCATCATCAGTTATTTTACTCCCTAAATAGCAAAACTCCTTTACTACTTTAAGTGTCTCATTTCCTAATCTAATTTCCTCAGCATCACCCGATTTAATTTGACTACATTCCATTATCCTCGTTTTGCTTTTGTTGATGTTCATCTTATATCCTCCTTTCAAGACACTGTCCATTCCGTTCAACTGCTCTTCCAAGTCCTTTGCTGTCTCTGACAGAATTACAATGTCATTGGCAAACCTCAAAGTTTTTACTTCTTCTCCATGAATTTTAATAACTTCTCCGAATTTTTCTTTTGTTTCCTTTACTGCTTGCTCAATATACAGATTGAATAACATCGGGGAGAGGCTACAACCCTGTCACACTCCCTTCCCAACCGCTGCTTCCTTTTCATGCCCCTCGACTCTTATAACTGCCATCTGATTTCTGTACAAATTGTAAATAGCCTTTCGCTCCCTGTATTTTAACCCTGCCACCTTCAGAATTTGAAAGAGAGTATTCCAGTTAACATTGTCAAAAGCTTTCTCTAAGTCTATAAATGCTAGAAACGTAGGTTTGCCTTTTCTTAATCTTTCTTCTAAGATAAGTCGTAAGTTTAGTATTGCCTCACGTGTTCCAACATTTCTACGGAATCCAAACTGATCTTCCCCGAGGTCCGCTTTTTCCATTCGTCTGTAAAGAATTCGCGTTAGTATTTTGCAGCTGTGACTTATTAAACTGATAGTTCGGTAATTTTCACATCTGTCAACACCTGCCTTCTTTGGGATTGGAATTATTATATTCTTCTTGAAGTCTGAGGGTATTTCGCCTGTCTCATACATCTTGCTCACCAGATGGTAGAGTTTTGTCATGACTGGCTCTCCCAAGGCCATCAGTAGTTCTAATTTAATGTTGTCTACTCCCGGGGCCTTGTTTCGACTCAGGTCTTTCAGTGCTCTGTCAAACTCTTCACGCAGTATCTTATCTCCCATTTCGTCTTCGTCTACATCCTCTTCCATTTCCATAATATTGTCCTCAAGTACATCGCTCTTGTATAAACCCTCTATATACTCATCCACCTTTCTGCCTTCCCTTCTTTGCTTAGAACTGGGTTGCCATCTGAGCTCTTGGTATTCATCCAAGTGGTTCTCTTCTCTCCAAAGGTCTCTTTAATTTTCCTGTAGGCAGTATCTATCTTACCCCTCGTGAGACAAGCCTCTACATCCTTACATTTGTCCTCTAGCCATCCCTGCTTAGCCATTTTGCACTTCCTGTCGATTTCATTTTTGAGACGTTTGTATTCCTTTTTGCCTGCTTCATTCACTGCATTTTTATATTTTCTCCTTTCATAAATTAAATTCAATATTTCTTTTGTTACCCAAGGATTTCTATTAGCCCTCGTCTTTTTACCTACTTGATCGCTGCTACCTTCACTACTTCATCCCTCAGAGCTACCCATTCTTCTTCTACTGTATTTATTTCCCCCATTCCTGTCAATTGTTCCCTCATGCTCTTCCTGAAACTCTCTACAACCTCTGGTTCTTTTAGTTTATCCAGGTCCCATCTCCTTAAATTCCCACGTTTTTGCAGTTTCTTCAGTTTCAATCTGCAGTTCATAACCAAGAGATTGTGGTCAGAATCCACATCTGCCCCTGGAAATGTCTTACAATTTAAAACCTGGTTCCTAAATCTCCGTCTTACCATTATATAATCTATCTGATACCTTTTAGTATCTCTAGGATTCCTCCAGGTATACAACCTTCTTTTATGATTCTTGAACCAAGTGTTAGCTGTGATTAAGTTATGCTCTATGCAAAATTCTACAAGGCGGCTTCCTCTTTCATTTCTTCCACCCAATCCATATTCACCTACTATGTTTCCTTCTCTCCCTTTTCCTACTGACGAATTCCAGTCACCCATGACTATTATATTTTCGTCTCCCTTCACTACCTGAATAATTTCTTTTATCTCGTCATACATTTCATCAATTTCTTCATCATCTGCAAAGCTAGTTGGCATATAAACTTGTACTACTGTAGTAGGCATGGGCTTTGTGCCTATCTTGGCCACAATAATGCGTTCACTATGCTGTTTGTAGTAGCTAACCCGCACTCCAATTTTTTTATTCATTATTAAACCTACTCCTGCATTACCCCTATTTGATTTTGTATTTATAACCTTGTAATCACCTGACCAAAAGTCTTGTTCCTCCTGCCACCGAACTTCACTAATTCCCACTATATCTAACTTTAACCTAACCATTTCCCTTTTTAAATTTTCTAACCTACCTGCCCGATTAAGGGATCTGACATTCCACGCTCCGATCCGTAGAACCCCAGTTTTCTTTCTCCTGATAATGACGTCCCCCTGAGTAGTCCCCGCCCGGATATCCGAATGGGGGACTATTTTAGCTCCGGAATATTTTACCCAAGAGGACGCCATCATCATTTAATCATACAGTAAAGCTGCATGTCCTCGGGAAAAATTACGGCTGTAGTTTCCCCTTGCTTTCAGCCGTTCGCAGTACCAGCACAGCAAGACAGTGCAGGAGAGAAAAAGAAGCCTGAAGTTATCACGATGTAGAATTCCACAAAAAGAGGAGTCGATATATTGTATGAAATGTGCGCTATCTACTCCACGTCAAGAAAACAATATTTTTACGTATCCTGGATGTTTCTGATATAATTGCTTAAATAATATTTCTGGAAATAATGAGACCAGTAATATGGCGAGGAGACTTCCTGCAAGAGGTAGTAGTTCAGCTAACACGACCTGTTATACAAAAGGGAGCAGCGACGACATCCGTAGCCAAATCTGTCAAAGTGGCCAAGATGACAACACAAGAACAAGGATCTTCAGCAGTAACACCAGGTCTTGCAAATAGAAATGTAAACGTGAAACAAACGGAAAAGGAAGATGTACAAAGTCCCCAAGACGAAAAGATGTGAAACCATGTCAGGTGCGTATAAAAAGGAATCCAAGTCATATGGTTACAATATGTAGTGATTGTATAGATAAAGAACATATTTCTAATTCGGAATGAATCGGAAAATTCATGTTGAAACTTGACAGAACTAATAGATATTAATCAAATGGGAATAGAAAGAAAAATATATTACTATTTTTATTACTATTTGTAGTATTAATGTTTCAATAAGACTTCAATACAACAATATTACAACGTTGTTTTTTTGCATGATAACACTATTTAAGCTGTCAAACCTTGGGATGTTCCCTGCACATGGCGCCAGTGCTAACGTTACAGTACAGTGCGCCAGTCCTCAAGGGTTAAGCAAAATAAGAAGTGAATTTTACTGCTGGCACGAGTTTTGCTTTAATGCGCTTTCGCTATTTGCTCTCAGAGTTCAATATACAATGCAGTATCGCTTGTTACCACTGTGCAGTGTTCACACCAGTGTAGATGTATTGACTTATGCCTTTGAATCTTTCGAAACTGAAGCAACAGTTCACACTGACCGACTGACACTTCTTTTTCAGAGAGGGGGTATTCTGGAGGCTACGTACTTAAAGAGCCACGAGGCACAGACGTACGACAGTGACAAGTCTGAGTGGATTCCGCTCAGGAGCCTGTACCACACACATAGGTACTGAACGTGACGCTGCCGAACTCCACCTCACCTAAAGCTCTTCTCTATACTGGTCCCAGGCAGTTAAACGTCTAAAGCAGTGAAAAGAATCCAAGTGCCTTGTGATGTTCGCTGGTGTAGAATAACGTTGTACACACAGAATCAAGGACGATAGCTTAAGCTTTTACATGAATGAGCTATTTATTAATCTACATGTATTAAAGTGATGAACAATCGCAGTTTGTATGCTGCTGTACAACTATGTGTTGTAAGGGTAAAGTAACATTATTTCTTTCTGGTGTCATTTTTTTTTCTAATAACCTATCAAAGGATAGGTTTTAGTGATAATGGTGTACAGCTAAATGTTATCATTTGTACATAGTTATAGATTTTGTTACCTTAGTACTCCACAATCTTCCTACAATATGTCTGAGGTTTAAAATTATCGTTGCAGATTATCGTCCGAAGCAAAGTAACTATTGTAATATAACACTGAGAAGTCTTTGAGAATGTTGTTACTCTTCTTGAAGTGCTATAATAGTAAATATGAACATATATATAGTAAAAATGAAATGACCTTTTAATGAAGATGCGAACACTGTTGTTTACACTGTACATTTGTGAAGCAGAACTTTCATTCCTTTAACATTTATTACCTTGAAATTATACTTTGTCTGGATGTTTGTCTCGAATGTTTCATTAAATAACTTTCACGACATACACATTTGACTGCACTGTCTTATACTGAGCTGACAAAAGTCGCAGCCTACCTCCCAGTACCGTGTCGGACTTGCTTCAGCCCAGCCAAGTGCAGCTACTCGACGCGACGTGGGCTCAACAAGTCGCTGGAAATCACCTGCAGGAATCTTGGGTATTAATAACCGCATCAGCCGAATTTATTCGTTCATCACTGGATCACAGCCGATTTCGTGGCAGTAAAAGGCTTTTCTTCAGGTGAACATATGATGGAAGCTCGGAATCTTTCTACCCGCTCATAGCTGTCGTTGCCCCACCTACAAGGTTGTCTGCCCTGCAGAAATATTGAACCATGCTGTCTCTATAGCCGTTCATACTTGCAACAGTGTTGCCGGGGCAGGATTTTGTGCACGAACTAACCTCTCCACTACGTCCCGTAAATGTTCGATGGGATTCCTGTCTGGCGATCTGGGTGGCCAAATCATTCGCTCGAGTTGTCCAGAATGTTATTCAAAACTTCAAACCAAACATGAACGATTAGGGCCCAGTGACATGACGATCTCTGATCCATAAAAATTCCATAGCTGTTTGGGTACATGAAGTCCACGAATGGCTGCAGATGGTTTCCAGCTAACTGAACAAAACCATTTCTAGTCAATGATCGGTTAATTTGGGCCAGAGGACTCAGTCCATACCTCGTAAACAAAAGTTTGTTTGTATGGTCATCCTCCGCAGCAAAAACGCTTGTAAACTCAGCTCACACCACTATGCAGCCATCAACAGCTTGTACTGTGCCTTGTTGGCAACTTGGGTGCATGACTTTCTGCGCAACACTCTAAACCTACCACTAGCTCTAACCAACTGAAATCTGGACTCATCTGACCAGGCCACGGTTTTCCAATCGTCTAGGGTCCAACGGATATGGTCACGAGGCCAGGAGAGGCGCTGCAGGTGATGTTGGGTTGTGATGTTGCAGGTGATGTTGGTGTGTCATCTGCTACCATAGCCCATTAACACCCAATTTCACCGCAGTCTCCTACCAGATACGTTCGCCGTAGGTCCCTCAATGATTTCTACGGTTATTTGAAGCAGAGTTTCGTGTCTGCTAGCACTGACGCATACGCTGCTGCTCTCAGTCATCAAATGAATGCCGCCACCCATTGCGTTATCCACAGACAGAGGTAATGCCTGAAATTTGGTATTCTTGGTCCACTCTTGACACTGTGGATCTCGAAATACTGAATTCCTTAACGATTTCCGAAACTGTATGTTCGATCCATCTAGCTCCAACTAACATACCACGGACAATGTCTGCATAATCACGTCGCAAACCTTTTACATTAATCAGACATGTGGTATAAACATATGAGCAGTGGAAAATATAATGTTTAAGTGAACACTTTGTAAATAGGCTGTTCAGGTTTTTATGTTGGTAACGCCATGTAGCGCTCTATATGAAAATCACTGACTGTGCTGTCTGCAGTCTGTGGCTGTTTTGCATTGTTGGAATATTTGTTATTGTAGATTTGGGCAGTTGGATGTGAACAGCTCGTAGCGTTGCGCAGTTGGAGGTGAGTCGCCAGCAGTGGTTGATGTGGGGACAGAGATGGCGGAGTTTTGAGAGCGGATGATCTGGACGTGGGTCCATCAGAGACAGTAAATTTGTAAGACTGGATGTCATGAACTGATATATATATACAGGGTGAGTCACCTAACGTTACCGCTGGATATGTTTCGTAAACCACATCAAATACTGACGAACCGATTCCACAGACCGAACATGAGGAGAGGGGCTAGTGTAATTGTTTAATACAAACCATACAAAAATACACGGAAGTATGTTTTTTAACACAAACCTACGTTTTTTTAAGTGGAACCCCGTTAGTTTTGTTAGCACATCTGAACAAATAAACAAATACGTAATCAGTGCCGTTTGTTGCATTGTAAAATGTTAATTACATTCGGAGATATTGTAACCTAAAGTTGACGCTTGAGTACCACTCCTCCGCTGTTCGATCGTGTGTATCGGAGAGCACCGAATTACGTAGGGATCCAAAGGGAACGGTGATGGACCTTAGGTACAGAAGAGACTGGAACAGCACATTACGTCCACATGCTAACACCTTTTTATTGGTCTTTTTCACTGACGCACATGTACATTACCATGAGGGGTGAGGTACACGTACACACGTGGTTTCCGTTTTCAATTACGGAGTGGAATACAGTGTGTCCCGACATGTCAGGCCAATAGATGTTCAATGTGGTGGCCATCATTTACTGCACACAATTGCAATCTCTGGTGTAATGAATGTCGTACACGCCGCAGTACATCTAGTGTAATGTCGCCGCAGGCTGCCACAATACGTTGTTTCATATCCTCTGGGGTTGTAGGCACATCACGGTAGACATTCTCCTTTAACGTACCCCACGGAAAGAAGTCCAGAGGTGTAAGATCAGGAGAACGGGCTGGCCAATTTATGCGTCCTCCACGTCCTATGAAACGCCCGCCGAACATCCTGTCAAGGGTCAGCCTAGTGTTAATTGCGGAATGTGCAGGTGCACCATCATGCTGATACCACATACGTCGACGCGTTTCCAGTGGGACATTTTCGAGCAACGTTGGCAGATCATTCTGTAGAAACGCGATGTATGTTGCAGTGCTCTCCGATACACACGATCGAACAGCGGAGGAGTGGTACTGAAGCGTCAACTTTAGGTTACAATATCTCCGGATGTAATTAACATTTTACAATGCAACAAACGGCACTGATTACGTATTTGTTTATATGTTCAGATGTGCTAACAAAACTAACGAGGTTCCATTTAAAAATAAGTAGGTTTGTGTTAAAAAACATACTTCCGTGCATTTTTGTATGGTTTGTATTACACAATTACACTAGCCCCTCTCCTCACGTTCGGTCTGTGGAATCGGTTCGTCAGTATTTGATGTGGTTTACGGAATATATCCAGCGGTAACGTTAGGTGACTCACCCTGTATATTATGACTTTTGAACGCTATTAAGGTAAATACACTCCTGGAAATTGAAATAAGAACACCGTGAATTCATTGTCCCAGGAAGGGGAAACTTTATTGACACATTCCTGGGGTCAGATACATCACATGATCACACTGACAGAACCACAGGCACATAGACACAGGCAACAGAGCATGCACAATGTCGGCACTAGTACAGTGTATATCCACCTTTCGCAGCAATGCAGGCTGCTATTCTCCCATGGAGACGATCGTAGAGATGCTGGATGTAGTCCTGTGGAACGGCTTGCCATGCCATTTCCACCTGGCGCCTCAGTTGGACCAGCGTTCGTGCTGGACGTGCAGACCGCGTGAGACGACGCTTCATCCAGTCCCAAACATGCTCAATGGGGGACAGATCCGGAGATCTTGCTGGCCAGGGTAGTTGACTTACACCTTCTAGAGCACGTTGGGTGGCACGGGATACATGCGGACGTGCATTGTCCTGTTGGAACAGCAAGTTCCCTTGCCGGTCTAGGAATGGTAGAACGATGGGTTCGATGACGGTTTGGATGTACCGTGCACTATTCAGTGTCCCCTCGACGATCAACAGTGGTGTACGGCCAGTGTAGGAGATCGCTCCCCACACCATGATGCCGGGTGTTGGCCCTGTGTGCCTCGGTCGTATGCAGTCCTGATTGTGGCGCTCACCTGCACGGCGCCAAACACGCATACGACCATCATTGGCACCAAGGCAGAAGCGACTCTCATCGCTGAAGACGACACGTCTCCATTCGTCCCTCCATTCACGCCTGTCGCGACACCACTGGAGGCGGGCTGCACGATGTTGGGGCGTGAGCGGAAGACGGCCTAACGGTGTGCGGGACCGTAGCCCAGCTTCATGGAGACGGTTGCGAATGGTCCTCGCCGATACCCCAGGAGCAACAGTGTCCCTAATTTGCTGGGAAGTGGCGGTGCGGTCCCCTACGGCACTGCGTAGGATCCTACGGTCTTGGCGTGCATCCGTGCGTCGCTGCGGTCCGGCCCCAGGTCGACGGGCACGTGCACCTTCCGCCGACCACTGGCGACAACATCGATGTACTGTGGAGACCTCACGCCCCACGTGTTGAGCAATTCGGCGGTACGTCCACCCGGCCTCCCGCATGCCCACTATACGCCCTCGCTCAAAGTCCGTCAACTGCACATACGGTTCACGTCCACGCTGTCGCGGCATGCTACCAGTGTTAAAGACTGCGATGGAGCTCCGTATGCCACGGCAAACCGGCTGACACTGACGGCGGCGGTGCACAAATGCTGCGCAGCTAGCGCCATTCGACGGCCAACACCGCGGTTCCTGGTGTGTCCGCTGTGCCGTGCGTGTGATCATTGCTTGTACAGCCCTCTCGCAGTGTCCGGAGCAAGTATGGTGGGTCTGACACACCGGTGTCAATGTGTTCTTTTTTCCATTTCCAGGAGTGTACATTGTTTGTTCTCTATCAAAATCTTTCATTTGCTAACTACGCCTATCAGTATTCAGTGCCTTCAGTAGTTAGAATCTTTTATTCAGCTGTCAGTATTGGCGCACGCTGTATTGCAGTAGTTAGAGCAACGAAGATTTTTGTGAGGTAAGTGATTTATGAAAGGTATATGTTATTGTTAGCCAAGGCCATTCTTTTGTAGGGATTTCTGAAAGTCAGATTGCGTTGCGCTAAAAATATTGTGTGTCAGTTTAATCACAGTCATTTATAATTTTTCTGACGTGAAGTTTCATAGCTTGACAGTATTAACTAGCACGAAATTGTCGTCCATAAAGTTTCCGTAATTACGTAAAAAATGCTGTAATTTAGATGCAATCTAATATGTACACATAATTTTCATTAATAAATAAGAAATTGAATCTTTATACTGTTGAGAGTCTAAATTTAAAACGTTATTAGCAAAGAAATAAATGAAATGGCAACGATTGTGTTTTGCCGTGGATGAGGATGAGGTCTAATGTAAAACGGGCCAGCTCATCTAAACTGAAATCGCTCCGTTGCTACACCATGCGAGAGAATTCGGGAAATCTGATCTATTGTATACCGCTGTAAGCAACATTTGTTCGGGTAGCTGAGACAGAGGTTTCTGGGTAGTATATACCGCAAACGATATAATTCTGTTGTTTGCCATTATAGTAATAAGTTCAGTGGGAAAGGTTCACTGATTTCTGGGTGGTGGTCATTGATGGCTATTCCTGTATCTTATCCACCCCATAGACAACTAAATTAGTATAACGTCTTTCTGTGCTCTGATATTACTGCCAGCCTTTGATGTCAGAAACCCAGAAGGAATAATGTCAAAAGTATTTATCACTAGGTTGCACGAATGAGACAGACACTAACTAAAAATTCTTTTAACGTAGTTGAGTTTTCTTGGCACGAATGTTCTCATTGAAGGTAAAGGCTTCATCAACGACAAAAAAAGGAAATGTTTTTTTTTTAATTACTCGTGGTTTTCAGACGTATAAAAATGTAAACGTACATTACAGTGTAATCCAATATAAGAAATCAGCATGTATTTCCTTTCATTAGCTTTAAAAATTTTGTTCATGGAGTAGCACATTATCAGAACTTTGTCTAGATCTCGCTACATTTACTAATATAAACTTGTAAAGAAAACTTACTACAAGTTCAAAATTCTGAATATTTCAGTGGTGGGAGCACTATGATTCAGAATGAGGAGTGACTACGCTACACCACAGTTGTCTGTTAGCACTTTCCTTGATTTTCCTTTGCCATTTCACTCAGTTATCCCCTGCTTCTACGAATCTTAAAAACTAAAGACACATCTGTATCACGCGTCTTTGTCATAAAGATGTAAACGAGTTGTAGAATAAACTTGTAGTCAGTTTACCTCTTTTGTATGTTTACCCTCTAAACGTGCACCAGCAGCGCCCGAGAACTGGCTAGAATTATTTTTGGTGTTCCATGCGTCAGGTGATGTGAGCTGGGTGCGCTCACGTGTAATCGTACAGAAGTAGCATGTCGTAGTTTTCCAGTTGGTGAAACTGATGAAGGTAGACCGCGGAATAGAAAGTGGTGCTTGTGATTCAAGTAATGCGTCGTTTGTGGTGAATTTGCTTACATTGAGAAACTGTATGTTTCCGCAATCGTTAACTGTACATTTTTTATGTATGCTGTGCTAATTTACGATGCAACGAAATTTAGCCGTTCAAAACGATATAAAGTACCATCGCAAAGTCTTGAAATAGTGCCACTGAAGACAGAGCACGTATTTCGAATCACATCGGCGCAGTTTTGTGGTGCTTGTAAAATATCGCGTCAACACACCGAGCCAGTGAACTAGTTGGATGTACTTGCAATCATTTATGGTATTCGACTGAACTGTTACTCAGGCGCACTTCGTGCACGTTACCGCTCGGCGCCGCACGCAGGTGCTACGGTAATATGTTTGTAGTCACGCTGCTATATTCATCATCGACCGAATCGTCGTCTAGTCTGTAGGTGAGTGACATGACTTATCACTGCGTAAGCGAACTTTCTGTATATTGCGTTCGACTAAGGAACTAAACTCTTTACAAGGGAATAGCAAGCTGGTGGCTTGGCGACACACAATTTTAGAACAGATGAAATATATCTGAACTTAAACTATTTCTTGTTCCTGGGAAAAAGGACAAGAACACACACAATACTCATCTCTCTGATGGCTCGGAATAAGTCACCGTCGATAACAGCACCCCTGGCGGCTGACACCGAAAGCTGAGTGACAGCTGCGCCGTAACAATATTATACACTTACTTATGGCGCGCACACAACTAGACTTTGGACTACACTACAATGAGAGAGAACTGAAGCTCGGCCACTATATCCACCCGTTCAGGGGAAGCGGATCGATGTCCTGAGAACGTACCGGCAAGTGTTGTCGCCGTGCACATCTCGTTGTGAGGGTCAACGGCGGTTCTGTGTCAGGTGGTGACGGTGTTGATGCCAGTGTCGGCGCCGATGCTGACGGGTGCGGTTGTGGGAAGTCAGGTAGTCGACCATCGTGTGAAACATACGCTGGTTTTATGGAGACTGTAGTAGGCTTGTCATTTACCATTAACTTGAAGATGCGTTTCCCTCGTTGCAACACTATGTGGGGACCGGTGTAGGACGAATGCAGCGAAGGTCTGATGTCCTTGTAGAGCACGACATGGATGGAGGTCGGTAGGTCCCGATGCACGTATAAGGTAGCAGGGATACCATGCCTTGAAGCTTGGTGTGGGTACAATCGGGCGACATGTACCCTCAGTCGACGTACGAAGTCGCTATGATAGAGACCAGGTAACTGTGATGGTAGTGCTCAACAAACTATCCAGGAAGCGCTGAGTTTCCGTGTAAAACAGTTCTGCTGGTGATGGATCTATATCTAGTAATATCATTAATGATGTTGTTGTCCAGGCTGACTCTTGGCTAATGACTGCCGTTTTGCACGAGCGATGCCAATCGTACCATTACTGGCCGGGTGGCAACAGTTGGTCGTACGGTGCACCGTGCTGCAGGCCTTTAGTACTTGGGAGAACAGTTCCGACTGGAATTGGAACCACGATCTGTCGTTATATGAAGCGGACACCAAAAGCGAGAAATCCAGCTTGATGTGAAGGTGGACGCCAACGTTAGTGGGCATACATTATTCAGCAGGGTTTCTTCAGGCCAGCGTGTAAGATGATCGGCCGAGGTACGAATATATTGTTGTCAGCAGGAAGAACTAGCGGATCCACAATGTCAATGTGGATGTGTGTAACCCGTGTATTAGTAATCGGGAAGTATCCAACCAGCGCACGTACATGACAGCTGATCTTGCTCTGTTGGCACCTGCAAGTCCATTCACTGCAGTCTTTTTGTATTCTCTGCCACAAAAAGCCACGGGGGACTTTTCGATCCGGTGGCCTCATGTCAAGATGATGTAAGTTGTCAAAGGCGGTACGTTACTGGCAAGAATGGACTTGAGTTGCCAGTGGAGAGGTCACAGTATATTTTGGTATCGGGCTTGGTACATCTACTAACGGTACGTTACTGGCAAGAATGGACTTGAGTTGCCAGTGGAGAGGTCACAGTATATTTTTGTATCGGGCTTGGTACATCTACTAACCTCAGTTCCAGCGCTGTCGTGAGGTAGTTTCGAAGCCTTTTTTTTGTGGTAACCTTCTATGGGACCAAACTACTGAGGTCATTGGTCACTAGACTTACACACTACTTAATCCAACTTAAACTGACTTAATAGGAAGGAGAATCGGCATGTGTCGTATTTTTTTGTTTTATTATCCGCAGAATCGATTTTCGGTCACTTAGTGACCATCCTCAGTGCTGTAATACACAATTAAAATTAGTAGGCACTGGTATCAACAAGCTTAGAGCGATCACATAAAACTCATGTTTTATGTGATCGCTCTAAGCTTGTTGATACCAGTGCCTACCAATTTTAATTGTATATTACAGCACTGAGAATGGTCACTAAGTGACCGAAAATCGATTTTGCGGATAATAAAACAAAAAAAATACGACACATGATGATTCTCCTTCCTATTATATCTACTATTTGGTCTTGGTGCACAGAACACTCCATGGAGTCGCCAATCAATTAAACTGACTTGCTCCAAGGACAACACACACACACCCATGCCCGAGGGAGGACTCGAACCTCTGACGGGGGGAACCGCGCGAACCGCGACGAGACGCTTAGATCGCGCGGCTACCCCGCGCGGTTGAAGCCGTTGATCAGAATTCTGTGCCTAGACGAGTCCGGCGAAACGCGCGGGGTTTGAGATGTTCGAATGCCATAGATAGGACGCATGCAATAGGCCACCACGTTATCAATACCCGATACGTGCATAATGTCTGCGCTGAATTACGTCACGAAAACGAGTTAGCTATGCTGGAATGTCAATGGTTTGTGATATGTAAAAATCGTGCACTTCCTCGCTCCCAGTTGCGGGCAGAAGTATTTTATTGTCGCCTATATTGTAAGGAGTTTCCGGTCGTAAGTGCTCACATGACGACAGATTACAGGAGCAGAACGCCAAAGGTTGCCATGTGCCCGCATGGAACTGTACTTCTAATTCAGGATGAACGAGGAGCGTTGCACTAGTTATGCTACGCTTCCACCCTCCAAAGACCGAACTCATAGCGTCAGCCCACTGCATTGGAGATTTGATTTTTGGAATGGCGAGTGCCGTGCTAAGAGGTTCTTGTAAAGCCGCTGCGTGTGGCAGATGGTGACAGAAGTTCAGCCTGCCGAGAAAACTTAACTCCTGAACAGTGCACGGAGGCATGATCTGCAAAGTAGCTTCTACCTTTTCAAGCTGCGGAAGTGAGCCCTTGGACGAAATTCTGTGCCATAAATTATCGATGTGTGGCTCTCCAAAAGCACACTTTGTCGTTTTGATCTGATTGAACTACATTTTCCTGAAAACATGTTGAGTCGTAACTTTATCTTCGATAAGTACAGAGGCTGAAGTAATGAATTAAGATTTGTGTCAAAGCTAGGCCCTTAAACCAGGTCTCCTGCTCACTAGGCAGATGTGTTATCCTCTACTCTACCCTCGCATTGTGGCTATCATATCTGCCTGGATTAGTCGCTCAGGGTAGCCACGCGGTCTGAAAACGCCTTGCCACGGTTCGCGCGGCTTCCCTCATCGGAGGTTCGAGTTCTCCCTCAGGCATGGGTGTGTGTGTTGTCCTTGGCGTTAGTTAAAGTTAGACTGAGTAGTGTGTAAGCCTAAGGACGAATGATCTCAGAGGTTTGTTCCTATGGGAATTTACCACAAATTTCCAAAAAACTTTGTTGCCTGGATTACCCTAGTCCATTGCCCTGCATAACACAAACTTGAATTCACGCCACAGCTCATCCTGATCTTTCCATTTCTCAGATTGTCAGTAATGCTGAGACTGTCCGATATTGGTATAGCACCCAACTTTGTACGTAATGGACATATCCTATTCTTATCGAAAATAAAGTTGTGACTCAATACGTCTCCAGGAAAATATAATTCCGTCAGATCAATGGATCACCTATGCCTGAGATACAGGGAGGATTTTTCCATTACATACAAAGCTCGGGGTTATTCCAATATCAAAGAGCGTCTGCAATACTGACAGTTTCAGAAGGGGAAATCAAAATGAGCTGAGGTGTAAACTGAAGTTTGTGTTAGGGAGGGTACTAGACTAGCAGCTGTGTTAGCCCCAATGCCACGAAGATTTAGTGGATAACACATATGTCTCGTAAACGGAAGTCCTGGGTTCAAGTCCCAGCCTTGGCATAAATTTTAATTCATTACTTCAGCTGCTATCCTCATCGAATACTTGGCTGTGTTCAGTATTAAACTGTATTTATTTAGCCGTTCCAAGACCTGTATCTGGTGTTGCTCACATTGTTCCTCAGTCGACGAGATGAGACTGTCGTGTATGTACACAAAAGAGAAGAGAAGTCCTTGCAGAAGTGCATTGATAAACCGTTGGCATGTTTATGCGGCATTTCACAAGCTGTGTGTCATACACAGACACTCAAACAATCCAACTGGGGTGATAATTCCATTTTCTGAAATGTCTTCTTCCACTAAGTGTAGGTTTATATGTGCCTTAGCGCAGTCCAGTACACTAAAAATTGTCACACCACATAATACGTGGTGTAACTCCGTCAGTAGAGGAATGAGATTCTGATCTGGCACTGTCGAGGCATTGAGAGCAAAATAATCCCCACACAGACGCCGTAACCCTCTTTCTCTGGCACCACGTCAGAGAGAGAGGACTGTGGACTACTGAATGGCCATATGATCCCCTCTCTCTATGTGGCGTTAGAGTCTGCCTTTCAGTCGCCAACCAAGCTGGTACCAGACGTCACGGTCGGCAAGAAACTGTCGGGTTGTGCGTGGTCTTGATGTGATGTTCAGTATAATCTCTGTTGGAGCTTCTGGGTGGGGGGGGGGGGGGGGGGGTGTCACGTCAAGAACAGGAACTGTTGTGGCAGTCATGTGTGCTCCCCAGAAAGTCCCTACACAAATTTGACTGAGTGCATCACTACACAGTGACAGAAGCCCTGAGGCGTAGGCCAGTTATGTCGTCCAACAATTGCGCATATCTGGTAGGAGGTGATAGTATGCTAATAGATCAGAACTAAAGATGGGTTCAGTGACATTTGTGATCCTAAAATTCCGTATGAACGCTTGGCGCAGCCCCAGGTCTCATTCCATTGGGTGCCATGGATTGGTATTGAAGAGTTGTTTATAGCAGACAGATGGAATAAGGTTGCTTGCCTATGACAACGCAGCAGACTCCAGAAAAAATGCACAACTCTGACCTGGTATCCACTAGATATTTTCGGTCTGACTTTTGGGCACTTATAAAAAGGACCTGGAATGGCACTTGGCAACAGGTGGCAACATCTGACTACCGCTGACATTTTGGTATGAGCATGATGATTTGCACTTGTGTAACTGGTCCCCAAATCTTCTGCGATACCAGAAGATTCAGTGCTTTCTCATCCAGATGTTGATGAGGTAGCAAGGGAACAACTACTAGAACTCCTGTGGTACCGGTTTCTGTCGCCGCTGCTCCCATGCCGCAATAGTATCTCATCATTTCGCCTGTGGAGGGCCTCGACCTTAGATGCCATATTTTCATAATCTGCTCATGTGACCATTAATGACACGAGGCTGTGACACATCACAGCTGTTGCACCAGCTGAGGTGGAGAACATCGTCGGTGGTAGTGCATTATTTGATGCTGTCAGGACATTGTTACACACACTGACCGACACACCAGTCAGGAAAGGAACTATAATGTCCACTATCCTGTCAGCCAAGTCGACAACCGCCTCCAAAGGCGATGCTGTTATGGCTTTCAGCTGTGGCAGCAAGCAACTGCTCCACAATGTGTTCAGCAAGTTGTCAGGCACAGTTCCAGTGTGCACCTTGCTGTGCAAATGTCTTAAATATTGAGAAGGTTTTCGGTCCCCTATATCCTCTTGGATTAACACTTTCTTGTGACTCAGAAACCCGAAATGTCTGTGATATCATGTGTTGATACTATCCCAAGGATGACACGGTTGGCAACGGAATTTGCAAGTTTCTTTCAGACAGAGACAGCAGTCGCGCGGGATCTGGCGCCGATATTCGCCGAATACGGCGTATCCATCTAATGTGCCTTTGGCATGTAAACATCATTCGACGGTTTCGTAGTACAACACTAATAGGAGCAGTAAGACTAGTATTGTCGAATCAAGCGAATTTGAATATTGTGTTCTTTCGAAGAACAAGTCGATATGCTTCTCATTTATGGAGAATGCCAACGAAATTCAGTGAGAGCTACAGACTTACACACTGAAAGATATCTTCAACGTACTCACCCTGTACGTCGTACATTTAAGTATGTGTATGATAAATTGAAAACAAGTGCATCTTTAACGCATCGGAAACATATTCGGCAAAGGAAAGCTACTAACGAGGAAACGCAAATTGGTACTCTTGCCACTGTGGTTCGAAATCCTTGTGTTACTTCGCGTCAAATCGCAAGGGAATCTGGCATGAGCCAGAGTAGTGTTGTTCGTGTTCTGCATCGCCATAAATATCATCCTTACCATATCAGTCTCCACCAAGAATTAACTGGTACGGATAGTATGCGTCGCATTGAACTCTGCCGATGGGCTAAACTTCAGATTCAGAGGGACGACACATTTATTAATTTGATTTTGTTTAGTGTCTAGGCTACATTCACAAACTATGGAAATGTTCATTTGCATAACATGCATTACTGAGCACATGAAAATCCGTGTTGGCTGTGGCAAGTTGCTTACCAAAAACCTTGGGCGGTGAATGTATGGTGTAGGATTCTGGAGAACACAATTATAGGCCCCTATTTCATCGAAGGAAATCTTAATGGTAGGAAGTACACCACATTTCTGCAAGAAACATTAGGTCTATTATTGGAAGAAATACCTTTAGGAACAAGGATCAGAATGTGTTATCAACACGATGGGTGTCCGGCACATTTTTCGCTGATGGCTAGAAATGAGTTGCAGAGACAATTCCCAAATCGTTGGATTGGTCGCGGAGCAGATGTGTCGTGGCCGGTTCGTTCGCCAGACTTGACGCCTCTGAATTTTTTCTTGTGGTAATTCGTAAAAGACATTGTTTATAAAGACGTTCTAACTACGTCTGAAGATATGCGAGAGAGAATTATCAGAGCATGTGCTTCGATAACTGCCGATGTGATAAGGAACAACACTCAATCCACGATAAGAAGACTGCATTGATACCAATGGTCATCACTTCGAACACCTTTTGTAAATGGACGTCCATGCCTTTTTTGACCTTCTCTGACCTTCAAAGACCTTACTGTTACACATCATTGGAATCGTCTCGATAGCCGGCTATCAGAAAATAAGTACCAAACTATAGCATCCCATTTAAAAAAAAAAAAAAAAAAAAAACAAAGTTGGCATTCATATCTCTGAAGCGACCCCACCTAGCAACAAAAAACAAACGTCATATTATGGTCACCGTTGTCCCATGCACTTTTGTCCCACAAAGCTGTTCAGCTGCTACCACACTTTCGGTCTTATTCTTGGTGGCAATGGTCTGTGACTCACGCTGTATAGTTAGATCATATACATTCACTAATGAGGAAAAATCCCCATCACACCCCACTCAGATTTAGTGATAAAATGGTCCAATTAATAGTTCATCAGAAACTGAATTCAGATCGAGCATAATACAGGAAAAAATTGTAAGTTACTGTGAAAAAAGAATCAAAATAGAAAGTGAACGGCCCAAGCTTAGGGTGTGCAACATCGAGCGAGCTGCAAGAATCACGGCGTCGCGGTTATGTAGTCGCGGTGCTGGACTGCAAAGGGGTAGATCCGCGTTGAGATCTCACCAACACTGTGACCGCATGATCACGACACCACTGTCATTCAAAACTGTTCTATGTTGCACATGTTAATCTTGGACCGTTCACTTTTTCTATTTTGCTTCTTTTTTCTCAGTTCACCTTCTTCCTGTTTTTATCCTTGATAACTGTTCAGTTTTTGACGGGCTATCCTGTGGGCCATCGTAGCACGAAATCTGAGGGGTGGAGGGGTTGCGATGGATGCCAAAACACACACTTTCTCGGCGTAAGTTATTTCAGCACGAATAATATACTCCCAGAGCCACATCACGACATTCAGTCCGCGATAGATCCTCGTTAATACAACACCAGTAATTCTGTCCTCGTTTACTTAAGAATTTTATGCTTACTACAGTCACATAAAATGTCAGACAATATACAGTAACTGTTTTCTTTCACAGGGGAAAATGTATAGAGCAACAGACTAATCAAGTGCAGATAACATTAGCGATGCACATGTTCTTGAACAGAAAGATGTCACTATTTTTATATCTTTAACGTGTGACTTTACTCAGCAAGCCACGTCCCGGTGTATGCCGGAAGATGCGTAGTACAAGAGGATAATTTCCTCCTCGCCCTCCCCTCCTTCCAGCCCGTTAACTATCCCATTCACAGCTTTCACAGGTGGGACTGGTTCCTACTGCTGTCGACAGTGGAGCGCACGAAGTGAACGTCTGGCCAGAAGCCAAGCCGAGAGAGTAGCAAAAATAATAATAAACGTACACAAACAGACATGGAGAAATTCGAATCGAAAAACATAAATACAGGTAAGGTCAATGAGTCCGAGGTACTTTGGAGATGCCAATGTCTTCAGAGAACAGCAAGGACCGCCTGACAAGTGCAGGGATGTGGTGTTTGCGGACTGTGTCACGTTAGTGGATGGGTCCTGTGGCTGAGGCGGCACCCTCTGCAGTAGAAAGCTGCCGCTGGAGAATGACCTTTCCTCCATACTAAGTACAGTATTGGTAAGATGGCGGCTCTAAGGGTGTAGCCGGCCGGAGTGGCCGAGCGGTTCTAGACGCTACAGTCTGGAACCGCGTGACCGCTACGGTCGCAGGTTCGAATCCTGCCTCGGGCATGGGTGTGTGTGATGTCCTTAGGTTAGTTAGGTTTAAGTAGTTCTAAGTTCTAGGGGACTAATGACCTCAGAAGTTAAGTCCCATAGTGCTCAGAGCCATTTGAACCATTTTTTCTAGGGGTGTAGGACGTCGAGTAAGGGCAGCCGATGGCAGTAGGTGTCACGTGCTCGGAAGCGTCAGTTAAACGGCGATGTCTGCAAACCTTATTATTGTCCATGATTTTACAACATGGATTGTCTCTTCCGGCTCTTTGGAAGACGAGCTGAACCGCACACATGAGTGTGACAAGATATATGACTGCAGTACTCTGGGCGTTGTGAAGATCAGGATCCAATAGCGTTGTTGTGCAGGTAGTCAGGCCAGGGGTCTGCAGTCGCAGGCCTAGAGTTGTTCACCATTGGTTAGTGCGCTCCACCTAAGTGCTCTCGAAGACCGACGCGTCCTGACAGCAGCAAAGGAGGCGTGTCGTGATCCTCACGTGTTTCAGTGTGCCGTCACCCTGAACAGTAACTGTTTTCTTTCACAGGGGAAAATGTATAGAGCAACAGACTAATCAAGTGCAGATAACATTAGCGATGCACATGTTCTTGAACAGAAAGATGTCACTATTTTTATATCTTTAACGTGTGACTTTACTCAGCAAGCCACGTCCCGGTGTATGCCGGAAGATGCGTAGTACAAGAGGATAATTTCCTCCTCGCCCTCCCCTCCTTCCAGCCCGTTAACTATCCCATTCACAGCTTTCACAGGTGGGACTGGTTCCTATGTGTTGAGCTCCAGAGCCTTGCATCGGTGGGAGGATGAGTGGCTGGAAGTGATAGACGGTAAGCTCCGTCTAGTAAAGCCACAACGCGGCCATGGCGTACCTCCATCCAGCCACGTCTTCGCATAGGCCACAGCCCTATGTCGCATGCCTACCTACTCCAGCGAGAAGACCCTCCAGTGTATAGAGGTTGTGGCGTATAGATAACTGTGCGCCACATTTTATTGGACTGTGTTTTATTTTCCGACCAGCGGGCCGTGGAGAGTTTGTCACCAGATCTCCCCTCGAGTAATACTCAAACGAACGTGGTTCAAGTTTCAATGTCTTGTGAATTGCCCAAGACTTTTCCAGAGATTTTAGGGCGATGGGTTTAATGTGTCAGCAGGGTGACTGGCTCATCCATATTTTTGTAAATGGTCAGCCAGACATATTTGCCTTTGCCTTTCTTTTAGCTCCTTTGCAATTTTACTTTTGTTTTAATCTTATATATCGTTACTTTCTCCCTTCCTCAGTTGTTCTAGAGCGTGTAAGATAGACTGACTGTGTTCTCGATTCGAGTGCATGAGTGTGGAACAATTTTCGAGGTCTTAGCCACATTTGTTCCTTTCAATAAGTGTAAGGGTGCTGATGACCTCGCCGTTGAGCACCCATAACCTCCAAACTTCTTCATCATCATCATCCTTAGGCATGTACAAACAGCATTTAATGCACGGTGGCTCTCGAGAAGGCAGAAGCCTTGCAACCAAATCATATAGCCATGGAGGCGGTACCACATACAGCCAGAGAAGCCAACAGGTTGAAGAAAGAAATTTTCAATCACTCACAATACGGCGGTACACCAGAACAAGTCCCAGGTCACCCGCATCTTCTATCAGTCACAGACGCGACCCAACAATGCAACAATGTTCGCAGTTTGCAATGGCTATGGCCCACAGGAGGTGATGTCTTCAGGTGACGTCTTCACGATCCTCCAACCACGTTATCCTGTAACTAGCAAGTCTATGATTCCGTTGCAATTGAGATGCAGATGTGATCATCAGACACTGAGACCGTCGTATCTAACAAGGGGAGGCCGCCAATTGTAAAATTCAGATTCGATTCATACTGCGCATAATAAAAGCTCATGGCCAGAGGTGTAATGTGGCAAAGCACCAAGATGCACTTCTCAGCCGTTGTCGAGGAAATCGACAGTTAAAAGAAACCGTTGCGGTGAAATACTCTCTACGGTTAACAATTTTCTACAGCGTCCTGGCGCAGCGGTAAGCGTTCGGGTTCGCAATCCGAAGGTCGCCGGATCGAATCCCGCGGCATGCAACTTTTTTTTATTATTAGTTTTTTGTAGTTCAAATATATATATATATATATATATATATATATATATATATAATTCAAATATATTTTTGAATTACAAAAAACTAATAATAAAAAAAAGCTGCATGCCGCGAATTAATGAATTGCTTATGCATGTTGGTGAAGGCGGATCGCTCTCCAATTGTACCGCCTCCATTTTTCCGTTTGTTTAACAGGGTGTACCAAAGCTCTCACGCCCGCACTGACTTTCGACGATGTTATAAGTTGCGCTAGGGACCGCATCTACCTTCTTTCGAAGTTAGCAGGCAACTACGCTGTTATGAGGCGGCTCGTTTCGGCCCATTCAACATCTGTCCATCAAGTGTAACGAGCGAGTAACGGAGTTTATATTCCATACCTGCCACAGCAAATTTGTGTTCGTGGGGTCTCTATTCTAATTCGAACGTTTGACTTACGCTACACATATTCGTTTCGGAATATCATTTCTACGTCTTCCGTTAACTATACGTCGTAAACATTATGAAGACAATTAATAACATTTGTGAAATACAACTTTGTTTGCGGAAAACATAATGATGTTCGAAGTCGGCAGTTTTTCCACGACAAACGACTTTCAACAACTTATTATACGCCTAATTGTTGCAACTGATTGCCGGGAATTATATATATGTATATATATATATATATATATATATATATATATATATATATATATATTTGAATTACAAAAAACAAATACTAAAAAAAAAAGTTGCATGGCGCGACTTTCGGATTACAAACCCGAGCGTTTACCGCTGCGCCACAACGCTGTAGAAAATTGTAAATCGTAGAGAGTATTTTACCGCAACGGTTTCTTTTTAACTGTCGGTTTTCTCGACAACGGCTGAGAAGTGCATCTTAGTGCTTTGCCACATTACACCTCTGGCCATGAGCTTTTATTATGGGCAGTATGAATCGAATCTGAATTTCACAATTGGCGGCCTCCCCTTGTAAGTTGAGCATAACGTCATCGCCGCCGACATTGCAGTCTTTTGCCCTCATTATCTGGAGATGTCAGCGGACTTGTCCCCACTTGCGATGTCTCAGCTACTGTGTGCGAGTTCCCGTTGTCTTTGCACTTTCCTCCAGTGCAAGGACCCTGTGAAGTGACTGAGCTTTGGTGTTAGACGTTATTACTCCGTATCGCGTGACTCGAAGCATGAGATATTTGGTGTTGTCATACTGCTCCGTTTGCTCTTCTCGCTTATGGCTCGGCATGATGTGACAACGATATGAACAGCACCCTGCCTTCTGCTACTCGGGCACACTTTTCGTGCTCCATAACCTGATTGTGAGACAAGATATGAACCGGGCTTGGTTCTCTGCCATCTGTGCGTACTAATAATTTTGAAAATTTATATATACCCCTGCTGTGCCAAAATACTCCGGCCGGGCAGCGAATCCGAATCACTGTCAGATACTAAAGACGCAAGTCCTGATTTCTCTAATTTTAACATCACGCCATGGTTATTTCAGGAGTAGTAGTTTGGAGGTACTAGTATGTTTCTTGACCCATTGTGGAACATGAGCTCTCGGAATTTTACTACTAACGCTCTCTACAATGCAAGTCGTATCCTAATGCGGTATCTTTAACATTTTTGTGATACTCGCACACTGACTTACGGAAAACTCCGAGGACTACACAGTTTTCTTAGAATCTTTTCTACTCCTTGTGTTAGAACAACTTGATAAATGTACTAAACTGTCCTAAAACACACTAAAATTGGTGTAACGAGTGATTTGTAGCGACGCGTATCGTGCGAGAAAAACTATATTTCGATACGACTCACGTCTGTCTTCACTGTGGCTAAAGTTAAGTGGTCGCTCCAGCTTAATTTTTTATGACCGAATATCTTAAGTGCTGATGTTTGTAACTGATGCAAATGACTACTAGATTCATAGCCAAATTATATCACAGCATTTCTTCTCTTTATGGGTGGTTTAAGACTGTTAAAATTGACTTACTGCTAGATTCACAGCCAAATGATATCATTTCTTCTCTTTATGGGCATTATATTACATTTATTTAGAGACAGAGTCAGATATTTTTTTCTAGGCAGTGAAATATGCAACTCACTCAGCAGTTTGTAACAAGTTTCTAAGGACAAAACTTCCATGTCTTGTCTGTACAAAGCCTCATAGGTCTATCCCGTTATTCCCCAGGTCATTGATACAGGGCAACATTTTGATGCACACTGAAAATCTAATGACATGCAAATACTGCCGAAAAAATCAAAACGTTAAGTGCTACATTACAGGCAATGAAATACTACAGTGGTACAGCTACCTGTATATAGTTCCCAAATGACGATTATTAAACTAATTCGTACTTACAAGCTATATAACGTAAGGATTTCTTGGAGTGCTTTGACTGATTCCGAAGTTCATTCCTACACACAATATCTTTGATGTTAGTTTTTTATTCAACTGTTGACCAGAGATGGAAATGGAAGAGATTTTTCGTCGGTAAATGGTCTGTACTTCCTTCGACGTTCCCGAGTGTATAGAAAAGTTGCGCAGTATATGTCGTGATGCAGGATGGGTTGAGAAGGCGGTATATCCCCGATTTGAAATCTGCACAGTGAGCGAGCTGTTAAAGATGCCAAATAGTAATTTCTAAAAGGAATTAATATTCAGAAAGAAGAAACAAAATGAGGATTCCTAATCGTAATGTAATTCTTTAAGAGACGGAGAAGGACTTGCAAAAGCTGTTGAATGGAATAGGCAACGTCTTTAAAACAGGTTATAAGACGAACATCAACTAATGTAAGGCTTCAGCAATGAAATATAGTTGAATTAAATCATGCTACGCTGAAGAAATTAGATTACAAAATGAGGCCCAAACGGAAGTAGGTAAGTTTGGTAATTCTGCAGAAAATGAGCTGATAATGGCCAAAATGGAGGAGGTTGGTAGTAGCAAAAAAAGCATTCCTGGAAAAGCGAAATGTTTTAACATATAATACAAAGTTCAACGTCAGGAAATTGTTTTTCAGAAGGTACTTGCTTGGAATGTTGCCTAATACGTAAATCAAATATGGACAATAAACAGATTTGGCAAGAAGCTTTTGAAATGTGCTGCTACAGAAGATTGCTGATGGATAGATGGCGACATCGAATGACTATTGAAGAGCTACTGAGAGGAATTGGGAAGCAAATGTTTTTATTGCACCATATGACTAAAAAAAAAAAAGGGTTGGTTGGAGCCCGCATCTCGTGGTCGTGCGGTAGCGTTCTCGCTTCCCACGCCCGAGTTCCCGGGTTCGATTCCCGGCGGGGTCAGGGATTTTCTCTGCCTCGTGATGGCTGGGTGTTGTGTGCTGTCCTTAGGTTAGTTAGGTTTAGGTAGTTTTAAGTTCTAGGGGACTGATGACCATAGATGTTAAGTCCCATAGTGCTCAGAGCCATTTGAACCATTTAGTTGGTTGGTAGATCAAGTCCTGAGGCATCAAGAAACCGTCAATTTGGTAATGGAGGGCAGAGTGACGGAAAAACTATAAAGGTAGTCCACAGTGAATACAATAACTCGTTCAAAAGAAGGAAGGTGGCATAAGTTATATAGATATGAACAGACTAGCACAGAATAAACTACTGTGGGCAGCTGCAACAAACCAGCCTTCGGACTGATGACCTCAGTGACAAGTTATACGAAAGATTCGCGACTGGAGCAGGAAAGGTGGAAGTGATAATGGTACACAATGTACCCTCCACCTCACAACGTAAGGTAGCTTGCTTAGTGTAGATGTAGGTGTAGATGCAGCTACTTAAAAGGCAGCTTCCCCTCTTCCAGAAACACTGTTTTGCTTCTCCACAGGTACCCCTCCGTTACGATGGCACCTTCCGTACAGAAATCTGTACACAGGCCACCCACTTCGGTAAGGTCCAATCCTATTCGCAAATTAAAACTTCTATAAACATATATCGATAAGCTGAGTAATACGATGGCCTTTCAATAAGTAATGCCCCACATTTTTTTCTCAGTACATATTTGTTGTTAAGAGTCAGAATTTGGTGACAATACACATCAACATGTCTTGTCGATGTCCTATTTTTCTACGTAGTCTCCAACACGTTCTACGGCCGTACGCCAACGTTGTGGAAGAGCATGAATTCCCTGCTGGTAAAAGCTCTTGTCCTGTAGTCGTAGCCATGTTTTCATTGCGTCACTGACACTCTCGTCATCTTCAAAGTGTGTTCCCCGTAGAGAATCTTTAAGCATCCGAAAGAGGTGGAAGACCGAGGGTGCCAGGTCTGGACTGTAGGGTGGATGAGACGGTGATGTCCAGCGTAATTTGGCGGTGTGTTCCCGGGTTCTCAGACTTGTGTGTGTCTCGATCATTGCAGACGCACTTCCAATGCTGACCGACAATTCTAGAAGCAGTTGTCGAGTTGCGATGCGCCGGTTGGCACAAATAATGGCATTCCCGCGATGTGGTTGTGACAGGACGCCCCGAGCGTGGCTCATCATAGACCTCTGCATTTCCTGAGGCTGTAACTATCTTTATCCATCGCCCAACTGTACTCCTATCAACTGCACCATCGCCATACACTGCATACAAACGTTTATGGATGTTCACCACGGCTTCTTTTTATGCACACGAGATACAATAAGAGCACACTGTTTGTAACGTGAGTCCTATTTCAGACGCCATTTTGACGCTGCACTACGGCTCTGTTATCTGCCAGAACGGTTCGAAACTTCACCGGCGCACAGCACAAACATCAAATGTCAAGCAGCAAAAAGGACGTTTGACTATGTGGCTTTTTGAAAAAAAAGTGAGGCATTACTTATTGAACGACACTCGTACTGTGCCTCGACAAAATCCAATTACAGTTTCGTAATCCTTTGATCAATCGTCTGACTCACATCAAGAAAACTTTCTGTTTCATTTTTACTTTGACATTTTTGTAGTGATATTTATATTGTTATGTTTTTAGTCCTTTCCACCCCCTTTCAACACAGTTCACTCAGTATATATGCTACCACAAATAAGTCATTCGTTTTCAAAGCTCTGTATTTTCCAAAGTATTGCATGTACTAATGTGACTGATTAACGAATAAACCGTAAACTCACTAAGCTTGCAGTTTGCACTCTACGAATGTTTCGTAAGTGGTTGCCTGTTCACTGGACACAAATCCAAGCGGCAGTCAACTTCGTTCCATACCTTATGTAGCAACATCCTGCAAGTGACTTCACAGCACCTCTGATGCGTTCTCTTAGTTGCTCCAGTGGTCTTAGCAGTCGGGGCACGTAAACACGGACCGTATTGTAGCACCCAAAGGAAAAAGCCACAAGGCTTCAGGAGGAAGGGGGGGGGGGGTGGAGGTGGAGGGAAGGGTCAACGGAGCACAGCCACATCATTTTCAGCACTGCGCCCAATCCGGCGATGTGGAAGTAAGTCGTTCGGGTAGCGACGAACATCGGTGCTCCAATGAGGGGTAACCCGTCCTGTTTGAAGATGAAATTCTCTAAAATAACAGTCAGTTACTGGTGCAACCACTACCGCAACATATCGAGATGACAGATGCCCCTCACGGTTTTCTCACAGATAGAAAACGGCACAGAGAGCTTCGTCCGTGACACTGCACAGAAAACCTTAATCTTCGGTTAATCTCGTTCATACGCCACAATTTCATGAGGATTTTCAATGCACCACGCTCTCACATTGTGGCGGTTATGCTTTCAAGATAAATGGAAGGTTCCTTGGTCGCTGACTTTCAGTTTGGGGGTGAAATGTTGTCTTTCTTGCTTTGTCGCCAGTTCGTCAAGGCACTGCAGTCCTAACACCAAATGGTGGGCACAATGCAAACTCCGTTGGTGAATTTGCGGTTCTGTTCTTGCATCAGTCATATTTGTACATGTAACACTTTGGAAAATATAGAACTTCGAAAACGAATGAGTCATTTGTAGTAGTACCGTATTATAAACACGATTCATAGTCAAATACAAATGCCAGTTTATGAGGGAATCGCAATATCTTTTTGATGCAATGAACTACCTGTGTAATTCGCCATCAGTATAGCTTAAAACTGTATTGGACATAATTTGAATCGTATGACATGTCGTAATCGCGTCACCATGAATATTACGTCACTAGTCTCTAGGATAAAGGTAGTAACGTCAGTTGACGAGAGGTATTTGAGATTTGGGTAGATGCGATGACAGCCTTAGCACAATATCGAGTGTAATTATCTGACTGTTTGACAGCTACAGAAATGCCTATATTTTCAACAAGGCGCTCAGTTTTTGTGTGTCTCGATCTCTTGTTATTGTTTGTACACTGAACACTAATAAACAAAAATCATTAGAAGCTTTTGTTTGTTATTTATAAAATTAAAAATTCTTCAGTCAACATATCGAGCAGTGGACCACCAACCTTGGAAAAAAACAAATACAAGGTAAGTATATCTAACGCAGTTGTGTGTTTAGGAATCTGCAAGATCAGCCGGCCGCGGTGGTCTCGCGGTTCTAGGCGCTCAGTCCGGAATCGCGCGACTGCTACGGTCGCAGGTTCGAATCCTGCCTCGGGCATGGATGTGTGTGATGTCCTTAGGTTAGTTAGGTTTAAGTAGTTCTAAGTTCTAGGGGACTGATGACCACAGATGTTAAGTCCCATAGCGCTCAGAGCCATTTTGCAAGATCAGTGGAGTCTCGAATTAATTAGCGTCATTTAAAATACAGTGTAGGTGCATCTCAGCGGCACAATATCGAATGGCTAGCCCTTCCAGACCTTAATCTTTTCTGGAGAAAGGAAAATGTTTCTTTATACAGTTATGCTCTTAGGTGATTTTTTAATGATTTTAGTTACAAGATTTATATAAAAATATGTAGCCGTTTTCAAAATATCCTTACTACACTTGGCTTATTTTTACGGACAAAAGGAACTAATTTTGAAATATTCACCATTGTAATAAATAAACTGGCCATTCAATAATCCCCATCCAATATAGCAATAATAATAATACTCATTTCAGACCCAACAGAGCCTGCCCCGAACAAATCATCAACCTGAAATCAATCATAAAATCCCACATGACAAGCCCCAAAAAAATCATCTGCACTTTCGTCGACTTCAAAAAGGCTTACGACTCGATCGACAGAAAGTCCCTCATCCAAATCCTCAGAGAAAAAGGCCTAGACCAAAAGACCCGAAGACTAATCGAGCAGACACTAACCAATACAAAATCCAAAGTCAAATTCATGGGCGAAATCTCGGACCCCTTTGAAATCCACACTGGCCTAAGACAAGGAGATGGACTATCCCCGCTATTGTTCAACATCGTCCTGGACAAAGTAATGAGCGAATGGGAAGCTGAAGTCAGGAGACAAAACACCTGGAGACCAGTCACATTAGGAAGGAAAAGACTGGAAATCCCTTACCTAGCATTCGCAGACGACCTAGCGATACTGACCTATGACCCAACATCAGCAAAAACACAGATCGAAATCCTGAAAGAATGCGCCGAGAAAGTCGGCCTACAAATCTCTTTTGAAAAAACCCAAGTCCTAACAAGAGAAGGCGACGACATCACAACCAAGTATGGCAAAATTAAAGGTGTCACACACTTCAGATACCTAGGCGAAATCATCGAACCGACCGGAACAGAGAAACTGGCTTACGAAGACAGACAACAGAAGACACGGAAAGCACTAGGCATGGTACGAAACGTCTACAACAAACAATGCATTTCCAGAAACACCAAGATCAGACACTATAACACAGTGATCAAACCCGCCGTACTGTATGCCAGCGAAACACTAGCACTCAACAGGAAAATCAAAATTGAAGAAATCAAAAAAGAAGAACGCAAAATCATGAGGAAAATTTTAGGAGGAAGACCCACACCAGATGGCTACAGACTACAGAAGAACTCAACAGTAGAAGCATATTCGAACATCGAGAACGATATGAGAAAAAGGCGCCTTAAATTCTACGGACATTTAGATAGACTCCCTGAAACAAGACTCACCAAGAAAATTCTAGAACACATCAAGACACTTAAAGTCTCGACACCCTGGATGGAAGGAGTCCGAAAAGACCTACAAGCAATTGGCACCACAAACACCACAGACAGAAGCACCTTCCGAAAACATATAGACAATTGGGAAGTAAAGTCAGAAGTGCTAAAACAGCGGACCAAACAAGAATGGTCTGAGGAGAGAAAAGAGGCCCTCTCCAAGAGAATGAAGGAGTACTGGAAAGACAAGAAGAACAAGCCTTCAAAGTCATAAGCTTAACGATTTCCTTTTAGGGAAAATTCGCCATAAATAAATAAATAAATAAATAATACTCATTTATACAGTGGAATATAGCTAACCAATCACTTCCGTTTATTCTAGCAGTCACAAGCTGCTGCGCGCTGCTAAACTGACATTTTGATATTTTTATATTTTTATAATGTAGCACTTCTACATGACAAAAAGATTGAACTTTCACAAATGTTTATATGAGGTTTCCACTAGGCAAAAATATTTCTGTTCCAACCAAGAGATAGTAAAATTTAATGCACACAACTGTAGCCAGTGGGTCTGAAAGGGCTACTGAAATCTAGAAGCTGGAATCTACCTGTTTACAAGCCTTTGCAAGTTGCAAGATATAGTGTGTGAATAAAGCGAGCCGTATTTCACACGAGTGATTTCTTGTTAAACCTTGCTTTTTCTTTAAGAGGACTTCTCTTCCTCCAGGAACGTAGCTCTACAATGGTAATCCACATTAAAGAAACAAGAGACGCTCAGAGAAAAGGGAAACAGAAACGGCTGACATCGAAAACTGACCTATGCACGAAAGAATTACAAATTATTAAACAGAATGTGAGAGGCTTAGGTATTACTGGACCTAAATTGGAAGACATAATGTGCAAAAGAAAAATTAATAGTCTAATAGCAACAGAAAAAAGAAGTTTAAAGAAGTTTAAAGATCTTAGCAACAAAACGATAACGTGTGTGTCTGGTCACAGAATATTATAGCTGAAGAAGTGGTACTGTTTTTTTAGATAAAAATTGAAAAATTAGAGAGCACGTCACTTCTTGCAAAACAAAATTGTCACCACCGTAACGTTAAAACATACATAGGTGATTTAACGGTGACTCACGTCCCCAATATGTAGTGAAAGGAAGAAACGTAAACATTTTTTGAACCACTTCGGAATTATTTTCATAATAAACATATTAATAATTATCTTATTGGAGACATCAGTGCTAGTGTCACAAACTTAACAATTTCAGAAACACTGGGAAATTTTAGAGTTCATCATTTGAATACAAATGGTGATGCATTCTTACAATTGTTTTCCTTGACACAAATGAAAATTATCAATACTTTCTTATGGTAACGACATATTCACAAATATACATTGACGGATCCGAGACATAATTCAGTTTTAGATTACCTTTGAGAGACGTTTGACTGAGACCGGGCAAAAGACAGTACTGGACGAATTGTATCAAGTACTTACATTATGGCGAGAGAGTTCGAAACATTAATGTCAATAACGACTGACAACATCTAGAAATATCAACAGACGACCACGCAGTAGCACATCAAGGTGTTCAAGAATGCCTCCTGAAGGCTGTAAATTAAACCCTGGTAAAGAGAAAGAAAGGGAAAAACTGTACACGAATGTGGATTTGGAACGACGATATAGGGAAAAAATTAATTAGAAGAGAAAAAAATGTGGGTTTCATTTATTGATGCAGTAAAATCATGATGATAAGAGGCTAAACTAAATGTAAAGCAGCCAAAGAATTTGTATGAATGTCTCATCGTTCAGTCTATGAGAGAATGATGTGCACAGTACACAATTTAGCCTATAAAGTTCACAGACACTGAAACTAAGAGAAACAGTACCTCAGTGTGGCAGCTACACGCGACGATTAAGTTGACGTTTTACTTTGTAATGAAGGGTGAAAGTTCTGAAGATACGCCCCAACAGCCGACAATGAAATATATCACACTGCAGCTGTAACTGTAGTAAATTATCAGTAATAAAAGAGGGGATCGTGTTTACAGTTATAGATTTGTGGCAAAATACGGTTAAGATTTTAGGTTATTCAATAAATAGGAGGGAACGGGAGAACAAACAAATCATTCTCAGAAAACACTTGGAGGAACTAGTTCAATAGAAGTATAAAAAGTAACTGAAGTTCTAAAACCGATAAAAATTAGGAAAGCCAATACAGTAAAGAACAAGAACGTGTAACTTCACAAGAATGTTGAGTCTCCACAGCGTTTGTGATTATTACTTATTGTTAGTGCTAGCAAACAGGTATAATGCGATAAAAATCGAATACAGATGTTAATAAGGTAACAGAGAAAAGAACAAAGGTTGTCAGTCAGAACTGCCTGTCGGAAGAATAAATAGAAGATTAAAAGTTATAACTGGAGTGTTCATAGAAGAAAGACAAAGTAATTCAGAGCTGGTAAATCTACTAGAGATAATGTTTTACAACAGAGTCAAGAGAAACGAAGAGCACTCAACTTGCAGACTCATATTTATGACATCGTGTTTGAGAAATCATTCGATAGTGTAACTAGCGAAAACCTGCGAATCATATTAGAAAAATAACGTAATTACAAGCACTTTATAAAAGTGGTAACAAGTCTACATGAAACGGCAAAAGCAGTAACGTATTTAGGAACACAGAATTTAGAAAATGATAAATAAGACAGTTATACAAGGTACCCTTATGTCTCCAACACTTATTAACATTTACATTAGCGACATCATCCAATGGCCAGTAGACTCTGATATAGAATTAAGACAGACAGAATTTTAAATATTTCATTATACAGGGTGTTTCACTAAACGCGTTTCCCTCTGTAAGTTACGAAGTAATAGGTGACGGAAATATTAATTGCGGTACGTCACCATAAGAAAAGTTACATTGTCTGCGGAGCTATGAACATAGTTTATTGTGTTATTATCCAAAGAGTTACAGCAAAAAGATACATTTTTTTAAATGGGACAATAGTTGTTTCTTTCATGCGTTGGAATCAGTAACACCAGCTGAGTACACATCAATTTAAATTACATTCCTATCACTTTTAGTTTGAGAGCTACAACCCTTCAAAGTTTCAGGGGCAGATACCACACGCTGTACATAATACATGGCTGTGTGGTTGGTGATGGATGTTCTGGCGGTGGGAAGTTGATTTAAATGAGATGTTCAGTGTAGGAACTTAAGTTAGTAATAATTATACATTGCTTAGCATAATAAGCTCATGATATTGTATTTTGTCTCAGCCCACATGCACACTGCACATGGGCGAAGTTTGGGCGTATTAGCGGGCTGATACTGCGATGTGTGATCTACATTATCCACATGGTCTCTGATCAAGATTATCAATACACCTACTAGTGGACATTTATGATGAGTGTGTCTCCCAGTACAATCGCAGACCATATTTTCTAAAAAAAATCACGATGCCCAAGACTGCGACATGTCTGCATCATTTGTGGACGTTTGTCTGTTTTTCAGTAGGATATATATATATATATATATATATATATATATATATATATATATATATATATATATATGCACTCTCTGGACTGGTTTCTCATCTCTGCAGTAAATGGTGTTACATGCAATAAGGACAACGTAGTTCTTCCTAAAGTTTGTGCGTAATGTTTGAGGAACTGACTTCGAGGTAGACTGCATGATAACCCCTGCCAACGTGTATTTCGCTTAAAGGCCACAGGAATAAGGTAAGAGAGATTAGAGAACATACATAATTCCGCCTCTCAATACGCATATAGAGCAGAAAAATCGCTAAATTCTGTAATAAGCGCTACAATCATGTACCGTGATCTGTGAAATATATGGGACGAAAGTGGATTTTATACTTTGAGATCTGCATCACTTGACATTATTACACACAGAAAAAATATATCAAATTTTAGGGATTTAATACAAACATATCTCATTTTTTCACATGTGCTATTCCAAAGTGGAATGACTTTGATATCAAATTCAGGGCAGGTTGTCGTAGGTGTCATCCCTCTGTTGCGAGAACCTATAAATATTTTCATAGATAGGAACACGCTTAAGGCTATTTGATACATTACGTCTTTTACTTAATACGTGTGTACCAACAGTATTCGTGGGAGCAGTAACCGTTAAGGACGCATTTTCCTTAAGACGTATCGAGTGACAAGATGCACAACGTCGAATGCACGAAATATTCTGCAGCACAATTAGATGATAACAGCCCTCCCAAAACTGTTATTTAAACAGTTGGTGCGATAAACCAAATTCATGAAAACTGTAATTTAGTGAGACATTTGTTAATCGGAGGAATATAGGGAAAGGTGGATCAGTTTTCCAGAGCAATGATCAAATACGCCTCGCTGCTGTAGCTCTAGTTACACATTGCTTAATACAGCATCCGTAGATTGGCGTTACTTAATAAAACAAAACCTGCCTGCGAGGTGGTATCACAGTCTTCATTCGTTTTTTTCCCAAGTGTTATTCAAGAGTGGAGTGACTTTTATATTAGATTTTGGTTAAAGTGGCTTAGTGGTAGTTATTTCAGAAACAAAACACTTCTTTCCAAAGATGGAACCGAATTGTAGTTTACAGCCTCTAGATATCAAGTGGTTGGGCTTTAGTTCTAATTTATGTAAATTGAAGGGGGATCACTGCTATCGGCTGCAGCGGGACACTAAGCGGAATCAGTGGCGGCGATCGAAAATGTGTACCGCACCGGGATCCGAACCCAGGATCTCTTGCTTACCAGGCAGGTGCAGTAACCACTGCGCCATGCGGCACACAGCTTTACCGAAACCTCACGGACTGTCTCGGTACGCCTCACCGCCCATCCACACTCATACCGATCGCCACCTATCCGCAGTCCCTGTCCATTATACTCCTATTCCCTACTTAGAGATCTAACATATTTGTGTATTTGCACTGGAGAACGTGGATCCATTGCCCAGCCAGGCGCTGATCAGTCATAGCAGTGGTCCCCCTTTCAGCTCACATGCAGTGTTTCACAGTTGCTGGATCTGCGTGGTGTCTGTCCTTTCGAAGGAACAGACACTGCACATTCAAATTATTTCCAATTGCCTGCTACACATTGATCGACCTGAGAGGTCTTCGAACACCTACAGCTTCTCTCCAAATGATGCTACTGTCTATATCGAAAATTAGATTTGTAACACCGGGACATAACATCATAGTGTGTAGTCGAGAGAAAATCTGACATTCATCCCATTTTACATTAACGAGGAAAGTATAACTGTCGTTATACAACCTTATTATCTCTAATTCTTTTGCAACATTTTCAGTGAGCGCGCTCCCACACAGGAATCACTGTCTTATTAGCGACGTGTTCTGACGACTCATTACAGAGATATACTGTTACATAATGTATGCTTGCGTTCTCTTGCGTGATGTCATCTCCCTGCTACCAAAAGGTCCTTCTAATGCCAGCTGGGTTGTTCCTTTCAGAATAACATCTACTTATGCTATTCGTTTAATTATCACACTCCTAGCAGGAAGGGAGTGAGCAAGAGAATGGTTATAATGAGAAGTTACGTGGTGCGCTTACGACGGAGCATCGGTGGCCAAATGTCTACTAGCTGCACAGTTCAAACACCAGCGGCTCCACTAGGACGCGGTAGGGCCAAGAAGTCAGCAAGTACTCCACCAGAGGGCGACGCTGATGGCCGGGCCAAAACCTCAATCGTCGCACTGGGCTGCGCCCATCAAGACTATGTTCTGCTTCAGTGACCCAAGCAAGCAGCCAATCAGAATGTAGTACTCCGCACAACGAGGATTTTAGCTTGTGCTGGGGTAGCAGCAGGCATGCAGTGGCATCACCACGGAGGAAGTGACGAACTTCACCAGAGCTGCCTCCGCCTCGCTGTCCAGTCTGCCCTTCAACCAAGACGTAGCGCTCCCAGGGCGCGTCTCAACTTTTGTCATCGTTTTGGTGATTTATACCGAGCAATATCAACTTCTTCACTGCTCTGGCTCAGCATGACAGTGTTCCCGACGAGTGTGATTCATAGTGGCTTGTCAGAACTTTCAATTTTGTTCCGCCAATTATACAGGGTGGTCCATTGATCGTGACCGGACCAAATACGAAATAAGCGTCAACCTAAAAAACTACAAAGAACGAAACTTGTCTAGCTTGAAGCAAACCAGATGGCGCTATGGTTGACCCGCTACATGGCGCTGCCATAGGTCAAACGGATATCAACTGCGTTTTTTTTAAATAGGAACCCCCCATTTTTTATTACATATTCGTGTAGTACATAAACAAACATGAATTTTTTAGTTGGACCAATCTTTCCGCTTTGTGATAGATGGCGCTGTAATAGTCACAAACATATATTTCACAATTTTAGACGAACAGTTGGTAACAGGTAGGTTTTTTAAATGAAAATACAGGACGTATGTACGTTTACACATTTTATTTCGGTTGTTCCAATGTGATACATGTACCTTTGTGAACTTATCATTTCTGAGAAAGCATGCTGTTATAGCGTGATTACCTCTCGCGGTTCTAGGCGCGCAGTCGGGAACCGTGCGACTGCTACGGTCGCAGGTTCGAATCCTGCCTCGGGCATGGATGTGTGTGATGTCCTTAGGTTAGTTAGGTTTAAGTAGTTCTAAGTTCTAGGGGACTAATGACCACAGCAGTTGAGTCCCATAGTGCTCAGAGCCATTTGAACCATTTTTTCGTGATTACCTGGAAATGCCACATTAATGCAATAAATGCTCAAAATCATGTCCGTCAACTTCAATGCATTTGGCAATTCGTGTAACGACATTCCTCTCAACAGCGAGTAGTTCGCCTTCCGGAACGTTCGCACATGCATTGACAGTGCGCTGACGCATGTTGTCAGGCGTTGTCGGTGGATCGCAATAGCAAATATCCTTCAACTTTCCCCGCAGAAAGAAATCCGGGGACGTCAGATCCAGTGAACGTGCGGGTCATGGTATGGTGCTTCGACGACCAATCCACCTGTCATGAAATACGCTATTCAATACCGCTTCAACCGCACGCGAGCTATGTGCCGGACGTCCATCATGTTGGAAGTATATCGCCCCTCTGTCATGCAGTGAAACATCTTGTAGTAACATCGGTAGAACATTACGTAGGAAATCAGCATACATTGCACCATTTAGATTGCCATCGATAAAATGGGGGCCAATTATCCTTCCTCCCATAATGCCGCACCATACAATAAACCGACAAGGTCGCAGCCATCGTGGATTTTCCGTTGCCCAATAGTGCATATTATGCCGGTTTACGTTACCGCTGTTGGTGAATGACGCTTCGTCGCTAAATAGAACGCGTGCAAAAAATCTGCCATCGTCTCGTAATTTCTCTTGTGCCCAGTGGCAGAACTGTACACGACGTTCAAAGTCGTCGCCATGCAATTCCTGGTGCATAGAAATACGGTACGGGTGCAATCGATATTGATGTAGCATTCTCAACACCGACGTTTTTGAGATTCCTGATTCTCGCGCAATTTGTTTGCTACTGATGTGTGGATTAGCCGCGACAGCAGCTAAAACACCTACTTGGGCATGATCATTTGTTGCAGCTCGTGGTCGACGTTTCACATGTGGCTGAACACTTCCTGTTTCCTTAAATAACGCAACTATCCGGTGAACGGTCCAGACACTTGCATGATGTCGTCCAGGATACCGAGCAGCATACATAGCACATGCCCGTTGGGCATTTTTGATCACAATAGCCATACATCAACACGATATCGACCTTTTCCGGAATTGGTAAACGGTCCATTTTAACACGGGTAATGTATCACGAAGCAAATACCGTCCGCACTGGCGGAATCTTACGTGATACCACGTACTTATACGTTTGTGACTATTACAGTGCCATTTGTCACAAAGCGAAAAAAGTAGTCCAACTAAAACTTTCATATTTCTTTACGTGATACACGAATAAGTAATAAAAATGGGGGTTCCTATTTAGAAAAACGCAGTTGATATCCGTTTGACATATTGCAGCGCCATCTAGCGGGCCAACCATAGCACCATCTGGTTTCCCCCTTCAAGCAAGACGAGTTTCGTTCTTTGTAGTTTATCCGTTTGATGCTTATTTCGTGAGATATTTGGCCCGGTCACTTTCAATGGACCACCCTGTACAGTCCAGCAAGGAACATGATTATGTGGTTCCCAGTTACTGACGTTTTGAGAACTTTGATATATACTGCAGTGTTCAACAATAGCTCTTCTTGCCACATTAAATTTTGTGCATTAGTATTTAATTTCTGCGGCGTTAATTGATTAGTTTTGTAAAATAATTTAAGAAGCATTTTTTCTGTTGTTTATATTCAGCTAAAGGCTCAGAACGCTGTACATTAAACATAAATGTGTAAAACGATGTGTTGGACATAATAAAAAGCAGTTGCAGAAGATCAGTGCATGAAATTCCTCCTTCCAACGCCTCTGATTTTTTAATGTAGATCAATTTCCTTGGTTAGGCAGAATATGAGCAGGTTTTATTACTCAGTATAAGAGAATGCATTCTTAGCTTACAGTTGGCTCTAGGCTTCAGCACTGAGTTAGGCCATGGCTGTTGCGATTCCTTGTCAATTGTGCGTAGTGTATAACGTGATGCTGCTCCAGCGGTGGCCCGTGATATGGGGTAGGCGCCACTTCCTGACAAGAAAAGATAGTTATGTGTTTCTCCTGTGGCGTGAAGCTACTTCTGAGGTTACATGTGCGAATCTGAACTATTCGGTGATGGCGAGACTAGGTGCAAACTTAGGTACGCCCCTTTCAATATCGTGTGAATTTTCCACCCTGTGAAATTTCCGCCCAGAAAAGGTCGAGGAAGGGCCCACTAATCGCCTGGGAACGCGAGCTAGCATGTTCAATCCGTACAGTACTAGCAATACTATGTGTTGCATGTATCTATTTCAGTGTTATTAGTTCTGGTATATATATGTCTTTACATAGAGAGTTATTACTGATTCAAAGTAAGAAAAAAACATGATTCTTTTAATTTATGCAGAAATTTGGTCTAGAACACATACAGATCGACGTTGCCCAAGCGAAGCACAAATTAAGTAAATAAATAATTGCGGTCAGGTTTTTGAAGGGCCATTTGTTGGCTGGTTCAATACTGAAATTTGTTTAACTTACGTCAGAGAAGCGCTCGACCCAAAGGACATGAAAGAAGGCGGAAAAATATTATAGTTCAACAGTGCATTTGTAGATATTCAAAAAACTGACGAGACTAACAAAAGTTAAGAACCTATTAAGGAGGTGGTTCTTGATAAAACTGAAGGACTTAAGGAAAACGTAGAAAATCTTGCACATGACTGTCATGCAAAAGAAGGCAGTGTATTAGTTGAAGAAAGAACAAATGAAGAAGAATACAATGAAAGTAATAGCAATATTTTCTTTTCTGAAATCTGTCAGTGACCTTGGACTGTCTTGGAAATCTAACAGTTGAATCATCAAAATAGTAAGTGACAAAAAATTTAAAAACAAACATCACTCATTCGTTTTTGTTTAACAGACAATGAGATTAAAAAAAGCGTTAACTTACAGTTAACGTCTGAGTCCTTCTATATCAGCCACAGCGTGAGAATATTTTTAGAACTTGGATGGCACATTCAACTAAAAATTATAGTTTGTACTATTCTTGTTGCAGTCTCAGTACCACAGGCACGAGTTTGAACAATGAATACAAATATGTTAAAAGTTTTCAAGAGTAGTTGAATATTTAAACCTTAAAACCTTAGGAACAAGTCTAACTGTAAACAGAAATACTTTAACTAGACAGCACTTCAAACGGAAGAATGGTCCTATCGGTATCAGTAAATAAATAAATGATTGTGTGAGGATGGTAATTGGTGAGGATGACAGAAGTCCGCTTTGGATTCCAAAATACATAACTAAACCACTACGTAAACGTCAGTCTGAAGCAGAACAAAATATTCTACGAGTAGGTAATAAAATAGGAAATTAATACAGTTCTGTGTGAGCTCGAAATTGATCACGGCAAATATCTCCAAGTCATTCCATAACTTAATACACTCCTGGAAATTGAAATAAGAACACCGTGAATTCATTGTCCCAGGAAGGGGAAACTTTATTGACACATTCCTGGGTTCAGATACATCACATGATCACACTGACAGAACCACAGGCACATAGACACAGGCAACAGAGCATGCACAATGTCGGCACTAGTACAGTGTATATCCACCTTTCGCAGCAATGCAGGCTGCTATTCTCCCATGGAGACGATCGTAGAGATGCTGGATGTAGTCCTGTGGAACGGCTTGCCATGCCATTTCCACCTGGCGCCTCAGTTGGACCAGCGTTCGTGCTGGACGTGCAGACCGCGTGAGACGACGCTTCATCCAGTCCCAAACATGCTCAATGGGGGACAGATCCGGAGATCTTGCTGGTCAGGGTAGTTGACTTACACCTTCTAGAGCACGTTGGGTGGCACGGGATACATGCGGACGTGCATTGTCCTGTTGGAACAGCAAGTTCCCTTGCCGGTCTAGGAATGGTAGAACGATGGGTTCGATGACGGTTTGGATGTACCGTGCACTATTCAGTGTCCCCTCGACGATCACCAGTGATGTACGGCCAGTGTAGGAGATCGCTCCCCACACCATGATGCCGGGTGTTGGCCCTGTGTGCCTCGGTCGTATGCAGTCCTGATTGTGGCGCTCACCTACACGGCGCCAAACACGCATACGACCATCATTGGCACCAAGGCAGAAGCGACTCTCATCGCTGAAGACGACACGTCTCCATTCGTCCCTCCATTCACGCCTGTCGCGACACCACTGGAGGCGGGCTGCACGATGTTGGGGCGTGAGCGGAAGACGGCCTAACGGTGTGCGGGACCGTAGCCCAGCTTCATGGAGACGGTTGCGAATGGTCCTTGCCGACACCCCAGGAGCAACAGTGTCCCTCATTTGCTGGGAAGCGGCGGTGCGGTCCCCTACGGCACTGCGTAGGATCCTACGATCTTGGCGTGCATCCGTGCGTCGCTGCGGTCCGGTCCCAGGTCGACGGGCACGTGCACCTTCCGCCGACCACTGGCGACAACATCGATGTACTGTGGAGACCTCACGCCCCACGTGTTGAGCAATTCGGCGGTACGTCCACCCGGCCTCCCGCATGCCCACTATACGCCCTCGCTCAAAGTCCGTCAACTGCACATACGGTTCACGTCCACGCTGTCGCGGCATGCTACCAGTGTTAAAGACTGCGATGGAGCTCCGTATGCCAAGGCAAACTGGCTGACACTGACGGCGGCGGTGCACAAATGCTGCGCAGCTAGCGCCATTCGACGGCCAACACCGCGGTTCCTGGTGTGTCCGCTGTGCCGTGCGTGTGATCATTGCTTGTACAGCCCTCTCGCAGTGTCCGGAGCAAGTATGGTGGGTCTGACACACCGGTGTCAATGTGTTCTTTTTTCCATTTCCAGGAGTGTATTTAAATAGCTCAGGAATCTCATCTTTGGATCATTAGTGCGCGTCTTTATAAAGTGAATGGGAACTCACAAAACGCAAGTTTACATTCCAAAGATATGCTTAACTTTAGCTCAGTATATGATCATTCTTCATTACAACAAGTTTGAGTTTCGTGTATCATGACAAGTCCACAGTTGTGGTCATTAGAGATTTAAATTTCGCTCTGATTGTTGGTTACGGGAGAGGTGGTGAGGGTTGGGGGGGGGGGGAGGAAGCTACCATTAACTCTTTAAGGAACCTTCACAGCATTTGCTTAAACAAGGAAAACCAAATACAGTAGACTACAGACGGCCAGGTGATTGAGCCCTGGTTAGCCACTGCGTTAACCTCTCTTGTACGATCAACAACAAACAGGCAGTAGACAGAACAAAATACGTCTTCACAGAGACTTTAGAATATATCAGTACATAAAGAAGATTCCGTTCTGTTACAGCACCAGACAGCAGTCATTGTCAATATATATATATTTTTTCATGAAAGTGCAGTTATTGAATACACGGAAATATTAAGTGGAATTATGTTCACACATACGTAGTGTAGCTTAATTTTAACTGTTAATTTGAAAAAACTACTGAGGCATGGGGCTAGCGGCGCTTTGGGTTTAGATGCGTTAGAAATCACATACCTACACTTTTATAAATAATCTGATTCCCATCGCACTTTATCCAGGCTTTGGACTGGCTAAATGGAAAAAGTAATTTTACTGTCATTTAGCCGTGTTTAAAATGAGCTTATAAGCTTCGTCAATTTTTTTATCTTTTTCTGTTTTTGTGTTTTATTTTTTATTTTTTAAGACTGCTATTTTCATTTCATATATTTTTATTTATATACATATTCTGATACATTATTTAGTCCAGGTAGGAGATAGTCTTCAAGCAAACCCTTATCTCACCATCCTCCTCGTACTTTATCAATATTCTCTCCACCTTTTCATCCAGTTTCATGTACACCGTTTTCTTTCTTTTACCCTCCATACTCATCTCCGTTCTCAGTAACGCGCACACTGAATTTTCTGCTTATGTTTTCATGCAAGGAATTACATGTCATTAATTTTGTTATGCCAGCCCTCTATGGAGTTTGTTGCTCGATTGAGCCCTTTGTAGCAGCTCCAAAGGCTGATAGGGTTTTCTTCATTTTCCAACCATCTCTCTACAAAATAGTCGAAAAAGTCAGAAAGCCTAGGAACATCCGGTGCCTGTGAATGTATCTCCAGCCAGCTATCACATACATCTTCAGGCTGTAGAAATGTCAGTGCAGCAAACATCCTAATTTGTTTCTCAGTTCTTCATTTTCTTTATATTCGCGAGTGAGTTCAAGATCCTTTACTTTCCTCCAGAGAGACTTTCTCACGTGGAAATAGCATCCATGCACTGAGGAAGTTGGTAACTTATGTATAATTGCAGATATCGCTGCATACTCAAAATCTACAGTCACACTTGCATGGTTGCATTCTGGAATATTTTCCAGCACATTTCTGAAAACTCGGATGTATGTCTCTTTCCTTTTATTTGGTAATAATGCAAATGCAACAGGGTGGACATTATTACTTCCAAAATCTGCATGAATTGTATATATCTGTGAAAATTGTTTGCTACAACACTTGAACGTACTATCCATAAAAAAGTCTCGTTTACTTCTTAGAGCCTCTCTCTCTGCTCGTCCACAAAAAAGTATTATCCTGCCTCCTGATTTATCGTCGCTTAACAGGAAACTGCTGCCATCATTCATAGTTAATAACTCTGCTTTAAGTTCAGTCTCTTCTCTTGTCTCTGGATCCCTCTCACTTCCCTGCGACTTTTCCCTTTGCTTGTATAACGTCCTCTTCGTTGTTCGCTGCTCTGACATTTCTGTCACAAAGTCGTACCCTCGATTATGCAAGCTACCTAGCTCCTATGAATAGATTTTGGAAATAGACGTATTTTCCTCTCTTGCCCTCTTCTTTGCCTGGTTCAGAGTCCTCTGTACTTCCAACCTTGCGACATCCGGAACTCAACATTGACGCTCGTGTGAAAAGAGCACTATAGAATCCTTGGTTTTAAGCTTTCCTCGGCAACGCTTCTCTTTCTGTTTTGAACAGCGCCAAATCACAGTTCCATCTTCCTTCGTTTTCTTCAATGTGTAAGAATAACCTTCATAGTGGCAACTAGGCTTACCATGAATTGTCGTTCAAACTTCCATATCACAATTACTGAGACGGTTATATCCAAGCGGCACGATGTGAAGTCTTCGAAACCTAGAGCGATACTAACAGGTAGACGGGAGTGTGCGGGCGGAGCTCGGCCAACAGTTAGAGCAAGGTGATTAGGACGGTCCCGCTGCAGGTAGGACGGGACACAATGGATGCAGGTAGGAGGCGAAGAGTTCGCAGATTTCTAGTAGGGCGGAAAGTTCCCCCTTTCGCCTACCTTACAATGGGTCTTTCTGGATTGGCCGACCTGGCGGTGCCATGGGACATGAAGCTGAACCAGTATGTCTTCTAAGTAGATGTTCGGGCAATTCTCGGGTTGGACAGTGGAAAGAGAAGCACTCTTTGTAGCTTAGACAGAAGGAAATTCACTAAAAGGATCCAAATTCCGGGACAACCTGGCGTCAGGGGAGTGGACTGCGAAATAACGTACTCTCTCGTTTGCTCCATGTTTCTTTTTTTTCTTTTTTTTTTTTCACTCTGCAGCAGTCGTGTGGAAAATTCCACTCGATCTTCTCAGGAGGTGATGGCTGAAAGTCCTTTTCTCTTTGTCTCTCTAGATAGTCTTCGAAATTTGAAGTAAAGTGGGTGTGAACGTGACTAGCTAACAAACTCTTTCAAGTGTATTCTTACAGAGAGCCTAAGCGGAGGTCATAAAGAAAACAGCACATTCAGTCAGCTCTTAGATTCGGAAGTGGAAGGTTCACGGTTGTTGGGCTCTAAAGGAAGCAGACGCAGGACTGATGCTAGCAGCGTTGCGACCACTGCCGTTGAACTTGGAGAAAATCAGCTCCTGATGGGCGACAGCGCCGACTTCCTGATGTTCAGCGCAGCCCCGCAGATTGTGAGTATTCGACACAGCTACTCGGGAAGCGACCACGACGACTGCGTGACATCGTATGGCCTGAGGATGGTGCTGTCTACCGAAACCTCTAGACAGCAGGTAAAGTAAAAAAACCACTGCGAGTATAGACTAAAACATATATTATTTCTAAAGTGTATTCGTTGCTGCTCCAGCGGACAATATGTCGAGAATATGTAATCCAAACAGACACAGATGATTTGTATTTGCTTCTCGTCGATGCCATTGTTTGTAGTTACTTTCTATATCACTTGCTGTTGTTCAAAAAATGGTTCAAATGGCTCTGAGCACTATGGGACTTGACTTCTGAGGTCATCAGTCCCCTAGAACTTAGAACTACTTAAACCTAACTAACCTAAGGACATCACACACATCCATGCCCGAGGCAGGATTCGAACCTGCGACCGTAGCGGTCGCGCGGTTCCAGACTGTAGCGCCTAGAACAGCTCGGCCACTCCGGCCGGCATTTGCTGTTGTTGAACATCTTTTTGTGACATTCCATTCTCTAAAAGCATGTATCTCAAAGTATTTGAAGGGATTTGATTGAGCCGATCTGGAACATCATTTTGTTGGTGTGTAATAGAAAAGGTCAACTGCCTCCGAATTCCTTCTTTTCATAGACCTTCGAATTCTTTATTCAAATATGCGCCTCCATTGTCTGGGCGAAGCATTCCTGTTCTTTTCCGTAGAAAATTTTCTGTGTACACTTTCTATTGTGAACGGAACACTTTCTTACACAGCAACCTATCCGCAAACTGTTATGTAACTCATTTCACTATGTTATGTGCACATCCCCTAGGTCAACGTTTTACGGTGCATCGTAACTGCAGACGACATTCAGTACTACCAATGGCTGCCCAGCTAATTACTTCTTCTCCTCCCTTCCTTTTATCACCTGACGAGCCTGTTATTTTTCTGCTGCCTTGGAAGCTTCATAGCTGGCTCTGGCGACACAGAAGTTTACTTGAACGCACCAGGAATGGCTATAAACATGACCAGAGCTATGAACATGCAGGACCCACTTCGACCCGTCTCTTCACACCGAGCAGCCCATGGGGCAGCTTATCTGTTATAAAACTTGATTGCAGGCCACCTAAAGAATTCCTTTTGTAAATATACGGCCTGTAGCCAGGGCTGTCGCCGGAACGGGAGACACAGCTGGATCAGTCGTTTTTCTCTGGTTTCGGAACGAAAGAATGTTAGTTTAAAATCGTTTCCACGGGCTCTCTGATTGGCTCATGATGATTTTTCTGTAGAAGGTGTGCATTCACTCTTGGGACTACATGTACGCCATTCGATAGGACTGGGTTAGAAACATGTCATGGAACAGGACACAGATTTTCTGCCTTCCTACCCACATCAGATCATCATTCTTTAATCATGAAGAAACCCATGGGAGTAGAACTTTGCTTAACTTAATTACAAAGCTGCTATTGAACGGAACTCGTTAGGAGTGGTACAACTGGCTGGCACGGTTCCTGCAGTGGCAGAAACAGCCAAGCTTCAGAAAGTTACGTCAGACGACACTTGTTGGACGGTAAAGAGGTGTTGCCGGGCAACCAATAAGCTGGAACTTGGTGTCGTAAAGAAGGATGCCTTCACCACAGTGCTGAGTTCAGAGGACGAGCTGGAATTGCCAGCTGTTACTGCCGCCTTCCACAGTCAACCACAGTCGTTCAAATGGCTCTGAGCTCTATGGGATTTAACATCTGAGGTCATCAGTCCCCTAGAACTCAGAACTACTTAAACCTAACTAACCTAAGGACATCACACACATCCATGGCCGACGCAGGATTCGAACCTGCGACCGTAGCAGTCGCGCGGTTCCGGACTATAGCGCGTAGAACCACTCGGTCATCGCGACCGGCCCTACCATAGTCATGCTCTATGAAAGTGGAAGCCGGTGGTGCAATCACTGACTCAGTGGAAGGGGGGGGGGGGAGGGAGAAGAAGCGATGCTAGCTCTAAATTTCTTCAGGCGCTAGTTGCACAATTTTAACGTTCACAGCCAGGTAGTTGCTTCCGTCATGCACTTTGGCAAGTTTATTTGTATTCGTACATATTTGTCTATATTCCTTCTTTAACCACTAACCATTCACACAGTCATTAAATGTATCTGCGACTTAGTTTTATGTGCTAATGTGTATTCTTTTACTGTGTTCATCCACCTGTGCCATGTTTAGATTTCACAATTACAATCCCTTATCCATCAAACGTTCACATACATATCTTTGTGGGAAATTCATTTATTGATGCTTTACGGTAGGAAACAAAATTGTTCAGTGCTCGTTTCTGTTGTAGATGGACGAGCCCCTCCGTTAATATATCCATGTATAGTGTGGTACCCATATTTTCATGCGTGACTGGACCACCCCTATAAGTTTTCCTCTAATGAGACGTTTCCGTTGCTGGACACTATGACCTTTCTTCTGCAGCCACCAGGGATCGGACGTAAACCACCTTAGGGGATTACAAACAGCTCAACCGACACCTTACAAACCTCACTTTTGAGTTAATGTTGCAATAAATTTCTCTCTACCGCGTGACTGTGGTCCAGTTACACACATTATATCATTATGTATCAAACGTAGAGGTTCATTTGCACTGTTCTCACTCAGTCTGGGGAAAGGTTTGGCTTCCATGTTGACTCTAGTCCATACACTGCACAACTGGTTTATCCGGTCTTCTGACGCATCCAGATTTATTCCACCACATTTGACCTGTTTCTTGATTTTTCATTGCAAATGTGGCCTAGCCTTCGGTGCCATAAATCCATTTCGCGACTAGTGGCAACATTTGCGACAGGCCCACGTCCATCTGGAGTTATCTTCACTGAACTAATAAAGTGTACCTCTCTTTGGAACTTCCACGATTATTTCCCTCCTTTATTTCGTGACTCTAGCTTCAGCTTTTGTTACATATGTCATCACTCCTCTATCGATCGCCTGAACGCCTGATATCAAATTACAGATATGTGCGGAATGTACACCATATTACTCGAGATGACTGTTTGTCCTCCACATTCTTCTCCGAAACCTGTATTTTGCAGATATCTACCGCCAGCTACTTTCGCTGACTCTTCACTATCGGTGAAAGTGACGAATGTTTCACACTGATAAGTCAAGTGGTCTCTAGCAGAATCCATATAAAGTTTCTTTCGTTGTTCTCGAAAACTGTATGTTGCACGTGAACACGCAACAGAGTCCAGCGTGGTTGCACTTAATTCATTCTTGGGATGGCATCTTGTGTACCGCCGCCAGTAACGCTTCTTCGCTAGCAATTAGAGTTACAGAATATGAAGATGTTTGGTCTGTCCCCTTTTTGGGGTTTGTTTGTTCGTTGTTTGAAACGTTATCACCAAATTGAGGGTAATACACTGAACAGCCAACGGAACTGGAACACCTGCCTAATATAGAGTCGTACAGTCGTCGTTCCCCCTCCCCCCCCCCCCCCGAGCAGGCGGAAGTGCTGTAACACGACCTGGTATGGACTCGACTAATATCTGAAGTAGTTCTCGAGGGAACTGACAACATGAATCCTGCACGGCTGTCCATAAATCCGTAACGGTACGAACGGCTGGAGATCTCTTCTGAACAGCACGATGCAAGGCATCCCAGACATGCTCAATAATGTTCATATCTGTGAAGTCTGGTGGCCAGCGGAAATGTTTAAACTTAGAAAAGCGTTCCTGGAGCCACTCTGTAGCAATTTTTGACTTGTGGGGTGTTGCATCGTCCTGCTGGAAGTGCCCAAGTCCGTCGTAATGCACCATGGACATGAATGGATGCAGGTCATCAGATAGAACGCTTTAGTACGTGTCACCTGTCAGAGTCGTATCTAGGCATATCAGCGATCCCACATCAGTCCAACTGCACACGCCCCACACTATTAACAGAGCCTCCAACAGCTTGAACAGTCCCCTGCTGACATGCAGGGTCCATGGATTTATGAGGTTGTCTCCGTACTAGTACACGTCCATCCGCTCGATACAATTTGAAATGAGTCTCGTCCGACCAGCCAACATGTTCCCAGTCATCAACAGTCCAATCTCAGTGTTGACGGCGTAGGCGAGTCGTAAAGCTTTGTGTTGTGCAGTCATCAAGGATACACGAGTTGGTCTTCGGCTCTGAAGGCCCATATCGATGATGTTTCGTTGAATGGTTCGCACGCTGACAGTTGTTGATGGCCCAGCATTGAAATCTGCAGCAATTTGCGGAAGCGTTGCACTTCTGTGACGTTGAACGGTTCTCTTCAGTCGTCGTTGGTCCCGTTCTTGGGGGATATTTTGCCGGCCGCAATGATGTCGGAGATTTGATGTTTTACCGGACTCCTGATATTCACGATTCACTCGTGAAATGGTCGAAAGGGTAAATCCCCACTTCATTGCTACGTCGAAGGTGCTGTGGCCCGTCGCTCGTGCGATGTCTATAACACCACATTCAAACTCACTTAAATCTTGCTAAACTGCCATTGTAGCAGCAGTAACTGATCTAACAACTGCACCAGACACTTGTCGTCTTATGTAGGCGTTGCCGACCGCAGCGCCGTATTCTGCCTGTTTACATATCTCTGTATTTGAATACGCATGCCTATACCGGTTTCTTTGGCGTTTCAGTGTATTTGCCAATATGTCCGTACTGTGGACGACGGTCATACGTCTCTTCGTAATTGCCGTAACTGTTACCAAGCTGACTATGGGCGCGTAACTGTTTGTTGTGTATGGCCTCTTCTAACCGTCGAAACTTCTAGTGTTTGTTATCTCCTCACCTTCGTAATTTCTTGTTTGTAAGTCGTCGTTCGCCTCCTAAAAGACATTTTTTGGATTTGTTTTTCATGTTTGTAAGTCGTCATTCTTCTCCTTAAAGACGCTTTTTGGATTTCTTGAGTGAGAAATCCATCTGATAACCCAGCACACTTCTTGCACAAATTTCGTATTCGGAAGCTCGACCCAACAAGGTATGCACAATTGCTTGCTTGTCTGGTAACTGGTCACCAGAATCACGTACTTTAAACAGCAGTGCGTTGCGCCTCGAAAGTCTTCCGCTTTCTATTCGATGTTCGCGTATTCCTTTAACTCAAGGCTCCGTCCCACAAAGAAAAATGTATATGGGAACCTTTCAACGCTCCCCGTATTTCTTTCGCAGTTTCGCATCCTTGTTTATCTTTTACTGAATTATCGTCTACTGTTAGTTGAATTCCCATCGCTCTTTCACTTGCTTCTGGCTCGTCCGTGGTGAGTGTACTTCCGATGCCACGGTCGATCACACACCAACACAGTTTACTGATGAGAATTTTCTTATTTTTTGTGACCAGTGGTGGTAATTGTTCCACAGTTCACTTTTTCGCTCATCCGCCAGATTTGATCTTTTTCTTATGTAATGCACATTTGTCGTGCAATGAGAAAACCCGGTTGTTTACTTTCTTCGAACTCATTCCGAACTCTCACTTTCACACTGATTTCGTAAGTATCGGTTACGAATTCTGTTCGCAGTCCACAAAAAGAGGATAATTTTCAGTACTCACAGTTTCGAACCATATTTCTGCCTGTCCGTTACTTGGTATTCTCACTTCCTGTAGCTGTGGATCGGCGATCCTGGGGCCATAACCTGTGAATCTTCTTCAGTAAAACGGCAAGGTCACACACAGATGCACAGGGTATCATAGTTGAACGAACACATTTAGTGTATGCTGATCGTCTTTAACGATACATCGTAACAAAGAAAAAAAAAAAAAAAAAAAAAAAAAAAAACCGGTGGGTGCTTCATTGTTTACAGGACACATAATGCACAGCATTGACAGTAGGTGATCTTAAAATAGTCTTACACGGATTACCTGCTGTCTGCATTCCTCTTGCTCACTTACAAAAAATCTCTTACATGATACTGTGAGGCAGCGAGTAAGTACCTGCTGAAACCATGTAACCAGTGATCCAAGGAAAAATCCATATATTCAAATTTCGTTTGTATCACAAAATACTAACATTTCAGCAAAATTCTTTTCTTTCCCCAGCACATAGCACAGTTCAAAACCGAAATCCTATTTACACTTCTACAAATTATGTCTCTGTTAAGCATCGCCCAGACTAATCGAAGATAGTTTAACTCACCTGGACGTAGGAAGGTTAATGTTCCATTCGAAGATTTTAATATGAGCGGTGCACAAAAAAATTTGCTAAACCGAACCGGATAAGGAAAAAAAGTGACTAGTGTCCACATGAAAGTTCATTTCTATGCAACGCGCACCTAGTACAACCGAAGTCTCTTTCACGATAACTTAAAAGTTTTGTCGCTTGTATTCGAAGCTCGCGCTCACGTTTGCACCTACCGTCACAAGCGAATAAGTCGCGAGATTCTGTAAGACTAACGTTCGTTGTCATGGAATGCTCTGGTGGAGTGTCCTTCTGGGGTTGCTTACATATATCGCCGATGACAAAGACAAAAGAAATACTCGGTCTTCGACAGCCGGCGCCCCTAACTGCGTACCTGAAAAGCACTCTTCTTTCTGCACTGAATTTCTAATAACTCTCGCAGTTGGGATTGTATCTACTTCTGATTTTCTCCTGCAATATAAAAGTGCTTAAAGAAAATTCTATTTAAATTTTGATTCTGTGTTCCAATAAACATAACTTCAAACAGAAGTTTGAGCTTTCTGTCGCCGCTATACACTCCTAGATCACCTAATTTGCTTTAAATCTTGTACGTCTATATCATTTTGTAGACTGAATAAGGCGCTGTAATATCTAGATCGTAGCTCAATTCTAAATAGTAGGTAATACGTTACACATTACTACATTCGCAGCCAAAACCCACAATTTAATCGAATAATTGTGAAGAAATTGAACATAATGCTCTAGAAACTTCCGTTTTTATGCTACTACTACGACTGCCGCTTCAAATTTCAGCAAAAATGAAATTTCGGTAAACAATCGATAACTTGCAAAATACTTAACGTAACTGTACAAAAATTTTCATATACTAGTTTTATACGGAAATACATCTACCTTCACATTTCAGCGGCCTTAAAGCTTATTCAAAACGTCGGTTTTTGTGGAAAATTTTGAACTGTAGAAATTCCTATTCCAAATTAATTACGTTCACATGTTTCTGAACCATCCTACTAACACATTACATGATATAAAATTATCATTTTTTTTAGGATGTTGTGCCAGAGTATGGTAACACGCCCACATAGTTACTCACGCCTAAGCTTAGCAGCGGAGTAGCAGGGAAGGATGGGGGTAGTTCCGACCTCTCGAAACGTTAAGTGGCACTTACCTGTAGCTACACAACGTACTTGCTTCCCCGTAACATGAAACGTTACTTACATTTTAGAAGGTAATACTTTGGGAAACAATAAAAGCGTTTCTATCAACTTTTTTCTTTCTTTGTTTTTGTAAAAACGTAAATAGCTGATCTCGTACATTCTGCTCTCCTGTACAAATGTGTAAGTCAACGTCCTGGTTAAACAATGTGGTTTAGAATTAGAGGCAAGAAGACTCGTAGCACCTCTTGTATTGGGTCATTGGCAGATTGCAAAGACAGAAGGAGAGATGGGAATAAAAAACTACAGCAATTATTGTCAATTATGTAGGGTTATAATACAATAACTGGAATTCAGTGTAAGTTATCCCGTTATTAGTAATAAAGTAAAAAAGAACAAAGTCTAAACATAGATCACTGGTAGATGATGGGTTAAAGGGGGATACTTTGTACTTTGGGAAACGTCAAAACGATTTCTCCTCTATATATATATATATATATATATATATATATATATATATATATATATATATATATATATAGAGAGAGAGAGAGAGAGAGAGAGAGAGAGAGAGAGAGAGAGAGAGAGAGAGAAGTTAATAGCTGACCTGTAGAGATAAGAAAACTCGCACCATCTGTTGTATTGAGTATGTGGTAGACTGCAAAAACAGGAGAGGAGCGAATGCAGGGTATATCGATATAAATATAGGAAAGCCGGTGCGAGTTGCCACATTACTCTTCCAACAGACGCGCTCTGCATATCATGGAAGACGCTCCGCTCTCCCGCGAAAGGAAGACAAAAGAAGCGCGCAGCACAAGTGTCAGGCGCGACTGGCAAACGTGATGAGGTCAGGTCGCCTACCACCACAGGCGGATGACTGGCGTAAATTTATGCATGAGGCTGGAATGAGGAGCCGTCGCACGCGCCCCACGCTCCTGGAGTGAAGAACTTGGCGTCGGCGCTCGCCTGGAACTCACCTCGAATATCTCTCGGAAAGGGTCACACATTTTGCTATCCGTACTCGATCAGTTTTTCCTCTCAACTGACATACTGAAGTAATGTCAAATGGACGAATTATACTTACTGAGAGAAAAAAAGGAGCTCTCAGAAGGAGAGGAAGAATAGTTCAAATGGGACTTAACTTCTGAGGTCATCAGTCCCCTAGAAATTAGAACTACTTAAACCTAACTAACCTAAGGACATCACACACATCCATGCCCGAGGCAGGATTCGAACCTGCGACCGTCGCGGTCGCGCGGTTCGAGACTGTAGCGCCTAGAACTTCTCGGACACTCCGGCCGGCGGAGAGGAAGAAACGAAGGGTATAGGACGTTATTTCAGAGATTAGCATATCGAGTCAATTTTACAGGGAAGTTGACAGCATGGCTTCTCGGTATGGCGTTGCACCCCCTCTGGCCTCTATGTATGCGCTGATGTCATAAAGTCGTTGGACTCTCTTGAGGCAAGCTATTCAGAGCTATTGCGACTGGTCCTTTATATTCCGAGTACTTCTACTGCGACAGAACTGACGTCCGAGGTGATCCCACATATGTACCATTGGGGACGGATATAGGGACCTTACTAGCCACAGGAGTACCTCGTCATCATGCAGTCATATCATAGAGACATGTGCCCTGTGTGGATGAGGACTGTCTAGTTGAAAAATGGCAGCATGACACAGTTGCATGAGAGGTAATACGTGAAACTACGTGACACCCAGGACGTACCGTTGTGCCATCAGAGCTCCATCAATCACGATCATCCACGATCTGAAGTCATACCCTATGTCTACCCCTACCATGGCGTCAGGAGTACACGGCTCTGTTTCCACAAAAACATTCGAAGAATAGGAGCTCTCCCTATGTCGCCATCACACTAGCTGACGACGATAATCCAGCCGTCTGCGGTTCGTTACTGAAGACAATGTGACGCGATTCTTCAGTGGGCCTCGCTGCAAGGTCGTGGCACCACTCCAACAGCAGATATTTCAGTTTTGGTGTTAACGACAGCCTACGCATGCGGTGGCAGTTGCGTGGTCCACCTGCTGATAGAGTTTGACCAAAGGTGCAGGATGTGAAAATGATGTGAAAATGTCAAATGGACGAATTATACTTACTGACAGAAAAAAAGGAGCTCTCAGAAGGAGAGGAAGAATGGTTCAAATGGCTCTGCTGGAGTGAGGAACTTGGCGTCGGCGCTTGGTGATGGTCAGATGTAGTCGACTGGAACCTTGACAAGGAGAATGCCTACCATCACGTTCTCGTGCTGTGCAACATCAGACCACGATGACATTTTAATCCTCCACTAATCTGAACATTGCACGTTTCGATCACCCTGCCAGATGGAGACCCACAGTGCGACCGTTTTCAAACTCTACCTTGTGCTGATAATGCTGTCTCATACGGGTACGCGTCATCTTCGTGTCCTTCAAAATAATCAGTCAACATCTGACGTTGTTTGTTCCCCTTACATAACGTACCAGGCCTGGTAACAACACTAAACGCGAACAACACTAATGCAGTCTGGTGGCCCACCTACCTGTCACAGGGAATTGCAGCTCTGATCATTTACATATCCGCCGATGGTGTGTTACACTGAAATCGGACCATGTCTTGTAGATGCTTCTCCATTTTGTCAGGCAGTATGTTATAAAAATGAGTGTCTTCAGCATGTGCCAACCCAACATATGTTATTACCATGTAACCTTACAGTTATTACTAATTTTTAACGAAACTAACAATTAGTTCAATTCACAAGTAGGTTAATTAGAAAATGAAGCCTGTTATAATTTTGAATTCTGAACGTAGTGAGGAACATCATTTTAGCAGGCAAAGTGGACGTTTTCAGGCATTTATTTAGTGATCTGTTTCATTATCCAGTATGGCGAGGGAGCCGAGGAAGCAAACGGCCAATACGAGAAGATTAAGTGTCCTAGAGTCTTTTTCTCAAAGTCCCAGGCGGAGAGGTAGAAGTGGAGAGGACCATACTGCGTAGTTTATGTTCCAGGACACCACTTGGGAAGGAAGTGGAAACATTGAGTCCCACCACTACTACCCGGTATTAAATGACAAATAATACAGAGCACAATATCACGGTGACCAAAGGCGAGGGAGACTCTCTAAGCTCCCACCCAGAGAGAGAGAGGGGCGAGAATAAACCTGACGGTTGCCGAGAGAGGTAGCCCGTGTCACGACACGGCTAATCGCCATCAAGTGGGACGAGCACAGCAAACAGCTATAGATCTGCCGAAGTTACGGAGATCACACCTTGCGGTTGAGAAGCAGCTTTTGTGCTCGAAATTGCTTAATAACCAAGTGGCGTGTAAAAGAACGCAATTGCAGTGCGGGAGCAGAGGTGGCTACAGCCGCGCGATCCGGGACCTATTATCAGAGCCTCGCGTTCGGACCCTCCTCCTCAACTTGCAATGGCGCGACTTTCAGTCACTCCGTGACGTCATGACACGCTAAAGAGAAGGGAAAACAAACTTTTCTACTTCCAGAGTATAAAATTCGAGGGCCTTTCTTCCTCTGCCTCCGATCGGTCGCTGAAAAGAAACTACATCTTCTAGCTCTTTCTCTACATTGTCCCGCTCGACTTAGAAATTTGTCTAGCGTGGTACCACCATTGTAGCACCCTCTTCATAGAACGCAGCCGATTGTGACTTCCGCCAGTTACCTAAGCTGGTCTGTAGCTCGTTGTCTGTATCAAAATGCTGTCCTCATTGCCAGCCATTCACGTGAGCGAAAAGTTGAACATCGGAAGGAGCTAAAACCAGGCTAAGTGGTGGGTGGTCAAACACTTTCTCTACGAAAACGCAGCAGGAGAGTCTTTGTGCCCTCTGGTATGCAGCCGAGTATTGTCATGAAGTAGGAAAACCATGAAAGTTACATTATGTAAATAAAGAAATAAATAAAATAAAAAACCGGATAAAAATTCGCTTGATGCCTTCGTAATAGACAGTCTCCACTCCTTCCAGTCTGACTACGCAAGCGTAGACCAGATGTTGAAATTCAAGGAAAGAGTATCGATGGCATTCCAGAGATGTATACCAAGTAAATTAATAATAGATGGTACTGGTAACCCATAGTACACGAAACAGGTCAGACCGTAACTGCAGAAGCAACAAAAAAATATGTCAGATCTAACCCTACATTGCATAATGTAGCATTTTTGCTAAATAAAAGTCATTGGTTCTAAATCTGAAGAATTTCAGTAGATGGTAGTACTGTTTGTGTCACAGCGTCTCTTCCACTTCCGTAAGATTATGTGTAACGTTGTTGTCCCTGAGTTTCTTAAATCTCTTTTGTTTTGCTTGTTGTATCGTGTTCTGTGATTTATAATGGTGGCTGTGTAATGACGTCGAATTAGTCTGCGTTTTTAGCGAGTAAAAACGGCATATAGTGGTCTCCAAAAATCCATTTTCTGTACGAAACGTATGAAATTATAGATATCTATGTTGAACTTGTGTTTTGATTTGCTTCTTATGGGGAAAATACTTCGAAACATGAGTGTAGCGCTTTTGCTACAACATGCCGACAAAGGAATACTTTTTTATTTAGTGTGTAGAGTAATTGCCAGGTTGATTTATTTGTAGTTGTTTCATAGGTAGAAAATAGCTATTTGAATCTAAATATAAGTTACTATTTACGTGGTAAGGTATTGCTAATGGAAGTAGTAATGGATTTATTATTTTTGTTTTAGTGGTATGGCTGTACAATTCATTGACCACAAAGATCGCAGACAAAAGTTAGAGGAGAGAGATATTGTCATCCTTGAGATGTCATCTGGAAGCGAAGACGATCTGTCATCTGATTAATTAAGTGCTGACCCAAGCTTAGGCAGACAGTAGATACAATAGCTGACAATATATCCCACAGACTGTGATGATTATAATCACGAAACTTCACGTTTACACAATTTGAGCACCAGATTCCTTGCCTCACATGCCTCAGATGAAAGATAAAACTAAGTATCAGTCGCCAAAGAAAAAGCTGAGAAGCGATCATGTAACATGGAACCTGCGTAGTATTGATTTTCTAGTTGATAAAAAAATTTCAAGGGAACTTCCATCTTTCAGTTGAAGTCCGTACTTTGGAATCACGGATTCAGTTCTTCAAAGATTTGTTTACAGGTGAGCTTTTGAATCACACTGCAGAACAAACAATACTACGTATATACTGTTCAAAAGGACTCGACAAAGTCCTATAATACAACGTCTGAAGATGTTTCAAAATTCATAGGAAATTTGTAATATAGCGTCAGTCATGTCTACAAAAAACACTAGTTTGAAGGGGAACCCAGTTGTGGGTTTATCCGTGATACATGAAATAATGTCAATGAGAAATAGAGGCAGGTTTTGTATTTCAGTGACAACTCTAAGGAAATTCCTTATGGTTAGCCAAACATTTATAAGCTACACAAAATTCGTGCAGTCATAGCACCGTTAAAGATGCAGTTTTCCACAATACCACTTGAAGGAAATATTACAGTAGATGAGTACATGTGTGCAACAAAATCAAGACACTATGTAAAACAATATATGCCTGATAAGGTACACAAACTGGGTACCAGATTCTCATGTTGTTTGGTATATCTGGTTTAACTTACAATTTTGAAATGTGCTGGGCAGGAAAATCATCCATCACTACGCTTGCAAGATGAACCAGACATGGGTGCCAGTAGGCAAGTAGTTGTGAGATTAGCACGATCTACACTATGTGATCGAAAGTATCTGGACATCGCCAAAAACATACGTTTTTCATATTACGTTCATTCTGCTGTCACCTACTGCCAGGTAGTCATTAGACATCGTGAGAGAGCAAAATGGGGCGCTCCGCGGAACACATGGACTTGCTAACGTGGTCAAGTGATAGGATGTCACTTGGGTCATACGACTGTACGTGAGATTTCCACACTCCTAAACATCCCTAGGACCACTGTTTCAGATGTGATAGTGGAGTTGAAATGTGAAGGGACACGTAGAGCACAAGAGCGTACAGGCCGATCTAGTATGTTTACTGACAGAGACCGCCGACAGTTGAAGACGGCCGTAATGTGTAACAGGCAGACAGACATCTATTCAGATCATCACACAGGAATTCCAAACTGCATCAGGATCCACTGCAAGTACTGCGACAGTTAGGCGGGAGGTGAGAAAACTTGAAATTTCATGGCCAAGCGGCTACTAATAAGCCACACATCACGCCGGTGAATTCCAAATGACGCCTCGCTCGGTATAAGGAGCGTCAACATTGGACGATTGAACAGTGTAAAGACATTGTGTGGAGTGACGAATCACGGTACATAATGTGGGAGTCCGATGGCAGTGTGTGGGTGTGGCGAATGTTCGATGAACGTCATCCGCTAGCGTGTGTAGTGCCAACATTATATTCAGAGGCGGTGGTGTTATGGTGTGGTCGTGTTTTTCATAGAGGGGGCTTGCATCCCTTGTTGTTTTGCGTGGCACTATCACAGAACCGGCCTACATTGATGTTTTAAGCATCTACTTGCTTTCCACTGTTGAATAGCTATTCGGGGATGGCGATTGCACCTTTCAACACGATCAAGCACCTGTTCATAATAATGCACAGCCTGTGGCGGAGTGGTTAAAAGACAATAACATCCTTGTAATGGACTGACCTGCACAGAGTCCTTACCTGAATCCTATGGAACACCTATGGGACGTTTTGGAACGCCGACTTCGTGCCAGGCCTCACCGACCGATATCGATACCTCTCCTCAGTCCAACACTCCGTGAAGAATGGGCTACCATTACCCAACAAACTTTCCAGCATCTGATTGAACTTATGCCTGCGAGAGTGTAAGCTGTCATGAAGGCTAAGGGTGGACCAACACCATATTGAGTTCCAGTGGTTATAAACTAGCTGCACATATGAGTAGAGAGAATAAGGTGAGAGGAAGAGTTGCCATATATGTCAAAAGTTATCACTGTGTAGAAAGCTTAGATACAAAAAAGTTTGGTCTAGAGCAACATATATAGAAGCATGTGCTTGTTAACTTAAACTGAAGGAGGGCTCTTTCGTAATTGTAACAATATATATATAGGTCCCCTTCAGGAAACAGAGTGTAATAGAAAGAATGACCTGGAAGTCTTGCTCGGTTCTTTCAATTTGACATCTGTCTTTAATTTTCCTACTCGGGTAGTAAATGACAGCAGCACATTGATAGATAACACTTTTATAGACCAAGATAGGTTTAAAAAAATAAATTCTTGTCCTGTTGAGAATGGCCTTTCTCATCATGATGCTCAGATAGTTACAGTATATGACATAGCTCCATTCAGTAATTCAAAACTACCCTCCAAAGTTGTGCATTCAATTAATGACTCAACAATTAGAAATTTCAGAGAAAATCTTCAGCAGTTAGATTGGGATGAGGTGTACAAGGAACCCGATGCTAATTGAAAATATAACTTATTTCATGATACACTTGTAAGAGAATTTGAAAACTGTTTCCCCAAGAAAGTAGTTAAATCTAATTATAAGAAACCTTGCAAAAAACCTTGGCTTACTAAAGGAATAAAAATATCTTGTAACCACAAAAGGGAACTGTATCTAACAACAAGAAAGAGAAGTGACCCAGAAACACCCAAATATTATAAAAACTATTGTGCTACATTAAGAAAGGTTATTAAAAAGTCCAGAAGCATGTGCATCATGTCTGAGATTAATACCTCTGATAACAAAATCAAAACAATTTGGAATATTATTACAAGGGAGACAGGGCAACCAAGAGTACAGGATGATGGCATCACCAACAAAGCGAATGGAAACTTGACAAACAACAAGCCGGAAGTCGAAAATATTTAGAATAATCATTTTTTAAATGTTGTAGAGAAAATAGGATGTAAATGTTCATTAGAAGAAGAAAGGCAGTTAATGGAAGATGCCTTACCCACACCATTTGATACAATTGAATTTAGGGATATAATAACTCTCTCAAGAATAAAAGCTCACATGGAATTGATAGCATTTCCAGCAGGAAAATAAATGTTTGTTCCCAAGAAATAAGTGGGATTCTTAGCCACATATGTAACAGCTCTCTGAAGCAGTGTATTTTCCCAGGTAGTCTGAAGTATGCCATTGTTAAACCACTGCATAAAAATGGGGATATGTCTGACGTCGACAACTACCGGCCAATCTCTCTTCTGACTGCCTTATCCAAAATTCTTGAAAAATTAATGTATTGTAGAGTAGCTTCACACCTTTGTAAAAATAAAGTTTAAAAAAAATGTCAGTTTGGTTTCCAGAGGGGTTTTTCAACGGGAAATGCTATATATACTTTCACTAATGAAATATTAAATGCTCTGAGTGACCGGAAGTCACCCATTGGGATTTTTTGTGATCTATCAAACGCTTTTGATTGTGTAAATCATGGAATACTTCTAGATAAGCTAAAGTTCTGTGGTATGAATGGGACAGTGCTCAAATCGTTTAAATCATACCTAACTGGAAGAGTGCAGAAAGTTGAAATAAGCAGTCACATAATATGCAAAAAAACTGGTGATTTCTCAAACTGGGGAACAGTCATGAATGGGGTGCCACAAGGTTCAGTCTTCGGTCCTCTGCTGTTATTAATATATATTAATGACTTGCCATTCTATATTCACGAAGATGCAAAGCTGGTACTTTTTGCTGATGATACAAGTATAGCTATCACACCCAACAGACAAGAATTAACTGGTGAAATTGTAAACACTGTTTTTCAGAAAATCATTAAGTGGTTCTCTGCAAATTGGCTCTCATTAAACTTTGACAGAACACAGTATATACAGTTCCACATAGTAAATGGAATGACACCATTAATAAATATAAACTTCGATCAGAAATCGGTAGCTAAGGTAGAATATTCAAAATTTCTTGGTGTATGCATTGATGAGGGGTTGAACTGGAAAAAACACACTGAGGATCTGCTGAAACGTTTGAGTTCAGCTACTTATGCTATTAGGGTCATTGCAAATTTTGTCGATATAGATCTCAATAAATTAGCATACCACGCCTATTTTTATTCTCTGTTTTCGTATGGCATCATATTCTGGGATAACTCATCATTGAGTAAAAGAGTGTTCATTGCATAAAAGCGTGTAATCAGAATAATTGCTGGAGCTCATCCAAGATCATCCTGCAGACACTTATTTAAAGAGCTAGAGATCATCACTGCAACCTCACAATACATATATTCATTTATGAAATTTTTTAATAACAATCCGAACGAATTCAAAAGTAATAGCAGTGTACATGGCTACAACACAAGGAGGAAGAATGATCTTCACTACTCAAGGTTAAATCTAACTTTGACTCAGAAGGGGGTAAATTATGCTGCCACAAAAGTCTTTGGTCACATACCTAATAGCATCAAAAGTCTGACAGATAGCCATATAGCATTTAAAAGGAAATTAAAGTGGTTCAAATGGCTCTGACCACTATGGGACTTAAAATCTGTCATCAGTCCCCTAGAACTTGGAATTACTTAAACCTAACTAACCTAATGACATCACACATATCCATGCCCGAGGCAGGATTCGAACCTGCGACCGTAGCGGTCGCGCGGTTCCAGACTGAAGCGCCTAGAACTGCTCGCCCAAAACGGCTGGCTAAATGGAAATTAAAAGAATTCCTGAATGGCAACTCCTTCTACTCATTAGATGAATTTTTGGATATAGTAAGTGGGTAGTTTCCCCAACCCCACAAAAAAATTAAAAATATAATTGTCATGTAATATTTTGTGTAATGTAATATCTTGTATCGTCAACTCTTATTAACCTGACACATTCCACATCATTACAAAGTGATCTATGGAACAAGTACTAATCTAATCTAATCGAACCAGCATTACCGATGGAGGGCGCCACGAACTTATAAGTCATTTTCAGCCAGGTGTCCGGATACTTTTGATCACATAGTGCATTCCAAAGCAGTTGGGTCGTAAGCTTTATTTTGACAATTACTACACCTCATTACCTCTAATGACATACTTGGCTTCTCAGGGATTTTCGTCTCTGGGAACTCTTAGGAGAAACAGAATTCCAGGCTGTAAACTTCCAACGGACGATGATTTGAGAATGGAGCCAAGCGGTAAGTCTGTGGAGTATGTGACAAACGTAAGTAGAACAGATGTATCCTCTACAGCGTGGAAAGGTAATAAAGCATGGGAACTACCGAAATGTACAGCTGAAAAGTGCAATCGCAAGAGAAAAAATAACTAAGTGTTAAGTATTCCTTATATGATACAGCAATATAACAATCATATGCGGGGGGGAGGGGTTTCGCCCTCCATGACAGTCTACTTGGACGGTACAAAACTACAATGAGGAGAAAAAAGTGGTATTTCAGACTATTTTATCATTTAATACATGTTACAAAATTAATTCCTGGAATCTCTGCAAGCGTGTTGGATAGCAAAAAACGGATGTAAAAACTTTGACATTGTCTAAATTTTGAATAGACGTTGGGGGAAGCCCCTAAAAAGTAGGAGGAACACAAGGAAAGCGAGGTAGACCAACATCCAATCCTCAGAATCAAGTGAAAATGTCTCTAGACGGAGCTCAGCCAATAACAGACGTACAGACTGGACACTGGCTGACAGTGACGGGAAAGCACCAACGCTGTAAACGTGCGACTGAAAGGTTTTGAATTTACTGTTCTCCAGTGTGAAAAGTGTGAACTAGCTCTGTGTCTGAAAGAGAACACTGACTGCTTTAAAATTTATCACACTGAATAATGCTTATTTTTTACAGTGTCATGTTGTTTCTAAATGATTAATGGTGATTGAGCGATAGTTTTGCAAGCTTACAACTATTTTTCTATATTGTATCGAATTATATGTTAGAAGTTACAAAATATTGATTGAACAGTTTGTTGTATGAGGCCAATCTAACCTATTTTATAACACACTGCATGATGTAGCAGTTTGGGACAATATCAAATATTACATTCACACTGGACAGTATAGCATTTTTGCACATTGTTGGTTTTGTACCCAGAAGTGAAAATTTACTTAATGTTACAAGTTATAATTCATTTTTTCTACTCAAAATTTCTGAAACATTTTCTACCATGATTTAATAACTAAAAATAAATTCATGTAGAGTAGGGTTAAAATAACGTGTATTGTGCAGAACCTCGAAATTTAACGCAAACTTTAATGCGAGGTGATTTTAATTGTTTTCACAACCGTCTCGAAAACTGGAAGTCAACCTAAAGAGAGTATGGTCTTAAATAAAGTACACTAGCAGCAACACGCAGTTAATAGCTTCACTGCGCGATAGCATTAGTAACATTAGAGGTGACAGCGCCACTAAAGCAAAGGAACTAAACGCGGTTTCCCGAAATTCTGTCACCAAAGAAGACGAAGTAAATAGTCCGGAATTCATACCAAAAGCAAGTGCCAACATAAGTAACTTAGAAGTAGCGGTGTAGCGAAGCAGCTTAAATTGTTTAGCAAATGCAGGGCCTCTAGTGCAGGTAGCATACCAGTTAGTTCCTGTGACAGAGTGCTGATACCATAGCTCCATATTTAACAATTTACACTATAGTTCCTTCGTCGGAAGTTTTATACATAAAGACTGGACAGTTCGGCAGGTCGCACCAATGCTCAAGAAAGGAAATAGGAGTAATCCACTCACTTACAGATCCATATGACAAACGTCGAATTGCTGTAGGATTTTGAAATATACAGGGTGAGTCATTAACTATTGCCACCAAGAACAACTCCGAAAGTATGATAGCAGCTGAAAAGATTGTGGGACAAATGTTGTATGGGACAACGAGGCCATAATATGACGTTGGTTTTTTTGTTGCTAGGTGGGGTCGCTTCAGAGACATGAAGGTCGACTTTTTCTTAATAGGATGCTGTAGTTTGGTACTTATTTTCTGATAGCAAGGTCTTTGAAGGTCATAGAAGGTCAAAAAGACGGCATGAACGTCCATTTACAGAAGGTGTTCGAAGTGATGACCATTGGTGTCAATGCAGTGCTGCAATCTTCTTATCGTGGATTGAGTGGTGTTCCTCATCATTTCGGAACTTATCGGAGCTCATGCTCTGACAATTCTCTCTCGTATTTCGTGCAAATTGTAAATATTAGCAGAATACGGCTTATCTATCTAACGTGTCATTGACATGTAACACCACTCGACGGTTTCGCAAGGCAACACGAATAGGAATGGTAAGACTAGTATCGTCGAATCAAGCAAATGTGAATGATGTATTCTTTCGAAGAACAAGTCGATGTGCTTCTCATTTACAGAGAATGCCAACGAAATTCAGTGGGAGCTGGAGACTTATACGCTGAAAGATATCCTCAATGTAGTCACCCTACACGTCGTACATTTAAATACGTGTACGATAAATTGAGAAGAACTATATCTTTAACGCATCGGAAACACATCCGGCAAAGGAAAGTTACTAACGAGGAAACCGAAATTGGTACTCTTGCCACTGTGGTTCGAGATCCTTGTGTTAGTTTGCGTCAGATCGGAAGGGAATCTGGCATATGTTCTGCATCGCCATAAATATCATCCTTACCATATCAGTCTCCACCAAGATTTAACTGTTACGGATTGTGTGCGTCGCAATGAATGCTTCCGATGTGTTCAACTTTAGATTCAGAGGGATGACACATCTATTAATTTGATTTTATTTACTGACGAGGCTACATTCACGAACCAGGGAGATCTACATCTGCATCTACAACATGGAAATGTTAATGTGGACAACATGCATTATTGGGCAAGTGAAAATCCATGTTGGCTGCGGCAACTTACAAACCAAAAACCGTGGTCTGTGAATACATGGTGTGGGATTCTGGAGGACAGAATTATAGGCTCCTGTTTCATCGAAGGAAATCTTAATGGTAGGAATACACCATATTCCTGCGAGAAACATCCGCGCGCAGTGCCCGGCGGGTTTGAGGCGCCATGTCACAGATCGCGCGGCCCCTCCCGCCGGAGGTTCGAGTCCTCCTTCGGGAATGGGTGTGTGTGTTGTTCTTAGTGCAAGTTAGTTAACGTAATGTGTAAGTCTAGCATTTTGGTCCCTTGGGAATTCACACACTTTTTTTTTTCAGGAAACATTAGTTCTATTATTTCGGAAATTGACTGCACGTGTGTTTAATAGCAAAGATATCGGAGTATAATTTTGATTTTGATGAAATTAGCAGAAAAACCAAACGGACTTTAACCTTCATAGTTAATGAAACAGGTAAAATCATAAATGAATGAAAAAAAATGAGTGGTCGCCATCCGAATTAGGCACATTAATTTGGAAATATATGTTTAAGAAGATTGAATATTGGTTATTGAAGTTACTTTCGTTGAGATTTACTTTTGAATAGCAAGTAGGATACAATCTGACACAGTGCACTCTGAACTGTGTGTAGCTGCAGTTACCAATAACGTACACACCAGTAAATTATAGGAAGTACATCTGCACGAAGCTCATGCTAATGACAGTTACATTCAAGAGCATTACTTAATCAAATACTGAAATGTTACTGCATGAAGTCCAGTACTAAATTCGGACATGAGAGGCTTTTATCTTAACTGACACGAAAAAACGAATAAAGATAAATAATATAGTAAACACAATGTTTAAGCTGCTCTGCATATATCAGTTTTTCTTGGCAACAGTAACAGTTTAATTTTTTCCTAATTAGTGGAGAATATGATGGGGACCCATAAACCAGTATTGTTTCACTAGTCAATACCCTTTCATTATTACAGTAGTAAAGGCTAATTCAAAAACATAATCATTCACTTCATTTGGAGTAGTTCATAATTTACTTTGTAAGACAATAAAATACAACACTGACCCTAATTAACTTCAAAAAAGGAACCATTCATGATAGAAATCAAAACCATACGATTTTTGAAAATGAGCTTAACTTATTTGCCTTGTTATCACCTTTGAAGCAGGTATTCTAGACAATAACATTTACACAATCTAGCACTGTAATGCTACAAAACTATATTTTGTAATAAACTAAGGATACTTTAGCAAAAGCCTATCCAACTTCACTTTTGTGGTTTTAACTTTATCTTTTAAAACTCCTTTTACATTAGACAAAAAATATCACTTTTAAACTCTTGAATGTAAGAATTGTTCGTTTAAATCAGGCTACTCGGTTTAGCAGTACTTAGGTGAGGTCCCCGCATACGTTCATGATCATGATAGAAAATATGGTTCCGAACACGAATTTATGTTTTTGTGATTATTATTAAAACAACACACAAATTAATTGGTCCAAGTCCATATACATTACTGAATGTATGAAGATAGTGAAGCAGTGGCGAAGATTAGTGGCAAGCGACAAGACCGCTAACAGTACTCACGGCTCTTGATGTTCGAATGTTCTATAAAATCTCTTCTTGGGGTCGGATTTTCAACATATTAGAGCCATTTCTTTATGCCAAGAATACTAAATAATAGACACATCCACATCCAAGGCAAATCCTTTGTAAAGCAGTTACAACTGCCTCCAGTAGCACCGTAGAAGAGTACCGAGCTACGGCTAACCACATACTGCGTACCGTTCGCACCAAGCAGCCACTCAGTGCGACCGCGAAAACCACCTTTTACATTTTTACATCGCCCCATGCCACTTCCGTTGCGGGGGGACTTCCTTACATCTTTTATATACTACAAATACGAGTGCCCTAAGCATGAACCAGCTTTCAATAAACATTTTCTTTTTATGAACATACACATATTGTAATAATTCATCATTTTACTGCTTTTTTCATATATACATTACAAAACTGTAATTGTCTTGCCATGGATCAAGGAGTTTACATAATACACACTTCATAATTGCCGATACACAGTTACATAATACAAACGTAATCGATATAAGTGTTACAAGAACTAAAAGGAATCCTCTAAATTTCGGTTACACGATAAATCACGTAAATCTAAAGGATGTGAATTCAACTAGGTAAAAAAAAAGTTCAAATATGTGTGAAATCTTATGGGACTTAACTGCTAAGGTCATCAGTCCATAAGTTTACACACTACATAACCCAAATTATCCTAAGGACAAACACACACATCCATGCCCGAGGGAGGATTCGAACCTCCGCCGTGATCAGCCGCAGAGTCCATGACTGCAGCGCCTTAGACTTAAACTGAAACGATCATATAGATAATTTTGTTGGGAAAGCAAACCAAAGATTGTGGTTTGTTGCCATAACACTTAGAAAATTCAACAGGTCTACTAAAGAGATTGTTCGTCCACTTCTGGAGTATTGCTGTATGGTGTTGGATCCGCATCAAACCGTATTGACGTTCGACAATGAAAAAGTACAATGAAGAATAGCTCGTTTTGTATTATTTCGAAATTAGGGAGAGAGTGCCACGGATATGATAACCGAATTGGGGTGGCAATCATAAAAAAAAAGCCATTTTTCGTTGCGGCAGTATCTTTTCTTGAAATTTCAGTCACTGACTTTCTCCTACGAATGCGAAAAAATCTTTTCGGCGCTCGTCTCCATAGGACGGAATGATCATCATAATAAAATAACAGATATCAAAGCTCGCAGGGAATGATTGAAGCGAATGTTTTTCCCGACAGTGGATCGGTGGAGACATAGCTTGAAGTGTGGTTCAGTGACCACTCTGCCAGGTGCTTAATTGTGATTTGCAGAGTGGTCAGGCTGATGTAGATGTAGCTGTGGGTTGCATGAGATGAGGCGAAACCCCTCAGCAGGTCCTCACACTTGGTGAGAAACACTACGAGGGTTGTTTTTTAAGTAAGGGCCGTTCGCGCGTATAGTCCCGTAGTTCGCGCGGACGCCGCAACAAGCCACCGCGCCACTTGCCGGCATCCTTCCCGTTCACACTGATGCAAGTTGCAGCTCTGTAGCTGACGTGTTCGCATCGCTGTGCTACTTTATAATGTTTACGATTATTGAATCCCTCGCCGCTTGTGAGATACGGTCAGTGATACGTTTTTTGACCGCGAGAAGCCTATCAGATGCAGAAATTCATCGTCAGTTAACAGAAGTTTATGGCTTCAATGCAATGAGTGAAGGTAAAGTGCGTCAATGGGTTAGGGAGTTTAAAAATGGCCGTCAAAACGTCCATGACGAAGAACGCTCAGGCCGGCCGTCTGTGATCACTGATGATTTGGTGGCTGCAGTCGAAACAAAGATTCGTGGGGACAAGATTCACAATTTCCACTCTTTCTTTGGAATTTCCACAAGTTTCAAGATCGGTTTTGTACAAAATTGTGTCTGAAAAGCTAAACTTTAAGAAACTGTGTTCTCGGTGGATACGCAGACTCCTCACAGAGGACCACAAAGGGAAGAGATTTGCCACTTCATTGGACTTTTTGATTCGTTACGAGGAAGAAGGGGATGGCATGTTGAGTCAAATTGTCACTGGAGATGAAACATGGGTATCCCATATCACTCCCGAAAGCAAGCCACAATCGATGGAATGGTGACACACAACCTCACCCGTCAAGATCAAAGCCAAACAGACGCTGTCAAAGCGCAAGATTATGGCAACTGTGTTCTGGGACCGGCGCGGTGTTTTGCTAGTGGACTTTATGCCACGAGGAACGACAATCAACTCAGATGCCTACTGTGCAACTCTAAAGAAGCTCCGCAGAGCAATTCAAAACAAAAGGCGCGGCATGCTGACAAAAGGAGTTTTGCTCCTGCACGATAACGCTAGGCCCCATCACCTCTCAAAAGACTCGGGATTTGATTGATTCTTTTGGCTGGGAAGTTTTGGACCATGCACCATACAGCCCCGACCTTGCTCCTAGCGATTTTCACCTTTTCCGGTACCTGAAACACCATCTTGCCGGGCAGCGCTTCAATGACGACGATGAAGTGAAACCGGCCGTGAACTCTTGGCTGTCGGAGCAGGCGGCCGAATTCTTTGAAGAGGGAATTAAAAACTTAGTTGTACGGTATGACAAGTGCTTAAATAAACAAGGCAACTGTGTTGAAAAATAGGTAAAAGTGTGTAGAATCAGAAAATAAATTTTTTTACAAAAGTATTTGTATCTTTTTTAAAAAATAAAAACGGCCCTTACTTAAAACACAACCCTCGTATTTTGTGGGCATCTCTGCTTCCTCACTGCGCCCTTAGAACCGGGAAGTGCGGCATTACGTTACACACGGGGACACTCGCGACACTGCGCAATACGTCTGCGCTAAGCTTCAACGGATTGTCACTATCGTTTTATTTAGCTACCGATAGGGAGTTGAAAAGAAGTAGACCTCATACTTTAATGTACGTAAGAGTATACGTCATCTACAATCGACTTATTTTTTGAATAGCTATTTTACATTCCCCGTGGATAAAGAAAAGATTTTACTCCATTATGGTCAATTTTTGGTTTACATAATATTTCTCAATCGATTTTCAAAAACATATTTCGTTACAAAATATGATTTTATTACATGTGGTAACGTAGTATGAAATCTTTGTAGCCGGCCGGGGTGGCCGAGCGGTTCAGGCGCTACAGTCTGGAAACGCGCAACCGCTACGGTCGCAGGTTCGAATCCTGCTGCCTCGGGCATGGATGTGTGTGATATCCCTAGGTTAGTTAGGTTTAAGTAGTTCTAAGTTCTAGGGGACTGATGACATTAAAAGTTAAGTCTCATAGTGCTCAGAGCCATTTGAACCATTTGAACATCTTTGTGATAAACTACCTGTATCTTCATAATTCGTAATGTCCATTCCGAAGTGACTCCCTATTTGTCAAACATTTTGAGTTCATGATCTTGCGCTGAAAGACCACGATAGCATGGAGCTTACCATTTGAAGGGTTTTCGGCTATAAATTAGCACAGGTGAAATATAACTAAAATCAGAAAGATGTTCAAATGGTTCAAATGGCTCTGAGCACTATGGGACTTAACTTCTAAGGTCATCAGTCCCCTAGAACTTAAAACTACTTAAACCTAACTAACCTAAGGACATCACACACATCCATGCCCGAGGCAGGATTCGAACCTGCAACCGTGGCAGCAGCGCGGATCCGGACTGAAGCGCCTAGAACCGCTCGGTCACAACGGCCGGCCAACGAGGTCATTATAGACAGAGAAGAACGTCAGACTGTTCCAAGGACTGTGAAGGTAATCGTCCGTGCCATTTCAAAGGAATCATCTCAGCATTTTCCTGGAGCGATTTCGGGAAATCATGGGAGACCTAAATATGAATAGTTGGACGCATATTTGAACTGTCCTGGCTGATGCATATTTGAACTGTCATCCTTCGGAATGCGCCAACTCATTTAGTCTAGCAATATATGTAAACTTAGTGATGAACTTTTGAATATTTTTAATCATCCATGAACAGAATACCCCAAAGTAGAACAGTCGATCTTGGTGCACTTCACTCCCAATTTGTCCAAATGCAAGGGCAGAGCTATGTCGGCGGTAGCAGCGGCAGGGCCACGTCATTATTCCCCTTCTCTCTCCTGAGCAATCCCCTTTCCTGGAAATGGGTCAGTCACAGATCTTGTGAGCCAAAATACACATATTTTGCTCTCCCAGTTGCAGCCTAGTATTTTAGCAGCCATTGCAATGAAATAGTCAGTCAGCATACATCCAAGAGCTGGTCAGCATTGGCAGCAATCTGTCGCAGCTTCATACCAGGTTAAGAAGTATGAAACCCGAATTTGGTTTGCAATAATTACACGTCTGTTGTCTGAAGCTGATAAACAATATTTTATCCAAAATAGCCACTATGGCAGACTATGAATGCCACGCCATAAAAAAATTATTTTGAAGCAATCCAGCCAGCGAGCCATTTTCGTACATTCTGTACGAGTTAGAGTGTTGTTCACCGAGAGCGTGCCCCAGCAATGCAAACAGATGATAATCGGACGGAGTCAGGTCTGCAGAATAAGCTGCATGCCTCAGTATTTGCCAACCGAACGCCTCGATCGTTTCCCTGATCCGTTTTGCTGTGCGTGATAGGGCGTTGTCATGGAGCAATATGACTTCCTGTTGCCTTTTTCCGTATTCCGGTCGTTTTTCACTTAATGCTCAATTTAAATCGATCATTTGGTGTTGGTAGCGAGCAGTGTTAACGGTTTCACCAGGTTTTAGCAGCTCATAATAGATGTCATCCTTCTAATCCCCCCAAACACCGAGCATTGTCTTCTTTCCAAAGCGATTTGGTCTTGCAGTGGATGTCGATGGTTTGCCTGGATTCACCCATGACTTATGACGCTTAGAATTCTCAAAATATATCCATTTTTCATCACCTGTCACTACTCGATGGATAAACGGCTTTCTTTTGTATCTGACGAGCAGCATTTCACAAGTAGTCCTTCGATTTGCTTGGTTTCGTTCATTCAGTTGATGCGCAACCCATTTTCCCACTTTCCGCACCTCTCCCGTAGCTTTCAACCGAAGAGAAACGGCTTTCTGCGTCACATTCAATTGCTCCGCAATTTCCTGTTGAGTTTGAGTATCATCTTCATCCAATAAGGTGTGTAATTCGTTGTCTTCGAACTTTTTCGGTGGTTTCCCTAGCTCGTCGTTTCTCACGTCAAAACCACCATTTTATAATTTTTCGTGCCAATCGAAACACTGTGTTGCCCCAAGAGCTTCGACAAGCATTCGATGGAATTCTGCAGCAGTTTTCTTCAAATGATAACAGGAAACCAATGCTGTCCGCAAATCGTAGTTCGAAGGTACAAAACTCGACATATTTACAGATTTGAAACAGATACCGATGTATGAAACTTGTTGGGTTTCTGTGTGTTGACATTCATCGCCAGCCGTTACAGGAAGCACATGGCGCTGTAAATGCAGTCTCCCGGGCCCTACGCTGAGGGCTAGCGTCATCTATAGGGAAATTCCGGTTTCATACTTCTACATCTGGTAAACAGAAAACATACACACATTTGTATCAGTGTTATTCACACATCTAAAATATCATCAAAGCATGAACAGGTGTCAACAAATCTGGTGTAGGTTACAGTAGTTTCACATCTTAAGTGTCTGCATTATTTATTAAAAATATGTTAGGTACACACAAGATATTTATCTCATTTCACACAATGTTATTTTCAAATAAAAAATACGCAACGATATTGCCGATACTGGTGTAACTCACAGCATTTCCAAAATATTTCTATTATTTCTCGAAACACACATGAGACTACTGACCTTAACTACCAGGTAAATGTGCACTTGGAAACTAGCAAACTATAATCACTGTACCACACTTGGTGCAAGTTACAATGAGCCGCAAATAAATATTTTCAGATGTAAATATTCAATATTGCAAGGTGGCGTCCTATCTGGGCCATGCACTGCAAGTGCAAGGCCCACAGTATCCGCCAATCTGCATTTTTATTACTGAATTGAGGGTCGCCATAGCAGTCGACGAAGTGAGGAAGTCAAGTTAAGGGTTCCACATGGGTAATTATAACTATCACACGGCCATCAAAACGCACAATGAGCACAGGCTGCGTTTCAGTAAAAATTATGTATTACGAAGAACTTTTCTGTGGCAGAGTTCTCTGCCGGAAACAACTGCACGCGGGCTCGGTGCTGAGCAGTCGGAGTCAGATTTTATAACACCCACAGAGAGGGCGGCCCAAGTCGGCATCCCGTACAGAAGCGTCTATTTGATCTTACCCTAGACCGGACGCCCGTGCCAGACAATAGCGGCGACCGTCGCAGGGCAGCAGAGGGACCTCCCGCGAGTTCTGAAAACGGAGCCAGTGTGGTGCTCGGGCCAGTCACCTCAGACAACGGGCGCCTCACAAAAACAAAAACAACGCTGATGGGGACAGCTGCTGGGCATCCAGACAATGAGCGGGAGTGACAGTGATTGGGTAGTTCATAAGAAAACTGTCAGTTTTGGACGGGTCCTGGCGTGGAGCGCTAAGTCCGTCTGATAACTGCAGAAATTAAGGACTCGTGTTTTGGCTTCGAAGAGCAGTGGTCGCTTTTGCTCCGGTCTGTGCGAAGGAGTGACAGCGAAGTTTTCTGTTTCGTCCGGCAGCCCGAACACTAGTTTTGCCCATACGCGATCTCGCGGGGCAGTCACAGCTGCAACAAGACGCCGATCCACATCTCGACACCTTGAGAGAGCCGCCTGCTGTGGTTTCGACGTTGCAGAGAACATCACAGGGTAAATATACGCAGCTCTGGTCGTATTCAAATCGCTCTGGACAAGCTGTGGGACGTACTTTGAGTGCAAAGCGTGCTCGAAGTCTAGTTTCCTTATGTATGTCAATAACCTTCATGTTGATAGGTAAATCAGTTAGAATCTCGTGTGCTCTGTCAGTGATAGCAGAGGTGCCAATCCGTATCAAAACTTGAAAAAAAAATTGTGCTTTTGTGTTAGTTGACATTTTTATCTTCACACTCAGTGCCACAGTTAATCAGGAGGTAGCACCTCATCATGCATATTGAGATGTTAATGTAAAAACCTAGCAGTAATTACAGTCTGTTTCATTCTGCGCACTATTTCTGGCTTTCAGTTAAAAAATCACCTACCAGTTCCCTCAACCCAGTCATCCTTTCAGGGGCATTACTTTTGTGTTTTTATTAAATTGATTCTTATTATATGTGTGGTGTGTGTCCTCACTTGGCATGATTCTTCAACAGGGGCAAGGGATTAAAAGTCAGATATTGCGTGAAGGAGTCAGTCCCATCAGGGGGATTCTTTGTAAAATTCCGAGTTAGTATAATGCACGATTTACACACTGCCTCACGATGAAATCAAATCGGAGGACACCTCCCAGTATTAGCGTGTGTGTGTGTGTGTGTGCGTGCGTGTGTGTGTGTGTGTGTGTGTGTGTGTGTGTGTGTGTGTGTGTGTGTGTGCCTAGTTCGCTAAAACAAAATCCCTGACAGTGTGTTGTCAACTATTGGAAGAAAGCAGTTTTCTTTGACTTGGGTGTCAGGCTACACTTACCTTTTACAGCATGATTTTGGACTCTCAAATTAGATGCTCCAGTGCTATATCTATGTGTTTGTACCATTGTTCTGTATCTGTACAATACACATATGGCTGAAATAACTTGCTAAGCAGGCTACATAGTAATAGTTGACAGTCCTCTTAGACCTAAATTAGGCTTTGCTACTGTCATAAAAATATGTAAGTTTCATCAGTAACATATGTAAAATATATGTCAAAAATAAGTAAAGATATTGACAATACTGCTGTAAATTACAGTATTTCCTCATCTAAAATGTGTCTGTTAGTTAATCAAAAATGCCTATATTAAGTGCCAAAATGTTCTTTCCTGTGGAAAATATGAAGAGTAGTAAATTACACTATTTTCATGACTAACGTATCTGTATTAATTATCAACAATATGTAAGTACAATCACAATTTTTATGTCAACGGCCACAATATTATTTCCACACATAAAATGCCTGTAAAAATATAATGAGTGTTATAATATTTACACATCTAAAATGTCTATATTATTTACTAAAAATATGTAAGCTTTGTCAGAAACACATACTCAACATTTATGTCATGCTATAACAATATGAAACACACATGGCAATATTGTTGTAAGTTGCTTGTTTTATGACAGTAAAAGCTGCATATGACTCGCACATTAGTGCTACTAATCTAATTATATGTTACACTGTCCTTGGAAAAGAGCAAAATCCGATAACTATGTCACCCTTTAAAGAAACCACAAAAATTAAGTGTTACTTATAAAAACACATGAAGATTTGTTTTAAAACATTACAAAATACATGTGGGATTACAGATCTAAATTACGGATTCAAGTGTCCTTGTTGATGAGCATAGTTTAGTCATTACACCATACTTTAAAGGAAACAAAATATGTTTGTATTATTTGTCAAAATATGTAGGGATATGATATAACAGTACAAACACACAAGGCACTACACATCTAACTCACAGGTAAAGGTAAACTTAGTGAAGATTGACTTATGTAGCCATACAGTGGAAACATCTGAATTTAATGCACATTGGTATTCGTAAGAATCGAGGATTTCTGTGCTTTCAACTGCCTACTTTCAACTGATTTTCAGAGCCACCCATACATTGTAGCAGTTCCATGGTAATATAAAAACTTAAATCTAGACTACAAAATCTTCGTCATCATCTTCTCATAATGGTAACTTATGCTGTTACTCAGTGGAAACTACACAACACTTAGATGGTAGAACGCACTGAAGAGTAGTTTTATCATGTGAATTTCACACACATATGGTGATACAGGGCTAGGAATGTGAGAGTGAGAGGGGAGAAGTGGGAGGGGCAGCGTGCGTCTGATGTAAGGAGAGCTGTGCTAAGATGTGTATGTACCCTTAATCAGAAAGCTCTCAATTTTAATTTAGGAAGCATAACCGGAAACGACATCATGATTTGCAAAGGGAACGGCGCTAAGATAAGTACAGCATGAGTAGAAGTGACATTAAGATTACTTCAGGGGACTGAGCCAGTAGTGACTGGTCTTAGAATACTAAACGAAGAAGGAACATTAGTGTCTAACGTCCTGTCAAAATTGAGGTAGTTAGAGATGGAATGCTATTTGAGATCCAGTAGCTGACATCCTCTGTCAAGTTTTGCCACATTCATTGGCAGCTTCTCGTTTTAGGATACTATCTCAGACCCAGCAGCAGAGCCCCCCATTCAGGTTATGACCAACACACTGTCAGTTTCTGGCGTTCGAGTATTATTTGGGATCTAGTAGTTGACACCCCCTGTCAGGTTATGGTTCACACACTGTCACCATGCATTGAGGTACAGGTAATGGTAGTCGTAATAGTCAGGATAAAGTGTCAACTGATCTTCATTACCCTAATGGTACTCACCATGCATTCACGATAATGGGAGGAATCATGGTCAGGGAAACGGCAGTCACCTTGTCAATTGACCCTCATTAACCCAACTGTCACAGTTTCATTTGGAATACTTGTTGCAGTGTAACAATCTGCCCCATATGACAAGAATTACGCCACAAAGGGCAATTTGTTACAGTTTCTTTGGGATTAGTCGTTTTGATGTAACAACCTACCAATGTTGGAGAAATGCATTACATTCTGATACTAAAACTACTTTTTATTATGTTGTTTCATCAAAGTGTCGAGTAGTCTCCACTGTGCGACAGTGTAAGTTAGCATTATCAGCAATACACGACAAAAGTTTTGTATTGTAAAATAAAGTTTTTTCTAGTATGGAGTTAGTACAATATTAGGCTGACTTTGAAAAGCAGTTAAAGTGTGTAGTTGGAAGCATAGCAACCCTCGCATCTAACCCATATGTATGTGTATTAAATTCAGATGTTGAAATTACTATTCAGGATGCTGTTTCATCGATGCACCATATAGCTTCCATTGTGTGATAGTATAGGTCAGTGATCGCCATGTATATCTTATTCTCTAAGTTAGACCAGTAGTGTCTTTGCCGTTTGTAAAGTTATAGAACAAATCTTTACGTTTTTTGATAAACAGCAGGCGTAATTTTAGGATTTCCGTAAGTGTGGCACTAAGATTGAATTATTCTTTTTGCTATTTTTATTTAACATGTAAATTAGATCAGTAGTGTTACGTATGTTTCGTAATGTTATGGATTAAATGATTACACATTTTCATGAATAATATAAGTTTTGTTTCTTGGTGGTGCGGTGCTGTGATTGAACTTGGCTCATTGCCACCTGAAGTCAGTAGTACCGTTATGTGAGCTTCGATTATTTTTTACCGCCATAGAACATTGAGTTGCATGCCAAGTGTGTTGCATCAGCGGGTTTGTTGGTAACCTTCCGTTCGCACAAAATAAGTCACTAAACTTCAACAACAAGTTCTCCATAGCCATCGATCACCGTCCTTCAAACAACCTACTTCCCCTCGCAACACTTCCTTATCGACGGTTTGCTTGTGGCTTTCCTCTATGCTCGATCTATCGTAGTTATCATTTTCTAAGTGGCTATTATTGCGCTGTTTGACGGAGTGACCTATCCTCCACCAAAATTATCCACACTACCGGGAATCATTTGTACCCCATTAACTTCACACACATGCGATAAACTCTTGCGAGTAAAATAATGCAAACTATCCAACTCTTCATTGCTTAAGAGCGGTTCAAACACATATAATGTTTCCCTCGCCGAATCGGTTCCACTGAAACTCACACTATTTTTCCACTGGTATTTTATCCTGCTGATCGACCTTTACTGAAAACGCACGCAGTTTAGTTGGTCTCACCTCCATGATAGGTGAACCTTGCGCCATTGTCTCAGGTGCAGCTGTTTCCCCCAGTTGAAGCAAAGTAACACTGAGTTCCACTGTGCTTTGCAGAAGATCAGTCTTAGCGCGATGTTTGTCGAGACAGTCTAGCCGGAGAATCATCGAATAACCTTGTCCTACGCATGGCAACGCCTCCGTGCGTTCGCCTAGCTTAATTTTCCCGACTGAAAAGTACTGCCGTACACAATTACTCCACCTTGTTATCGTCAGCCCCACATAACCTGTACGGTAATGGTCCCAGTCTTCTCTTTCCCACGAGGTCCAGACTGATAATGGAAACATTCGCACCTGTGTCTACCAAAAATCTCTGTTTCTTGCCACCCACTAATCCCACTAAGCTACATTCGGTCTGTGCACTAATTTGTGCCGTGTTACGGCCTATCGGAACTGCCTTCCGACGGTTGAAGCAATCCCGTTCACGTTTAACGGCTGCTTCCCTTGGCTCTACTACAATTATAACTATTTTATTTTTATATATTTGTGAGATCGGGTATTGCGCTTTAGTTATACACGTCTCTCGTGGCTGACCATGAACTTTTTGGCAGTACCTTTAAAGTGACATGAATTCAAATATCCCGGTTTCCAGCGACTATTTATACACTAGTTGCCCGAAAATGTTTCTCTCTGGTTTCCTCAAGTTACTCTTTGACTTTGTGGCATGTCATGGAAACGTTTCTCTGAAAGTAGAATCCCATGTTGGCCTGGCTGCCCAGTTTAATTTAATATGCAGTGTTTGTAAATACAGCTGTAAGTTTCCAAGTTCGGTTTCAGTAACTGTAAATAATGGATACAAGAAAACTGAACTTTATAGTGTAAATATTAGGTTAGTTTATGGATTGCGAGCAATTGGTAAGGGCAAAGCAGCTGGTGATATGCTATGTGGTGTTCTAAATCTTCCAAGTGCACCTTCAAAGTTTGAAGCTTACAATTATGTACTAGGATCTGCAGTTGAAGATGTAGCACAGAAGTCAATGCAGGTTGCTGTGGAAGAAGCAGTGGAAGAAAATGACGGCAGTCGTGACCTCACAGTGGCGTTTGATGGCACGTGGCAGAAAAGGGGCCACACCTCCAACAATGGTGTTGTAACAGCAACTAGTGTTGATACTGGCAAGGTTATTGATGTTGCAATAATGTCTAAATACTGTAGGTGCACAGGCAGGCTGAAAAATGAACACAGTGATGACTGTATTGCTAATTATTATGGTAGTAGTGGTGGCATGGAGGTTGCTGGGGTGAAGAAAATTTTTCATCGCTCTTCACAGTGGTATAATGTTCGCTATGTCAAATATCTGGGAGATGGTGACTCTAAAGCATTCAAAGAAGTTTTGGAAAGCAAACCATATGGGAACAGTGTAAATATAAGCAAACTTGAATGTATAGGACATGTGCAGAAGAGAATGGGTGCCAGGCTGAGAAGGTTAAAATCAGTTATGAAAGGGAAAAAACTAGATGATGGGAAAACCTTGGATGGCAGAGGAAGATTGACTGATTCCATAATAGACCACATTCAGAACTGCTATGGCCTTGCAATCAGGCAAAATACAGGCAATCTTGAAGAAATGAGGAGAGCTATATGGGCTTTATATTTCCACACCGCATCCACGGATGAGCATCCACAACATGGTTTGTGCCCCAAAGGTGAAAACAGCTGGTGTAAATACAATAGGGGACTAACAACAGGAGAGAAATACATTCACCACCACAGTCTACCATCAGCCATCATGGCAGAAATAAAGCCCATTTTCAGAGATCTGGCTGACAGAAGTCTTCTGATGAAATGTCTTCACGGAAAAACGCAGAACCCCAACGAGTGCTTGAATAGTGTGATATGGCATCGTCTCCCAAAAACAGTGTTTGTCGGAATTAATACACTACATTTTGGTGTGTATGATGCTGTGGCAACCTTCAATCTTGGAAATATAACTAAATGCCAGGTCCTTCAAAAGTTGGGTATGTGTGTTGGTTCCCGTACGGTACGTGCTATGTTCTTTTTAGATCAGCACAGACTAAGGCATGCTGATAATATAATCAAGACATTAGTGAAAAAAGCAAGACAGGTGCAGAGGGGTGCCAAAAGAAGACTTGAAGATGATTATGAAGACTGTGAAGGGGGTATTAGCTACGGATCAGGAATGTTTTAATCTTCTTTCTCCGTTTCCCGTAAGTTTACTTTTTACTTCATCTAGGAACATTATCTCAGGTACTGGTCAACCTAGAAGTCTGAAATTTTTATGACGTAGTGACATAGGTCCCTATTACATACTGAAACAACGATTTTTTAATTACTTGATTTACAAAAGACTTAGGGGTGATAGTCTAGTAAAAAGCGATGGAAAAAATTTACTTAAAAATAAATGTACAATATCTCTGTAAGAAAATACTTTGACAATAAACTGTTGTTTCAGTATTGTTGTAACATATGAATGCACATACAGTAAAATTTTTACCTCTCTGTCTCCAGTAGTTTGTGAGAAAATGTTCCCTATAGTAGGCATATATTAACATTGCGGGGATAGGTGATTCCATATCCCCTTAAGAGCGGTTCAAACACATATAATGTTTCCCTCGCCGAATCGGTTCCACTGAAACTCACACTATTTTTCCACTGGTATTTTATCCTGCTGATCGACCTTTACTGAAAACGCACGCAGTTTAGTTGGTCTCACCTCCATGATAGGTGAACCTTGCGCCATTGTCTCAGGTGCAGCTGTTTCCCCCAGTTGAAGCAAAGTAACACTGAGTTCCACTGTGCTTTGCAGAAGATCAGTCTTAGCGCGATGTTTGTCGAGACAGTCTAGCCGGAGAATCATCGAATAACCTTGTCCTACGCATGGCAACGCCTCCGTGCGTTCGCCTAGCTTAATTTTCCCGACTGAAAAGTACTGCCGTACACAATTACTCCACCTTGTTATCGTCAGCCCCACATAACCTGTACGGTAATGGTCCCAGTCTTCTCTTTCCCACGAGGTCCAGACTGATAATGGAAACATTCGCACCTGTGTCTACCAAAAATCTCTGTTTCTTGCCACCCACTAATCCCACTAAGCTACATTCGGTCTGTGCACTAATTTGTGCCGTGTTACGGCCTATCGGAACTGCCTTCCGACGGTTGAAGCAATCCCGTTCACGTTTAACGGCTGCTTCCCTTGGCTGTGCTTTCCACCCTTCCCACCTCTACACTCAAATGCCCGGGGGCCCACTACGCCACACGCACAGCACTCTGGTTGCTTTCACTTCTTCCTTACATACCCCTCTCGACCACATCTATAACACTTGACTTCAGAAGTGAACACGTGATGGTCCACTCTCTGCTTTATGGCCATATCCACCTAAAGTGTTGCGATCCTAAGAGCTGATTAAGTTCTCTTGGTTCTCCGTCCCTACCCTCCGCGACATTTCAGCGGGTAACCGACGCAACAAAACATCCACAGCTCTATTCTCTGCCACCTGTAACAGCATCCTATTAACTTCTGCATTCTTGGTCCGTACATATGTCTTTGCGTTTAGCCTACGGATTCTATCCGAGAATGCTTCCACGGACTAATTGCGCTGTATTGACAACGTTCTTAATTTCTCTGCTTTCAGTACTGCTGGCACAGTCCCGCAGCCCGCTCCTGGAACCTGTGTGCTCTGCTCAATATCTCGTGACAGACGACAGATGCTTTGGCATCCCCCGCCAAACACATATTAGCAACGTACAGGGTTACTGACCACCATGTGCTTCCGCAGCTTCCCTAATACCCCTAACGAAAATTGTCACGTCCTCTGTCGCCTTGCCTGAGAAGGAATTAATCAGTGTGGCCACTGCCGAGTCATACAGAACAGAAGACACCCTCAATCCAGACTTACTTCCGCGAGACCCTGATTGCGATGATCACGGCTCTCTTTACGAGCCTCGAACTTACGATTAAGTTCGAAATTTCTCTCCTTCATGCTCTCAAACTGCTCTGTTAACGCTTGCACTTGTCGAATTAAAGCAGCAGCTGCATCTGCGGTAGTAGTACGTGTTTCCATCATTTTCCGTAGTCTACTTCCACCTTAATGCAATCGATTTTTTTTAAACAAGGTAAAACACGAACTCCCGTAGAACTTTACACAGAAGAAAATGTAAACACAAATTAATTCCTCCAACGAATCATCACCCACCTACACTCAGTACAATTACTACACAGATGAACAGTACGCCTACATGCAGAAAAAACAGCCGCTACAGTACTGGTACACGGCGAGTCGTGCCCAGACAAACTGCAAAATGGAGACCTCCCTGACACTAAATTATCCATTCCACCATTACCTCTAAACAAAGATAAGTCCATTGGTTCCTGTGGCTTCACAAATGTAACTCTAATAATCTTGCACCCTAACTCACGCAACTATGATAACGAGAGTAAACATAAGAAATAATATAAATAAAATGTAGACTCACTGCACAACACTGTGCTGAGCTGGTTGTGATATTCCTGGCTATGGCCTCCGATGTTTTATTTTGCTAGAAGCTCGCCTTGAAGGAGCTTGACACACGTGAAGTAGCGTATGGTACAAAAGTGGAGTGAAGTACAAGCGACAGACAGATGGTACAGTATGTACCAGCCCCGCAGGAGAGTCCGCCAGTTGTACTGAACTTACTTATGATCGGTCGGCGCATTCGGGCGCTAGGCGCAAAAACGCCTAACTTCTCTTATTAATTATTTATATGCTTTTCATTCCATTGCCGGCCGGTACGGCCAAGCGGTTCTAGGCGCTTCGGTATGGAACTGCGCGACCTCAACGGTCGCAGGTTCGAATCCTGCCTCGGGCATGGATGTGTGGGTTGTCCTTAGGTTAGTTAGGTTTAAGTAGTTCTAAGTTCTAGAGGACTGTTGACCTCAGATGTTAAGTCCCACAGTTCTCAGAGCCATTTGAACCATTTTTTCATACTATTTAACCCAGTTTTAGTATGACAATCTCTCATGGTTACCCTACGAGTCTATCGTTTTTGTTTATTAAATTTCACTAGTTTTGAGAAACATAAGAGTAACGATATTGCAGCCTAATGCTTCGAACACCTTCGGGTCGTTTTGGCGCGCCATGGTAGACCAAGTACTTCGGCTACGCTAGTCACTCTGTTCCGGGCGTTCTGGAGGGCCGGATATATTGTACTCTATATCGGGCGTAACTTACTTGTGTGTGTGTGTAACACTCACTCTGTCTAGTGTGTGCCGGAGAGCCGGACGTGTGTATCATATTTTAACAAATAAAAATAAAATAATAATAATAATAATATGTAAAATAATAATAATTATTGTTTGTTTGTATGGTTGTTTGGATAAGTATTTGAGAGATTAAAATTTACGCCGTGAGTTTATCGAGTCTCGCACGTCCGAAGATGTACGGAACGTAGCCAGGGCTCATTATATATTTTTTGTAGACAAAGTCTGATATATGACCTCAGCTTCAATCATGAAAATTGAGTGACTGAAACTACTAAAACAAAGAAAAGCATACGATTAAATAAAACATATATTCATTTTAACATATACATTACGATATAAATGACACTTACGTAAAATTCTAAGTAAATAATTGCAGATAATTCACAAATGAGAGCGACTTATTAATTCTGCGCCTCTTTTCTGCAAATAAATATCAATATGGCTAACTGTGGAGCCGCACAAAATATTACGTCCTTCTAGGACAACAAATGACATAAGAGTGTTGATTCCTCCTGGCTGTGACAAGAGAGCGGTGTTAATTCCTTTATTTTGCATTCTCTTGTCTTAAAAAATCGATACATATAATCTAAGTTAAGTAAATTAAATATTGTCTGTGCTCGAGTGCAAATGGTTCCTTAAACTGCACCCCAAATTGCGAAGGCAAAGGTGTTCCACCTGCAGCTGAGCAATTTGTTGATGTACTTTATTTATTTATCATGTCATGAATCATAAGTTATTACGTATCATGTTTCACAGATTCATCCTGCATAAAATGTCATAAATCTATACAAATACATAAATAATATTTATATACAAGTTAAATGAAAGTGAAAAGAAAAAAATAAAAATATTTGATGTCATGTGGAATCTTTTTTTTTTTGTAACCATATATATTTATTTAAATATATTAATAACGACAAATTTAAGAAAAAAGACATTTTATTTTATTAACCTATTATATTCCTAGTGTTGGTTAATATTACTGTCATTTTATACGTTTTCGTTTTTATATTTTCCTTTTTCGTTTTTCTCTTATTGTTGTTCCTTAAACCCTTTTACATGGCCATTTGTCGTCTTTTTTTTTTAGGGGGTAGACATTGCAGGGCAGGCATAAGAGTTTATATTTGGCATCGATGCAATGATTTTGAGTTTATGTTTCTGTATGTGATGCACTTGTGGTGCCACAGGCACATTGTGCATTCTGGTTTGATCTCTTCCTCTAGTTACACTGTTAGGTGGGACAGTATGAGGGAAACGTCACCATGATAGGTGGAGCAGAAGTGGAAGAAACTTTTTTACATATACTACAGAATATACCTAAATTGAATAAGGGAGAAAATTTTGTCATATTACATAAGAGAAGCAGAAAGGAGAGTGTGAGTAATCAATAGAATTTTACAGGCACAAAGTAAAGGAAATCATTTTAAAAATATATAATAATAATAATGAGTAGTTGACGAAACCGCGAACACAAGTTTCAGAGTCCTGTGCGCTACCACGTGTCTACTGTTGCTAGATTATTCTGTGCTCTCGATAATATGCATAGATAGACTGTAATATTCATTTCACAGTTCGTATTCACTTGTGCTTAATCACTTTGTAAAAAATTGTTGGGAATATAGTCCATTGTTCTCTTTCACTTCAAAATGTTATTACACATGTTCATTCAATAAATAAAATTAATTAATGTTTTTGTGCATATTCGGAGATATGTGAACGTATTCTCTTTAGAATGTCACTTGATAGAAATGGTTTATACTGTGCGAAAGTCTTTGCACTTTAAAATAAATATCACGTGTCACATGTTAGTTTACGTTGAGACTAAAGTTCTTGAAGAAATAAATTGGAGATCAACAATCCCGCCACGAAGCGTGCTTTGGAAGACGTAATTAAAATGTGGTTTCGTCTTGGTAGGAATACATGGTGTCAGTGGTTCCATACTGACCAGTCCGTGTTACATCTACTCAATAACCTCCACTTCCGAAAGGCGTATGTCGTCTCCTGGATATTGTGTCGTCGTTTCGTCGAAAAGTGTGCCATGGTTTTGCGACTCACGTCGCCTATAGTGTCCCATCATGAGCACAGTGAACCGTTTTTTAAAAAATTTGCACGCAACTTTTTCATACATTCTTCGTTGCAAAACAAAATGTTCGTTCACGACAGAGAGCACAAAACATAACAAGTATCACTTCACATTCAGTACAGTTTTATGTTACATATTTACAGAGATATAAAAAATTTTCTGTGAAACATCTACCTATAGATTGACATTACATTGTTTGGTAATACATATACATATTTTACATTTCTTCAATTGCATTAAACTAGATATTTACAAATACATATGGGTCAGACATAGAAAAAATTATGTTATAGATTCATTGTATTGTGATACATTAAGAAATTCCATTTCCTTTTATAGGGCTCTTCCCCCATTTTTTTTGTTTTGAATAAAGTTTTCCTTTTTAAGTATATTTTCCCTTACATCAGTACTACACAATAAGTGTTCTTGCTCATTAAATGTTTCCTGCAACATAAACTTTCATAGTACGTTAGAAAACATCTTGGAGATGATCTGTCCTGAAAAGTCATGATTACAATAAGACATGACACGTCACATCCACAATCAGTTCCAAATTAGCACATGCACAAAGTATCATTTACAATTAAAATAAAGTATATAGCCTTGCTCAATTAATCTCATTTGTCATTTCCTGTAGAGTGTTTTTTGTGCATGTTGTGTTTATGTGGACTGCAGTGTGAGGGTGAATAGCAAATCAAATGTGTATCATGCTAATTAATATATCAGGTTCAGGGCAGAAATTGTCTCTGGTCATTTAGTCTGTCAGCTTATCTGCAGGGTATTAATAAATATAATCAGTAGCTGTGCTTTGCATGAAAATCGTTAGTTCTTCCTGTGTCTTATCTTCTTGCTGCTGCTGTTATTTCTGGTGCTGTAAAATGTAGATACTTAAGATTATAGCTTATATCTTCTTCTTCTTCCAGCTTGAAGTACCAGATGTGACTTACCTTGTTGTTGTATCAGCATACTCTGCTAAGGGCTAAAAGTTTTCAAATCTTTGTGAGGGTACAAACCTAAAATTCTCTTATTCTTGGGGTTTTGTAGAAGATATGCTCCAGGGTGTGGTACATCAATGATTGTGCAAGGACCTTCATATAATGGACGCCACTTAACATTACGTTTTAGAGGTGATGACGATTTGTAGTGGGTCTTAAGTAAAACTTGCATGCCTATTGTAAAGTTTTGTCTTCTTTTAAGATTAGCACCATCGTTCTTATTTCTAATGTCAGCTTGTTCAGTAATTGCAATGAGTACTTCCCTTACCTTTTCCTCGTGTGAAGGTTTGGTGTCAGATAATTTTGGTAGTGGGTTGCTCCATTCATTAGTTCCCTTTGTGTCAAACATGATTTCTCTGGGAGTATAGGGCCTGTTGTATATATTTAAACTGTTGTGTATTTCCTCAAAAAGTGCTAGGTAATGTATCCAGTTTGTGTGCTGTGTTGAGGTATAAGTTCTCATGAATCTGTTTAATTCTCTGAAAATTCTCTCACAAGGGTTGGCTGATGCATGAAACTTTGAAATAAAGATACTCTTAATGTTATCGTCCTTTAGAAATTTTCTCCAGGTGAAACCTGCATAATGCGTGGCGTTATCTGATAGAATGGCTTTAGGTTTTCCACAGTATGGCATGTAATCATTTGTGAATCTTCTGATGATGGTGTTTGCTGTGGGTGACTTAATGGCAAAAAGTTTGATGTGCTTAGAAAATATGTCATAAAATGCTAGAATGTATTTACAACCACCGATGCTAGTTGGATGAGGTCCGCTAACATCTGTACAAAGTATCTCTCTAGGTCCAATGGGTAAGATAGAGTGCAAATCTGTTTTGGTGAGTTGATTTTGTGGCTTGGATTTTTGACATATGAGACATTTGCTGATAACATCATGTATTTTTCTTCTCATGTTTGGAAAATAGCAATACGTATGTAACTTGTTTAGACATTTCTTTGTTCCGTAGTGTCCCCAAACTGTGTGAGTGTGTGCAATGAGTTTGTGCACAGAATCTCGTGGTATGCAAACGCACCAGTTAGTTGCACTTGTGTATCTTTTGTAGAAAAGTATGTTGTTGTGTAACATGTTTCTGTCTTGTAAAGTGGTGCTGTGTTGTTGTACTATGATTTGTTTTATTTTGTACCAGTGTGGATCTGAATCTTGTAGTATTGCCATGTTCTTGCATAGGTCTTTGTAGTATTGTGTAAACTGTTTGTCTTGCATGACAAGTATTCTGTAATCATGTGTGTTCTCAAAGTCTGTATTCTTATGGTATAATCCTTGTGGTAGTCTTGAAAGTGTGTCAGCTATTATGTTGTCTTTTCCCTTGATGTGCTCGATTTCAAAAGAATAATTCTGTAATGCAAGTGCCCATCGTGTAAGTCTAGGATGAATGAGTTTACATGACAAAAGGAAGGTAAGTGCTTGATGGTCAGTGTATATAATGGTGTGTCTTCCATACAGATAATAATTAAACTTTTTAAATGCCCATATAATAGATAATGTTTCCAATTCTGTGGTGGAGTAAGATCTTTCACATTCCGTTAAAGTCCGACTGGCAAAACCAATGATCTTAATACGTTCTGAAGTTTCTGTTGTAACAAGTTGAAATAAACAACATCCCAAACCAATGTTTGATGCATCACAAGCAATACAAAAGTTCAAATTGAAGTCTGGATGTTCCAGCATGTTAGAATTTACTAAGGCTTCTATGATTTTAGTAAAGTCATTTTCACAGTCTTGGTTCCAAATCCATATCTGGTTCTTCTTTAATAAGTTTAATAAGTATCTGCTATTGAGTAACTGTTTAGGTATGAATCGTCTGAAAAATGAGCATAGACCGAGAAATGATTTTAACTGTTTCTTTGTAGTGGGACTGGGGAAATGTCTGATAGCATCTAATTTTGAAGGGTCAGGTTTAATGCCTTGTGTGTTGATGATGTGTCCTAGGTATTTGATCTCAGAACAAGCAAATCTAGATTTACAAAGGTTGGCAGTGATTCCAGCTTGTGTGAATCTGCATAGTAAAGTGTTCAGAGTATCAGTGTGTTCCTTCCATGTTTTGAGGCAATCAGTATGTCATCTACATAGTGTGTAACAGTTTCTAGTAAATCATCACCGAGTACAGAGTTTAGTGCAGTAATGAATACTCCTGAGCTTACATTTAGGCCAAATGGTAATACACAAAATTGATAAGTTCTGCCACCAAACATAAAGGCTGTATATTTTCTAGATTCTTTGCTTATTGGTACCTGCCAAAACGAATTTTTAAGGTCTGTTGTAGAGAAATATTTTGCATCCAATAATTTCTGAAGTTGTTCATCAAGATTCTCTGGTTGTGTCCTCACAGGTAAGATAATTTGGTTGATAGCTCTTGCATCTAATACTAACCTGACATTTCCATTGTGTCTTTTCACTACATGCAAAGGGCTACAATACGGAGATGTTGATGGTTCTGTAATACTCCATGTCGCAGAGCTAGAGGTACATTGTATGACTTGTGGTAATAGATTTGGTGGAGCTTGACTTCAACCGTATACATATATGTGTTGATCATACCTGGCTTACTAGTGAAGACGTCCTTATTCTTAAGTAAATCTGTTTAAGCTGGGATCTCTCCTCTTCATTAATAGCATCACATTCTGATAACTTAGAATTCGTGTAAGTACATCATTCACTACCTCACTGTGTGATACAGGTTGTTGTGTGGAATCTACGCCAGTCTCGTGTATTATCTGTAACTTGTAGCCAGAACAGTGCTTGTTATGGTCTACTAGTCGAGTGTCCAAGTTCAAAACTATGTCTCTGCCTTCATACTTAAAATAATAAATGCCTTTGGAGAAGTCTTTTGTGCAGTCCTTCTCGCAAAGAAAATCAATACGCAATATACAATTGGCAGCAAGGTTTTGGACAACTAGGAAAGGCCATTGTACGATTCCATTTCCCATATTAACAGTCACAAATACCTGCTTATTAACTTTACTTGACTTATTACCTAATGCAGTTAATATTAAACAGTTTTGAACTGGGAACTCTGGTATCTTAGAAGTTTTCTTCATCATAGTATAAAAATTGTGAGAAATCACACTGACAGCAGCTCCTGTATCAATAATTATGTTAGTAGGTATACCCCCTACAATGCCTGAGGTGGAAGACAGTACAAATCTTTTCTTTACATTGAGACATTGTGTGTTGTCATTTATCAGATCATCAGCTAAGTTTCCACTTTCATTATATCTTAAGAATAGTGTAGGCAACTCTTGTTGCGTAAATGTTAATTTTTATTGTTTCACAGTTTCACTAGCAAGTGTGTATTCAAACATAGTTTCTAAATTGAAGTTGCCCGCCAAATGTTCCTCAGTCATGACCTGGAGCTCAGTAATGACTGGTTCTAGTTTACCTGGTTTGTCTGGTCATTTGCAAGTGTAGTTGTAGTTTCATTAGCTACCTCAATAATATTCACATTAGGATGTTGTCTTTGCCAATCGCTTGCCTAATTTCGGTTGGCTGATGTCATTTGTTGGTTTGTGTTGCTTGTTTGTGCAAAATTCCCTTGTGGCATCTGAATATGATTTTGTGGTGGCGGTTGCTGTGTTTGCCACTGTCTCGCATAATACTGGTTGTAGTTCTGATTAAAGTGCGGTGTAGGTGTTCCATTTCTTGTGTAATCTGTGTTGTTATTTCTTTGCCAGTGTTTCTGTTTGGCTTTGTGTCCGTTATTCCTTCTTGAATTAAAATTGTCGTTTCTTCGTTTTTTGTACGGGTTATCTCCCTGTGTATAGTTACAGTTGTTGTTTGTGTGCAGCTGTGAGTTTTGGTGATTGTTTTGCATGTTCACTGTCTGCTGTGAATTTTGCTGCGTGTTTGGTAATGTAGCAATGTAGACATGTTGATTCCTACTGCGTGAGTTATATGTTGGTTCTTGTTCTTCATACAGTAAATCAACAGCATCTAACTTTTCCAAAAAATATTCAGGATCGTCGTCCGGTAAGTACAGTAATTTCTCTTTAATATTAAAGGGAAGTCTTGCTTTCAGTGATCGGATCACATCTTCTGGTTTCACTGGTTCATTAAGGAAGTGTATCATGTTTAGGTACTTCTCGAAATATCGGCGCAGATTGCCGTTTTTAGGATTGAAGTGTTCGGGTTCAGTGACTTGTTTGCGGATACGTTCCTGCACAGTGGGTTACCAAAACTTATTCAAGAAGGTGCGCTCAAACCGCTCGTATGTTACACATCTGTCGCTTTCATGGTAAGCCCAGACAGCAGCGTCCCCTTGAATGTAATCCACAACGTACGCAATGCGTTTGTGGTCGCTCCACGAACGAGGGAATGCGTTCCTAAAAGCTTTTAAGAAGATGACAGGGTGTACAGTGTTTTTGCATGGTATAAAAGGTTGGAATTTACGGTGCTTGAATAGACTTTCTTCTTCTTTGTTACGTGTTCGTCTGTTTCTTTCCGTGTAATCATTGAATTCTTCCCTGTGTGTACATGGTTCTTCATCAGAATGATAATTGTATTGTATTTCAGGTGATGGGTATCTGTTGCTATGCGTGTCAGTGTATTGTGTATTTGAGTGTTTAAATTCGTGTGTGTACATGTGTTCATTTCCGAATCGAGATTTTCTTCTGTGTGTGTTAAAATCTGTAGTGGGTGTACTATTCTTTTGTGCTTGGCATTGAGTTGTGTTTGTTTGCATATCGTCATCGATTACTTGTCTATTGTTGTTCATGTATTCCACTACAGAATCGTGCACAATATGTGGCAATTTGTTTTGTGTACATTCTTCAAAAATTTGGGCTTCCTGTTCTGTCCATTCTTTAAATTGTGAATTAATGCGAGATAAATGGGGTTCAGCCTCTCTCTGTATTGTTGTGTGAATCTGTTTGTGAATGTCAGCCACGTTTGTTTCTATTGTATTCACCTTTAAATTAATTTCGTCACATACGTGCGTGTTTGATTCTAATTTTCAATTAATAGTTTCACAGGTTTTTGTCAAGTCATGGATGTGATTGGCATTGTCGCTTTGTCGTAACTCTAAATTTTCAAATTTTTCCGTAAGGTCGTCGACCTGTTTGGAAAGACGTGTATTAATTTCATCTACCTTTTGAGTCAGTGTGGCGAAGTCTGATTTTATCTCATTTCTGAATGCTGCATTGTCTGTCATTAATTGTGTGAATTTTTCGTCATTATCTTGCTTAATATTGGATATACCTTCCAAAATTGAATTCAGTAAAGCGGCAAAATTTTGACTGCAAAATGAGCTTGCTCCCGCCGCGTCATTAGACGTGACGTGGTCTCTCAGGTTTGGTTCTGAATTGCTCCTTTCGGCGTTTGTGTGTGTGTGTGTAGCGGGTTATTTTGATGTGTTTGCTTGTCTGTATTAATTTCTGTGTCTGAATGTGTCTGTGTATCCATGTTTGCATTACTTGATTGTTGTTCCATTGTATACTGGTGTCGAGTTTTTACCATATCGTGAATAAATTGTGTGCAAGAAAAAAAATTGTTTAAACGCGTAGTGTGAAAATGTACTGCCTATGTGTGTGTTTAAATGACTGACAAGGGAATGGTCAGACTTGTCATGTCGAAACCTGTGTTGCTTTTTTTACCACTGTGAGTTAACACTGCAAGAAGTCTGTATGCAGAATTTTAGCTGCTGACATGACCTGGAAGTCTGTAAACAATCTTATGAAGTATGACATTATTGTCGCATGGTTTCCGCACTTATAACTGCCCCTTGTACAACCCTGACCTCTCTCGCTACGTTATACCAACGCCATCTAGTGACAAAGTGGCGTTAGCTACGCGCCGCTCTCTTGCCACAGCAGTGAGAGCTGATTCCCCCAGTGAAAACGATCGTATGATAATTAAACATTCGTTGACAAATATGGCTGATATGTTATCTACAACATTCTTTCCAAATAGCTATGAAATAGACACAAATAAATATATGGTTTAGAACACGTCCAAATTTTATTTCTTGTAATTACCGCGAAAATGCGAAATATTGATACAATGTTCAAAACATAGTTTTTTTGTGCACCAAGAACATACAAGCAAAGACGACATATGATAGCCCTGCGAATCACAGACGTTGTTAGATGTCCGTAGACAAAACTGGGCTGGTGTTAGGAATGAATCAGGCCTAGTATCAGTACATATTGCGAAGAGTGCCACTTATATTTAATCAAATTCTGAAACCGTGGGGAGGAAAATTGATAATGTACTACTGATTGCAGCTTGAGAATATTGTCACAGTGATTGACGGGAAATTGCAGTGATCTGCACACAATAATTTTCTCTGTTAGCTTTCTGTAAAATGCCTTCCACTGACGGAAAAATTCTCTGTCTAAAGGTTGAATTATGTTCGTCGTGCCGGGTGGAATCTGAAGTATTTCTACTTCTTTATCAGGGTGGGCTCGAAATACAGCTTTTAATGAATCAGACCTTTTATGACCTGACCACGAATCTAGAAGGCGAAGAGATTTGTTCCCGCAGAACGGAAGAAAAGCATGAGGCATGAAAAGTGTAACATTTTCATTTCCCATTTTTACAGACTTCGATGCGTCTACCACAAGTTTGTTTGCGTAGAACATTGTTCTTTTGACACGTGGTCCAAAACGTCTAGTTGGTTCTTGAAGACACACATATAGTTTAGGTAGCAATGAACCATACAGACTAATTATGAGCATTATAGTGTATGAATGGGTGAGTGCAGTCGTGGACTGTGCAATCGCCTCAATATGCTTTTCCCCTTTGAATGACAGTGTTCTTTTCGCACGCATTTCTTTTTGAAAACCTGACTGATCTGCATTGTACACGTACGATTCTCTAAAACTAGCGATCTTATATTTTGCATTCGTAAGAAAAGCTTCTATCATTTCGATTTGGGTCACTTCATTTTCCGACCTGTTTCTCGATACAAATTTTGCTATTTTTCTTGCCACAATTTTATGTGATTTTTTGAAGCGACTAATCCAACTTTGAGAAGCTGTAAATTCTTTAGCGCCTATCGCGTTGGTAATCTCTAACGCCCAATCACGCAAAGTCGTATCGCTGGTACTAAATGACTGTTGTTTGGCATCGGTAAACAGCTCAAAAACGTCGCGTATTTATCTCCGTCGCAATTTCCAGTCGACTCTTACGTCGTCCAGCGACTTCCTTTCTCCATCTATACAATTCACGTTCAGAACGGACAAAGCGATACTTATTTTGAACAGTACTGACACGTAGGTGTTTCTTACCACTTTCGTTCAACCAATACGTCACCACTTTTTCTTTGTCTGATAAGGTAATTGTAGTTGCTGGTGTTACTTTCGGAGATAATTGATGATGGTACATGGCGCTATCACTCGAAGAGTCTTCATGAGTGCAACTTTCGTCCGTGTCTTCGCCGTCTGTAGATTCACAGTCTGCAATATCGACTGTTTCAGTTGCTTCTAGCCACATGTCTGCGCCATTTACATGCTCGTCTACAAGTTTAACAACCATGTCGCACAACACATAGTCTTCACGCGTGTTTTCTGTTGATTGCTTCATTTGGCGTCTGTGGTATATCACCATGGCAAGCAGCAAAACATTTACAGGGTTTGCCATCACCTGTGAGGGGGGATTGAATGTTCACCGTAAAGTGGCTTGCGGAGTATAGATGAACATGTACAGAACATCTTTCATATCTCTGACCTGTTTCAGGACGGTATGTACGTACCAGAAATTAAAAGGACGTGCATGCCACAGAAACGAATATGCCGTTTCTTTGGTGGTCTTGGTGTCAGATTTCTGGACCTGCGCAATGGGGTGAAATATTGTAGAACTCCCCTTAATACATCACGGTTTCAGAACCAGCTGCTCGATTAGTACTTGTGGATTGCACATTGTTTTTTCTTTCTTTTTTGGCTAGGTCTGATGAATGCTTGCCGGTCGATATGCAGAGAGCGAAATCAGACCACTTACAAAGTAAAGACACTTCGACTGTCAAAACTTTAACTGCAAACTGTCGAACGATTCGTAACAACGTTCCTGAAGTTATTACTCTTCAGGAAACTTGTTGCCCTCAAATTATTCTCGAGAATGAGAGATGGATGAAGCCCGAAGTAGAAAGCTCCATAATATTTAATGAGTCAAGGAATGTGTCTAGAGATGACAGATTAGACGTCGTAAGAGGGGGAGTGTTCATTGACATTTTAGATCTTGTATTTCAGTGTGTGGACAGGGATTAGTGATCATGATGTCATCACAACGACAGCGGTTACTACAGGTAATAAATCCATCAAGAAGGCTAGAAGGGTATTTTTGCTAGGAAGTGCAGACAACCAGTTCTTAGCATCCCTCTTAAACAGTGAATGGGCATCATTTAGTTCCAGTATGATTGATGGACGTAGAGGAATTAAGGACATCGTTTAAACTCAATGTAAATCGCACCACGGATAAGTATGTGGCGAGTACATGGATTAAGAACAGAAAATACGCACACTGATTTAATGATAACATTCACAATAAGCTGAGACTGCAGAGGTTGTTGCACTCTCGCTTCAAAATGAACGCACAGATGTCGACAGTCAAAGGTAAGGCGATCGATGTACGAAGCATAGTAAAACGTCCACCGTAATATTGTTGTGGTTGGCAGGAGAGCCAACACCGTGTTACTAGAGGAGGCCGAAATGCACACGTTTTAGCTCACGCAGGCTGGCGTGAGGTCAGGAACATGACAAGGAAATTAGAATTTAGAAAAACGGACGTTGCTGGTGAAATACTTAACTTTAATCCATTAATGATGAACGTCGGTTTTGACGGTACATGATTCACAATATCAATAGTAACTGATAATGGCGCCTTGCTAGGTTGTAGCAAATGACGTAGCTGAAGGCTATGCTAAACTATCGTCTCCGCAAATGAGAACGTAAGTAGGCAGTGAACCATCGCTAGCAAAGTCGGCTATACAACTGGGGCGAGTGCTAGGAAGTCTCTCTAGACCTGCCGTGTGGCGGCGCTCGGTCTTCAATCACTGATAGTGGCGACACGCCGGTCCGACGTATACTAACGGACCGCGGCCGATTTAAAGGCTACCACCTAGCAAGTGTGGTGTCTGGCGGTGACACCACAAATATCTTAGCGAAAGGTCTTGGCGAGAACTCGAGGAAATAACTGTACCGCGTAAAATCGCTAAGCAGGTCGATGGCTTCCATCCAGTCATTCGTCGGCCAGTCTAGTGTGGCACAGAGGAAAACAGAAGGGAAGATGAAGTTCTAAATTTTCGCGTTTAAGGTATCATTCACGCAGGAATATCTTACAAAAATACCGTCATTTGACCGTCGCACTGGCTCCTCTATGGAGGACCCAGTAATAGGTACCAGTGGCTTAGAAAAGTAGCTGAAAGAGTTGAAAATAAGTCGGCAGATGCGGATGGAATCCCAATTCGATTTTACACACAGTATTCTGCGGCATTGGCCCCTTAGTTACCTTGTATTTATTGCGAATATGTAGCCCACCGCAAAATGCCAATCGCCTGGAAAAAAATTGCAGATGACTCCCGTATGTAAAAAGAGGAAAAGAACGGATCCGCATAATTACAGACCAATAGCCTTGGTTTGCTGCAGAATTCTTGAACATATTCTCAGTTCTAAAACGATAAATTTCCTTTGAACAGAAAAGCTTCTGTCCTCGAATCAGCGCGGATTTACAAAGCATCGCAGCTGCAAAACACAGCCTGCCCTTTTCTCGCAGGATATACTGCAAAATATGGATAAACAGAAACAAGTAGATTCCATTTTCCCGGATTTCCACAAAGCGTTTGAGCGGTGTCCCGCTGCACACTATTAACGAAGATTCGAGCATGTGGATTAGTTTCCCAGATATGTGAGTGGCTGCTTATGTAACAGAAACCAATACGCTGTCCTCGACGGCGAGTGTTTATCAGAGACTAGGGTGTCGTCAGGAGTGCCCCAAGGAAGTGTGACAGGGCCGTTCTTATTCCCTATAAACATAAATAATATGATGGACATGATGACCAACAATTTTTAGCTGTTTGCTGATGATGCTGTAGTGTATGGGAAGGAGTCGTCGTTAAATGACTGTAAGAAGATGCAAGATGACTTAGACAGTGGCTCTGAGCACTATGGGACTTAACATCTGAGGTCATCAGTCCCCTAGAACTTAGAACTACTTAAACTTAACTAACCTAAGGACATCACACACATCCATGCCCAAGGCAGGAGTCGAACCTGCGACCGTAGCGGTCGCACGGTTCCAGACTGTAGCGCCTAGAACCGCTCGGCCACATCGGCCGGCAGACAGTGTGCGTTTCTAGTTGGTGTGACGAATGACAGTTAGCTCTAAATGGAAAAAAATGAAAGTCAGTGCAGATAAGTAGGGAAACCAGTCCTGTAACCTTCGAATACAACATTAGTAGTGTATTTCTTTGTAATATGGTCGTCTTAGAGTCCTGAAACTTTGCATATTCATGTACTGATACAGCCTGCTAGTCACGGCAGTTCTCTCAGCAAAATTACGGCTTCAATTCTGCTGAAATTACTGGCCTGTTCAACATTTTTGGTCACGGTCATTTTCTGAAGACATTTATGTTTGGCAAACTTAGTAAATTTGCTCGACTGGGTGCCTAGTAATAAGTATTTTAAATTTATCTTGTTCGTTGTACTATTCTCAACCATGGCCGTTTGAGATCAACAAATATAGTAACGAAAATAATTTGAAATGTTTATGTCGAGAGGTAATTGAGACTACTCTCTAGAATTAGTGGACTTAGATCTTTTTAAGAAAAGAATAATTGTTCTGAATTTGTTTGAGGCAAAAAATATAATGCAAGTACATATTTCATTGCAACTGTTCATTTCTTAACATAAGAGCTTCAGTTGTAACTGTTTTCCAGTATTAATAGTGTCTGATATTCTTTATACGAGGGTCTCTCCAAAAGAAATGCACACTATTTTTGTAAAAATACAGTTTTCATTCTGCATGTGTGAAAGTTTTACAGTGTGCAGATACATTCTTCCTGCTTGCTTTCAAACTTAGTTCAACCTGTTCCCGTGAGTGGCGCCGTCACAGCATGTCTTCAAGATGGCTGCTACACTTGACGTTCGTCAGAAGCAACGTGCTGTCATAGAATTCCTGTGCTGTGAAAACGAGAAAGTGGGAAACATCCACAAGAGGTTGAAAAAGGTGTATGGAGATGCTGCTGTCGATCGCAGTACAGTTAGTCGGTGGGGAAGCAGGTAACGTGATGAAAGCGGGTACGGCAATATTGAGGATTGCCCTCACCGCGGCAGGCCTCGTACTGCACACACTCCAAACAATATGCAGAGAGTTAACGAATTGGTGACTGCTGACACACGCATCACAGTGAACGAATTGTCACGCTACGCTGGGATAGGGGAAGGAAGTGTTTGCAGAATACTGAAAGTGTTGGCGTTAAAAAAAGGTTTGTGCCAGGTGGATTCCCAGGATGTTGACAGTTGCTCACAAAGAAACAAGAAAAAAGGTATGCAGTGAACTTTTGGAACAGTACGAGAATGGTGTAGATGAATTTACCGGAAGAATTCTGACAGGTGATGAAACATGGCGCCATCATTTTTCACCAGAGACGAAGAGGCAATCAATGGAGTGGCATCATGCAAATGCACCTAAGAAAAAAAAATTCCAAACCACACCTTCTGCTGGAAAAGTTATGGCTACGGTGTTTTTCGATTCCGAAGGAGTCTTGCTTGTGGACATCATGCCAAGTGGAACCACCATAAATTATGATGCATATGTGACGACACTGAAGAAACTTCAAGCTCGACTGAGTTGTGTTCGACAACATCGGCAAAAGCAGGATGTTTTGCTGTTGCACGACAATGCACGGCCACATGTCAGTCAAAAAACCATGGGAGCGATCCCAAAACTCGGATGGACAACACTCAAACACCCGCCTTACAGTCCTGACCTGGCTCCATGTTACTAACATCTCTTAGGGAAACTGAAAGACTGTCTTCGTGGAACAAGGTTTGAAGATGATGACTCCCTTGTGCGCGCTGGCAAACAGTGGTTCCAACAAGTTGGTCCAGAATTTTACCGTGCGGGTATTACAGGCGCTGGTTCCAAGATGGCGTAAGGCAGTTGAGAGGGATGTAAATTATGTGGAGAAATGAAAATATTGTTCCTAAAGGATGTATCTACACACTGTAAAACTTTCAAACATTTAGAAAAAAAGATGGATTAAAAAAAGAATAGTGTGCATTTCTTTTGGAGTGACCCTCGTATTTTTAGGAAGGAAATTATTGTCCTGTATTGCTCTAATACCGATGTAAGTACTGTTTGCTTTGATGCTAATATAAATTTTGAGAAGAGCTCAGTGGCTTACTACTCAGGGATCACTGTGTCCAAGCAAACCAACTACAGAGTTAAGTACTGTTGTACCTCAAGTGGTCACAACATTAATTCGTAGACTAGGATTCAGGGGACAGATCACTGCATACCACAGAATATCAATGGGCAGAGCAATAACTGAATAATCAATAAGTGCTGTAATTGAAAAATCAAACACAGTTACTTGTATTTTGAGAAGCAGTTATGTGGAACATAACGAGAATTTCCAGTCTCTGAATAAAGTCTTTTGTCAACTCAACAGTAATCTATCTTTCTAGCTGCGCTGGTTCTCGCAGACCTAACTAACTATGACGACAGCAGCAACTGTGCCGTGGAGCTGAGCTGTCGAACTGCGGAGACGAACTGCGCTGTCCTCGAGCGTTGTAGTCGACGTCCTGTATGTCAGCGCCGGAGAGGAAGCTGGCGTCGTGTGGTCTTCCCGGAGAGGGGAGGTGCGGCGCCTGATTTGCGAATACTCCCTCGAGGTCCGCAGGTACTGACATTCGCGCTGGCGGGCTTTTGACGGCCAACGCACGAGTGGTGTCCTATGATGACAACACAAATACCACCTATCCCCACCCCCTCCTGGGTGCACGTCACTTGGTACAACACGCAGATGAAAAATCTAAGCGTAACGTTGCAAAGCAATATGAAATGGATCGAGCATGTAAGGACGGTAGTAGGGTAGACGAGTGTTTGACTTGCATTTATTGGGAGAATTTTAGGAAACTGTAGTTCATTTATAAAGGAGACCGCTATAGAACGCTAGTGCGATGCATTCTTGACTACTGTTCGAGTGTGTGGGATCGCCACCAGGCAGGATTATAGAAAGACATCGAAGCAATTCAGAGGCGTGCCGCTACTGAGAAAATTTAGAGAACAGACATTTGAAGCTGACTGTAGAACAGTTCTGCTGCCGTCATTTTGCGTAACGTCCACTAAGAGAGAAATTGGGACTCGTGCGGATCATGTAGACAATCGTTTTTCCTTCGCTCCATTTGCGAGTGGAACAGGAAAGGAAATGACAAATAGTGGTACAGGGTACCCTTCGCTAAGGACCACACGTTGAAAGGTGGCTACACTGAGCCACAGCGCCAGAGATCGCGCCAGAGAGTTTTGTTCCGCCGCCTCCACTGGCAGTGATTATTGAGAAGTAGTGGTGGGCAGTGCTTGCTGAGATGTCGTAGTGAAAAGTTCTTGTCGAGAGGTCGTAGTAGGGAGTGCTTGTCGAGATGTGGCAGTAGTCTGTTCTTGTTGAGATGTGGTAGTAGCGAGTCGGTGTGGAGATGTTGTAGTAGTGAGTGCTTGTTCCATGTTTTATGCAGTTGTTTGATGGGCTAGACAGCAGATGTTGCTCCAATGGAGATATTGTAAGGATTAGAGTGCTTTTCGTCAATATATATGAAGGTAACAAAACTCCCTTTCTTTTCATTATTTCAGTGTCTTAAATAATGCGTCGTTACAGGTTCAGTCAACAAAGCATCTGGCTTGTGTTCTTGGATTAGAGTGTAATTCTGGTTTTCTTGCGTAATTATAGTATTTCTATTTTCATTAATTACTTCAGTATAAATGATATTTAAAATTTCTTGTGTTATTGAAGAAGAACCGTGCCAGATGCGTACGTTGAATCACACTTCCACACACAGAACAGTTACACTTGTGCTTTGGTTTTGTACGTTTTATAGTTGCTGGGGACTTAATTAATTAATTGTGTTAACGGAAAATTTCTTTCATTCTTTGTTGTTATTCTATGCAGTCAGATCGCGGAGTAATACTAGTCAGGGCCAACAATTTACGAGACTTGCGTAATCGGACAGACAGCTACCAAATCAAAAAATTAAAATTATTTTTATTTTTATAATTAAGCCCCCATGCACGTGGATGTATGTCATTCTTAGAATTGCGGAAGATCTTAAATTTCCGAACAGTCAAAAAGTGTTTATAGTCAAAGTTTTCGCCTCGTGGCGACAAAGACCTACCGCGTCTGTCCCAGTCCCAATGTTGATTATTGTCAAGTACGCGCGCCTGGCGCTCTCTTGTTGCATCCCGTAAATGAAACAAATTATTTTCTTCAAAGCCCTCTGCTATCTGTGATTCTAAATTTCCTCTGCTGTCTTTTCCTACGATTTCGCCTTCAATTTGTTTGACTTGCTTTCGTAATGCCTCAACTTCCCTTTTAACGCGTTCATTAAATTTTCCCTGATTTTCAACATGTTTATTTATGTTCTGGTACTCTTCGGTTTCTGCAAATGGTAATGGAGCTGTATCATCCGAATCTCTGTCCCCATGTAAACTAAGATTTGTCAATTTATCTGAAATCTCCTCAACTCTTTCCGATAAGTCACCTATTTTTTCTTTCTGTTTATTTACGTCTTCCGTAAGTGTCGCGACTCGGGTTTCAGTGTTGACACATTTGGTAGTTAACTGTTCATATTGTTGTGTTAGGTTATTTAATCTGTCATTAGGTACGGATTCCTCGATTCTCTCAAATATTTCTTCCTTATCGTGTGCACGTTGTAAATTTAACTCTGAAAATTTCTGTACTATCACGCGATCTCTTTCTTCCTGTTCTCTATCCTGTTCCCTTTGTCTAATCTCTACTGCAATTAATCTATTATTGTGAGAATTCAAAATCGGTTGTACTTCTTCTCTAATTTCTTTCTTTAATTCATCTTTCATGTTTTTGAAACATGTCCCTATTCGTGAATCTAATCGTGTTTCCATTGTTTCCATCTCTGTTTTAATTGTACCTATTTGTGATCTCAACTGTGATCCCAGTGAGTCTAACCGTGTTTCCATTGTTCCCATATCAGTTTCTAACCGTGTTGCCAAAGTTCCCATCTCTGTTTTTATTGTTCCTATTTGTGATCCCAGTGAGTCTAACCGTGTTTCCATTGTTCCCTTATCAGTTTTTAATTCAGATCGTAACTGCTCCATTGTTCCCATTTGTGAGTCTAACCGAGATCCCAAATTTAATATTGCACTCATCAACTGCTCCATGTTAACTGGCTCGAAACTTTTTTCGCCTCTAACATTTCCCGCAAAACCAACGTCTTCCGTCAAAGCTGTAAAGCTATTTGTGTTCGATACTATTCCAGAATCTTCTATCGTTAATCTCGGATTCTGAAAATTTTTTGATTGAGAAAAATTTTGAAATGGTTCCGGACTATTTTCCCGACTTATTAAATTGTTTTCCACTTCATTATTCATGATACTGTTTTCCTCTGTTGGCGAGTTCGCCATGTTAACAATTTTGTCATTCTCACTATCCATCATTTTTGCCTTTTTCATCGATCGCGTAATCATTTACAAAACATACAAAACTCGTCACTATATGAAAATTACCATTAGAAGAATCCCAATTACCAAATCTACACATGCAATATAGACTACAATTACTAAACTACAAATTACTACAACAATACTACTGTCTACTATTTTTACAATCAGAAGATTTCCAAGGGACGATCAGAAGCAGCGGTCGCCACGTGCATGGGGTCTTAATTATAAAAAATGAAAATAATTTTAATTTTTTGGTTTAGTAGCTGTCTGTCCGATTACGCAAGTCTCGTAAACGGTTGGCCCTGACTAGTATTACTCCGCGATCTGACTGCATAGAATAACAACAAAGAATGAAAGAAAATTTCCGTTAACACAATTAATTAATTAAGTCCCCAGCAACTATAAAACGTACAAAACCAAAGCACAAGTGTAACTGTTCTGTGTGTGGAAGTGTGATTCAACGTACGCATCTGGCACGGTTCTTCTTCAATAACACAAGAAATTTTAAATATCATTTATACTGAAGTAATTAAAGAAAATAGAAATACTATAATTACGCAAGAAAACCAGAATTACACTCTAATCCAAGAACACAAGCCAGATGCTTTGTTGACTGAACCTGTAACGACGCATTATTTAAGACACTGAAATAATGAAAAGAAAGGGAGTTTTGTTACCTTCATATATATTGACGAAAAGCACTCTCATCATTACAATATCTCCATTGGAACAACATCTGCTGTCTAGCCCATCAAACAACTGCATAAAACATGGAACAAGCACTCACTACTACAACATCTCCACACCGACTCGCTACTACCACATCTCAACAAGAACAGACTACTGCCACATCTCGACAAGCACTCCCTACTACGACCTCTCGACAAGAACTTTTCACTGCGACATCTCAGCAAGCACTGCCCACCGCTACTTCTCAATAATCACTGCCAGTGGAGGCGGCGGAACAAAACTCTCTGGCGCGATCTCTGGCGCTGTGGCTCAGTGTAGCCACCTTTCAACGTTTGCTTTTGGAATATATATGTAAATGTAGATATAGTTGCAGATGGTCACGAAGACACATTAATTATGAAATTGATTTTCGCCAGCAGTTCTGAGTGTCATCTTTGAACTTGAAATTATGTGGTGGAAAATTCTCTGCTTATTGAAGGTCGAATCCAGCGCATGTCTTCGTTAACTACATCCGAAGAGATGTTTGGCATCGAATTCTTTTGCACCAGTAGCTAGGACTGAAGTGACTGAACTTAAAATGATATGATCGTCTGGCTGTGAGTGTTCAAACCGACACTTGTCGTTATTGTTGACAACACATGAAGACGCATAAAAAGTGAAAATCAATTTTCGCCAGTATCCAATGTGCACATAACAGGCTTGAAATGAAGTGATGGATATTTTTGTACTAGACCAGGATTCTAACCCGGATAGTACCTTTCGTGGAGACCTAGCGAGGTGTGCTATCTTGAGTAAAACAACGTAATGGCGGAACTGTGTTGTCCCAAGACTCTCACCTACTGCGAAAGAGGAGATTCGAATTGCAATTCCAGTCCATAAACAAAATTTTCAGTGCCTCAAGGGCAAATAAAATGTGACTCGTATCACCTTACACGACCGCTGCTTCATTAAATAAAATAAAATTTCTAGTGTAAGAATGCCTACCGGTGACATAGTTCCTGTTCGCTTCAATTTCCGCGTCTTTCAGGGCGCAACGTAAACCGGCTCCGCCCCATTCGATAATGAATGGACATCATGTTCAATGTGAATTTTTATCCAACGCAGAACCATGCGTTTCCCGATGTAAAGGAGAATTGTTCGTGTCTTTAAAACTGCCACATGAATCGAGAATCGAACCCATAGCTTGTGCTTATCAAACTAGGATCAATCCACCAAGTCGCTGAGGCCCTTATTTGGCATCCTCATGATTGTGTTGCAATGGAGAAGGCGCGACAACTACGCGAGAGTTGTGACACCGTGGAAGTTGATTCCAGTCCCTTCTTGGCGGTGTTGTAATGTTGTAAGACCACATCGACATTCACCGCTGCCTCAGCCACTGTATGTGTACTACTCATTTGCTCAATATCTTCACAAATCCCTCAACTGATATAATCGCCAAACCCAATTAATCGGTTACAGTTAATTTCTGACACTAACGTTAAGAAAAGTTTACAAATCAGACACAGTGGAGAAAACCAGCTCTCTACGTACTGGTTAATTATCAGGCCCTGATATGACGCCGTTTGGCATCCCTTAGAGAAAAGCCAGTGCAAAGTATGTAGATACCAGACAGTACTTTCGGAATACAGAATTTAATAGTGCCATGGCTTTCAGCTCTGTATTTGCCTGATCTATATTGCCCCTCCATCATTTCAAGCTCTACATAGTGCAACATCATAAGGAAACCAGTAATGGGCTTTGACTGTAAACTTCATTATTAGATTCACTTGATTTTGTAATTGCAGAAAAACAATTACATAATGTCCAATAATGAGTGGTTACATTTCGTCAGTCTTCCCTTCTGGCAAAATGCGGCCAGTAACTGATTCACAGTCCGCTGTTTAGTAGTGTTAGGAAGATTTCTTTTAATGTTCGTCGTAGGTGAAGAAATCAGTTTCCTCTAAAAAGTCTTAAACAAGATCGTTCACAAATTTCCCGAAAAAGAGAAGCTCGTTGTTAAAAGAAAGTCCACACAGAGTAACGTCGATCTCTTTTTATGATAAGTACTTTGCTAAGAGGTATCACAAGCTGTGTTCCTGTAGCTGCGTAAATCTTAGCTAAAAGCGTGTATAACAACAAAAAGTAAAAAACAAAGGTACAAAGTTCCGTGTTCAAGACCCAGACGGGCATAGCGGACCCGACCTGCCGCCGTGTCGTCCTCTGCCAATGGCATCACTGGACGCCGTATGGAGAGGTATGTGGTCAGCACATCGCTTTACCGGTCGTTGTCGGGTTTCTCGAAGTACGCCGTTCCAGTCCTTCCACCAAAGAAAATTCCCTGGCAGCGCCGGGAATCGAAGTGGACCCAACTAATGCTACGGCACAGCTAAACAAAACAAAACGAAAGCTGATTTCATCCTCAAACAGAGGGTATTTTTAATACGGAAGTTAGTGGAGACCGTCTTTGCCGCCCTCCAGTAAACGTTGGAAGACGTATACACAAATGTGTACGATCCTAATAAGGCTCTGTTCATAACGAATTAAAATCTGTAAAAGTGACCTTCCATACTAGTCCTTGCCAATCGCTGTACTTAATTACCTTCTTAGGCCCGCTTCATATGCTATACTAACGAATACATACAGTGGTTACGGTTACTACAAGCCACACCACAAGTTGGGAAACGGGGCCACATTTCTAGTAGTTTACTGTCGAGTTGTGATTTTCACAAATGTTTTATTCGTATCTTACAGAAACTAGCAGTACGGCAATAAACAGCCTTTTAAACACGCCGCTAACGGCAATCAAGTAATTTATAGTAATACAACAATTTTAAAAAAGTTTTGTAAAAAAAGACAGAAGCTAGCAGTACAGCAATAAACAACCTTTTAAAACACGCCGCTAACGCCAATCAAAGTTATTAATAGCAATACAACAGTTTAAAAAATTTAAAGAACATTAGTAAACAGGCTACTAAATTAAATACAGAATTTTGTAAATAAAGTACGGTGAGGTAGTGAAGCTACCAACACCGCCATTAAAAAAATTAAACAGGTCTAAGCAAACACACGATTAATGGCAATAAAAGGAATTTACAAACTTGGAGGAATTTTAAAAAATTTTAAACAAAAGTGTCCTGGAATATCATTAGAACATAACAGATATGATGGACCCGTGTAAGGCGGCCACAAATGACCCACTCAGGGATGCTCAGGCTAGACAAAATACTGACCAATTTAAATACACCCGTAAACACAATTGCCACTCTCAGGCTGGTCACTGCACCGACTTTTAGCCAGCGAAAACTTGTTATACGATGGCTTAACTTGCTGACAGAATTAGAGCTAACCTCGTGCAAGGAAACATTACACCACACAGTCCTGAATGAGCGACCACATGATCAACCAACAAGAAGCATGAATTTACTCATAACCCACGACAGAATAGCGAAACAATTAAACTGCCAAAACTACACCTCCCATCGGACAGTAACGAGAGGAGGAGGAAAGATCACTGTCTTCAATTACACCGATGCCAGGGACAGGAAACCCGGTCGCAGCTAGTACGAATGTAATCTTGGCACAGTCCTAACAATACCAGCTGAGATTTATTTGTATTTCATTGGGCTCCAGTACCAGAGATATATTCACGAATAATTAAACTGGGATGTTCCCGTGTCTTGGTTGTTAGGGACTATTATATTGATGTCATCTGCAAGCGCGTGACAAACACTCTTTGGGTCTAAAAAGCGAAACCTGGCAATTCTAGGTAGAACTAAAAGTGCCTCAACGAAAATTGCATAAAGGGTTGTGGAGAGCGAACGTCGCTGTCTTATGGTCCGTATTATGTGAATAGGCTGCGTTAATCTTCCATCACTTTGTATTGAGAGTTTGTTCTGCACACGAATTTTTTTAACTATTTGCAGAAAGATATCGTTAAATCCCATAACTTTCATGACTGTGAGCAAGAAATCATTATGTACGTCATCGCACGCCTTGTCGAAATTAAGAAATGTTAGGGCTGCGTCGGTCTTGCAGGCTCTCGTGAGCTACGTGATATCTCGGTATTCCGCTAGCGTAGGTAGCATTCAGCAGTGCCCGTTTACAGCACTAGCCACAATGTCCAATCATATTTATAAATATAGGTTTTAGCAAATGTTCAAATGTGTGTGAATTCCTAAGGGACCAAACTGCTGAGGTCATCGGTCCCTAGACTTGAGCACTACTTAAACTAACTTATGCTAAGAACAACACAGACACCCATGTCCGAGGGAGGACTCGAACCTCCGGCGGGATGGCAGCGCAATTCGTGGTGACATGGTGCCTCAAACCGCGCGACCACTACGCGCGCCTTAGATTTCATACTGTTATTCAGTATGCGCGTGAATATTTCGAAATCCGAAATCAATAGCGTGACTGGTCGATAGTTCGATTAGGTAGCGAAATGTGTTTCTTTGGTATAAGCACTTACCTTCTGCGCGGTGCGGAGGAAAAATCCGGTTGGAAGATAATTTGTTGAATATCTTTATAAGTTCTGTGCCAATGATGTGCCAGTAATGAGTATTTAATTCGGTACGCAGCTAGTCTAAGTCAACTGCTTTTTGCTAGGGGGCGTCGGCAATTATTTTCTTCTGTTTTCTCGAACATTATACTTTCTGTTAATACTGCGCTGTCTATCGGGTTAATGGTTTTTCTATGTTTCCTAAAGTATTACGTTGTGTGGCGCCGCTAGCTTCTTATTCTGCGAAAAGTGCAATAAAACGGTTCAAAGTATAATCCTTGATAGAGGGCAGGGTGTGGAATGCGTTATTCTGTGGGTCCACGAGTTCGGCAACTACATTTTGATTAGCTCTTTTAGTTTCGAGAATAATGTGCTATGCTGAGGTCTGTTCATTAGGAATTTCACTTAGATTACGTACCATAATTTGGATACTACTCAAAGATTTTCTGTTGAGAACGCGATTAATTTACGTTTCGTGCTCTTAATCCTTTGTATATTTGCAATTATATTCGTTCCATACTCGCACAGTTCTCGCAACACTGTGAAATAGTACTTTTCTGTATATCGCCTCGAGTACGATTTCTATTTTACAAAGGAGCCTATGCATTTTTGGATTCATGGTTTGTTCAGCTGGGTCAACTATACTAAGCGATGGTAACCGATGGATACGTTTATTCCAAGTTTCTTCGATTTCCGGAGTCAGAGAATCATCTTTTAATAAGATGATATTCGTCTGCCTCACGTCCCTTCCCAGAAAAAATTCTTGTCGTGTGAATTTCAAAGATGTATGATAGGCATATTGGTCGGAAATATTAATTCCCCATATTTGCCAACTGGTAAACTGACTTCTGAAATTCTTCAGCACATAGAACATGCCGAATCTGCTTGCGGATTCATTACTGACGTACTTAAAACCTGATGTGTTTGGACCGAGGTGCATTCAAAAGTCTGTCAGTTGAAGACCTTCAGTATTTTTTGTAACTCGTGGCGAAAATTAAAATTCGGGGTTTGATCCAGTTTATTCAGCATATAGTTAACGTCTCCCTCCAAGTATTACGTTAATGTAAGGTCTACCAAATAAACTGGTTATTTCGTCCCGTAAAAATACGCTTCATTGTCTTCATCTTCTACTTCAGGTAGGTGCGTAACTGTTCACCTACATATTTTCCGGAAGGTCATTAAAATGTCTCTCCCTGAAGGTAAAATTGCTTATGTTTTAGGTTGTATTCCTTGCTTGAATAAAGTAGCTATGCCAGTTTCGATTTCTATTTTTAAAACTGCATCATACCCTACCATATCCCTGATTTTGTGCGTCACCACCCCCTCATAATGATTATGTCTACATCCGCACAATGTAGGTAATCTGTTAACGTTTCAATTTTAACACACAACTCAACTTCATTAACATTTACCGCTGCAATTTTATAGTCCTACATAATGTTAATTCAGTTACTATCTGAAGTTGTTTAGTCACCCACGTTCTGATACCAATTCAGGGGAGTGTCTAACGCGTTCGAATCAGTCGTTTCCATTGCCTCAGTTTCCTGCCCGTCGACGATTTCTTCAAAAATGTAGGCACTGTAATGCATTAATATGGAAGGAAGAAACGGTTGGTATGTCTTGCTCTTGCGGCAAAATCTCACATCCAGTGCTAGGTGAGCCAGAGTAACCACTAAAAACTCTACTTCTGTACGACTGTAAAGAAACGAGGTATTTTTGAAATATAATTAGAAAATATAGTGCAGGCTTTCATATTCGACATACAGTAAAATAATAGAAACACATTCATTATGTGTCTACATATCGGCACTGCATACAGTTTATACATACGGCAGTACATCACTATTATGCACAGACATCTGTAAAATTACTAGCTTACTTACTCGCCACCAGTCAACTTAATAAAACTACTGATTAAAGCATTAAAATTATAGCACCGGGTAACAGGTAGTATTGTATAAAGGTCAAATACATAGTTTTCAAGGGTACTAGGGAAAAGAAATACGAAAGATTTATTATTGTTTCATTAGGAATAACGAAACTTAATTCAACTAACAATAAACTGGATTACATATGATTCTATAAAACTGTGTTAAATCAATACAATAAAAAAATCATTTTGAAGCCTTCCAGCCCCATTACAGTGGATATAGTGGGTTGTTTTTCCAAGGCTGTACCTACACATCCTCAGACAATTCTGTCGAGCACTGCTTCGGTAGAAGTCAAAGAGGTGAGGAAGAATGAGGTCTTTGATGCACATTTTTTTAAACATATGCTAGCGAAGCACATTGAATGTTTTTGTTCCATCTTCACAGTGCAAGGCAGCTGTGAACCTCTGTCCGGCCTGATCAGTCTCACGAGCAGCAGCACTGGAATTACTGTAATTCTGTAAGTTGTTTTTCGCCCCCAATGCCTTGAAGAGTTTTAGTTTTTCTTTGCCGAAAAACGAAGAAGTCGTACCGCAGCAACTGAAGGAATGTGGGAAGAGAATAGTTGACAAATTAAAATTTAAGGGCTGCAGACTACGTCACCTCGTCTGTCTTTCCCTGGTTTCAGTTGAAAAATGTTAGGGGACAATGCAGCTGAAGTGGTCAGAATCACAAGAAGGGCGGTGTCCCCCCCCCCTCCCAACATTAACAGCAGCAGCTACAGTAAGAGTATCGGCGCCCTCTGCAACTTGCTTAACATTGAAGTGCTCACCCCCAAGTTGTGCAATTAGCAAAGAAGTAAGGCACTTTTTATTTTGTAACATCGACAGACGTAAATATTTCGCTATGGTTACTGATGTTGTTTCATCAATCGTAACAGATGGTGCAGTTCTTTTAGTTGCTCTGAGCAGCTGCTCAGGTGATTCCGTGATCCTGTCACTTGTCTCGTCAAAGTACCCATCAAACACAAATGTGAGTTTTCTGCCATACCAACGTTTTATGTAATGTACAGGGTGATAATAATTAAAGTTCCAGTTTCAAAACACAGTAAAAAAACGAACTACTGGTCAGAATAAGTAAGGTTTCTAGCTAATTTTTGGTAGTCGATGAGAATGATGTGAGTTCTCTTTTTATACGATGAGTCATATGTCATATTTGTACACTGGATATTATTCGGACAGTTTAATAGTCGATATGTTACGCCACAGAGGTTTTGAGTACAAGCAATGTGATCTTTCGTTGTCAGGAGTACTGTCGTTGTCTGTGTAGCAGTCGAGAGTATTAAGTAAGAGAGTCTGGTGTTAGTGACGCTACTGCGCAGTCTGGGAAGAGCTAATAAGACAAAGAGATGCAGACCCATGGGATGCTAATTCTTGGAAATGTGATTTTGTAAAGTCTGATTTTAGAAGTGTGAATATATTCCGGTAAAGTTGTTGCTTCATTAATGGCTCGTGCGTAATACATTTAGAATTTGTGAGAGTCAAGTTTTCAGTACGATTTTTGTTTATTGATTTGGGTCAATTTGATAGTCGAGACGTGGTTCAGAAAAGTTATCAATTCACTTAGTTTGGACTCAGAGTCATAGATTCATCACTCCTTTACCAATACATTAGCGAATTACAAGACAGAGTAATGTCTTTTTACGTACGTAGTGAATTTTTTAAAGATTGTTGTAATTCATAAAAGTCAATTTCCTAATACAGTTTTTTAATGCTAGACACTTTTATATCATTCAGTAAGTTCAGTTTCTTTCAACATCCCCTTGTTAAAGTTTTATTTCTTTATCGTGTGTCACCGCATTGCACTTAGCAGAACACGTTTGTTCAGAGTTTGAAGTGTGATGTGCTCAGCAGAGTTGCTTTTCCTTGCATTGCATTTGCCCAAAGTTTTTTCTGTAGCTGGTTTGTTGCTGCGCTCTGTTTTAACATCACCACTTTCGAGCAGCATCAAGTCTCCGTTGGCACAAGGTAAGTCGCAAAAGTTTGTTAGGGCTAGCTTAACATCACTGTTAGGACACCAAAATTATCATCGGGGTCAGTTCAATTAAAGTTTGATTCCGATTTCATTTTTTGTCAGATATTCTTATTCTCACAGCGCAGTGTTACATGTTCGCGTGTGTATGCCACTTAATGTTCGGAATTTTAATTAGTTAAGGTACCTAAATTTGCAGGAAATTTTAACGGAAGCATTTTGGACATTTATTCTTTTAAAGTTCAGTTTGTAATTGTATGCATAATTTTTACTTTGATAGTTTTTTGTGTGGAACTGTAAGACAAGCTCTGTGACGTCACTCATTCTATCACTCTTCACTGCACTGCGCTGCACAATACAGAATTTCACAGGATAGTTTCTTTAGAATACACTTTTATGTCTGCCAATTATTTTTAGTTCAAGCAAATTGGAATACGGTTACACATTTTCAGATAGATTTAGCGACTCTTTTCATCAGGTAGCGTTTGCCTAAGTACGCCATTTGCACTGTTCACTAGACAGAATATTCACATTACAATACATACACACACTAAAGTTAAGAATAAGAAGCTTGTATACAAACAAAACATTTACAGAAGATCTCAAATTTTAATGGAGTATTATCGATGAAGGATGACACGTTTGGAAACAAAAAATATTTAACGTAAAGCGGCAGAATATGCTAAATAAAAGACGAGAGCTACTCGGTTGTTCCTCAGTTTATATCTGAGACTCTCGTCTCAATGCACGATCGCTCGATGATCGTGCAGTTCTTTTACAAGAACGGTGACTGAGAGCCAGTAGCTCTGCAGGAGTTCCAGAGACAACAAGGGTATGAAAAATGTCGATGGTACGAAGTCTAAGGATATGGGGAAAAGCTTACGAAATTCGAAAAGACAGTTTATTTTGAAGCGCAATGTAGTAGCCGGGGGAAAACAGCTGATGCAACGTTAGTAGAAGATGCGTGTACAGCTAGTGGAGGGATCAAGCGATGGAGTGCAAACACAAAGTGCACGGGGAACTCCTTGAACTTTGGGCGCGCCTTTGTGCATAGTGCATAAGATTCTCCGAAACATATTGCCTTACTATCCAGACCAAATTACTCAAGTTCGGAACTTGCTTCATCCTGACCTGCCAGTAAGACAAACGTTTGCTCTAGAATTTCTTGCTCACATGGAAGTGGACAATGAACGGCCGTGTAGCATGCTGTGGACAGATGAAGCCCATTTCCATCTCCAAGGACACGTCAAAACACAGGGTTGAATAGGAGCAACGAGAAATCCGCTCTCACGTCAACCGGTACTGCTTCAGTCTGTAAGCGTAACCGTGTGGTGCAGGTTGACGGCACCGTTTATTGTATGGCCATATTTTTTCGAAGAGATGGGTACTGCGGATCATGTTACCTGATCGTCATTGGAAAATGCTAAGTCTTCTAAGCACGAAGTCATTCCAACCCTTCAAAAGCATAAATGTGTGGGTAGGAGCATTTTTATGCAAGATGGCGATCCTCCGCCCAGTGCACAGCCAGTGAAGCAGCTGCTGCAGAGCCGTTTTGGAGAGGCTAGACTTAACAGTCATTATTTCCCTAGAGCCTGGATATCCAGACCACCTGATCTTAATCTCTCTGACTACTGGACGTGCGGTTATCCGAAAAACGCTGTCTTCAGTGCTTTAATTACAAGCGTAGTTGAACTGAAAGCACGGATTCCGCAACGGACTCTGAATGTGACCCCAGAGACACTCCGATCTGTTGTGGGACATGTTGTTTCTTGATTTGAAGTTGTGGCATAAAATGGCGGACAGCATATTGAACATGTCTTGCGCTACTCTCGACAGTTAAAACCTGTTTCACTGTTACTTTTTATGTGGTTTTTCGCCTCAGACAATGAAAACCCCATGTCATTGTTGCTTTTATGCAGTTTTTTGGCTTCCGAGCAAATAGAAACCGATATCAATGTTGTTGTTTTTTGCGGTTTCTAGCATCATGACATTTTCCAATTGTGATGTGGTACCACCTAGTCGTGGTGGATGGGTGTTATGTCTGCGTAAGCGGAAGAAACTAACGATCAAAGTCCGAAAACAAATTATTGGACTGTTCAATCAACCAAAATAAATTCTCCAAGTATAACACTAACACAAAACAGAGATCCGTCTTCGAATCAGAACTACATACAAGAATAAGATAGAAAACAACAGAAATAAATTCCTACTAGTCTCCGCCAGAGACTTCTTCGATATACTAATCCTAATCCAGAGATCAGCGAGAAGATCCAAGCCGGGCTGCCAGGGCGGCAGCTATCCACGTCTGCTGGCGGTCGATGAACTGCCGATGTGTGGCCGAGCGCCCGCCTTTATAACGCATCGACGGATGAGTACCTCGGAACTATTTTCCATTACGTGGTTTGACGTGTGAAAATAGTTCCGGGATCTGCAGCGACCTCTTCCTTATACTTATGTGGCCCGGTAGTGGCCCCTGGTGGCCGCTGGTGTATTTGCGGTGGTGTTGTTATGGTTGTTGCTGTGGCCGTTCATCAATATTGCCTGTCGGTTGTGTAGTGCTTTGATGTGCCCGCGAGGCGGGCAACCCGCGGTTGCAGGCTGTCAGTTTGGTTGCTGATACTCTGGCGCCGTGATGTCTGGTGGAGAAGGCCACAGCAATGGGCTTATGTAACTATCAGCGTCACAACTGCTGAACACCGAATTTGTGGATCAATCACATTGTAAACTACAGTCGTACAGCGGAACCTCGCTTAATGATCACCTCCCATAAAGTGCAATTCGCATAACGAGCAAACCAATGGTAAAAAAATGACTAGCTTAACAAGCGATGTTTCGCATAATGAGTGACGACGATTTAGTATGACGTCATCAGCGGTTCGCGTACGGTGTTAGAAACATTCAACAATATGAATATTTTTCATGGTCGGGAGCGGCATATGACAATGTCCTTAGTACATAAGCCGGCCAGAGTGGCCGAGCGGTTCTAGGCGCTACAGTCTGGAACCGCGCGACCGCTACGGTCGCAGGTTCGAATCCTGCCTCGGGCATTGATGTGTGTGATGTACTTAGCTTAGTTAGGCTTAAGTAGTTCTAAGTTTTAGGGGACTGATGACCTCAGCAGTTAAGTCCCATAGTGCTCAGAGCCAGAGCCTTAGTACATACTGTAGTCTAGGTTCAGGGCTCTTTCTGCTACCATCTTTTCTAAACTTGTGTTCAAACAGTGTTTCCTTTGTGTGCAAATTTTAATAACCTTCATAGAAATGTCCGCGAAGATTAAGCCGCAAGAAGACGACCGTAAGAGAAAGAAAATGACCTTACGAATGAAACGTAAAATCACTGAGAAACACAAACGTGGTGTGAGCGTTGCTGATTTAGAACGCACATACCATCGGTCTACATCATCTATTTGCACTATCCTCAAAAACAAGGACAAGATTAAGGAATTAGATGCTTCAAAGGGAGTGACAAGAGTATCTAAACAACGATTTCTTATTCTGAACGATGTCGAAAGATTGCTCCTTATATGTATAAATGAAAACCAATTGCAAGGCGACACTATTAACGAGAACATCATTTATGTGAAGCTTGAATGATTTTCGCCGACCTCGTTAAGGAGATGCCAGGATCATCAGCGGCCGACGAAGCGTTTAAGAGAAGCCGTGGGTAGGTAGAAGAGTCTAAGAGAAGAGCCGGCATCCGCAGCGTTGAGAGGCACGACGAAGCAGCCAGATCCGACACAAAGGCAGCAGAGAACTTCATCAGCAACTTCAAGGTGCCCGTAGATTCTGAGGGTTATCTTCGCAACAGGTTTTTAATTGTGACGAGACGGGTCTATTCTGGAGAAAGATGCCGAAAAGTACCTTTATAACAGCTGAGGAGAATGTATAAGCCAATCAACGATCGTCTCACTCTGATGAAATGACATGATCGTACGGCATTATTGGCCGGGAGACCTCATTCGAGGTGTTCGGCCGCCGAAATTGCAAGTCCTTCTTAGCTGACGTCACTTCGGCGACTTGCGAGTCAATGATGATGAAATGATGAAAGACACACAACACCCAGTCATCACGAGGCAGAGAAAATCCCTGACCACGCCGGGAATCGAACCCGGGACCCCGTGCGCGGGAAGCGAGAACGCTACCGAAAGGCCACGAGCTGCGGATGTCTCACTCTGGTATTCTGTGACAATGCAAGCGGCGGTTTGAAAATTAACCGCTGCTTTTTACCACTCAGAAACTCCACGAGCCTGCAAGAAATGAAACGGTTAAATGTGATGTAGCGTTCCAATAACAAGGCTTGGCTAACACGTGGTCTTTTTCGTGATTCGATCAATGAAGCGTTTGGTCCTTCGGTGAAAAAATTATTGCTTGAGATGAATATTCCACTACCTGCCTTGTTTGTTATGGACAACGCTCCTGCCCATCCTCCATCCCTACTAGTCCACCTCCACGAAGAATTTAATACATCACGATCCAATTTCTGCCTCCTAACACCACTCTGTTACTCCAGCCTATGGACCAGCAGATTATTTCTACACTACTGGCAATTAAAATTGCTACACCACGAAGGTGACGTGCTACAGACACGAAATTTAACCGACAGGAAGAACATGCTGTGATATGCAAATGATTAGCTTTTGAGAGCATCGCTTCAGGAGGGTAATACGGAACGCCGTGCTGGATTCCAACGGCCTCGTATCACTAGCAGTCAAGATGACAGGCATCTTATCCGCATGGCTGTAATGGATCGTGCAGCCACGCCTCGATCCCTGAGTCAACAGATGGGGACGTTTGCAAGACAACAACCATCTGCACGAACAGTTCAACAACGTTTGCAGCAGCATGGACTATCAGCTCGGAGACCATGGCTGCAGTTACCCTTGCCGCTGCATCACAGACAGGAGCGCCTGCAATGGTGTACTCAACGACGAACCTGGGTGCACGAATGGGAAAACGTCATTTTTTTGTATGAATCCAGGTTCTGTTTACAGCATCATGATGGTCGCATCCGTGTTTGGCGGCATCGCGGTGAACGCACATTGGAAGCGTGTATTCGTCATCGCCATACTGGCGTATCAAACGGCGTGATGGCATGAGGTGCCACTGGTTACATGTCTCGGTCACCTCTTATTCGCATTGACGGCACTTTGAACAGTGGACGTTACATTTCAGATGTGTTACAACCCGTGGCTCTACACTTCATTCGATCCCTGCTACCCTGGCCAGCACATTCTCCAGATATCTCACCAATTGAATGCGTCTGGTCAATGGTGGCCGAACAATTGGCTCGTCACAATACGCCAGTCACTACTCTTGATGAACTGTGGTATCGTGTTGAAGCTGCATGGCCATCCAAGCTCTGTTTTGCTCAATGCCCAGGCGTATCAAGGCCATTATTACGGCCAGAGGTGGTTGTTATGGGTACTGATAGAAATCAGGATCTATGCACCCAAATTGCGTGAAACTGTAATCACATGTCAGTTCTAGTATAATATATTTGTCCAATGAATACCCGTTTATCATCTGCATTTCTTCTTGGTGTAGCAATTTTAATGGCCAGTAGTGTAACTTTAAGAAGCTCTACACTGAAGCACTCTTCGAGCATTCCTTTGAGTTGACTGAAGCTTTCAATCTCACACTCAGAGAGTTTAGGAAATATCACTTAAATATCGTTGCGTCCATCATGATGATCTAAAACTCGTGGGAAAAGGTTACCAAGAGAAATCTCATTTCTGCTTGGAAGAAACTCTGGCTGGAGTGCATTGTCAAATGTGACTCTGAAGCATATGGGTCAGTACTTGTGGCGCCTGTAGTCAACGAGATTGTGTCTATGGCCAGAGCATGGGACTAGAAGTGGATAACAATGATAGCAATGAGCTTGTGGAAGACCATAGCCAAGGAATGGAGTTGCGGTGTGTTACACGACAGGAAGTTGTGGAGAGTAGTTCTTCAGAGGAGGAGGAGGAGTAGTAGGCGGAAACAGCAAAGCAGCAATCCTCTGGCCACACGGCATGTCTAGTCTAGAGAGACTCCCTAGCACTCGCCCAGTTGTACAGCCAACTTTGGTAGCGATGTTTCACTGTCTACATACGCTCTCATTTGCAGAGACGACAGTTTAGTATAGCCTTCAGCTACGTCATTTGCTACGACCTAGCAAGGCGCAATATTCAGTTACTATAATTACTTCAAGAATGTATTCTGAACAGATAATATTGTGAATCATGTACCGTCAAGAGCGACATTCATCATTAATGGATTAAAGTTAAGTATCAAACTAATTACGTCCGCTTCTGAATTCTCTTTCCTTGTCATTTTCCAGACCTCACGTCAGTATAGTTCTTCCCTCCTCACGCTAGCTTGCTTGAGCTAAAACGCGTGCATTTCGGCCTCCACTCGTAGCACCGTGTTGGCTCTTCTGCTAACACAAAAATATGTATGATGTATAATTTTCTTTGAATAAATGGCATGAATAAGCTAAAGCTAAAAGTACTTCTTCAGTATGGAACAAATTATCGTATTGTACATTAACTTATATGGGATGAATTGTTTCTCTTAACGAGTGTTTCGCAATACGAGTAAGATTCTGGAACGATTTATGCACGCTATGCGATTCATCTGTCATTGCTATCCGAATCCATTTTCGTTATGATGCTTACAGCGGCGTCTAGTAAGGAAAATTTTCGATATTTTTTGTGTGCATAAGTTTTGCCCCTTCTTCTATAATATGCCGTTCAAATTTGACGTCATTCTGGACAGCGGTTCTTTTTTACAGTGTTTTGCAATTGGAACTTTAATTGTGATCACGCAGTACATACTTTGTAATTATACAAGAAAATAGTTGCTTTGCTTCTCATGACAATCTACACAACAGAAACCCTCCACCTACAACGAACTTTGCGTTTAGAAGTTAAATGAGTCATTAAAGGCATCAATGAATTTGTAAAACAACATTTTGTGTTTTCCGAATACCTAAGTCGTCAAACATAGACAGAGAATATGGGGTCAGCTCGTGTTCAAAATAGTGCAGAAGTTCTTCATTGGACTTTTTGTGGAACTCAGTGCCGTGAGAAATCTTCATCATTGATAGGAATGACCTGGTCGTGAATTGCAAGTTTTGATGTCATACACTTTAAAGGTAGGGCTCGATTTCTTCTTTGAAATTTCACACAAATCTGCTAAGAATAATGTTTGAAATTCTTAGACTGCTGAGTTCATCAGCTTTGTGGCGACTGATTTCTTCATCACCTACTATACAAGAGGAAATGTACATTGAACGCGCATGAACAGGAAAAGTGTCACGTGACAAAAACCAGTCATACAGCTTTTTGGTGTCTGTTTCATTTTTTTGTATTCTTGCATTTCTAGCATCCACATGTTGCTCGTTAGTTCCAAGCAAAATACCGCAAAAATGCTCAACTTGGTTACTGACGTCAGCTGTGGTAGGCATCGAAGTAATTCATCTGGCTAATCCTCTATCATGAGTTAAATCATCGCTACTCTTCATTATACTGTATAATGTTTGTAAAATTGGCATGTCAGGCCAAATTTCCTCAAAACGTTTTTCTCACCTTCGGATTGTGAACCATTCCTTGGCTAAGAAAAGCTCATATTCTTGTCGACTAAGTTTCGTTTCCAGTTCACTCACGTCTGTTTTATTGTTTTACTTTAAAGGAATTTATATGATCATATGTAACTCAATTTATTGTTACTGAATTACGTCTCTTTATCTTCTCCTATAAACTGTAAAACTATCGAGTCTGTCTGTTTAAACACCTTCAAAACTACTACACGACCTGTCATGGGGTTTTGGCGGGTGACTTGAACATAGCTTGGGGCGACGTACGGGCTTTATTGCATAAAAATCGAATAACGGAAAAAATACCGCAATTCAAACTGTTATCCATACTATAGTATAAGCGGCAGAGTGTCAGCTATCTTTGCCAGTTGTTCTTTGTACGTCCATTGAATAACAGTGTTAGTAGAGATTTATTGTACACAGCATTAAGGTAGACCCATTTTTTGCAACACATAGTTGTTGTTGCGTGAATCATTGCGTTTCTGGGTAATGTCATTCACCTCACCATTGCCGTAATAACGTCCATTTTCAGAGCTACAGCAGCAGTATAGTGTGTTTCTCAGCGCACATTTGATATCAAACTGATGTGCAAATTAATTAAATTGTTCAATTAATCAATCCCGCCCCATCCCACCACCGCCCCACTACCCACGACCACGCCCACCCCCCTTCTGGATGACGTAATGTGTTTTTATCAGCCTGCACTGTGTGCCCCAGCCACTCACCCTACCCACCCCCACAACTCCCTCTCCCCCAACCTATCCTATTGGCAGAAATATTGAATTTTGGCGTGAATTTTGAATTTTGGTGGGGATTTGAAATTTTGGCGGAAATTTCTTTGTACCAGGGCTGTGCCGACTTCCCACACCGCCTACCCAACCGTAAATTGGCGGGAAATTAAAATTGGCGGTGCCCTTTCTGGGACTCGAACCGTGGCTCTCCTGGATGGAAAGCCCAAGTGCATGTCTCCCCCCCCCCCCACCCCCAACACAATTATAGCATCGGAGGCACTTGTAATTTACGGGTAATTAAAAATGGCGGTGCCCTTTCAAAGATTCGAACCTTGATTCTACTGGATGGAAAACATGAGTACACCCCCTAACACATGGAAACCGTCCAGATGCGGGAGACGAAGGTTGGGTTAGAGTGCTTTATTAATTTTGGTCGGGAAACTGGCGTAAAGATCGAGCCTTAGTACGTAATTAATCAGAAAGATCAGACCTATTTACTCAACTATATGCATAGCGCTACACAAGGACGGCATAAAAGTACAATACAGCTAAAAAATGGCGACACCATACAACTGGTGTTACCCTGCTGGGTAAAAGTTTCGGAATACTACTCAATACTAGTGACAGTAATCGAAGCACCGAGCGAGGTGGCGCAGTGGTTCGACACTGGACTCGCATTCGGGAGGACGACGGTTCAATTCCGCGACCGGCCATCCTGATTTAGGTTTTCCGTGATTTCCCTAAATCACTCCAGGTAAATGCCGGGATGGTTCCTCTGAAAGGGCACGGCCGACTTCCTTCCCCATCCTTCCCTAATCCGATGAGACCGATGACCTCGCTGTCTGGTCTCCTTCCCCAAAACAACCCCCCCAATCGAAACCAATACACGCTACCACAACTGATGGAAAAAATGCGACACAGTTTAATGACACTTCGAAAATGTCGTGGAAAAACCAGCATTCGTAATGAACTGGTCATAATGCAGCACATGCACTGCGGAAAATGGTCGCCCTAAAAGACTGCAGAGGAGGTGGTAGTTGAACTTGGGTTCTTTTCAATGTGCAATCACAAACTGGCAAAAAACAAGCCCTTTCACCTCCCTGCCTCCCTCCCTCACGTCTCCCCCCTCCATCCATCCATCCACGGAGAGGACACATGCTTCTTCAAATGGTCGGATGCTTCCCAGAGCTGTCCACCTTTCGGCCGCCGCCTTAAGGCGACACTTTAACGCCAACACAGTAGCATGTGTAGTCCAATAAACAATAGGAGATAAAAGGTGGAAATGGGAACATGGTGTCATAGCTCCACCAACCGTGTACCGTGTAAGGTCAGCACCACACGAAGCTTTCTCATGCAACGCAAGGTAATAGAAGAGACAGTTCTAGCAGCTACGGTGGTGTTTCTTGTTGGGAAAATTAGGAAGACTACACATCATACATGGCATGGAGGAAGGAAGAAGATTTTGCTGTAGCATTCAAATGTTCAAATGTGTCTGAAGTCTTATGAGACTTAACTGCTAAGGTCATCAGTCCCTAAACTTACACACTACTTAACCTAAATGATCCTAAGAACAAACACACACACCCATGCCCGAGGGAGGACTTGAACCTCCGCCGGGACTGCTATAGCATTGTGACACATCTCCAAACTACATAAAGGTAGTCTGAAGGATATGTGTACTTCTCAGGGTGCATTCATGTCTGTTACCCAAACATATGCGGCGATCCTAATAAGTACACAGGTATTGGTTCATGATGAAAGTCGCTTTCACAGACCGCTGTAAAGTTTCATCACCTGTACTGTAGGATTACCATATGCAACAGACTATCAATCACACGAGATGGTTCCTATATTGTTCCTTCATAAGCAGTTGAATACATTGGTTTTTTTTCTCGGTTGTAACACACCCAATCAGTGTACACCGCCATACACTTTATTTTTTCTACCACGACTTAGAGATCCGTCTCACCTGCCGCTAAACCGACATTAACACGTTTCGATCCTCTGGCGCTCACAGAATACTAAACATCGCATAAAGCTACCACAACACAGACTGGTACAAACAAAACACAGAGGCGATGTTTCTCATTGACAAAGATGTGGAAGACATTGCAACGTAGTGTGTAACTTGCGATCTTTCTCTATGTGGATGGGAGCCACAGGGCATTCTCGCATTCTTAATATAAAGTGAGAGACCGAAAGATCTCATCGCATTGTCTTTGGTCTACGCTCCCTGCAGCTGACCAGAAGTAGACCGGTACATTCCACATCTTGTGTAGAGACAGTGCAAACCGAGGCTGTAACTGCTGTCCCACACCTATTTTCACGTCTCTCTTAAAAAAAACTTTATAGCTGTTGCTGCCCTTTCGTTAATTGTTGCTTTTATGCAAATTGTTTTTGCTCCTTCTGGTTTATTTAATTATTTTTAATTATTATTGGCGTAACAACGCATATATGGAAAGAGTGACGTGAAATTCTTTTAACAATGCTGTGCTTTTAATTGCTTTATCATCGTTACCTTTTTTAGCAAAATAAAATGATGGAAGTATTATTGTTCTGAATCTGACCTACAATTTAAAGAACGATTTTTTTTAGTAACTGCAACTCATGCTAAGTATCAATATATCCTTCCTACTTCGTAATTATTCAAAGTTGAAATTAATGTCCTATGATCTCTGATGTTACAGTTCGTACGATCGTTCTCAAATACAAGTTTGCAGTGGATTTTATTTCTTACTAAAATGCTATTTCATACCACGGCTAGCCCAAGAACATGAGACTCTCATTAAAGAAAATTACGTATTCACTATAAAATTTAGCCAGATCAGAACGGAGCACAGCAAGTTTCCTATCAGATTCTTTAGGTACATAAAATTATTTGCACTGAAAATTATATCCTATCAGCAGCCCGCGTCAACCTGCAACACATCATAAAATCTGCTGATCTTCACTGCCAGCCTGGGAGCTAAAAGAAATAATATTATTTTTTACTATTATTTTACTGCTTCCTTGCGGTATACTCGACTATATTGTAAGTCGTTTAAATATGCCGCGGCAGCGGCTCTTCTTTCTCCACACAGCTCAGCTCCACAGATAATATTTTTATATGGCTGAAAAATATCTTAACAGGATGGGATAATAGGCAGGCACACTTTAACATTTAAGTAATACAAGTTTTCATTTAAACAACTCTATTTAAACATTTAAATATCTTAATAATTACAGACCTGTGTACATTCACGCGCAATGGCGTCCAATTCACAATCTCGACAAAAGAATGCTACCTTCGCGCTCTCTACGACAATAACAGGAGATCTTTCTCTCACAGCTTTCAGATTAAGAAGACAAAGACATTGCTTTACATCATGCCTTATATACAAATTCATTTGGTGATCTTTGTACAACATTTATCTTCTGTGTCGGTCTTATTACTCGCCGACACAGACGTTCTCAAAAATAAAAAAATAAAGAAAATAATACATAATTTTACATAATGACACAATATGACACATCTAATATTTTAATTATTACATAATATATTGTCTTTGTTTATTACAAGACGTTACACTATCCAAAAGCAAAAGATTTCTCCAGATGCGCTAATGTCGAGGAGGTTAGCACACCTTATCGGTGTATACAGTAGATATGAAACTGTTGTGATGATATAACAGACGGTTAAGAACAAGATGGAGCTCCAGACAGACGTAATTTGCTGCGTTTTACGTAAATCAACTGCGCTAGCAATTGTAAAGTGTTGTTCTATTTTCTGGGGTTATTACTAAGAAGGTGTTGGTTAGAGAGAACAGTACAGGCGAAGAAACTTTACACTCGTTGTGCAAGTAACGTCGATCACTGGCTACATGCTCCAATCGAGAAACACCTTTGTATTTAACGGGATCGCCGCATATGCTCGATGACGGCACCTACACGGTATTCACTTTCAATATACAGGGTGAGTCATCTAACATTACCGTTGGATATATTTCGTAAACCACATCAAATACTGACGAACGAATTCCACAGACCGAACGTGAGTAGAGGGGCTAGTGTAATTGTTTAATACAAACCATAAAAAATGCACGGAAGTATGCTTTTTAACACAAACCTACGTTTTTTTTAATGGAACCCCGTTAGTTTTGTTAGCACATCTGAACATATAAAAAAATACGTAATCGGTGCCGTTTGTTGCATTGTAAAATGTTAATTACATCCGGAGATATTGTAAGCTAAAGTTGATGCTTGAGTGCCACTCCTCCGCTGTTCGATTGTGTGTATCGGAGAGAACCGAATTACGTAGGATTCCAAAGGGAACGGTGATGGACATTAGGTACAGAAGAGATTGGAACAGCACATTACGTCCACATGCTAACACCTTTTTATTGGTCTTTTTCACTGACGCACACTTACATTACCATGGGGGGTGAGGTACACGTACACACGTGGTTTCCGTTTTCAATTATGGAGTGGAATAGAGTGTGTCCCGACATGTCAGGCCAATAGATGTTCAATGTGGTGGCCATCATTTGCTGCACACAATTGCAATCTCTGGCGTAATGAATGTCGTACACGCCGCAGTACATCTGGTGTAATGTCGCCGCAGGCTACCACAATACGTTGTTTCATATCCGCTGGGGTTGTAGGCACATCACGGTACACATTCTACTTTAACGTACCGCACATAAAGAAGTCCAGAGGTGTACGATCAGGAGAACGGGCTGGCCAATTTATGCGTCCTCCACGTCCTATGAAACGCCCGTCGAACATCCTGTCAAGGGTCAGCCTAGTGTTAATTGCGGAATGTGCAGGTGCACCATCATGCTGATACCACACACGTCAACGCGTTTCCAGTGGGACATTTTCGAGCAATGTTCACAGATCATTCTGTAGAAACGCGATGTATGTTGCAGCTGTTTGGGCCCTTGCAATGAAGTGAGGGCCAATGAGGTGGTCGCCAATCATTCCATACATTTACAGTCCACGGTCGCTGTCGCTCTACCTGTCTGAGCCAGCGAGGATTGTCCACGGACCAGCAATGCATGTTCCGTAGATTCACTGCCCCGTGGTTTGTGAAACCCGCTTCATCGGTAAACAGGTAGAACTGCAACGCATTCTCTGTTAATGCCCATTGACAGAATTGCACTCGACGATTAAAGTCATCACCATGTAATTGCTGATGTAGCGACACATGAAACGGGTGAAAGCGGTGACGATGCATTATGCGCATGACATTACTTTGACTCAGTCCACCGGCTCCTGCAATGTCTCGTGTACTCATGCGTGGGTTCATGGCAACAGCAGCTAACACACCAACTGCACCCGCTTCTCCTGTGACGGGCCTGTTACGGACCCGTTTGCGTACTACGACCATACCTGTTGCATACAGTTGGCGGTAGATGTTTTGCAATGTGCGGCACGTTGGATGCTCTCTGTCCGGGTACCGTTCTGCATACACCCTGCAGGCTTCAGCTGCATTTCGCCGACACTCGCCATAGATGAGTATCATCTCCGCCTTTTCAGAGTTCGAATACACCATGGTCACAGTTCCTACAACACTACACTATCACAGACGTCTGGTAACACGGTGTATTACAGTTGGTCTGCGTTCGGAGACGAATGTACAATAACAATAGCATCAAGCGCTACATGCGGACACTGCGACAGCTAGACCAAACCACAACAGTGCACTACAGCCATACTCGTAAACACGGTCGCCAACGTAAACATGTCCCTGCAGATGCTGCTCGCCGACCGTGGCCCGTGTTTGTTACAACACGCAACTGAACGTCGGAGGTTTCAAGCGTCAACTTTAGGTTACAATATCTCCGGATGTAATTAACATTTTACAATGCAATAAACGGCACTGATTATGTTGTGGACTGGCAAGACAGCCAATCCACTGTGACAGGAAGCCGAAAGGCACGCGTTAAGCTCACGCAGGCTGGCGTGAGGTCTGGAACAGGTCAAGTAATAGAGACTAGCAAATAAGGTACGTAGCTGCTGGAATACTTAACTTTAATCCATAATTGGTGAACATCGCTCTTGACGGTACATGTTTTACAATCTCATTATTAACTGGTAATGGCGTCTTGCTAGGTCGTAGCAAATGACGTAGCTGAAGGTTATGCTAACTATCGTCTCGGCAAATGAGAGCGTATTTTGTCAGTGAACCATCGCTAGCAAAGTCGGCTGTACAACTGGGGTGAGTGCTAGGACGTCTCTCTAGACCTGCCGTGTTGCGGCGCTCGGTCTGCAATCACTGATAGTGGCGACACGCGGGTCCGACGTATACTAACGGACCGCGGCCGATTTAAAGGCTACCACCTAGCAAGTGTGGTGTCTGGCGGTGACACCACATTCCTCCCCCGCAAATCGGCGTACGGTTGTGTTATAAGGCTTCCGCCCGCCTTGGGGAGGACCCCATGTTGACGTATGCGACGAGGTGGGGAGCCTAACAACAGGCGAGGCTGTGACACCCGCACCCTGCCATTCGGTCCGAGGGGATCTAGGAAACGCCTGAAAACCTAGTCCAGGGTGCACGCCAACATGCGGTGTATGCGCCCGTAGAGAGACAGGAGGGGCCGAAGGGTCGACCTCCATCGCGTCGGGGTACCCGACGGGCGAAGCCGACACGTGGTCCGGCGCGGGCAAGAGTTCCATGTCGGAGGACAGCTGGTCACGGGAAGCGATCGGCGGCGCGTGACCCTGGGAGGCGCCCAGCGGTAGCAGCGACGCGTCCACTGCGGGCGTCGCCGGCGGGAGAACAGGCGGCGGCGGCGGCGCGTCGCCATGGGGCAAAATGGAAGGCAGCGTCGGTAACACCTGGGGATGAGGCGAGCCAGTAGATGGGTCCCCAGGGCGCTGACCGGACGGCACCGTCGCTGAAAGCAGACGGGGAGCGGCAGAACCCGTACGACGACAGAGGCGCAGCTGATTGAGATGCCGGCGCATCTCACCAGAGGCCCCCAAAACCAGATACATAGCGCTGTCGAGGCAGCGAAGATTGCGCCCTTCGAGCCAACGCCGTGAACCTCGATAGTTACGATAGTAGACAAGGTCGCCTGGAGCAAAAGCAGGCGTCTGCCGCTGCACAGGAACCTGATGCGGCGGATGTAGGAAAGACATCAAGGTTCGATGAGGACGACCGTGGAGCAACTCAGCCGGCGAGCGACCATCTCGGGGCTGAGAGCGATACGAGGACAAAAAGAGCAATAACGCGTCCTCCCGAGAATGCGACTCTTTCAACTTCAACATCTGTGACTTGAAAGTCCTTACCAATCATTCAGCGGCACCGTTTGACGATGGCGAAAACGGCGCGGATGTCAGATGTTGAATACCATTGACCTTGCAGAATGACTGAAATTCTGCGGACATGAATTGTGGGCCATTGTCGGAAACAATAGCCTGTGGAAGATCTTCAATGCAAAAGATAGCAGATAACGCTTGGATGGTGGCAGAAGACGTCGTGGAAGGCATCTGGACAACAAAAGGAAAATTACTGAATAAATCTACCAGAACCAACCATCGAGCATTCCAGAATGGACCAGCAAAATAGATGTGTAAGCGTTGCCAAGGGGAAGTGGCCTCCGGCTATGCAAAGAATTTCCGCGGCGGTGCGGATTGTTGTTCGGCACACGCCATGCAAGAAGAGCACATATTCGTAATCGCAGCATCGATTCCGAACCAAGTACAGTGCTGACGAGCAAGTTGTTTCGTTCTCACTATACCCCAATGTCCTTGGTGGAGAAGCCATAAGACAGAGGACTGTAACGAACGTGGGACCACGACCCTGGACTGATCATTATCAGAACGCAACAGCAAAATACCACGTCGTACAAAAAGTCTCCTTGTGAGCAAAAAATCGGTGAACCAACGGATCCTCGATCCGTGACTTTGACAAGGGCCATTGGGTGGCAACAAAACGCAAAACGGTGGCAAGGACAGGGTCAGAAGCTGTGGCTGTAGCTACACGACGAAAATCAATCGGAAACGATTCGACCACGTCATCGGTTTCCGCATCAATGAACATGCAAGCAAGTTCGGAAGAATCGAATGCACTATCCTCAGCAACAGGCAAACGCGACAACACATCGGCGTTTCCGGGCTTAGCAGTGGACTGATACAAGATATCGTAGCGGTACTGCGAGAGGAAAATAGACCAGCGAATGAATTTCTGCGCCATACGCGGAGGTACAGGCTTGTTCGGATGAAAAAGCGATGTCAAACGTTTGTGGTCTGTGATGATGGTAAAGTGACGACCATACAAGAAATCATGAAACTTAGTAACACCAAATGCGAGAGCCAAAGCTTCTTTCTCGATCTGTGAATAATTTCTTTGCGCAGACGAGAGCAATGTGGACTCAAAGGCAATAGGGCGATCATGCGATCCATCTTTGTGCGCAAGCACAGCACCGATCCCGAAATCTGAGGCATCCACCATCAACAAAAGGGGTTCCTGGGGATCGAATGGCGTAAGGCAAGTATTGGAAAGCAACGCCGATTTCAACTGGCGAAAGGCGCGTTCGCATTCCGTCGTCCAGACGAACGGAACACCTTTATGGCGTAAGCGATGAAGCGGAGCTGAAATGGAAGAGGCGTGGCGCACATAGCGATGATAATAATTGATTTTTCCCATCACACTCTGTAGGTGCTTCAAATTCTGCGGCGAAGGCAAGTCTTGTATGGCACGGAGGTGCTCGGAACTGGGATGTATGCCTTGGGCATTGATTACATGTCCCAGGTAGGGAAGTCACGAGCAGAAAACACACGTTTGTCCTTCCGCAAGCGAAGACCATTTTGTCGCAAGACCTGAAATAATGTTCTGAGATTGGCTAAATGTTCCTCTTCTGTCTTTCCGGAGATCACAATATCGTCCAGATAGTTTGCTGCAGTAGGGACCGACGCACAAACAGTTTGCAGATATTGCTGAAACAATGCAGGGGCGGATGCACACCCGAATGGCAGTCTTTTGAATCGATACAAACCAAGATACGTGTTAACCACCAAAACGCGCTGGGATTCTTCGTCCACCGGTATTTGCAAGTACGCATCTGCTAGGTCCAACTTCGAAAAATATTTACCCGGGCACAGTTTGTCAAAAAGATCTTCCGGGCGGGGTAAAGGAAAAGTTGCAGTCACTAGTTGTGGATTCACTGTAGCTTTGAAGTCCACACAAAGTCTCAGTTTTCCGGAAGGTTTTGGCAAAATTACTAAGGGTGAGGCCCAGAGAGAAGCCTGCACACGTTCAATCACACCTTGTGATTCCAAATCGTTTAATGTTCTTGCGACCTCATCATGCAATGCGTGGGGAACATTGTGCGCTCTGAAAAATTTTGGGTGCGCGTTTACTTTCAGTTCCAAATGTGCTTTATAGTTCTTAGCGCAACCAAGGCCCAGTGCAAAAATGTCCGCAATCTCTCCACATAGACGAGAAACACTGGCTGAAGGCACAGTCTGGTTCACTGATAGGACCTGATTGACTATAGACAAGTTAAACAACTGAAATAAATCTAAACCAAACAAGTTCACTGCAGAAGAAGAACGAAGGACGTAAAATGACACAAGTTTTGTTTGTCCTTTGTATGTTGCAAGAAGGCTGCTAACACGGGGATAGCTTGTCCTGAATAACTACTTAACTTAACATTTGCGGCACGCAACGGAGGTGTGCCCAGCTGTTTGTACGTGTCGTGATTGATCAGGGAAACTGCAGCTCAGGTATCGAGCAGGAATGGTATCACTTTGCCATTAATGTCCAAGTCTACAAAAAGTTTATTGTCCTGCTGACGACAAGAGCGACTGTCTCGTGCAACGTGAACTGACACTGGTACAGAATCACTTGCGACTTGACAGGATTTCCGGCGATGTCGATGCACACTATTTGTGGGACGAACACTGTCACTGTTAGAGAGAGTGGCACTGGGCGGAGTGGAATGAACTACATGAATTTCCATGGGTGAAGTTTCACGAGCCTGAGTATTCTTGGTTCGATTCCGGCGCGAAGCAAAGGGCGTGGAATGGTTGTGAGTGTCCGATCTGAGCTTTTTCTGGCAAACACTCTGAACATATCCTTTTTTATCACAGAAAAAACAAATAGCCTGGCGTGACGGGCAGTTCTCGTGCGAATGTCTAGTAGCACACCGCGGGCATGATTTTAGCACTGCATTTGCTGGCTTGCACGGCACACGTGGTTGAGAGCTTGGCGGCAGCTGCGCGGACGGGCGCGAGGGCTGTTTACTGTTCCGTGCAGCTCGCCCAGCAGGCCGGTTAACGTGACACACGGCCGGTGAAGTTTCAAACGATTCCTGAGCAAAGTCAAGTGTGTCCTGCCGATCCAATATGCCCATCACTTGTTGAAGGGAGGGATTGACTAGTTTCAAAATCTGTTCCCTTATACGAACATCAGAAACGTTCTGTGCAATTGCATCACGTACCATAGTATTTGAATAAGGGAGTCCACATTGACACTCAAAAGCACAATCCCTAGTAAGGCCTTGCAAGGTTGCAACCCACTCCCTAGTAGTTTGACCGTTTGGCCACTACATTGACTGATTGTTTCAAATATGCATCTAATGCAGACAAAATTTCGTCGTAGGACAGAGTTGCTACTTCGCATCGGGGAGATAATTTCACTATCACACGGTACGTCTGGACGCCTACGGATGCTAACAAAAAAGGCTGCCGCTCGTTACCTTGAATTCTGTAGGCGGCGAGATGGAATCCAAATTGGCGTGACCACTCCGTCCAGCTTTCCAGTGCAGCATCAAAAGGACGAAGAGTTGGTGCAACAACGTGTTGTGGCTGCGGTAGTGGTGGAGCGGCGGCCGCCGCATCGTTTTGCATTGCACGTTGACCCTGGACAAGTTTTCCAAGGGCATCCAATAAGGCCTGCGTCTGCTGATTCTGCAAGCGATAAAATTCGGACAGTACATCTGGAGATTGTGGCGAAGCCATTACACAAGTAAATCAGAGCAATATAGTTACGAACGCAGAATTCTCGTCGCCAACTGTTGTGGACTGGCAAGACAGCCAATCCACTATGACAGGAAGCTGAAAGGCACACGTTAAGCTCACGCAGGCTGGCGTAAGGTCTGGAACAGGTCAAGTAATAGAGACTAGCAAATAAAGTACGTAGCTGCTGGAATACTTAACTTTAATCCATAATTGATGAACATCGCTCTTGACGGTACATGTTTTACAATCTCAATATTAACTGGTAATGGCGCCTTGCTAGGTCGTAGCAAATGACGTAGCTGAAGGCTATGCTATCGTCTCGGCAAATGAGAGCGTATTGAGTCAGTGAACCATCGCTAGCAAAGTCGGCTGTACAACTGGGGCGAGTGCTAGGACGTCTCTCTAGAACTGCCGTGTGGCGGCGCTCGGTCTGCAATCACTGATAGTGGCGACACGCGGGTCCGACGTATACTAGCGGACCGCGGCCGATTTAAAGGCTACCATCTAGCAAATGTGGTGTCTGGCGGTGACACCACAGATTACGTATTTGTTTATATGTTCAGATGTGCTAACAAAACTAACGTGGTTCCATTAAAAAAAACGTAGGTTTGTGTTAAAAAACATACTTCCGTGCAATTTTGTATGGTTTGTATTAAACAATTACACTAACCCCTCTGCTCACGTTCGGTCTGTGGAATCGGTTCGTCAGTATTTGATGTGGTTTACGAAATATATCCAGCAGTAAAGTTTGATGACTCACCCTGTACAGCGTGAGAGAGGTGCGGTAAAAATCTATCGCATGAGATTTTATAGTTCGTAATTTTTCTTTGCTGGATGGTGCAGAATGACGATGATGGAATGTTTGGGTGATAGACGTTAATGTATCCTGAGGGATGCGAATCTACTTCCATGTTGAGTCTACCTAATTTTCCCAATAAGAAGCACCGCCATAACTGATCGTACTGTCGTGTTTCAGGAACAGGCTTAATGTGGTGCTGACTTCACACATCCAACACGCATGGCGGAGCAAGGACAACAAGTTCCCATTTCCACAGAGTGGTCAAAATGCGCTCCTATGGCATTAACTCAGTTAAATCTGTTTCTACACAGGTTGCAGAATATGGTAGATATTGCTGTCTCCGACTTCTGGGTAAAATTGATCTCGTTATCAACTGTGGTGTGTATTACAATACATAGCCCCATATCAATGGTATATTTCCCATCCTGACCGTCCACTCGGTACGCTGTTGATTACCACATAATGACTGACTGACACCACTCCGTTGAGATGGAGGGAACCTTGGCGGAACATTGGATGATACCTGCTACTTGTCGCTGTGGAACATGGGATTAAAAGTAGGTGTCATCACTTTAATACAGTTGTTTGTAAGTGTTACTCATTGCTACAGGCTCGTCCTATTTCCATATGCTGTCATGCATTCCACGTGTTTTTATTTTTTTTCCCCTATTTTTATTTGTGCTACCTCACGGGTGTTGTGAACAGCACCTTCTGGCGATGGTCAATACAGGAACAGTAATCATGCATATGACTGCAAAAGAAAGAACAATGCTCTTCCAAACGGAGCACCGAGACATCCGCATTTCTGTCGATGGGAAGGTTAGATTAACTGTACAGGTTATCACATCGAATAGTTGTTGGAAGCACTCTACAATATTGCAAACTCTTCCAGTTTCCATACGTTGCAATGTCTTCCACATCTCTGTCAATGAGAAACGTAGCCTCTGTGTTTTGTTTGTACCAGTCTGTGTTGTGATAGCTTTATAGTTTATGCTATGCGATGTTCAGTATTCTGTGAGCGCCAGAGGATCGAAACGTGTTAATGTCGGTTTGGCGGCAGGTGAGACGGATCTCTAAGTCGTGGTAGAAAAAAAAATAAAGTGTATGGCGGTGTACACTGATTGGGTGTGTTACAACCGAGAAAAAAAAAAAAAACAATGTATTCAACTGCCTATGAAGGAACAATACAGGAACCATCTCGTGTGATTGATAGTCTATTGCATATGGTCATCCTACAGTACAGATGATGAAACTTTACAGCGGTGTGTGAAAGCGACTTTCATCATGAACCAGTACCTGTATATTTAATAGGATCGCCGCATATGTTTGGGTGATAGACATGAATGCATCCTGAGAAGCACAGATCTCCTTCGGACTACCTTTATGTAGTTTGGAGATGTATCACAATGCGATATCAGTCCCGGCGGAGGCTCAAGACCTCCCTCGGGCATGGGTGTGTGTGTTTGTTCTTAGGATAATTTAGGTTAAGTAGTGTGTAAGCTTAGGGACTGATGACCTTAGCAGTTAAGTCTCATAAGACTTCACACACATTTGAACATTTGAATGCTACAGCAAAATCTTCTTCCTTCCTCCATGCCATGTATGATGTGTAATCTTCCTAATTTTCCCAACAAGAAACACCACCGTAGCTGCTAGAACTATCTCTTCTATTACTTTGTGTTGCATGAGAAAGCTTCGTTTGCTGCTGACCTTACACTGCAAACGGTTGGTGGAGCTATGACACCATGTTCCCATTTGCACCGAGTGGTCAAAACGCGCTCCTGTCTCATTAACTCAGCTTGTCCCATTTCCCCACAGGAATGCAGAAGGTCTTAGATATAGCGCTCTCCAACTTCCGTACAGGTCAAACTTAGATTGGAATGATCACATGGACTAAGCTGTCGGGAGGGCGTGGCAGAGACTTAGGAACAGTTACAGGATGCTGAGGGACTGTCTAAAAAACAGCACTAGAGTTCTTGATGAATGGGATCATTAGCAGATAGGTTCGATGACAAAAAAAGTGAGTCGTTTCAAGATATGAGAGTGGCACGAATATGATTCACCTGTGGCTGTTATCATTAAAATACATCTCTACAGTATCCAATGGAAATTTCTGGTTGATTGTAAAGACCTGATTCCAAATTGCAGACAGCTTTTCGGACAGCATTTCTGCCTGAAATCGTAACGCTATCGGCGACCCGTGTATGCCTGTAGACTCAAGACCGATTCTTATGCAGGGTGATGGTAACATAGGCGTTTTGATCGTGTTTTTAATAGCGCGGTCCCTACGCGAATTGTATGTTGTGGGCTGTAGAATCCCTCTATGGTCAGATTTAGATGTCATTTCTCAATAGTGATCCTCGGAAAGAACATCGTGCTCCTTCCATGGGTTCCCAGTTGTCCTACTTGGCGAGTGTGATTCGACAATGAAAAAAATTATTTGCCATGCAAAGTGACTCTCATGATCAATTTAAGTAATTAACCTATCAAACTGATATCAATGACGTGCCGCCTGGTGGGTGGAAGAGATGGTTAGGGCGCCACGGAATGATTCTTGACAAGCGTTTCTTTTTTGTTTTTTTCGTTGCGGCGATATCTTGGAACGAAATTTCAATCTCCCACCTATACATGGCGAGACAGGCTCTTACGATTTGTTTCGTAAATGCTAGTATGATATAGCGTCACATTGGTAAAGGGGGACATGTCATAGAGCACATTGCCAAATGTAAAATTACTGTGTTTCTCCCTACATGTGAGCCAATGGCATGAAAGATTGTATTCTCTACTGCTGTTTCACGTGCATGACCGTTTATTTGCAGACACTGAAAACAAGAGGTGCTCTCAGGTCGTGGAATTTGTTCAACAGGCTGAAAGAAATTACTTAACATAGATTATCATTTTTTTCTTTGGCGTTTAAATTATCGCTTTTTCTTTAATCTGATGACGGTTTCGAAATGATGAGAAAATTCTGCGGTGATCGGTAATTTTCGCAGCAAAATAGGCTAAGTTTTTTCTCTGATTTTATGCAGGATGCCATCTCTCTGCTGATCATTTGTGATCGGTGGCGGTACACATCGTTGGATGTCACAAAATAATGAGATGCGACAGCAGCCGAGCATAAAAGCTACACCGATTTTACTCATAAAACTAAAAGCAAATGGACTTGCCCATTTTTGTGGAAAGAGGACTTTTAATATGGTTGAGAATGTGTTTTTCTTTTTTGATAGTTGCTTTATTAAAGGAGTCGAGTTAATGTTAAATATTCCAGCGCAGAACGACAGGCAGATGCGGTCGAATTCCCTTACAGGCCGTGGCTCTCTCTAGGTCGGGATATCAATCTTTTATCATGGTTCTGAGGGCTGCCGGCATGACGATGTGCTCACTTCAGGAGGCAGGGGTATCCTGTTTTGCACGCAGCCAACTTTTGAAATGGCCATCTGGAGCGTTCTCCAGATGGGTAGGGTTATGCTACTTAATTTTCCTTTTGTGTTGTCTAGGACCGCCACCTCAAGGCATGCCACGTATTGCGAGTGGCTTGTCGAAGTTAAGATGTTTTCCATCGCAGAATGAGAGGCCTATTGGAGCCGTTGGGGGCTTGTCTAGTCTGTGTCAGGTTTCCGCCACAGGTGCGCTCCCTAACCATTAGGGGCAGCTGTGTCACTATACTTCAGTAAAACAAGTTGCACTTAATACAGCTGTCCTGTTATCTCCTATTGTTTAGTTGACTTCACAAGCTAATGTGTTGGTGTAGGAGGGTCGGCTTAAGGCAGCCGCCATATGGTGGAATGTCGAGTGATGCGGGCCATCTCCACCGTTCTCCGGATGGGCGGGGTTATGCTGCTGAAATTCGCTTTTGTGTTAAGGGAAATGGCATGCCGCATATCGCAAATGACCGCAGAGGGCTGGTGGGGCTCGCAGCCGTACACGGGTCGGCACAAAAACAGCAAAGAGCAGCAGAAGGGTGCGAGAAGCTCTCCGAAACATCTGGCCACTTGAAGCAGCATGTGCCCTCTCCATAAATGGATAGATGGAGGGGGGAGGGGGGAGGGGGGAGGGAGGGGGGGAGGGAAGGAGGGAAGAGGGCTTGGTTTTCAGAAGTTTCTGATTGTACGTAAAGAAGAACGGAAGTTCAAGTACCACCCCCTCTGCAATCATTTAGGACGACGATTTCCCCCAGTACATGTGTTGCATTATGACCAGTTCATTACGAATGCTGGTTTTTCCACGACATTTTCGAAGTGTCATTAAACTGTGACGCATTTTTTCCATCAGTTGTGGTAGCGTGTATTGGCTTCAATTACTGGGGCTGTAGATGTTTTTTGAGGAGGCATCTGTAACGAACTTTGACGTCAGACAGCGATAGATACAGTACGCTTACAGGTAATTCACTTTTTAAACTCCTCTCTGTCCAACACTAGCATCTCGTCAGTTGAACATTGTTCCTGACAAAAAGAATAAAGATAGTAACTTACACCCCTGCCTTTTTCCCGCCAACTTGTAGGTGAATAGTACAGTTTGAGTTTGTGTCACTAGTTGCAAGTGGGATTGCTAAATTTTTTCGCAGCAGGATAACACAAGTTGCATGGTGTCGCCAATTTTTGAGTTGTATTGCGCTTTTATGCCGTCCTTTTGTAGCGTTATGCATATAGTTGTGTAATTAGGCCCAATCCTTATGATTAATTGCGTAATTAGGCTAGATCTTTGCGTCAGTTTCCTGACCAAAATAAATAAAGCACCCTAACCTAACCTTCGTCTCTCGCATCTGGACAGTTTCCATGTATTAGGGGGTGCACTTGGGCTTTCCATCCAGTAGAATGAGGGTTGAGTCCTAGAAAGTTCACCACCAATTTTAATTTCCCACCAATTTCCGGTTGGGAAGGTGCTGTGGGATGTCAGCACAGCCCTAGTACAAAGAAATTCCCGCCAAAATTCAAAATCCCCACTAAAATTCAGAATCCCCACTAAAATTCGAAATCCCCATTAAAATTCTAAATCCCCATTAGAATTCGGAATTCCCACCAAAACGAAAAATTTCCGCCAATAGGGTAGGTTGGGTTAGGGCAGTTGTTGGGGAGGTTGGGTGAGGGGCTGGAGTTCACGTGCTGGCTGAGAAAAACAAGTGACGTCATCTGGGTGTGGGGGTGGGCTTGGTTGGGATGTGGTTGATTAATTGATCAATTTAACTAATGGGCATATCAATTTGATATCAGAATTACGCTGAGATCCCCACTATACTATTACTTGCTACTGGGATATTTGGGGAAATAATGTTGCCCACCCTGTCAGCCGCGTGCGGTAGCCGTGCGATCTAGGCGAGTTGTCACAGTCCGCGCGGCTCCCCCCGTCGGGCATGGATGTGGGTGTTGTCGTTAGTGTAAGTTAGATTAAGTAGTGTGTAAGCTTAGGGCCCGATGACCTCAGCAGTTTGGTCCCATAAGATCTTACCACAAATTTCCAAATTTTTTCCCACCCTGTCATTCACAATAGTGATGAGTGCAGCGGTCCTCTATATTTAAGCGGCATAATGTAAGTTACCTTTGCCAGTTATTGTTTGAACATTGAATTAGTAACACTGCTATTACAGATCAATTGTCTCATAATACTGATTGTAATACAGTACCTGTTGTTGTTGTTGTGGTCTTCAGTCCTGAGAGTGGTTTGATGCAGCTCTCCATGTTACTCTATCCTGTGCAAGCTTCTTCATCTCCCAGTACCTACTGCAACCTACATCCTTCTGAATCTGCTTAGTGTATTCATCTCTTGGTCTCCCTCTACGATTTTTACCCTCCACGGTGCCCTCCAATGCTAAATATGTGATCCCTTCATGCCTCAAAACATGTCCTACCAACCGATCCCTTCTTCTAGTCAAGTTGTGCCACAAACTTCTCTTCTCCCCAATCCTATTCAATACCTCCTCATTAGTTACGTGATCTACCCACGTTATCTTCAGCATTCTTCTGTAGCACCACATTTCGAAAGCTTCTATTCTCTTCTTGTCCAAACTAGTTATCGTCCATGTTTCACTTCCATACATGGCTACACTCCATACAAATACTTTCAGAAACGACTTCCTGACACTTAAATCTATACTCGATGTTAACAAATTTCTCTTCTTCAGAAACGATTTCCTTGCCATTGCCAGTCTACATTTTGTATCCTCTCTACTTCGACCATCATCAGTTATTTTACTCCCTAAATAGCAAAACTCCTTTACTACTTTAAGTGTCTCATTTCCTAATCTAATTCCCTCAGCATCACCCGACTTAATTTGACTACATTCCATTATCCTCGTTTTGCTTTTGTTGGTGTTCATCTTATATCCCCCTTTCAAGACACTGTCCATTCCGTTCAACTGCTCTTCCAAGTCCTTTGCTGTCTCTGACAGAATTACAATGTCATCGGCGAACCTCAAAGTTTTTACTTCTTCTCCATGAATTTTAATACCTACTCCGTATTTTTCTTTTGTTTCCTTCACTGCTTGCTCAATATACAGATTGAATAACATCGGGGACAGGCTACAACCCTGTCTCACTCCTTTCCCAACCACGGCATTTGTCCCTTTCATGCCGCTCGACTCTTATAACTGCCATCTGGTTTCTGTACAAATTGTAAATAGCCTTTCGCTCCCTGTATTTTACCCCTGCCACCTTCAAAATTTGAAAGAGAGTATTCCAGTTAACATTGTCAAAAGCTTTCTCTAAGTCTACAAATGCTAGAAACGTAGGTTTGCCTTTTCTTAATCTTTCTATACAGTACCTAGGCAAGCCTTTTTTCTTTCATCACATATTTGTTGAGTGTTACCAGGCATTGCCCCTGTTTCCTTTATGTTTGAGATAAGTAGCAAATGGAGTGAAAAAAATTTGGAGGAGGCAAAACTGACTGTTGCTGCAGAGTTATTGATTATAAAAGCTGCTGAGAAATTTAAAATATCTGCTAACGCGTTGCGAGACAGACTGAAAAGTGGAAATGAATCGTACTCTATAGCAAGTTCTACAATGAATCACATAGTTGTAAAATAAAACCCCGTGGTCGTGCTCATTCTGTAGAAAATAAACTTATCCATTTTCAGATGGGTACAAACTGGAGTTAAAGAGACATGCAATTACTGCATGTTTACCTTTTGAAATGGTAGCAAAATCCTTAAATATACCTCGTAGCACACTACAATACAGATTAAAGAGTGTAAATGAATTAGACGCGAATGTAAACTTTACTTGTGCATCACATATTTGCTCAAAAAACCATGTCTTCGTCGTCCTGTAAAATGAACTGATCCAGTTCTCTTTTCTATGCCTCAGATGGCTAGAAAACGGGCTGTAGAAGATTTGGAAAAGGCGAAACAGTTTGTTGCAGCAGGTTTATCGATTAATAAGACAGCTGAAATTTTTAAAATACCTCGTAGCTCATTGCAAATGATATTAAAGAGTAGAAGTAAATAGGAACCAAGCTGTCCAGCTTTAATTATCCTATGAAGTTCACGACTTCTGTTGACAATACTCGAGTAAAAGGCTGGGACACTGCTATGGAGAAATTCCATTGGTTGAGGTTGTGCGCAAAAGTTCGTTTCGCAGATTCGAAAACAGTCCACTTATGTTTTGATTTGGATCGAACAGCACGCATTGGTTTAAGGATACAGACGGCGAGAGGTCGTACTCGTTTCCACAGACGAATTGAAAATGTTAGCCAAATAACTGAGACAATTTTACGTCGACAGTACACAATGCGAAATAAGCGCGCAAGCACGGTGTCAGCTAGAGTTAACGCCGCAGCCTGATGTGTTACAAGGCAGCAGCCAGCAATGAGAGGTTGGTTGGTTGGTTGTTTTTGGGGAAGGAGACCAGACAGCGAGGTCATCGGTCTCATCGGATTAGGGAAGGATGGGGAAGGAAGTCGGCCGTGCCCCTTCAAAGGAACCATCCCGGCATTTGCCTGGAGCGATTTAGGGAAATCACGGAAAACCTAAATCAGGATGGCCGGACGCGGGATTGAACCGTCGTCCACCCGAATGCGAGTCCAGTGTCTAACCACTACGCCACCTCGCTCGCAATGAGAGGGGTCGTTGCATCTAAACCAAATGCATTTCCGCTTTATCATCACAATACGCTCGTTAAAAAATTATTTTTTACCACAATTTCTTTTTTAACGCAAAGTTGGGACACAGAGAAGCAAAGTCCAGTTATATGTTTCGTCTCCAAGAGACCAAAGACTCTGGAGCGATTCAGTTTCCGGGATATCTCTGGAAACTCATATTCTCGTGGGGAAAAAGATCATAAAAAGCAACAAATAAGAAAGCTGCTGAGTAATGTTTACTAATCACAGTTATCTTGCTGATTCAGCAGGGAGGCATCCTACTAAAGCTGGAAGAATTCGCTAGGAAGGTTTCGGACAAAAATGTAAGCATGAAGAGGAATGTAACAAGAATTAATAAATGTATGTTTTGATTCTTAGTTACTTGTTTTACTACATGAAAGAGATTCCATGTTACAGAACTCGAAGAGTCTGGGCGTGGAATATGCACAATGACATTGACAAGAGTTGGAGAAGGAACAGTGCATCCGGTACTGAGCGCAAACGGCGGCACCAGCAGATTTGTAGCAACAGTGATGGTTCATCTGAAGAATTGCAAGTTATATCTACCTTGAAGATTCTCGACCGTGAGTCCTGTCGAAATCGACGTTTTCAAGAATAGTGAAGTCTGTGTAATATATCATGGAAGAGAGAATAACACACACACAGTCGATTTTCAAATTATTGAAACGTAGTTGTTTCTGTAGACAAAAATGTCACTTTCTATTCACAAAGTACCACGCAATGGGAGAGTAAGAGATGTTAATATTAGATCTCTAAAAGAAAACTGTTGTGACTTCTTGTTTTTTTCGAAAGAGTGTTCAGATCTCGAGTATAAAGTCACAGCTGATCTAAAAGCTTTTACAGAGGTCAGTAAGCGAATAATACAGTCACGTCAGAAGGAGTGCTTCACTAATCCCGGACACCACGTTGTTTTTGAGTATATGATAGGCAAAGTGCACTTACCACACAGGACTGTTTCAGTTCCAGTATAAGAAGCTGGTAGATAGCTACATTAAATATATATTACTCATCATGTATACAGTGTGTCCACGATATGTTATTCCATGCCGCATCGATTCCATTTATGCAGATGAAGCAGTGAAATCTTGGTTATCTAATGGCATTGATTCAAATATCTACCAAAATTGCCAGAACCTAACGTTTGCACTAGACGCTGTTGTAAAAAGTGTGGAGGATGATGTAAAATGTGCGTTAAATTATTGTATTTCCACGGTATAAAATATAATAGTTCCTGTGTAAAATTTTATGTAATAAAATCGTTGCATATTGTTTGTTTTTTCTTTTATTCCACAATATAATCTTTTTTTTTTTTTCCTTCAGAGTTTGTCCCGTGTGCCTGCGGAGTCCGCTACATGGGTCTGTTGTCTCCATTTCCCTCGATCACGGGCTGCATCTGCGTGGATGTTCACGCATTTAAGGTCTTTATGAATCGTATCAGCCCAACATTGCTTAGGTCGTCCTTTGGATCTACTGCCGACGAAGTGTGTAACCCGCCTTGGCAATAGATTCATCACTGGCCCACAAAACATGCCCAAACCATCGAATTCGACTCTCACGCATCTTGTCTTGGATCGGTGCAACACCAGACTGTTGCCTAATGCCGTCATTAGAAACGTGATCTAACTTAGTGAGGCCCGCTGTCCACCTTAGCACCTTCGTTTCCATTACACTTAGGTGGCGTTCTGTCTCAACTGTAGTCAGCCAGCACTCACAACCATACAACACTGCGATAAATGTTTGATTTTAAATTATCTTTCATGCCGCGGTCGCAAGTCAGTCCGGTTGTTATTCACCACTTCATCAAGGCTGCCTGTGTTCTTGAGTTGACCTCTTCGGTGACTCGGCCGTCAACAGTGATCGTGGAACCAAGCTACTTAGACTCACACGAGTCAGATTTTCACCATTAATCGTGATGGTTCCCATTTCATGTCTGTCTGATGTCATATACTCGGTTTTCCTCAAATTAAGGTGCAAACCGTCTTGTGCCAACCGGTCACTTCATTCTTGAGTTAGGCTCTGCAGATCGAGCTTGTTTTCTGCAGCCAGCATCAAATCGTCAGCATAAAGTAGGGTCCATGGTATAATGGTCGGTGCTGGTCAGCTGTCACAGTGTCCACTATGAGAATGATTAGAAGTGGTAATAATGCAGAACCTTGATGGACGCTGACTGTGAGGTAGAAGTCCTTCGACAGTCCTCAGGTTGTATGGACATAACTTATTGGCTGTGCATAAAATAATTGCACCCAGTTAATAAGCTGCTCTGGCACATCATGCTGTCGAAGTACTAGCCAGATGAGACTGTGTGGCACCCAATCAAAGGCCTTTTTCGAGATCCAGGAATGCTAGATGCACCTGCTTGGCTTTCTCATGACGTTTCTCGACGAAGAGACTTGCAGCATGAATCGCATCAGTTGTGCTGTAGTTCTTCACAAATCCAGCTTGGTTTCTGGAAATCTGTGTGATCTCACGGATCCTTTGGTCCAGAACACGCTCAAAGATTTTCATGGCGTGGCAGAGAAATCGAATTGGACGGTAGTTGGTGCAGCGGGATTTTCCTTCTTCTTCAAGATAGGCACGCTGATGCTCTGCTGCCAATCAGTTGATGTTTGTCCTCCGTCAATGATCTTGTTGAAGAGTTCCGTTAACCATTCGGCTGCCTTCCAATGATGGGAACACCATAACTCTGCTGGAAGGTCATCTGGGCCGGTGGCTTTCCCAAGCTTCATTTTTCTCAAAGCAGTCTTGACCCCCTTCTACTGAAATTTCTCTTACGGGCCCTTCAACAGCATGACCGGTGGATATCGCTGGATGGGGACTCTTCTGTTGAGATCTCTTAGAAGTAGCTGCGCCATCGTTCTCTGGCCTTCTTCCAGTCAACTAGCAGATTACTGGTCTCATCATTGACTCCATAGAACTGATGAACATAATCTGAATTGCGATGTCTTGCTTTAGTGAGTCGATATAAGTCCCACTCTCCTTTAGGTGTGCCAAGTTTTGCGTATAGATCAGCATAACGCGAGGATTTGGTTGCTGCTATAACCTGTTTTTCATCTCTTTGAGAAGTTCTGTGCACATTCCATCGCTCCGGTGTTTTATCGGCAGGACACTCATGATACAAATCTTTCTTTGTGTGTACCGCATCTTTGACAATGCCATTCCAAAGCCACGTATCTCTATCGATCCTCCATAGTCTGGTTTTGTTGTGACAAGAAGTGCATGTGCAGCTTTTTGAGAAGACTCTTTCAGTTTCTCCCAGCTTTCTTCAAGTCTGGTAATTGGCGGCAAAGTAACTCGGGCTGTGATATCGGCTTCCTTATCCTTGAATTTCCACCATTAGAATCTCACAGGTCCTGTGGGACCTAAGTGATTGTTTGTTGGCAACTTGATTCGTAGCTTACAGAACAATGGACGATGTTGTGTCGCAATAGGGGATGGATGACCTTTGTATCAAACACATCTTTGAGATCACGGCGTCTCACGAGGATGTAGTCGATCTGCGTGGCGTTAGTGCCGCTGTAATAAGTGATTAGATGTGAGTGACGCTTTTTGAACCATGTGTTCGCAATTGCCAGATTATGAGCTTGTGAGAAATCGAGGAGATGCTGACCGTCGTCATTCTTTTCTCCGAATCCATGCCCACCGTGAGCAGTATGTTCTTCCTTTCTGCACCGTACGTGCCCATTCAGATCACCAGCGATGATGATGTAACCTTCTTGGGGCACTTCAGCAGTCTTTGCATCAAGCATCCTCCAAAAGGTGTCGTTGATGGAAGTTGCTTGGCCAGTTTGTGGAGCGTAGGCACTGAAAAAGGTGATGTACACAATCTTCACCAGGCGATCATCATATCTTTGCACTTCAGAGATATTACCGTCAAACTTGGATGATACTACACTGCCAACGCCACAAGCTGTTCAACAGCATAATATTAAGATAATTTTGATACGATCGTATGTGAGACAAGAAACGATTACTAGACAATGCAGGTATGTACAGTATTTTTGGTGTAATAAATACAGATATGTGTGTGTATGTAAACGATAAATAACTTTTTGAACTTTGGATCTTTTTTAATACAATGCCAGAGCTGTGCTTATGCACACAACCATCTTTCAACTACACAGAAAAAACTTAGACACCATCATAAATTTCCGTAGAGATCTGTAATTAAACTTGTAGTGATCAATGATAGTCACTCATCAACAATGGCCAGTCACGTCGGTGACGGCCAGTCACTTCGGCGACGGCCAGTCATTGGCGATGGTCAGTCATTGGCGATGATCAGTCACCGATGTCAGTCTGTGATCAATGATGGTCTGTGATGAACAGACATTATGCATTAGGCATATAACATTTAACATTAATCATTTGGCGTTTACCATTAAACATTTACCATAAAGTGTTTAGCATTTGCCATAGAGTATAACTAGTTAGCATGTACCATTTTCTGTTTACTATTGGGCATTTACCGTTTAACATTAGCATTTACCATTTATGTAAGTGTTTACTGGAGGGGGGGGGTACGGGTGTGTGAAGCAGACAATTGGTCTATATCCATCAGCTTGGAGTTTCAACATTGTGCTTGAAAGAGGAGGGAAGAGGGGTTATAACGCACAGAAGTGGTCTGACCACAAATAGTGTAACGTGACACCGTTTATAATGCTGTAAATAATCAGTATCTTTAAAAGAAATAATGAGGCTTTCTCAAGTTGAGCATCTTTGACTTCCAGGTTATAATGAAATTTTCTGACTTCGGATGGATGTTGCGTGATTTTTTACTATGTAGCTGTCACATCATTTAGATACTACACTATGATTGGAAAAAGAGGAGGAAAAGCACACAATTTATCTGTCTCCATATAATGAGGTGGGGTGCACTATGGTTGACTGCAAGTAAGGCGAGTGGGTAGGGGGTATGGCTTCACACTCATAAGAGTGATGTGACTGTTGAGCAAGAGGATGTCACTGATAAGGTTGATGACAGATTAGATTAGATTAGATTAATACTAGTTCCATGGATCATGAATACGATATTTCGCAATGATGTGAAACAAGTCAAATTTTCCAATACATGACATAATTAAGTTAATTTAACAACATACTTAAGTTAATATAACAACTTTTTCATTTTTTTGTGTTTTTTATATTTTTTTTATTTTTTTAGTATTTTTTTTAATTTATATCTAAAAATTCCTCTATGGAGTAGAAGGAGTTGTCATTCAGAAATTCTTTTAATTTCTTCTTAAATACTTGTTGGTTATCTGTCAGACTTTTGATACTATTTGGTAAGTGACCAAAGACTTTAGTGCCAGTATAATTCACCCCTTTCTGTGCCAAAGTTAGATTTAATCTTGAATAGTGAAGATCATCCTTTCTCCTAGTATTGCAGTTATGCACACTGCTATTACTTTTGAATTGGGTTTGGTTGTTAATAACAAATTTCATAAGAGAGTATATATACTGAGAAGCTACTGTGAATATCCCTAGATCCTTAAATAAATGTCTGCAGGATGATCTTGGGTGGACTCCAGCTATTATTCTGATTACACGCTTTTGTGCAATAAATACTTTATTCCTCAGTGATGAATTACCCCAAAATATGATGCCATATGAAAGCAACGAGTGAAAATAGGCGTAGTAAGCTAATTTACTAAGATGTTTATCACCAAAATTTGCAATGACCCTTATTGCATAAGTAGCTGAACTCAAACGTTTCAGCAGATCATCAATGTGTTTCTTCCAATTTAATCTCTCATCAATGGACACACCTAAAAATTTGGAATATTCTACCTTAGGTATATGCTTCGGATTAAGGTCTATATTTATTAATGGCGTCATACCATTCACTGTACGGAACTGTATGTACTGTGTCTTATCAAAATTCACTGAGAGTCCGTTTACAAGGAACCACTTAGTAATTTTCTGAAAGACAGTATTGACAATTTCATCAGTTAATTCTTGTTTGTCAGGAGTGATTACTATACTTGTATCATCATCAAAGAGAACTAACTTTGCCTCTTCATGAATATAGAATGGCAAGTCATTAATATACACTCCTGGAAATTGAAATAAGAACACCGCAAATTCATTGTCCCAGGAAGGGGAAACTTTATTGACACATTCCTGGGGTCAGATACATCACATGATCACACTGACAGAACCACAGGCACATAGACACAGGCAACAGAGCATGCACAATGTCGGCACTAGTACAGTGTATATCCACCTTTCGCAGCAATGCAGGCTGCTATTCTCCCATGGAGACGTTCGTAGAGATGCTGGATGTAGTCCTGTGGAACGGCTTGCCATGCCATTTCCACCTGGCGCCTCAGTTGGACCAGCGTTCGTGCTGGACGTGCAGACCGCGTGAGACGACGCTTCATCCAGTCCCAAACATGCTCAATGGGGGACAGATCCGGAGATCTTGCTGGCCAGGGTAGTTGACTTACACCTTCTAGAGCACGTTGGGTGGCACGGGATACATGCGGACGTGCATTGTCCTGTTGGAACAGCAAGTTCCCTTGCCGGTCTAGGAATGGTAGAACGATGGGTTCGATGACGGTTTGGATGTACCGTGCACTATTCAGTGTCCCCTCGACGATCACCAGTGGTGTACGGCCAGTGTAGGAGATCGCTGCCCACACCATGATGCCGGGTGTTGGCCCTGTGTGCCTCGGTCGTATGCAGTCCTGATTGTGGCGCTCACCTGCACGGCGCCAAACACGCATACGGCCATCATTGGCACCAAGGCAGAAGCGACTCTCATCGCTGAAGACGACACGTCTCCATTCGTCCCTCCATTCACGCCTGTCGCGACACCACTGGAGGCGGGCTGCACGATGTTGGGGCGTGAGCGGAAGACGGCCTAACGGTGTGCGGGACCATAGCCCAGCTTCATGGAGACGGTTGCGAATGGTCCTCGCCGATACCCCAGGGGCAACAGTGTCCCTAATTTGCTGGGAAGTGGCGGTGCGGTCCCCTACGGCACTGCGTAGGATCTTACGGTCTTGGCGTGCATCCGTGCGTCGCTGCGGTCCGGTCCCAGGTCGACGGGCACGACCACTGGCGACAACATCGATGTACTGTGGAGACCTCACGCCCCACGTGTTGAGCAATTCGGCGGTACGTCCACCCGGCCTCCCGCATGCACCACTATACGCCCTCGCTCAAAGTCCGTCAACTGCACATACGGTTCACGTCCACACTGTCGCGGCATGCTACCAGTGTTAAAGACTGCGATGGAGCTCCGTATGCCACGGCAAACTGGCTGACACTGACGGCGGTGGTGCACAAATGCTGCGCAGCTAGCGCCATTCGACGGCCAACACCGCGGTTCCTGGTGTGTCCGCTGTGCCGTGCGTGTGATCATTGCTTGTACAGCCCTCTCGCAGTGTCCGGAGCAAGTGTGGTGGGTCTGACACACCGGTGTCAATGTGTTCTTTTTTCCATTTCCAGGAGTGTATATTAAGAACAACAAAGGACCCAAGACTGACCCTTGTGGAACCCCATTCTTGATAGTTCCCCAGTTTGAGGAATGTGCTGATCTTTGCATATTATGAGAACTACTTATTTCAACTTTCTGCACTCTTCCAGTTAGGTACGAATTAAACCATTTGTGTACTGTCCCACTCATGCCACAATACTTGAGCTTGTCTAGCAGAATTTCATGATTTACACAATCAAAAGCCTTTGAGAGATCACAAAAAATCCCAATGGGTGGTGTTCGGTTATTCAAATCATTCAAAATTTGATTGGTGAAAGCATATATGGCATTTTCTGTTGAAAAACCTTTCTGGAAACCAAACTGACATTTTGTTAGTACTTCACTGTTACAGATATGTGAAGCTACTCTTGAATACATTACTTTCTCAAAAATTTTGGATAAAACTGTTAGAAGGTAGATTGGACGGTAATTGTTGACATCCGATCTATCCCCCTTTTTATGCAAAGGTATAACAATAGCATATTTCAGTCTATCAGGGAAAATGCCCTGTTCCAAAGAGCTATTACACAGGTGGCTGAGAATCTTACTTATCTGTTGAGAACAAGCTTTTAGTATTTTGCTGGAAATGCCATCAATTCCATGTGAGTTTTTGCTTTTAAGCAAGTTTATTATTTTCCTAATTTCAGAGGGAGAAGTGGGTGAGATTTCAATTGTATCAAATTGCATAGGTATGGCCTCTTCCATTAACAGCCTAGCATCTTCTAATGAACACCTGGATCCTACTATATCCACAACATTTAGAAAATGATTATTAAAAATATTTTCAACTTCTGACTTTGTAAAGTTTTCATTCAATTTGATGGTAATACTGTCTTCCTGTGCTCTTGGTTGACCTGTTTCTCTTTCAATAATATTCCAAATTGTTTTAATTTTATTATCAGAGTTGCTGATTTCAGACATGATACACATACTTCTGGATTTTTTAATAACTTTTCTTAATATAACACAGTAGTTTTTATAATGTTTGATAGTTTCTGGGTCACTACTCTTTCTTGCTGTCAGATACATTTCCCTTTTCCGGTTACAAGATATTTTTATACCCTTAGTAAGCCATGATTTGTTACAAGGTTTCTTACGAGTATATTTAACTATTTTCTTGGGGAAGCAGTTTTCAAATGCATTTACAAAAAAGGCATGAAATAAATTATATTTTAAATTGGCATCAGGTTCACGGTACACCTCATCCCAGTCTAACTGCTGTAGGCTTTCCCTGAAATTTGCAATTGTTAAATCGTTGACTGAACGTACTACTTTGGAGGACTGTTTAGTATCGCTGAATGGAGCTATGTCATATATTGTAACTAGCTGTGCACCATGATCAGAAAGACCATTCTCAACAGGCTGAGCATTTATCTGGTTAAACTTGTCTTGCTCTATAAAGAAGTTATCTATCAGTGAGCTGCTATCCTTTACCACGCGAGTAGGAAAATCAATAAAGGGTGTCAAATTGAAAGAACCGAGTAATACTTCAAGGTCATTTTTCGTATTACCCTCCTTCAGAGAATCTACATTGAAGTCCCCACAAATAATAATTTGCTTCCCCCTGTCTGACAGATAGCACAACAAGGAGTCCAAATTTTTCAGAAATAGATGAAAATTTTCTGATGGGGACCTATATACAGTTACAATTATAAATGTGCCTTTATTTAATTTAAGCTCACAGGCACATGCTTCTATATGTTTCTCTACACAAAACTTTTTTGTTTCTATACTTTTTGCACAATGATAACTTTTGACATATATGGCAACTCCTCCTTTCTCCATATTTTCTCTCATTACATGTGCAGAGAGCTTATATCCACTTACATTTACCTTATCCATATCAGTAACAATGTGATGCTCAGACAGGCATAGTATATCTATTTCATCCTCAGCTTCTAAATCTTCTAAACAAACCAGACGCTCATCTATTTTATTCTTTAAACTCCCAATATTTTGATGAAATATACATACATTATTTTTAATTATACTTTTATGAGAACCTTTCCTTATTCTAACATTTGCAGTACTCTCCTGTCTGAGTTTCTCATTGTACTTAGGCCTAGTTGCTATACCAGTGGTCACATGGTGTTCAGAGAGGCAGATTATGTCAACTGGGTTGGGTGACTTTAATTCATCAATGCAATTACCTAGGACTGAGATACAACTTGGTGGAGATAAAATTTCTGGTGATTGGTGAAAATTTATAATTGACAGCTGTGATTGGTGATCCAATGTGCTAGAATTGTGCTGTTTAATTTCTTTCCTAAACTGAAGATTTGTTTCAATCCTGACCTCTCGTAGAACTTGACACTGCACAGCACTGACAACAGTTTTCACATCACTGGTAAGTGTTATGATGTACTGGTAAGAGTGATGCTGTCACTGAGAGGAGAACTGCCACAGATAAAAGTGACACTGTAACTGATAAAAGTAATGCCGTTACTTATAAGAGTGATGACAGCACGCAGAAGGACGATGGCATCACTGGTCAATAATGTTAGTCATAAAACTATACAATGTTTTCAGAATCCACAAAGACATACTACTTACTGCCTATTACATGTTTTAATTGCTGGAACCAAGAAATAGTTTTAAAGTGCTTTTGATCATTTACAGTAAACCTACTGAGAGATGTCATAATTTGAATTTTATTGATTATTACTTGTTTCCTACACAGTTTATGCCTCTGCTGTGTGATACTTCACACAGGTTTAACTTGCTACCTCAAGTGCTTCAAAATGATGTTCTTCTTTTGATGTTCGAATTCTGCTGTAAACATTATGGTTTGGGTGTGCGATGGCAGATTGATGGGCCTCCTTCTTTTAAACTGCAGAGTGTTGGTCGCAAAAAGAAAAATAATTAATGATTTTATCCTGCTTAATGTATTTTTAAGTGATAGTATGTGTAGAAACGGCAGCTTAGCAAGTATAATATTCAAGTTGCAACTGACTAAGCCATTGTGTCTATGTCTATTCACAAAGTCTTATTTCATAATTCAGTGAGACAGCTATGAGTACCTCCACCCATCCACTACTGAGCTATGTGCCACTGTGGGCAGCTGCTTACTGGGCCACTAATAAATCTCAACATATGTTCATATTGTACACTCATCTACAAGTGTTTGATGTATCATCAGCACCTGATGTGGCATTGGTGGCGGCGGCGTTGGAGGTACCAGTGGTTGTGAAGTGTGAGCTCTGACTCCCGACAAGAAGATACATATTTTGTTACAGGTAGTTGGTTAGGACACAGGAGTGTCAAATAACGATTTTGTAGGAAACACGCTACACTTTATTGACTTTTTAATGTACAAATTTCATTGTATAGTGTCAGTGCAGTATTCTGTATGCCTCCTATTGGACTTGTATTGCGTTTAGGCTAATAGATGGCATTATCCTCATAGCAATACCTTCAGTGAACTCAACCTCTACAGGCTTGTCAGGCTATACACTTAAACACTTTGTTACAAATGAAATACAGCGTTGATTCACTGCAACACTATTTTTGCTCAAATAGTCAACAAACTAATAGTGTACCACTCTTATATACAGCTTTCTGTAGCGATCGATAATGAACAGTACAGATCATCTAAATTCACAACACTTGAATGTTTTAAATATACATTCATGTCCATGAAGTTAATTGCAACATTGCCTCATCGCATATATCAACTATTGTGACATTATGTCATAACATTTGAATGTCTATTGCAATAGGGGATAGATCATATTCGATTATCACCTTATTCTTTAAATACCCCCACCATAATGCACAGATATCCCCCTCATACCATGAATTTTGAAATTTGGCATCAATGAATTATGCATTATCAACCTCAATGACCATAGAAAAGTAACGGTTTAGACCCACTCTTGGTCACATTGTAAGTGCTGAAAATAGTAGTACTCTCGAGCTACCTGCTGCTCTGTGAGTTGTGGCAGTTCCAATGGCGATGGCTGCTGCTGCTGCAATGGTAGTAGAGAATAGTCGAATGACACGAAGTCCAATAAATCAGAAAGACCATCCGTGGGCTTCTGCTATAGCGGCATGGAGATAGAACGTGCGTGTCGCCATCCAGGAGTTATCCTATTACCAGGATGTGTTGTGCAGTTGGAAAAATAAAAAGCCATAAACATAATCAAATATATTTATTAATAATACCATATTAATAAACACTTACTTTCAAATCTAACAGTTTTATTCCTCCTATGTCTAGGGACAATGGCTGGTCCCTGCTGCCACTGCATCTGCTCACTATGGCAATCATGCCTTGAATGAGGCTGGAGGGGGGGGGGGGGTCTTGGACAGCTGGATTCATAATATTTACAAAGAGGAGGGAGGGGAGAAGTCGGCTCCTGTTGGTGGAGGGGAGGGGAAAGGAGAGGAGAGAGGAGGGGGATGAGGGTGGGAGGGTGGAGGTAGCCTCGATCAATTTGCCTGGGGGAGGGGACCTCAAACGTAAGTCACCCAAGTGGGTAACCTAAAACTGAAAGTGTAACCTGACAGTGGAAGTGACCTTGAGGTAAGACTGTTCTCTGCATTTGAATCACCCACCACTCATAACCTGTTGTCATTGCATGGTATTACAACAGAATAATTTTAATTTCATATTCCTTGCCGCAAATATGCACTGCATTTGAAGATGACTGTCTCTGCATTCACAAATTTTTCAATTCAATAAACTTTACCAACAGTCATACACTTTCAGACATTTTATTTTATTCTGAAGCAACCAGTTCTGACATTTCAATTTGCCATCTTCAGGCCTCATACGCTTTTTTCAAATCAACGAACTTATCGTGTAGTGCCATAAAACTTTATATCGTGAATTCCAATCGTTTTGTCGCTGATAAGCATGAAAGTATGACAGAATAAAATAACATATCTGAAAGTGTATCGCTCTTGGTAAAGTTTATTCAGTTGAAAAGTACGTACCAGCCTCTGTCCCTTTGCTATAATGGACCAACAGAGAATGTATGCTTTTTCCACGTCGAAGTTTATACCAAATCAGCTGATCAGTACAAGTCGCACATTGCTGTTGAGTTGTCAGTACTCTCACATTCTCTAGCCCAGCAGTGACCACATTACTTACCCCTCTGTCTCTGAAGTAAGCGGCCAATTTTACTTACCTCACAGCTGAATTCATCAATGTCAAATAAAATTAAGCACATCTTAAGATATTACTGTCTCTGTAAGTATTTTTGTTTGTTATTGAGCAAGGAAATTACAGTCTTAAACAGCTCTTAACGGTAGTTAACATTTTTACATTCAGCTGTTAAACTGGTAGGTGCGTGTTATTATAACATACAGCTGAGAACTATGGACTGCACGAGTACTTGATTCAGGTGAGGTGCGGCTTGGGTGCCACAGATTGACGACCACTGCTCCAGTCTTTCTCTTGTTTATTTCCGCATACTGATCACAGAAAATTCTTTCCATTGTTACTCTTTCACTCTGTAACTACAACGATATCATCTGCGTAATTCAGTATGTGTATCTCACGTGCATCCATTTCGATCCCAACCACAGTTATGTGCGAACTGGAGTGATTTAGGGAATTCACGGAAAACTTAAATCAGGATGGCCGGACGCGGGGTTGAACCGTCGTCCTCCTGAATGCGAGTCCAGTGTGCTAACCACTGCGCCACCTCGCTCGGTGACTATAAGGAGAGAGAGAGGGGGGCGTGGGCAGGGGGGGGGGGGAGGGGAAGAGATAGAGAGAGAGAGAGAGAGAGAGAGAGAGAGAGAGAGAGACAGAGAGCACATCCTTGTCTCCTGTCTTTTCTAAGTATTCCTTCTTGTTCCTGATGAAAATTTCTAATCACAGACAGTTCACTCTTATAGAATCTGAGTATCATCTGCATGTCTTTGTGCCTTAGACCTGCTTTCTTCAGCACTCTGAACATCTCTTGCCAGATAACGCTATTAAATACCGTTTCCTGGTCTATATAAGTTGATTTATTTTTCTGAAATTGCTTTCCAATAAGAAAGTCTCAGAGACAGAATCACCTTTCTTCTTCCTAATCTCATCCTGAACAAAAATTGATCTCCACTCTGCATATCCTCCATCTTCTATTCAATTCTCCTCAGTATTATTTTTGTGAGAAATTTTGATGCATGTGATATTGGGCTTATGGTTCGGTACAGTCCACACTTCGTAGCTGCCGTCTTCTTCACTATGGGAACCATAATACAGTTCTGGAAGTCAGTTGGTATCCCTCCTGTGTTATAGCTGAATCTAATCAGTTTCAGCCACATCATTTGTCGCCGGTAATAGTATAAAAGTAATAACTCTTAAATCACAAATTATAAAAATATTCCCATTATAAAACTTACTGTGAGAGAAAGCTTCCTCAAAGTGAAAACTAGTGAAAGGTTATTTAGCTAGTGATTCAGATGGTCTAGACACACACTTGAAACAGGATAGATCATGATAGCCTGAAGATGGAATCTGCAGGTACAAAACTGCTATCTAACGGTCCCAGGTATACACAAAAGTGCTAGAAGGAACCATCTATTCAGACAATCTACTAATAGACAATTGCAAGCTGCGAGATAAATAAACCCCAACAAAGATAAAGGTGAAAAACGAAGGACAAAGAGAGATCATAAGAGATCAGAAAATATTTTGAAAAAAGCTTTGTTACTGAAATCGCTTTAACAGTTTAAAAAACTGTCATTGCTTTTTAATTAGTAAAAATTTCAAGCACTTGAGTTGCAGTCAATGTTATCCTTTAGGTGCATAACAACATATAATCATCCTAGGTTATTTAAGCATCTTTTTCTAACAGGATCCTAAATCAGTTGCTTTACTCGCTACAATATAATGAGCTTCAAAAGCGTACATGAAAAGATATAATCTTATGGCCACATAAAACATAGGATGAGTGCCACACTGTATCTCACACACAACAGACTTCGAGTGTTTTGTTATGAACTATACGTTTATTCTGCCGCATATTCGAGTTGAGTGCCAGTACAGAAGACTACAGTATGTATACAGTGAGAGTTCTGGAACAAAGGATGTCACTACCCCATCCCCCTCTATTGTTCTACAACAAAGGGCCAATTTCCTGTAAATGCCCTATTATTCTGTTAACTGGTTTTTCATGTCCTCTGCCCTACTCTTGCGTTTACCAGTTCTAGAACAGAGGGTACTGTCTCCCGAGGTCAGATCCCTCCTCCGCCCCATCTGCCAAGGGCCGATTGCTTTATGTGTGAAATGGTGGGAAATTCAAAAATTTTGTGTGGAATTGAATAACCGCCCAATTGCGCTACTGGGTTTTCCTCTAACATCACTATGGAATTAGGGTTATTGTTCTGAGTATAAATTGGCAGGAAATTCAAGATGGTACAGTGTCCTCTAGGAATTCAAGATGGCTGACCTGGGATATAGGTGCAGTCTGCTTAGTTGCCAGATTTCCAGCAATTTCCTCTGAGATGGCTCACGAAAGGTTGTTTTTTTCCCATGCAGGTCCAAGCCTGTTGGCTATTCACAGACAGGACAGAGAGTGTTTTTTCCCTCCAGGTCCAAGCCTGCTTGTTAGATAAAGGATGTGTCTTGGCCTGTTGGCTGTGTAAACGTGTTTTTCGCCCTACAGGAAGTAACCAGACAGCTGACTTACTTAATATGCTTTCCCCAAGATATGACACTATTTATAAAGTTGTACGAAAATATATTAGAGGAAGGTCCACGAGCTCGCTTCCCCTGAGCTTAAAACATGAGAGAAAATAACTTGCTCTATGTTTCAAATGGTGCGACATTCACTTAAATTATGTTTAAATTGATGGGAAGCCTGCTCGTTGCCAGAATTAGAACACATATTCTACCTTTTAAAATTGTATAGGTCACTGGTGCAACTTTTATGGTAGCCAAATACTTTACACTGTCATATGTAGAAGGATACGAGGAGATGGGGGCAAGTGACGTCTTTACTTAAACTTATTCCACTTCGTGCTGGAGAGAGCCACACGTCAGTAGTGTCTGGCTGCCACCACTCATTAAACACAAAAGTGTCAGCAGCCACTACATACTGTGCTGGTATAATCCTAGCCCCAGGTCCAGCCGACCACTTGCAGTGGCTCAGGGCCATCAGGTGCTCTAGTGGATTACAGTGCATGCCCAACATCCTGCCACTACACTGCCATATTCAGCACTGAGTACAGATAGTAGAGCACATACCTACTGACTGCCCCCACCACATGCTCCTGCACAGTGCTGATAGTTCATTGTACTGCATTTACCTGCATGTTGGAGCCATGGAAAGTTTCTGTTGCTGTGACAAGTTATCAGTTATGAATGTGGACAGTTGTTTATCGGCCATCTGCTGCTCTCTACAGCAAGTGCACCTTTCCTGTTGGACGAACATCCGCAACTGAGCATTAAACCAGAGGTTGAAAACTCCGCTTCAGTTGTAAATTTCTTTTATTATCATATGACCTGTTTTGGGTGAACCGTGATTATAATTTCAAAATCTTTTCTTAAAAAATTTACTTTATTTACTGGCGATTCATCAAGAACATTGACACCTTTAATCACACTAGGTGAGCTTGGAAGTAGTTGCCAGGAAGTAACTGATGGAAAATTACCTTTAACAAATGTGAATTTTATTCATAAATGCCTTTACAAAACAGGTTTAAAATTATAAGCAGAAAAGCACACTCAAAATATCAAGTCATAATTTAACAAATGTGAATTTTATTCCTAAAAGCCTTTTCAAAACAGACTTAAAATTATAAGCAAGAAAAGCACCCTCGAAAAATCAAGTTACAGTTTTATTTAGAGGCAAGAACAATATTTAAAGTAGGAGCCTCCGGGTTGAGAAGCTTGCCTGCTCCCTCTCAACATGGCAGTAGTCATGACCGCTCACAACAACCTCTGAAAGAGTACACTGGTGCAAATCTGCAACACACCAGATTACTTTAAACAAAAATTTTAACAACTTATACAAACATGTAAACTATGCACCCCGTAAGAGGAGTGGAAATGCTACAACCCTCAAATTATTTGCCACAGAAAGTGCAATTTGCTTTTTTTTCTTCTTTTTAAAGGACTCTTACGGTGGGAGGGTGGCAAGCTTATAACCTAAAATGACTATTTAAATAAAACCCATAAAATGCAGACTTATATAAAATGTACAACATGCTTTACATTACACATGTACTACCTCGCAAGATGATAAGCAAGATAAGAACATATTTCAGGAAATCGGCCTTTAAGCAATAAATTCGTTAACACTGAATCCGACAAACATGACAGAGGCAGCTATTAAAGTATAGCAGATTGATATGGGAGGGCGAGGTTTACTAAACAACCCAAAGCGCAGATTGCTCTAAACCTCCCTAATTCCACAAGGGGAAAAAGGACCACCCAAATCTCAATAAACACCTTCCCGCGGGTGGGCAAACGGAGAAGAATGGTGGGACGACCCCAAAACAAAGCGGCTGGTCACCTCACCAAGAAAACAAGTAGAATTTAACAAGTAAATGAAACAACATATCTCCAATCACTTAACTTCTAATACACTGAGATTTCTGGCGAAGACCTGGCACAGCACCCCCAACGCCCTCCCGAACCGTCCGCTGCCAGCCGCTTCAATGGACACAGGAAGGTGCGCCGATTTCCCGTCGCATAGTGTTGCAGCTCGCCCCGGCCAGCCCGATGTCGTGGTTCCGCTCCTGTTGCTCTCTTGTGAACCGCGAAGCCACTACCCCATTCTATACGGCGCTGTCCACTGGACTCACGTGGGGACCTCACATGCGCTGACGTTCAAGGCGGACAAGTCATCCAGTGTCTCAGTGCGCGACCAACCAACCGACCAATCCAACTGCCAATGACCGTTGCCCGAGCAACTCGAGCAGACTGGCAGCCTAACGTGCAGACTCAGATGCAGGAACTCAGCCCCGACCGGGCGACAACTAGCTGAGTTCTGTTACTGGCAGAGTGGCAAGACTCTCATTTTCTGCCTTAAAGTTTGATCCAAACGACAGACATACTCGCACCCCGACGACAGACAGACACTGACCGCCCCACACTGAGCCAGCTGACCAACTGATTAGACTCGCCTTGACTGACTGACTCCCCCCTTCAGAGTTTTTTTTATTCTATTTTATTTTTTCTTTAGTGTTAATTTCACACCTGGTACAGGTAGGCCAGCAGCGGCATAGTACGCCACTTTTCGGCCACAGATAAAACAAATGATACAAAAGAAGATAATCGCAGAACAGACAGGATGGATATACAGATGTAGACATACTAAAGTAAAACACACGGAGCCGTTCACGGGCGCAGAGTCCAAGATAAGAACGTGCAGGCACGTGGACATGCACAGAGATGATAGATGGCAAACGCGAATGTTGGAGCACAAACGAATAAACACTGGAACACTTGAGCACAGACACGACGCTACACACAAACACTAGGCAATGATCTCCAGCACGCGAATGTCCACTTAATGTGTGCGAGTCCAGGGACCTGCCAAGAGGGGAAGAAGGTGGTGGGGGAGGGAGAGGGGAGAGCAAAAATGCCAAGGGCAGAGAAGATGTGGAGAGGAATGAAGGTATGGGGGTAGGGGAAGCCCGGAGGAGGAGGGGGATAGAGGGAGGAGGGAGGGAAAAGGAGAGAGAAGGGAGGGAGGGTGCCCAAAGGAAAAAACACAGGAAGTTGGAGGGGAGGATCAAAGTTGATAGGAGGGGTAGATGGAGGGGAGGAAGGCATCATCAGGGAGGGGGAGCTGGCGGAAGCCACCTTGGTATGGAAAGTGGAGAGATGGAGAGCAGGTGGGATGTGGAAATACAGAGACGGATGCGATAGGCGAGGCAAAGAGAATGGCGTTCTAGGATCTGAAGGGATTTGTAAAAAGTAGAGGGAGCGGAGATCCAGGCAGGATGGGCGTAGCAAAGGTTAGGGCGGATGAGGGATTTATAGGTAGGGAGGATGGTGGAGGGGTCCAGACCCCATGTATGGCCAGAAAGGAGCTTGAGGAGATGGAGTCGGGAGCGTGCCTTGGCTTGGATTGTCCGGAGATGGGGGGTCCAGGAGAGGCGATGGTCAAGGGTGACGCCAAGGTTTTTATGGGTGGGGGTGAGGGCGATAGGACGGCCATAGACAGTGACATAGAAATTGAGGAGGCAGAAGGAAGGGGTGGTTTTGCCTACTATGATCGCCTGGGTTTTGGAAGGATTGACCTTAAGCAACCACTGGTTGCACCAAGTGGTGAATAGGTCAACATGGGACTGGAGAAGGTGTTGGGAGCACTGCAGGGTGGGGGCGAGGGCAAGGAAGGCGGTGACATTGGCGTACTGGAGAAGGTGGATGGGGGGTGAAGGCGGCGGCATGTCCGCCGTATCGACCTGCGACGCATTTTACATCAAGAAAGACAGGTAAATTTTTAATTGGTGAAGGCACAGATAATGCCACAGTATAATAATGCGCTACAGTCATAGGATAAAATGAAAAATATGCAAACTTTTATTAAGAGAGGACAATTTTACAGATATGTAAAAGGAACTGGATGGACATTGCGGACCTCACTATAAGAAACAGGCACATGCCGTACATTCGTTAAGCCTGATTGCATTGCCTCTAAATGAGAGTTACTAAACACGGTCTTCCCAAGTTCCTTCACCAAAGAAGACGAAGGAAATATTCCAGAATATCCCAGATTTCGAGCCAGTAACAGCTGCCAACATGAATAAGTTAGAATCAGATATCCACGGTATGGCAAAGCAGCTTAAATCACTTAATAAAGTCAACACCCCAGTCCTGACTGTATACCAGTCAGGTACTTCTCAGAGTATGCTGATACAATAGCGCCATATTTAGCAATAATATGAAACTGATCGTTTGTTGAAAGATACGTACCTAAAGACTGGAAAGCTGTACAAATCACACCAACACCCAATGAAGAAAATAGGAGTAATCCGCTAAATTACAGACCCATATCGCTAACGTCGATTTGCATTAGGACATATACAGTGTTAGAACACTATGAGTTACCTCTTGTAAGTAGGCTGTTTAGGTTTTTTTATTGGTAACGCCACCTCTGTATGAAAATCACTGCCTGTGCTGTGTGCAGTCTGTGGCTGCTTTGCATTGTTGTAATACTCGCCATTGTAGTGTTAGGCAGCTGGCTGTGAACAGCGCGTAGCATTGCGCTGTTGGAGGTGAGCCGCCAGCAGTGGTGGATGTGGGGAGAGAGATGGCGGAGTTTTGAAATTTGTCATGAACTGCTATATATATTATGACTATTAAGGTAAATACATTGTTTGTTCTCTATTAAAATCTTTCATTTGCTAACTATTCCTATCAGTAGTTAGTGCCTTCCGTAGTTTGAATCTTTTATTTAGCTGGCAGTAGTGGCGCTCGCTGTATTGCAGTAGTTCCAGTAACGAAGATTTTTATGAGGTAAGTGATTTGTGAAAGGTATAGGTTAATGTTAGTCAGGGCCATTCTTTCGTAGGGATTTTTTGAAAGTCAGATTGCGTTGCGCTAAAAATATTGTGTGTCAGTTTAAGGACAGTCATGTATAATTGTTCAAAGGGGACGTTTCATATGGTGACGCTGCCAGGATACCTCACTGGAATCTTCTGATTTTTTCTTGTAGTTTGTGTAATTAGTGTAGATTTTGTTTATTGCTAGCGCGTAATTGTAGAGAGAATCTCCTTTGTAGTTGCAGTCTTTCATTGTTGTACAGTAAAACAGGTGTGGCACGCATGTAGATTTGCACCAAGTATTTCGCTGCTGCAATTAACTAGATATTATTTTCAGTGCTATGTTAATGTGTTCTCTTATTTTTGCTCTTCAAATTGTGCTTTTCTGTGTTGTGTGAAATATTGTGACAATAATGGCGTGTGAAAAACGTAATACTAGGCTCCAAAGTAAACTGAGAAATGACAGTGAAGACGAAAGCAGTGTGTTAGCGCCACCATGTAATGAATTAACTAATATTCAAAGTAGTAATTTGGTAACTGTGCATAGGGAAATGGAGCGGGCGTCAAATAATGGTGTAGACAGTGAAACAGATAGTGAACAGGGAAGCATTATCGATCGATCGGTCGGCAACAGCTCACCTCAGGAATCAGGAATGACAGAGCACAATATTGCAAATACTGTAGACTCAGGTTTTGGGTTCTCACCGTTTTCTCAAATGAGTCAAGATACATTTTCTGCTTGTCAAAATGTGAATGTTGCCGGTGCAACTTCACTGCCTAAAAGCACTGAGGAACATGTTTCAGACACCAGTGCATTGTTATTACAATTAATGCAACAAAGGAACAAAGGCTACAAAAGTTAGACACAATGGAACAAAATCTTCAAAAGTTAGACACAACGCTTGAACAAAATCAGAAACAAATGGGACAAAATCTTCAAAAGTTAGACACAATGGAACAAAATCTTCAAAAGTTAGACAGAATGGAACAAAATCTTCAAAAGTTAGACACAATGGAACAAAATCAGAGACAAACACAGCAAAAGCTTCAAAAGTTAGACACCACACTTGAAAAAACACGTGAAGATTTAACTACTGAGTTACATAACATTGAATCGAAATGTCAAAAAGTCTGTAATGACGTAAAAACACAAATTTGTGAGCATTTTCAACCTACTTTTTCGCGGCATGAAAATGCATTACAGAATCACGAAGCAGCCATAAAAGAACTGCAAACCATTGTTCATGAAAATCATGAGACCTTGTCGGCTAAAATTGACTCAGTTGCATCTACCGATTCAGTTATGCAACTTGCAAAAACTCAGGAAAACTTAAAGGACACAGTAGATTCGATTTCAACACAAATGGACACTCTGAAACTTGGTTCAGAAAAACACACTGAGGAAATGTGTTCACTATCGGAGAAAGTAGCCGAACTTTCGGATCAATTCACTAACTTATCTACGAAGGTAGATGATAATCTGAACGACACAAAACCGGTAGTCTTTAATGACACAGAAGAGTGCGAACAAATTAGGAAATTCAAACAAAATCAGAATCGAATTAATACGCAACACCAAAGAGAAATCCGGGAAGTACAAGATCAGCTGACTCAGGTAGTACAAGAATTACGTATTTCAGAGGACACTCGCGCCCAAACACGGGAAGAGGGACTTAGAAATACGGAACACCCACAAAATAATAACACAGGACACTTCGGAAATTATGAAAGAAATTGGCAAGGTACACCGAATTATGAGATGGAACCGCCGAAATGACGTAACAATGACCGACATGCGACTCGCCGACATGATGATTTTGACTATAACCTGTTCATTACTACACGTAAATTCAAAACATTTAAGAATTCTGCCAACGACATTCATCCACAAGCGTGGCTCCATCAATTCTCTCATTGTTTTCCTCCCAACTGGTCATTGGAGCACAGGTTGGAATTTATGTGTGGCTATTTAGAGAATGAACCAGCTGAAAGAATGCGATCGGTCATTCACGATTGTCACAGTGAAGGAGAATTTTACCATGCGCTCCTCTCAGCATATTGGTCTCAAGCTACACAAGACCGAGTAAAACATAGCATCATGATGATGATACACTTTGAACAATCTGAATTTTCCAGTCTTGTCAAATATTTTGAAGACATGTTGCACAAGAATCAGTACCTGTCAAACCCATACAGCCCCTCAGAACTCATCCGCGTTTGCTTAATCAAATTACCTGAACATTTACGACATATTATTTTGGCAGGACGTTGCAAAGACGACATTGAAGCTTTTCAGGGGCTCTTACAAGAACTGGAAATTGACACTGACAGTCGCGGAACGCGAAAACAGGAGCACAACAATTACAGGTCACATCCGTCACATTTCCGCGATGAAAGAAATAATAACTGGACGCGACAAGGCTATTCTCACAACACATATCGTGACCAAAACAGACACCACCCATATGACAACCGTTGTCACAGTAGTAATAATTACAGGGAAAGATCACCTCTCCGCGGTAGTGACTATCACAGAGACAATCAGGGAAACAGACAATTTGGGAACCAAAATAATTATTATCAAGGGAGACAGAATAACTTTAGACGCAACGGTCCAGCGCACTGGTACGATTCAGGGAGAAATTCTCCACCACGTGACCGACAAGAAAGAAACTGTGTAAACTACCGACAAAACGACAGACCTGAATTCCATCAGAACTGGCGAGCTTCAAACAGGGCAGGGCCTTCTCGTCAACGTGGATTTGTAGAAGCTAGGTCTCCTAATCCCAATAACGACGCGCGCCAATAAAGGAACAGACAATGACTCGCACCACAGGCAGCCACCTGCGCCGGCTGGCTCAGAGAAAAATAACACAGACGCTAACCTTGAGAAAAGATTTAGCATTCCTTACCGACATATAAAACATGACAATTGCTTTTCAGTTGAAAGTCTGTGTACTAGGAAGAGTAAAGGTTTACACCACATTTCACATGTAAAACAGTTTATTGAATGATAATCTGCTGTTTAACATAGTCTTTGCCATAAAACTTTTCACTTCACATTTCTAGTATGCTTTGTCAGACTTAGAATCTGTTAACATGCAACAATGTTTGAAGTTAAATATCCAATCAAGAACCAAGAGATCTTATTTAAACAGAAATTACGAATGCATTGTTATAGTGAACAGACGTCACAGTGTTATTGTGTGTGTACATTCTTGCTTGTTAGTTGCACGATTACGTAACGACTATAAGGCTCACATACTTAGAACATTTACCAGTACTGCTAATGAGATTTTAATGCAACATTTTGGTTTACTTGAAAATACATTATGGATTCAAAGTGCTTTCTGAGAGATACCAGATGACACAGTGGTTAGTTTATTTGATAGCTACACGACTATATCACGACACTACTAATGTGTGACACAATTTACATTGTTGCTTTTGCGGTGTATCTGTTTTATATCTGCACAGTTTTCTGAATTCTTCTCGAAAGAAAAACATGTTTTAGTAGTAACTTTTGTGGTATAGCAACAATGAGACAGCCTTTTTCGTGGCACAACAATACGTAACTGTACAGTACTTTCTTCATCACGCCAATAAGCATAATAACTACGATATCTATACGCAAAGCATTTCACTTTTGTTTATCATGAGGTAAGTACATTGACTTCTGCAGAACTTAGCTTTCGGAGGACAATAACTACGACACTTCCACAGAGATTATGTTACAAGACGCACAGTTTAGCGCTACAGTACACGTATTTGAGTGATTAATTTTATACTTAAAACATTTATTTTTAAAGACTTTTGAATTACAAAGAAAGTTTTCCGTGATACATTTCATTCTATTGGTGAAATCTGTAACACCTGAGGGTATAATTACATTAATCCTCAGGGGGGTACACGCCTACTTTGTGTACCATGTGTTTGGCAAGCACAAGGAGCCCTAGCTAATATGGTATTTGCTTATACAACTTTACACATCGGTACCATATTTCTGTAACACACAAATTACACAGCTATCTGATCATTTAACTGAGAGATAAACATTTTTTTTTACTACATCAGTGACACATGTTTACGCAATTTCACAGTTGGGTAACTTCACAGTTATGAAATTGTATTTTGTCTGTACTTTGTGAACTGTTCATATTTTTTCGGAACCATTGTGATACTATGAGAGCTTTGAATGATGTATTTGGTATGGAATCACGATTTTTAAAGTACGTTTGAGGCAGATGACACTTTTGACATGAGCAAAGAATTTTTTTTAGGTTTTGACATTATTGCAGAAAGCTACGACGTTTTTGAGATTTGACTGAGGTGTTATGATGTTATTTTTTACGACGACAATGTGTATTATGCTGTTGAGGTATGTTTATGATCAATAAAATGATGCTACCGTATATGAGGAATTTGATTATGCTACGTATTTATTATGATGAAATATTGAAGAAGTGTCGACGAATACGTATATGAATAATGAGTAGTGGTTAGGGACTCTGATTTGTGGAAAAGAATGTTGGAAACCAAGAATCGTACTTTAACAGTTATGAAATGTGTGTAAATGCGTGAATGTATCACAATGCCGACGAAAATTTTTTTGGACACTGTTATATCAATAAGATTTTGTTTCTACAGATTTGTAATGCAAATTCTTGACCTGTGAAATTTTTTATATGAGACTGCCACTGTAGCGGAAACTGCTGTCGTAAATATTTCGTTAAGAAAGGTAAGTGACCTTGACGTAATGCGTTTTTGGCGCCCAGCTGAGAGGTAGTCGTCTGACAAAAGAAAGCCATTAGGTGGAAAAAAAAAGGCCATTATCCTCGCCATTGACATCCCTTTAGAGAAAGCATCGCAAATACGACACGCTCATTACTTGGAAAGATACATCTGCACACCTGATTATGACAAGCGGCTTTCTACGAGAGTTGAGAGAATTTCTACTAACTTATGAAATGTCACATGACTATTGAATGATATTTTTATGCTTTGCTTTTCATAGTTGCTTATTTCATTTGATATCTAGTTTCCACCTGTGTTGGAGCATTGCTTTTATAAAATAAAATGCATTTGCTAATGTGAACACTTTCTGTCAACAGATCTATTAAATAATAATTTTGTAATCCACATTCTTAAAAAAAAGGAGCACTTGGAAGGGAAAGAACAATAAGAAGGGACTAGTAACAGTAACTGCACACATAATTTTCTTTTCAAGTACATGGTAATATTTTTTTACAATAAGTTGTTCTGGTGCACTACTTTAATTACATAGACATTAAGATGTGAATATACATTTTCCTTGTCTGCATTGTTGTCTTTACTGTAATATTTTTCTGCTTGAGCTTTGTCATGTTTAGATATAATTTATTACCTTTGCTTCTGCTGTTTGCCAGGCATAGTGCTACTAAATTTCACTTTGTATTACTCTGTTAAGCTAGTTTTACTACTGATTTATTTTTCTTGTTGCTGCACATTGGCTCATATTAGTTGTAATGTTGCATTGCTTGGTAATTTAGATTTACTGTAGCTTGCTTTGCAATTTTCCATTTTTTTTTTTGTCATTGATGTTTGTGTTAATTGTTTTGTGCTGCTGCATTGCCTCGTCCCTTAGTTTAGCACCTGAGCTCAGTATATTTAAGTTAGCTTAAGAGGGGGTAGACTATATAAGAGAATGAGTTGCGATGAAATGGACGAAATGCATTGAGAAGTTATACAAAAAAAGTACAGAAAGTAGGTATAGGTAGGATTTTCTTGGAAAATAAATAATGAGGTAAGAAATATGTGAAAATGTAAATACAGAAAGCATGCTTGGATAGGATTTTTTTGGTGGAAACAAATGTTGAAATAAGACGAAAGATCTATGGAATGAAGTTTTGGGTAGGACTGCAGTACCAAATGTTACCCCAAAAACGACCTGTCATTCCTTTTGTATTATTCTGCTATGTGTTTATGTATCCTTGTGTATTTGTCTTTTTCCTGTCTTTATGTGTTTAGCTAGTAAGAGTTATGTTGTAGAATTTTTCAAATACTATGTTATTTTCTTTGTAAAGATGTTTAGACATTATTTATTCTGTTTTGTTTTAATGCTCATGTGTGAAGTTGATGTTTCAAAATTTATTCTGATCTTTTATGTATCTACTTATCTCATAATTCCTGTAACATTGATGTATATGTTTATTTCTATTCTGTTGTAAAGCCTATACTACAAATGTTATCTGTATTGTTACATTCTTTAATGATGTATTTTGTACCTTTGTAATTGTATTCTTATGTTATAAAATTGTAATTGACACCAGTTCATCATATTATTAACTTGTAAGTTACATTTCACTGCACACGTTTCTGTTGGTCATAGTATATGGACAATATGTGAGAAGTAGGGACTGTTAGTGTTTGCACGTGTGTTAATAATCCAGCAAGGGACTGGATAACAGCATTGCTGGTTCTAAGGACAATTCCAAAAACTTTGTGAGTGCACAAGTGGTGGTTATGGACTTGCTATATTATCCGCAAGACTCTTCAGTGGTGATTGTGCACCCGCACAGTCACAACAGATGGCTGCTGGCCATCTCTACAAGGACTACAGTGGGTCTGCATCTTTGATGACCCACCAATACCATTATTTCTACAAGGACTGCAGTGGGTCTGCACCTCTGTTGGCCCACCAATACCGTAATCTCTACCAGGACTACAGTGGGTCTGCATCTTTGATGACCCAGCAGTACCGTAGTCTCTACAAGGACTACAGTGGGTCTACATCTTTGATGATCCATCAATACCATTATTTCTACAAGGACTGCAGTGGGTCTGCACCTCTGGTGGCCCACCAATACCGTAATCTCTACCAGGACTACAGTGGGTCTGCTCTGTGATGACCTGCCTACCAGTATTCTTCAAAACTTCGACTGACTCCGCTGTGGGTTTGCTCTGTTGTGGCCCATGACCTGTCTGCATGTCGAGAGTCAGCACTGTCTTTCCGTTGGAAGGACAACGCTACTTCTTCAAGACTGCATGGAAATCCACTACTTCCGTGTGCATTTTCTTTTACTGCTCAGACTTTGAGAAATACACTGCTATTTTACTGTGATAAACGATCAGGACTGTCTTTATGGACTGTGAGAAAATTATAGCTTTTGACCAACATTGTATCGATAAGTGTGTGCATTTGATTTCTTTGTTATTGTAATTATGAAAAATTTTATCAAATAATTATTGGCCACTGCCCAAATCAATTTGTAAAATTTTTGTGGGGAGCATGGGGGGGCTATGTAAGTAGGCTGTTTAGGTTTTTTTATTGGTAACGCCACCTCTGTATGAAAATCACTGCCTGTGCTGTGTGCAGTCTGTGGCTGCTTTGCATTGTTGTAATACTCGCCATTGTAGTGTTAGGCAGCTGGCTGTGAACAGCGCGTAGCGTTGCGCAGTTGGAGGTGAGCCGCCAGCAGTGGTGGATGTGGGGAGAGAGATGGCGGAGTTTTGAAATTTGTCATGAACTGCTATATATGTTATGACTATTAAGGTAAATACATTGTTTGTTCTCTATTAAAATCTTTCATTTGCTAACTATGCCTATCAGTAGTTAGTGCCTTCCGTAGTTTGAATCTTTTATTTAGCTGGCATTAGTGGCGCACGCTGTATTGCAGTAGTTCCAGTAACGAAGATTTTTGTGAGGTAAGTGATTTGTGAAAGGTATAGGTTAATGTTAGTCAGGGCCATTCTTTCGTAGGGATTTTTTGAAAGTCAGATTGCGTTGCGCTAAAAATATTGTGTGTCAGTTTAAGGACAGTCATGTATAATTGTTCAAAGGGGACGTTTCACTCTAAGAAAACGATTTATTGACAAACAGCCAACACAGATTCTGAAAAATCCTTCTTGTGGAACACAAGGGGATGACAAATTTATTCTGTATTTCTAGATTTCCAGTACGCTTTTGACACCGTACCTCACAAGCGACTTGTAATCAAATTGCACGGCTATGGACTATCGCCATAGTTGAACGACTCACTTTGTGATTTCCTGTCAGGAAGATCACAGTTCGTAGTAACTAACAGAAAGTCATCGAGTAAAACATAAGTAACATCTGGCGTTCCCCAAGGCGGTGTTAAGCCCTTTTCACACGATGAACGAGTGTTCAAGAAAGATTATAGTCCACTGAAGTGCTCAATCGTACTAGGCCCGAACTATAAACTCCTACAAGATCTTGTCGCAGGGTGTTAAAATGATAAACGCAAACACAGCGTACCACTGCTAGCATAACAGCACCAAAGTTGTGATTTCACATTAGCATATCATTAATTATTTATGAAAAATACAAAGATTTAAAAACTTCCGTGATAATATTTACGAAAAGTGCGTTATACACTTGCTCAAAAAGTTCCTTGTGATAATAAACCGACCATTAACAAAAAAAAAAAAACTCAACATATAGTAAGTGCACCAGAAAGCAATACAGCTGACTCAACACTCAGCAGAGACGTGACCACAGCAGACAGCTGTTAGCTCGCGCATGTGCAGTGAGGCCCCTAGTATCTAATTTAGAACTGACCCCATTCCTGTACCCTAGAATTATCGCGCGTCGCTACCAACGCGATGATAATAGAGAGCCCGTTCACGCGATAGACGACCGCCATTCACGTAACAGGTTGTCAATCGATTATAATATCATTCGTGTAAAACGGGCATTATAGGCACTCTGCTGTTGCTGATCTATATAAACGATTTATAAGACAATCTCAGTAGCACTCTAAGATCGTCTGCACATGATGCTGTCATTTACCGTCTTACAAAGTCAGCAGATGATCAAAAGAAGTTGCAAAACCATTTAGACAAGATATCTATATGGTGCGAAAATTGCCAATTGACTCTAAATAATGAAAAGTGTGAAGTCACCCACATGAGTACGGAAAGGAATCCGTAAAATTTCGGTTATACGATAAAACACACAAATCTAAAAGCTGTAAACTCACCTAAATCCTTTGGGATTACAATTACGAATAACTTAAGTTGGAAAGAACACACAGATAATCTTGTGGGTAAAGCAAAGCAAATACTTCGACTTATTCGAAGAACACTGGGTAAATGCAACAGGTTTATTAAGGAGACTGCCTACACTACACTTGAACGTCCTCTTTTGGAGTACTGGCCGCGCGGGGTAGCCGCGCGATCTAGGGCGCGCAGTTTGGTCCCAGAACACCTTACCACATATTTCCATTTTTTTTTAAAGTATTGCAGTGCAATGTGTGATCCGGATCAGATAGCATCGACGGAGGACATCCAAAAAGTTCAAATAAGGGCAGCTCATTTTGTACTGATACTTGAGCTGGAATAGCAATCATTAAAACAAAGATGTTTCTCGTTGCGGTAGGATCTTCACATGAAATTTCAATAAACAAGTTTCTCCTCCGAGTGTGAAAATATTTTGTTGGCGCCAACGTGCATAGGGAGGAATGATCATCACAATAAAATAGGAGAAATTAGAGTTCACACAGAAAGATTTAAGTGCTCGTTTTTTGCGTGCGTTGTTCGAGAGAGGAACGGTAGAGAAATTGCTTGAAGGTAGTTCGATGAACCCTCCGCCAGGCACTTAATTTTGAATTGCAGAGTAATCAAGTAGATACAGATGTAGATTATTTCACAGTGAAGAACAGTACGATATCTACTGTGTTATGTGCTGAACGTCCTCGACTTTCGTGGCAGCCGCTGCCCTCCGTCTCCTCCGTGTTCACTAATACGGGGCCGGCCGGAGTGGCCGTCGGCCGTTGTGGCCGAGCGGCTCTAGGCGTTTCAGTCGCATGTTCCAATCCTGCCTCGGGCATGGATATGTGTGATGTCCTTAGGTTAGTTAGGTTTAAGTAGTTCTAAGTTATAGGGGACAGATGACCTCAGAAGTTAAATCCCGTAGTGCTCAGAGCCATTTGTACCATTTTTTAACTAACACGGGGAACTACCCATCACAGTTCCCCTCAGATTTAATGGTAAGAGGGCCCAGTAGACAGCTGATCAAAAACTGGACACAGATAAAGCATGAAAACAGCAATAAAGTGTATTGAACTGTAAAAAAAGGCAAAATAGAAACAGTGAATGGTCCTAGCAAAATAAATGCAACATGGAGCAGAGAGTAAGAGCCACCGCGTCGTGGTCATGATGTTGGCCTGCAAAGCGGGCGAACAGTTTTCAAAACTCCATCGTGTTCTTCGCTATATTCAAAATTGTGTCTGTGTCGTGGCGTAACGTCCGTTTGCAACAGTGAGGTGTAAGGAAGGGGCCTATAACGACAGTTGATTCTGCACAACTACTCTATTAACAGGCGAAAGGAAAAGGCTTTCGAATGGAAACTGCAAAAGTTTGTTGACAAGGCGACACGTCAACCAAATCCTCCACCAGAAAACACATCTGGTCGGTCATACACGACATTGTTGAAACTACGTGTGTCACATGACACGAATCTCTTATGGAAGTATCCAATTTGTACGACTGGTAAGTAACTGAGATATGCCTCCTTTCCCGACATAGGAGTTCGTATGAATGTCAATGTGATCACTCCCGAGTAAATGAAGAAAACATAATAGTTTGTCCCATAAGCTGCAACAAATGAACGCAAAGTTTCACAATCCACAGTTTCTCTGCACTCTGTCACCACATATGTTTTTAACGGTTTTGAAGTTGCGTTTCGCTCTGGAAGCTCTGACTCTTGAATTCCTTTGTTGTAACATAGTTCACACCAGTTTATTTGTTATTTTCATTTCTGTGAGACATCTACGTGGTACCCCGCCTCTCTCGCCGTTCATCAGTTTACTTGTGACGGTAATGTAGTCTTACCACTGTAATGACACATTCCGACGCAGAGACATACAATACCTTAAAGGCTGCGCCAAAAATTAAATTGAGAGTCAGGTAGATTATAATCTTTGTAATGTTCACATTGGATCCTCTTTTGTTTCATACTCCAAGAAGGAATTTAGAGACACTTTCGATTGTTACCTTGTAGAGGATGGACGTAATTTTTGGTGTGTGCGGAAAGGCAGCCATATTGTTAGTATTTATGGTTTGTGCGACGAGCAGAGCAAGTCTTATTGTGTTGTGAATAAAAAGTATAGTGAGAAGTATCTACGTTTTACGAGAATTATTCAAAGCGACGTAGCATTGTATTCCTTGGTTTCCACGGTCTTCGTGAAGTGAACCGATGCCGACTCAGGAAGGTACACACGGTCAACAAAGAGAAGAACATCGATGACGACTAATGAATTAATATTGTGGCAGAAGGACTAATTCTACGTCTAAGGTGAGAACTCTGATTAAATCAACAATGACGTAGAATTCAAAAATGTAATTAATCGGAATTGTAAATTATATTACAGGCAAATTTCATGCAGCACTGTAATTGTCCGCATTCAAGTCGGTCAATACAGTCTGTAAAAAAGCCTTTCAAAAATTTTAAAGTTACAGTTTCATATCCACAATTTTTCCTCTTTTCAAAAAATCAATAAATTTAATGTTATTTATTTATTTCGCCACACAACATGACTCATATTCTATAACCAATGTATAGTACGACAACTGCGAAGACTACAGAAAGAAAGAAACATTTCAATAACAAGCCGGACAGTTCATAATGTTATGGAAAAAACATAAATGGCGGGAGGGAATTTTCAACGCGGCTCATCCACTTTGCAGTCCAATACCATGACCACTCAAACACGATGCCGTGTGCCTTTCACTTCGCTCGATGTTGCACTTGAGCTTCACTGTTTCTATTTTGCTTTTTTTTTCACAGTTCAGTACACCTTCTTCCTGTTTTCATGCTTGATCTGTGTCCAGTTTCTAGCGGGCTATCCACTGGGACAGTGGTCGTCAAACTGTTGACCGCGGGCCGCATGCGGCCCAGATCATGTTTTCGTGCTGCCCGCGACCCTCCTCGGCTTCGCACGGGTTGCGTTAGTTATCTACTTGTCTGGCGTAGCGGTGTTTTCTTTACGGGAACTGCGTAGAATTGTGATTAAAGTCGGGAAAGTAATTAGGTACCTGAAACCATCCACCACTTTCATTTAACGCGCCACTTGCCGGTGTTCCGCAGCGCTAAAGGCGAGAGCGGCCTGCTAGCCAACAATGTGAGCCGTGCATCAAACGCGCCGCGTGTCCACGGCCGCTCGTTTGTCGGCGGTTTGTCCCGCAGCCGCCTCATTGTTAGCTTCGTCGTGTCAGCGTGTCAGTCTGAACCAAGTTTCGGTGTCCCTGAGCGTTCGTCACGTATTGAGTGTATTTGTGCTCACATTTGGTGATTAATTATTAGTGGACTAAGAGGAAATTATGTGAAGAGAAAAGAAGTTTCCAAGAAATATGGGAAGAAGAGTTTTGCTTTATAAGTGGACACAAAGAAGGTACTGCTACTTGCTTAATATGCCGGGATACGATTGTGGGACTGAAGAGATACAATTTATTTCGCCACTACACAAGTAACCACAATTAATTTACAGTAACTTTTCCTCTGAATGCAAATATAACAAAGGAAAAAAATTGCTCATCTAAAATCTACCATTAGTCGTCAACAGAAAGTTATGTTAGCAGCAGATGGGCAAAGTGAGGCTGCCACAAGAGCATCATACCAAGTATGTAATATTCTGGCAAAAAATATCAAAGCTTTCACTGATGCTGAATTAGTGAAGCAATGTATGATGACTGTTTCTAAAACTTTGTTTCAAAATTTCTCCAACAGTAACAAACATAATCTGTTAATAAATAAGCTCACACTTTCAGAATATACCTGTCGACGTCGTATAGAAGATATTTAAAAATATATGTTTGAGGCAGTAATTAATAAAGTCAAACTATGCAAATACTTCATTCTTGCATGTGATTCCAGTACAGATTTAGCTTCGATGGCTCAGTTTTCATTATTTGTGCTTTGCTGCACAAATAATGAGGCAATAGAGGAGGATTTTTTTAGCAATTATAACCATGGAAGATCACACAAAAGGATGTGATTTTGTGGATGCAATTAAAGAATTTGTAAGAAAAATGACTTATCTTAAGAAGGAATGGAGTTTGCCAAATTTACTCTCCATTCACTGCTTACTGCATCAAGAAAGTTTGTCATGTCAAATTTCAAATGCCAAATTGAAGAATATTATGCAAACAGTTATAAGCGTTATTAATTTCATTCGTGCCTGAGAACTTCATCACCGAAAATTTAAAGAATTTCTGCAGGAACTGCAGGCTTGTTACAGTGATGTTCTCCTACATACTGCTGCCAGATGGCAAAGCAAAGGAAAAGTGCTGGAACGGTTTGTCAATTTGAAATCTGAAATTATTTTATTCTTACAACAAAGTGGCAAAAATTATCCTGAACTTGATGATGATGAATGATACATACTTACAGTTTTTTTGACCGATGTTACTCAAAAATTCAACACACTTAACTTGGAATTACAAAGACCAAACAAGATAATTGGGCAAATGACTAAAAAAATATTTTCATTTGAAGCCAAACTGCAATGAACTCGAAGTAAAAGATCTGTCTAATTTTCCAACTGTTTCCATGCTCACATCAGGCTTAACTATCGCTGAAACTATTTACCAAAACATGAAATAATATTTGGAAACCTATTTCGAAGAAATAAAAAACAGATTTGCAGATGTTAGAAATATTTGAAGCTGTTTCATTCTCGTAGAGAACCCTTGGCATGTTGGACATGATCTCAAATTATTCTGCCAATTTGGATTTCCTAAAAATAGTTTGCTAAATGAAATAATCGAACTTCAGCATGACACACAACTTAAAGCTCTGTTTATAGAACATCGTGGAACACAACAGTACACTGAATTGTGGAAATATGCGCACAGTTCATTTTAACAGTATTTCCTTCAACTTACCTTTGTGAAGCTTCATTTTAAAAAATGAAGTACCTGAAAAATAAATATCGTAATCGGTCATTTAGAAGACGCAATGAGGATTGCGTGCAGCCCTAACGACGCTGATATAGATGACATACCCAAAAAAGCTCAGCATCACAAGTCACATCAACGAAAAATTATATATTTGTATTTACGTTTTTTTGCAATTATAATGAATAAAAATCAGATTCAATGAGAGAGCTTTCTTATATAGCCTGCTGCATGTGCAGTGAATCTGTCCTTTTCTTATTTTTTAAATTTCTCATTTACTTCTACATTTTTGAAAGTTTGAGATTAACGCAATTATAATAAAGTTTTTTGGCCATTAGAATGATATAATATAATATTTTAATAAAACATCTATCTCATCTTGCATGATTAAAATAAATTTCAGGAACGAGGTACACTGACCCCAGATTTGTTTTTGGTAGTGGTTCAAAATTACTAATGATTCCCTTCCTTCCCTTCACCCTTCATATGCTCCTGCCTAGCGACATGAATACTGTAAGATTATGCAAGTCATGTAAATTTTATTTTCACAGAGCTAATTAAACTGGAATTAATTAGTCATATGCACTGTATGCTTGTTTTCCAGTTTATTGAAATTTAATCAGCAGCATTTTATGCAGTTTTCAACACTCGTAAACATGGTGACAGTCATTCTGTGAAAGTCTGTGAATGGCATATGTCATCGTTGACTCATGCTACCACAGCGATTATTCCAGTCGGTCTCAACACTCGACTCCTGTGCAGACTGACTAAAAATGTAATTGTTGACAACGTGACACAACTACTCATATGTCTCCTACGAATGTATCCTTTATAATCTAATAGTTGTCAAACCGGCGGACTGGTATTTAAAAATCTTTTTTCCCTGTGTTACAGAATTTCAGTGTCATAAACATGGCTTATTGTTGTCAGCAACTGCACAGCAATGTTATTTGGCGAAGGAGTCGCATACATCCAACAGTTGCGAGTGGTTTGTTTCCGAAAGTACTATTTCATTTTAACAGGTGCTAATGTTTACAGTTTCTGAAGAACGATAAATGATATATATCCAAATCCGGTAAAGAATAAATGGTTTGGAGCTGTCGGCTGTACATGTCTCATGTCAAATTAAAAATATACTGGAAGAATTGTAAGTAGGAGCGCGTAAAGTTGTTCTATCAACTTTACAGGTGCCACTTAGTACAGGGGCAGATATATTTGTCGTTGCGATGGGAGGGGACTTAATAATGGAAATGTTTTCTTTTTTGTTTCTCAGTGCTGACAACAAATGGGTGCGTGTGCCTCATACCAATTATCTCCTACTGTATTAGTCTTAAACGAATGTGCGTTGGATTCATGAATACGCGTTATAGAGACGGTCATATGCGGCACATATCTGTTAAAAGAAATAATTAGTCATTAGCTTTCTAAAACGCGCGCGCGCGCGCGCGCGCGTGTGTGTGTGTATGTGTGTGTGTGTGTGTGTGTGTGTGTGTGTTTATCCTCCACTTCTCATGCTAAACCCTCGGATCGATTTCAACCACACTGATAAACATTATTTTCAATCTGTAAAGAAATATTATGGGATAAGCAAAGACAACGTCTTATTGGGGCGGGGGATGGTAATGTGGAGGGAGAAGGGGGAGGAGGATATGGACACATACAGGGGGAGTACGAAATCGACAGATAAAGGGGTGAAGAGATGGTGAGTGAGGGGAAAGTCGAGATGGACGACAGAGAGTGAGGGAAGGAAGATACAAAATAACATAAGATTGGAATAAATACATATCTAGCCACATCTAGTATGAAATAAAATTAAGGCTGTTGTAGTTCAGTCAAGTGAGTTGAAGAAAAATGACTTTCAAAACATGTAGAAAACAGTTGTGATCGTGTGTCATGTTACATAACACAATTAAGTATAAGTCCATTTGCTGTTATTAACCACCTGTTCACAAAGACAACGTCGCAACATTTCGTCGGGAAATTACAGTGTTACAATTTACGGGCCATTGAGGGTGGCAACAATCTGAAACAGAGAACATTCTACAGGTAGTGGTCCGAATAGTATCGACTTTAACGATAAGTGCTAGAAAGTCAGCGGTAAACCCCTCGCTTCTTTACTATAGCTAGTCCATTGGAGGTTCATAACACATCATTTACGTGGTTTGCCAGTTAATAAAAAGACTTGGAAATCTGCGGCCCGAGGTGCCACATCATATTGTTAGTTTTGGCCCTTGAGCAAAAAAGTTTGACGACCACTGCACTGGGCCATCTTACCACTAAAGCTGAGGGGTGTGCTATGGAGAGTTGTGTCTGCACTGAGGCAGAAGCCACAACCACCGCACTCACTGCACCGAACGCTCCGCTGAATATTATGTGATACTGCACATTGTCAGTGATTTGGAGAATTGCCGAACTGTATCCATCACTGACTAGAAGTCGGGGAACACGGCATCCACGCTCTTTCCAACGTAGAATCAGACTTAGCAAATTCTTACACAAACGTATTACTTACGACTTAATCAAACCTCAATTTAGAATTGGACAGTTGCTTACTATGTCGATAAACGCCCGCACACAACACTGAGACAGGAACCCATAACGTAGCGAGCACACTACACCAGACAGCATCTACGTTAGAAGCTTAATAATAGGCCGTAAACCAATGAAGGAAACTGCTTTTAAACCTGAACTTTCCTCTACGGTAAGAACAAAACGCTATTTGCTCCGACCTCATCAACCGAAACACAAATCTACGAGTAGATCGATATCACGCATTTTATTGACCTGGTGGGAGCGTAAAACTGTGTCAAACACGATGTCAAGAAATATGCATCTATACCAGCATCCGTAGCTCTACAAGCCTGCTACGTTGTAGGACATCGAAATCCGAGCACGTTCGACTGTAGTGAAATAGTTCCGCGGTGATCCTGCATAACACAAACCCTTGATTGATTCCAGAGATATACAACGTTAAGTGTTTACAAAATTCACGTTCGACTATCCTTTGCAATTGTTGTATCCCATTGCTCTGACAGAAAATCAGCCTAACCTCAAACAGATTAAACTGGGGTTAGATGGCATTCGAGATAAAAAAAACCATCTGTTACCGGCAGATCTCATAGTGTGAACGATACACGATGATGTAACATAACCCTACAGTCCATTGATTCACATTTTAATGCAAAATCAGTACTGCAAAAACCGTACTGCAGAGATCTTCTACTGGATTTCTACGTTGTATGTCGAAATAACGCGAGCGAAAGGCGCATCGTTTCTACGGGAATCAGCGAACATATGAAATTAACTGTCAGTCCTTGAAAAACGACAGCATCATTTCTATGTTACACAAGACTAGAGTGTTGCTGATGGCACGGATACGTCCCGAATGTGTCACACATTACGTAGAATCCATCCTTTGATTAGTAGTAGTTTCCAGTAAGAGATGTACTTCACAAAATCAATGAGCGATGCCACTGCATCTGTGAAAGGCGTTTGTGACCATTATCGTTTGACGCTATGTCGCATTTCTGTTTGATGGCAGGGTATGTTCAAATGTGAGAGGTATATGTAAAATTTTAAGGACCGTTGAAAGGTGGCTACACTGAGCCACAGCGCCAGAGATCGCTAGAGAGCATTGTTCCGCCGCCTCCACGGGCTGTCATTATTGAGATGTGCTAGAAGTCAGTGCTTGTCCAGGACTCGTGGTAGTCAGTTCGTGTTCAGATGTGCTAGTAGAGAGTGCTTGCTGAGATGTGATACTGAAAAGTTCTTGTTGAGATGTGGTAATAGCGAGTCGGTGTGGAGATATATTGTAATTATGAGAGTGATTTTGGTCAATATATGAAGGTAACGAAACTTGATTTATTTTTCATTATTTCCATGTTTTAAATAATGCGTCATTACAGGTTCAGTCAACAAAGCATCTGGCTTGTGTTCTTGTATTAGAGTGTAATTCTGGTTTTCTTGAGTAATTATGGTATTCTTATTTTCTTTAATTAATTCAGTATAAATGATATTTATAAATTCTTGTGTTATTGAAGAAGAACCGTGCCAGATGCGTACGTTGAGTCATACTTCCACACACAGAACAGTTACACTTGTGCTTTGGTTTCGTAGGTTTTATAGTTGCTGGGGACTTAATTAATTAATTGTGTTAATGAAAATTTCCATTTCATTCTTTGTTATTGTTCTAAGCAGTCAGATTGCGTAATAATAACAGTCAGGGCCAACCGTTACGAGACTTCGTAATCGGACAGACAGCTACTAAAACTGAAAATTAAAATTATTTTCATTACATTATAAATAAGCCCCCATGCACGTGGCGACCGCTGCTTCGGATCGTCCCTTGGAATTCTTCTGATTGTAAAAATAGTAGACAGTAGTATTGTTGTAGTAATTTGTAGTTTAGTAATTGTAGTCTATATTGCATGTGTAGATTTGGTAATTGTCATTCTTCTAATGGTTTTTTTTTTTTTTTTTGCAAAATTTCATTTCTGTTGTCTTGTCTACGGGTTTGACAATTAGTGCAATTATTTCAATTGTTCGATGATCGTGATTGAGGGAAGCATTTCGTGTGAATGATATTGTTGGAGATATAGTGTCATTGTGTATAATTTTTTCATAGTGACGAGTTTTGTATGTTTTGTAAATGATTACGCGATCGATGAAAAAGGCAAAAATGATGGATAGTGAGAATGACGAAATTGTTAACATGGCGAACTCGCTAACAGAGGAAAACAGTATCATGAATAATGAAGTGGAAAACAATTTAATAAGTCGGGAAAATAGTCCGGAACCATTTCAAAATTTTTCTCTATCAGGAAATTCACAGAATACGAGATTAACGATAGAAGATTCGGAAATAGTATCGAACACAGATAACTTTACAGCTATGACGAAGGAAACTGGTTTTGCGGGAAATGTTAGGGGCGAAAAGAATTTTGAAACACTTAACACGGAGCAGTTGATGAGTGCAATATTAAATTTGGGATCACGGTTCGACTCACTAGACTCACAGATAGGAACAATTAAAACTGAGATGGGAGCAATGGGAACACGGTTAGACTCACAAGGATCTGAATTAAAAACAGAGATAGGAACAATCAAAACTGAGATGGGAACAATGGAAAGACGGTTAGATTCACGAATAGGGACATGTTTCAAAAACATGAAAGATGAATTAAAGAAAGAAATCAGAGAAGAAGTACAACCGATTTTGAATTCTCACAATAATAGATTAATTGCAGTAGAGATTAGACAAAGGGAACAGGATAGAGAACAGGAAGAAAGAGATCGCGTGATAGTACAAAAATTTTCAGAGTTAAATTTACAACGTGCACACAATAAGGAAGAGATATTTGAGAAAATCGAGGAATCCGTACCAAATGACAGAATAAATAATCTAACACAACAATATGAACAGTTAACTACCAAATGTGACAACACTGAAACCCGAGTCGCGACACTTACGGAAGACGTAGGTAAACAGAAAGAAAAAATAGGTGACTTATCGGAAAGAGTTGAGGAGATTTCAGATAAATTGACAAATCTTAGTTTACATGGGGACAGAGATTCAGATGATACAGCTCCATTACCATTTGCAGAAACCGAAGAGTACCAGGACATAAATAAGCATGTTGAAAATCAGGGAAAATTTAATGAACGCGTTAAAAGGGAAGTTGAGGCATTAAAAAAGCAAGTCAAACAAATTGAAGGCGAAATCGTAGAAAAAGACGGCAAAAGAAATTTAGAATCACAGATACCAGAGGGGTTTGAAGAAAATAATTTGTTTCATTTACGGGATGCAACAAGAGAGCGCCAGGCGCGCGAACTTGACAATAATCGACATTGGGACTGGGACAGACGCGGTAGGTCTTTGTCGCCGCGAGGCGGAAGCTTTGACTGTAAACACTTCTTGTCTGTTCGGAAATTTAAGATCTTTTGCAATTCTAGGAATGACATACGTCCATGTTCATGGTTGGATCGATTTACGTGAGCACTTCCGCCAGATTTGCCACTGAGTCACAAACTGGAATTTATGTGCAGCTATTAAAGTCCTCAGGGGATTCACTACTCTAAGTGAATATGTGCCGTAGCGATCATAGGGCCCCGAGCTGTAGTGGTGCTATTTCCCTTTTAGTTTTCTGCACCGCTGCCTACTCTTTTACTATTCTTTGCAGCTATAAAAACAATTCTTCTACTATCCATCTACCTAGACAGTAGGTAAAGAATAACCAGATTTGACTGTTTTACCCAAACGTGACTTCGGAAATTACTATTTGGACTTACTGTATCTTCAGCAGCATTCATTCGTAGCTTAAACGAAATTTTACCTGATTATTTTCGTGACAATATTACTTCATATGTTGACGATATTCTTATTGCTAAACGTTCTTGGAGTGAGCATAACATTTCGGAAATCACTGTTTGGACTTACTATATCTTCTGCAGCATTCATTCGTAGCTTAAATGAAATTTTACCTGTTTATCTTCGTGACAATATTACTTCTTATGTTGACGACATTCTTATTGCTAAACGTTCTTGGAGTGAGCACAACAAAATTTTGGATTCATTATTACGTATTTTTGCACGAGTTGGCATGCCATTGAACTTGGAAAAATCTGAATTTGGTCGTTCTCAGGTGAAATTTCTCGGTCACATTATTTCTACAGAAGGTATTCTTCCTGATCCAGAGAAACTAGATGCTATTCGTAATTATGCTGTTCTTACCACAAAACGTGATGTTCGTAGTTTCCTTGGTGTCTGTAATTTTCTTAGACGCTTTGTTAGATTGGATGATTTGGCCACATCTCGTTTACACATTTCAGTTATGCGCACTTTGGTCCCAGAAAATGCTTTCATAAATTACGAGAAAATTGCTACTTCATTAATATGGAAAAACGCATTCGATTTGTTCTTGCCAAATGCAAATTATGTTAAAAGGGTAAGCCGCCAATTATTTCTCACAGAGCACCGTTGTTTCCTATCATTCCAGCGAAATTAAAGGACATGGCTGCAGTCGATTTGTTCGGTCCAGTGGTTCGTTCTACTAATGGTTTTGCGTACATTTTCGTAGCAGTGGAGTTGACATCAAAATATGTGTGTTTTACACCTTTACGCAAAGCAACAGCTCGTTCAGTATCTAACGCTTTCATCAAACATTTTCTTAAAGAAGTTGGTCATGTTGATAAGGTTATATCAGATAATGGATCACAGTTTCGCTCTAAAATTTGGCTTCGTACTCTACGGCGTCGGAAGATTAAACCAATTTTCATTTCACTTTTTCACCCTCAATCTAATGCTTCAGAGAGATGGATGAAGGAAATCAATAAATTGTGCCGTCTTTATTGTCATCAGAATCACAGAACTTGGGATCAGTATCTTCATATTTTTCAAAACATTCTGAATGAACTTCCTAATGACTCAACTTCTTTACCGCCTCTATTGATATTAAAAAATAAAGTACCAACAAATCGCATTTCTGAAATCGTTCCTTTTCCGCCTTCACGGAAACTGCGGCATTCTGAAGTTGTCAACCTGGCTCTACGAAATATTGCGTCTGCGGCTGCTAGAAGAGAGAAATCAGCTAAACGTCCTGGTCGTTTAAAAATTTTGTCAGTTGGTCAGAAGGTATTAATTAAGTCTCATCGTTTGTCTCACAAAGGAAAGGGATTGTGTCGCAAATTTTTTCTGCTTTATAACGGTCCATTTAGAGTTCGCAAAATTATTCATGATAACACTGTTGAAGTAGAAACTCTTAAATCTCGGCGCTCTAAGGAAATACATCATATATCGAACGTAAAAATGTTTGTGGAATGACATACTTTTGAGAAACCAACAGCTACATGTAAACACGGAGAGAGTACAAGGATACCGCGCTGTGTTTTGGCGGCGGCACATACTCAAAGCAACAGTCAGTCTGCGCGCCGCACAAGGCAGTCGTTGACCGCAAACAATCACTTCCTACGTCACGCGCCTACAGCTGATCGAGCGCTCAGTGCGAATGCACTGACAGACGTAAATAAATACACAGTTTAATTTCTCCGAATAAATTCTGTATAAAGCTATGATGACTTCATAAATTATGTTATTAACGTTCAGTATTTTTCAGGATACGGTTGTGTAAAATATTTAAGACCTTCAGGTAAATTCTGTGCGTGTCCGACGTTAAGACGACTTGCTTTGGAGAAAATTTTCAGGAAGAAGGTCATTTCGAAGATGAAACTAATAAACTAAAAAGGGTAACTATTAATTGAGTTTATTTTTCAGGTAACATAATTTCACTTAGGTACGTACTTTAGACGTAATTTGCTGCTCGCGATTACGTGACTCATACTTTGTGCTAAATTTTATGTTCTATGAATTTACTTGTGAAGCGACGTGCTTGTGTACATTTGCTGATTTTGACAATTATTGATTAATGAACAGTGTTATTACTTGTATATATTATGCATCGCTTGGCTGCTATGCTTTTTCACTGATGTCATATTTTTCTATTATGTGCCTGCTGTGCTTATTTATTTAAATTATAATTGTCACCTGATTAATTGTGCTGATGTGGTTAGATATGTAAGTTATACTTTGTGATTTATCTGCTTGCGCCTTCATGGGTACTTATTAAGATTACATATGAACATTTATTTGCTTATGTCGATGTGATGCTAATGACCTGTTTATTGTGTAAGGCATGTTTGCTGCTGTGCGTATGGATTTCACATTTACACGTTTCTGTTTTGTTGTCATAACTACTCTTCAATTTAGAATATAGAAATGCTGATATACTGTGTACGTACATAGAGTTTAGGTCACACTATTGTATTAATTATAGATTGTTCGCTTGGCAGAGCCTCGTTGTAAGAATTGTGCTGCATCCACTTGCTGACATTCTGTTCTCTACTGGTATATTTACTCGCTATTGCATGTTTTGCTTACGCTCAGTGCCTTATATTTTTAAGATAAGAAAATGAACTGCTATAATTCGACGAACGACATTAGTACAAGAAAGTCATAGAAGTCACATGAGCTGAGGTTTTATGGAATCTGTATAAATTTATGCTAATAGGAAGGAAGCTAACGACATGACAGACCAAAACTAGGTTTAGACCATTGACAGTATTACACTGCATTTTCGTGAGCAATTGAAATAGGAAGTGACACTTGACACAAAAAATACTCCACATGTTTGCTTCTGCTATGATTCTTGAAGTGGTGTACACACTGTGAAATATTATGATCATTCACACTCCGTAATCGTACTTAATTACTGAGAGTTATTCGAACTAAAGTCTGTTAGAGGTCATGTATGCATTTCTTTTATTTAATGATGGACAAGGAACCAAAATGTATCTTATAATTTATAATGAGTAGAAAATTTGGGTCAGATGGATTACACAGAGGTTGTGTGTGGACACTGTGTCTTCGGATTGTATGGGATGATGAATTGAAGTTGCACTAGGATTTTGTCTGTACTTGTTCGAGGAGACTGACTAGAGGAAAGAGTTGTTATGGAAGTGAAATGATATTGGTGCTGAGGTTTATATGTATCGACGTATTATTGAGGTATTGAGATTATGTGAAGTTGATGATTATTCGAGTTTCGTGGACAAGAGGTAAGGTAAATGAGGTATTATTGAAGTATTAAGATTAAGTGATGATTATTGGAGTTTTGGTGGATAAGAGGTAAAGTAAGTGAGGAGCATATTTTTTTTTGTTGGTCCATATGGAACAAGGAGGATAAAGATGGCAGACTAGAACACTCAAGTAGAAGGAAGATTGTCTACACACACACTTTGTCAAATCACTAAGCAGTATACACTTTTTTTTGAAGAGAGGAAGTATTTGCATATCTTGGCTCACTGACAGTTGTTCAGCAACAGTACATTTTGATCTGGCTTGGCAAACATTGGTCTTGACATGATGACTATGACGTTGACTAACTATTATTGACTGTTATACATTGCTGCCACTACTACTTGATACACATGATGAACATAAAATTTTGACAGAATTGCATTTACACAGTTAACACTATTCAATTACACAGTAGCACTAATGTGGATGAAAGATGAGTGAGTGTGTTTTGTGTGTTTTCCTTTTATAATCCCAGAGAAGTGATCCCAACCTATCTCCTAAATATTATTTCACTTGTTTGTTGTGGCTTGCACTGACACCCATAAATATTATAGGTTAACTGTTATTGTGTATTGTAATAGTTAATAGGACAATTATCTGATATCATTTGTGTGTTTGTTATGATTTGTATGTTTAATGTAAAAGCATTGTATGTGTATTTCAAACTATTGTTCATGCCTGAACTGTGTGATTAGTGATGGTGCTGCACTTTTCAACATGATGTGTGACATTTAGTCATGTTTAATTTCTGCTGATGAACTGTGTGATCAGTGATTGTAAAAAAATTATGGACTGTTACTTGTACCTTTTCTACAATATTGGTGCCACTAGGACATGTTTAATTTCTGCTTATAAACTCTGATGAACAGTGTGATCAGTGACAGTGTATTTTATGGAACTGCTTCTGCTGAGAAATGTGACTTGTTGCTGTGTGTACCTACTCAACATTGCTGGGTGCCACTGATGGATTGCTTCTACTGAAAAGATGTCACCTGTTGATGTCTGCACCTACTCAACATTGCTGGGTGCCACTGATGGATTGCTTCTACTGAAATGAAGTCACCTGTTGCTGTGTGCACCTGATCAACATTGCTGGTGCCACTAATGGACTGCTTCTACTGAAATGGTGTTACTTGTTGGTGTCTGCACCTGCTCAACATTGCTGGGTGCCACTGATGGACTGCTTCTACTGAAATGAAGTCACCTGTTGCTGTGTGCACCTGATCAACATTGCTGTGTGCCACTAATGGACTGCTTCTACTGAAATGGTGTTACTTGTTGGTGTCTGCACCTGCTCAACATTGCTGGGTGCCACTGATGGACTGCTTCTACTGAAAAGATGTCACCTGTTGATGTCTGCACCTGCTCAACATTGCTGGGTGCCACTGATGGATTGCTTCTACTGAAATGAAGTCACCTGTTGCTGTGAGCACCTGCTCAACATTGCTGGGTGCCACTGATGGACTGCTTCTACTGAAATGAAGTCACCTGTCGCTGTGTGCACCTGATCAACATTGCTGGTGCCACTAATGGACTGCTTCTACTGAAATGGTGTTACTTGTTGGTGTCTGCACCTATTCAACAGTACTGGGTGCCACTGATGGACTGTTTCTATTGAAAAAAATGTTACTTGTTGGTATTTGCACCTGTTGACCATTGCTGGGTGCTACTGCTGGAACTGTCAACTGCTTATTCTTGAGCTATGGAAAGCGTTTATGTGAATATTTGTATAAACTGATTTTTTGTGTATTACTGTTAGTGAAAAATTATGAGACTCTTACTTGCACATATTCGTCATTGCTGACGCTATTGATTGAACTGTTTAACCACATAATACTTGTGTAAACTATTATGTAAAGTCACATGTATGAAAGAATTTGTATTGCTTACTGTATTTTATATATTAGGTTATTGAAAGGTCAGTGCAAAGCCAAAATTTTATCTAGTTATATGATATTTACGTATTAATATTATCTTTTATTTTTGTCTGTATTTTTTTGACGAATTTGATGGTATTTTCACCACCAATGCTGGCAAAAATACCATCAAATTCTAGCTGTGGAGGAAGGGCATATGAAAGGTGGCTACACTGAGCCACAGCGCCAGAGATCGCTAGAGAGCATTGTTCCGCCGCCTCTACGGGCTGTCATTATTGAGATGTGCTAGAAGTCAGTGCTTGTCCAGGACTCGTGGTAGTCAGTTCGTGTTCAGATGTGCTAGTAGAGAGTGCTTGCTGAGATGTGATACTGAAAAGTTCTTGTTGAGATGTGGTAATAGCGAGTCGGTGTTGAGATATATTGTAATTATGAGAGTGATTTTGGTCAATATATGAAGGTAACGAAACTTGATTTATTTTTCATTATTTCCATGTTTTAAATAATGCGTCATTACAGGTTCAGTCAACAAAGCATCTGGCTTGTGTTCTTGTATTAGAGTGTAATTCTGGTTTTCTTGAGTAATTATGGTATTCTTATTTTCTTTAATTAATTCAGTATAAATGATATTTATAAATTCTTGTGTTATTGAAGAAGAACCGTGCCAGATGCGTACGTTGAGTCATACTTCCACACACAGAACAGTTACACTTGTGCTTTGGTTTCGTAGGTTTTATAGTTGCTGGGGACTTAATTAATTAATTGTGTTAATGAAAATTTCCATTTCATTCTTTGTTATTGTTCTAAGCAGTCAGATTGCGTAATAATAACAGTCAGGGCCAACCGTTACGAGACTTCGTAATCGGACAGACAGCTACTAAAACTGAAAATTAAAATTATTTTCATTACATTATAAATAAGCCCCCATGCACCGTCTGACGAGCACACAAGATTCTAACTTCCAAAATCTGTTCGCACATGACGATGGAAGAATGTAACACTTCGATTCCGCCAATGATGAAAAGAGAAACGTAAGCCTAATGCGGACAGAATCTCACCGCTTCCTGTCATGGCTCTGTATCGCTAGAGCTATGAAACCGATCGATTAGTTTCATCTCAAAAGTGCCTCTAACTACAGGTGTGACGCAGAAGATTCTTTTAAGCGTTTATGAAGCTTTTCACAGTAGGTCATTCCCTGCAATTCGCGGAAAACAGTTCGCTATATAGGAATGCGAACGTCCCACATCTCAATATACATAAAGAAAAGACGTTTCCAACCTCTGCAAGTCTCGAGAATGGTTCTTGATCTCAACTACATAGGTTTTCCAACAAGTTTTTGGTTTAACCCTTGCCTGTGGTAAACTATCAGCTCTTCACCGTTCGTTACCAATTAAATTTACAAAACGACTATTATCAATACAGATCTCACAAGCCAACGGGATGAAAGCGAAATCCTTGGTAGAAATAAACAAATGCAACGTACAAGATTTTGAGACCCGTACTTAAACAGTACGCAGCACTTACATCGTGAATAAGAACAGAACATACAACAATCTCTCTATCTCACACACACACAATAAATGTCAAGCAAATGGCTAGAGAAACACATGCATGCAGTTGACAGAACCTCACCACTTCCTGTCACTGACTTAGAATCCCTGTAGCTATAAAACTGAACGACTCGATTCATGTCCAAGACGTGACAAGGAAATAATGTGTTTCAAGTCATCCCAGATGCATCTTCGTTTGATGGACTTTTAACTTCTAGAGGGGATGCAACGTGTTTTTTCGGTTATTCGTCAGACACAAGGAATTTTACTTTGAAATAGGTTTTCCAGTGGTTTGCACCTGACATAAGGCACTCACGTTCTACATAGTCACTTTTCTAAGGTTGCTGCCTGTAGCTTAGCAGAAGTAGCGAGAAAGTGTTGTGTTTACAAGTGTTGCAAATAATTGTATACATGGCAGAACAGTCGTTTTGATTTGGACTGCGAATGTCTCACATCTCAGTATACATAAATGACTGACACGGACATCAAAGGTTACCAGGTCATTTCTAATGATTTTTGATGAGTTATAAGGGTGCTTGTACAGGAAGGTGTGCTATGATAGTCCATACAGAGGTGTGGTATATGTGGCACAGGTGGTAGAGTACTAGTGGTTGTAGTAGTGGTAGTACTAGTACTAGCAGTAGTAGTACATTCGTTCAGTAGATTGAAACAGAAGCTCCCGTGGTGACCATGTAAGGTGATACCAGCAGCTTAATGCTATGGATACCAATCTGTTCCCAACTAGCTGTAGTAGTAGATTCATAACCACAGATTCTCAACTAGCTGTACTGCAACAACCACACGCCCTTTTGATGGGTGGTACTATTATTCTTTAATTAACACTGATTTCGGCTGTAGGTATGCCTTGACGTGATGGAAATTTAATCTACATCTACGTACATCACAAGCCACCTAATGGTGTGTGGCGGGGGCTATTTCTAGCACCAGTAGCTGATCCACCCTACTCTATTCCACTTGCGAATAACGCGTAGGAAGAGTGATTGTCGGTAAGCCTCCGTCTTGGCTCCAATTTCTCCGATTTTCTCGCCGTGGTCATTACGCGAAATATAAGTGGGAAGCTGTAATATGTTGTCCGACACTTCCCGGAAATTGCTCTCTCGAAATTTTAGTAATTTCTCTGTGATTTACAACGCCTCTCTTGTAACATCTGCCAATGTAACTGTTGAGCACCTCAGTAATACTCTCGCGCCAACTAAACGAACCCGTGACGAATCGTACCGTTCTTCATTGGTTCTCTATGTGTTTTATGAGTCCCACCTGGTAATGATCCAAGAGTGATGAGCACTACTCAATAACGGCCGAACAAGCGTGTTGTAAGCCACTTTATTCGCCGATAAGTTACGTTTCCTACGATTCTTTGTATGAATCTCAGTCTGGCACTTGCTTTTCGTATTATTTGTTTCACGTGGTCATCCCACTTAAGGTCGCACTGGCAAGTTACTTCTAGATATTTTACGGTAGACACTTTTTCCAGCAGTTTCTCGTCAATACTCTTTTCCTATGTCTGTGCAGTATGTTACATTTATTCATGTTCAGGGCCAATTGCCAAAGCCTGCACCATTCATCAATCTTCTGCTGGTCATTCTGCAAATCGATACTGTCTTCTGGCGTTGCTACTTTGTTATAGCATCATTTGCGAACGGTCTTAGAGAACATCCGACTCTTTCTGCTAGATCATTTATAGGCACTGTGAACAATAATGGTTTTGTCACACTTGGGGTTCTCCGGAAATTAAATCTGCATCTGTCGATTTTGTTCCGTTAAGAGCGACATGTCTGTAAGGAGGTCTGAATTCAGTCGCCAATCTCGTCCGATACTCGGTAAGGTCACATTTTTTCACTAAACGGCAGTGCGGGACGGCGTCAAATGCTTTCCTGAAGTCAAGCAACACCACATCAAACTGAGCGCCGTTGTCTACAGTGTCATGTATTTCATGGAGGAAGAGGGCGAGCTGAATTTCTCAAGACCTCTGTTTGCGGAATCCATGTTGATCTTTATAGAGGAGATTTTCGTCCTCCAAAAACGTCGCAATTTTTTGCGTAAACATGCTCCATGATTCTGCAATAGGTTGATGTCAACGATATAAGTCTATAATTGCGTGCATCTGTCCTACGGCCCTTCTTAAAGATGGGAATGATTCGCGCTTTTTCCAGTCGCTAGGTACCCTTTGTTGTCCAAGCGATCTATTACAAACTGCTACTAGAAGAAGAGCAAGTTCTTTCGTAAAATCTTTGTAGATTCTTATAAGTGTCTCATCCTTCCACTACTACGCGATTGTAGTTGCTCTTCTATTCCGCGATCGTTTATCTCATCAGCTGCCATTTTGACGTTCTTCGCGGTGAAACAATTTTGGAAGATCGAATTCAGCATTTCGACCTCTCTCTAAGCGATTCCACTATTAAGCGATTGACGTTGATTTTCTATTCCGCGATCGGCTATCTCATAAGCTGCCATTTCGACGTTTTTTGTGGTGAAACAATTTCGGAAGACCCAATTGAGTATTTCGGCCTTCTCTCTGTTATCTTCCGTTTGCGTCCCAGTATGGAATGAGTGAATACATGATTTCGAACCGCTTAGTGATTTTATGCAGGACCAAAACCTCTCAGGTTTTTACTCATATCGGTTGACATAATTTTATTTTCAGAGACTGAACAATGCTCTCATTGCTCTCTTTTATTTTCGCTTCGTTCAGGTTTCGTTTCTCAGCCAGAAAGGCATATTGAATGATGTTTTTGAATTTTTTTCGTTTGTGCTCCACATTGCCTGAATATTTGAGCCTGACTACACAGTTAGTCTGCGATTTGTATCCTGTCGCTCTTGCTAATCAAAACGATCTTCCTACTTTTCTTAAAATCGATTGTAAACCCTGCAGTCATAATTGCTATCACAGCCTTATTCTCACTGATAGCTTCCTTTACCTTAACTGATTCGATAAGTTCAGGTCTGTCGCTATGAGTTGATTCTCTGCTCAAAGTAATTTTCGGACAAGACGTTCCGAATAATGGCACACCGCACCAGGTCTTGATACCTGGAAAGCATGATCAAGAAAATTACTAACGATATTATATAAGTTTTCTACAAAGTGCTCTACTGCTACAGCTCCTGACCCAGGAGGTCTACAACAAGCACCCGAGTATCATTTTTATTTGATGCTTAATTTCACCAAGGTTATTTCACAATCGGGGTCTCTGTTAGTCGCGTTAGATATTATAAAGTTCTTTAGTGCAATAAATACGCCACCACCACTGGAGATTAACCTGTCCTTACGGTACATATTCCAATATGAACTTAGAACTTCGTTGGTATTCACTTCCGAATCCAACTAACTTTCTGTTCCTAATACTACAGTACTGGCCATTAAAATTGCTACACCTCGAAGATGACGTGCGACAGACGCGAAATTTAACCGACAGGAAGAAGATGCTGTGATATGCAAATGATTAGCTTTTCAGAGCATTCACACAAGGCTGGCGCCGGTGACGAAACCTACAACGTGCTGACACGAGGAAAGTTTCCAACCGATTTCTCATACACAAACAGCAGTTGACCGGCGTTGCCTGGTGAAACGTTGTTGTGATGCCTCGTAAAGGAGGAGAAATGCGTACCACCACGTTTCCGACTTTGATAAAGGCCTATCACGATTGCGGTTTATCGTATAGCGACATTGCTGCTCGCGTTGGTCGAGATCCAATGACTGTTAGCAGAATATGGAATCGGTGGGTTCAGGAGGGTATTACGAAACGCCGTGCTGGATTCCAACGGCCTCGTATCACTAGCAGTCGAGATGACAGGCATCTTATCCGCATGGCTGTAATGGATCGTGCAGGGACGTCTCGATCCCTGAGTCAACAGATGGGGACGTTTGCAAGACAACAACCATCTGCACGAACAGTTCGACGACGTTTGCAGCAGCATGGACTATCAGCTTGGAGACCATGGCTGCGGTTACCCTTGACGCTGCATCACAGACAGGAGCGTCTGCGATGGTGTACTCAACGACGAACCTGGGTGCACGAATGGCAAAACGTCATTTCCTCGGATAAATCCAGGTGCTGTTTACAGCATCATGATGGTCGCATCCGTGTTTGGCGACATCGCGGTGAACCCACATTGGAAGCGTGTATTCGTCATCGCCATACTGGCGTGCCATTGGTTACACGTCTCGGTCACCTCTTGTTCGCATTGACGGCACTTTGAACTTTGAACAGTGGACGTTACATTTCAGATGTGTTACGACCCGTGGCTCTACACTTCGTTCGATCCCTGCGAAATCCTACATTTCAGCACGATTATGCACGACCGCATGTTGCAGGTCCTGTACGGGCCTTTCTGGATACGGAAAATGTTCGACTGCTGTCCTGGCCAGCACATTCTCCGGATCTCTCACCAATTGAAAACGTCTGATCAATAGTGGCCGAGCAACTGGCTCGTCACAATACGCCAGTCACTACTCTTGATGAACTGTGGTATCGTGTTCAAGCTGCATAGGCAGCTGTACCTGTACACGCCATCCAAGCTCCGTTTGACTCAATGCCCAGCCGTATCAAGGCCGTTATTACGGCCAGAGATGGTTGTTCTGGGTACTGATTTCTCAGGATCTATGCACCCAGATAGCGTGAAAATGTAACCACATGTCAGTTCTAGTATAATATATTTGTACAATGAATACCCGTTTATCATCTGCATTTCTTCTTGGTGTAGCAATTTTAATGGCCAGTAGTGTATCTAGGCAATATAATCTTCAATAAGCGATACAAATTCTGAGACCTTTCCTTGAATGCTTCTGCAGTTTACTAATATCATATTAACCTTTTCTGTATCTGATCACCGAGGGCGAGCATTTCTTGAGAACACTGCGGCTGTTGTAACTTTCGATTTTGTCAGGCAATTCGTCTCTGATACCAAGGGAGGGGGCGTTCTCTAACCTAAAAAAACGTCACGTGCATGCCACACATACTCCGCTACCCTAGTGGCCGCTTCCTGCGTGTAGTGCATGCCTGACACATTAAGGGGACCCGTACAAATCTCCATCCCATAGTGGAGGTCGAGAAATTCACATCCGATACCACCGCAGAGTCGTCTGAGCCTCTGTTTTAGACCTTCACTCTGCTCCTAACCAGAGGACCGCGATTGACCCTGGGAATGAAGCTATAATTAAACAGCTTAGCCTGCACCCCACATGTGACGCAAGTTGCATTCACCACATCAGCCATCTGCAGGAAGGTGCCGAGGATGTAACGTCCACCCACGATATTTCGGCGCAGAGTCTACCGGCCTTCAGGTGGCGAGTACGCGCTGAGCTCTGCTATTTATAGCCATACTGAGGTGACCCCCCATGAACCATGGACCTTGCCGTTGGTGGGGAGGCTTGCGTGCCTCAGCGATACAGATGGCCGTACCGTAGGTGCAACCACAACGGAGGGGTATCTGTTGAGAGGCCAGACAAACATGTGGTTCCTGAAGAGGGGCAGCAGCCTTTTCAGTAGTTGCAGGGGCAACGGTCTGGATGATTGACTGATCTGGCCTTGTAACATTAACCAAAACGGCCTTGCTGTGCTGGTACTGCGAACGGCTGAAAGCAAGGGGAAACTACAGCCGTAAATTTTCCCGAGGACATGCAGCTTTACTGTATGATTAAATGATGATGGCGTATTCTTGGGTAAAATATTCCGGAGGTAAAATAGTCCCCCATTCGGATCTCCGGGCGGGGACTACTCAAGAGGACGTCGTTATCAGGAGAAATAAAACTGGCGTTCTACGGACCGGAGCGTGAAATGTCAGATCCCTTAATCGGGCAGGTAGGTTAGAAAATTTAAAAAGGGAAATGGATAGGTTAAAGTTAGATATAGTGCGAATTAGTGAAGTTCGGTGGCAGGAGGAACAAGACTTTTGGTCAGGTGATTACAGGGCTATAAATACAAAATCAAATAGGGGTAATGCAGGAGTAGGTTTAATAATAAATAAAAAAAAATAGGAGTGCGGGTTAGCTACTACAAACAGCATAGTGAACTCATTATTGTGGCCAAGATAGACACGAAGCCCATGCCTACTACAGTAGTACAAGTTTATATGCCAACTAGCTCTGCAGATGACGAAGAAATTGATGGAATGTATGAGGAGATAGAAGAAATTATTCAGGTAGTGAAGGGAGACTGGAATTCGTCAATAGGAAAAGGGAGAGAAGGAAACATAGTAGGTGAATATGGATTGGGGGGAAGAAATGAAAGAGGAAGCCGCCTTGTAGAATTTTGCACAGAGCATAACTTAATCATAGCTAACACTTGGTTCAAGAATCATAAAAGAAGGTTGTATACCTGGAAGAATCCTGGAGATACTAAAAGGTATCAGATAGATTATATAATGGTAAGACAGAGATTTAGGAACCAGGTTTCAAATTGTAAGACATTTCCAGGGGCAGATGTGGAATCTGACCACAATCTATTGGTGATGAACTGCAGATTGAAACTGAAGAAACTGCAAAACGGTGGGAATTTAAGGAGATGGGACCCGGATAAACTGAAAGAACCAGAGGTTGTAGAGAGTTTCAGGGAGAGCATAAGGGAACAATTGACAGGAATGGGGGAAAGAAATACAGTAGAAGAAGAATGGGTAGCTCTGAGGGATGAAGTAATGAAGGCAGCAGAGGATCAAGTAGGTAAAAAGACGAGGGCTAATAGAAATCCTTGGGTAACAGAAGAAATATTGAATTTAATTGATGAATGGACAAAATATAAAAATGCAGTAAATGAAGCAGGCAAAAATAAGATCGACAGGAAGTGCAAAATGGCTAAGCAGGGATGGCTAGAGGACAAATGTAAGGATGTAGAGGCTTGTCTCACTAGGGGTAAGATGGATACTGCCTACAGGAAAATTAAAGAGACCTTTGGAGAGAAGTGAACCACTTGTATGATTATCAAGAGCTCAGATGGCAATCCAGTTCTAAGCAAAGAAGGGAAGGCAGAAAGGTGGAAGGAGTATATAGAGGGTTTATACAATGGCGATGTACTTGAGGACAATATTATGGAAATGGAAGAGGATGTAGATGAAGATGGGAGATATGATACTGCATGAAGAGTTTGACAGAGCACTGAAAGACCTGAGTCGAAACAAGGCCCCGGGAGTAGACAACATTCCATTAGAACTACTGGTGGCCTTGGGAGAGCCAGTCATGACAAAACTCTACCATCTGGTGAGCAAGATGTATGAGACAGGCGAATTACCCTCAGACTTCAAGAAGAATACAGTAATTCCAATCCCAAAGAAAGCAGGTGTTGACATATGTGAAAATTACCGAACTATCAGTTTAATAAGTCACAGCTGCAAAATACTAACGCGAATTCTTTACAGACGAATGGAAAAACTGGTAGAAGCCGACCTCGGGGAAGATCAGTTTGGATTCCGTAGAAATGTTGGAACACGTGAGGCAATACTAACCTTACGACTTATCTTAGAAGAAAGATTAAGAAAAGGCAAACCTACGTTTCTAGCATTTGTAGACTTAGCGAAAGCTTTTGACAATGTTAACTGGAATACTCTCTTTCAAATTCTGAAGGTGGCAGGGGTAAAAAACAGGGAGCGAAAGGCTATTTACAATTTGCACAGAAACCAGATGGCAGTTATAAGAGTCGAGGGGCATGAAAGGGAAGCAGTGGTTGGGAAAGGAGTGAGACAGGGTTGTAGCCTCTCCCCGATGTTATTCAATCTGTATATTGAGCAAGCAGTAAAGGAAACAAAAGAAAAACTCGGAGTAGGTATTAAAATTCATGGAGAAGAAATAAAAACTTTGAGGTTCGCCGATGACATTGTCAGAGACAGCAAAGGACTTGGAAGAGCAGTTGAACGGAATGGACAGTGTCTTAAAGGGAGGATATAAGATGAACATCAACAAAAGCAAAACGAGGATTATGGAATGTAGTCAAATTAAATCGGGTGATGCTGAGGGAATTAGATTAGGAAATGAGACACTTAAAGTAGTAAAGGAGTTTTGCTATTTAGGGAGTAAAATAACTGATGATGGTCGAAGTAGAGAGGATATAAAATGTAGACTGGCAATGGCAAGGAAATCGTTTCTGAAGAAGAGAAATTTGTTAACATCGAGTATAGATTTAAGTGTCAGGAAGTCGTTTCTGAAAGTATTTGTATGGAGTGTAGCCATGTATGGAAGTGAAACATGGACGATAACTAGTTTGGACAAGAAGAGAATAGAAGCTTTCGAAATGTGGTGCTACAGAAGAATGCTGAAGATAAGGTGGGTAGATCATATAACTAATGAGGAGGTATTGAATAGGATTGGGGAGAAGAGAAGTTTGTGGCCCAACTAGACTAGAAGAAGGGACCGGTTGGTAGGACATGTTTTGAGGCATCAATGGATCACCAATTTAGTATTGGAGGGCAGCGTGGAGCGTAAAAATCGTAGAGGGAGACAAAGAGATGAATACACTAAGCAGATTCAGAAGGATGTAGGTTGCAGTAGGTACTGGGAGATGAAGAAGCTTGCACAGGATAGAGTAGCATGGAGAGCTGCATCAAACCAGTCTCAGGACTGAAGACCACAACAACAACAACAACAACAACAACTGAGGTGACATTGCGCATGCGCTCCTCAGCGTGCGCATTCATAACTCCGTGCGCTGCGCCTCGCGCCCTCCACGGTGAAAGCTTGGCGTATCGCCTAACTACGTCGGCTACGAAGTTTCTCTATAACAGGATTCCAAGCACAGTTTAGCTGATAACCGCTATTTCGATTGATGAGTGTTTCGTTGTCAGACAATTTACAAAATTCCGTGTGAATGCGGCAAATCATATATACGGCAAACAACACGAACTGTGCAGGAACGCATTGCGGAACACCAACGGAATATTCGCCTTCTCCAACCACCAAGTCCGCAATCGCCGAACATTGGATTTCCACAGACCATTCCATAAATTACGACGACACAAAAATTTTGGCCCATACATCAAACTTTTGGTGCTCGATTATCAATGAATGTGTGGAAATAGGCTTGTCTGACAACGAGACTCTCATAAATCGAGATAGCGATTATCAGCTAAACTCTGCTTGGAATCCTGTTATAGAGAAACTTGTAGTCGACGTAGTTATCTGCATAAAGATGAAAATCGCCCTGATATCGATACGCCAAGCTTTCACCGTGGAGGGCGCGAGGCTCAGCGCACGGAGTTGTGATGAACGCGCACGCTGGGCAGCGCATGCGCAATATCATCTCAGTATGGTTTTAAATAGCAGAGCTCAGCGCGTACTCGCCAGTAGTACTACAGTGGTACTCGCCTGAAGATGGCCAGAAGACTCTGCGCCGAAATATCGTGGCAGGACGTTACTGACATCCGGCAGTTCTCCCATGTTTTTATGGAACAATCAGTACGCAGGGAAAGCTTTAAACATCACATAAAAAATGCAAATTGGCATTCTTTCTCGCTTTTCGTGCTATTTCCCTGAGGGGCTCCATCACCCACCTAACGCTGGAACTCCCAGTGACTAGCATAGCCATCCTCTATACTTGTCCACACTGGGCAGGAAAATTGGCCACTGGCCCAACAAGAGCGGTATCCCATGCTGGCTTAGAAGTATTGTGGACGCTGGGTGGTACCCTGTGCCTTTTGCTAAGGTGCAAGAACCAAACCGCGCGGCCCATTCCCTTTTTCACCTATCGCCCAATGACATGCGAAACCACCATTGTCTGCCACCCACACTCGAGTGAGGATGGACCGATCAGATGTTACGTATCGGAAGACGCAGCGACAAGCACGTCACCAGGAGATTCCAACGGCACCAAAGGTGTCGCGAACATCGTTTCCAACGCCCCGATGTCGCTAGAGCTTTGAGCATCAGCCAGGAGGCTGTCGACTGTGGCCAAGGCAACTCCCTAGAGTTTACGGACAGCAGCCGACTGTCCTTGTGACCGCTCACAACAATCGCAGTCCCTAGCCATCTCGCACTGTACAAAAAGATCTCAAAAAATACAATGCTGTCAAGATTAACTTAGAAAACAGTAGTAACCCAGCAAACGAGAAAATTTACCGACTAAGGTTATAATGTACACAAAATATAACGAGGAGAATAAACAAACATTAAAATATGCTCTACGCCGTTCTCACTATACCCTGAGACCACAAGATCCGCGAGCTCTTAAAAACCTAAGTTCTTAAAACAGATATAAATGTCTCTAATGAAAATGCATATATCAACAGTTACTATTTACTAGAAACTCTCCTTGCTCAAAAGCTCCTGCAGGAAATAAATATGTAAACTCCAATACACTTACCTAAAGCGAATTCTGTGTACTAACGTAAGATTCAAAGACAGAGACGTAATATGGTGCTTCTGGCGGCGGAAAATTTAACGAGGAATCCGCCTCACACACCGATATGCACTAAGATTGACGCAAAAACAAAAACTTAGAGTAATTTTGATGACTCTAGACAGTAAAATACAGACGCATAGTTCACTTCTCCGCAGAAGTACGTGAAAAATTACTGTATCACTAACTGCTACTGCTACAAACGCCACGGTCGCAAGTCACCTCAGCCTCTACCACTTAATATCGATTTAAGCTTCAAACATCCTTCCTTCAGACAGAAAATGATCTAATGACCAGACTAGCACTACGTTTTTGATGATACTTCTCATAAACAGTACGTGTTTCATGTTATACAAGGAAGCAAAGAAGCAGGGGAAGATTGGCGTTTAATGTCCCATCGATGATAAGATCATTAGAGGTGGAGCACAAGCTCGCATTGAATTTATTAAGGATGGGAGAGGATATTGGCTGTGCTTTCACAGGAAACATGCAGGTAGTTGCCTGGAAAAATTTAGGAAAATCACGGGAAACCTAAATCTGGATCGTCAGAAAGGAATCTGAATCATTGTTCATCCGAATGCAAGTCCTGAGTACATTATAAGTAAGACGTCTAACATACCCAGCGGATTTCTAAATAGTGACAGTTGAGGAATCTGAAGATGTGAAGGATGTGTAAAACATTTGAATGAAGAATTGTCCTGGCTGCAACAGCAGTCAGTAGAAAATCCATTAGCTTTTGTTAGCAGCAGCAGCAGCAGCAGCAGCAGTAGTAGCAGCTTTATTCATCTGTAGATCTCTTTTTACAACGATACAGGACGTTTCAAAGTATTTACAAATATAGATCAATTTAAAATAAGCTAATTCGTATACACATATATTTATAGACTTCTAGTTAGAGAAAATCATTAGATTTACTCCTGGTACACAATACTTTTTTACAAATAACTTATTAAATAATGTAATACCACATTGTTCACTCACATCTCACTATCAGTCACTGCACACACTACACACACATTGTTACACTACACTACACACACACACACACACACACACACACACACACACACACACACACACACACACACACACACACACACACTGGTGATCTCTGGGCCATTTTCTGTACCGCAACTTCCCATTTGCTATCCTGAAAAACTTAGTCAGCATCCTTCCATAATGAGTGAGATGTTGAGCTCAGAAAGAGGAAGAGGTGTTAGTGTTGTGCTAGGCATAGCTTGGGGGTAAGTATTTCTAGAAAGGAAAAAACAAAGTGAAGGAATGTTGGATATTTTATAATCATTATCATTTATTTGTATAACATTTTTTAGCAAACCCCTACTCTGTTTTAGCTAAGTAATCCTTCAATGTATAAAATTTATTGCATTTTCTTTAATCTGTTTTGAAATTTTATTGTACAGTTTTATTCCTTGGTAGAAAATGCTGTCTTGAGTTTTATCTATATTTTTTCTTGGTAAATGTAAGTTGAGTCTATCTCTTGTTGCATAGTCATGGACAGAGCTATTTGTGCAGTAATTACGAATGTTATTTTTGATGTGTCCAACTGACTGGTAAATGTATTCACATGGAGCAATTAAAATCCCCAGTGTTCTGATCAGACGTTTACAATGAGCTCAACTAGTATGTTTGGTTATTATCCTTATGGCTCTTTTCTAGAGTTTGAAAATTGTGTTCATATTTTGTGCATTTGTTCCCCAAAAAGAATTCCATAGCTAAGAACTGAGTGCAATTCTTGCAAATCTAGATTTCGGCTGTAAATAGCCAAACTCAGTGCGAACTCGCGGCAGTTCATGTCACCATATGTTCTTACAGGTGTATAGGCAGAAGCACACTGAGGCGGTTGTTTACAGACAGACTTGCCGCCTGCTGAAATATAAATAAAAAGCAGTGAAGATGGCTATTTATAGCCGAAATTTAGATTTGCAAGAATAATAAAAGCTAATGGGGTTGCCTCTCTTTTCTTATAGTCTACGGTCGCTGTCCACAACAGTTCCTGATGGAATCAAACTTGGTTACATATTCTTTTATTAAGGACGCATTTCGCCTTCGTGGGGCATCTTCAGATTATCTACATTGATGAAAAGAAATTAGCAAAAATGAGGTTAAGGTCCTAGCTAGCACTATTCGAAATGCGAATGAGAAATTTTCCTTTTACGGCATATTAAAAAGAATGAAACGGCTCTGTGCTACACTGAAGCACGTGTCGGATCAGATGGACCCGCCGGTACCTTTCCCTTTTCTAACATTTTAAAAAAACAATAAAACGGCTCTGTGCTAGATTGAAGCACACGTAAATCAAATGAACCCGCAGAGACCTAGTCAAAAATTACTAAAATAATGATTTGTAACCACGGTATAGAATATTTAATCAACAACCAAACTGAACGAGACATACGCATAACGAAGTCGAACCAGCAAAGTGAAGGAATGTTGGATATTTTATAATCATTATCATTTATTTGTATAACATTTTTTAGCAAACCCCTACTCTGTTTTAGCTAAGTAATCCTTATTATGGTGCAATGGTAGGACCACATTCACAAAGAAGTGTACACATTTAAAGATATGTTCGCCTGTGTGGCCACCTGACGTTCCTGCCACGAAGTTGCGGCGGCAGCATTGTGTATTATGTTTAAATGTGTGCACTCGTTTGTGAGTGTGGTCCTACCACTGCATCGTTCTGGCCTGCTCGTACAACTTTGTTCATTTTGATTACTGATTTAGCACTCTATCCTGCAGTTACAGCCTGCATTATATTATTGTTTTTGACTAGGTCTCTGCGGGTTCATCTGACTTGATGACTACCTGAATGCCTTTTTATGATGGGTTCTAAAATTTTGAATGGGTCTCGGCAGATCCATCTGATTCGCCGCCGCTTGCTTCAGTCTAGCACAGAGGTGTTTTATTGTGTTTAATATGTTGCAAAAGGGAAATTTTCATATCAGTAACAATTTCTTATTTGTATTTAGAATCATGCATGCTTGGACCATAGAAATGCGGCCTGCGGCGCATTGCCACGATTCGCGCGGCTCTCCCCGTCGGAGGTTCGATTCCTCCCTCTGGCTCGTGTGTGTGTGTGTGTGTGTGTGTGTGTGTGTGTGTGTGTGTGTGTGTGTGTGTGTTTTATCCTTAGCGCAAGTTAGATTAAGTAGTGTGTAAGCCTAGGGACCGATGACCTCAGCAGTTTGGTCCCATTGGAACTTACCATCACCACCACCTCGGACCATACCCTAATTTTAGCTTCTTTTGTTATTCGTGTAGGTAATCTGAAGATGCCCCGTGATGGTGAAAAACGTTGTTAATGAAAGAATAAGTTGCAACCAAGACGGTTTTCAATGCAAATATTCTACATATTTTCATGTGATACACTTTTGTAATTGACTGGCATGGTACTGGGACTCTTATTAGCTAGCTTACACGCTACCATTACATTTCTAAATCATTTTATTACGAATGTCTGTACGATTCCTTCAACAAGGGCGCCCTTGCAGGGTCTTCCTGCTGGTAAAGACACCCAGTTTCAGAAGATGTGACACGATCATGCTTTCTGTCAGGTGTGGAAATACGAAAAGCCTGCTATGTTGTAGGACACTGAAATACTTTTGCCTGTAGTGAAATTCTCCCAGCAATCGTCAAACTCAGAGGTATTCAAGATCGTGAGGAGTTCGATTTTATGAAGGCTACTCAGAAACATTTCAGACAAAGTTTGGACTTTGATTTTTCCGAATACCTATTACTGCATTGTATCAAATTACATTATAATTGCAACAAATTATCCCACAACTGTAAACAAAATGGCTGGTCTTACTGCAGTCTGCACGGTAAACAATCCAAGGTAGTGCTCCTGAGCGTATTGGTGCAGCTGCATGGTGCTACTTGTAGAATTCAAGATGGCATCATCAGTGACTTCAGAATCTATGATGGCGATCCAAGACGGTGTACCTGGGGATATGGGTGCAGCCTGGAACATTGTCAGTCCAAAATAGTTGTTCCATTTTCCGCAGTGCTGCAGTCGCCAACTCCTAGTGCCCATCCTCAGTGTCCAGGGTTACCAGCCATTGTAATGTCAACGCCAGTATTTTGTGTCGCCAGTGTATGCACAGTGCTCGAGATTTATGAAGAAATGCATATTTTTCCAGAAATGACTTTTAAGCCTATATGTGAGAACTGAGAAAAGACTTATAATTATATCGTGACTTATTATTACCTTTGAAATAACTGCAATATGTTTTGTTATTTTGATAACCAGTTTTCTACAAAGAATAATCATACAACAAAAGATAATACCACTAAAGGAATGTATTGGCATTGTATTGTCTGAAGTTTTTGGACTGTGCGGCTGGTCCCGACGGAGGTTCGAGTCCTCCCTGGGGCATGTGTGTGTGTGTGTGTGTGTGTGTGTGTGTGTGTGTGTGTGTGTGTGTGTGTGTGTGTGTGTGTGCCTCCTTAGGACAATTTAGGTTAAGAAGTGTCTAAGCTTAGGGACTGATGACCTTATCAGTTAAGTCCCATAAGATTTCACAGACATTTGAACATTTTTTGTGAAGTTTCTGCTGTCTTCCGCTTTTCTCTGAGATGTATGAAGCGGCTGAGAGCAAAGAAAAGCTTAGGTCTGTTCTTTTAAATATTGTAAAAGTTAGTCTAAGTGATCAAAAGAAAAATATCACGTACAATTTACGAAATGGAATTCTAGTGTACGGACTTATATTTGCAACTAGATAATCAACTATGAATGTTATAAGTTTTGTGTCCGTAGCACTCCAGACAGTACTTTGCCTGCCGCCATTACGTGAGCGTATGGAGCGGCAATTTCAAACTACAGAAATAATCGGACATTAATTCTTTCGATCAATATTACAATATTTGTATTCCGAGGATAAGAACCAATAGGAATTTATTATTTTTCTATTCTAACAGCGAAAATAACATTCAGTAGAACAATCTCAGACTTTACGTAAATGAAATAATTTTTATGGCTGGTGTGTAAGATCAATTTTTGCCAGAATAATTTATCACTGACCTTAAATAAAAATATTTATGACACCAGTGTTGTTATGGGTAGTGGTTGTGGTGTGATGTATTAATTGTTTGGTGCATACATTTTAGTGCCATGTACCGAACTATTCAAACAGCATTTCAATATTTATTTGTAGTGATAAGGTATGGCAAAATAATACATTATAGTCAGGCTCAGCATCATATAAATAAGAATTATCAGAAATTATTAGTTTTTCAAATAATACTGTTATTCTTGCTGCTGCATTTTCATACGGTTTACAATGACACTTACACAAGACAACAACTTTAACACTTAGACGCCCAGACTTTGCCTGCCCCTTCGAATGCCCGGAGGGGTCATTTTGACCCCTACCATTTTAAAAAGTTTTCTGAACTATTATTACGAAATTTTATGCATTTATGATATTTTAATGTTTACAAGATTTATAGCCATTTCAGATACAGAGTTGTGGATAAAAAGAAGAGACACAAATTACATTATTTATTGACATATAAACAAATTTCACTTAACCTGGTAACACCCAAACAAGTGTAACCAAGTAACAGGCTTTTCTTTGTTCTAAATTCATACAAAAATTGAACTTTTAATCTGTACAGAAATTTCAGCTACTTCATTGTTTTGCACAGCTGACACACTTATCTTCAGTTTCCTTTGTACATTGTCCACAAACCATCTTCTTACAAACACTGTTTGTCTTTCACATCGCGCTGCCTTGAGCCGTACAATGCTCCTTTTACAAATTGGGAATTCCTCAGTGCCCTTGCCCATTGTCTTGATACAGCTCCAGGCCCTGACCGAATTCACTCGGAATTTCTCAAACATTTGTCTATGGCCTCACTGCGTCAGATTCTGTCTATCTTGTATCGCATCTGGGGCGAGGAAGAGTTCCCATCCTAGTGGCTAAAAATGGTTCAAATGGCTCTGAGCACTATGGGACTCAACTGCTGTGGTCACTAGTCCCCTAGAACTTAGAACTACTTAAACCTAACTAACCTAAGGACAGCACAAACATCCATGCCCGAGGCAGGATTCGAACCTGCGACCGTAGCAGTCGCACGGTTCCGGACTGCGCGCCGAGAACCGCGAGACCACCGCGGCCGGCCATCCTAGTGGCAAGACAGCGTCATCGACCCAGTGTTGATACCTGGGAAGAACCCTGCAGCGTTGGACAGCTACTGCCCCATTAGCGTCACCAACGTTCTCTGCAAATTACTCGAACGAATGGTGAGCCGAAGGTTGTGTTGGCCCTGGAGTCTCGGGGCCTTCTGGCTCCATCCTAGGGTAGTTTCCGCCGAGGCCGCTCAACGACATATAACTTTGTTTTGTTGTAGTAACATATAGTTTTTTTTCTCATTTGTATTTATGGTAACACTAGAATGAAGGGAAGACATGACTAACACATTTTTCGCTTTCTTTCCTTGATAGACTGTCACAATTTTAAAACTTTTGAGGAATACAGAGGGCTCTTCAAGGACTTTCCCTTAGGGAAATAGCGGAAAGGTCGGGGAAGAACGCCAGTGTTCACTCTGTCTGCTTGCCGGGGGTGTCTCATCCGAGATTTTTTTGTTGTGGTTTTAGGGCGCACAACTTCAACGGTCATTAGCGCCCAGACTACGTTAGGAATGCACCGCGAGTCACAAGTTTAAAACAGCAACGAAACGGAAAACACGATAAAAGACAGACTGAAGGGCATAGGATTAAAAAAAAGAAAACAGCATAATCAAATGTCCTTTGAGAGGGTTGTCAAATTGATAAAATGAAGAACGCGAGCAGCTGTTCGTGGGTCATTCGCTAAAATGGCTTCTACAGTACATGGCAGGCCAAGATCAAGACGCAGGGTGTTAAAAACCGGACAGGACGTTAAAATGTGGCGGACCGTCAGCAATTGCCCACATGGGCAGAACGGCGCCGGCGCAGCCGTCAGCAGATGGCGATGGCTGAACCGGCAGTGGCCAATTCGCAACCGGGCCAAAACTACCTCCTCCCGCCGAGAAGGGCGTGAGGAGGACGTCCAAGCCACGGGAAGAGGTTTCAAGGCCCGAAGCTTGTTGTCTGTAAGTGCAGCCCAATCGGCATGCCACAGCGAGAAAATGCGCCGACAAATGACCCTGCTACAATCTGACGAAGGGACACAACAAGAAGCTGTCCGAGGCTGGAGGACCGCAGCCTTGGCCGCGGCATCTGCAGCTTCGTTCCCAGGGATACCGAAATGGCCAGGAACCCACATAAAGCTAACCGGAGAACCGACGTCCACCAGCTGCTGATGAGAGCGTTGGATCCGGTGCACGAAAGGGTGAACCGGGTACGGATCACTGAGGCTCTGGATAGCGCTCAGGGAATCGGAGCAGATGACATATGCAGAACGTCGGTGGCGGCAGATGTAAAGAACAGCCTGGTAGAGGGCAAAGAGCTCAGCTGTGAAGACCGAACAATGACCATGGAGCCGGTATTTGAAACTTTGTGCCCCGACAATAAAAGAACACCCGACCCCGTCATTGGTCTTAGAGCCATCTGTATAAATGAAGGTCATATTAATGAACTTCGAACGAAGTTCGACAAAACGGGAGTGGTAGACTGAACGGGGGTAACCTCCTTCGGGAGCGAGCAGATGTCAAGGTGGACGCGAACCTGAGCCTGGAGCCAAGGTGGCGTGTGGCTCTCGCCCACTCGAAAGGTTGCAGGGAGTGAAAAATTAAGATGTTGAAGGAGGCGACGAAAGCGAACTCCAGGGGGTAGCAGGGCAGAGACATACAACCCGTATTGACTGTCGAGAGAGTCATCAAAAAAAGGAACGATAAGACGGGTGGTCGGGCATTGACAGTAGCCGACAGGCATACCGACAAAGCAGTATATCGCGCCGGTAGGTGAGTGGCAACTCACCAGCGTCAGCATGAAGACTCTCGACGGGACTAGTATAAAACGCTCCGATCGCAAGTCGTAAACCCCGATGTTGTATGGAGTTGAGGCGGCGTAAGATGGATGGCCGTGCAGAAGCTCCCAGCTTGGAGCGGACGATCGACCGATATAGGCGAAGTAGGACGGTTCGATCCGCTCCCCACGACATACCACTGAGAACACGGAGGACATTTAGAGAACGGGTACAACGGGCAGCCAAATATGACACATGTGGAGACCAACTAAGTTTCCTGTCAAATGTAAGACCTAAAAATTTTGTTGTCTCCACGAATGGGAGAGCAACGGGACCGAGTCGTAAGGACGGTGGGAGAAACTCTTTGTAGCGCCAGAAGTTAATACAGACCGTCTTCTCGGCAGAAAAACGGAAGCCATTGGCGACACTCCAGGAGTAAAGACGGTCAAGAGAACGCTGAAGACAGCGCTCCAGGAAACACGTACGCTGCGCGCTGCAATAGATGGTAAAATCGTCCACGAAAAGGGAGCCTGACACATCAGCTGGGAGGCCATCCATTATTGGACTGATCGCTATGGCGAAGAGAGCGACGCTCAAAACTGAGCCCTGTGGCACCCCATTCTCCTGGCGAAAGGTGTCTGACAGGACAGAACCCACACGTACCCTGAACTGTCGATCCATTAAAAAGGAACGAATAAAAAGAGGGAGGCGACCGCGAAGGCCCCATGTATGCATGGTGCGGAGAATGCCCGCCCTCCAACAGGTGTCGTAAGCCTTCTCAAAATCAAAAAACACAGCCGCGGTCGGGCGCTTCCGCAAGAAGTTATTCATAATGAAGGTCGACAAGGTAACCAGATGGTCAACAGCAGAGCGGCGCCTACGAAATCCACATTGTACATTGGTAAGTAGGCGGCGAGACTCGAGCAGCCAAACCAATCGAGAGTTAACCATTCGCTCCTTCACTTTACAGACACAGCTGGTAAGCGAGATGGGTCGATAACTGGAAGGCAAGTGCCTGTCCTTCCCCGGCTTAGGAATCGGGACAACAATAGACTCGCGCCAGCATGCGGGAACATGTCCCTCAATCCAGATGCGATTATAAGTACGAAGAAGAAAACCTTTACCCGCAGGAGAAAGGTTCTTCAGCATCTGAATATGAATAGAATCAGGCCCTGGAACGGAGGACCGTGATCGGCCAAGTGCGTTTTCGAGTTCCCGCATGGTGAATGGGGCATTATAACTTTCACGATTTGAGGAGCGGAAGTTAGGTGGCCTAGCCTCCTCTGCCTGTTTGCGGGGGAGGAAGGCAGGGTGGTAATGAGCGGAGCTCGAAACCTCTGCGAAAAAGCGGCCGAAGGCATTGGAGACAGCCTCAGGGGCCACAAGGACGTCATTCGCGACCGTCAAGCCAGAAACTGGTGAGTGGACCTTAGTGCCAGATAGCCGGCGCAGGCTACCCCAGACAACAGAAGAAGGAGTAGTAAAACTGTTGAAGGTGCTTGTGAAAGCAGCCCAGCTGGCTTTCTTGCTTTCTTTAATAATACGACGACACTGTGCACGTAATCGTTTATAATTGATACAATTCGCCACTGTAGGGTGGCGTTTAAAGGTGCGTAAAGCACGTCGACGAGCACGTAAAGCGTCTCTACATGCTGCGGTCCACCAGGGGACTGGTACGCGACGTGGAGAAGAAGTAGGGTGAGGGATGGAATATTCAGCAGCAGTGAGAATGACTTCCGTGAGGTGTGCGACCTGACTATCGCAGCTTGTGAAGGTTTGATCCGGAAAGGTCGCCCTGGAAGAGAAGAGCCCCCAGTCTGCTTTGGAGATGGTCCAACTAGATGAGCACGGAGAGGGGGTATGCTGCAGGAGATGGATAACATACGGGAAGTGGTCGCTCGAATATGTATCAGAAAGTGCATACCACTCAAACCGGCGTGCAAGTTGGGGAGTACATATAGAGAGGTCTAAATGGGAATAGGTGTGAGATGTGTCCGAAAGAAAAGTAGGGGCGCCAGTATTGAGGCAGACAAGATTGAGCTGGTTGAAAAGGTCTGTTAACAGGGAGCCCCTCGGGCAGGATGCTGGAGAGCCCCAAAGGGGATGGTGGGCATTGAAGTCTCCAGTTAACAAAATTGGGGCAGGTAGCTGAGCAATAAGCTGCATCATGTCTGCCCTGGTAACGGCAGATGACGATGGAGTGTAGACGGTACAAATGGAAAATGTAAAAGTGGGGACAGTAATGCGGATGGCAACTGCCTGCAGGCCGGTGTGCAATGTGATGGGATCGTAGTAAATATCATCCCGGACCAGCAACATAACCCATCCATGAGCCGGAATACCTACCACAGGGGGGTAGGTCAAAACGCACAGAGGTGTAGTGTGCCAAGGCAATTTGATCGCATGGGCGTAGCTTCGTTTCCTGGAGGGCTACGACGAGCGGACGGTGCAAGCGGAGCAGCAACTTCAAGTCCTCGCGGTTGGAGCGAATGCTGCGAATATTCCAGTGAATAAGTGCCATCGTAAGAAGAAAAGGAAGATGAAAGAAGGGGTCACCTCGAAGGCCGCTGAGGGCCTGGCTTCGAGCGAGCACTGCCGCCGCTATCAGTAGGCGGACAGTCATCGTCCATTGGGTCGATAGGTTCATCGGCCATCTTGGTAAGATGGCCGGGAGGGGGAGCTTCCTCCGCCGGTGAACGGCCAGATGTTCGGCTACCAGCGGTGCGGCCAGGCGAAACGGATGACGGCCTGGGGCGGCAACCGCTGGGTGGCGCAGGAGAAGAAATGCGCCGTGGCGGAGAAGGAGAACTGTGCTTCCTATGAGCCTTCTTGGAAGGTCGTTTGGTGGAAGTACCGGTCGAAGGCTGGGAGGTCGAGGTACGTAGGAAGTCTGCACGGGACGGTTCCTTCTTGAAGGCCCGTGCATCTGACTTCTGGGTATTCGTCTTAGCAGAAGCTGATGGAGGGGCTTGTGGCTGTGGGGTGATGGGAGGAAGAGGAGACGTCGACCGCGCGATCTTAGCACTGGCCGAACGGACGACCGTAGTGCTGAAGGTCAGATCGCATGTCTGGGTTGCCACCTCCCTGGTAGTCCGAGGAGAGGCGAGGACAGTACTGTATTTCCCCGCTGGGAGCAGCGTGGGCTTCCTACTAGCCAATAGCTTGCGAGCAGCCGAGGTGGACACTTTCTCTTTGACCCGAATTTCTTGGATACAGCGTTCTTCCTTATAGACAGGACAGTCGCGGGAGGATGCGGCATGGTCACCCTGACAGTTCACACAACGAGGAGACGGAGGTGGACAGTCACCCTCATGGGCATCCCTGCCACAAGTGACACATTTAGCCGCATTGGAACAAGACTGGCGAGTGTGATTGAAACGCTGACACTGGTAGCAGCGCGTAGGTGTCGGGACATAGGGGCGAACCGAAATAACCTCGTAGCCCGCCTTGATGCGCGATGGCAGCTTAACACTGTCAAAGGTCAAGAAAAGTGTCCGGGTCGGTACAAGGTCATTGTTGACCTTTTTCATGACCCTATGGACAGCCGTCACGCCCTGTTCAGCGAGGAAAGATTGAATCTCCTCGTCAGTCAATCCGTCGAGGGATCTAGTATAGACCACACCACGAGACGAATTCAAAGTTTGGTGAGCCTCCACCCGGACAGGGAACGTGTACAGGAGTGTGGCCCAAAGCAGTTTTTGTGCCTGAAAGGCGCTCTCAGTTTCTAGTAATAAGGTACCGTTACGCAACCTGGTACAAGATTTGACAGATCCGTCTATGGCATCTACGCCCTTCTGGATAACGGAAGGGTTGACAGAGGAAAAATCCTTTCCGTCCTCAGATCGAGAAACGACGAGGAACTGTGGGGCAGGCGGTAGTACTTTTGTCACTGGTGGCTGATCAAGTTTCCGTTTTTGGGCAGAAGTCGAGAGAGATGGAGTGAAATCCATTGCGGAGGAATCCCCCACGATTGCCAGCGTCTCCGATGGCGCGCTCCTTCCTTGTGGGGACCCTCTCAGAGGGCACTCCCGCCTTAGGTGAATGTTTACACCTCAGGTCACACCTCCCGAGAAACAGACGGAGGGACCAATCGGCATGGTCAGAAGGTATCAGCTCAGGCAATCACCCCTCCCTGGGCCTGGCCTTTACCAGGGGGTACGTGCGTGCCTTACATGTCTACCCAGGGCGGGGAATTACGCGTTACCCCGTCACCGGCTACGCGTGCGAACGCGTGGGTCGGCCTTCAGGCGCGCACAGGGAGGAAGGAAGAAGAGGAAAAAGAAGAGGGAGAGAGAGGACAGACTGTCTCAAACGCCGAGGCGGAGACCAGAGAAGGCAAGGAGAAGGCAAGGAGAAGAAGGCAAGGGAAGGAGTAAGGAAGACAGTGAGGTGGAGAAGAGCAAAGAAAGGAACCAACCAAAGGAAGGAAGAAACGAGAAGTGAAAAAGCAAAATGACCGCAAATAGAGGTCGTGGAACCGTCCGTCTCCGGACGCAGGCGCTAACTACCCCCGTGAGGGGGAGGGACTCCTTTTAGTCGCCTCTTACGACAGGCGGGAATACCTCAGGCCTATTCTAATCCCCGGACCCACAGGGGGGGGGGGGGGTCATCCGAGATGTGGAGAAGGTCCTGCCGGCGGCGATAGAGAGCACTGGGTGCGCCCGACTGCAAATTGTTGCTCATGTCGGCACCAATGACTCCTGTCGTCTGGGTTCAGAGGTCATCCTCAGTTCGTACAGGCGGTTGGCGGAACTGGTGAAGGCAGAAAGCCTCGCTCGCGGGGTGCAATCAGAGCTAACTATTCGTAGTATCGTTCCCAGAACCGATCGCGGTCCTCTGGTTTGGAGCCGAGTGGAAGGCTTAAACCAAAGGCTCAGACGATTCTGCGGAGATCTGGGGTGCAAATTTCTCGACCTCCGCTATCTGGTGGAGAAATGTAGGGTCCCCCTGAATAGGTCAGACGTGCACTACACTCCGGAAGCGGCTACAAGAGTAGCGGAGTACGTGTGGAGTGCACATGGGGTGTCTTAGGTTAGAGAATTCCCTCCCCAGGCCCGACAAGACGCCTCCTGAGACGCGGCAAGGTAGGAGTAGGCAAAATGCAACAGGGAATAACAATATTAATTTGCTAATAGTAAACTGCAGGAGCGTCTATAGAAAGGTCCCAGAACTGCACTCATTAATAAACGGTCACAACGCCCAAATAGTACTAGGGACAGAAAGTTGGCTGAAACCAGACGTAAACAGTAATGAAATCCTAAACTCAGATTGGAATGTATACCGCAGAGACAGGCTGGACAGTGAAGGGGGAGGCGTGTTTATAGCGATAAGAAGTGCAATAGTATCGAAGGAAATTGACGGAGATTCGAAACGTGAAATGATTTGGGTGAAGGTCACGGTTACAGCAGGCTCAGACATGGTAACTGGATGTCTCTATAGGCCCCCTGGCTCAGCAGCTGTTGTGGCTGAGTACCTGAAGGATAATTTGGAAAATTTTCGAGTAGATTTCCCCACCATGTTATAGTTCTGGGTGGAGATTTTAATTTGCCGGATATAGACTGGGAGGCTCAAACGTTCATAGCGGGTGGCAGGGACAAAGAATCCAGTGAAATTTTTTTAAGTGCTTTATCTGAAAACTACCTTGAGCAGTTAAACAGAGAACCGACTCGTGGCGATAACATATTAGACCTTCTGGTGACAAACAGACGCGAACTATTTGAAACAGTTAACGCAGAACAGGGAATCAGCGATCATAAAGCGGTTACTGCATCGATGATTTCAGCCGTAAATAGAAATATTAAAAAAAGTTGGAAGATTTCACTGTTTAGCAAAAGTGACAAAAAGTAGATTACAGAGCACCTGACGGCTCAACACAAAAGTTTTGTCTCAAGTACAGATAGTGTTGAGGATCAGTGGAGAAAGTTCAAAACCATCGTATATTATGCGTTAGATGATTATGTGCCAAGCAAGATCGTAAGAGATGGAAAAGAGCCACCGCGGTACAACAACCGAGTTAGAAAATTGCTGCAGAAGCAAAGGGAACTTCACAGCAAACATAAACATAGCCAGAGCCTTGCAGACAAACAAAAATTACGCGAAGCGAAATGCAGTGTGAGGAGGGCTATGCGAGAGGCGTTCAATGAATTCGAAAGTAAAGTTCTATGTACTGACTTGGCAGAAAATCCTAAGACATTTTGGTCTTATGTCAAAGCGGTAGGTGGATCAAACAAAATGTCTAGACACTCTGTGACCAAAATGGTACTGAAACAGAGGATGACAGACTAAAGGGCGAAATACTAAATGTGTTTTTCCAAAGCTGTTTCACAGAGGAAGACTGCACTGTAGTTCCTTCTCTAGATTGTCGCACAGATGACAAAATGGTAGATATCGAAATAGGCGACAGAGGGATACAGAAACAATTAAAATCGGTCAAAAGAGGAAAGGTCGCTGGACCTGATGGGATACCAGTTAGATTTTACACAGAGTACGCGAAGGAACTTGCCCCCCCTTCTTGCAGCGGTGTACCGTAGGTCTCTAGAAGAGCGTAGCGTTCCAAAGGATTGGAAAAGGGCACAGGTCATCCCCGTTTTCAAGAAGGGACGTCGAACAGATGTGCAGAACTATAGACCTACATCTCTAACGTCAATCAGTTGTAGAATTTTGGAACACGTATTATGTTCGAGTATAATGACTTTTCTGGAGACTAGAAATCTACTCTGTTGGAATCAGCATGGGTTTCGAAAAAGACGGTCGTGTGAAACCCAGCTCGCGCTATTCGTCCACGAGACTCAGAGGGCCATATACACAGGTTCACAGGTAGATGCCGTGTTTCTTGACTTCCGCAAGGCGTTCGATACAGTTCCCCACAGTCGTTTAATGAACAAAGTAAGAGCATATGGACTATCAGACCAATTGTGTGATTGGATTGAAGAGTTCTTAGATAACAGAACGCAGCATGTCATTCTCAATGGAGAGAAATCTTCCGAAGCAAGAGTGATATCAGGTGTGCCGCAGGGGAGTGTCATAGGACCGTTGCTATTCACAATATACATAAATGACCTTGTGGATGACATCGGAAGTTCACTGAGACTTGTTGCAGATGATGCTGTGGTGTATCGAGAGGTTGTAACAATGGAAAATTGTACTGAAATGCAGGAGGATCTGCAGCGAATTGACGTTTGGTGCAGGGAATGGCAATTGAATCTCAATGTAGACAAGTGTAATGTGCTGCGAATACATAGAAAGATATATCCCTTATCATTTAGCTACAAAATAGCAGGTCAGAAACTGGAAGCAGTTAATTCCATAAATTATAAGGGAGTACGCATTAGGAGTGATTTAAAATGGAATGATCATATAAAGTTTATCGTCGGTAAAGCAGATGCCAGACAGATTCATTGGAATAATCCTAAGGAAATGCAATCCGAAAACAAACGAAGTAGGTTACAGTTCGCCCACTGCCTGAATACCGCTCAGCAGTGTGGGGTCCGTACCAGATAGGATTGATAGACATAGAGAAGATCCAACGGAGAGCAGCGCGCTTCGTTACAGGATCATTTAGTAATCGCGAAAGCGTTACGGAGATGATAGTGGAAGACTATGCAGGAGAGACGCTCAGTAGCTCGGTACGGGCATTTGTTAAAGTTTCGAGAACATACCTTCACCGAAGAGTCAAGCAGTATATTGCTCCCTCCTACGTATATCTCGCGAAGAGACCATGAGGATAAAATCAGAGAGATTAGAGCCCACACGAAAGCATACCGACAATCCTTCTTTCCACGAACAATACGAGACTGGAATAGAAGGGAGAACCGATAGAGGTACTCAGGGTACCCTCCGCCACACACCGTCAGGTAGCTTGCGGAGTATGGATGTAGATGTAGACTTCAGAGCATGTGATATTTTTCTTCTTGCTCTGTTTACTTTTCCTACAATAGACGTCGATTTTCCTTTCAATTTTTTGGCTAGTTTGAGTGATGTGAAGTATCTGCCTGTAGTGACAATTCTGCCGTTGCCCAGAAATGGGAATAATCTGAAACCCTTTCGTCTTGGGATCGTGCAGTATCCTTACCAAGATACGGGAAACCACTGAGTATATACTTGCTTACAACATCTACAGCTAACCAGTATTTTTGCCCGTACTTGTTAGGCTTTGAAGCCATGAACTGCGTGAACTGGCACCGAGCTTTACTTGGAAAGAGCTGCTCGTTTATTATGTCACTTTCAGGTTTGTAACACCGTGTAAAGTTTTCTATGAATTTTTTCAGACAGCAGAAACCAATGCAAACTTACCATTCTCTAATGGTACAGAGGGTATAGCCTTATCTTCGAACCTCAGGAATCTCATAATCTCACAGAATCTATTTCTACTTATGGTTTCCACATAAAATCGTAGGCCCCAGGAATCTGACCAGAAGCTGTAAAGGTCTGTACTTCGGCAACCACTCACAGCACGAGCATAAATAATTGCAGTAAGTGCTTCTAGTTCTTATGTGGGCATTGGCCAGCTGTCATTTCCTAGTACTCTGTGTGCCTCTGTTACAGTACACTTCAAAATACACTCCTGGAAATGGAAAAAAGAACACATTGACACCGGTGTGTCAGACCCACCATACTTGCTCCGGACACTGCGAGAGGGCTGTACAAGCAATGATCACACGCACGGCACAGCGGACACACCAGGAACCGCGGTGTTGGCCGTCGAATGGCGCTAGCTGCGCAGCATTTGTGCACCGCCGCCGTCAGTGTCAGCCAGTTTGCCGTGGCATACGGAGCTCTATCGCAGTCTTTAACACTGGTAGCATGCCGCGACAGCGTGGACGTGAACCGTATGTGCAGTTGACGGACTTTGAGCGAGGGCGTATAGTGGGCATGCGGGAGGCCGGGTGGACGTACCGCCGAATTGCTCAACACGTGGGGCGTGAGGTCTCCACAGTACATCCATGTTGTCGCCAGTGGTCGGCGGAAGGTGCACGTGCCCGTCGACCTGGGACCGAACCGCAGCGACGCACGGATGCACGCCAAGACCGTAGGATCCTACACAGTGCCGTAGGGGACCGCACCGCCACTTCCCAGCAAATTAGGGACACTGTTGCTCCTGGGGTATCGGCGAGGACCATTCGCAACCGTCTCCATGAAGCTGGGCTACGGTCCCGCACACCGTTAGGCTGTCTTCCGCTCACGCCCCGACATCGTGCAGCCCGCCTCCAGTGGTGTCGCGACAGGCGTGAATGGAGGGACGAATGGAGACGTGTCGTCTTCAGCGATTAGAGTCGCTTCTGCCTTGGTGCCAATGATGGTCGTATGCGTGTTTGGCGCCGTGCAGGTGAGCGCCACAATCAGGACTGCATACGACCGAGGCACACAGGGCCAACACCCGGCATCATGGTGTGGGGAGCGATCTCCTACACTGGCCGTACACCACTGGTGATCGTCGAGGGGACACTGAATAGTGCACGGTACATCCAAACCGTCATCGAACCCATCGTTCTACCATTCCTAGACCGGCAAGGGAACTTGCTGTTCCAACAGGACAATGCACGTCCGCATGTATCCCGTGCCACCCAACGTGCTCTAGAAGGTGTAAGTCAACTACCCTGGCCAGCAAGATCTCCGGATCTGTCCCCCATTGAGCATGTTTGGGACTGGATGAAGCGTCGTCTCACGCGGTCTGCACGTCCAGCACGAACGCTGGTCCAACTGAGGCGCCAGGTGGAAATGGCATGGCAAGCCGTTCCACAGGACTACATCCAGCATCTCTACGATCGTCTCCATGGGAGAATAGCAAGCAGCCTGCATTGCTGCGAAAGGTGGATATACACTGTACTAGTGCCGACATTGTGCATGCTCTGTTGCCTGTGTCTATGTGCCTGTGGTTCTGTCAGTGTGATCATGTGATGTATCTGACCCCAGGAATGTGTCAATAAAGTTTCCCCTTCCTGGGACAATGAATTCACGATGTTCTTATTTCAATTTCCAGGAGTGTATGTTTGATTATATAACTGTCTATGAACAAGTGCCAAGCACTTGATACTAGTCCATCACTTACATTTCTTTTTGCATGTGGTGTAGGTCCAGGAGATTCTCTCAAAATATTGTGATTAGGAAGACGCCCACCATGTGAATTAGGCACTGCTATCCAGACTGTTCCATGAGGAGCCACTTCTTTATGTCTTTCATCAGACAATGAAGAAACAGTCGCTTGTTTCACGCTCTGAGGAGCAGGATTATCTCCTCTTCTGTTACACAATTCTTCTCGATCTATAAAACACGAATAATAGAACAAATTCAAGAAAGCCACCATAAAATCTAAATTAAGTGCGGCAACATTATATGTAGATAAGAATATGATGATTATAAATTACTAGCAATAATAATAATAATAATAATAATAAAACCCGTGGAAGCCCGGGAAAAGAATAGGCCTCCGGTATGTTCTGCCAGTCGTAAAAGGCGACGGAAAGAACAAACCACTAATAGGGCTAACGCCCTTTTAGTTTTATTAGTTGGTTCAGGACAGAACTAATGAAGCCTCGGACAAGCGCTGCCATGGTCGGGGACGACGCTTGAACCCTATGCCCGTCCACAATGGTAACGACACTGCTAGCCACACGGAAAATGATTGAAATCCAAATAGAGGACATGCTTCCTGCAACCACTCTAGAAGGAAAACAAAGACAGAGGATGCGATGGTCAGATGAAGTTAACAGACACCTCATGTTCTGTTATTACCGAGCAACAAACTTAGGAACCAACACAACTGGATACAGATCACAAGTATACACAACATTTATTACCAAATACCCAGAATTAAAATTTTTAACAGAACAGCGACTAGCTGATCAGATCCGTGTAATAATCAAAAATAACAGGATACCCCAGTCAGAATTAGAAAACATCAAACAACTAGTACAACAAATACTGGAACAAAATAATGTGCAATCAGAAGAAGAAGAAAATACAGTAATGGACAAACATCCCAGAGCAAACAAACAAAGAACAACACGCATCAATTAAACAATCAGAGGAAAACGAAATCTTAAGATAGCCACCAGAACAAGCACAAATATAACATGAAGTAACACAAGTGTTAGATATAGAAGAAAAATTTCAGCTGACATATATAGAATACAAAGACACAAATACAGACATTAGACCATTCTTGCATAGACCACCAAATAACCCACAAGTCGAAACAATAACAACTATCAACACAATCATACACAACAAAATAAATGAAAATACAACTATGGAAGAGTTACAACTACTCGTTTATATAGGAGCACTCACTACACTAAATATACACACTAGGCAGAGATCAGAACAAACCAACACACAGAAGAAACCCACAAAACCAGCATGCCAACACAGGCAACAGATCAGAATAGAAAAACGGAGAAAAGACATCGGACAGCTAACACAATTTATAAGGAATGAAGTATGAGACAAAAACGAAAAAGGTTAGGTAAAATCTCACAAGATGCGATAGGGCAATTAGATGAAAAGAAGCAGAAATTACAAGCATTGGCCAAACGACTTAGAAGGTACAAAAAAAGTGAAAATAGAAGGAAACAAAACCAAACATTCAACACAAACCAAAAGAAATTTTACCAGGCAATAGATAACACACACATTAAAATAGACAACCCACCAAACATAACAGACATGGAACACTTCTGGAGCAACACATGGTCAAACACGGTACAACATAACAGGCATGCACGGTGGATACAAGCAGAAACAGACACATACAAGATGATACCTCAAATGCTTGAAGTGATAATTTTGCAACATGAAGTCACCCGAGCAATTAATTCTACTCACAATTGGAAAGCCCCTGGAAAAGATAAACTAGCAAATTTCTGGCTAAAGAAGTTCACCTCAACACATTCACATCTAACTAAATTATTTAACAGTTACACTGCAGACCCATTCACATTCCCTGATACACTTACACATGGAATAACTTATCTGAAACCTAAAGATCAAGCAGACACAGCAAACCCAGCTAAATATCGCCTCATAACATGCCTACCAACAATTTACAAAACATTAACTTCAGTCATTACACAAAAATTAATGACACATACAACACAGAACAAAATTATAAATGATGAACAAAAAGGCTGTTGCAAAGGAGCACAGGGATGTAAAGAGCAACTGATAATAGATGCAGAGGTGACATATCAAGCTAAAACTAAACAAAGGTCGCTACACTACCCATACATTGATTACCAAAAAGCCTTTGATAGTGTACCCCACTCATGGTTACTACAAATATTGGAAATATACAAAGTAGATCCAAAATTGATACAGTTCTTAAACATAATAATGAAAAATTAGAAAATCACACTTAATATCCAAACAAATTCAAATAATATCACATCACAGCCAATACAGATTAAGTGTGGAATATACCAAGGAGACTCATCAAGTCCTTTCTGCTTCTGCCTTGCTCTGAACCCACTATCCAACATTCTAAATAATACAAATTATGGATACAATATTACTGGAACATACCAACACAAAAATGAAACATCTGCTATACATGGATGATCTGAAACTACTGGCAGCAACAAATCAACAACTCAAACAATTACTAAAAATAACAAGTATTCAGCAATGACATAAATATGGTTTTTGGAACAGACAAATGTAAGAAAAATAGCATAGTCAAGGGAAAACACACTAAACAAGAAGATTACATGTTGGATAACCACAGCAACTGCTTAGAAGCGATGGAAAAAACCGCTGCCTATAAATATCTAGGATACAGACAAAAAATAGGAATAGATAATACAAATATTAAAAAAGAACTAAAAGAAAAATATAGACAAAGACTAACAAAAATACTGAAAACAGAATTGACAGCAAGAAAGAAGACAAAAGCTATAAATACCCATGCTATACCAATATTGACCTACTCATTTGGAGCAGTGAAATGGAGTAACACAGACCTAGAAGCACACTATACACACTATACACTTACACTTACACTACACACTTACACGATCACAATGCCACAAATATAGAATACATCACATACATTCAGTAACAGAAAGATTCACATTAAGCAGAAAGGAAGGAGGAAGGGGATTTATCGACACAAAAAATCTACATTATGGACACGTAGACAATTTAAGAAAATTCTTTATAGAACGAGCAGAAACTAGCAAAATACACAAGGCAATCACTCATATAAATACATCAGCTACACCACTGCAATTTCATAACCACCTCTACAACCCTATAGATCACATAACATCAACAGATACGAAGAAAGTAAATTGGAAAAAGAAAACACTACATGGCAAGCACCTGTATCATCTAACACAGCCACACATCGATCAAGACGCATCCAACACATGGCTAATAAAAGGCAATATATACAGTGAGACAGAAGGATTCATGATTGCAATACAGGATCAAACAATAAACACCACATATTACAGCAAGCATATTATTAAAGATCCCAATACCACAACAGATAAATGCAGACTTTGCAAACAACAAATAGAAACAGTAGATCACATCACAAGCGGGTGTACAATACTAGCAAATACAGAATACCCCAGAAGCCATGACAATGTAGCAAAAATAATACATCAACAGCTTGCCTTACAACATAAACTTATAAAACAAAACGTTCCCACATACAAGTATGCACCACAAAATGTACTGGAAAATGATGAATACAAATTATACTGGAACAGAACCATTATAACAGATAAAGTAACACCACATAACAAACCTGACATCATACTCACCAATAAAAAGAAGAAATTAACACAGCTAATCGAAATATCCATACCCAATACAACAAATATACAAAAAACAGGAGAAACAATTGAGAAATACATCCAACTGGCTGAGGAAGTCAAGGACATGTGGCATCAGGATAAAGTTGACATTATACCAATTATACTTTCAACTACAGGAGTCATACCACACAATATCCACCAGTACATCAATGCAATAGAGCTACATCCAAACGTATATATACAACTACAGAAATCTGTAATTATTGATACATGTTCAATTACCCGAAAGTTCCTAAGTGCAATGTAACATATACCGTACAGTTAAAAGAAAGTGACGCTTGATCAAGGTCCGCGTCACTTTCCATTTTTAACCAGACTTAACGTCTGAGAAAGTAAAGAAATAATAATAATAATAATAATAATAATATACTTACTAGACTGTAAACTTCCACCATCTGTATCTGAAGAATCAGAACTATTAATATCAGATGATTCATTTTTTCTCCATGTCTGCAGTAAAAACGCCTCTGAATCGTCAGAAAAAAGTTCCCACCATCTGAATTACACTCCATAACTCTTTGTAACTCTGCAAAAATCTCTTCATCTTGCAAATACTCTTTCCAATTCACTTCCATATTCAGCTCAATCACCTTTGTTAGATTGATTCTTCCAAGCAAATGACGAACAGTGGTGAACCAAGTCCGTTGTTGTCATTTCATGTGGCAATAATATGAACGAAAGAAAATTATTGCACTACAGAGATAAGTAGCCAGGGCTTGAGAATGCATGAGATAATTGTATTGCATAACTATAAATAAAATTATAACTTTTTCTAAAGGGGTTAATATAACCCCTCGGGCGTTAAAGTAAAACTAGAAAAAAGTGATAATCAATAAGGCGAAATGCACTGTTCTTAATATAATGAAAGTACACTACAAATATATGTCACGAAAGTAAATGTTGCTTGAATCATTCTTCAGAACATAGCTAGCACTGAAAAACCGAAAAGGGTCATTTTGACCCCTCTGGGCGTTCGAGTGTTAAACAACCCATTACACCATCAAGCACACCTGACACTTGTGCTCTGCATGCCCCTCCAAAAGGTTGATCATCATCATAAAGTTTTATCAGAGGTATGCCACCTCCAAGCAGAAAAAGCTGACTCCAGCAGTTAGATGCAAGTACTGACCCATTTCTCTTCTGCAATGTTAATTATTATTATTCATTATTTGTGTTTTCGTGGTTTTCTTTTATTTCTCCCTCAGTTCTACATGCCCTAGACGTTGACGATGCAGCACCTTAAGTATTTGACCGGAGGCAGCAGAAATTAAGTGAGACACAGAAACACTTCCTGATGCAACTCCCGGTGTGTTGGAGTTGAAATCAAGTTAGGATGCAGAATTGTTTCCTGACATTGTATTGCCATTAAAACCATCACTGACATCACTAAGTCAGCACAAAGGCAAGCTCTCAGATGCAGTGTCCAATATAACGTAACAGGGTAAAGAACTATTTCCAGACTTTGAACTCGCACTACATGCTACATCTACACCAGGTAAGTCGTTACACAGTGCTGTTGTTCAACACTACTTATCAATTGACCACCAACGGATTGGAGCGCATTAATGTTTGCTTAGCATCAGACATGAACTTTGAAATTATAAGAGGGATAGAGAATGCTGGGTGGGGTACAAACTTGCAGTTCAGTGATATGGAGTGCGATCAACTGTGCAGCAAGCACAAATATATCGAAGATTGCATGACAGCCGAATACAACCTACTAATATCTTTGTCAACAAAAGGGTATCTATCATCGACATATCTAGGTGTGGTAGGAGAAAGTTAACAGCTCAATAATCATCACAGTGTATCTATTTGAAGCATACAAGTATCGCAAACCTGTGTGGCATCTACAGTGGAATATGGACCACCATGGAGAGATTCAGTCTGTAGTGGATAAAATGCAGGGGTAGATAAAATCTAGTGATGACATTGCCATATAATGAAGGATGTGTATCCAATGGCCTGTGCGCTCTCTGTAACTGATAACAGGTCAGTCGAAGTAGAGCAGTGAGTGGCAACAGCTGTGTTTAAGTCAGTTGCAGGGTATACTGTCTAAGTACAGGAGGTCAGCTAGCTGGCCAGCTACGCTTGCAAAGTGCCCTCCAACGCCCAATCAGAGAACTGTAAAGGGTCACGTGGGATTGGACTGGCAGGAACATACTGGCACCGTGGAAACGCTCCTTGCAGACAGCCCTCAGCCACATGCACCTTCCTTCTTCTCCTCATTTGGGGGCCTAACACCTTCAGTCAGGCTGTCAACAGACTCCCACCAGCCACAGCCTCAGGGTCAGGGTGTATACCATTAGGCCATATTTGTTTGAATATACCTCCAGTGAGCTTTTTTACATTTTTTGTTCTTATTTAACCGAAATTCTTCCACTCACCCGGATGTACACATTTCGCCTTCCACACACCATTGGCGAACGTTGTACACTGGTGTCAGTTATGTGGGATCGAAAGCATCATTTGGTCTGACCTACAGATGCAGTTTCCCTCCGGTTATGCGTAACAGTTTTAAAGGAAGATACTGGCTGTTTGCCTTAGCCGGTAATGGTTAACATTTTTTGGCGCAAATATGCAACCACATATACCACATGCATGCAAAAATGCGTGGGTGGCAAAGCCACCATGCTCCTGCTGAACATGGCCCCTTCATCATACCGGTGCATTCTCTTGCCTCACAGAGTCGTCGCCTAGCTATGGGCATGGGCCCAAGCCACTGCCACACCGAAATCCATGAGAGGCCGAGTAAGGCACAAGGGTCCAGCTGCCATTACTGCGCCACCCCAACGCTGATCGCAATGTTCCAGCCTCTGTTTGAGGGTCCCGGCCACTGCCTTTCCTGCTGACACTTCGCACCCTGATGCCACTTCTTCCCATCAGCGAAAATTTAAAGTAGGTCTAGCTAGCCATGTATGTATACTCTCTTCTGTTGTCACTTTCCTGTGAACTGCCATAGTTGCACTTTATTCTGGATGGGTTTTAATTTACACTTATTGTGACCTATCCTTTGTTTGTAAAAGCTTTGGTGGTCCCATATATGTCCCATATTTTGTAACGATGCCTCAGATACACACTGGGGCAAATCTGCCGCAGAAACAGCAGCAGCCAGCTGCGCTGGAAATGTTAATGCAGGCCCTGTCGCTGCTCTCAGTGGATAAATCAATGCCTTAACGTTGCGAAACATACAAACAGCTTGCTGAAGGGATGCATTTACGTGAAATTAAACAAACTGCAAGTCAAACTACTGCAATCACCCAGTAGCCGCTGAAGTTTGTACAGTCTTGTGAGCCAAATATTGTAAGCAGTTTCCTTGCAGCAACTTTCATTCCTACCTTTTCAGGCAAGCGTGTTGAAAATGTCATCAATTCCTTACAGAATGGCTGCAGTGTACAATGTACTTGTTCCTAGCCAGATTGGTCTGCTAATTAAATGTAGCACGGAAGTGCCACTGAGGAAGGCAATATTGACGACTTTGAGGCGTTCCAGGAACAAGAGCACAGAGTACTAACTAAAAATACAGAATTGGAAGAGCAGGCAAACAGACTTTTGAATTAAATGTAAAATTAGAAGATGAGAATAACCGATTGCATAGGCAGACAGACACAGAGTAGACCGTGCTATTGAGACCAAGGGCGCTCCTGGGAGCAAAGGGATACTGCGCCCCCCCCCCCCCCTACCTCTCAGGGAAAGGAAAAAAAATGTATTATACTCAGGTGTTTTCTTTCAAGAAAATGCTTTAGAAGTCGGTATCACACAGATTTTCAATATTGAAAATAATCAATATTCTGAAGTCTAGCCGCCTCCTCCTCCTCCTCCTCCTCCTCCTCCTCCTCCTCCTCCTCCTGCTCCCCCCCACCCTACGAACTATCGTATGGGCGCCGTTGATGACTGAAAAGATGAGGCTCATGCACGTTTGGAACTGAATAGGAAATAGGTAAACTTTGCACTTAGGGCTGAAGATAGCGAAACAAGCAGTAATGGTAGCCATTTAACCACATTATTAGCCAGGATACAAGAACTGGCAGCGCATGGTGTGGAGGAATGAAAACAGCGTCCCATTATTGTAGACACAATACCAGCCATTGGCCTTATTCCGTTCCCTTTGGGAAAAAGACAATGGGAACGGGAAAACGTTTTTGCAGACCATCTGCAAACTAGTCGGATATATTCCCGGCTTGATTAGTTTAAATTGCTGATAACGAAATTAAAGCACTCAAGTGATGCACTCACGTATGTAGAATTTATCAATGCGTTACGAGATCAGAGTGTTACTCCAACAAAAGAGGAGTCAACTATTATGGAGACTATTTCTCCACTTTATGCCAATGACCGGATGAAGATCTTGAAGCTTTTGCAACCAAATGCCAGCTGTGTCGTATTGCACATATGTACTTGAACAGGATAATATTCGTTAATGAAGTGCTAGCTGAAGAGGTTAAAATAAAAGCAGTTGCACAACCATGTCAGGGACATGACAAACGGGCAGGTCCCTGACGCCCACCCTCGCCCCGAACAAGAATAATTAATCCTGTTCAATGTGGAGATGTAGATGAGGTGGCAAACATACCTTCAGAAGGCAGGATCAGGTGAAGGACTGTCAAAGTATCAGTAGATGCAGGGCTAAAATTAGTGTATTATTTGTCTCGCATAGTGATAAGCATGAGCCGAAGCCACCATTTGGGAAAGAAGTTATAATATTAGTGGATTAGGAGAAGAAATAATAGTACCAACAGGACCATGTTTTGTAAGTTTGCAGACAGATGTTAAAAATATGGTTTTGACATGAAAATTGTGAGAAAACGCAGACGGGATTTCGATGTCATTTTAGGGAACAACTTACAGAACGATTTTCAAGAGTTAATAGATTAGAAGACGTAAAATGTGCAATTCCGTGAGGCGACTCACTGTTTTGAGAGTAACAGTGCACTTCAGTCGCGAGGGACTTGTGCTGTGAAGTCTCCTCGACAGGCTCCAATACAACAACATGAGTGCAAAGAAATTAACATCCTTGTTACAATCAATGGTCGTACAGGAAAAATTCTCTGGACGCGAACACCACTAAGATTGGACTTTCTGGTTGATCCGCTCAGTCAAATCGAGGTTCTTGTTAGGTTATAGATTCACATAAAACGAAGTCTGAGTAAAACAGAGACTGTGGGAAAGAAATGTTCTGTTCCGGTGTGCATTGATAATTTCCAGATATCTTGAGGTAACACGTGGGTTCAATAGTTTCTATTGGGCAAAATGTGGTAGAGAACCAGTGTGAAAACAGATTGAAGGATAAGAGAAAGAGGCAGCTGCAAGCAAGGAAAGTTTGCGTAAATGCACCCATACTGAAAAATCAGTTGTATGAAGAGTTAACACATTTGTCTGATTCAGACGAAAACTTTTATACTTAGTATTAGAAGTATATGCTTTGTTGTTTGAGGAATGAAAGCAACTGACCTTATACAACATGTAATTCCAACTGGAGACGCTTGGCCAATTGCTCAGAAACCATGCACACTCCCATTTCAACTACAAGCTGTTGTTGAAGATACTACTCAACAATAGTTGGCTGCAGGGATAATTCAACCTTCTGCAAGCCCATGGTCGTCTCCAAAGATTTGATCAATGGGGGAAAATCTTACCGTTTATGGATTACTATGAGAGCAGTAAAGACACTCACGACTCTTTATACTAATATTGGGAAGATGGGAGTGCGAGCACACTTTTGATATAAAATTGATACACAAATTAAATTGTGACAGCTGATTAATTTATGACCTCAACCTATTGTTCTGATAAGTGGTTTTTCATGTGAGCCCTCGCCCTCTCCTAATCTATTGTTCTGTTTATAGATTTAAGAGCCCCTGAGGCTGATGCATCTTTCTGAAAAAACCCTTATCCTCCCCCACCACCACCCCTCTGGGAAATTCCTTTGCTGCTTTGATATCAAATTAATTGACTAATTAATTAAATTGATCAATTAATTACCCCTTTCTCTATGGGAAATCTCTCAGCCATCCCCTCCCCCACACCCCCCTTTTCAGAAAAAAATGGTGGAAAAAAGATTTGTCTCTACTGGAGAGGACGGAGATAGGGTAGTTTATTTTCTTTATTTTGTGTGCTACCTGGTTGGAAACTGGTGAGAAAAGCTCAGATGCTCTCCTCCACCACCTGGAAATTGGCAAGAAAAATACAGTCTGTGCTGGACGGGAAGGATCCCACGACAGGAAATTCAAATGGTTCAAATGGCTCTGAGCACTATGGGACTTAACTTCTGAGATCATCAGTCCCCTAGAACTTAGAACTACTTAGACCTAACTAACCTAAGGACATCACACACATCCATGCCCGAGGCAGGATTCGAACCTGCGACCGTAGCGGTCACGCGGTTCCAGACTGAAGCGCCTAGTACCGCACGGCCACACCGGACGGCCAGGAAATTCAATTAGATAGCAAAGGATATATTGTTTATTCACAAAATTCTATTTTCAGGAGATGGATCTCTCTTTTATTTGGTGGGAGATGCTGATCATTCTCTGCTGTTTTTAAGGTTCAAGTCTTCTAAAATACTTGGAAAAAACTAATGAAATAGATTTTTTTTTTCATTCGCGCAAGGAATACCACGAAGAAGTACCCACTGCATGCAATTACACTGTTAAAAATCTTCCGATTACATCTCTGCATCGACGGCAGGACAGACTTGAGACAGCTGTAGCCGCGTCAGCCCACCTCACTGTGACTGCACCATGCATCACCCTCGCCAACTGGGGCAGGGCTGGAGGGCCATACATGCGTCAACCCCTTCAAGTGGCTACTTCCGGCTGCAAGCGACTGCGGAGCAGAAGTAAGAGCCCTTTGATATTTGATACACAGGAAACCACGTCTGCTCTCTCGCTACTTCCTGTCTGTGCATGAACCAATGTGTCCAAACATGCTGATGGAGGTTTTTATCTCTCCACAGAATACTGTGTTCCCATAGGCTAATGCTGGGGACAAAGTGAGAGCTGACGCAGTTTCAGTATCAACGATAGTGAGAAACAGTCCATTTGCACTACCCTACCAAATTAATTGTCTAACAATTCACGGTAGACAAATAAATCGCTAAAAGACGCCCACCACCACCTTACAATGATTCATCTTTGTAATAAAACATTTTCAACGTTTCAGAATAGCATGCAACATTTTGCAAATCAAGTAATTAAATTTCCGACACAAATAGATCATAGCAGTGAATACATCTGAGGTCTTGTATACACCGACGTTTGACAACACAAGCACCCTCCTCCACCACAAGATTTCCACTAAACATATCTGGTGAAAAAATCTTACAGGTCACATTCACACAGTCGGGAGAGACCCACACACAAACTGTCCATGCCAGCAGCTGCACGTCCACCCTGCAGCATCCGCACAGCAGCCCTACTGAACTTTCAGAGGTCGGGAGAGACTGTCACCAAATAGTCAACCGACCAATTTACGGGGGTGGAATAATCGTCCAATGCAAATACCCACTATTTTGAATCTTCTAACGCAACACATGTCCTCTTCTGTCGACTGTCATCCAGCATACTGGTTACTTAACAAGAGCCATCAGGTCCGTGCATTCTTTGTAACTAAACTGTGACTTCCAATTGTCCGAAGTCTCGTGCCCGCTCCTGCTGCTGACCGGGACATATGCGAGGCAAGAAGGCGCGGCTTGAATGTATAGTTCTACTTGCAATTTCATCCGAACATAGACGCTTCTCAGATTACCCAATCAGAAACAGGGATGTTGTTGCCAATAGGCCTAGAACTTTTCGTGCGAAATGTATATTTCTCCCTTTTATACAAATTATTTTCGAAGACAGAAGAAATCGGGGCATTCACACGTTTTCACATCGCCAAAGTATTGTTACTTGTCGAAATCCTGTAACAGTGTGGCATAGGCTATATGTCTTTTAAGTATTCTCTCATCAGGTAAAAAAGTCTGTTCCAATCAGCTTAACGTCTGTTATGTACTGCATCACAGGACTAGAATAATAAACTCATTTTTGGAGCAAAACAGAGTGCTAAGAGCATGCTCTACCTCTATCATAAGATGCTTCCTCATTTTCGAACTCTCTTAAAGTAATCAAATGCTTTGTCACATACGAAGGTAACAGCACAGAGAAGTTGTAAATATATCAGGCTGATCCACATTCTAAATTCGGTAATATAGCTGATTTTATTACTATGGCCATCTCTCCCCGTGTAGGTGAAAGACTGAATTTCACATCGCCAAAGTATCTTTATTTGTCGAAATCCTGTAACAGCGTGGGATAAGCTATATTCCCTCCACAACGAAAAAAGGCGATTAACGCTCTAACTCCCGAATCATATCCACGGTTCTCTGGCCATCGTTTCCATCCACTTGGCAGCATGTCTTTGATATCAAATTGATAGGCTAATTAATTAAACTGATGAGAGTCACTTTTCACTGTGAGTAATTTTTTCCAGCTGTCTGATTACACTCGCCAGGTAGCTCAAATGGGAATCCCTGGAGAGAAGATGATAATTTCGAGGAACGCTACTGAGACCAGATACTGGAAGCTGACCCGAGGGATTCTTCCGCCGCCAACATACATTTTGCATGATGACCACGAAAATAAGATAAGAGGAATTAGTGCTCATAGGGAGGCATACAGACAATCTCTTTCCCTCACTCTATCTGCGATTGGAATAGGAAAGGGAATGACTAGTAGTGGTACAGGGTACCCTCCGCCATGCCCTGTATGATGGCTTTTCAAATCAGCATACAGAGGGAAACGTAAATTTAGGCTTCCTTTTAAGATCTCATTCTATCCATTTATAGGCACGTAAACCTCACAGAAGAATGTTGTCTCTTATTTATCGAGAAAACAAAAGACAGAACTTCAGCTGCTGATGGTCTCTTGGTAAAAAGTCTTCGTATTAGCTCCTAATTTTCCCACTGCAGTCACTACAAGAGACGAATGTGAGAGGTTATAATGTTTGCCGACAACACTTAGAAGAAGCGGCATATAGCTCACCTCTCAACTCCCCTATCTGCAGGGTATCACTTACCTGCCTACTCTTATGAATCTTCTAGTCTGTGATATGTTGGCATTTGAGTCCACAAGATTTCCAAGTCACAGATCCCGATTACTTCTCTCGAAATCTCATCACGTTCCGACACCACTGTTCCAGGCTGTCTAGTCCTCCACCTATCACTGACTAGGTATAGATGTATCACAACGTGAAAGAAAAGCACATATCTACAGAAGGAAATTCACAATCATGTAGAGTATACACGGACTGCACAAAGAAATTCAGAAGCATAACACCTACAAGTCATCGATATAGAATGATGGTCTATAAAAATCACTATGTACATGTCCTGATCTTTATCTTATCCCTATGATTACTATGTTAGATAAACGACAATATGATGTCAGAGATTTCGCTGACAGCACAGTTTGTCTCCCCTCCCCCCCCCCCCTTCTCTCTCTCTCTCTCTCTCTCTCTCCGCCCTCGTTATTTATTATAACATCCAATGGAGTTAAACTACGAACTATAAAATCTTCACTAACATCACCTGGTAGAGAACTCAATATTATCGCGTCTATCTCCTCTGATAAATAGAAAAAAAATACTGCGTCTTGACATCGAGCATATGTGGTGATCCTATTAAATATACACGTATTGGTCCAGTAGAGCAGGTGGCAGCAATTGAAGTCGCTTGCACAGACCATATCGCAGAGACTATCAATCACAAGAGCAGCTTCCCATCTTGTTCTTTAATAACGAGTTTCATACATTGTTTTTCTGCTGTACCACGTCCAAATAGTGTAGGACTACAGCTTTGTACATCGCCATACATTTTGTTTTTCCACCTCAATTGTTGAGACATGTGTCAAGTGCTAAACCAGAATTAACACGTTTCGATCTACTGGCTCCCACAGAAAGCTGGACATCGCATGGTGTAAGTTACACTGCTCCCACAACACACAGGATAGTTGAAATAAAAGACAGAGGCAGTGTTTCTTATTGACAAAAATGTGCAAGACATTACAACATATGGAAACTAGAAGACTTTGCAGCACTGTGGAGTGTCTCCAAATAGCTCTCCGAAGGTGATGACCTCTAAATTTAAATTCGTGTTCCACATTGGTGGGGTATCAGACACGTCGCTGTTCCATTTTCGAAGAGACCAAGAGCACTGATTACTCATGTATCACACCCACATATAGGATCACTGTTTTGGTGTCGTATTTGGCGGTCATCATAATCGCCAAATCTTTGGACATTGCGTCTTTCATTTTTATGGATTACAATGCATAAACACATGTGGAACAAGGAGTATTCTGCAGGACTTAAACAGCTTGGATCAGTTGTCAAACGCACCACTGGAGGAATGGAATGATTTTCATACAGTCAGTTGAGCATGTAAGTACTCTCATTTATCCTGTTTCATAAACTGACATGGCTGGGAGTGCGGTGTGCTGACCACATGCCCCTCCCCATCCACATTCAGTGATGCCTGTGGGCTGAAGATGACCGATTGGTACCGTTGGGCCTTCGTGGCCTGTTCAGGAAGAGTTTAGTTTTTACAGGCAAGCATGTAAGTACCCTCATTCATCTATATTTTGTTGTACTTGTAATTAACCTAGTTTCACGTATTTTTCATCAATTTTCGTAATTTTACCAGGTTTTCTGTAACAAACGCATTTTTCCAAATTACTCGAGTTCCAAATCATCACTCTTGATGAGTTGGCACGTCAACAGAACGTCTCAACGCCTCCATCTCATGGTACTATCCGCCAATGGCATCACAGCATGATTCTCAATTCTGTATCATTGATAAAACGCAATTGTTAACCCGATTTTATTCGCTGAGTTAAGACAAGTATTGTCTTTGGCGTCGCATTCATCTACAGAACTCTTCCACTTGATATTTTCTTATGCAAGTTAATGACATTATTTGCTTCATACACGTTCGTCATTGCTACTTGATTTACCATATGAATAATACGAGGGCCGTTCAGAAAGTAACCTCCGGTTGATTTAAAAAAATACACCAAGTTAAATAAAAATATTTTAATATATACATCTTACAACTACATCTTTGCACTATTTTTCTACATAGTCTCCATAGCGATTGAGGCACTTATCGTATCTCTTCACAAGCTTTGAAATTCCTTCTGCATAAAAATCACCCGCTTGTGCGTGGAGCCAGCCTGTGACCGCATCTTTGAGCTCTTCGTCGTCATCAAACCGCTGTGACCCGAGCCATTTCTTCAAATGCATGAAGAGGTGATAATCACTTGGCGCCAGGTCTGGGCTGTAAGGTGGATGGTTGATAACGTCCCACTTGAAGGACTCAAGAAGGGCCGTTGTTCTGCGAGCAGAGTGAGGACGGGCGTTATCGTGCAAAAAAACGATACCGGAAGTCAGCATACCACGGCGTTTGTTCTGTATAGCCCATCGTAACTTTTTTATTGTTTCACAGTACACGTCTTGATTAATGGTCGTACTACGTTCCATGAATTCAACCAACAACACCCCTTTGGCATCCCAAAACACCGTTGCCATCAGTTTTCTGGCAGAAAAATCTTGCGAGGCTTTTCTAGGTTTGGTAGGCGAATTTGAATGTGCCCACATCTTTGATTGTTCTTTTGTCTCAGGGTTCACGTACTTAATCCAGGTTTCGTCACCGGTCACGATTCTGTCTAACAATGGTTCTCCTTCGTCCTCATAACGTGACAGAAATTCTAATGCAGAGGCCATTCTTTGAGTTTTGTGGTGGTCGGTAAGAATTTTGGGCACCCATCGTGCACAGAACTTACGGTAACCCAATCTTGCTGTCACTATCTCGTACAAGAGAGTCTTAGAAATCTGTGGAAAACCAGTAGACAACTCCGACATTGAGAAACGTCGATTTTCACGAACTTTTGCATCAACTGTCTGAACGAGTTCGTCAGTCACCAATGATGGTCTACCACTCCTCTCTTCATCATGAACGTTTTCTCGTCCACTTTTAAATAAACGTACCCATTCACGGACAACTGCTTCACTCATAACTCTTGGTCCGTACACGGCACAAAGCTCATGATGAATAGCTGCTGCAGAATATCCTTTGGCTGTAAAAAACCTTATGACAGCACGCACTTCACATTTGGCGGGGTTTTCTATTGCAGCACACATTTCAAACTGCCACAAAAACTAAACTAGCGCAGGTACGACGTTCACTCGACCACGGCTTGATGCCGACTGACCTGTTGAGTGCGTGAACGCACAGATGGCGTCGCTACTCCCCCCACAACCCGCACTGTGACCAATCGGAGGTTACTTTCTGAACCGCCCTCGTATGTCTACAATTAAGTATAGATGCAGACTTGGGCAAACTAAGTATCGTTGTTGCTGTGGTATTCACTCTGAAGACTGGTTTGAAGCACCTCCACATTAGTCAGTTCTGTGAAATCCTCATCTCTGAACAGCTACAGCAATGTACCTCCATCTGAGCTCCATTCAACACTTGATCTCGATCTGCAACTTCTACTTCCCACTCTTTCCACCAATGCAAAACTGACGATTCCTTGATGCTAATATCTTCTTTTACTTAATTTGTACCATACATTTTTATTCTCCCCAATTACATTCAGTTCCTTCTCATTATTTACACGTTCTATCAATTTTGGCATTCCTCTGTAACAGGACATCTCCAAAGATTTCGTTTTCTTTTTGTGTGAACTGATTATCGCTCATGTTTCACCTCCCCCCAAGGCTATATTCCACACAAATGCCTTCAGAAGAGATTTACTGTCATCTAAATTTCTAACAGACGCTAACAAATTCTTCTTTTCTGAAATGCTTTTCTTTATATAGACAGCCTGCATTTTACATCCACTCTACTTTGCCCATCATCAGTTATTTTGCTACTCAAATGGCAAATCTCACCCATTATCTTCAGTCTTGATATGTGAGGACATTTTAGCTGTTTCATACACCTAGAAAAACCATGTGGAAGAGTTTGGTTATGGGTAGCTCTCCCATTGATCACAAATAATTCTGAGGGCTTGTCTTCTACAGTGGCCTTGTTTTCACTTAAGGTTTCAGAGCTTTGTCAAATTCTTCTAGCGATATCATATCTCCTATCTCATCTTCATCTATTTCCTATACCTTAAAGTTTAAAATCTAGTTTATAAATCTGTCTTGTCATATAATCAATATGACATCTACCTGTGTCCCCAGGTCTCTTCCATGTTTCTTAAACCAAGTGTTAGCAGTGATTAAATTATGCTGCACGCAAAATTCTACCAGGACAATTCCTCTTTCATTTCTTTCCCCCAGTCCATATTTTCCTATAATTTTTCAATCTCTTCCCTTTTCTATGATCGGCTTCCAGGCTGCCATCACAGTTAAATTATCGTCATCGTTAACTATCTATACAATTTCCTTTATTTCGTTTCATATTCTTTCAATCGCTTCACCGTCCATGGACCTAGTTGGTATGTAAACTTTTACTACTGTGATGGGTCCATATATACCTTGGCTGTGAATGTGAATACTCAAAATATTTAATTTCGCTTCATATACCTTTGCAAAGAGACAAAAACTTTTCAACTGTTCTTTGCTACATGAAATAGGCTCTGGACGAAACCATACACACAGTTCAATGTGAAACCATAGGCTTGCCACTGTATTATTTAATGAATTTTTCATGTACACCAATAAAAAACTTGAATGTATCTTCAAGACTTCCCAGCGTAATGAATATTCCATGAAGTTCCTATATTACAGTCTGACTATGTAGGCATTTGGCCATGCTGTTTCGGCTGGCAGCAGAATAGAGTCTTTAGCGCAATAAATCAACAAAAATCCTTATTCTAGTGGAATTACATGCATTCATCCATTATCCATCATCCACATCATCATCCATCCACCAATCTTTATTATCCTCATCATTATCAGCTAATAAGTTTGCCATAACTATGTATTATACTTTGTTAGACATTCCATATTTTTCTCTAAGACCTTTAGAACCATAAAATCCTTTTGGAAGTAAATTTTAATAAATCATTGGAGTTATTGAGACAGCAGGTTTTTAATGGATAAGGGACGGCTGTATATATAATCAGTTCTTAATGTCCAGCCCAAGTTAAATTAATCAGAGTGCAATTACAAGCTGCTAACAAACACTGGAAACCACTTTTTGGTTAGTACTTCAGTGACTGACTAGTGAACTCCACTATGGAATTCATTTGATGAAGGCAGTTTGGTGGCCACTCAAGGTACAGTGCTAAGATTTCCATGTCAAATGTCTGGAACCCCGAAAAGTTCAGAGTAAAATACATGGAATTTAATTTTAATTAAGAAAAATGTAATTACACTTATCAGCACATTGTTGTTATCTGATAATCATCAAAGACTACAACCGCCTTTTTTCCAGGTCATATGTTTCCTACATGCAACATTATGCGTAATCTCTGTATCAGTTATCCCAATGCAGGTAGAGAAAAATATATACTATTTTAATGATTTTACCTATGAATAACTATTCATACTATAATGATATTTATGAACGAATTGGTTTTACATAAACTGATCTCACTTGGCACTACATCATTGACAAAAATTACCTGTTTGTAAGTTTCAGGTTAAAATTATCCCGTGTTTATACTACTCTGGCTAATCTGTTGCTCATTTACATGTGAAAGTGGGACACTATTTGCACAGCCATTATGTTATTTGTAAACTAGTAGTATAAATATCATGAATCAGACAGCCTCCTGAATGTGTTATATTTACTGTAGCATAACATTAACAAACTGAATGATGTCACAGAAACAACCATTTTGAATAGTGCTACAGCTGTACACACAGAATGTCATGTGTGTTATGTTTCTACATGTAGTCACAAACAGCAGGATATTTCTATTAACAGAGTGGTACAGGATATGGAAAACAAGTATTTGCAGCCACTACCAAGAAAAGTAAATTTACTATTGCAAGGGATGTGAGTGTGCCTCCATTAACTGATTAACTATCATACTTCGGGGATACACTTCTGTCTACTTAATATGACAGTTTGTGCACATGCGCAGAATTACGATAGAACACAGACCTTCATCGAACAATAGGAAGAGAAGTCACAATTCACATAATTATGCAAGTTGTTGTGTGAACTACACAATATAGGCACTGTGTTATCCCGTTGGTCTCAATATGTCAGCAGTTTCAAAAAGTTCCAGGAAACTATGCTCTTAACCAATGCAATAGCAGTAAACAGCTAAAGGATGTTTAGTAAATCCTAACTTTAACACCAGTGGCGCAAATGATTTGGTACCCACAGTGTGAGTATGATCATTCCTACAGATATGCGAGACATCAGAGAACACCTTATTAAAGGTGGCGCAGTATCATGGACATTTCCCCTGTATGAATTCACTCATGCACATGGACAGATAAGGCAGCAAAAAAGTTTTATTACAGGTGGTGCACTTCTGAGTACGGACATGCTTATGGAGATCTGAGAATTGAGAGAATGCCATGTTACAGGTGATTCACTTGTATGAAGGTTCCCCTGCGTGAATTCGCTCACGCACATGCAGATGTGAGGCATCAGAGAAAGCCTTGTTACAGGTGGTGCACTTGTATGGAAGTTACCCTGTGTGAATTCGCTCATGAACAAGGAGATTTGAGGTACGAGAGAAAGCCTTGTTACAGGTGGTGCACTTGTATGGACGTTCCCTTGTGTGAATTCGCTCATGCACATGGAGATCTGAGGTTTGAGAGAAAGCCTTGTTACAGGTGGTGCACTTGTATGGACGTTCCCCTGTGTGAATTCGCTCATGCACATGGAGACCTGAGGTACGAGAGAAAGCCTTGTTACAGGTGGTGCACTTGTATGGACGTTCCCCTGTGTGAATTCGCTCATGCACATGGAGATCTGAGGTTTGAGAGAAAGCCTTGTTACAGGTGGTGCACTTGTATGGACGTTCCCCTGTGTGAATTCGCTCATGCCTGTGGAGAGATGAGGTATCAGAGAAAGCCTTGTTACAGCTGGTGCACTTGTATGGACGTTCCCCTGTGTGAATTCGCTCATGCTTGTGGAGAGATGAGGTATCAGAGAAAGCCTTGTTACAGCTGGTGCACTTGTATGGACGTTCCCCTGTGTGAATTCGCTCATGCACATGGAGATCTGAGGTTTGAGAGAAAGCCTTGTTACAGGTGGTGCACTTGTATGGACGTTCCCCTGTGTGAATTCGCTCATGCCTGTGGAGAGATGAGGTATCAGAGAAAGCCTTGTTACAGCTGGTGCACTTGTATGGACGTTCCCCTGTGTGAATTCGCTCATGCACATTCAGATGTGAGGCATCAGAGAAAGCCTTGTTACAAGTGGTGCACTTGTATGGACGTTCCCCCGTGTGAATTCGCTCATGCAAATGGAGAGATGAGGTTTGAGAGAAAGCCTTGTTACAGGTGGTGCACTTGTATGGACGTTCCCCCGTGTGAATTCGCTCATGAACAAGGAGATTTGAGGTACGAGAGAAAGCCTTGTTACAGGTGGTGCACTTGTATGGACGTTCCCCTGTGTGAATTCGCTCATGCACATGGAGACCTGAGGTACGAGAGAAAGCCTTGTTACAGGTGGTGCACTTGTATGGACGTTCCCCTGTGTGAATTCGCTCATGCTTGTGGAGAGATGAGGTATCAGAGAAAGCCTTGTTACAGCTGGTGCACTTGTATGGACGTTCCCCTGTATGAATTGGTGCATGCACATGGAGACTGTGCGCTTTATCTAAAGACTTGTTACAGGTAGGGAACTTGTATTGGAGTTCTCCGGTATGAGTTCGCTCCTGACTGTTCACATTTGAAGTACTAGAGAATATTTTATTGCAGCCCATACTACTGTCTGAGTACTCCATTTTGTCCATGATACCGTTATCAGTTGATAGTGAAGTGATATCTAAATAGTTCTCTTCCGATTGTATTCTGTCTTCGTTAGTATCCCTAACGTTAACGCGTTTAATGCATATTTGAGCTAAGTTCTTGCCCTTGCAGTTCATTTTACTACATTGAGCCCGACTACAACTGTTCGGTTGGGTAGATGAAATGCTATTCGTATTATCTTCTACTTTAGAGGCAGAGCTCTTTGCTGTATCATGCGTCAGGTCTGTGTAGTTATCACTGTTACTGTTCTTGCACTCTCCATCTTCATGCTCGATTGCAGTAGTACAGCTGACTTTGGAAGGCATGCTTCGTCCCCAGCAGTACGAAAGATGTCGATCCCGATATGTTGCATTGGAGAAAGACAGCCTGCACTTGATGCAGCGGTACACGTCACCTATGAAATTGAATGTCATCACATTATTTCTTCTAATGCACATCATACAGAATTACTTATATTATATTCATGCTGTAAACTGTTTCAAAAAGAAAGATCTGATTTCGAAACACTGTATTTATCGATAAAAACATACTATAAAAATGAGTTACATTGCAAAATGCTCCATCAGCAGCACCATGAACATCTAAACGATAGGTCAAATCGTCATAAACTTAACATAGTATATCTGCTTGTAGAGTAGTTATGGCGGCTGTTATTCTGTTCTATGTCACGAGGTAAAGGGGAGATGAACACACTTTCCTTCACATAACCCCACAACGAAACCCGCCTTGTATTGTGGGGTCCATCCAATCCCCTTCTGGTGAAAGTAATGGACAGGTAAATAATGCGTTTCTTTTCCTTTGCAACAGTGTAGTTTTTTACGTTTACCTATTACAACACGTTGATATTTATGTGATCCCTCACAGATGGCACAGCTTAACAGTTAACCTCTCCTTGCTTGCTTGATAACCAGCTGCACTACGCTTTTTCCTCGAAAGCTAACGTCTTTGTTGGTAGACACTTCCAAGACAACCCGGTTTCGATCGCATTGTGTATTTGCTCCAGCTCTAAATTTTCTAGTGCAGTTAACATCGGTGAATCATTACAAAATTCAAAAGCAGCCTTACTATCACCACTTAATTTTCCTCCTTGGACGGCAATCTCTGCCGCCGGTTAACCAGTTGACCAGACAGAGGATAAATTAAAATCTCCTTGAACCCACAAGTTTTTGAACAAAAACTAGACCTGTTTGGGGCGTACTGGGCCAGATGTGTGTGTGCCCTCTGCTATATTCTTTTTAAACCCGTCCAACATGGCTTCATACAGTTCTGCGTATACAGACATTTGCAAAGCGTTCTGCTTTGACAAAACTTTAGATTAGAGATGGGCAGCCGCCAGCCCAGACACTTCCCGCAATTGGTTTCAACGTGGCCCACAGACGAAATTCCAGGTGAACATAAGATGAATGTTCTTTAAAAAAAACACGTGTCTTGAGGCATAGTTTGTTGGCATGGCATTGTCATTCATACCAGCGTGTTACCCCGTAAACATTAACGTCACGGACCCTGTAGTTCTGAATCTTCGCTAGCAATGTTGCTGTCGCGTCATGATGTGGCGACCCGCAGGTTACCAAAGGTTGCTCCAGCCTGCCTTGAACGATTTAGCACTGCTAGCAAACTGGATTACTTTGTCTATTTTTCCAAAAATATCACGGACTGCCGTTTAACACACAATGTAAATCAATGTCAGATTTCGTGTACCAAAACTGCCTCCTTTGACTTCGTGTATTATTTCCACTTTCTGCTGTATCTTTTACATAAGTCCAGACCTTGCACTGTTTTAGTAGCGTACTGTTTACTACACTTGTGTTGCAAAGTGAGACTATCGTTCACCCGTGACCACTCCCATGCTAAAGAAAAATTTCCAGCAGCAGAAGAAAGTGAGAGAAATAGGCAATGGATAATTTGCATACAATTTAATCCATGCATGGATAATTGAGAGTATACTGTATATACTCTTTCTTTTATGTGGTGTATCTTTGCATAAGTTATAGTTAGATCCTATACAAAGGTTGTTTGACTGGATGCCTATTGGGTAGCCTCCTATACTCTGTTTATTATTGACCTAAATCCAGTTCGAAGAGCGTCTATGTGGAGCATTATCCTTTGATTTTTATAGTTTTAAGACACCCATTATAGGTGTAAACACTGTGTATAAATAACGTATCTGTTATTACGATTCCTAACAACTGTTCAGAACCATTAGAGGTATCAATCTCATTTACAACTGTGTTGGTCTATGGGGTACTTTAGGGAAACTGAAGATAGCAATTTCTGTGACATGGATCAATATACTTAAGATTTCGTACATGTGTTTTATGGTGCACCATTCCTTTGGTTTGCTGACAGAATTAAGAAGTTTCATTGTGTCTATCACAGCGGCATTTCTCCAATGGTGACGAAATCAAGCTGATTAATTCCATGTTACGAGAAATTTCATATCTACAGATATCGCTTGTTGCTGAACACTCATCAGTTCTTATTTTTCTATAGATAAGAAATGTAGATCTTTTATAATGTCCTACAAATATCCACGCTCTTGTTGTATGTTTTTCTGCACGTTCACTCTCTCAACGGTCAACCAGAGATGTGTGACGGTTTTTTGGTGGCACAGTTTCTTCAAGCTGCTCAGAAGGCTAGACGACGATCAACTACGGTATTCTGCTGATCTGCATTATGGATTTAAATCCATGAGTAGTCGCTGTTGGCACCCATCCAACTCATTTTTGTCCGCCTGTATTTGATTCTTCCTTCTTGCTGTGTCGTCACTGCAATTCTTTACTATTTCTTCCGTTGCCATAGAGTAGTTCAGGTTCAACCCACCAGAGGGTACAAGTTTTCCTGTTTTGCCCCTCGCCTTTTCATCCTAATTTACTGAGTTATTGCACCTCACTTGTTGCAATGACTGACTAGCATTGCTCTCTTGTGATTTTGCCACTGGGTATAAGCCTTTATCTCTTGCACCCAGTCAGTCTTATCAACCTGTATTTCATCCACTTAGTATTGTGCACATACACTATGTGATCAAAAGTATCCGGACACCCCCAAAAATATACGTTTTTCATATTAGGTGCATTGTGCTGCCACCTACTACCAGGTACTCCATATACGCGACCTCACTAGACATCATGAGAGAGCAGAATGGGGCGCTCCGTGGAACTCACGGACTTCGAATGCGGTCAGGTGATTGGGTGTCATAAGTCTGTACGCGAGATTTCAACACTCCTAAAGGTCTATAGGTCCACCGTTTCTGATGTGATAGTGAAGTTGAAACGTGAAGAGACACAGAGCACAAAATCGTACAGGCCGACCTCGTCTATTGACTGACAGAGACCGCCGACAGTTGAAAATGATCGTAATGTGTAATAGGCAGACCATCACACAGGAATCAAAACTACATCAGGATCCACTGCAGGTCCTATGACAGGTAGGCGGGAGGTGGAAAAGCTTGGATTTCATGGTCGAGCGGCTGCTCGTAAGCCACACATCAGGCTGGTAAATGCCAAACGATGACTCTCTTGGTGTAAGGAGCGTAAACATTGGACGATTGAACAGTAGGAAAACTTGTGGCGTGACGAATCACGGTACACAATGTGGCGATCCGATGGCAGGTTGTGGGTATGGCAAATGCCCGGTGAACGTCATCTGCCAGCGTGTTTAGTGCCAACAGTAAAATTCGAAGGCGGTGGTGTTACCGTGTGGTCATGTTTCTAATGGAGGGGGCTTGCACCGCTTGTTCTTTTGCGTTGCACAATCACAGCACAGGCCTACATTGATGTTTTAAACACCTTCTTGCTTCCCACTGTTGAATAGCAATTCTGGGACGGTGATTGCATCTTGCAACACGATCGGGCACCTGTTCATAATCCACGGCCTGTAGTGTAATGGGTACACGACAGTAACATCCCTGTAAAGGACTGACCTGCACAGAGTCCTTACCTGAATCCTATAGAACACCTTTGGAATGTTTAGAGACGCCGACTTTGTGTCAGGCCTCACTGACCGACATCGATACCTCTCCTCAATTCAGCACACCGTGAAGGATGGCCTGCCATTCCCCAAAAAACTTCCAGCACCTAACTGAGCGTATGCCTGTGAGAGAGGAAGCTGTCATCAAGCTAATGGTGGCCCAACACCATACTGAATTATAAATTACCGATGGAGAGTTCCACGAACTTGTATGTCATTTTCAGCCAGGTGTCCGGATACTTTTGAACACATAGTGTGGCATGCACAGTTCCTTTACTTACCAACGACTTAATGTTGTGCAAGTATTTTGAGTTTCATTAATACACTAAGACAAAAAAATCGACGCATCACGAGGGAATTATCCGTATTGGATGGAAGTCAAGAAATATGATTACAATTTCAGAAAAACTGGATGATTTATCCGAGAGGAAGTGCTTCATAAGCCGAGCAACTCAACAATAAATTCTTCCACCTCTGCCCCCTACGCAAACAGTTATTCGGCTTGCCATTGATTATAGAGTTGTTGGATATCCTCCTGTGGGATATCATATCCAATTCTGTCCAACTGGCACGTTAGACCATCAAAATCTCGAGCTAGTTGGTGGGCCATCCCCATAATGCTCCACACGTTCTCAGTTGGAGAGGGATCTGGAGACCTTGCTGGCCAAGGCAGGGTTTGGCAACCACGAAGGAAAGCAGTAAAAACTATCTCAATGTGCGAGTGGGCATTGTCTTGCTTGTATGTAAGCCCAGGATGGAGTGCCATCAAGGGCAAGAAAATGGGGCATAGGGTATCGTCGACACACTGCTACGCTGTTAAGGGTGCCACAGATGACAACCAAAGGGATCCTGCTATGAAATGAAATGGCAGCCCAGACCATCACTCCTAGCTGTCGGGTCATATAGCAGGCGACAGTCAGGTTGGTATCCCACTGCTGTCCAGGGTCTCTCTCTCTCCAGACATGTCATGGCAGGTCATTGGGGCTCAGCTCGAAGTGGGACTCATCATTGATGACAATTCTACGCCACTCAATGAGATTCCAGACCAAATGTGCCCGACACCACTGGAAATGGGCTTCTTGTAATATAAACGTCAATTGTAGTCTGCACAAGGGGCGCTGTGAATTCAGTCTCCTTTCTGTCAACCATCTATTGATGGTCCTTCTGGTACCTGAAGCAACAACTGCACGTCGGGTCGATGACAACGGTGAAACAGGGGTTCTGAGCGCCTCTGACCATTTCTCGGTCCTAACAGTGTCGTCTTCGAAGTCAACCACTTCCTTCTTGAAGCAGCTGTGTTCTATCACGGTTTGCTCATTCCTGCCAACTTTGTCAAACAGAAGCATCGCTCCTATTCAAAAGTCGGGTGATTTCCCGATTACACGAGCTGCCTTCTCAGAGCCAAATTTAAAATCTTCCTACAAATGCTGAAATGTGCATGTATTGTTCACGAGCCTGTCTGCAGGGCATGTTACTGTCCAACTGAATACACGGAATGAAATTCACGAAGACTATCTACTGGTATCAACATGTACCCTGTTTCCTATCCTTGCCAGCTGCACAGTGAAACTGCGTTGCAGTGTCATACATTCCTCCATCAGCTGCAAAAGATTACAAATTTGCATTTTCCATTGATACCTGTATGAATATCAATTTGTGACCAATTTGCGTAGCTCCTTCATGGTGAGTCGTGTTTTTGCTTTAGAGTGTATTAATAGTATCTCAGTGATATTTTAAAATCTGTAGCATATTGTTCCATTATGCCCGTCACTCAAATTAATTTTCATAGAATAAAGCATTTGCTAATGTTTGACAGACAAATTTCTAGAGACACCCGTAGAACATTACAAGCTCAGTGCTGAATCAGTCTGACCAATACTTACTCTTCTACACTGTAGTGCCAAAGAAACTTGTAACCCTGCCTGACATCGTGTAGGACCCCCGCGAGCACGCAGCAGTGCCGCAACACGCATGATATGGACTCGATTAATGTCTGAAACAGTGCTGGAGGGAATTTACAACATGAATCCGGCAGGCCTGTCCAAAAATCTGTAAGAGTACGAGGGAGTGGAATTCTCTTCTGAACATCACGTTGCAAGCATTCCAGATATCCTCAATAATGTTCGTATCTGGAGTTCAGTGGCCAGCGGAAGAGTTTAAACTCAGAAGAGTTTTCCTGGAGCCACTCTGTAGCGATTCTGGACATATGGAGTTTCGCACTGTCCTGCTGGAATTGCCCAAGTCCGTCGGCATGCACAATGGGCATGAATGGATGCAGGTGATCAGACAGGATGCTTACGTACATGTGACTTGTCACAGTCCTATCAATACGTATCAGGGGTCCCATATCACTCCAACTGCACAGCCCCGCACCATTACAGTGCCTCCACTAGTTTGAACAGTACGCTGCTGACATGCAGGGTCCATGGATTCATGAGGTTGTCACCATACCCGTACACGTCCATCTGCTCGACATAATTTGAACAAGACTCGTCCAACCAGGCAACATGTTTCCAATCGTCAACAGCCCATTGTCGTTGTCGGGCCCAGGGAAGACGTAAAGCTTTGTGTTGTGCAGTCATGAGGGATACACGAGTGAGCCTTCGGCTCCGAAAGCCTATATCGATGATGTTTCGTTGAATGGTTCGCACGTTGATACTTGTTGATGGCCCAGCATTCAAATCTGCAGCGATTTGCGGAAGTGTTGTTTTGTCACGTTGCACGATTCTCTTCAGTCGTCGTTGCTCCAGTTCTTGCAGGAGTTTTTTCGGACGGAACGATGTCTGAGATTTGGTGTTTTACCGGATTCCTGATATTCACGGTACACTCGTGAAATAGTCATACAAGAAAATCCACACTTCATCGATACCTCGGAGATGCTATGTCACATCGCTCGTGCGCCGATTGTAACACCACGTTCAAACTCACTTAAATCTTGATAACCTGCCATTGTGGCAGCAGTAACCGATCTGACAACTGCGCCAGATACTTGTGGTCTTATATAGACGTTGAAGACCGCAGTGCCTTATTCTGCCTGTTTCCGTAACTCTGTATTTAAATACCCATGCCTGTACCGGTTTCTTTTGGCACTTCAGTGTATTCCACCCAGTGTAGTACTGCAATAGCAAATTAATGATAAAAAATTTTCAACGTAACAAATACGATCGCGATCGTTATTCTATTCATTTTTAGATGTGAATTCTGCTACAATAGCAACCAAATAGGTGAAACGAATTTTAAACTGAAATGTAACACTCCAATAGAAATAGTTAGCCCTATCAATTGATATGATGTTTACATCTGCATTTTATGGCAAACATTAGTTTACGATTCTGAAAACTACGATTTCAATTACTAGGAGCAAACAGATTTACTGTAAACAGGGTATTTTTGCACACAATTTGAATGTTCGGAATTTGATATTACTTAACTACCTGACAGATTTCAGACATATACACTGACAGAAAAAAAAAAAAAAATCACAACACCAAGACTTGTGCAACGTAGACGGAAGTTGGTACGCGGGTTTATACATCTCAAAGATGATATACATTCAATTTTCGCGCCAGTCTCATAAGAGTGGCGCCAGTAGGCCCACTACGAGGATGTAAATCAGGTTTGGTTTAAATACAGGCTGTAACAGCAGTGAGTGTTAGCTACCTTTGAGACTGGAGGTGATGAGTTGACGTTAGTCAAGAATGCCTTTAAGGCGACAAAGGCGTCATTATCAGCACCTCAATGAGCATGAATGAGGCCGTGTAATTGGGCTACGAGAAGTTGCACTTTCCCTCTGTTATCATGCAGAAGGACTTGATTAGAATGTTGCCACTGAACATGATTGTTGGCAGCGGTGGTCATCAGAATAAATGGTCACGGGAAGACCAGGCTCTGGACTACCACTGAGATGGGAGAGCATAGTGTTTGGCTTATGGCTCTCGCGCATCGTACTGCATACGCAGCGATAATTTGAGCAGCAGTTGACACCACAGTGACAAATGGTTCAACTGGCTCTGAGCACTATGGGACTTAAATTCGGAGGTCATCAGTCCCCTCGAACTTAGAACTACTTAAACCTAACTAACCTAAGGACATCACACACACCCATGCCCGAGGCAAGATTCGAACCTGCGACTATAGCAGCAGCGCGGTTCCGGACTGAAGGGCCTAGAAGCGCTCGGCCACAGCGGCCGGCCACAATGACACATGTAACTGTTACAAACTGGTTACTCTGAGGACAGCTCCTGGCCAGACGCTCTGTACAGTACATTCCACTGAGCCCAAACCACTGCCATTGACTCATTGACTTCAGTGGCACCATGCGAGAGCTCATTCGAAGGCAAGGTGGAGGTCTATTGTGTTTTCGGATGAAAGCTGGCTCTGCCGCTGTGCCAGTGATGGCCGTTTGTTGGTTAGGAGGAGGACAGTTGAGGGCCTGCAACCAAACTGTTTATGTGCTCGACACGCTGAACATATACCTGGAGTTGTCTGGGGTGCGATTTCAAATGACAGCAGGAGCACTCTCGTAGTTATCCCACGCACCATGATTTCAAATTTTCACGTCAGTCTGCTGATTCGACATGTTATGCTGCCATTCGAAAACATTCGTGGGTGTTTTCGAACAGGATGATGCTTGCCCACATACCGCTGTTGTAACCCAACATGCTTTACATGTGTCGATATGTTGCCTTGGCTTGCATGACCACCAGATCTGTCTGCAATCGAGCGTAGCATCGGACAACAGTTCCAGCTTCATCCATAAACACCGTTAACCATTCCTGTGATGACCGAGCAGGTGTTACAAACATGGAATTCCGTTCCACAAACGGACATCCAGCACCTGCACATTAGAATGAATGCACGTTTGCGTGCTTGCTTTCAACATTCTGGCGATTACGACAGTTATTAATATGCCATAATTTCACATTTTCAATTGTTTACCTCGCTCTTAAATTAACCTGTGGGCTTGCAATGTTAATCACTTAAATATCTTGCCTATACAGATGTATTTCCGAAATTTCATTACTCTGCATTAATTTTTCTTTGGTGCTGTGATTTTTATTCCACCAGTGTATAAGTGACTGTCAAATGGAAACGAAACTGATGGAAGAAAAACTACAGAAACTGTTTATTATTTCAAAAGTAATCGCTATAGCTGTTAATACATTTATCCCACTGTGAGACAAGACGGTCAACGCCTTCATGCAAAAATGTTTGCACTTGCTTGTAGAAACATGATTATACCCTCTGAAGCAAACCTAATATATCCGCCGGCCGCGGATAGGAAAATCTAAGAGTGTGAGTTATAGCGTTTTTATTTAAACTAAAGTCTTTCTTCAAAATTTACAAAACAATATTCGTGAGGTAGGACTGATCCTCCAAGCCTACCAATAACTCAATCAGAGATTCTTCCAAACATAAACTGTCTGTAGTAACCATCAAACGTCACCAAACAAAGCTCCGGGCGTCTCGTGAAGAGCGGCGCGGAGTCCACGTTGCCGTCACCTGAGTCTGAGGACGAGTAGAGGCCCTGCGAGGATGGCTCCGGTACGTTGGCGGCCACGATGACACCAGTGGGCTCGCTCGGCGAACTGCCTCTCCAGGCTGCTGCCCCAGCTTAAATACTGCTTGGCGCATGGATATGGCTGGCTCTATTTGCAGTCACGTGTCGAGCGGAAGGAAAGTGGTCCGCGGCTGTAGCGACCTCTTGCGGCGCCGTGGACGCCTCCTGGTGGTCTCTGGGAAGCGTCTGTGTTTTCAGGACGACCGACCAGGCTGACCCCTACTCGGTCCGGGGCCCGCTGTACCGGTCTGCTTCCCGGGAAGCGAGAGTTGCAGGCGCTTAGCGAAACTTGTAATCGAAACAATCTGAGAAACATGTAGGCCCCTGAACAAAGACATTCGTGGCCATCGATGTACTTTGGACAAAGAGGTACACGCATGTATACAATCACGGTTCTGTAGGAAACCACAAACATTTTTGCGTGAAGGCACTGCCCGTCTTGTCTCACAATGTGATGAATGTATAAAAGGTTATGGTGATTATCTGTGAAATTTTACTAACTTTCCTCCCATCTGTCTCATACGCTTTTTAACCACGCTGCCAGCTTGAGTCTCGGTGTCTACGTGCCATCACAGGCTGCCCGTCGAGGACAGAGTCAGTTGCATCCCGTATAAGTTGTTGAATCGGACCTTACACCATTTCTGCTGAACAGAATGGCGTCCTACGCCACTGTTTACCAGTAAGAAATGTGGGAGGCATGTCACGTGTGTTGTTGTTCAAGGGTCCTGGGGCGAAGACAGTAGTAGCTTCTCTCTCTTGTGGTCCAGATTTCTGCCATCCGCCTCTGTCTCTGGTCGTCAGGACTGGCCATCAACCACACAGGTGTGAACTGCTATCCCTATTCTTTTATTTAGCCCCAGTTCTTAGACTGGGAGTCAGCCTCCATCTCTGTCACCGCAATGAGCCCGCATTTACACTGTACTGCTAGAATGTAGTAAAAAGATTATTTTAGTTCTCTCTTTCTTTTCAGACTGGCCTCCCTTCAGTTGCTCATACAATCACCACTCCCAGCCTCATGTACGGAAATGTGCTGTTATTAAATCGATTCTTAAGAAATGTGATAGTAGAGATGTCAATAACTACCAACCTATTTCAGTACTGACAATATTTTCCAAAATTTTTGAGATGATGATGTATTCTAGAATAGTATCGCACTGAACAGTAGTACTGTCCTTAGTAAATCACATTTTGAATTTCAGAAGAGTTGCGCAACTGAGAATGCCATTTACACATTCATTCACCACATTTTAGAAGCATTAAATAACGAAATAGCAACTGTGGGTATTTTATGTGATTTACGTAAGGCATCTGACTATGTGAATCTCAATATATTAAAGGATAAACAGAGGTTTTGTGGACCTCACGGGACAGCCAACCAATGGATAATGTAATATCAGACGAAAAGAATTCAGAAAATTGTATTTAACAATTCAAGGGCTGTAAGCAGGGGATACCCTCTGATTGGGGGTGAACTCACTTATGGGATTTGTGATAGAACTAGTTATAGGCTGGTTAATGAATGCTTCGATACCACTGGAAGTTTAGCAAATTGCATATCACCCTATCCACAATATGTAATGGACGAAAGTTAAAAAGTTACTTTTTTTAATTTCTATCAGAAAAATAATCTATATTGCTCACTTATATACAAAATCAACATCATTAACATTATTTCACGTCGTTTAATTGTAATTAACAGAAAATTGTAATTAGTTTGAGAACGTAAAATTGTGAAATAACACACTGTCGTAAATTTCAGCAAAATTTATAATTTCATTTCCGTGATTCCATTATTACAGTTCCCAAAAAATGGTATGTTGTAATTAAACTAATAATTAATTATCAAAAAACGTAAATTTCCACTTACCCATCAACAGACGTTTGGAACATTTATCAGTCATCTGATGTATTTAACATTACTTGTGCACTTGATGTATCATGTCAGTAATGAAAGACCAATTAAATCAGTTATAATTAACTTTTTCGCAAACGATTCTCAAACATTTTGAAATAAGCACTACTGATTTTTAGTCATTTTGATACTATGAAATTATCATGCAGATATTTAACCTGAAATTCCGTTTTGGCATTTCGTACTGTACCTCAATCAATGTTAGGAGTAAAACCCAATGTGAAATCAAGATGTAATTAATGATTTTACGATAGGTATTGTCATTCTAACTTCATAACCAAAATTCCACACAAAATTCAAAATAGCAATATTAAGAAATGTATTCAGAATGAATCATCATTTATTGTCCTTAAAACTGTACTAACAGTTCGTCATAAATCATTAACTTTTCATTATACATCAGTAAATGTATTTGTTTTTGACAATAGGCCAAAGAATATACATTGTTAAAAAAAGATAGGGTATATATTGGCAGGTGCAAAGCACTTGAAGTCAGTGCCACTTTGGTTAGTATAATGATGCAAAGTCTGTAACAATTGCTGTTTTGTCAGTCATGTGTGAACATCTTTGCAAAGGCTTACAGAAAATACATCTGCTCTTAAAAGGATTCAGCAGTGTGTTGAAAATATTATTTTAATATCCATATTTTCATCATGTCCGAAATTCCGGCAAATCTGCAATATACATCGGCTAATGGACTTTATTGGTGGAGGAGATTCAACGGTTCAAAGGTAAGTATTCCACTGAAAAAACTACATCACTCTCATATTACGATGAATTTCTCCCAATGAGAAGCATTTATCCTCAGCTGTAATTGGAGGAACATTGGAGGCTGCACAGGCCTCAGTCTTATCTCCATTATTGTTTCTCATATATGTAATGATCTTATGTCTGATATACAAGAAGAAGAAATAGTTTTTTTATTTACAGACGACATTACTATTGTACTCAGTTCAAACGAACCTACAGCAACAGAAGACATGGTAAGTAATGTTCTCAGAAGTACTGTGATACAGCAGAAATTTACACATATTATGGACAAAGGCGAAATTTTCTCAAAGTCCTCCGCAGCCAGCACCAAGCCAGGTCAATGTTCAGTGTCACATTCGAATCAACAGACAGGTAGAAAGGTGCCACCGTAGAAAGCTGAAGAAACCCGGATGTGATTTCTCACCCTAAGTGAGCGAGAATCTGTAATTGTAAACCTGGATGTGATTTCTCACCCCAAGTGAGCGAGAATCTGTAATTGTAATCTCGACAAACATGAACTCTGTGATGAGAAGCTTGATTTAGTAAGAGAGAGTGTTTCATAAGAAAATCTATCAGCATGTTGATATGGCGGAAAACCATCAAACCGAATCCCTGAGAGCCATTCTTACGAAACAGAGGGTGGTGGAGACTGCTGATGTGTCTAGAAAAATAGGCCATAGTCAGCCACTGCCAGCCTGAGGTAACGTCACTGCCTCAAATCAGAAATAGTAAATGCTCAGGCTTCTGAGCCATTATCTCAATCTTTACGTTGCAGTATGCCAGCTACGACACTGACACCATTCATCAAGATGATTTCCGCCTCCCAGACTGCTTGCTACCTCTATGGTCTACTATTCTAAGTCATTGTGCACTACCTACCTCACAACCACTGATGCGAGAAATTGAAGATTCCTAATGTTTGCTGAGCTGAATTGACAGTGCTTGATGCACTGTCCACCTACGGTAGTATTCTGGAGGTGCACTAGCCGCTGCTGCCCCCAACTGGTACCTATAAAGCAATCATCGACATCATGGGCCTTACACGGTGAAAGGGCTATGCTGTGGACCATCTCCACGCCGTGTAGAGCCGGTGAGAGACTACCTGAGCACATCCACTTCGACACTAGCGAGAGTGCTGTGCTAGTTTGTAGTCTCGGTCCTAGTCAGCCAAACCTGATGTATAAGCTATTCCCACACCCCCCAAGGCCTGCCACCCATCCGACACCATGATTACATGAGCTGGACACTGAGGGTGATGTCTGCTAGAGTTCACTTGAGACAGTGTCAGCAAGTATCAATGTCGCACACTGCATCACCACTGCTGGCTTGGTCACTGACACAGAGAAGAATACACAATTACTAACTTTCATTAACAAATGCTTGTTCCAATAGTGTTGTAACATTAGCATCCAACTCACTGACTGGCCTGGTCCACTGTACTCCACACTGCATCATCCCAACAACAATAGATGTCACAACTGAGGCTCCTACAAATTGCCATCAGAACTGCTTTTGGCGGCAGAACTGTTTTTTGGCAGCAAAGTGACACCTTGGCAGAACCACATCTGCAGCATCACTGGAATTACATTCCGACACACTGCAATGAGGTAGGCAAGGATTTTTTCTGTTCGCCTTTCTATGTTCTTGTTTGTGGCCATTTCAAAGTGCAGGGGCATTAGATCCATTCTTACAGTGTCATTTGTGAAACTGCAGGAACCTGAAGTGTATCTAATGCCAGTGAGGTGCTAATTTTGTACTTTATCAGGCCACTTGTCCCTATGTACTACGTCAGTGGCAGGTATGTATGGCATTTGTAGAAGGTTTGGACACTTCTGGAGGATTGTTCAGTCATGTGGGGTAATGATCTAGTACAGGAGTTAATTTGTTGTACTGCTGTGTGTAGTAAATGTATAGTTTTCCCAAATATTTGTTTTGTCACTGCTGTGACAGAGTGAGGTAAAAAAGGGCATCAGCAGAAAAATGAAAACTTATGTAAGTTGAAAACATGAAAGCTGCGGTACAGCTGTTGCAATCAGGACGAGGAGAAGCTAAGATCATACTCAGTGTACCCTCCTCTCTCCTAATTCATCAGTAGCAACTTTAATAACGCCTTTTTTCTGGAAAAACAGAGGATATCATGGTGTTAATTTGAGATGTATTAGCTACCACTGAGTTGTGTAACTGGATGGATGGAATATGTTTGCGTATTGCTAACTTACAGTTAATAGATCACGCTAAGCCACATGTTATGTATCATAATGTACTAACCAAGGTAGGAGCATTCCAAGATGAGGCTAATGACTTGCGCCAGTGCTTCTGGAAGCAAAACACCGTGAGATTTTTGAGAGACAAACTAAGTAGTTCAGCGCAGAAATTTTGGGATAGAATCAGGAAGATTAATGCATAAACGTATGAGCAGACCCAACGAGCAACAACTAATTAAGTTTCTGTGCCTCAAGCTAAATTATGGCTCACAGTGTTGTCTTATGGGTGTCTCCACAGATATTTCACAGTCAGGACGGAGAATTCATCTGACCTGGCCGTAGCTATTATGAGCATCACAAGGTTGGAGGAAATAAATATTGCTATGAAAGGCTATAATTACCATCTGGTCTTCGCCTCTGAAGTTAAATGTTATAGATGGGGACGTTATGGTCACTGGCTGAAGCAATGTGGCCAGCCACAATGTTCTCAGTGGTCAAGCTGGTCGCAAGGCACAAGATTCTAGGAATAAGAAACAAGGCAAACATCACAAGAAGGATCATCCGTTAAACACAAATGGGAATGCGTCACCCACCATAAGGCATTCCCAGTACAAAGGATTACTGCACTAACGTTTGCAGGGATGGGATACTGCTTGTTAGGTACAGCTCAGGGCAAGGAATGTAAGTTTTTAATTAGGCACAGGTGTCCACAGGTCAGTCGTTAATATGGACCTCTTAGGCAGGAAGAGACTTAGATCACCATAACACAACAATGTGACGTCGATACGGTTAACACTTCTCGACTTTTGCATAGGAGGTAAGAGTTTTCGAGAATACATAGAAGTGTTGTTAAATTTTGGTGAAGGTTATTCTGCGATTCTCAGACTAGAGTTTCTGGATAAAAATCATGCCAAAATCAATCTTTCGTGGTATACATGTGAACTTAATTTTTGCTGGAAACAACTGCAATCAAGGTTCCAAGATGGCCGCCGAGTGAGACCATAGGTGTTTTCTTCGTCCGCTAAAAGAACTTATTTAAGAGTAAATAGTGTCAAATTTAAATTTTCTTTGTTTTTATACATGCTGCAGTGTCCGTTCTTGTCAAACAACTGAATATTAGCGACCCAGCAGAGCTTTTTCTTGAAAAAAACTTGTTCTTTAGCTGAAGTCTCGAAAATCGCGACATAACCCAAAATCTTGCGTGACTAAACACAAAAAATTCTATTCAAGTTTTCTTGATAGTCCAAAATTCGTTTAAAAAAGACAGCTACTAGTTTCATCAGTGTCTACTGTCGCAATAAAAGTGTAATTAAACGTTTCTAAATCGTATTTAACTAACACATTTCGTATTGCTTACCAGTTAGATAGACGCAATCTAGGCCATAATTATCGGAGTTATAAACGTTTTAAAAACCTGACCAAACACGCCTGATAACATAAAAGCAAAGTAATTACAAATTCATTCTTCTGTCATTGTATCTCTAAATCAAACAAAAAACCACCGCACATACAACGTTTGTGTCGTTTTTTGCTTACACACTGCCACTCTCGCATCCTTGTCAAATTTAAAACATCCTTTAAACGTAATTATTCTTTCGAAACTGACCATGAGTGTGAAATGGGGAAGCTGTAATAGGGTCTTGTTGCCAATCTTGTCGGAAATATGAAATATTTTAACTTGGGGGGGGGGGGGGAGAGACTCAGTGGTGAGAATGTTGGGAGAAGAGGCTCTCTCCTGGAACTGCAGATTATGCAGTAGGAACATTTTGATTGGGGAACAGGAAAGGAAAATAGCAAGGAAAGAACTCAAAAGGGTCAAGGGGGACAGGGGGAGGAGGGTGGTTGGGAACTGGCAGCACGTAGGAGGATAGGAAGAAAGAGAACACTATCTGACAGTTTTATCATCAACACCAAAAACAAGTGTCTACCACTGCCAGAGTTGAGTGGAGAAGAGCCTCAGGTAGAATGAGGAGCAGGAAATGTGCAGCACACTTCAAATGAGGCCAAGAAGGCTAGGAATGTACATAGTGATAGAAAGTGCAGCTGCTAGGTAGTAGCCATGGACGAGATGTAGGCCCTCAGTTACAGGAAAGTTTAGGGACAGCATACCAGGCCACCAGTATCTTCAAGCCATATGCAGTGTAAGTCATGTGATAGAGGACCTTGGGTCTTTATGTAAGGACTTTACAAAAGAGGCCCATGTAGTGATAGTGGGGGACATAGGTGGTGACCTGGACAAGATAGCTTCCCTGACTCATGTCACCAACGTACACTTTGTTGAGCTGTTCCAGAGTCGTGATCGACCACACCTTGATGGAACTGTGAGGCGAATCAGTGTGGGGTTAGGGATGGCTCTGAGGACAGCCAACTTTAGTCATGTTTCTCTGGTGCCCATTGGGACTATCAACAGATGGGGATTCACTAGGCATGGCCTACACCTAAACAGGACTGGTAAGATTGGTACAGCTGATTCATGAAAGCATAGGGGGTGGACCTCGAGCCACACATGGTCAACTACCTGTTATCATAGGTAGGAAACATAGGTTTTTTAGGATAAATCTAGACAACAGGTACCCCTGCGTAATGAGTATCTCCAGCAGTTTAAAAAAATACTGAAACAATCACTCACAAAACAGATTTTAACACTTCAAATATCACACATACCAGATGTCAGAAAGAAAAACAAACCACTCGAAAGAGTAACATGGGGAATTTCACAGACTTAACAATCCTCCATCAAAACATGCAATCAATAAAAAATAAAACACAACTATTAGAAGTTGAGCTCAAATCTCTGAAATGAACAGTAGTTTGTACTACTGAGCACTGGTGTAGAGACACAAATCCAACATGTAGTATTATCATTGTATGGAAAGGCAAACTCTTACTGCAGAACTACTTCAAGGGGTGGAGGATCATGCATTTATATCTGAAAAGGAACACAGTTCAAATCAAGACATGACTTCAGTACAGTAAGTGAAGACAAACACTTCGAAATATCAGTTATTGAATTACAAGGCTTGATATGTGTGTGTAGAGATCTCCCAGTGGTAGTGCGGACACATAACAGCTTCACTTTGTTTTTTGTTTTTTCCTTTCTAGAAATATTTGTGTGTGTGTGTGTGTGTGTGTGTGTGTGTGTGTGTGTGTGTGTAGTGAGTGAAATGTTATGAAACAATGTGTGAATTGTGAGTGCAGTGACTGACAATGAGATATGAGCGAACAGTGTGGCATTACATTATTTAATACGTTATTTGCAAAAAAAAGTATTGTATACCAGGAGTAAATTTAATGATTGTCTCTAACTAGACATCCGTAAATGTATGTGTATACGAATTAGCTTATTTTAAATTGATCTAAGCTTGTAAATACTTTGACATGTCCTATATCCTTGTAAAAAGAGATCTACAGATGAATAAAGCTGCTACTACTACTACTACTACTACTACTACTACAAGGCAATGTCACAAGGTACACCAGTCATGGAGGTGTTACCAACTGACCTGTGAACATGTACACTAAAGACTGATTCCCATGGTAATTTACCATCAGGTACACGAAAGCTGGCTTGGATTCCTGTAGATGCTGATGTACCTGAAGAGATTTTGTGTTTGGTAAAACCACTATAAAGCAATGAAGAATTAGACACAATGCATTGTTTTGTATGCCATAGAGTAGCATGCATTGGTGATATAAAGGAAGAGTTTATGGTTCCTCTTAGCCTAGATAACTTTGACATGGACAATGTCAGTATGCCAAAGGTTTTGATAATTGCCAGTTTAGATATTGTGGATGAAGAAGGCATTGATAGGTTATGTGATGACCAGAACTGCAAACAAACCTTAGTGCATCTGAATTATATAAGAAGTGAATCACTTGTGATGGAAGTTTTGTTACTACAATTTCTGTTTAACACCAATGGTTCTTTATCAGAAATGCCTGTTACACGACATAATATATTGACAGGCATACACTTCTCCAGTCTATAGGAAACCATACCAACTTCCCAAGTGTTTACAACTATTAAAGTAAGAATTTGTTGATGAGCAACTAGCAGAGGCAATAATAGAATATAGTGATAATCGATGAAGTGCAAATGTGGTCATCATCCCAACATCGCCAGATGTTACTAAAAAGTGTAGATTCTATTGTAATTTCAGATACCTGAATGATAAAAGCGACACTGTTACACATCCTGTTCCCAGTATTAAGGGGGCAGTGGACTGGGTCAATGCAGATACTTTTCAGTGAGAGACCTAAGATATGGGTATCACCAACTATAAGTAGTTCAAGAAAATAGACCCAAAACTGCCTTCACAACACCATCAGGTCACTGCCAGTACTGAAGAATGTCATTTGAACTTAAAAATGCACTGGCCAAATTCCAGAGACTGCTGGATAGTGTACTCACAGGCTGAAACCTAAAAATGTATGGCTTTCCTGGATGACATCATTGTACTTTTGACAGACATGGAAGAACACATCAGGCGTTGAGAATAAATATTTAACAGGCTACAAACAGCACACCTGACAATCAGCACTGATAAATGCCATTTTGAACAAATAAAAGTTTGTCCAACCACATAGTGCAGGTGGTGTAAAACTGATCCACAATTAATTTCAGCAATCTGTGATTTTGCAACACTGTAAACAAAGAAATAACTTCAGTCATTTCTAGGGCTATACAGGAAATTAATTAAAGGAATTGCAAAAATTGCCAAACCACTAAACTGATTGTTGTGAAAAAGTGTAAACTTCGAATGGATAACAGGTTCCCAAACAGCATTTGAGAGGTTGAACAAAATATCGGCATCGGATCCAGTACAGATATTCCCAGATTTCAGAAAAGAATTAATCCTTTCGAGTGATGCTAGTAATAGTGTGCTAGGGTGTGTTCTTAATTTAAATTTAGATGGTAAAGTACATCCTGTAACCAATGCTCTAGACAACTCAACAAGGCAGGTTACAATTATCCCACAACATAAACGGAGATGCTAGCTGGGATTTATGGAATTCCATACTTTCGTTGTTATGTATACGGCCAAAAGTTCTAAGCAGTAACAATTTATGTATTGCTAAAATGGTTGTTAAGATTAAATAACCCATTTAGTGTACTAACGAAATGGGATTTGGGTTGAGTGGAACTGAATATAAAGTATTTCATCTGCCAGGAAAGGAGCATACAAATGCAGATAAATCAAGCAGAAAAACTGCAGTACTGCAAACATTAGGCAAAAGCATAGCAGAATCGTAGAAGGCATTGGCATGTGATGTTGAGTGCCAGGCATTTAAACTGCAGCCACAGTTCATAATGCACAATCGTTCAGTCTGCAGATTGACAAAGTGCAAACGACATATAGTAGCTTCAGCAGCATTCAGGAATGATGTTTTGTAACAAGCACATGATTACATATTAGCAAGTCATGGCGCTCGCAGTAATAAGAATAGGAATACTGCCGAACCATATTAGTGGAAAATCAGGAAATGTGATGTGAAAGAGTACATAAAATTTGTATATATTTTGCACAAAGGGCAAATATCACCCACGAAAAGGTTTCATTGCAATGATTGCCAGAAGCGAAGAAACAGTTTAAAATGCTTGCTCTGGACATTTTAGGTACACTTAATAAAACCCCTGCAGCAAATAAGGACATATTAACGTTAATAGATCACTTTTCCCAATGCATGAAAATGGTAGCAATCCAAGACCGACAAGTTAACACAGTGGCACAAGCATTGTTGAATAACTGCATCCTCAGGTTTGGAGTACCAGATACCATAACAACTGACCAAGGTAGAGATTTCACATCAGAGTTAATGAAACAGTTATGTAGTTTGCTTCACATTCACAAGATAAGAACAAGTCACTTCCATCCAGAAGCAAATGGATGAAAAGAAAGAGCCCCTGGGATGATTTCCAAATGTTGTGTCATTATGTTAACACCCAACACAATAATTGGGCACATACCTAGTATTCATAATTTCGGTGTACAAATCTAGTATTTGCCTTTCATCATATGAGGTGGTACAAGGCATAAAACTGCCATCTCCTTTTGACATGATAAAATCCAAGCTTGGAACTAACAGCGAGTCAGTAACAGAAATTGCGAATTGTATACGTGAAGTCTGGCAAAGCATAAAATGAGCCTAAACAAAAGCTTTACAATGTCTGGAACAGAAAGGGCAACATATAGGGAAGCTTCCACAATACAGAATTGGTCAGTATGTATCTTAACCAACTCATACATACCAAAATATAAAACCAAAAAATTTTGAAGTAAGTACTATAGACCATACCAAGTCATTGAAATGACATCATCGGTAAATGTTAAGTTGCAGTGGCCAACGAAAACATCTATCTGTTCGTCACTTAAGCAGAAAGAAACCATTCAAAGGAGCTGTTAAGACTTCACCCTATGTTCCATGAGTTGCACAAGTGTCGAAAAAGTGTGCAAAATGATATGTAGGAAGTATCTATTGACGACTAAGAGATACACAATATGCCTTATGCACACAGATCGAGAAATTAGAAGTTATTGACCACATTTTTATATTGTTTTAGTTTCCTGTTCATTCATTATCTATAAGTGTTGCTACATAATAACTGATGTATCATGCGCAAAAGAGTTCACGAGTTTTGTACTGAGTAGGGTACAGTTTATTTTCTCTTCCTTACGAGTACACATTTTCGGAAAGGGAAGGAACTGATGAGACATTGTTTTCTATTCGGTGGCGTCCACTATGGACGTTCAGGACTGTTACCTTAGCTCTGATAATGCTTCACTTTGTCAAGGAAGGGGTAACAAATACGGTTTGGAGCCAGCTACTCAATTCTGGGAGATTGTGCACCAGACAATCGGATGTACTATTATCTAATCATCTGTGGACGTTAAAATTTACTTACGACATATGTGAAATACGAAATGAGGTACCGGTAAGCAGGTTACAGACAGTATTCACATAATTACATGATGTAGCACAGAAAGAGAATGCTTTGGAGTAAATACAAAGACAAGAAGTATTATCAATCTCAGAACAAAGAGAATATCCCGTCGTCGTGTGATCAGCAGAATTACAAGACGTCACGGCTGGCCTGCCAAAGCGATACAGAATACCGTACAAGCATGCGAAGTATAGTTGTTATTAGGGAAAACAGAAGTAGTGTGTCAAAGAAAAGTGCTACCCCCACAACCATATTTCCACAGAGTGAAAGCACACTGGATTTATTCAGTTTTCACACGGGGAGTTGTCATTGTAAACTGTTACAAAAACGGAAAACCAATGGACATGGCCAAAGCATAACTACGAGTCAGTGGTGTATTAACAAACGGTACAACTTGTGACATAGTAGGAGCACAATGTTGTCTTCCAGCAACTATCACAGATAGCCTACGATCACGATTCAGGTCTTGCAACCTCTGTTGTATTGGCTGCAAAATCAATTTGAAGTGTTTCCCACACGATATGTGACATTCCTCGACAACGAATTAAACCCCAAACTACTGTACTCACTAGATGAGCTTATAGATGAGCTTATAGCGTCAGAAAATGGACGAATTATGTCAGACAAATGTTCCAGCGTATTCAGAAAGATAGAGTTACCTCTACATTTCTGAACGACGTAACATCATGACAATAAGAAGTTGCACTGCCAGTGCTGCTATGGTTCTACTAACAGTTTAGACATCCCACTTTTGCTTGAGGTGTAAAATCATGAAGTACCAGCCCATGAAATACCTGTCAAAAGTGAAAGTAATAGAAAATTCTACAGTGTATAGTCACCTATGCAACATGAATTTTGTCAGACTGTTTCAGAAGCAAACTAGGAACAATTCGGGGTACGTTTTTAAAGAAGAGAGGAATGTTACACAGCAGAAACGTGTTACGGACAAATGAAAATTTTCTCAAACTCTTCTCCTACCAACACCAAGGCAGGACATGCTTGGCCAGCACCCCATGTAGCAATCAAAACAACAAACAGGCAGAAATCCGATCCTACAGAAAGCAGAAAAACAAGGAAATGATTGCCTCACCTCCCAGGAACGAGATGCTTGAATTGTAAATACGGCTATGTAACCTCAACAATGAGACGTTACGTCATTGCAAAAACACAGTTTAATTTCGTAAGAGAGAGAGAATAAAAGTTTCACGGGAACATCTATCAGCCTGCTGATATGGTGGTAAAACTGAAGCCCTGAAAGCCATTCTTACAAAATAGAGGGCGGTAAAGACCTCTGAAGAATCCAGAAAATTAGGCCACATTCGCTTATCGCCAGCCCGATATAACGTCACTGCCTCAAGCCAGTAGTAACAAATACTTCCGAGCCTTTGTCTAAAATTTCAATACACCACCTACAAGGCCGAACTTGTGAAGCACTGCTACCTTTCGCCAACATGGTTTCTGCCTGCGAGACAGCTACCAGTATGGTCTACATATACTCGGTCACTGCAACCGGCCTTGTATCCACTGATGAGAAGACTTGTAGACTTCTACGTACTGCTAACTGAGCTGAACTGATGGTGCTTGACGCACTGTCCACCTGTCGTAATATTTGGGAGCTGCACTAACTGCTGCGTCCGTGACTGATAACTATAAGCAGTCATCGACATCCCGTGCCTTACAGATTGGAGAGACTATGCTGTATCCCATCTCTATCCCATGCAGACCTGGTGAGAGATTTTGCCTTCATAGATCTAGATTTCTATTTTTGTAATGTGTAAAAGATGTTGGTAGGACTTACTGACTCACATCTGAATAAAAAAATTAAAACAAAATAAAAACCTTTAACAGGTCAGCATGTAGTCATATTTACATATGAACTAGCTACCGTATACCTGGCGAACTTCTTTCCGCCATTGAAAATCTTTATATGTTATAGCTGACCCGGCAAACGTTGTTTTGCCATATAAATTATCTCTAGTCTATAAGAATAATGTATACGTGTAACACGATAGCCGTTGTTGGCGGGAGCTCGTGACACAAACAATAATAATGGCCGAAAACAGTGTAGGGAGTGAAAAAACGGCTTAGGGGGAAGTCCGGCAGTATCGGCCACTATTAGTTCTAGCGTTTCTACGGTAGATCGCGCGGATTTAACTATTGCAGCCGATACACGGCTCGTCCATGAGCATACAAACATAGCGGCAATTTCGTGTCGAAACGTGTTCGACAGCATTATGAATAAGGTCAAGCGCACACGCATCGACTTTTATGGTACGTAAAAATATTGTACGATTAAATTCTTTTAGAGGAACAAAGGAGAGCATTAGAACTTCTTTGTAACACTAAAAGAATTTGATCGTACGATATATTTCTGTACGATAAAATCGATGCGTGTGAGCTAGACCTAAAAATCGGTTTGGCGAATGACGCGTGCTACCTAGTTAAAAACTTCTCGGTCTAGTTACGTCGATTCAAAGAGGGATTTTGAGTTTGCTTTTGGTATATTTTCTTCAATTACCTATCTATCGAATAGTGAAAGACTATCACCGGTAGATACCGGACTGGGATAACTGATCAAGTGATAATTGATCAGTTATCGACTGGGGTTGAAAATTACTAAAATCGCTATTAAAAATAGGGGTTGGTGGTAGCAGGATGAAAATTTAGGGTTGCGTGTATTTTGTAATGCCACATCATAAAAATTATAAAGTTCTGTCCATAAAATAAGAAAAACTTGGGATGGACCACCCTTATCACTTAGCGGTGTGAAAAATTGATTACGACCGATTCTCAGAAGTACCGAATATACATGTAAAATTTCATCAGAATCGATCGAGTCGTTTCGGACACTGTGACATGAGAATTTTATATATAAGGATTTGAAATGTGACTGCAAAATAACTATCACATCACTATGATTAATCATAGAAATGACCCATGGAACACTAACTAAGAAAATTGTTTCTCTCTTATTTTAATCTGCACTTTAGTCATTCATTCCACTGTGGAGGAAGAAAACGAAGTGACATATAGTGGAAGTCGAAAAGTTAGATGTATGAGCCAAAGTTGTAAGTACGCCCAATTCGTAAAACAAAGTGCTATATCTTATGCAGACGCATCCTGAATTAAGTTGCCATCAATCTGTCCCCTCAAAAAACATTGACACTGAAGTAGTGGGGGTGGCCTGCATGCTGCAACAGTACAAGTGGGTTCACTCACACCAGAAGGATATCTGTACAGAACAGAGGCCAGACTAACAAATGGTTCCTGAAGAAAAGCAGCAACTCTTTCAGTAGAAGGGAAGCTGTATGGATGAGATACTGATCCGACCTTGTAATATTACCCAACATGGCCTTGCTATTTCATTACTGTGAGTGGCGAAAAAAAAAAGGGGAAAATCCAGCCAACATGAAACTTCCTGGCAGATTAAAACCATGTGCCGGGCCGGAACTCGAATTTGGGATCATTGCCTTTCATGTGCAAGTGCACTACCGACTGAGCCACTTGAGCACAACTCAGGATACATTCTCACGGCCTAACTTTTGCCAGTACCTCATCTCGTATCTTCCAAACTTCACAGAAGTTCTCCCGCAAAACTGTCTCCCCTGGAGGATTGCTTCCAGAATGTATTTTCACTTTGCAGTGAACTGTGTACTGATATGAAACTTCTTGGCCAATCAAAACTGTGTACTGTACCGGGATGCAAATCCAAGACCTTTGCCTTTTCTCATTCATTCTGAAAATAATGCCCCAGATTGTCTCTAGCCATTGTGTCCATGATATCTTTCTATCCATGAGTTCTAGTCACACGAGTTATGCAAGGGAACTTCTGTGAAGGCACGAAATGAGGTATTGGCTTTGAAGATGGATCTTGTGTCATGTTCTCAGTTAGTACTGCACTTGCCCAGAAAAGCAATGGACCCATCCTCGCGTTCTGGTGTTGCAGTTTTAAACCCCCAGTAAGTTCTTCCAATCCATCTGTGGCATCCAGCACACCAGTGTTTAACAGTATTGGTTAAAAACAGTCTTAGTTGCCTAACATCAAAAACAAGATTATGAAAGCCTCTATGAACATTTCATTTAACAAGGAGTGTTTAGAGTATAAGATGATCCCTGCTTATGTGTATAAGTTTCTTAGAATAGCAAAAGGTTGTTATCCAAGTAGTATTATGCTCAAGTGTGCCCGCTCAATTATGTCTGGAGAAATTAGACGCCATTACGCTATAAAATATAGACTGAATGTGTTGGCATACGATTTGTATTTTTCTGCGTCGGCAATATTTGAGCCGTTCACTTTTGATTTTTGTATGCAACTCACAAATGTCGTCATGTAGGAAGAGAAGCAACTCATCCTGCAGAAGCATGCTCGTAAATTTGAAATACTTCGGTTGCGGTGTCCAACTGCTATTTCACAGCAGAATATTACTCCTAGAAATGCCTTTACTTCCGCTAAAAGAGTGATTAATCTCACCAAATTTACATTCGATGAAAAACAATCTCGACTTCCGGATGAAGGCTTAAAAATAGAATTCAGCCTAAGCTTGATGGTAGAAAGATCGACCCTTTAGAAGCAAACGTAAAAATGGCCATCGACGCTTCGTAGTGTACTAAAGAATAAAATGTCAAATTGGTCTGTAGGGCGAGTGATATAATAACTAAGGCAGTAAAAAGGCAAGCCCATAATGATGAGATGTCAGTTCTATGAACAAAACCTCGAGGATGAGGAAGCCCTTGTTACTCGCGCAGATAAAGGGAACTCAGCCTTTATTATATATCGACATGAATATGTGGATCAGGTTCTTTCATTCTTCAAAGAGAATAACGTCCATCGAATAGACCACGGTCCATCGGTTACCTACGCGAGGGAACTTAAAGATTGTCTTGAAGGATGTTTATTTATCATTCCCCCTAACAGGTTGTCAAGAATGCGTGTTATGAATCCTAAAATTCCTGCACTCTACATTTACATGTACATGATTACTCTGCAATTCACATTTAAGTGCTTGGCAGAGGGTTCATCGAACCACAATCATACTATCTCCCTACCATTCCACTCCCGAACAGCGCGCGGGAAAAACGAACACCTAAACCTTTCTGTTCGAGCTCTGATTTCTCTTATTTTATTTTGATGATCATTCCTACCTATGTAGATTGGGCTCAACAAAATATTTTCGCATTCGGAAGAGAAAGTTGGTGACTGAAATTTCGTAAATAGATCTTGCCGCGACGAAAAACGTCTTTGCTTTAACGACTTCCATCCCAACTCGCGTATCATATCTGCCACACTCTCTCCCCTATTACGTGATAATACAAAACGAGCTGCCCTTTTTTGCACCCTTTCGATGTCCTCCGTCAATCCCACCTGGTAAGGATCCCACACCGCGCAACAATATTCTAACAGAGGACGAACGAGTGTAGTGTAACCTGTCTCTTTAGTGGACTTGTTGCAACTTCTCCAAGTGTCCTGCCAATGAAACGCAACCTTTGGCTCGCCTTCCCCACAATATTATCTATGTGGTCTTTCCAACTGAAGTTGTTCGTAATTTTAACACCCAGGTACTTAGTTGAATTGACAGCCTTGAGAACTGTACTATTTATCGAGGAATCGAATTCCAACGGATTTCTTTTGGAACTCATGTGGATCACCTCACACTTTTCGTTATTTAGCGTCAACTGCCACCTGCCACACCATACACCAATCTTTCCTAAATCGCTTTGCAACTGATACTGGTCTTCGGATGACCTTAGTAGACGGTAAATTACAGCATCATCTGCGAACAACCTAAAGAACTACTCAGATTGTCACCCAGGTAATTTATATAGATCAGGAACAGCAGAGGTCCCAGGACGCTTCGCTCGGGAACACCTGATATCACTTCAGTTTTACTCGATGATTTGCCGTCTATTACTACGAACTGCGACCTTCCTGACAGGAAATCACTAATCCAGTCGCACAACTGAGACGATACCCCATAGGCCCGCACCTTGATTAGAAGTCGCTTGTGAGGAACGGTGTCAAAAGCTTTCCGGAAATCTAGAAATGCGGAATCAACTTGAGATCCCGTGTCGATAGCGGCCATTACTTCGTGCGAATAAAGAGCTAGCTGCGTTGCACAAGAACGATGTTTTCTGAAACCATGTTGATTACGTATCAATAGATCGTTCTCTTCGAGGTGATTCATAATGTTTGAATACAGTATATGCTCCAAAACCTTACTGCAAACCAACGTCAATGATATAGGTCTGTGCAGTTCGATGGATTACTCCTACTACCCTTCTTAAACACTGGTGCGACCTGCGCAACTTTCCAATCTGTAGGTACAGATCTATCGGTGAGCGAGCGGTTGTATATGATTGCTAAGTAGGGAGCTATTGTATCAGCGTAATCTGAAAGGAACCTAATCGGTATACAATCTGGACCTGAAGACTTGCCCGTATCAAGCGATTTGAGTTGCTTCGCAACCCCTAAGGTATCTACTTCTAAGAAACTCATGCTAGCAGCTGTTCGTGTTTCAAATTCTGGAATATTCCATTCGTCTTCCCTGGCGAAGGAATTTCGGAAAACTGCGCTCAATAACTCCGCTTTAGCGGCACAGTCGTCGGTAACAGTACCATCGGCACTGCGCAGCGAAGGTATTGACTGCGTCTTGCCGCTTGTGTACTTTACATACGACCAGAATTTCTTCGGATTTTCTACCAAATTTCGAGACAATGTTTCGTTGTGGAACCTATTAAAGGCATCTCGCATTGAAGTCTGTGCCAAATTTCGCGCGTCTGTAAATTTTAGCCAATCTTCGGGATTTCGCGTTCTTCTGAACTTCGCATGCTTTTTCCGTTGCCTCTGCAACAGCGTTCGGAGCTGTTTTGTGTACCATGGGGGATCAGTTCCATCTCTTACCAATTTATGAGGTATGAATCTCTCAATTGCTGTTGCTACTATAGCTTTGAATTTGAGCCACATCTCGTCTACATTTGCATAGTCAGTTCGGAAGGAATGGAGATTTTCTCTTAGGAAGGCTTCTAGTGACACTTTATCCGTTTTTTTAAAATAAAATTATTTTGCGTTTGTTTCTGGTGGATTTGGAAGAAAGGGTATTGAGCCTAGCTACCACGACCTTGTGATCACTAATCCCTGTACGTCATGATGCTCTCTATTCGCTCTGGATTGATTGTGGCTAAGAGGTCAAGTGTGTTTTCGCAACCATTTACAATTCGCGTGGGTTCGTGGACTAACTGCTCGAAATAATTTTCGGAGAAAGCATTTAGGACAATCTCGGAAGATGTTTTCTGCCTACCACCGGTTTTGAACAAGTATTTTTGCCAACATATCGAGGGAAGGTTGAAGTCCCCACCAACTATAATCGTATGAGTGGGGTATTTATTTGTTACGAGACTCAAATTTTCTCTGAACTGTTCAGCAACTATATCATCGGAGTCTGAGGCCCAAATTAAGACTCATAAGGAAGGTTTCCCTATCCGGCCGTTAATTAATGCAAGAAGGAATATAGATGATCCTGCGCAAAGATTTCTCTTGCATCTTTTGAAAAAAGAATTTGTTTTCGAGCAGAGTTTGACGTTAACGAGTCGGAAAGAACTGGTTACGTTGTTACCGGACCAGGTCTTCCCGACAGGCTGTCGCCTGTTATCCCTTGTCATAAAGAATTTATACACAACTGTGCCGATAGATGAAACCATTATGATTATCCAGGAAAATCTCTTTCATAATAAGCGATTGATAACAGACGAAATTATCGAGGTCATCTCTCTTCTTCGAATTATTATGTCATATAATTATTTCTCGTTCAACGACAACATGTACAGCCAGAGAGATGGCCTGGCTATGAGCAGCGTTTCGGCTGATTTTTTAGCTAATGTATTCGTTAACTACATTGAGCTCCAGGTGTTTAAACGCAATTCCTATTTTTGTCAAAAAAAATTATTTTACCGGCGTTATGTTGACGATATTCTGGTTGTGTTTAATGGCGATGACTTAGAAATTTCGGGTTTGATTGATGAAGTTAATGCCCTTCACCCAAAGATGATTTTCACGCATGAGGATATGAATACTGACGGAGTCCTCAATTACCTAGATCTGTGGTTACAGCTACGTGACAACAAAGTATCCATAGATATTTTCAGGAAATCCACGACTACAGATGCTAGTATTCATGCCTCTTCCTGACACCCGCGTCAACATAAGATTAGTTTTTTCAGAGCTATGATCACGCGTCTATGCGAGTATCTGAAGACGCCGTTAATACAGAACTTGACAATCTAAAGTATATCGCCCGTAATAATGGCTACAGTGTTGCGCCTATTGATACGTTATATCAAGACAAAACATGCCCCATCGGAGTACACCCAATGCAGCTTCTGTCGCGGAACACAATTACATTTCTTTGCCATTTATGGGCAATTTTAGTTATGAACTGGCAAGACATTTTTTGGGAGTGGGCTCTCGTATAGTATTTTCCGCGGCTACCAATCTCCAATTTATGTACATACATAATGAATCACCGAAAAAGAACAACCTTTTGGCATCGGGGGTATATCTGCTGGAGTGTCGCGTTTGTAATGTAGGATATGTTGGATAAAAAGGCACAACCTTCAAAATTAGATTGCAAGAACATCTCCTCAATAGATGGGGGCAGGTAAAATAGAACTCCGCCTTTGCCTACTGTATCTAAGAGCAACATAGCCATTTCTCTTTTTAAAATATCTAACCTACATATCTTATTAACCTGTAAACATTGCATTGTTTTTCGATTTGACATGCTCCTGACTGCTCTTTGGCCAGAGATCCACATGGGCGACTATTTTACTTCAAGAATGTCTCATCCCAGAGTGTGCCATCTTCATTAAGCCATACATCAAAAGCCCCTAATGGCTTGGCTAACAAGATGACATAAGGCTAGAGAGGAACAGGGCTCATATTTAGGCAGAATTACAAGAGCCCCAGGATTACATTAATGACACCGATTTCATAACTTCTAAAAAGACCTGATTGGCGCCAAATATTTGGCCGTTAAGGAGAAACAAATCTTTGTCCTCCATATGCCTAAATATTTCAATTTCTTCAAAATGTTTAACTTGTTACCCTTTTGCGCAAAATGCAAAATCCTAAGATTTTGTACTTGCGAAGGACTATGGCCACTGTCTTTAAGGTGTTGGGCAAAGCATTTTGCTCCCTGTATTTTACCCCTGCCATCTTCAGAATCTAAAAGAGAGTATTACAGTCAACATTTTCAAAAGCTTTCTCTAAGTCTACAAATACTAGAAACATAGGTTTGCCTTTCCTTAATCCATCTTCTAAGATAAGTCGTAGGATCAGTATTGTCTCACGTCTTCCAACATTTCTACGGGATCCAAACTGATCTTCCCTGAGGTCAGCTTCTACCAGTTTTTCCATTCATCTGTAAAGAATTTGTGTTAGTATTTTTTAGCTGTGACTTACCAAACTGATAGTTTGGTAATTTTCACATCTGTGAACACTGGCTTTCTTTGGGATTGGAATTATTACATTCTTCTTGAAGTCTGAGGGTATCTTGCCTGTCTCATACATCTTGCTCACCAGATGGCAGAGTTGTCAGGGCTGGCACTCCCAAGGCTACCAGTAGTTCTAATGGAATGTTGTATACTCCTAGCGCCTTGTTTTGAATTAGGTCTTTCAGTGCTCTGTCAAACTCTTCATGCAGTATCATATCTCCCATTTCATCTTAGTTTACATGCTCTCCATAATACTGTCCTCAAGTACATCACCTTTGTATAGACTCTCTATATACTCCTTCGATTTTTTTGCTTTCCCTAAATGCTTAGAACTGGCTGTCAATCTGAGCTCTTGATATTCATACAAGTGGTTCTCTTTTCTCTGAAGGTCTCTCTAATTTTCCTGTAGGCAGTATGTGTCTTACCCCTAGTGATATATGCTTCTACATCCTTACATTTGTCCTCTAGCCATCCCTGCCTAGCCATTTTGCACTTCCTGTAGATCTCATTTTTGAGAAGTTTTTATTCCTTTTTGCCTGCTTCATTTACGGCATTTTTATATTTTCTCCTTTTGTCAATTAAATTCAATATTTCTTCTGTTACCCAAGGATTTCTACTAGCCCTCATCTTTTTACCTACTTGATACTCTACTGCCTTCATTATTTCATCCATCAAACCTACCCATTCTTCATCTACTGTATTTCTTTCCCCCATTCCTGTCAATTGTTCCCTAATGCTCTCCCTGAAACTCTCTACAACCTCTGGTTCCATCAGTTTATCCAGGTCCCATCTTCTTATATTCCCAGCTTTTTGCAGTTTCTTCCATTTTAATCTGCAGTTCATAACCAATAGGTTGTGGTCAGAGTCCACATCTGCCCCTGGAAATGTCTTACAATTTAAAATCTGGTTCCTAAATCTCTGTCTTACTATTATATAATCTATCTGAATTGTTCCTGTGTCTCCAGGTCTCTTCCATGTATACAACATTCTTTCATGATTCTTGAACCAAGTGTTAGCTATGATTAAGTTATGCTCTGCACAAAATTCTACCACACGGCTTCCTTTTTCACTCCTTACCCCATTCCGTATTTACCTACTACATTCCCTTCTCTTCCTTTTCCTACTAGCGAATTTGTCACCCACGACTATTAAATTTTCATCTCCCTTCACTATCTGAATAATTTCTTTTATCTCATCATACATTTCATCAATTTCTTCATCATCTGCAGACCTAGTTGACATATAAACTTGTACTACTATGGAGGGTGTGGGCTTTGTGTCTATCTTGGCCACAATAATGCATTCACCATGCTGTTTGTAGCAGCTTTCCCATACTCCTATTTTTTTATTCATTATTAAACCTACTCCTGCATTACCCCTATTCAATTTTGTATTTATAACCCTGTAGTCACCCAATCAGAAGTCTTGTTCCTCCTGCCACCGAACTTCACTAATTCCCACTATATCTAACTTTAACCTATCCATTTCCATTTTTATATTTTCTAACCTACCTGCCTGATTAAGGGATCTGACATTCCATGCTCTGATTCATAGAACACCAGTTTTCTTTCTCCCGATAACGATGTCCTCCTGAGTAGTACCCACTCGGAGATCTGAATGGGGGACTATTTTACCTCTGGAATATTTTACCCAAGTGGACGCCATCATCATTTCACCATACATAAAGCTGCATACGCTCAGAAAAAATTACAGCTGTAGTTTCCCCTTGCTTTCAACCATTTGCAGTACCAGCACAGCAAGACCGTTTTAGTTAGTAATCCAGACTGTTGCCCCTGCAACTACTGAAAAGGCTGCTGCCCGTCTTCAGGAACCACATGTTTGTCTGGCCTCTCAAGAGATACCCCTCTGCTGTGGTTGCACCTATGGTGCAGCTATCTGTATCACTGAGGAACACAAGCCTCCCCATCATCGGCAAGGTCCATGGTTCATGGGGAAGGGGGTTACAAAGTGCATTAGTCAGTTGTGGTGTGTTAAATGTGCAGAGATGGATTGGACAACTTGTTAGCAGCTATGAACAGGAGGGCAGTGTTATCCAGTGCCTACTTGGAGTCCTGAAGCTATTGGTTTCATTGGCATTTATTTGAAATTATAAATGAAGACTGTTCAGTACATACTGCATTTAAAGGCTGTTAGTTCTGCCACAGTGTGAGCTGGCCAGGAATCTGGTTCCTTTCAGTGACCTCTTTTGGGGCTGTGTCTGTCAATCTGGAGGTTTCTGTAAGTGCCAAGCTACTATTTGGCAATTTTAATTTGGTACTTCAAATCTTTGTTTCTTATCATTGAGTATCTGATACTACTGATTGTAATTTCTGTTTCTTGTAGACCTTATGGCCCTTCCTGGGGCAAGCTTTTGGATTTGGCCTGTAACTAAAGTTGTGAGTACTCAGCCTAAAGCTATGCACTTTTGTGTGTGTGTGTGTGTGTGTGTGTGTGTGTGTGTGTGTGTGTGTGTATGTGTGTATGGGTGCGGGTGCGTGTGCATATTTGCACAGTCTTTTCCTCCGTATTGAGGAGCCCTTGGTTACAGGAAGGTTAACATGCAATGTTTATAAGTGGGTCACTCCTATACTGAAGTTTTAATAGTTGGTTTACTTGGTAATAATCTTTACTTGGCCTTTTGAGTATTGCTGGGTTTGTTAATTTCTATGAAATATATTTCCCGTTTGTTGTTTGGTATATGTTGACAGCTTTGTATCAGCAGCAGTTGATGCATTCACTTTGTATCAGCAGCAGTTGATGTGTACCTATTCTGCTGGTCTGGGGCAGGGACGCATTCTCCTTCTGCTTTGGGAACGAGGCCTAGATGTTGGCGGGCCACACCCACTTCTGCTGATGTCCAACCTCAAGTTGAGAAGTTTGTTGTCATTCTTTTTGTATCACAATGTGGCGGGAATGTCGCCAGACTAGGAAATAAATTATTCAGTGTTCCTATTATTGTAAGGTCCTTGTGGGCATGTAATGAAAGCCTTTGGACAAACTGAGCACTGAGTTTCTTGACTACTTAAAAAATTATGCAGTTTGTCACTATCGTTTTGTGTTTTATGGGTTCTCTAGTTTATTTAAGTACTAAACTTGATTTATGTGTAACAGGCTTGTGGCCAGTCAGTGTAGTACTTCTGATTGCTTCGGTTTTTACACATGGGTAGAATTCAGCCAGCTTGGCCATATCTTGTCTATATGAGAGCAGAATAACCAGTGGAGATGTATGCATTTAATATCTTTTATTTAATGTCTGTTGAATTTATATTCAAGTCCTGTTGTGGATTAGTCCAAAGTTGTGATGTAAGTCACGTGAACAGTGCTGCTGCTTAACTGTCTGTAATTGGGCCACCATTATATTGCACAGCTGACATGTTCTTGAAGTACCATTTGTAATTTTATGTGTAATGCAAATGCCCCTATTCACTGTGACTTTAATTTTAAAATCTTAAGTATTTGTATGTAATTGGCAAGAATCTTGGTAACTGTTAGTTGGCTTATGACAGAATTATTACTAAATAAAAATATTTGTTTGGGAATTATAAATGATGCATCAAGTTGGGCCACCATTCCTCATGTTTTCCTAAATTAATCCCAATCCTTATCCTGGGTCTCAATTGGTAGATGCAGAGTGTGGTTACATTCTCTTTGATGGGGGGTTAGAGTTGTCCATCCTATGAGGTCATTTGCTGTTCATTTGAATTATTGTACTACCACATTAGTCACTTGTTATATGAATAATTTTGGTTGTTTTCAGGATGTCACAACCTACCATGGATTCCAGGGGGTACCCAGGGCATTCAAATCTTAAGAGGAAGCATTTGTAGTATGAATTAAAGGTTTGTGGCCTGTCTATAGAAGGTAAGGTCCCAGACCTGCACCCAGAATGTGTGCAGCAGTGGACAGTCCACATTGCCTTTCTTTGGACACCATTTGGGTGGTAGGTGTGTCTCTTCCTATTATCATACCAATGTAACAAGTAACGATCCAAATCTGACTGTTACGGTTGCAAGCATTGTTTCCATTGCATTATGAGCAATGACCTTGTGCCACCTTGGACAAACACCAGGTCTAACAGCTGACGCCAAGCAGGTGGAGGTCGAACGTGTCAGAGGAGGTTCCCATCACCTTGTATGTGTACTCATGCTATGGAAAAATTTTTCATTTCTTATGTATGTGCCCATGGTGGACAGGAAACAGTTTGTGTGTTACTGAACTCAGGCAGTTCATCCTCCTTACTTGATTGCATGAGGTAACCCAAAAATGAGTCTGGCACCTGGTGAGGCTTCACTGTTAACTCTGGGGTTTGAGTACTTAAGTTAATTGTCTCCTATGCACTCATCTTCCCGGAGATGTCGTGTGGCTAATGGGCAGAACTTGTCGCTGGTTGGCAAGGTATGCGGTTGTTTATCTGTTTGTAACTTCTCATAGTTAAGGACTTGGCAGTCACCTTGTTGCTTGGCTGTGATTTGATTCAGTGGACCGGACTGGTCCTTGACTTTGCCTGTGGTACCTTGTTCTTTAAATACTTTTCAGTGGAGAAGCTGCTCTTGTCATGGTCCAAGTCTGATTAATTCTGGCAGTCTTAATAGCCTCAAAAGCACACTGCTGACATTCCCCCACACAAATCTCTCTCCGTTCCTGTGAATATTATTAATGGAGCAGAAAGTTGTGCAAAATTGGGTACGAATTTAGGAAAATAAGTAGCGATTGCTATAAACCTGGCCACCTCGTTTTTACTCCTAGGTGGAGGAAACTTATTCAGGTCTGTTGTTCATTCCCGGTTGATCCTAATGCCATGAGCTGAAATGAGGTAACCCAAAAATGAGTCTGGCACCTGGTGAGGCTTCACTGTTAACCCAGTGGAATGAAGTATGTACTTCAAAGGCCAAGGTGACAAATATGTTCCTCAAACAAATGTCTATAGACAACAACAACACGCAGGAAAATGTAAACACACAGGAATTTCAAATCCCCCGAGACAAGATCCAATAAACGAGAAAGAACAACAGCTCCAGTTCCCAACCCAAATCACACCCTATTAACCTTATACAGCAGTGACATGCTTACATTCTTGGGTCAAGGGAATCTCGTAATAGGCTTGATCCAAGTTGAGCATGGTGAAGCAACTAGCCCCAGAAAACCACATAAATCAATTGTGAAGATCAGGCAAGGGTATTGATTACTAAAAGACCTTTTTTAGAATCTTGTAGTCAGCCAGATGCCTTTAGTTCTGTCCCTGAGCTTTAGGGGCAAAGAATATTGATGAAGCATATGGCAAAGTGGAAGGCCTAATTACCCCATCCCACAACATAACATTTATCTTCTGCCCCAAAATTTTCATTTTAGGCAGTAAAAGACAAAAGGCCCGTGTTGAACTGAAACATCATCAACTATACAAATATTATACTGAATCAAATTAGTAACACCCATTTGTTGGACAAGAGATTAGGAAACTCCTGCAACAGGTCCAACAACTGTCTCACCTGTTCTGGCTGAGTATGACCAACCACAAACTCCCCAGTTTCATATTGTACAGAACGACTTGGGTATTACATTGACATCCTCCGGTGTTGGATGTGCCTGATTTTGACAAGAGATTTATTGTCCAGAGTCTCCGCCTGTCTTCTCCAGTTGTAATTTTCGTGAATTTGTTCCAAATTTTGTGCAGCTTTCTGCTCCCCTTAACAGTTTGCACAGGACAAGAGAGAGCTTTGTGTAGGGTGAAAGTCAGCTGTGTGCTTTTGAGGCTATTAAGACCATCATCACTAATCCTCCATTATTGGCTGTGCCTGATTTTGAAATGACATTTATTGTCTACACTGGTGCTTTGAATGCTGGGGTTGCTGCAGTTCTTCTCCAGGAGGATCTGGCTGAAAGATGTCCTTTAGCTTTTGACTCGAAGAGACTGATGGGCCCCAAACTTACGTATTTGGTGTATGTATGCGAGTTCGGTTTGAGAATGGGAGGTTGAGCCGTGGTGCCTTCTGTGAGAGCACACATGCTGGGGCTGTGTGTTAGTGAGGGGAGTGTGGGATATGGAGCTGGACAGGTGTGCCTGATTTCACAGCATACAGGCAATTGCAGGGAGTTGAAACCATTAACCACTGGGTTATTGGGGCCCATGTTTTCCTGCAGTGTTGACTGTTGCTACCAGCAAGTTTAGTGACCAAGGCTTTCATTGCTTGCAGTCTGGTTACAAAGTGAATCAGTCAACTGTGGCATGCTAAATGTGCTGAGAAGAGCTGGACTACTTGTTAGCAGCTATGAGCAGGAGGGCAGTTTTATCCAGGGCCTAGTTGGAGTCCTGATGCTACTGCCCTCCTTGGCATTTATTTGAAATTGTGCATGAAGACTGTTCAGTAAGTACTGTACTTAAAGATTGTCAATTCTTCCACAGTCTCAGCTATCCAGGAATCTAGTTCCGTTATGACTTTCAGTGACTGTTTTCAGTGCTGTGTGTGTCGATCTGGAGATTTCTGTAAGGACCAAGCTACTATTTGGCAATTTTAATCTGGTACTACAAATCACTGTTTGGTGTCACCGAGTATTTGATACTACTGATTGTAATTTCCGTTTGTAGTATACCTTATGGCCCTTCCTGGGGCAAGTGTTTGGATTTGGCCTGTAACTAAAGTTGTGTGCACTCAGCCTAAAGATACATGTGTGTGTGTGTGTGTGTGTGTGTGTGTGTGTGTGTGTGTATTTGCACACTCTTACACTTTCTGAGGAGTCCTTTGGGTTATTATAGGTGTACATTTATCTGGCTATCTACCATTTAGTGTGTACCCAAATTACTATGACCATTAGTGCCTAAGAGGCCCCAGTAGAGGTATACCTTGACTTATTTAATTTTATTTGAATTATTATGTAATTATTTTTTAAATTACTTTGTACATTGTTCTTTGTTATTGCTAGGAAGGCTAACTTGCAATGTTTATGAGTTAGGCACTCCTATACAGAAGTTTTAACAGTTGGTTTTCTTGAAAATCATCTTTGCTTGGCCTTTTAAGTATTACTGTGTATGTTAATTTCTATCAAACCTGTTTGCTGTTTGTTGTTAGATATGTTGATAGCTTTGTATCAGCAGCAGCTGATGTGTTGCTGTTCTGCTGGTCCAGGGCAGGGCTGCATTTTCCTTCTACTTTGGGGACATTCCAGTCATTGCATGAGGCCTAGGTGTTGGTGAGCCACATGTACTTCTGTGGATCTCCCATTCCAGCCTCAAGTTGAGTAGTTTATAGTCATTCTTTTAGTATTGAACCTCGGCAGGGATGTTGCTGGATTAGGAAGTAATTTACTCAGTGTTTCTATTATTGTAAGGTCCTGGTAGATGTGTGATGAAAGCCTTTGGCCAAACTGAGTACTGAGTTCTTGACTACTTAAAAAGAATTGAGGTTTAATTGTCATTATCGTTTTGATAGTGTTTTAGTTTATTTAAGTACTTGACTTGATTTAGGTGTAACAGGCTTGTAGCCAATCAGTGAAGTATTACTGTTTGCTTTGGTTTTAACACGTGGATAGCGTTTGGCCAGCTTGGCCGAACCTTGTCTATATGAGAGCAGAATAACCAGTGGAGATGAATGCATTTTAATGTCTTCCATTTCATGTTTGTTGAACTTATAGTCAAGTCCTGTGGTAGGATTAGCCCACAACTGTGATGCTAGTCATGCGGACAGAGTGCAGCTGCAGGTTTCTTTAATCAGTTAACTGTTAGTCATCGGGCCAACATTGTATTGCACAGCTGACATATTCTTTGAGCACCTTTTGTAATTTTATGTATAATGCAAATGCCTTCCTTCATGCATTGTGATTTTAATTTCGAAACCTTAACTATTGTTTTGTATCTGGCAAGAATATTGGTAACTGTTAGTTGGCTTACGATAGAATTGTTATTAAAAAGAAATATTTGTTTCGGAATTATAAATGATGCATCAAGTTGGGCCATCATTCTATGAGTTTTCCTTAAATGAATCCTAAGCGTTGTCCTGGATCTCACCATGAAAATGGAAAGATATGGTGATACTTAGTAATAGCTAAGATTAAGGAGGTAATCCAATTACAACTTATAAGAACTGGTACAAAAATATTAGCGTATGAGGTGTTCTGATTTTAAATGAGGTTTAACATGCTACAAAATGACACATGGTACATTTATTTTTTTAAATAGTTGTAAGTAAGGTACACTATGTGATGAAAAGTATCCGGACACGTGGCTGAAAATGACTTAAAAGTTCATGGTGCCCTCCATCGGTAATGCTGCAATTGAATATGATGTTGGCCCACACTTAGCCTTGATGACAGTCCACTATCGCAGCCCTATGTTCAGTCAGGTACTGGAAGGTGTTTTGGGGAATGGCAGTCCTTTCGTCATGGAGTGCTGCACTGAGGAGAGGTATCAATGTTGGTTGGTGAGGCCACACACAAAGTCGGTGTTCCAGAATATCCCAAAGGTGTTCTAGAGGATTCAGGTCAGAAATCTGTGCAGGCCAGTCCATTACAGGGATGTTAGTGTCATGTAACCACTGTGCCACAGGCTGTGCATTATGAACAAGTACTCAATCGTGTTGAAAGATGCAATTGCCATCCCCGAATTGCTCTTCAACAGTGGGAAGCAGGAAGGTGCTGAAAACATCAATGTAGGCCTGTGCTGTGATAGTGCCAAGCAAAACAGCAAGGGGTGGAAGCCCCCTCCATGAAAATTGTGCCCACCATACCATCACCACCACCTACAAATTTGGCACTACACACGCTGGCAGATGATATTCACTGGGCATTTGCCATACCCACACCCTGCCATCAGATGGACACATTGTGTACCATGATTCATCACTCCACACAAAGTTTTTCCACTGTTCAATCATCCAATTTTTACGCTCCTTACACCAAGTGATGTGTTGTTTGGCATTTACCAGCGTGATGTGTGTCTTATGAGCAGCTGTTTGACCAACAAATCCAAGTTTTCTCACCTCCCGCCTAACTGTCATAGTACATATAGTGGATCCTGATGCAGTTTGGAATTCCTGTGTGATGGTCTGGATAGAAATCTGCCTATTACACATTACGACCCTCTTCAACTGTTGGCAGTCTCTGTCAGTCAACAGATGAGGTCAGCCTGTACGCTTTTGTGCTGTATGTGTCGCTTGATGTTTCCACTTCACTATCACATCACAAACAGTGGACCTAGGGATGTTTAGGAGTGCGGAAATCACCCAATGTACCTAGTATGAAAACGTATGTTTTTGGGGGTGTCCAGATACTTTTGATCACATAGTGTATATGAAAGAAATAGTGCCTTGCAAAATAGGTAAGGATATTTTAGTTGTTCAGAAAATTGAGTTGCCATAACATACTTCGTTGGAGCATATGAAGTGTAACCTAAATCTCTGTCTCTCTAACAGGCAAAGGATAGTGCTGAATTTAAGCAAGCATTTCGTTCTTTCATTATTTTTAGTGTGTTTGGTTTTTGGCCAGATACTGAGTGCAGAATTTTTTCTGTTGTTTTGCATATGCCACGAGAGCGAGTGTGGATGCAGCATATCTGCAAAGTGAGGGTGATGGGCACCTATATCCCTGTACTTGAAGACACCCGCTGGGTGCAGCAGTTATTCTGTGATTATGCCATCCCAGTTAGTATATTCGCTGCAGAAGATGGATCCTCATCCACACAACAACTGTCACAATGTCACTGGTTAAAAAAAAGCAATGGTGGACATACAAAGTGCAAAGAACTATTCAGTATTGTGAGCTTGTCATTGTGTATGCTTTCGCCAACTAACTATATGGAATGCATGGTTAGTAACAGAGGTATAACATATGAATGATAAAGAAACGGCACCAGCACTTTTGTAGCAGTTAGTATTTGAAATAATTTCTAGCTGGCATGGGTACTGCATCTTTGAAGAAGTAGTCTGCTGCTCAACATACTGCAGCATGATTATTTCGCAAGCTGTTTTCAAGTGAAACGGTTAATATCACAAGTAATGGCAATCACAAAAACCTTCACATAGTCCACCGCTGTACCAGCCTGAACTATAGTAGGCCATTACATTCCAATCAATTTTATGAACTTAGTATGGGAATATGTGACAGAAATGACTGTATCTGTCAACTGCATTGACTTAGAAAATGAAGTTTTCAACACCACCAAGAGACCGTAGACTTGTTACCTAACACAAATTTCAACTTCATATCTCTATGATGGACAACAATGTGACTTATAAGTGCTCCATTTTTACCAACTGAGGTACGGAACCCAAAAAATGGGAAAAATATTGAGTTATAAACTGCTAGGTGCCTAGCTGTATCATCAGTGATATATAGTATAGCTACAGAAGTTAAACAAGATATAGAAAACACCTCTCTCGTTTCCACAGCTACTCATGATGAAATCCATAATGTGGTTGCAAAAATGGAAGCACACCATCTCCAAAACTCACCTTTCATCGGCCATATACCAGTCAGCTGAAGTTATCTATGCACATCCATCTGTGTGGGTGTCTGTAACAGCCACCACAAGCAATGGAAACACAAGAGACTGCAAGAATAATGGGACAAAAACCAGTAAAATGGATTGAAGATTTAACCTCATACTTTTGTTCATGCTAAAGACCAATATACTTTTAAGTCAGCAGCCTGAAGGAAAGAATGTAACTTGATCAATGTTTCATTTCCTATAACAAAAGTCCTCAATGACATCCCACACAGCCAGCACTGACAAGTAATAAAAAAGCTAAAAATGCAAATCTCTGTAATGACATCTATCCTTATGCAATAGACAGTCTAAGGAAGGCCAACTGGACCACGTTCTGAGGAACTACACACACATGCTCAAGCCATACAGCTCCACCAGCAGAAACCATACAAGCCTTGCAGGTGTCATAAGATGCAGTACCTAAACCCATATACCAAGAGGCTACTGAAAGGATTACATCCCTGGCCTGTCCAAAAAACAGTGAGAAGCTGTACTAAAACTTCATCAAAAATGATGACAGAGAAATCATACACTACCTACTCCACAGCCTAGATGCAGAATGATGGCAAAACTGGATGGGAAACAGCAGAAAACTTGAATTTTCAGACACAGTAGACATACATGGATGTTACTAGGGGAACTCATTAAAGAATAAGACAGCAGGTAATCCACATGCTTTTACTTCATACCTATTAGCAACCTGCAGAGGAACAAAAGGCAAAGTACATACTATCTAAGTCTACACTCCGCAAACCACCTCATGGTGTGTGGCAGCGGGTACTTTGTGTAACAGCACCCACCACTGGAGTTCACTTAGCATCTCCCAGACACTTTTGCACTTACTAAATGAACTTTAACTAAATTTGCTGCTTTTCTTTCAATATTCTCAATTTCCTCTAACAGTTTTAAAAGGTATGGATCAAAGACTGATGAGCAACATTCAAGTACTGATTAAAAGTGTATTTTGTAAGCTATCTCTGACATTGATGAACTACATTTCCTGAGGATTCTTTCAATGAATCCCAATATAGCATCTGCATTATCCACAATTAATTTATGTGATTGTTTCACTTCAAATCACTCTGTATTTATACTACTAAATATTTTACAGAAGTAACTTCTTGCAGTGATTTTTATGCACTTGTGTCGTCATCCAATAATTGGTCTTGTGGTTTTATGTGCACACATATTTGTTTATGTTGAGGGTCAATTGCCACTCCCTGCACCAATCATAGACCCTCTGCAGGTCTTTCTGCATTTCACTACAAATTTCTAGCATTGCTACTTCTCTGTATACAACAGCACCATCTGTGAAAAGCCTCATGGAACTTTTCACATTATCTACTCGGTCATTTATATATACTGTGAAAAGAAATAGTCCCATAATATTCCTTTGGGGCATACCCAAACCTGCTTTTACTTCTGAAGACTTCTCTCCATTCAGAATGAGATGCTACATTTTGTTTGTTAGAAACTCTTGAAATCAATAATACAGTTGTTCTGATATTGAGTATGCTTGCATTTAGTTCATTGGTTGCAGTATGAAACTGTACTGAACACTTTTCAGAAGTCGAGGAACGCGACCTCTACCTGGCTGCCTGTATCGACTGTTTTCTGAGTCTTGTGAACAAACAGAATTAGATGGGTTTCATAGGACCACAGTTTTCAGAACTCATATTGATTCCGATAGAGGAGATTTTCCATCTCCAGAAATGTCACAATATGCAAGCATAATACATGTTCCAAAATTCTACAACAGACTGATGTCAGAGATGTAGGCATATAATTGTGAGTGCTTCTTTGATGACCCTTCTTGAAAATGTAAATGACCTGTGCTTTATCCATTCATTATGAATTATTCACTCCTCCAGAGATCTATGGTACTTTGCTACTAGAAGAGCGGAAAGTTCTTTTGAATACTCTATGTAGGGTCAAACTGGTAACCCATCAGCTCCAGTGGCCTTTCTGCTGTTGAAGGTCTCAGTAGTTTTCCCATCCTATGGTCATTTGTTTTGATACCTCCCCTTTTGTAGTTCATGTGACAATTTAAAAGAGGAACTACAATGTGATCTCCCTTTGCGAAATAGTTTTGGAAAAAAGACATTTGTTATTTCCATCTTTCCTATGTCATCCTTTGTTTCAATGCTATTATGGTCAAAGAATGTCTGAGAGACGGCTTCAATCCATTTATTGATTTAACATAAGGCCAACACTTCCTGGCATTATCCATCAAGTCAGTTGAGAGAATTTTACTTCCAAATTTGTTGAACATTTCATGCTACACTAATTTGGCTTCATTTAGTTTCTGTTTGTCAGTGAGGATTTGGCTTTGTTTAAATTTGTATTGAAGCTCTCTTTGCTTTTGTAGCAGTTTTCCAATACAGTTCTCAAACCATGGCAGGTCTCTTCTGTCCCTCATAATTTTGCTCAGCACATACCTGTCTAAAATGTATTGTACAATGCTCTTGAAATTTGTCCATTGATGTTCAACATTTTCAGTGCTGGAGGTTAAATTTTCAGGTTGACCTGTCAGGTAATCCGAGATCAGTTTCTTGTAACTCTTGCAAGGCAGAAAGATCTTCCTACCCTATTTTGTATTCCTTTTTACAGCTGTATTCTTTAACATTGTAATGGCCATATCACCACTATTCCCACATTATGCACTGTGTCAAAAAGTTTGGACCTGTTTGCCACCATCAGATCTAAGGTGTTACCTTCACAAGTCAGTTCTCTGATTAACTTCTCAAGATAATTTTGGGCTGGTCACTTAGAACAATTTCACGAGATTCCTTGTCCCTATTACCTGCCATAATCACTTGAGTATCCATTTATAGCTGTTAAGTTGGAATCTCCACCTACAACTATAAAATAACCAGGGAATTTATGTGAAATATTCTTGAAGTTTCCCCTCAAATTTTCTGCCACTACTGCTGCTGAGGCAGGGATCTATAGGAGCATCTGATGACCATGCTCAAACTGCCTCTAACACTTACAGTCAGAAAAAGTATTCTGCATTCTGAATCTGTACAAATCTCACAAAATACGGTTGTATTTTTTATGATTATACACACACCTCCACCACTAGCATTCAACCCATCTTCGTGATGTACATTCCAGTCAATGTTTAGAACTTCATTCTACCCCAAGTGTTACATGGTCTCTGTCACTGTTATAAGTGAGACTAGTTTCATGACCTTTCCATAGATGCTCCTGCAGTTAACTAATACTATATTAACATTCTCTTTCTCTGATCAGCTATGACAAATGTTACCATGTCTGGAACTGGAAAGTATCTTAATGGGGCCTGTGGAAGGGTGTCTATATCCTTAAAAGCTCACTCGTGCACACCACACATGCTCAGCTACCCTGTCAGCTGCTTCCTGTGTGCAGTACATTCCTGACCTACTATGGGTGAGCACTTATCAAGGCAATACAAGAACTCAGAATCCTGAAACTGAACAATACTGTCCCTTCACTTGCAATAAAGCCTCAACAGTGCTTAATGACATCAAACCAAGAAAAGCTCTAAAATTTGACAATATCTACCCTGAATTTCTAATAAACTGTGGTAAATACACAAAAGTGTGGACAGTTCATTTCTCCACCAACTTTATGCAAACTGACAATATATCTTAAGAATTTAAACACTCTTAGATAATTACTGTATTAAAACCTAAGAAACCAGCTGACAGCCCTAAACATTACAGATCAGTAGCCTTGCTATCTGAAACTTACAAGCTATTAGAATAGTGTATCCACAATAGAATCAGTACAAGATTACTTGAAGCAATCCTGTCTGATCAAGCAGGGCTTTGGCCAAAAATAGCTACACAGATCAAGCTGTGTCACTCACCACCTACACTGAGCAGGATTTCGAATAAAACTAAAACCTACAGCTACATTTACTGACCTGTGATGCAGTATGGAGAGAAGGCATAATTTATGAGCTTCTTCATGTAATTCCCTTCAAATGAATTGCTTGACCAATCGATAGTGTGCTAAATGACTGAGTGTTCCAACATGTCTCATCCCAAGCCAAAGAAAATTAAAGAGCAGTCTACCACAAGTACCAGTTCTTGCACCACCTCTCAGATTGTACATTGCAGACATGTCAAAAGGAAAAAGGAAATTTCTGGACAATCAGAAGAGATTTTAACATTGGCCCTATTTGTCATGGTATGGTATTTTCACAAATGAAGACTCCAATAAAACTCTAAGATTGTTTTAATCTTTGTAATTTGCTTTACAGGTATACATACTTTACTATACTGTTTGGCTAAGTTTTAGTTCATAGGGCACACTTTTTTATTTATTGGACATTTGTAATAATTGCAACACGTAACTCTTTTACAGTCACTACTTCATGTTAATGCAAAATGAATTTATTATTAAAGGTCTTGTGGAAGTCAAACAGACGTTTACTTTGTAGTGGATTCAGTCAACACTTGTCAGGTTTAGGTGACTTCGTCTGTCCTTCGTTGTTCTCCTTTATTTATCTCCCCTCTATTGTCCATCTGTTTCTTTCTCTTGTGTTTCTTCCCTCTTGGTATCCACTCTTTAATGGCCGTGACACACGTGGTTGCATGTGACTTTTGTTACACACTGTAGTATTGGCCACATCCATTACATTCATGCACATCTACATGCCACGCATCTCATGATAACTGCATAACACACTGCTAGCAATCAAAATCCTCCTTCCCTCACATATCGCTACTGATCTACCTGTCCTTGTTTCTTATTTTTATCTCTTGCACATGGCAATAAATCATGTGTGATTGAATTTATTTCATGTGCATGATGATATATCATGCGCAATCAGATATACCATAGTCACAATACTAGCCCCTGCCCCCAACACAATTCCTTTTATTTCTTACACCGGTCAACATTATTCACATCTCCCTACAACAACCAGACATCTTTACTCAACACTTCCAACACCAACTTCTTTTCCCAGAGCTATCTCTTCCCCTTTTCACAGTGGATCCCTTCCCTATCTACCTGCACCAGTTCAGAGAAGTTTTCCTATGCCTAACCAAAATCCTGACCCACATTCTGTTCCTTAAATGCCACCTAAGCCATGGGATGCCCCTCCCCCCAATGGCCTAAGCATAAAATTCCCTATTTCTGGATCTCAACCCTCCCTCCACCATGACCTCCATCTTTTCAGTTTCAGCCAGTCTCTTTCCCTCACAAACCTGGTTCTACAAAAACACAGCTCCATGGCACAGGCATCCCTGAACCACCCCCACACCCTCTGCAAAATACTACTACTATGCCATCCCCACTACCTACAACTCATCGCCCAAATTGAAATCCTGACACTACAACACTTGGAACTGAATTCCAGACACCTCCTCCGTAAGTTATCCAACCTGCTGATGTCCTACTCTCGGGTTGGAGTACCACTGTCCAACCCGCCTCCTACCCATAGCATTCCTCCTCATTAACTCCTCATAGAACCTTGATGCTGCCTAGCTGACCTTTTCAACCACCCACATCCTCCAGAAAACCCCTACCAACACTCCATGAAATCCAGAGCTGACACAATCTCAGCACCATTGTTAACCTCTCTACCAAAATTCTCATCCTCACAGAAGTTTCAGCCCTGTTCAACACCCTCACATTCATCCCTACCCCAGGTTTAACTATGTTGGACTTGGGAAACACCTACTATCCTTCTCCCACTCCTTACAGTGGAAACTCTTCTTTATCGCCAGCACCTCCAACCAAAGCCAACCCAATCCAAATATCAAACCCTGCCTGTCCCAATTCACACCACCATCCAACTGTGATCCTCCAACACTCCCACCTAACCATTTCATCATCACCTTGCAGAAATTCCTAACTTTCAACCTGGCCTCACCATCCTTCCCCCGGTCCCTCCCTAAGACCAACAACCTTTCAATAGAAGAAAGGACTGCCCTACACAATCTAAAAATGGGTCTGGACCTGATCATCCTCCTGCCAGACAAATGTTCCACCACTATTGTGATGAACTGCAGTGACTACCTGGCAGAGGGCCTCTGTCAGTTGTCCAACACCTCCACCTACAAGCTCTGCCAAAGTGATACCATCTCAAGAGTCCAACATATTCTCCAAACACTGCTGAAATCCTTAGGTAAAGCCCAGAATTTCTCCACTGAATCCATCTCCATACTTACCCCAATAACAGCCGGCACATCCATTATCTACATGCTCCCCATAATCCAAAAACCTAATATTCCTAGGTGCTCCGCTGTGTCTGGTTACAGAGCCCCTAGTAAAAGAATCTTGCCCTTTTTGATCTATATCTCCAACCAATTATCCAAAGCCTAGCCTCCCACATTAAAGATGCCAACCACTTTCTGCACCGGCTCTCCACCATCCCCACACCCTTACCCCGGATCCCTGCTCGCCCGTGTTGATGCAACCTCCATATACATCAACACCCTTCATTCCAATGGCCTTACAGCAATTGAACACTATTTCTCCCAATGCCCTATGGATTCCAAACCCACCACTTCAATCCTTGTACACCTGATCAGTTATCTCGTAACCCATAATCACTTCATCTTTGAAGGGAAGGTATACAAACAAATTCATAGCACAGCCATGGGCATCCGCATGGCACCCTCCTATGCCAACCTCTTCAGGGGTCACCTAAAGCAAACATTCCTAGCTTCCTCAACAGCTGGTCTGGTTCAGGTTTATTGATGACATCTTCATAATCTAGACCCAAGGCCAGAACACCTTGTCCTCATTCCTCCATAACCTCAACACCTTCTCTCCCATCCACTTCATCTGGAAGCCACCTTCCTAGATGTTAATCTCCTCTCAGATGGCCCCATCCACACTTCAGTCCACATCAAACTCACCACCCACCAACAGTACCTCCACTTTGATGCCACCCTTTCCATACAAAAAAATCCCTCTCATACAGCCTGGCCACCCATGATGCATCTGCAGTAATGAGAACTCTTTCACCCAGTACACAGAAGACCTCACAGAGGCTTTCGCAGACAGGCGATACCCTCTAGACCTATGTCACAAACAGATCTCCCATTCTCACACACACCTAATACCAACAGCCATACCAAGAACCTACCACAAAGAAGTGGCTGCCTTGTCACCCAATACTAACCTGCACCGGAACGACTGAACCATATTCTTATCAGGCTTAGATTACCTATCATCATGCCCTGAAATGAGTGACATCCTACCCAAGATACTTGCAACCCCTCCCTGAGTGGTGTTCCTCTGCCCACCCAACCTCCACAACATTGTAGTCCATCCTTATTCCACTCCCACCCCCAATCATCCGCCACAGGGATCATACCCCTGTGGAAGACCCAGATGCAATACGTGCCCAATCCACCCACCCAGAACCAGTATTGTCACAGGCTTATCCTACCCCATCAGAGTCCAGGCCACCTACAAAAGCAGCCACATTATACAGGGTGATTCAAAAAGAATACCACAACTTTAGGAATTTAAAACTCTGCAACGACAAAAGGCAGAGCTAAGCACTATCTGTTGGCGAATTAAGGGAGCTATAAAGTTTCATTTAGTTGTACATTTGTTCGCTTGAGGCGCTGTTGACTAGGCGTCAGCGTCAGTTGATGCTAAGATGGCGACCGCTCAACAGAAAGCTTTTTGTGTTATTGAGTACGGCAGAAGTGAATCGACGACAGTTGTTCAGCGTGCATTTCGAACGAAGTATGGTGTTAAACCTCCTGATAGGTGGTGTATTAAACGTTGGTATAAACAGTTTACAGAGAATGGGTGTTTGTGCAAAGGGAAAAGTTCTGGACGGCAGAGCACTTCATCACTGGCCTCCGAGAAGCCCTGATCTTACCCCCTGCGATTTTTCTTATGGGGGTATGTTAAGGATATGGTGTTTCGGCCACCTCTCCCAGCCACCATTGATGATTTGAAACGAGAAATAACAGCAGCTATCCAAACTGTTACGCCCGATATGCTACAGAGAGTGTGGAACGAGTTGGAGTATCGGGTTGATATTGCTCGTGTGTCTGGAGGGGGCCATATTGAACATCTCTGAACTTGTTTTTGAGTGAAAAAAAAAACCTTTTTAAATACTCTTTGTAATGATGTATAACAGAAGGTTATATTATGTTTCTTTCATTAAATACACATTTTTAAAGTTGTGGTATTCTTTTTGAATCACCCTGTATATCAGCTCTGCTACACCCACTGCACAGCGTTTTACATTGGTGTGACAATCAAGCAACTGTCAACTTGAATGAATGGCCACTGCCAAAAACATGGTGGAACACCCAATGACACAACATGCAGCAGAGCACAACATGTGAGATTTTAATGGCTGCTTCACAACCCGGCCATCTGGATCCTCTCCACCACAACCAGCTTTGTTGAGCTGCATAGATGGGAGCTATCCTTACAGCACACCCTTTGGTCCCGTAACCTTCCTGGCCCAACTTATGTGTGTGTGTGTGTGTGTGTGTGTGTGTGTGTGTGTGTGTTTTCCCTAAAAGCTTAAAAAAGGAAGTGAATTTTGAAACCTTAAAAAGCTCTGTACCTTTTGTTTGTGTACCTATCAATGATGCAGTGCTTCTGCCATTCTGTGAGCCGTCTTTCCGTACATTATTAGGTAAACTGAACATTGATTTATTGCCATCATCTGAAAAGGCTAATTTTACAAGTATGCAACTATACTAATTTGATACTATTTGACTCTGAAAATTTGTAATTTAAGGATAGTCTCGCCACCTGACAGCTAGAACTTATAGCTTTGTATAATTTTATGAGCTAAGTTGTTAGTTGATACCACGAGTCAGTGCTGGTTTTAAATACTGACCATGAACCTCATTTATGAAGTTCTAAGTTTTTATATACGCAAACAGAAGCAACAAATAATTTGTACCAAGACCAGGTTTTGAACCCTGGTCATTAGTCAGATTCACTAACCACTACGTCATCCTGGCATAATGGCTTTGCACAAATACACAGACTACCATAGCGTGCCTTCCTCCTCAATCCACTTTTCCACTTGCACCTCAGTTCACTTCGTATTCCCCATAAACTCGAAATTTAGGACTACCCTAGCATGCCTACCTCCTCAATACAAATTCCCATTTACATCTGAGTCCACTTTGTATTCCCCCTAAACCCGAAATTTAGGACTACCCTAGCATGCCTCCCTCTTCAATCCAAATCCCCATTTATGTCCCAGTCCACTTGGTACTCCATTTATCCTCGAACTTTATAGGAGGAATTCCAAGTGGGTTGAGGCATGAATGGGAATTTGCACTGATGAGGGAGATGTACTAGGTTAGTCGTGCCATAGTGCAAAGCCATTGCACCAAGTTGTTTGCCCATCTTCCTAGTGAGCACGAGGCAGGGTTTTAATGCTGGTATTAACAAATTTTCATTTTTCGTTTCAGTCTGCATATATATTCACTACAAATGTTTGGAACTTGAAAAGAACTCTGGAAACATATATAGTTTCATTTGATTAAAGCACCTATAACTAGGTTTCAAGTAGAACCACAGTTCATTCGATGCTGAGGTGCTATTCCAATACAGTTGGAGAAGCTAGAGTTTAGTAGGAATACCAAGTGGTCTGTGGTGTGAATTGTAATTTGGACTGTGGAGGGAGATGTGCTAGAGTAGTCCATGCAGTCATGCAAACCCTCTGTCCCGGGATGACATAGTGGTTGCTCATCTGCCTAGTGAGCATGTGACCCAGATTCGAATCCTGGCATAGGTACAAATTTTCATTCGGAGCTTCAGTCTGCATATATATAAATAATAAATGCTCAAGACCTGAGAATGACTCAAGAACCAATATAGTTTCATTTTATTCTAAGTTTTTGGCGAGTGTACTTTTAAATATTATTTATAACTTCTAATCTATTGTTACTTGGTGTTGTATAATAAATACCTGTCACTCTTAATGTTTCCTTAATCCTAATAACAGATACCAGATGGTGGCAGTAACCAAAAGAAGCATAATAAAGAAATTTATTAAGTGATCTAGAGGGCTTCATTCACTTAAATTGGGATTTTCTTGTTGTCAAATGTTTCTATTCTTTTTGTACTACTTCACATTGCATGACATAAAACATTTGTCCCTTTGCATGAGTTCATATCCTATTGTTTCTTCACTCCTAAAAGCCAAATATCACCTTCAGGTAACTACACTCCTGGAAATGGAAAAAAGAACACATTGACACCGGTGTGTCAGACCCACCATACTTGCTCCGGACACTGCAAGAGGGCTGTACAAGCAATGATCACACGCACGGCACAGCGGACACACCAGAAACCGCGGTGTTGGCCGTCGAATGGCGCTAGCTGCGCAGCATTTGTGCACCGCCGCCGTCAGTGTCAGCCAGTTTGCCGTGGCATATGGAGCTCCATCGCAGTCTTTAACACTGGTAGCATGCCGCGACAGCGTGGACGTGAACCGTATGTGCAGTTGACGGACTTTGAGTGAGGGCGTATAGTGGGCATGCGGGAGGCCGGGTGGACGTACCGCCGAATTGCTCAACACGTGGGGCGTGAGGTCTCCACAGTACATCGATGTTGTCGCCAGTGGTCGGCGGAAGGTGCACGTGCCCGTCGACCTGCGACCGGACCGCAGCGACGCACGGATGCACACCAAGACCGTAGGATCCTACGCAGTGCCGTAGGGGACCGCACCGCCACTTCCCAGCAAATTAGGGACATTGTTGCTCCTGGGGTATCAGCGAGGACCATTCGCAACCGTCTCCATGAAGCTGGGCTACGGTCCCGCACACCGTTAGGCCGTCTTCCGCTCACGCCCCAACATCGTGCAGCCCGCCTCCAGTGGTGTCGCGACAGGCGTGAATGGAGGGACGAATGGAGACGTGTCGTCTTCAGCGATGAGAGTCGCTTCTGCCTTGGTGCCAATGATGGTCGTCTGCGTGTTTGGCACCGTGCAGGTGAGCGCCACAATCAGGACTGCATACGACCGAGGCACACAGGGCCAACACCCGGCATCATGGTGTGGGGAGCCATCTCCTACACTGGCCGTACACCACTGGTGATCGTCGAGGGGACACTGAATAGTGCATGGTACATCCAAACCGTCATCGAACCCATCGTTCTACCATTCCTAGACCGGCAAGGGGACTTGCTGTTCCAACAGGACAATGCACGTCCACATGTATCCCGTGCCACCCAACGTGCTCTAGAAGGTGTAAGTCAACTACCCTGGCCAGCAAGATCTCCGGATCTGTCCCCCATTGAGCATGTTTGGGACTGGATGAAGCGTCGTCTCACGCGGTCTGCACGTCCAGCACGAACGCTGGTCCAACTGAGGCGCCAGGTGGAAATGGCATGGCAAGCCGTTCCACAGGACTACATCCAGCATCTCTACGATTGTCTCCATGGGAGAATAGCAGCCTGCATTGCTGCGAAAGGTGGATATACACTGTACTAGTGCCGACATTGTGCATGCTCTGTTGCCTGTGTCTATGTGCCTGTGGTTCTGTCAGTGTGATCATGTGATGTATCTGACCCCAGGAATGTGTCAATAAAGTTTCCCCTTCCTGGGACAATGAATTCACGGTGTTCTTATTTCAATTTCCAGGAGTGTATTAAGATTAATCACGGTACTATTTGTATGGAAAATCAAATTAAAATGTTAAGGAATTCAGATTTTTGTAACAATTACATTGCCTTAATTCAAGGTTACTCACCTGCACACTGTTTATTTTTGTGGTATTTCTTCTTGTTAATACCCAAGACTTGTGCAAATTCCTCACCATACCACACGAGCAGTTCTACATCTGGTGGTATAAGGCGAGTAGTACGGTAGTATATTTTCCTCTTATACTGAAAAGCTACAAGATTCTGCTCTTTCTCATGACGTGAACAGTTTACAAATCGCATCCAGTTTGATATGCTGCTGTCGCTGGCATCTATGAATCCTGAGGGTCGACCATTCTCCCTGACCTGTTACATTTAATGACACTCAGCAATATAAACATAAAAAAGGAAGTAGACAATTCTATTTCTTTTAAAATACATTTTTGAGACTCTGAAGGATGGTTTAATATTTTGCTAATAAGGAATGAAGTGATTACATTCTATACAGGGTAGAGACCATTGATGCTTGAATGACTACCATTCAAAATTTTCCCTAAATTCCAGAAAATCAATAAAAATCAAGAGTCATTGTTTAATCTTCAGAAAACAGAAGGGTGCTGACCAATTTTTAATGCTGTAGTTAATGACCAATAATAAGATTTAGGTTGAAGTGAGTACTGATTTATTTATAATCCTTTGACATGAAATTTGCAGATCTGGGACTTTAATAGTACATCATTATTTGACAACAGTTACTCTGAATATTTCATGAAAAGCCTTGAATCAGTTTAGAGGTTGTAGGTTTGTTTTAGGATTAGGAGGACAGAAAGAGACCAAGAGGTGAGTAACAATTTTAATAATAAAATGAACTTTTATTTCTGCTCAATTATATCTCAGTCAGAGTGAAATACCAATTATCCTTACTCCATGATAATATTTGAGAACGTAGACTTAAACTAATGAGTAGTTATTTACATTGGTGAATTAAGAGTTGTCAAACCCAGCTGACATAATTCGACTCTCTGGACATCATGTGACCACTGATGGAAATTTGTTGTGTTACAGATTTTAGGTTAGCATATCACTTCTGTAGAGCAGAAATGTAAAAGGAAGGAGTTGGCACATCCATCAGGAAACCATCACAAATCTAAGACTACACACATCAAGAAATGTTGCCTGGAGCAGTACATGCGACAATGGTAGACTTTCATAATACAACTTTTATAATAGCAAATGTGTATCAAGCAGTTTCAAGTTGTTTTAATCCATTCATAAGGCCCCTTTAAGTTCTACCAACAAAGATGATGAGACTTACCAAACAAAAGCGCTGGCAGGTCGATAGACACACAAACATACACACAAAATTCAAGCTTTATATATACACTCCTGGAAATTGAAATAAGAACACCGTGAATTCATTGTCCCAGGAAGGGGAAACTTTATTGACACATTCCTGGGGTCAGATACATCACATGATCACACTGACAGAACCACAGGCACATAGACACAGGCAACAGAGCATGCACAATGTCGGCACTAGTACAGTGTATATCCACCTTTCGCAGCAATGCAGGCTGCTATTCTCCCATGGAGACGATCGTAGAGATGCTGGATGTAGTCCTGTGGAACGGCTTGACATGCCATTTACACCTGGCGCCTCAATTGGACCAGCGTTCGTGCTGGACGTGCAGACCGCGTGAGATGACGCTTCATCCAGTCCCAAACATGCTCAATGGGGGACAGATCCGGAGATCTTGCTGGCCAGGGTAGTTGACTTACACCTTCTAGAGCACGTTGGGTGGCACGGGATACATGCGGACGTGCATTGTCCTGTTGGAACAGCAAGTTCCCTTGCCGGTCTAGGAATGGTAGAACGATGGGTTCGATGACGGTTTGGATGTACCGTGCACTATTCAGTGTCCCCTCGACGATCACCAGTGGTGTACGGCCAGTGTAGGAGATCGCTCCCCACACCATGATGCCGGGTGTTGGCCCTGTGTGCCTCGGTCGTATGCAGTCCTGATTGTGGCGCTCACCTGCACGGCGCCAAACACGCATACGACCATCATTGGCACCAAGGCAGAAGCGACTCGCATCGCTGACGTCGACACGTCTCCATTCGTCCCTCCATTCACGCCTGTCGCGACACCACTGGAGGCGGGCTGCACGATGTTGGGGTGTGAGCGGAAGACGGCCTAACGGTGTGCGGGACCGTAGCCCAGCTTCATGGAGACGGTTGCGAATGGTCCTCGCCGATACCCCAGGAGCAACAGTGTCCCTAATTTGCTGGGAAGTGGCGGTGCGGTCCCCTACGGCACTGCGTAGGATCCTACGGTCTTGGCGTGCATCCGTGCGTCGCTGCGGTCCGGTCCCAGGTCGACGGGCACGTGCACCTTCCGCCGACCACTGGCGACAACATCGATGTACTGTGGAGACCTCACGCCCCACGTGTTGAGCAATTCGGCGGTATGTCCACCCGGCCTCCCGCATGCCCACTATACGCCCTCGCTCAAAGTCCGTCAACTGCACATACGGTTCACGTCCACGCTGTCGCGGCATGCTACCAGTGTTAAAGACTGCGATGGAGCTCCGTATGCCACGGCAAACTGGCTGACACTGACGGCGGCGGTGCACAAATGCTGCGCAGCTAGCGCCATTCGACGGCCAACACCGCGGTTCCTGGTGTGTCCGCTGTGCCGTGCGTGTGATCATTGCTTGTACAGCCCTCTTGCAGTGTCCGGAGCAAGTATGGTGGGTCTGACACACCGGTGTCAATGTGTTCTTTTTTCCATTTCCAGGAGTGTATATATATATACATATATATCTAAAAAGAAAGATGATGAGACTTACCAAACAAAAGCGCTGGCAGGTCGATAGACACACAAACAAACACAAATATACACACAAAATTCAAGCTTTCGCAACAAACTGTTGCCTCATCAGGAAAGAGGGAAGGAGAGGGAAAGACGAAAGGATGTGGGTTTTAAGGGAGAGGGTAAGGAGTCATTCCAATCCCGGGAGCGGAAAGACTTACCTTCCGGGGAAAAAAGGACAGGTATACACTCGCACACACACACACATATCCATCCACACATACAGACACAAGCAGGCATTGGTCTTTAAATATGACTGCTTGTGTCTGTATGTGTGGATGGATATGTGTGTGTGTGCGAGTGTATACCTGTCCTTTTTTCCCCCGAAGGTAAGTCTTTCCGCTCCCGGGATTGGAATGACTCCTTACCCTCTCCCTTAAAACCCACATCCTTTCGTCTTTCCCTCTCCTTCCCTCTTTCCTGATGAGGCAACAGTTTGTTGCGAAAGCTTGAATTTTGTGTGTATATTTGTGTTTGTTTGTGTGTCTATCGACGTGCCAGCGCTTTTGTTTGGTAAGTCTCATCATCTTTCTTTTTAGATATATTTTTTCCACGTGGAATGTTTCCCTCTGTTATATATATATATACATATATATATATATATATAAAAACAAAGATGAGGTGACTTACCGAACGAAACCGCTGGCAGGTCGATAGACACACAAACATACACACAAAATTCTAGCTTTCGCAATCAACGGTTGCCTCGTCAGGAAAGAGGCAACCGTTGGTTGCGAAAGCTAGAATTTTGTGTGTATGTTTGTGTTTGTTTGTGTGTCTATCGACCTGCCAGCGCTTTCGTTCAGTAAGTCACCTCATCTTTGTTTTTATATATAATTTTTCCCACGTGGATGTTTCCCTCCATTATATATATATATATATATATTGATATGTGTGGATGGATATGTGTGTGTGTGTGAGTGTATACCTGTCCTTTTTTCCCCCTAAGGTAAGTCTTTTCGCTCCCGGGATTGGAATGACTCCTTACCCTCTCCCTTAAAACCCACATCCTTTCGTCTTTCCCTCTCCTTCCCTCTTTCCTGACGAGGCAACCATTGGTTGCGAAAGCTAGAATTTTGTGTGTATGTTTGTGTGCCTGTCGACCTGCCAGCACTTTCATTTGGTAAGTCACATCATCTTTGTTTTTAGAATAATTTTTCCTACTTGGAATGTTTCCCTCTATTATATATATATATATATATATATATATATATATATATATATATATATATATATATATATATATATATAAAAACAAAGATGATGTGACTTACCAAACGAAAGCGCTGGCACGTCGATAGACACACATACAAACACAAACATACACACAAAATTCAAGCTTTCGCAACAAACTGTTGCCTCATCAGGAAAGAGGGAAGGAGAGGGAAAGACGAAAGGATGTGGGTTTTAAGGGAGAGGGTAAGGAGTCATTCCAATCCCGGGAGCGGAAAGACTTACCTTAGGGGGAAAAAAGGACGGGTATTCACTCGCACACACACACACATATCCATCCACACATATACAGACACAAGCAAACATATTTAAATATGTCTGCTTGTGTCTGTATATGTGTGGATGGATATGTGTGTGTGTGCGAGTGTATACCCGTCCTTTTTTCCCCCTAAGGTAAGTCTTTCCGCTCCCGGGATTGGAATGACTCCTTACCCTCTCCCTTAAAACACACATCCTTTCGTCTTTCCCTCTTTCCTGATGAGGCAATAGTTTGTTGCGAAAGCTTGAATTTTGTGTGTATGTTTGTGTTTGTTTGTGTGTCTATCGACGTGCCAGCGCTTTCGTTTGGTAACTCACATCATCTTTGTTTTTAGATATATTTCCCTCTATTAATATATATATATATATATATATATATATATATATATATATATATATATATATATATATATATATATATATATAATGAGACTTACCAAACAAAAGCGCTGGCAGGTCGATAGACACACAAACAAACACAAATATACACACAAAATTCAAGCTTTCGCTACAAACTGTTGCCTCATCAGGAAAGAGGGAAGGAGAGGGAAAGACGAAAGGATGTGGGTTTTAAGGGAGAGGGTAAGGAGTCATTCCAATCCCGAGAGCGGAAAGACTTACCTTAGGGGGAAAAAAGGACAGGTATACACTCGCACATACACACATATCCATCCACACATACAGACACAAGCAGACATATTTAAAGAATGTTTCCCTCTGTTATATATATATATATATATATATATATATATATATATATATATATATATATATATATATAGGGAAACATTCCACGTCGGAAAAATATATCTAAAAACACAGATGATGTGACTTACCGAACGAAAGTGCTGGCAGGTCGATAGACACACAAACAAACACAAACATACACACAAAATTCAAGCTTTCACAACAAACTGTTGCCTCATCCGGAAAGAGGGAAGGAGAGGGAAAGTCGAAAGGACGTGGGTTTTAAGGGAGAGGGTAAGGAGTCATTCCAATCCCAGGAAAGGAAAGAGGGAAAGAGGGAAGGAGAGGGAAAGACGAAAGGATGTGGGTTTTAAGGGAGAGGGTAAGGAGTCATTCCAATCCCGGGAGCGGAAAGACTTACCTTAGGGGGAAAAAAGGACAGGTATACACTCGCACACACACACATATCGATCCACACATACAGACACAAGCAGACATATTTAAAGAATGTTTCCCTCTGTTATATATATATATATATATATATATATATATATATATATATATATATATATATATATATATATATATATATATATATATATTCCACGTGGGAAAAATATATCTAAAAACACAGATGATGTGACTTACCGAACGAAAGTGCTGGCAGGTCGATAGACACACAAACATACACACAAAAGCTTTCACAACAAACTGTTGCCTCATCCGGAAAGAGGGAAGGAGAGGGAAAGACGAAAGGATGTGGGTTTTAAGGGAGAGGGTAAGGAGTCATTCCAATCCCAGGAGCAGAAAGACTTACCTTAGGAGGAAAAAAGGAAGAAAGGACAGGTATACACTCGCACACACACACATATCCATCCGCACATACACAGACACAAGCAGACATTTGTAAAGGCAAAGAGTTTGGGCAGAGATGTCAGTCGGGCAGAAGTAAAGAGGCAAAGATGTTGTTGAAAGACAGGTGAGGTATGAGCGGCAGCAAATTGAAATTAGCGGAGGTTGAGGCCTGGCGGATAATGAGAAGAGAGGATATACTGAAGGGCAAGTTCCCATCACCGGAGTTCGGATAGGTTGGTGTTAGTGGGAAGTATCCAGATAACCCGGATGGTGTAACACTGTGCCAAGATGTGCTGGCCGTGCACCAAGGCATGTTTAGCCACAGGGTGATCCTCATTACCAACAAACACTGTCTGCCTGTGTCCATTCATGCGAATGGACAGTTTGTTGCTGGTCATTCCCACATAGAAAGCTTCACAGTGTAGGCAGGTCAGTTGGTACATCACGTGGGTGCTTTCACACGTGGCTCTGCCTTTGATCATGTACACCTTCTGGGTTACAGGACTGGAGTAGCTGGTGGTGGGAGGGTGCATGGGACAGGCTTTACATCGGGGGCGGTTACAAGGGTAGGAGCCAGAGGGTAGGGAAGGTGGTTTGGGGATTTCATAGGGATGAACCAAGAGGTTACGCAGGTTAGGTGGACGGCGGAAAAACACTCTTGGTGGAGTGGGGAGGATTTCATGAAGGATGGATCTCATTTCAGGGCAGGATTTGAGGAAGTCGTATCCCTGCTGGAGAGCCACATTCAGAGACTGATCCAGTCCCGGAAAGTATCCTGTCACAAGTGGGGCACTTTTGTGGTTCTTCTGTGGGGGATTCTGGGTTTGAGGGGATGAGGAAGTGGCTCTGGTAATTTGCTTCTGTACCAGGTCGGGAGGGTAGTTGCGGGATGCGAAAGCTGTTTTCAGGTTGTTGGTGTAATGGTTCAGGGATTCCGGACTGGAGCAGATTCGTTTGCCATGAAGACCTAGGCTGTAGGGAAGGGACCGTTTGATGTGGAATGGGTGGCAGCTGTCATAATGGAGGTACTGTTGCTTGTTGGTGGGTTTGATGTGGACGGATGTGTGAAGCTGGCCATTGGACAGGTGGAGGTCAACGACAAGGAAAGTGGCATGGGATTTTGAGTAGGACCAGGTGAATCTGATGGAACCAAAGGAGTTGAGGTTGGAGAGGAAATTCTGGAGTTCTTCTTCACTGTGATTCCAGATCATGAAGATGTCATCAATAAATCTGTACCAAACCTTGGGTTGGCAGGCCTGGGTAACCAAGAAGGCTTCCTCTAGTGACCCATAAATAGGTTGGCATACGAGGGGGCCATCCTGGTACCCATGGGTGTTCCCTTTAATTGTTGGTATGTCTGGCCTTCGAAAGTGAAGAAGTTGTGGGTCAGGATGAAGCTGGCTAAGGTAATGAGGAAAGAGGTTTTTGGTAGGGTGGCAGGTGATCGGCGTGAAAGGAAGTGCTCCATCGCAGCGAGGCCCTGGACGTGCGGAATATTTGTGTACAAGGAAGTGGCATCAATGGTTACAAGGATGGTTTCCGGGGGTAACAGAGTGGGTAAGGATTCCAGGCGTTCGAGAAAGTGGTTGGTGTCTTTGATGAAGAATGGGAGACTGCATGTGATGGGTTGAAGATGTTGATCTACGTAGGCAGAGATACGTTCTGAGGGGGCTTGCTGGCCAGCTACAATGGGACAGCCGGGATGATTGGGTTTGCGAATTTTAGGAAGAAGGTAGAAGGTAGGGGTGCGGGGTGTAGGTGGGGTCAGGAGGTTGATGGAGTCAGGTGAAAGGTTTTGTAGGGGGCCTAAGGTTCTGAGGATTCCTTGAAGCTCCGCCTGGACATCAGGAATGGGATTACCTTGGCAAATTTTGTATGTAGTGTTATCTGAAAGCTGACACAGTCCCTCAGCCACATACTCCCGACGATCAAGTACCACGGTTGTGGAACCCTTGTCCGCCGGAAGAATGACGATGGATCGGTCGGCCTTCAGATCACGGATAGCCTGGGCTTCAGCAGTGGTGATGTTGGGAGTAGGATTAAGCCTTGCCGCATTGTTTGTGTCTGTGTATGTGCGGATGGATATGTGTGTGTGTGTGAGTGTATACCGGTCCTTTTTTCCCCCAAGATAAGTCTTTCCGCTCCCGGGATTGGAATGACTCCTTACCCTCTCCCTTAAAACCCACATCCTTTCGTCTTTCCCTCTCCTTCCCTCTTTCCTGATGAAGCAACAGTTTGTTGCGAAAGCTTGAATTTCGTGTGTATGTTTGTGTTTGTTTGTGTGTCTATCGACGCGCCAGCACTTTCGTTCGGTAAGTCACATCATCTTTGTTTTTTTATATATATATATACACACTCCTGGAAATGGAAAAAAGAACACATTGACACCGGTGTGTCAGACCCACCATACTTGCTCCGGACACTGTGAGAGGGCTGTACAAGCAATGATCACACGCACGGCACAGCGGACACACCAGGAACTGCGGTGTTGGCCGTCGAATGGCGCTAGCTGCGCAGCATTTGTGCACCGCCGCCGTCAGTGTCAGCCAGTTTGCCGTGGCATACGGAGCTCCATCGCAGTCTTTAACACTGGTAGCATGCCGCGACAGCGTGGACGTGAACCGTATGTGCAGTTGACGGACTTTGAGCGAGGGCGTATAGTGGGCATGCGGGAGGCCGGGTGGATGTACCGCCGAATTGCTCAACACGTGGGGCGTGAGGTCTCCACAGTACATCCATGTTGTCGCCAGTGGTCGGCGGAAGGTGCACGTGCCCGTCGACCTGGGACCGGACCGCAGCGATGCACGGATGCACGCCAAGACCGTAGGATCCTACGCAGTGCCGTAGGGGACTGCACCGCCACTTCCCAGCAAATTAGGGACACTGTTGCTCCTGGGGTATCGGCGAGGACCATTCGCAACAGTCTCCATGAAGCTGGGCTACGGTCCCACACACCGTTAGGCCGTCTTCCGCTCACGCCCCAACATCGTGCAGCCCGCCTCCAGTGGTGTCGCGACAGGCGTGAATGGAGGGACGAATGGAGATGTGTCGTCTTCAGCAATGAGAGTCGCTTCTGCCTTGGTGCCAATGATGGTCGTATGCGTGTTTGGCGCCGTGCGGGTGAGCGCCACAATCAGGACTACATACGACCGAGGCACACAGGGCCAACACCCGGCATCATGGTGTGGGGAGCCATCTCCTACACTGGCCGTACACCACTGGTGATCGTCGAGGGGACACTGAATAGTGCACGGTACATCCAAACCGTCATCGAACCCATCGTTCTACCATTCTTAGACCGGCAAGGGAACTTGCTGTTCCAACAGGACAATGCACGTCCGCATGTATCACGTGCCACCCAATGTGCTCTAGAAGGTGTAAGTCAACTATCCTGGCCAGCAAGATCTCCGGATCTGTCCCCCATTGAGCATGTTTGGGACTGGATGAAGCGTTGTCTCACGCGGTCTGCACGTCCAGCACGAACGCTGGTCCAACTGAGGCGCCAGGTGGAAATGGCATGGCAAGCCGTTCCACAGGACTACATCCAGCATCTCTACGATCGTCTCCATGGGAGAATAGCAGCCTGCATTGCTGCGAAAGGTGGATATACACTGTACTAGTGCCGACATTGTGCATGCTCTGTTGCCTGTGTCTATGTGCCTGTGGTTCTGTCAGTGTGATCATGTGATGTATCTGACCCCAGGAATGTGTCAATAAAGTTTCCCCTTCCTGGGACAATGAATTCACGGTGTTCTTATTTCAATTTCCAGGAGTGTGTGTGTATATATATATATATATATATATATATATATATATATATATATATATATATATACACGAAAGCGTTGGCAGGTTGATACACACACAAACATACACACAAAATTCAAGCTTTCGCAACCAATGGTTGCTTCTTCGGGAAAGAGGGAAGGAGAGGGAAAGACGTAAGGATGTGGGTTTCATGGGAGAGGGTAAGGAGTCATTCCAATCCCAGGAGCGGAAAGACTTACCTTAGGGGGAAAAAAGGGCGGGTATGCACTCACACACAATTTTGTGTGTATGTTTGTGTTTGTTTGTGTGTATCAACCTGCCAGTGCTTTTGTTTGGTAAGTCACATCATCTTTGTTTTTTAGATATATTTTTCTCATGTGGAATGTTTTTCTTAACAACTCCTCCATTAAACATTTATGGCAGTCAGTAACACTATCATTAGGTTTCATTTCTTCTGTCGACTTACCAACTAGGGTAGCTGATTGTTCAAAAACAATCACTGATAATGTCTTTCGAGAACTGTCTAATGAACAAAATTATATTACAAAACCAAATAGTGAATGGCCTCTCAGACCATGAAATGAGTTCCTTGTATTATATGATATTACTGATCAGTATACAAAATCTATTAAATCTTAGTTGAAGAGTGTAGTCAATAAATTGAATATTGACTGTTTTCAGAAACCGATCAAAGGTATGAACTGTAATGCACACAGGGGTAGGACAAAAATGTGGGAACATCATGAGAAATGCATGCTTGAACATATTTGCAGATGCTAGCCAAGCCTGCAGGTTCTGCTGTTGTATTTGTCCATGAACAGCACCTGCGTAATGTCCTTCATATGTTGCAAGTCTCAGTCATGCTCAAAACTGTGTTTTGTGTAGGAAGTAAGGTAGCTGAAGTGTTTGGTGTGTCAAGAGGCATCAAATTGAATATTTGTGTTGCATACAGTGGAAGCAGAGAAACATCATCCATTGAGTCACAACATGGGTGAAAGTGTGATGGGTGCTCATGATAAACAATCAATGAAGAGGATTTTGGCAGTCGCAAAAGTGTCTGCACAACTGAATGTTGCACTTGCAAACCCAGTCAGCACCAAAACAACATGAAGTGGGCTCCATAAACATAAAAATGAAGGGCACGCTGGAATTCAAAGCCATTCATCAATGAATTCTTCCTTCGTGTGGCCATATTGTCCATAATTGCTTTACAATTATTGAGTATATTTTAACTCTGTCTTTGTAACTATGAGAAAACACGTTTGTGTCATCAAACACGTTTCATTTTATTGAAATAAAACATAAGTGTTCCACAAGATTTCGGGATTGCAGCCGGATCTCATCGACTTCTTTCCACGATATTTCGACTGACAATCTGACAGCCATCTTCAGGCGAGTGTTTGACACTGGAGATTGCTATTTTTTTTTCCTTTATTGAGTTTCGATTCCCCCTAAAGGGGGCAGGCTGGCAGCAGCTTATTACGCCGCTCTTTAGCCTACAGAATTTGTTTTAAAAAAGATGAAGAGAATAAAAAATAAGAACAGCTGGCGATAAAATCGGTGACTTAAAGGTAAAATGGCAGAAAATTCTGGAGCTTAAAACATAAAACACAGGGTTGATGATGCTAATAATATATACAGGAAGCAGAAAAATAATAGACAGACAATTAAAAAACACAGCAACAGTCTGGGTACAGTTCGCAAGACGTATAAAATGCACACCCAGCGACAGCATGATTTCTGTTCGCAACGCAGTGGAAAGACGCACAACACTGAACACTCACTTAAACACTGCACTAAAAAGTTGGCACAAAATATGACATACCACACCCGAGAGCAGGTGAGGGGAAACTGTTCAGATGACGGGAAAAAAGGGGGGAAGGAGAGGAAAAGTGAAGGGGGAGGGGGGAAAGGAGCCAATGGAAGATGAGGATCCATAAGAAGGGTAGGGGGGTGCTGAGCAGACGTGCCAGGGAGTGGGGAAGGCAGAGGAGGGGAGTACAAAAGGACTCGGGGGGGGGAGGGGGGGGGAGGAGATAGGGAGAGGGTAGGCGGGGAGAAAACACAGGATGGAAGGGGGGAGGAAGAGGGAGCCCAGGGAAAGGACGGAGGAAAGGAGGGGAGTGAGGATCAGAGTTGATAGGAAGGATAAATGGAGGGATATGAGATTGCTAATGCAAGTCGCTCTATTTATATGTAAAAGTGCTGCAAGACGCGCATGCGCAAGATACCGTAGCATGCGTGCCACCTGTCGATTCCGAGGCCCTCTACAATATTACTGCATCTATGGAGCGCAAACGAATGCGTGAAACAAGTAAAACATGCATGCAGACGTGTCCTAAACAATAAAATGCAAAATTCCAATATTAAAATTAAAATTACTTGTTGCTCGACATGTCAAAAGCCATAAAAAGTTTTCTTTTGGTTGATATTAAAGAAATCAACGGGTCCCAGGCCTTATTCAATAGAAAGCCGCCATCACGATTAATGAGTCTGTAATTAAAGATATTTGCAATTTTACTTGTTTTCAACGTCACGTAGCAAAAGGTAGCATAGCAAAAGATGTTGACTATAGTATTTCAGTTTCTTATTGACATCATGAAACACTGTCTGCTTGCAGGAATTTTTTTTTTTTTTTCGCTGTTGAATGTGGCCTAATTCTGTACTGCATTGCAGAATGATTTCTTTTTTTATGCTAAACTCAATACAATGTAGCAATACTACTAGGCCTATACAGTAAACTCCTGTTTATCCGAATTGCGCTTGTCCAAAATCCGCTTTATCCTAACAAATTTTTCAAATCATCGCGGCTCATATTGACGATGTCTCACGCATCGCGCAGCTATGCTTTTGGCCTAGCTATACTGACACTCAACAAGTTTCACAACTTGTCTGCGCCTGGAGCCATGAATTCGCTGGTGTTTTTCGGCAGTCTACTGCTAATCAGCGCACTTGCGCGTGTCAAAAGTCTGAGTGTCGTCAATTCATGCGGGTGTCGGTTGAAATTTTAGCGTGTTTCTTGTCCATATTGCATGGTTTCATGCCATTCCCATCTACTGGAACTCCTTGGAAGTACACGTACAGTATTCCTGTATGCAGTGTGATCTAGCCCTGTCGAAACTGACAATGGGAGTGCGGCGCCAAACACTTTCCGCGTATTGTCAGTACATCAAACCAAGCCAAGCTTTTACCAATTTAACAGCGAACGTACAATGCACTGTTGTGTTGCCGTGTGGGCTTAGGTAAGACAGGGGAGAGGGGGGGGGGGGGGGGAGTGAGGATGACAGGACAAAGAAGGAAGCTGGAAAATCACGGCAAAGAGACGCAAGGCGGAGCCCAACCGGTAAACCTGCCCGAGGGCGGGAATCAGGTGGGCAACATCCATGGTCTTGGAACAGGATAGAATAGGACGGATGAGTGGGGGAGGAACGGACAGCGTGTGCATAAGACACCAGAAGCTAGGACCACCGAACAGAAAGGGGGGGTATCCCAGATTCAACTAGGAGACTATCAACAGGGCTAGTAGGGAAGGCACCAGTGGCCAAACAGATAACACAATGGTGGACTGGATCCAGTATGTGTAGTGTGGAAGGAGCAGCCAAACCATAAACTTGACAACCATAGTCCAAGCAAAACAGAACTAGAGCACGATAAGGACGGAGAAGGAGGGAAGGAGGGAGCGGTCCGCACCCCAAGAGAAGTGCGCAAGGAAGCGAAGGACATTGAGTTTACGGAAACATCCTACCTTCAGAAGTCTGATATGGGGCAGCCAAGTGAGCTTTTTGTCGAAAAGAAGACCCAGGAAACGAAACTGTTGGACCACAGGCAATCGTTGTGCATCGACATAGAGCTCTTGATCAGGGTGGATCGTAGTACGGCGACAGAAGTGGACCACCCGCAATTTTAAAGGAGAGAATTGAAACCTGTGTGAGAGGGTCCATGCAGAGGCACGCTGTACAGCTCCCTGGAGCTGCCGCTCTGCAGAGGCCATCGCAGAGGAACTAACCCAAATGCAGAAATCATCCACATACAGGGCACGGGCAACCAAAGGACCGACAGAGGCCACAAGTCCATCGATAGCAATGAGGAAAAGAAGTACACTCAAGACAGAACCCTGTGGGATGCCTGTCTCCTGGGTCTGTGGAGAACTAAAAACAGTACCAACCTGGACCCTGAATGACCGATGGAACAGGAACTGACGGATAAAAATCGGGAGTGGGCCCGGAAGTCCCCACTGATGAAGGGTAAGTAAGACGTGATGGCGCCAGGCCGTGTCATAGGCCTTGCGTAGGTCAAAAAATACTGCAACCAAATGGCGGCACTGGGAAAAAGCCTGCCGAACTGCAGATTCCAAGTGAAGTAAATGATCGATCGGAGACCGTCCCTCTCGGAAGCCACACTGGTAAGGGGACAATAGATCCCGAGATTCAAGGACCCAATTGAGCTGACGGGCTACCGTCCATTAAAGTAACTTGCAAACAACATTGGTTAGACTAATTGGCCGATAGCTGTCAACAAATAGGGGGTTCTTACCAGGCTTAAGGACAGGAACCACGATGCTATCCCTCCACTGAGAAGGGGAGTCACCCTGGAGCCAGATACGGTTAAACACCCGGAGAAGATGTTGCCGCTGTGGAGCACTGAGATGTTGAAGCAGTTGGTTATGAATAGAGTCTGGGCCAGGGTCCGTATCATGAGAAGAAAAGGTTCGTTGTAAGATTCTGACTGGCAAGGGGTAAAACATAAGGTGGAAGCTTTGGCCCGCTGTTTCTGGAGAGGGAAAGCAGCCGGATAGGAGGCTGATGCTGATTCCATTGCAAAATGGGTCGCAAGATGTTCTGCGAGAATCAACGGGTCCGTACAAAGGCCATCTGGGAGGCAAAGGCCTGGGAGGGTGAACTGCCGATGGCAACCTTGGAGAGAGCAAAGTGTAGCCCATACCCATGACATGGGGACAGTAGAACCAAGGGAAGAAACAAATCGTTCCCAACATATCCGCTTGCTGTGTTTGATTAAATAACGGGCTTTAGCACGAAGGCGCTTAAAGGTAATAAGGCTGGCAATGGATGGGTGCCTCTTAAGATGTTGCAAAGCTCGACGGCGATCGTGGATGGCAATGGTAATGGCCGTACTCCACCACGGGACTTGCCGGCGACGAAATGGTCCAGATGAGCAGGGTACAGCAAGGCTATCAGTGCGAACAGTCGTGTTAGACACGTCACGTAGGACGTCATCAATACAACCCGACAAAGAGGTTGAAAACACAACCTGTGCAGTGTATACAGGCCAATTGGCACGTTGGAAAGACCAACAAGGTAACCTGTCCATCGGGGAGCGGGAAGGGAGAGAGAGAATCAACGGGAAATGGTCACTATCACAAAGGTTGTCGTGTGGTGACCAGTGTAATGAAGGGAGGAGAGAGGGAGAAGATAGAGAATGATCAATGGCAGAAAAGGTACCACGAACAGCACTGAAATGAGTAGATGAGCCATCATTAAGAAGGCACAAGTAGTGGTCTGTAATAAAATGACCTAAGAGAAGACCACATCTAGATGGAAATGCACTGACCCACAACGGATGATGAGCATTAAAATCCCCGAGAAGGAGGAAGGGAGGAGGAAGTTGCTGAAGAAGGGCAGTTAAGGCAGCAGGTGTAAGAGTCCTCTCAGGAGGGAGATAAGGATTGCAAACCATGACCTCAGAGTCCAGGTGGACCCTAACAGCAACCGCTTCCAATGTAGTTTAAAGAGGAATCCACATGCTAGCAATGTCTGTACGGACCAACGTGCAAACGCCAACATAAGCCCGCAGGGGTCCGACCCGATTTCGACAGAAATCATGGAACCCACAGAGGGTCAGTGAGTGATCATCAGTAAAATGAGGTTCCTGTAGAACCACACAAGCAGCAGGGTAATACGAAATAAGGGATTTCAATCCCGGAAGGTGACGGTAATATCCATTACAATTCCACTGGATAACCACAGACCGATGATTTAAATGGGGGTTGAACAGGCTAAACCAGTCATACCACCGGGTCCCCACCCGTCACCGACAAGGAGGGGGCGACATCCTTGAACGACAGGTCAGAATCTGGTTGTGAAGCCGGGGATGGGACCTCTGGCGACACCAGAGGCTCATTGTCCCAGGACTTTAGTTTCTTCTTCTTTTCTGGTTGAGATGGAGGAGGGTTGTGTGACATAAAGGAGCCAGCTGCAGCAAGATCGGGAACAGAAAGAGATCGGGCAACCTGGGGGCCGACAGACTGCGGTTCTCGCGGTCGTCGCGTGGCAGCAGATCTTTGGCCTGGAAGGTGCCGGGAAGGGGCATCCCAGGAGGGGCAGACGCCTAAGGAGTGGGACACTTCTCCGGCTGGGGAGGGGGAGCAGCACCCAGAGGAGAAGGTGTGGAAGCCGCAGGGGAGGGGGGGAGGAGACGGGTCTGGGATTGGGGTAAGGAAGGGGGAGGAAGGGGTGAAGATGTAACTAAAGCATAACTAGACATCATGGACACAGGGTGAAGATGTGTATACTTCTTACGAGCCTCTGTGTAGGTTAAACGATCAAGGGACTTATACTCCTGTATCCTCTTTTCCTTCTTATATACTGATAAATCTGGGGAACGTGGAGAATGATTGCCATGACAATTAACACACACAGGAGGGGGAACACAGGAACTCCCCTCATGGAGTGGATGTCCATAGTCACTACAGAGAGGGGCCTGCAAGCAGCGGGAAGACATGTCCAAAACGCAAGCACTTAAAACACCTCATAGAAGGTGGGATGTACGGCTTCACATCACATTGATAAACCATAATCTTTAGTTTCTCAGGGAGGGTATCCCCTTCAAAGGCCAGGATAAAGGCACCAGTATCAATGTGATTGTCCTTAGGACCCTTCTGAACACGCTGAACACAGTGAACACCCCGCCATCGAGAATTTCCCAAAGTTCCTCATCAGTTTGGAGGATGAGGTCCCTGTGAAAAATCACACCTTGAACCATTTTGAGAGACTGATGGGGGTTAATGGACACAGGAATTGTGCCAAGATGGGTAGAGGCACGAAGGGCCGCAGACTGGGCAGCTGAAGCAGTTTTGATCAGCAACGAACCCGACCGCATCCTGCTCAGGGAGTCCGCTTCGCCAAACTTCTCTTCAATGTGTTCCACAAAGAATAAAGGTTTGGTATTGGTGAAAGTATCCCCATCAGTCCCAGTGCAAACCAGATAACAGGGGAAAGGTTTCGCCCCTAGCCGACGGGCCTGACCCTCTTCCCAGGGGTAGCCATGGAAGGGAAGGCCGAAGGGGCAAGAGAAGCAGCACTAGAAGAATCAGTTCCACGCAGAGAGATGTCCGCAGAAGAACGGCCAGAGTTCTGGATCCGTATGCATTTCATTTGCATAGCATCCGCCCTGATACCACCCACTCCAATCAGGGGCTCTCCTCACAGGCGCCACCCAGCCACAGCAAGAGCCGTCTGGCATGGTGGCCATTGTCGGGAGTTCTGATGCTCCAGGATGACGAGCAACCACTCCAAGGCTTGCATGACGAAGTCACAGCTCAGGTATCAGAAGTCTGATCCCTGTGTGTTCAGTGGGCTCCACCAAAAGGGTACACAGCGACCCCATCACATGGGCTGGCTATGCACCCTAGCATCAGACAATGATGTGAAAGAAAAGGTGGAATGAACTAGGAGGGCAAACGTCGGAGACACTAGGTAAGGTGCTCTTCCCCAAATGGATCACACTACGGAAGAGAAATATAGTAATGGAAGTCAAACCCCAGAGGGGACCAGGGAGTGCCAAAAGGTGGAGGTGATTACGCAACAAAGCTAAATTGCAAAACCAACATAACCACGATGATAGCGGGGGCCAACATAAACAAGGACACCAAGAGAGGGAGAGGAGAGGGCGAGGGGGAAGGAGCAAGGAGAGGAAAGGAGGGGAAGGGGAAGGAAATGCAGCCCTGGAAAGAAGGAAGGCTGCAATAGCTCGGGGCCCTGTGCTCGCCACGCACGTATCCACAAAAGAGTTGTGGACCCTGTGATGAAACCTGACTGAATTACAAAATGTTGTCAACAAAAACCCTTGCCTCTAAAGAAGAAAAAAATGGCATCCAGATACAAAAAAAGCAAAGAAAGAGTTACTGTCCTCGCATGGTGTAATGCCACTGGCAATCATAAACTGCACCTTGCTTTAATTGGCAAATCCAAAAAAACAAGAGCATTTAGACGGCAACCAGCTGATAAGCCTTGAAGATGCGAACTTCGAAGACGTTGAAGAGTGGATCGAAAAAGACTTTTTTGACTGAGGAAGAAATCATCCAAATTGCGACCAATCAGAAACCGTCAGAAAAATATGTCTCTGATGATGAAGCAGAGGAAAAAAGATTCCTCACACAGTCGGTTATGAAGCAATCCAAACTGCAGCAATCCAAATCGCCCTGGAGTACATCAGCCAACAGGAGGAGAAGTCTTATCCCGAAATTGTTGTTTCCAACGTTGGAGATATATTGCCAAATTCTAATTATGCGTCCTAGAATTTCAATGTCCATAAGTTAAAAGTTTTTTTTAAGTTTCTCTAGACAAACTTATCGTTCCTTTGGGTAATCTCTGGATTTGTTTCATAATTTAGTACAGTAGTTTATTTTTATTCAAAAGAGTAAGTAATAAAATTAAAACTCGTGTTTTTCCTGCTGCCAAATAGGGTGGATTTTTTCCGTAAGAACGCAAAATAAACGAGCTTTGTTATTCATAATTTAAAAACTCAGTCTTCAATCATATCTTACCGCCTTTTTAACACATCAACACAATTTTTTCAATCAAAAACATGCAGGCTTATTCACAATCATATCAATAACATTCTGCATACCCTACGCACGTTTTACGATCATATTTTGAGGTATTGACGCTATTCGGGGTGTTTCATGCGTGAAAACTGGGGGACTTCAGTTTATCCGAAATTTTTGCTATCCAAATCTTCCACCGACCCGATCATTTCAGATAAACGGGAGATTGCTGTAGTTTTTCTTTGATCTAAAATTTTTTTTCCCCCTACATTTATTCACATGTGTTTTTTTCTTATTTTTTGCACTGCATCCCCTGATGGTCATCAGCTCCCTCAATTATCTTCATCCATATATCTCCGTTCTCCACTTACTGTTGTACCCCAAGTGCTCACAACAGTAACTCATAGTCTAGGAAGCAGGAGAAACACCAGGGTAGCTGGGCACACTATGTAATGTCAATAGAGAGTACTATAATTGAATAATCAAACACATTTACTTATCTTCTCAGAAGCAGTCATGCAGAATATAACAAGCATTTCCTAAGTCTGAATAAAGTCTTTGTCAACTCAACAGTAAACTATCTATCTAGCTGCACTAGTTCTTGCAGACCTAAACAACTATGACTTCAGTAGGCACTGTTCAATGGAGCTGAGCTGAGCTGAGGAGATGATCAGCACTGACCAACTTGCCCCCAAGCACTGTCATCGGTGTCCTTTATGGCAGTGTTGGAGAAGCTGCTGGTGGTGTGTAGTCTTTTCGGAGAGGGAAGATGCAATGCCTGATTTAAATATACTGGCTAACTAGTGCCACCCCTCAGGGTCCACAAAATACTGACATTAATCCTGGTGGGCTTTTGACAGCCAGCACATGAGTGGTGTCTTACAATGACACCACAGCTTCTTTCTTCCATCCTCGGATCGAAGTCTTGGTAAGATCAACCAACACAGTGTCAAGCCATCTGACTCTTGGTTGACCCTTCCTTCTGGTGGAACACAATCTGCCTTTCATTATTTGTTTGGACATCTTAACATCCTTTATCCTCTACACACATCTCAAACAGTTTATTCTTTGAGATTTAATAAATTTCACTATAGCTTTCCCTTGTATAAGCTCTTGTATTTCATGGTTGAATCTTACTCCCCAACCCTCTGCCTCTCTCTCACACCCATATATTTTTCACAGTGTTTCCCTTTCAAATGCTCTTAGATTTTTCGTATCTGCTTCTGTCACAGGCCATATTTCTGACCCCTATATAATACTGGCCGCACAAGGCCACAGTATACTTTTAACTTGGCTGAATTAGAGAATTCTTGAACATCCGTAAATTTGCATAATATCCTCTGTTTCCTGAATGTATCCTTTCTCTACTACAGTCTCACATTATTATCCCTGTTTAAGAAGACAACTAAATAATGGAGGCAGCTGACAGCCTTAAAACATACATTAGAGACCTTCAGGTCATTTGATGCTCTTAGTGCATTAGCATTGGAGGATACTAATTATTTGACCTTGTTTTCGTTTATCATAAGTCCAATTTTTGCTCCTCCTGCTTCCATTTTCAATACATTTCTTTAAGGGTTGCATTTCTTGCCATGATTGCAATATTTATGCATATGCACATATGACTGGACTTTATCACTATAGTTTCTCTCTTGTTTATTTTTAGTATCAGCCTATACAGTTCTAAGTTGAACAGGACTGCAAAGACACCTTCACCCTCTTTCACTCAGTCTGTAAAGTTAAAGCTCTTTGTCATTACGTTGATCACATTTCCTTTTGTCTTTGTGTCCTTCATTGAAACTCAACTAAACTTCTTAACTTGTCACAGGTGCCCAATTCTTTGAGTGCTTTATACAATGCTGCCCTATTAATACTATCAAAAGTTTGTTTAAATCAACAAACGAAACAGTGACAGTGTGATATACTACAATTTGCTTCCCCAAAGTGTAACCATCACAGCTGGCATTTATTGCCAACTACTGAAACATCTTGCAGACATACTCCAAAAACAACGACCACGAAGATGCCACTTCATGATAACACCTGCCCGCGATCTGATAGACTGACAAAAAACACCGTACGTAAGTTGTATTTGGATGTCATTCTGCACCCACCATATTCATCTGATCTTGTGCCCTCAGATTCCCATCTTTTCCACTCTCTATAGAACAGCCAAGTAACTTCCTTCTAGATGAAAATGCACTGTAAACATGGCTCGAAGAGTTCCTCACCTCAAAACAATGTGATTTCTACACTCACAGAATCCAAAAGTTACCCAAGCATTGGCAGACTTGTAAATAGTAAAGGGGAATATGTGATTAATGAATAAAGTCTCTGTAATGTGTATCTGTTGACTTATTAAACTTTTGGAAAAACACTACAAACTTATGCACTAACTCATATACTCAAGAACATAAGGTTTAAAACAGTAGAAACACACAACTTTCTAGGCATAAAAGACAATCACAACCACTAATTTGACATGTACAGTAAACCAACAACAACATAAACAATAGTAAATGCAACCTCAAACCACCCACGGATCACAAGCTGCAATCATCTACTGGCTGAACAAACTCAATAACATTCCCGCTAAACATTTGTGACTACGCTATGAAACAGACAGTATTACAAATGGATACAAAAAAAACATTAGTAGATAAACTCAACAGAAAAGTAAAGACATAAATGTTGAAACAAACAAACCACATCACATTTATACATTTATCCTGGGCATTTTCAAGCCGAGTGTTGGGCTGGATCAGATGATTGAGGATTTAGATCCTTTGTGTAAGGATCTCACAAGAGATGGACAGGTGGGTGGGTCACGGGACAGCTTGGATAGAGACAAGGCACACAATGTAGGTTGTGACCTGATTAAGATAGCTTCCCTAACTGTTCGTACCAACGTGAGCACAGAAAAGGTGTTCTGGTGACATAATTGACCTCCTCTTGGTAGTGCTGTAAGGTGCATCAATGAAGAGCTAAAGAGGCTACTGATGACGACTGGCCAGGCACACATTGCAGGGGTGCCAATTGAGTCTATCAGGAGATAGGTCTACGCTAGACACGGTCTGCACCTCAACAGATTTGGGAAAGAGTGGTTCATAAGAATGGATTAGTTGCAACAAGAACTCACCAGAGATGGCTCACGTAAATGGCCTCATACAAAGCGCAAGCCAATCTCTGACTACCAAAGGTGCAACCCTGAAACGATGGCAAAAAAGGTACTTTCCATATTAATGTCATACAATTGTATACCACCAGAAAATTTAGTGAATGTAATACCATCAGGTCATCCATATTTTATTAATTTGATTGACCCAAAATTCAAACGATTTTTGGATATGGGTTTAGAACTATATAAAAAAACCATAAATGATTTGGATTTACATGGTTTAGAGAATTTATTGTGTTCTGGTTCTGAAGATAATATTTTTTATTCTCATTCCACAAATGTTTGGGAGTACTATTATACTCTTCAGGATTCTCTTGCTTGGCTAAATAAACTTTTATTGTTTCAATGTGCAGATGATACTGACGAGGTTACAAAATTTTTAACAAATCTTGTATCTTGGTTCAATAAAAAAGGATTGTATCAATGGCAAGAAAGTGTATATGTACCAAATAAAAAATTAAACACGTTATGTATTGTTGGTCCACCAAATAGTGGCAAAAATTGGTTTTTTGATTGTATAATTTCACTTGGTTTAAATGTTGGCCACATTGGACGTTGTAATAATAAAACAAATCAGTTTGCATTGCAAGATGCTGTTAATAGACGTATCATTGTTGGTAATGAAATTTCAGTAGAGGAGGGTGCAATTGAGGATTTTAAAAAAGTGTGTGAAGGAATTGCTTGTAATATTAGAGTGAAGTACAAAGGAGACGCTATATTAAGACGTACTCCGTTATTGTTAATTTCAAATTCACAACCAGTTATTTGTTCTCACCCAGATTTTAAAGATATTCGTGTACGTACAATTAGGTGGAGAAAGTTTGATGAGTTAAAAAATGCTTGTAAAAAGCCGTATCCTCTGGCTTTCTTTCAATTACTTCAAATGTATAATATTGATTATTAAATAAAAGAGAGGAATTTGTACAATGTATATTTTATTGACAATTATTACAACAAATACAAATAAAGTATAATTGTTACATTTCAAATTACATTTGTTTAATTTCATATTGACCCTTATAAACAGATGATTCCTCATTCCTTTTTACATTAGACATATAAATCATATCAGAAACTTGAACATTTGATACATTTGCTCTAGGGTAATGTGTCTCTAGACCATCTGCATAAACTGAACATTCTGCAATAACTTCAAACAACATTTGAGTATCAGTATATTTTGTAACATCATTATTTAAACTACTTGTACTTAAAGCATATGTAGGATTAATGCCTACATGTAGGCTCGGTTGAACATTTGTATCATGAAGTCTAATATTATACCCTGCAGAAGCAATATCAGCTTTTTCTATTAAATTATTATATCCTGATACTTCTGCATTTGTGACGGGAGTAACTGCTCCTACTAACTGTTCTTCCATTCTTGCTGGTTCAAAGGGGGTTAAAGAAAAACTATCACATGACATAAAAGGATTACAGTGCTTATCAGCATTAATATTATACCTTTGAATTACATTTTGAGCAGTAGTTGTAATAGGAAACATATCAACATTAGCTACTTTTGGAATTTTCAGAAAACCTAATGTTGGTGTATATGTATAGTCAACAATAACACTTCCTGTTCGTGCATCTGCATCTACTTCAGAAACACAAGACTGTACACATTTCCAACCCCAATTATGTAAACCCTTATCTTTTGAGCTAGAAACACACGCATAATAATATTTTAAATTAACTGGTTGTCCAAATTGATGTGCAGGCACTTTTGTAAGAAAGTCTGCTTCATCATTTCTATAACCATACCATGACTTCCAAATGGAATCAAACTTTCGTTTATGATCTATGGAAGTAGTTTCCATAGGTGCATTTGCAGTAAATGCTGTAGGCTTTACATTAATACCAGGTATTTTCAAATTAATACCTACACTTGTAATCATATTCTTATTTTGATTTAATGTTGCAAGTTCTGTATCACTTGAATTAGTCGGAAAAGCAATTCTAGGATTACGTGCAATTACTTTTACAGAACAATGAACAATTCTACTACCATCAGGTAATAAATCGAATTCAGAAGGCGTCATATACAAAAATGGCCGATCAATGGGAATTTCTGCTAAAGGAGTAATCATACATACTGCTTTTTCATGTTCAATCACTTTGTATGCTAATCCGTATGTGAAAAATCTATGAACTTTGCGATATCTTGTTATGTTACCGGTATCTAATATAGAAGGAGCAGGTAATGGATCAATACGAGTATTAGGAGAATCACCCAGTACATTAGCAGATGGTGCTGCGGTGCCTGTTAACGTTTTTTTTTTTCTTAGATCCACCAGAGTGACCTGCTGCAGCCTGTCGTTTACCTGAATCTACCTGCATTGGCGAACTCATACCTTCGTCACTGTCAGAGTATGGTACCAAACGTTGTGGTTCTGAATGTTGTTGTGTTTCTTCTGGTCCGTCTTCGTCTTCGTCTTCTTCGCTATGTGATACTTCCTCGTCGACGTGATGTTCGTCTACAGAACTTGTTCCAGTGGCTGAACCAGATGTTGATGGGCAGTCGTGATCTATAGGCAAACCATGGCGAACACGAGACATTAGCCGTTGTTCATAGGCATACCGTTTCTGGCCTTCATGCATAAACTCCCAATTAGACCGTTCCCACGGTGGAATTTCATAATTCTGAAGGCAAGAAACGTTACAATTAAAAAATGTAACCAAAAAATTATTATAAACAACAAAAATTAAATTTACATACCTGTTTTTTCGGCATTCGGTTGTTGTGGGTACAAAGCTTTTCCGATACGTTGTTCAACAGCTGTCTTCAATTTCAGTCCGTACTTTCCAACAAATGAATGCCAATTTCGTGTATGACTCCAGTCAATTGCAAAATCAATTATAGCTTTTGCATCCAATTGTTGAACTCGTTGTCTAAATTCTTCTTCTGTAAATGGTCGTTCCCGTGCTTCCTTTAGCAAATTATCGTATCCTACGTCGTGCTCTTTAGCAATGGCATCTGCTCCACTGCGCGGTGCGTCTATATTTATAGGATTTCCAGGTCCTACATAATCACTACCAGGTAAAGTATATCCTTTGTTCTGTACACGTTCAACTACTTTTTTAACGCCGTAAGCAACACCGGCAGCGGCAGCAGTCGTCGCGCCCGCCGCTATCGCTATCTGCCCTGATGTTGTAACACCAGCTGTGCTAATTGCGGCCCCGTCCATGACACTCTCAGATAACAAGGGCACTGTTTCACTAGAGGTTGCTATATCTGCACTCGGGTGACCTCGACCACGATTTCGTGGTCTATTTGGGCGGCGCCGCCGCACTCCAAGATTACTTTCTTCTGGCGTCGTTTCAGGCACGCGTTCAAATTCAACTGTTTCGCCACTCGTATCCAAATCGTCGTATGCTGCATTATGGCCATACCGTATACGATCAGCAGCATCCTCTCTTTGCACTGTTCGAATATCATTACTGCTACGAGAACGATTGACATTTGTTAATGGAATTCTTTCCCCCATTTCAATGTCTTCCTCAGGTCCCGGATATAAAACACCTCCGTCGTATTGTATAGAGCCATGGTTGCCCGTGCTTAAATACTGATTTACCCAAGACATTTTGCTGACTAAAATAAATAAATCATTACCACCTTTTATATACATTACATTATCGAACAGCACGTGTCGGGCAACCTTTTGCTGGCGTGGGTGCTTGCTCAGATAATTGTCCTAAAAGGACAAATTATCTCGGCGGGACAGTGATGCCGCCATCGCGACCTTGGGACCCGGGGGGCCCCTTTTTTTTTATCAGTTGCTGACCCTCGAATCATGAAACGACGCAACGCAGTCATGTTTCGATTCAAACAAACTAAAATATACACACAAAATTCAAGCTTTCGCAACCAGGGGTTGCTTCATCACGAAAGAGGGAAGGAGCGGGAAAGACGAAAGGATGTGGGTTTTAACGGAGAGGGTAAGGAGTCATTCCAATCCAGGGAGCAGAACGACTTACCTCAGAGGGAAAAAAGGACAGGTATACACTCGCACACACACACACACACACACACACACACACACACACACATACCCATCTGCACATACACAGACGCAAGCAGACATTTGTACGGGCAAAGAGTTTGGGCAGAGATGTCAGTCGAGGCGGAAGTACAGAGGCAAAGATGTTGTTGAATGACAGGTGAGGTATGAGCAGCGGCAACTTGAAATAAGCGGAGGTTGAGGCCTGGTGAGTAACGGGAAGAGAGGATATACGGAAGGGCAAGTTCCCATCTCCGGAATTCTGACAGGTTGGTGTTAGTGGGAAGTATCCAGATAACCTGGACGGTGTAACACTGTGCCAAGACGTGCTGGCCGTGCACCAAGGCATGTTTAGCCAATGGGTGATCCTCATTACCAACACACACTGTCTGCCTGTGTCCATTCATCTGAATGGACAGTTTGTTGCTGGTCATTCCTGTGGTGTCACCGCCAGACACCACACTTGCTAGGTGGTAGCCTTTAAATCGGCCGCGGTCCGTTAGTATACGTCGGACCCGCGTGTCGCCACTGTCAGGATTGCAGACCGAGCGCCACCAAACGGCAGGTCTAGAGAGACGTCCTGGCACTCGCCCCAGTTGTACAGCCGACTTTGCTAGCAACGGTTAACTGACAAATACGCTCTCATTTGCCGAGACGATAGTTAGCATAGCCTTCAGCTACGTCATTTGCTACGACCTAGCAAGGTGCCATTACCAGTTTATTTTAATATGGAAATGATGTACTGTCAAGAGAGATGTTCACCAATTGTGGATTAAAGTTAAGTATTATACCAGTTACCTCCTGTCTTGCTAGTCTTATTTCTCTGACCTGTTCCAGACCTCACGCCAGTCTGCGCGTAATTAAACGGGTGCATTTTGGCCTCCTCTAGCAACACGGTGTTGGCTCTTCTGCCAACACTTCAATTCCCACATAGAAAGCTTCACAGTGTAGGCAGGTCAGTTGGTAAATCACGTGGGTGCTTTCACATGTGGCTCTGCCTTTGATCGTGTACACCTTCCGGGTTACAGGATTGGAGTAGGTGGTGGTGGGAGGGTGCATGGGACAGGTTTTACACCGGCGGCGGTTACAAGGGTAGGAGCCAGAGGGTAGGGAAGGTGGTTTGAGGATTTCATAGGGATGAACCAAGAGGTTACGAAGGTTAGGTGGACGGCGGACAGACACTGTTGGTGGAGTGGGGAGGATTTCATGAAGAATGGATCTCATTTCAGGGCAGGATTTGAGGAAGTCCTATCCCTGCTGGAGAGCCACATTCAGAGTCTGATCCAGTCCCGGAAGGTATCCTGTCACAAGTGGGGCACGTTTGGGGTTTTTCTGTAGGAAGTTCTGGGTATTTGAGGGGATGAGGAAGTGGCTCTGGTAATTTGCTTCTGTACCAGGTCGGAAGGGTAGTTGCAGGATGCGAAAGCTGTTTTCAGGTTGTTGGTGTAATGGTTCAGGGATTCCGTACTGGAGCACATTCGTTTGCCACGAAGACCTAGGCTGTAGTGAAGGGACCGATTGATGTGGAATGGGTGGCAGCTGTCATAATGGAGGTACTGTTGCTTGTTGGTGGGTTTGATGTGGACGGCTGTGTGAAGCTGGCCATTGGACAGATGGGGGTCAACGACAAGGAAAGTGGCATGGGATTTGGAGTAGGACCAGGTGAATCTGATGGAACCAAAGGAGTTGAGGTTGGAGAGGAAATTCTGGAGTTCTTCTTCACTGTGAGTCCAGATCATGAAGATGTCATCAATAAATCTATACCAAACTTTGGGTTGGCAGGCCTGGGTAATCAAGAAGGCTTCCTCTAAGTGACCCATAAATAGGTTGGTGTACGAGGGGGCCATCCTGGTACCCATGGCTGTTCCCTTTAATTGTTGGTATATCTGGCCTTCGAAAGTGAAGAAGTAGTGAGTCAGGATGAAGTTGGCTAAGGTAATGAGGAAAGAGGTTTTAGGTAGGTTGGCAGGTGATCGGCATGAAAGGAAGTGCTCCATCGCAGCGAGGCCCGGGACATGCAGAATATTTGTGTATAAGGAAGTGGCATCAATCCAGAATGAGATTTTCACTCTGCAGCGGAGTGACGAGATACTGGCAGAAGTAAAGCTGTGAGTAACGGGCGTGAGTCGTGCTTCGCTAGCTCAGATGGTAGAGCACTTGCCCGCGAAAGGCAAAGGTCCCGAGTTCGAGTCCCGGTCGGGCACACAGTTTTAATCTGCCAGGAAGTTTCAAGTGGCATCAATGTTTACAAGGATGGTTTCCAGGGGTAACAGATTGGGTAAGGATTCCAGCCGTTTGAGAAAGTGGTTGGTGTCTTTGATGAAGGATGGGAGACTGCATGTAATGGGTTGAAGGTGTTGATCTACGTAGGCAGAGATATGTTCTGTGGGGGCTTGGTAACCAGCTACAATGGGGCGGCCGGGATGATTGGGTTTGTGAATTTTAGGAAGTAGGTAGAAAGTAGGGGTGCGGGGTGTCGGTGGGGTCAGGAGGTTGATGGAGTCAGGTGACAGGTTTTGTAGGGGGCCTAAGGTTCTGAGGATTCCTTGAAGCTCTGCTTGGACATCAGGAACGGGATTACCTTGGCAAACTTTGTATGTAGTGTCGTCTGAAAGCTGACGCAGTCCCTCAGCCACATACTCCTGACGATCAAGTACCACGATCGTGGAACCTTTGTCCGCCAGAAGAATGACGATGTATCGTTCAACCTTCAGATCACGGATAGCCTGGGCTTCAGCAGTGGTGATGTTGTTGGGAGTAGGATTAAGGTTTTTTAAGAAGGATTGAGAGGCAAGCTTGGAAGTGAGAAATTCCTGGAAGCTTTGGAGAGGGTGATCTTGAGGAAGAGTAAGTGGGTCCCGCTGTGACGGAGGACGGAACTGTTCCAGGCAGGGTTCAATTTGGATAGTGTCTTGGGGAGTTGGATCATTAGGAGTAAGATTAGGATCATTTTTCTTCATGGCAAAGTGATATTTCCAGCAGAGAGTATGAGTGTAGGGCAGTAAATCTTTGACGAGGGCTGTTTGGTTGAATTTGGGAGTAGGGCTGAAGGTGAGGATAGGACAGAGGTTGCAGATTGGGAGAGAGGTTTGGAGGAAAGGTTAACTACTGAATTAGGGTGTTGTGGTTCCAGATTGTGTTGATTAGAATTTTGAGGTTATGGTGGGAGTGGAGCTGGAAGTGGGAGATTGAGTAGATGGGAGAGACTGGGTCTGTGTGCAATGAGAGGAGATTGAGGTTTGCTGGAAAGGTTGTGAAGGGTCAGTGAGTTGCCTTTCCGGAAGTGGGAAACCAGGAGATTGGGTAGTTTTTTGAGGGGGAGGTTGGCATGCTGTTCTAAGTTGCGGTTGGCCTGTACGAGGATGCTCTGAACAGCCAGTGTGGATGTGGGAGAGGAAAGATTGAGGACTTTTATTAAGGATAGGAGTTGACGGGTGTGTTCATTGGCTGAGTTGATGTGCAGGTGAAGGATTAGGTGGGTGAGGGCAATGGATTGTTCAGTTTGGAACTGGTATAGGGACTGATGGAAAGAAGGGTTACAGCCAGAGATGGGAACTTTAAGTGTGAGGCCTTTGGGGAGACAAGCCGGAGTAAATAAAATATGGGAGCGTAATCGGGCTAGGGCGAAGGCATGTTTGTGGAGGGAATGTAAATAAAACATAATGGGGTCATTGTGGGGGTGTTGTGAGGGTGACATGGTACTAGAAGGTGGAAAGTGTAACATGAGGCTGAAATGAAAATGAAAATAAAAATATATGGGGAGAGATAAAGGTGAACTAGAAAGCAACTGGTGATCAGGATGGCCCCCTCGTACGCCAACGTATATATAGGTTGCTTAGAGGGAGCCTTCTTGATTACCCAGGCCTGCCAACCCAAAGTTTGGTACAGATTTATTGATTACATCTTCATGATCTGGACTCACAGTGAAGAGGAACTCCAGAATTTCCTCTCCAACCTCAACTCCTTTGGTTCCATCAGATTCACCTGGTCCTACTCCAAATCCCATGCCACTTTCCTTGACGTTGACCTCCATCTGTCCAATGGCCAGCTTCACACATCCGTCCACATCAAACCCACCAACAAGCAACAGTACCTCCATTATGACAGCTGCCACCCTTTCCACATCAAACGGTCCCTTCCCTACAGCCCAGGACTTCGTGGCAAACGAATCTGCTCCAGTACGGAATCCCTGAACCATTACACCAACAACCTGAAAACAGCTTTCGCATCTCGCAACTGGTACAGAAGCAAATTACCAGAGTCACTTCCTCATCCCCTCAAACTGGATCAGACTCTGAATGTGGCTCTCCAGCAGGGATACAACTTCCTCAAATCCTGCCCTGAAATGAGATCCATCCTTCATGAAATCCTCCCCACCCCACCATGAGTGTCTTTCCGCCGTCCACCTAACCTTCGTAACCTCTTGGTTCATCCCTATGAAATCCCCAAACCACCTTCCCTACCCTCTGGCTCCTATCCTTGTAACCGCCCCCGGTGTAAAGCCTGTCCCATGCACCCTCCCACCACCACCTACTCCAGTCCTGTAACCCGGAAGGTGTACACGATCAAAGGCAGAGCCACATGTGAAAGCACCCACGTGATTTACCAACTGACCTGCCTACACTGTGACGCATTCTATGTGGCAATGACCAGCAACAAACTGTCCATTCGCATGAATGGACACAGGCAGACAGTGTTTGTTGGTAATGAGGATCACCCTGTGGCTAAACATGCCTTGGTGCACGGCCAGCACATCTTGGCACAGTGTTACACCGTCCGGGTTATCTGGATATTTCCCACTAACACCAACCTGTTAGAACTCCGGAGATGGGAACTTGCCCTTCAGTATATCCTCTCTTCCCGTTACTCACCAGGCCTCAACCTCCGCTAATTTCAAGTTGCCGCCAGTCATACCTCACCTGTCATTCAACAACATCTTTGCCTCTGATCTTCCACCTCGACTGACATCTCTGCCCAAACTTTTTGCCCGTACAAATGTCTGCTTGCGTCTGTGTATGTGCGAATGGATACGTGTGTGTGTGTGTGTGTGTGTGAGTGTATACCTGTGCTTTTTTCCCCCTCAGGTAAGTCTTACCGCTCCCGGGATTGGAATGACTCCTTACCCTCTCCCTTAAAACCCACATCCTTTCGTCTTTCCTTCTCCTTCCCCCTTCCTGATGAAGCAACCGTGGGTTGCGAAAGCTTGAATTTTGTGTGTGTGTTTGTGTTTGTTACTGTCTCTATCAACATACCAACGCATTCGTTTGGTAAGTTACATCATCTTTATGTGTGTGTGTGTGTGTGTGTGTGTGTGTGGGTGGGTGGGTGGGTGGGTGGGTGGGTGGGTGGGTGGGTGGGTTGGTGGGCGCATGCGCATCTGACATCTATTTTTGACAAGGTGTTGTTGGCTGTAAGCTTGTTTTGTGACAGTCTTTTTGTTGTGCCTATCTGTGACTCAGCATCTTTGCTAGTTATATGGTGAGTAGCAACTATCCTTTTCACAGTATTGTTACATTACGTCCAGGATTTTCAATTGATATATTATACAAATGTGCAAGTTGCTATTATAGGATTATCTCAAAGGGCGGGTAATCATTTATCTACATTGGGCTGACACATATTTTAAAGTTAGAGACGATCTGACCACAGTTAGAACATTTTGAATTGGCAGCCACTGAAATAATGAAGTGAGAGGTGCATGTAAGAGGTTAATATTCTGGGTGTCTATCACTCACCTACTGTGATAGGAACACCTTCTTCAACAAATTATTTGAAGTCCTATGTGAAGACATAAATACTGACACAGGTTTTGAGAGTGAAATTAGTAACAATTTCCTAAACATTTCAAGCAGTTTTGGAGTGGCACAAATGGTAATGAGTCTCAAAAAGTTTGGCTTCACTTTTAGACTATGTGCTTATGGATACAGACAGTGAAAGCTAAAAAGCAGGGCTTCCCAACCTTTTCAGCTGGCAGACCCATAGTCAGTCAAGAGCACAGTAACTTTAAATTTCAGAGCAAAACCCATGGGAACTGAAAGCTTCTTAATGAAAGTGCCATGTTCCCATTTCAACACGTTGGAGCTGCACGTAAAGTCTATGGGACTTAACTGCTGAGGTCATCAGTCCCTACTCTTGCACACTATTAACCTAAGTTTAACTTCCGCTAAGGACAAAACACACACACACACACACACACACACACACACACACACACACACACACACACGCCCGAGGGAGGACTCTAACCTCCTGCGGGAGCGGCCACCAATCCACGACGACATGGCTCCGTAGACTGCACGGCCATTCCGCGCGGCTGTGAAGAAAAAAGGGACCACGGAATTGCCTTTAAACGACTTTTGTGACGTCTGGTGTGCAATGTGGCACTGTGTGGGAATACATTTACCAGCTTACATGTGTTTCCAAAACCGGATTTCGTAAGCCGATGTCCCAGTTCCCCTTTTGGTTGGCCAGATAAACACTTCAAAATCGATTCTGAAAATCTACTTTTATAAAGCCGTTTTCCAGTTCCACAATCGATTTTCGTGCCCATGTAAACAGGTCGGAAAATCTAGTTATTTTTACGTCTTTGCTTATCTACTGAATGGCAGCTGTCAGTTCATAGCCGGCAGCTAGCAGGTGGCGTCGCAACAGTGTACTGTCAGTTGGTAGCTGGCAACTGGCAGGCAGCCTGGCAACAGTTTAGCCACAGCTGACAACTTGGATACTATATCGTGGCAGTCAGCCTCGACTGTAAAGAAATCAGGAAAACAAACAAACAGACACTCTTATTTCTATATAAGAAAGCAAAGCATTTCACAGAACATAAGACTTTTTTCCTCAAAGGAAACAGTTTTGGCAGAGGTGGTTTACCTTTCACAAGGTGGCACGTGAAAAGTCCTCTTTTTTTTACGCTCGCAGCCAGTTGCCAAAATATAGTGTCACAGTAATAGCAAGTAATTGTAATTGAAGTATAGGCAGGCCATATTTTTAACTGAGAGGACTGAATATATTATAAAGAAAAGAAATTAGCTTCAGAGATCATTTTAATTTTCGTAACAAAAACATCAATGCCAACAGAATTCAATTAATTATTATTTTGTAAATGGTAGAAGACAGAAACAAAATTCCTACAGTGTTATAGTTCAGATACTTTCACTGAGCATATACGAAGAAAAATGATTTCTTCTTTTCTATAGATGAGTCTGCAGGAATAATAATGGAATCCTACTGTGATGGTTGAGGGTGCTTATGCTCACACAACTCTGAAAAGTTGGATTCAATTCTTGACAAGTGAAGATGGATGTCTGGTTCTGCATCTACACAGCTTTGATATTTAGTTTTGTGGCTAGCATAGATGGAGAGTCCAGATTCACACATGTATGTTGCGGCAAGCGGAAGAAGTACATGTTTTGCCTTTTCAACAAGGGGGTAGTACTTCTTGTTATCCAAATGGATCCAAAAGTGTGAGTAACAGTCAATGTCAAAACTTGATTTCAAGGTAGGGTCTGTGGCAATTTCTATCAACAACTCATATTCATTCGATGATAGAATGTTTGGCTTTTTGGATACAGTGAATGGGTTGATGACCCATTCGTATTTCTGCAGCTTCTCATCTTCAGCTGTTGGGGAAATAATGCTCCAACAATGACATCAAGCTTCGGAGATGTTCCAGGATGAAAAAAATTTTCCTAAGTGCCAATGTTTTTATTTTCAAAAACTCCTTGAGAAGAGGAAAACACTCGACCTCCCCCTCCTCGACACATGCCCAAAAATTGATTTTCCTCTTGAATGCTTGAAATTTGACAATAGCAGTGACCTGCACCCTTCTCCAATGATCCTGACTTCAGCCACCGATCCATGTTAGAAGCAATAAACTAGTCAAAAATCAACTTATGAAATAGGTAGTGCACTGACAAAGCGAGTTTAACATTTAATGATGCCTGGGGCCACATACAAGCCAGCGAGTGCTGTGATTGGTCGAAAAAGCTCGCTCCGTGCATGCATAAAAGGTTTCAGCGCATCTAGCGCCATGAGCCTGCGCACAAACGACCCCGTATTATTGCAAAACAGTCAATCAGAGAAGCCGCATTCTCTGGCACTAAACTGTGTATGCGTTCTCACTTAGGAACTGCAAAGGCTGCTTGGGAATATGACCTGAAGTAAGAGTACACATGTTTTTCACAAAAACAAAAAAAAAAAAAAAAAAACACACAAAATAGTGATGAATTTGATTTTTACATTTTTATTCAATAATTTTAACGCATTATTTTACACGATTTGGTGAAATGTGGCTGCAGACCCCCTAGAAAGAGCCAGCGGTCCCCTAAGGGGTTGGAAGCCCTGCTATGAAGCATTTAGATTAGAAGTTGGCATTTCGGACCATTGCTGTCAGATATTACAGCTAAAGACAGGCTCGGTGAAACCTGCAAAACGGCAGGCCTACACAAGAATTTTCTCAGACCATAAAATAAATGCTTTTTCTAGGGCATTGACTGGTAAAACCTGGGATGAAGTGTACATGGAAAGCAATGTAGATGCTAAGTTCTCTAGATTCTGTACATGGTTTAAATCAATTTTTCTGGACCCATTTCCAAAAGCAGCAATTTCTACTGCAGCACCTGAGTAAAATAGATGGTATTAGAAAGTCCTCACACACTTAAATTTCTCAGTTCTTTGCAAAAACATTGCACTAATTTACAGTTCCTTGAGTACTGTCATAGCTATAAAAAAAATATACTGGAGAGTACTGCTTGCTGCAAAAATATCATTCAGTTACAAAATAATATATGATGCAGCTGAAGCTGCAAATGAAAATTTGTGCCAAGGCCAGGATTTGAACTTGGCAATTCAGCATAAAGAGGGGAAACAACTCTTTCATGTCAAGCATAGATGATAAATCTATTGAATGTGTAACAAACACAAGGTTTTTAGGAATGAACACTAATTGTCAGCAAATATGGAATGAACATAAAAAATACTGACAAAAAAAATGTTATGAGCATGTTATGCTCTTAGGGTATTAGCATCAGTTTGTGACAGTCAGTGTCTTGTGGTGGCTGTCGTGACATATTATGCCTACATACACTCAGTTCTTAGCCATGTGATACTTTTCTGGGATTCAAAGGCACAAAACATGAGCACAATTTTTAATCTGCACAAAAGGCCCGTAAGAATAACAACTCAAAGTAGTAAATGGGCATCCTTACTGCACCAAGTGAGTAATCTACCATATCATGGAAAATATTACTAAATACTGCACTAATAGTGCTGTAAATACTGCGCTAATAGTTTTATAGTCACAGAACAAGAGCCACTGTGGAGTTATATTTTCAAGAGGGGGGAAAAGAGGGAGAAGAAAACTCAAAACTGCATGTTACATCTTGCGATAAAATTGTACAGTAAATTGCCAAACAAACTGAAAAAGATTACTAAAACACATTGGTCTAAAAAGGCAGCTAAAACATTCTTCATAAGTAATGCATATTACAGAATTAAAGATTTCTTAGAGGACCCAGTGTAGTGGATAGTGATGAAAGGGGATAGCTACTGCACCTTGTTGCATTTCAATACATGATTATGGCTTACTGTTTTCAAAGGAGATCTTATCTCAAGATGTAAAATTTATGATAGTAATGCCCGTTGGCTTAGTTTTTCAGGTGGACAGTGGCACGTAGTTGAATGTGGAGAAGACAGAGTGTGGATTTGAAGCAAGGGGCACACAAACATCTTCACAGTCAGGAGTAATTGGTAGATTTTCTCAGTGTCTGCGACAATGACAAACGAAACTATGTTTTATATTGCACATTATCTAAAATAAATTTTGTGTACATCAAGGAACATTATACAATAGGGCCAACACAAATGAGGCAGTGCAGCTGTTAAGACACTGACCTCATATTCGGAAGGATGGAGTTGCTCGGTCCGGTCATCCTAATATGGATTTCCATGGATCGCTAAGGCAAATGCTGGGACTGTTCCTTGATCAAGGCCGCACCAGTCCCATCCCATAAGCTACCTGTCCTAGCCTGAAAAGGCATGTTGTGTATGCTATGTGTTGCATACATTAGCATACTGATTTGCACTGTATTACTGTAACAAATCCCATGTACTTGTGAGATGATTCTCAGATGAACTAAGATAAATAAATTTAGAGAAACCCTAAAACAAAATCAAAACTGGGCAGGTATCAAAAAACTGGTACATACCAATTCATTGTGGGGACTGAAAAAATCTACATTTAGATGACTGGCAGGACATTTGACACATGATGTAAAGAGAACATCAGGGCATCAGTACAAACCACAATATTTGAAGACCACTTTAAACAGGAATGTTGTAGACCAAGTACTACACAAAAAGAAAACTTCCATACATCAAAAGCATTAACACACAATAGACCATTACACATTGACTGAATAAATATTGGACACCAGATAATGGATAAAATAACTGAAACCATCACATAATGAAAAACATCAAAATATTTTCCTGTTCCCATTCTTAATTCTCTCTCACTCTACTTGCCACCCACTACCCAGCATTTCACTTTACCTCTTGGTCCTTGCCCTTTTCTCCATCACTCTTAATCCCACTGCAGTGCACTCACATTTCATTTCACTCGTATTTACCTCATCCCTGACCTACTCACCATTCAGATTTTCAACTCCTTCACTACTCCTTCATTTCTCTTACACATTAAATAAACACATAGTAACATAAATGAATGGCATAACACAAATACGATGAACAGCAGAAAAAAAAGGAAAAAACAATTTCAGCTAAAAGAAAAACTAGTTGCAAATGTGTTAACTCTGTACATATTTAGCCAAAAAGATGTGATGTGTTGTGTTTGACAACAAAAAATGCACCGTTCTGAAAAACAGTATGGGATTAGACCAGAGTCAGTAGTACCAAATAAAGAAATAACCCACAAACATGCTAGCAGATGACGTTTCCCGGGGTGAGCAAGAAATCAGGAATGAAACACCATAAGAAGCAATCAACAATGTTGTGAAAAAGATGGATTGCTACTTGCCAGATAGAGGAGATGTTGAATCACAGACAGGCACAATGAAAAGAATGCTAAACATTAAAGCTTTCAGATAAAAAAGTCGTTCAGAAATGGAAAAAAACACACATACACACAAGCAAGTGCTCAGACACAGTGGCCACATATGTGTGAGTTGTGCTTGTGAGAATATGTGTGTGTTTTCCATTTTTTTTTGTCTACCTTACATGTATTGCGGTCTTTTCATTGTGCCTGTCTGCAACTCAGTGCTTCCTCTATGTGGTGAATGGCAATAAATTATTTTCACTGTACTGTTGTTATTCCATCCTCCACTTTGCATTACAATTAAAAATCAACATATTTCTTATGAACTGTTTTCCAAACTAGAATTCAAGCCAAATTGAAAATCTTTCATTACAGACCACTGATGACATTTTACGTAAATAAAATGAAATGTCTTTGGTAACAAAAAAACACATTCTCTTATAAATTGCAAAGGAAGAATTAAAATACACTCAACATTCATCAGTGGTGCAAATGTCTGTAACAGGAAAACATAACATTGAAGCCATAAAACTGGTACTTGGTAGCAATGGAAACATGTCATTTGCTTGGATGAGTCTTATTTCACACTGTTTCCTAAATTCTGGCTGAGTTTATGTCCCAGGAGTGGCAGGGATTTGGTAATGATTTGGGCAGCCATATCCATGGGCCCAATGGTCGCTCTACAAGATGACATTACTCTCAAGGATTACATAACTATTTGGGCTGATCAGGTCCATCCCATGGTTCAATGCTAGTTCCTCAATGGTGGTGCTTTGTTTGAAGACTACAGAGTCCCTTCTCACATAGCTTGTGTCGTCCACGGTTATTTTTATGAACACAAAAATGAATTGCTGCATCTCCCCTAGCTACCACATTCACCAGATCCCAATATTATCGAGCCTTTGTGGTATACTGTGGAGAGAATGATGTGTGAGTGCCATCCACCTGTATCACGGTTACCTGGACTTGCCATTACTTTGAAGGAAGAATGGTAAAAGGTTTCCTTGAAAACCATATCAGACCTGTATTTATCCATTCCAAGAAGACTGGAAGCTGGTTTGAATGCCAACAGTTTTCCTACACTCGTTAAGCATGGTAACGTGTTGTGTTTGTGATGTTTCTACAAGTTTATCCACTGCCTGTGCAGTGTTTCTGATATGAATGAAAAATAAAACACATTTATTAAAGAAGCCCTCGCCTTAGTGCAACACCCCCCACCCACCCAAAAAAAAGTAACCAAAATTAAATTAAGGTCTACAAAAAAATCCAAGGATTGCTCAAAAAATAAAGGTATCTTGTAAAGCAAAAAGGACATTGTACCCATCAGAAACAGCTCTGAGGTTGATGCTATAGCTCATTATATGACATATCACAAAATACTGGAGATAGTAATACAGACATCAAAGCAAACTCATTATGAGAAAAAGACAGTCACATCTGGTAACAAAATAAAAACAGTATAGGATACAGTGAAGTAGGAGACCAGTAGAACCAGAATTGAAGAGGATTACACAGCTTTAAGAGTAAATGATACACTGGTATATATATATATATATATATATATATATATATATATATATATATATATATATATATATATATATATATATATATATATATATATATATATATATATATATATATATCAGGAAAAATTACCCTTAAAATCTTTAAAATCAAAAAATTGTAGTAGATATGATAAAAAAGCAACAAAATTAATTAAAGACTGTTCTCCAAAGTTTAGTAACAGATTAAGTTTTTTGTTCAGGCTTTTCTTACCACTAGAGTATTTCCAAATTGGCAGAAATATGCTGAAGTACATATATAAGAAACTGGATGTACGAAGGTCACTGCAAAAGTCACAGCAATTATTTTTTGTATTAACAACAGCAATGAATTAAAAAATTCTGAAATATGCAAATGGAAGGCTATTTCATATGTGAACTTGCATGTAGGGAGATGGATGAACTCACACACAGTGCCATAAAGATATAGAACAAGAAAAAAGACATGAATGTGAAAGGATTCATCATAGTTTTGTGCTACCCCTACTGCAAACACTACTGCCTTACATCAGATAATGCAAGAATGAAAACTGAGCTCCCCAGCACGAGTGATATCTAGCATTGTTCCCCTATCGATGAGAATAGGATCGACAAGTTCAACCACTGCACGTGCAGTAAGGTATGTCAACTGGTGACATCACATGTACAACATTTTTCATCCACTTTTTTGGTATTTCCTGCCATTTGTGGCCCCATGTGTATTACATTAAACTAGCTGCGGTACCTGGCTTCGCTCAGGAAGTTATGAGATCCTGTGGTAGCTGCAATAAAAGTATAAATTTTAAAATAAAAAATGTAATAAAAATTTATTGATAAAATATTGTAACTATTTATAACACTTGTTTATAAACAACATTGTTTGTTTTGTTATCTGGGGTATATATGTACAAATTTTTCTTATTTCCTGCTTGAGAGAAAGCTACATATAACTGAACTGACTATGAGAGAAGCAAGAGTCTTTGATGTTGATGTCACAATAATTTAAAGTCTGTCTATTCACTTTGTTAATTGTAAACATATTTCGTGTAGCAGCGTCTGGAGATAGAAACATTCTGCACTGTTTGGATGTAGGGATTATACCCAACCTAATGTACCAATTTTCATGATTCCTGGATGATCTGCAATTGGAATTTCTTGTTTTCATTGTTGAAAGATTTTTCTTGTGTTCCACATACAACAGGTAGGGACGTCGGACTATAATAATGTTTCTGTGAATGGATCCGTTTGGTACAGTTGAGAAAAATCCATTAACACTGTGTTCTGAGAGAGTTTTCTTGCAACTTTTCTGGCAGTGTCCTTTGTGAAGTAAATTCTCTGTCCATTCTCCAAATATACTGTTAGATGTAGCACAGTTGGTTTCTGTTCATATAATGGAAAACCAAAAATCAACAAGCTGCTCCATTCCTGTTGATGTATCTCCCCATTTGGCACATGAGGATATCATCATTTCTGTTTTGTTGTTCACTGTCTTTGACTATTTGAAATACTCCCATGTCACTGCCTTTCTTCACAAACTTACAGATATATCTGCCAGATTTCACTGAACTGAAGTATTCTACATTTATGTGAGCTTGGAACATTTTGGGAAGTAGTGTGTTGTATGGTACTACCCATCGATTATCTATTTCCAGTTCAATCCTGTAAAGACACTGTTTTTCAGTGATTGTCTTCTGTATTTGTGATAGCCATCAACTCTGGGTTGTGTGTTGTCCCAGTATTGTTTCAATGAATTGGGGTTTAATGGTCCACATGGTCCGTGAATCATGTTTTACACTATTATGTCATGCAGTTTCAGATCCTCTGAGTGGACTGGGAAAATCAACTTGGATGATTTTGTCAATATGAGTACGATGAATTCTGTTGTGTAGGCATACGAGATTGTGTGAGTGAGACAGTGCTCATATTTGCCATTTGATCATGCACATCCAGCATCTAATGGTTACAAAGATGTGGTATTTTGTGATGACTTCAATAAATGTCTGTTTTTTTGGAAAATTCAGGTTATTATGTCATGTCAATGCATGGGGGCTTGTCAGTATTTTAGTTGTTCTTTGATATCTGGCCACGATGAGTTGCATGTGAATGAGGTCAGGTTGCCCATATTTTCTTATGTAGGTCATGGTATCTTGATTGTATTCGTATGTGTGTCTTGGACTTCCTAAGTATGATGAGGGGAAGATTACCACTGTTCCAATGTTATCAATGTTTCCAGCATTTATGACTGTGTCTCAAAAGTGGATGTTGTTCTGTGCATAGTTTCTCCTGATTCACTCTTATGTAAATCATCTGTTTTGCTTCTATTTTTGCATACAGATATAGCAGGAACTGTTTCAGTAAACAGCGAGTGTTGAGAATGTGATTGTATGTTCCACTGTTTTTGATCATTAAGGGTAAGCATAAAACTCCTTGGAAGAGAATATTTTTGTTATTTCTACACCTGTTTCAAGTTGGATTTGTTTCACATTTAAAATGATATCTGCCCTTTATATGCAGAAATATTAATGGATATTGAAGGGTATCACATGAAAGGTGTGTCTCTCCAATGGAAAGTAGTCCTCCTCTTCTTTGCTGTACCGTTACGTCACAGCTTGTGTTTCCATTGTCTACAATTACATCTATCTGAGGTTCATTGACTCGACATTCATGTTCTCCAGATGGACTTTTATCAGTTTGAATTATAGTCATCAGAAACTATTCGGTGTACTGCTGTTTTGAATGTGTGATTCAGTTGACTGTAACTGTGTAAGATCATCTGTACATCTTGGACTACTGCTCATCTCAATCCACTGATATTTGTGCATCAATGATCAATTTATATTTTTTCATTTTCAATACTTGCAGAAATTTATGGTCTTTGTTGGTTAGTGGTAGTAAGGATCCGATGAAGTGACCGATTTGTCTTTGGATGGGAAAAGCATAATGCATTTCATCTCTGCTACTGTTGATCAAAATGACACTGAAAGAAGTCATTTGGAAACAGGCATTGTATTATTTTATATTTTGAAGAAAGTGATTTGATTCTGGAGTTTCCTCAGTCATGTAATGTAAAAATTCCTGCAGAGGTGCTTCCAGTGGTGGTAATTGAATTTTTCCATTCATGCAACAGAATCCAGGTGTTTCTCTATTGAATTTCTTTTGTTCCAAAATTGGCAGAGGTTTTTCTGATTATGATGTGTTTGTGTTTGTTTGTTTGTTTGTTACATTCATTCATCAGGTCGTAGTGGAGTACTTCATTTGTTAGGTTGTACTGTTTACTTGCCCTCATCTGCACTTCTCGTAGGGTGATATTTTCATGGCCGACGTGAGTTTGCAGTCTTATTATAAGATCATGTCTCAATTCTTGATTCTTCAATCTGTTCATTTCCTTGTTCTTCAGTTTCTCTGCTTCTCACAGTGCTTGCTGTCGCTTGTTGGGAACTTATATGTGCTTCACACTGTGTCCATTTTGTTTCTTTGCTGCTCTTTCTCTTTTCATCATTTTGCTTCAGAACTGGCAAGATCTCTTCCTCTTTTATGTTTGGACATTGTCTAAAATATAAATCAAATCAACTTTTTATCAACAATTATACTAAGTGTCCTTTGAACACTTTTCATACTTTATTTTTGATTTATACTCTGTCACTGTATCACTTTGACTACTCACACTTCACTGTTTTTATTCACTCACTGCACTATTTTTTCGGTTCCTGCCTTCATCACTGATAAGACACTGACATTCTAACCCATGACGGATCTTGCTTTATCTACTCCTACCATTGCGTAGCTCCACCAGTAGTGAACTCCAGAGCATACCAAAAAAGGCTTCAAATGATCCACAATGTTACAGAACATTCCACAATGTTCAAGAGTGTTCTGGAATGTTCCACAATGATCTGGGAGATTCTCAGATGTTCCCAAAGATTCTGGAATCTTCCCAAATGCTCCAGACTATTACTGAACTTTCCAGAACAACCTGAATCACTGTGGAACGTTCTGGAATGCTGTGGAATGCTCTCAAATATTCAGGATTACTCTCAAATGTTCTGGAATGTTCTAGAAATTTCTAGAAGATGAAACTTCCCAGCCCACCTTCCAAAGCATGCCCCTCAGGTAAAAATGGGAACCTTCTTCATGGATGGGGGATAGAAGGCTACCACACTGTGTAACTCCCTTGATTGTACTGGGAGGCTCGTTTCTGAGTTTTAGTGGCACACAAATTGTACACTTATTTTTATAATGTATACTTGTCTCAGCATAATGTACATTGCTTCAGAGGTTTTTAAAACTGAATAAGAATCGCTCTGTATATTATCACTCACAATTCGAATTTATAAAGGGTTCCAATATGGACAAGGCTATTTATCACATACAGAAAAATAAGTTTAATTCATTACATAATACATTACAGGTTATTGATATATTCAGACATCTGTCCAAGGCATTTGACTGTGTAAATTACAATATCCTTTTAAGTAAATTAGAACATCATTGTGTAATGGGGAATGCTGGACCATAGTTCATATAATATCTCACTGAAAGGAAACACAGGTTGTTAACACCAAATTGTCATGTATTAAGCCATCAGTCATCATCAAACTAGGAAGTAACTATATGTGGTGTCCTACATGGTTTATCTTGTATATATTAATGAGCTTTCCCCAGTAACATTACCGGATGCCAAGTTTATTTTGTTTGCAGATGATACCAACATATCACTTAATGGCAAATCAAGTAGTTTTAAAAATATCAGTTAATGAAATTTTCATGGACATTAATAAATGATTCTAAGCCAATTCTTTGTAACTAGACTTACAAGCTCAGAGCTTGTAAGTGGTGGTCTCCCAGTACATATCTAAAATATAATGATAGGCAGGTAGAAGACATTGAGAGGCTTAAATTTTTGGGATTACAGCTTAATGATAAATTTAGTTGGGAGGATTTTTCCAAAGGTCTACTGTGTCCGGTGTCCATACAGTTCACAGTCCTGTTTATACAGGGTGTTACAAAAATGTACGGCCAAACTTTCAGGAAACATTCCTCACACACAAAGAAAGAAAATATGTTATGTGGACATGTGTCCGGAAACGCTTACTTTCCATGTTAGAGCTCATTTTATTACTTTTCTTCAAATCACATTAATCATGGAATGGAAACACACAGCAACAGAACATACCAGCGTGACTTCAAACACTTTGTTACAGGAAATGTTCAATATGTCCTCGGTTAGCAAGGATACATGCATCCACCCTCCATCGCATGGAATCCCTAATGTGCTGATGCAGCCCTGGAGAATGTCGTATTGTATCACAGCCATCCACAATACGAGCATGAAGAGTCTCTACATTTGGTACTGGGGTTGTGTAGACAAGAGCTTTCAAATGCCCCTATAAATGAAACTCAAGAGGGTTGAGGTCAGGAGAGCGTGGAGGCCATGGAATTGGTCCGCCTCTATCAATCCATCGGTCACCGAATCTGTTGTTGAGAAGCGTACGAACACTTCGACTGAAATGTGCGGGAGCTCCATCGTGCATGAACCACATGTTGTGTCGTACTTGTAAAGGCACATGTTCTAGCAGCACATGTAAAGTATCCTGTATGAAATCATGATAATGTGCTCCATTGAGCATAGGTGGAAGAACATGGGGCCCAATCAAGACATCACCAACAATGCCTGCCCAAATGTTCACAGAAAATCTGTGTTGATGACGTGATTGCACAATTGCGTGCGGATTCTCGTCAGCCCACACATGTTGATTGTGAAAATTTACAATTTGATCACGTTGGAATGAAGCCTCATCCGTAAAGAGAACATTTGCACTGAAATGAGGATTGACACATTGTTGGATGAACCATTCGCAGAAGTGTACCCGTGGAGGCCAATCAGCTGCTAATAGTGCCTGCACATGCTGTACATGGTACGGAAACAACTGGTTCTCCCGTAGCACTCTCCATAGAGTGACGTGGTCAACGTTACCTTGTACAGCAGTAACTTCTCTGACGCTGACATTAGGGTTATCGTCAACTGCATGAAGAATTGCCTCATCTATTGCAGGTGTCCTCGTCGTTCTAGGTCTTCCCCAGTCGCGAGTCATAGGCTGGAATGTTCCGTGCTCCCTAAGATGCTGATCAATTGCTTCGAATGTCTTCCTGTCGGGACACCTTCGTTCTGGAAATCTGTCTCGATACAAACGTACCCGTGCCATGTCTATTGCCCCATGCTAATCAATACATCAAATGGGCATCTGCCAACTCCGCATTTGTAAACATTGCAATGACTGCAAAACCACATTTGTGATGAACACTAACTTGTTGATGCTACGTACTGATGTGCTTCATGCTAGTACTGTAGAGCAATGAGTCCCATGTCAACACAAGCACCGAAGTCAACATTACCTTCCTTCAATTGGGCCAACTGGTGGTGAATCGATGAAGTACAGTACATACTGACGAAACTAAAATGAACTCTAACATGGAAATTAAGCGTTTCCGGACACATGCCCACATAACATCTTTTCTTTATTTGTGTGTGAGGAATGTTTCCTGAAAGTTTGGCCATACCTTTTTGTAACACCCTGTAGAGGCCACCTGGGTCGGTCCCCTGGCATGTTCTGGTGAGCCGCCAAAGAAACAGCATTATTTAAGCAATCACAAATGAGTACTCTGCCTGTACTGTAAACTGTATCACTGTTATCCATTCAATGTCTTCAGGGCTATGCATAGAGGTCTGCGCGGATGCGGATATATCTGCAGATATCAGCGGTATTTGTTACTTGGTGGATAAAACCGCGACTGGCGCGGATATCCGCAGGTCATCTGCGGATAATGAGCAAGGCATCTGCCCAGTACGTATGTTGCAATGTTAGTTGAAAACTTCAAGTCTGTTGCAGGGTCCGGGTAGAGCGGATGTCTGTTGTCCTCAGCCCCTGGCTACAACCAACGTAGCTGTACCCAAGAGACCTGCACCTAATCCGTTTCCGCGACCGTGTCTTTTGTGTGGCCTGTGAAGTGCTCTCTGGGTGGCAAACCTGCCCACTGTCTACCATCAGATGGATAGAGTGTCTTTCATGTAAGCAGGAGATACCGGGTTCGAATCCTGGTCAGGGCTCACATTTTCATCTGTCCCCGTTGGCATATGTCAACACCTGTAAGCAACTAAGGGTGTTCATATCATTGTAATTTCATTCTAACGAGCTGCATGGCCACCGATGGTGTCTGTTCTTTCGGACATGTCCGAATGAACAGATACCATCTTAGTATATATAAAAAGTTGTTAAGTTGTCGCAGAAATGGCACCATAACAATAACTATGTCATTACATACGATAATTCTAAGTACCACTGTGTATTACTATTAATTACTCATTCAAAACTTAAATATATGCGGATGCGGATAAGGAACTTGCGGATGCGGATTAATTGCTGCGGATGCGGTGGCAGATTAGGACCTTGCGAATGCGGATTGCACTTTTCTTATCCGCGCAGACCTCTAGCTATGCACAACCTGTACTTCATTGTATCTTATGCTAGCTCTATAAAGTACTACGTTCCCTAAATTATGTTTGTTCTTGCTATAACAAACTTGGTGACAAGTGAGGGTTACATTTTGTCCACATGTTAGTGTCTATGCTAAGTCACTTGACAAACATCTCAATGGAAGAAATGCTCCAAGTTACTATTGCCCAGCAGCAAGCTTTAATGGAACAACAGCGTGCTCTCACAACACCCTCACAATCATTTTGTTGTGCCTATGAGAAGTTTCATCCATATTCACTTATTGGCTTCATTCCACACTGGTAATTCTTTTGATGTTGAATAATAAAGTGATGGAGAGAGAATATTTTCTCTTCATACTCTTGTAGCATTTTCTGAGATATTTTGATTTTCGTTCACATACTAAGTCCATGACAATTCATAAACCTGTAATACCAACGAAATCCACCCTTAAAGTCTGTTAAGTTCCACTGTAGTGCTAGTTTATGGGCGTGTATTTGAATCATTCATGTATTAATTCCAATGCCATTTTTTGGGTGTCCTTGAATCTATTTCTATATGCCACCTTCTAGTTTTGGCCATTTTGCAATCAGTCCACATTTAGTTTGCCTCATTTTTTCAGTTCTTCTTTACTAGCCTGCCAGTCATGACTGGTTTTTTTCTGTTGGTGGAGGGCCAAAATGCCATTCAGCTGCTCTTTTTCTAAGTTCTTGTGCATACACTATACTTTCAGTTTATAGCCCACGCATATGAATACCTTTTATTGTTTTCCATTACAAAACTAGATACTAACAAAAATATTGTACTCTTACTGATATCATAGATAACTTTCAAATCAAGTTCACTGGCACCATAGCCTACAATGATGCATCATAGGCTAGGCCATGTTCTGGGTTTGTGGTGACAGGGCCAGGGGGGAAACTGGTAGCAAGCTCGTGAATCCCCACAACTCATGTTCATTGCATTGGTGCACTGCTGCTGTCAGTTGAATTGAATGTAGCCAGATAGGGACAGGTTTCCTGCAGAATGGAATGTATGGCCATTTTTAAGGCTGGCAGGAATTTTACATCAAACACTGGACTTTTTATATTCATTTTGAGTATAAAGCACACCTGAATTTTGGTGGCAATTTTTCAAAGAAAAAGGTGTGTCTTATAGTCCGTAAAATATGGTACAGATTTACTCGGACATGACATATTGCCGAAAATGCTTTTGGAGCAATGTTCTTGGTTTTTAGAGTGTTTAAGAAGCCAATGTTACTTGAAGTTGAGAAGGCTGAAAAAGTTACAAAAGCTTGTATGTATCTCCACAATTAGTGTGATGTACAGAACTATCTATTCATCTCAATGTAGTCTGAACACAGGAGATGTAGACAATGGTGTAATTACTCTTGGAGAGCGGTTAGATGCTACTCGCAGTTGTACCAGTTTAACAAATGCACAGGCAGTACAAGAGGAATTCAAAGAATATTTTATGACACCACAAGAAAAGGTTGAGAGGCAAGACAAATACCAACAGTATCATCCTGCATCAATGTATATTCATTATGTACGTACTAGAATGTATATTCATCTATGAAAATAAATAGAACTATATAAATGAACTCAAACTTTTTAGTTACTTTTTCTCTACAAACTTGTTTGTGTGATCTACTGTAGCAAAATGGATTGTGAAACTGCTGTTACTACAATTTAAAAAATTGGGACTTTCTAAGGCCAGAATAAAATTTCCTGTTTTACATAGATTCTTATCAATAATTTTATGGCCTCAGTTAACAAATATGAATAGTTACTGAAGTTGAGATACTTAAAATTGAGCTGTCCATTCCTTCAAATGGTTCCATTACATCTAGAATGAATTTTAATGATTGTAAATTACTTTCTTTCCATATTGGGCACTGAATTGCTTTTTTTATTCATCACACATATGTGTTTGTTATAAAATGCATTTCTCAGATTTTTAATCTTCTTTCTCGAAGCATTCTCAGCGATTTCATATTTTGAAGCAAGATTCTGTATAATCCCTCTTTTCATTATATTATATTTTTGCCCACAGAACCTCAGCTTGTCTGTAGTCCTCTGTGAATGCTAAATGCTTCTCATTTGACCACTCCATTTTTTCCAATTTACCACCACCACACAGAAAATGTCACACAGAAAAGCACTCAGCTTGGGAGCTAGCAATGGCATACTGCGGCAACTTGTGACACGATGCAGTGTTATTTATACTGCATGAATTGTGCAAGAACGTACACAATGTAGCATGCAGCAGTATTGCAAGACACAATGTTGCAAGATGTTGCCCCACATGATACGCACATACAATACTGAAAAAGAAAGCATTTCTAACTTTTGGAAGTGATAGTCCCTTCCTCATGGAGAAAAAACAAACACTAATCCCTCTTTCTATCCTAAAGAACGAAGTGACAGTTCCAAAAACTAGGAACAGTTTTTTCACTTCAAATGTTTGAATCAGTAATGTTGTAATTTCACCTCCTAAACGTAAGTACTGGCCTATTCGTGCTTTACAAAATAATGTTATGAAGGTGTTCCTCTTTTAGGCAAAAATCATTCACAGCACCAAAGAGAGTTATTACAATTATATTTGGATGTTACAGGTGTCTGAGACGAGTATTTTAGTTCCATTAATTCCAGAATAATTGCAAAATAAATCAGTAAACATGTGAATATGTACTGTAATGACATGTGGATGAGACATATTGCTATCAAAAGTTCCAAACATAAAATCACACACGGAGCAAGTACATTGTTTGGCAAACTCAGAGCTCACCTCAGATCCTGCTAATGCAAGACATGTGCATACAGGCAGACGTGTGCATACAGGCATAATCAACATAAATTATAAAAGTCAAACAATGGAAAATCCAGAATGGAATGTAACAATACTGTGAAAAGAAAAGTTGCCACTCACCATATAGTGGAGATGCTGAGTCACAGATAGGCACAACAAAAAGTCTGTCACAAACATAGCTTTTGGCCAGTAAGGCCTTCATCATAATTAGATGACAAACACACACATACACAATCATGCAAAAGGAGCTCACACACACATGACTGCAGTCTCAGGCAACTGAGGCCACACTGCGAGCAACAGCACTAGTGCATGATGTGACTGGCAATTGGGTGGGGGTAAGGAGGAGGCTGGGTGGGGAGGTAAGGGATAGCTGGGTAATGGTGGTGGACAGTGATGTGCTGTTGGGGAGCACGCAGGGGTGAGGTAGAAAGAGGGTAGGGCAGCTATGTGCAATCGAGAGGATAGACAGAGGGCAGCAGCGAGGTGAGGAGGGGGGTTGGCGGAGGGAGAGGAAGATAGCGAAGAAGGAGAAAAAGTAAAAAGACTGGGTGCAATGAAGAAATGAGGGCTGTGCAGTGATGGAATGGGAACAGAGCAGGGGCTGGAATGAGATAGGACAATGATGCACGAAGGTTGAGGCCAGGAGGGTTACAGGGACATAGGACATATAGCAGGGAAAGTTCTCACCTGCACAATTCAGAAAAACTGGTGTTGGTGGCAAGGATCCATATGTTACAGGCTGCGAAGCAGTCACTGAAATAAAGGATGTCATGTTTGGCACCGTGCTCAGCAACAGGGTGGTCCACTTGTTTCTTGGCCACAGTTTGTTGGTGGCCATTCATGTGGACAGACTGCTTGTTGGTTGTCATGCCCACACAGAATGCAGCACAATGGTTGCAGCTTAGGTTGTAGATCACATGATTGATTTCACATATAGCCCTGCCTTTGATGTGATAGGTGACGTTTGTGACTGGACTAGAGTACATGGTGATGGGAGGATGTATAAGACAGGTCTTGCATCTGGGTCTGTTACAGGGGTATGAGCCATGAGGCTCATACCCCTCATGCAGTCGGACAAAGGCGTATCATCTGATTGCTGAGGACAGTTGCAGCACCTGTTTATAAGTGACATTAAGTCACACTGGAAGTATTTAGTACACACATGGTCAAATCTGTGTGCATTTCCACAGATGTTGTTAGACAGCAGTCAACTACCAGCCTCGTTCTGTCTGTCTGCAGTGAATAATTCTATAGCAAAATATGGCTCACAGTATATGGAATTGGATCTTGGACTGTGTTGTATGTATGTGTGGGATTTTACAATTGCAGATGTTACAGAGCCCATCACTGAAGCTAATTTTTTGTTATTCTCTCACCTGCTACCATACATGGTGAATGTGTGAACTGTCAACAGCATCACAGGCTTAACAGGTTCAGGTTCCTAACATAGTGCAGCAGTGCACAAGGCAAAGGTTGTCTCAGCAGCCAGTGATGAGTATGAGTATGTAGGACTACTGCAACAGTTTCCAGCCCTGACACACCTGTCTGGCGTCCTAAAGACGTACCTCATAATACATCATATTAAGACTACTGACAGTCCGCCTATCTTGTGCTGACTCAGACATTTAGCTCCCGACCGCTTAGGCACTGCAAAGTTGGAATGTGATGACACGCTGAAGGAAGGCATCATACATCATCCAGTACTCTGTGGTCATCTTTGTTACACCCTGTGCCAAAGAAGGTTGGTGCGTGGCATCCATTTGGAGACTGCCATGCTCTAACTGTGCCAGGCCAGTACCCAGTGCCTTTGTTATGGGAATATAATCACACTTTATATGGAGCAACCTTGTTCAGTGTTTTTGATTGTGATAAGGCATTTACACAAATTCTACTGGTGGAGGAAGCTATTCGAAAAACAGCCATCATCATTCCATATGGATTGTTTGAGAACCTTTTTACGAAATTGGCCTAATAAATGCTGCACAGCTATGGTAAAGATTTTTCTTGATGCTGTACTGCAAGGTCCTTCCTACTGTTTTGCCAGTCTAATCCATATTCTTGTTTTTTTCATCCACTTCTGAGCAATGCAGACAGCATTTAATTGAAGTTTTTACACAGTTAGAACAGTATGACGTGGTTCTCAACACAACCAAGTGCATGTCTGATCAGTGACAGATTACCTTTCTAGCATAACATATTTCATATACCTGCTCATTACCATTACTGGAAAAAGTCAAAGCCATCTTACAGATTGCTCAACCAAACACTGTTAAAGAATTATGTCACTTCCTGAACATGCTAAACTTCTACCTTCAGCATCTGCCACACTTGGCTGAGGTACAACAACAGTTGACCGCAGCACTCCCTGGTCCATAAACCAAGGGCAGCTCACTGGTTCAGTCTACGCACACCATGAGCTCTGTCTTTGAACTGACAAAGCAAAGCATAGCTGATGCAGCACTTCTTGCACATCCTGACCTGGAGGTATCCCATGAACAAATTGCAGACTTAAGTCAAACAGCTATAGGTGCAGATTTACAGCAATTCCACAACGGCACAAGGCAACCATGGGCTCTTTTCCCACATACGCTGTCTCCATCACAGCAAAAGTGATGTGCATATGACAGGGAACTACATGCACTTTATGAGGCCATCAAGTGCTTTCACCCACATCTAGAAGCCAGAGATTTTACTATTTACTCAGACCATTAGCCGCTCACTTATGCATTCTGCCAAAACAACAACTGGTCACCTCCCCAACATAATAAACTTGTATTTATCACCCAGTTTAGCACAGACATCAGACACATTTATGAAATTAAGTGTGTAGAAGCAAATAGTCTTTCCCATGTCAGCAAAATCTCTGACACTATCAATTTTGTGCACCAGGCACAAGAGACTGACCAGGAACTCCCGAATCTCCTCAAGGATAGGTCATCAGTCTTAGACTTGCAACTTGTTGATGTTCCTGGTACAGCTACCAAATTATATTGTGACTTATCTGCCAGATATGTTCTGCAGATGCACCTCTGATATCATACATAACTTGTGTCATCCTGGCATCACACCCACATTTGACCTAGTCTCACAATGATTTGTTTGGCCTGGAGTTCAAAAAGCATGTCGAGAGTGGACTCATACAAGCATCAAGTGCCAACAAAGCAAAGTTCCCTGCCACAAGCACACACCTGTGGGAGGGACTTCCTAGACCCAACTACACTATTTGCACATGTACATATTGACGTTGTAGGTCCACTGGCTCCATTCAACAGCCAATGTTACATTCTGAGTATGATAGACTGATTTACTCAATGGTCAGAAACAGTGCCAACAGACAACATCTCTGCAGAAACTTCAGACTCTACATTTGTCTCAAGCCAACCTGGTCAATTTCATTGTCCACTACATCTCACAATGCACCACAGCAACCAGCTCCAATCTGACTCGTTTGCTGAACCAAACAAATTCTGTGGTACTGTTCACCACAGAACAAGTTACCACCCCACCAGTAACAATATTATAGAAAGCTGGCACCATTTTCTAAATGCAACATTCAAGTATCATGATACCAATTGCACTACAGCTCTACCAGTGACCTCACTTGGTCTAACAAGTACCAACAACCCTGACTTAGATTCATCTTTGGCAGAGCTAGTTTATAGATGCACAGTCCTTCCAACTCTCTGACCACACCATAGTGACTTCACTTGTCAGTTTGGGGGAACACACATTCCAGACTTGCCCTGACCCAAGCTTCTCGATATGGCACACCTTACACCTATGTACATCATGGCCTGAAAACATTTAAGCATGTCATGCTTCGTATGGATGGCATCAAACACTCCATTCAACCACAGTACACAGGCCCTCATATAGACCTACAACAAGCAGTGTGCAATGTGGGCATATCAATAAATGAAATACCTCTATCATCTTTCTTGACCAAGTCAAGCCCTCAGATATGTTCAAGGAATTGCGACCAACTGAGGTATTATGACTGGCCACCAGCAGCAAAACCCCCACCTATGCCACACAGGGCACATTCTGTATGACAAGTGCATTTCCCACATATTTTCTGCAGGGGGCTCTGGTTCCCCCAAAGGGACTGCTGTGATGATGATTTTGCTGAGTGCCATGAGCTGAGATTGATGTCACCTGCTTTTCTCACACTAACTGTTAAGGAGTTCACACACTGCCCATCAGAGATACTGCAGATAACAAAGATTTTTTTTCTAATTAGAGACAGTTAATTTATACTTCAAGCTCCTCTATTGCATTGTTATTCAAGTGTCTGCTGTCAATCATCAATTAACAAAGTTACAAAATTAAGTGATACACTACCATTTCTAATTAAGTACAATGTGGCTAAATTAGAACATGTGGTTGTATGTTTGGAAGCTAATAACTAGAGGCTCTAACAGGTATGATGACTTATTGAAGTGCCTGAATTATCTGACTTACACAAACATTACCTCCATGATCATTTCATCCAATAGCAGTCTACCAATTTGATCCTGTGTGAAGAGAGAGACAACAGCTGAAAATGAACAGTTTCAAATTTTTGCAATCATTTTGAAAACAGGTACTGTAGGTGTCTATACTGTTGAGTGTGGAGTCCATACTACATGTAGCCTCCACTTAAATGACTTTAGAGGAAAAAAACTGAAAACTGGAATGGAAAACTTAGTCAAAGAAACGATTAGGAAACATCTTGTTTCCAATACTGGAGATGTTGTCAGAAATGTTATACTAGTGGCTACAAAGCCCTAAGACCTGAATTAGCACAGTATTTCTAACTAACTTTTTGTGATAAGTGTCCCATCAGAAATGATCAAAATTAATGCTAAGATTTCATCTGACAGTGATACTTCTACATTCAATAAAGTCTTCTCAGTTTACAAGTCACGTCATTTCGAATAAAACTCTTGAGATTTTGATAGCTGCATTTGTCACCATCAGTTAAAATCACTGATTACTGGTGCTGGAACAATATTCTGTTTATAAAAATGCAAATGCAACAGCAGTGCCTGGAATCTTCCAGAGAGGGCTGACACACGTGCAGAAGGCAAGTTGGGCAACTCTTAGCAGCTCCATACTGCCTCAGGACTGAGGGATGTCAGATGGTGTGAGGAACTGCCACTCCTACAAGCGTTAAGCCTCCATCTCTGCTATCACTCAATATGAAGCTTGCCCTCATGTCCTGCTAAGTGTGTACCTATGGTCTGTTAAAACTGTTGTTGTTTATCCTAATTTCAGATGTTTCTTTTATAACGGAATTCTGATATGATGATGTTTGACTCAGAAATCTCATTGTGTCAAATTTTATTTTATTTCTGTTCAGGCATGACCAGCTTCTCAAGTTCCCTTTGTTCAATATGTCATTGGGGCTCTGCATAATGCTCAGAAACAATGAAAATAGTTCATAAATATGTAAATGCTACCACATTCAGAGGAGACACCATACACATCATGAAGCAAACAACCTATGTTGTCTTCAATAGTATGTAACATACCTCATATCTTAGAGGCAGGCCAGAGCACATATCTCTTCAGGAAGCATCCTATTTTACTAGTTGTTGCTCCACTGTATGGAAGGAATAAAGCTGACACTGCCTCTTCTGGCGATTCATGAGACATTTTTCATTAGTGGCACATAAAATCTTCTGCAATTTCTCCCTTGCTGTAGCCATTTTCCCTGAATATATGGTACATGCTGAAATTAGACTTTAGATGGTCATTGTCAGAAGAAATGTTGGTCCTGTGTACCAAACTGTTCAGGACTGCATTCTAGAGTACAGGGTGGTGAGAACTGTTTGTGTTCAAGTACTGGTCAGTGTGTGTAGATTTCATGTACACTGAATGACCAAACCAGGCTCCTGCCTTCCACTCAATTGAAACATCCAGGAATGGAAGATTGTCATCCTTCTCCATCTCCACAGTAAATTACATTCTGGGTAAACAGGTCATGTTGTTGACGAACTGCTGCAATGCATTATCACTATGAGGCCACATCAGGAATGCATCAGTGTTCTGTAAGAAGCAAGATGGCCACAACCTTGCAGAGGTCAAGCTTACTTCTCAAAGTATTCCGTGAAGAAGTCTGCAGCAGCTGCAGAAAGTGGGGACCCCATGACTTCTCAGGTGGAAACTGTTGGACCAAAGGATCCAGCATGACACATAAGGGCAGCTTTGTAAAAAGTGAGAGCGTCCAGACAAGCCTTTATGTCATTTGTACCAATCTTTATTTTCCTGAGGGTCCCAATGAATGACTGTGAGTTAACAACATGATACTCACAATGTCCCCATTTAGATGTTAATAACCCTGCCAGATGTTTCGCCAATCTGTAGATGGGTGAACTGACTGCACTGGGTAAAGGCTTGAGAGGAACATCTTTTTGTGTATCTTGGGGAATCCGTAAGGCCTGGGGGGTTTGGTGTCCATGACATTAATTTCTTTACCACTTCTTCTGGCATACCTGAGTCCTTTATAAATTTCCTTGTGTTTCTGACGATGGTCTGTCTTGGATCATTACCAAGCTTCTGGTATGTATTATCTTCTAATAAACGCAGCACCTTCAGATAGTAGCCTTCAGGATTCAAGACCACAGTGGCATTTCCTGTATCAGCTGACAGGACAACCACATCATCACTGTCGCTTAATGAGTCTAAACTATGTCATTCCTCCTGGCTAACATTGGATTTCAGTGGCTCAGCTTTTTCTTGGATATGGCTAGTAGTTAGTCTGATGTCCTTAGCTGCATCATGCAAGAGATACCTAATGCACTGCTCAATTCCACTAACAATATCCAATATTGGCATATGTCATGGAGAAGAAATAAGGTGTTTACCCAGTGCTGCAACAGAGACATCATCCAGCTGCTGGTCAGAAAGATTAACAATTGTTCTGTCAGTCTTATTGGACTCCAGGTCGGCATCTATGTGAGTTAAGCAGTCAAACCTGGGTCACTGCTTACATGTAGTCTTGCACAAACATGGGCACTGTCGTGCTGCTGTGGCTACATCTACCCACTCTCAATCAAATGGCAACAAGTTTGATGACAGAAGAAGATGATAATCAATGGCATTAACATCAAGTCTTTCTGTCATATTCGCTATCACTTTATGACATTATGACATGACTGCTCTTCTTCAAAATTCTACACATAGCAACATTTCAAATGTAGTGCCTGACTCAGGCAAAATGAGGAATTATTTTCTTGTCCTGGCAGTGTTGTAAAAATGCTGAAGTACTCAGCAGATGTCATTTCTTCATCCTCAGTTTTTTCAAACAGCTGCACAATATGTGTTATATCCTCACCATATCTGTGATGAGGGTGAGGAAACTGCATCACACCTAATCTTTGAATGCAAGGCATTGGAGAGTAAAAGATACAGAATCTTCGGGACAACTAGACCTGAAGAAATTGTGTCTAACAAAAAACTGGTTGAGGGTCTCATTGCACTATTTAAGGGCACTGGTTGGCTTTACTAGATATACAGGGAGCGATACCACACAATAAACCTAGTTTCGGTGCGGGCAGTGGTGGTTTAGACCTAAGCTGTTTTAGCTCTCCTGTTAAAATCAATCAATCAAGCAAGCAATCCTCACCATAGAGGAAAGATATATGTCCCCAGAGTATTTCTTAGTGGCATATTGAATGATGAAGCCGGCCTCCTGCCTCTCGCTCAACTAAAACATCCAAGAATGAGAGCCTACCATTCTTCTCCATCCTGACAGTACTGTATTTACTCGAATCCAAGCCGCACTCGAATCTAAGCCGCACCTGAAAAATGGGACTCGAAATCAAGGAAAAAAAATTTTCACGAATCTAAGCCGCACTTGAAATCTGAGACTCGAAATTCAAGGGAAGAGAAAAGTTTTAGGCCGCACCTCCAAATCGAAACAAAGTTGGTCCATTGTAATATGAGACACAATTTAGGTCGAATGAATGACAATACAGCTGCAGCAGTTTGTTCGTAAGCTTAGCAGTTAAGCTTTACCAGGTAGCCATTGCTATGCGTCAGGAGCTCCGTCCGTATTTATATGGGTACCCTTCCTTTTTCATGTGTTTGAATCGATTGCTTATTTTTCTTTGATCTGATTAGTGCCGTTCTCTTTGTTATAGGTGTTTACATCACTCTAAGCCGAAATTGCATTATTGTACTGTGTCGTGCATTGTCTGTCGCTTTCTGATAATGTGTGTTTACGACCTGTCACCACTCGTGGCATGGCGTACTTTTGTGCGCGCTACCGCCGCTTACAATATAAAAAGAGAGGAAATGTGTCATTAGCGAAACAATGACAAGAGACTGCTATTTGTTGTTACTTACACTGCTGCTTTCTTTGATAATGATTGACAAGAACCAGATAATAGACTGCGTATGATAGAAGATGTTCTGAACGAGAGTTTAGCTAAAATTTTTCTCCGTTTGAAAATCTTTGCAGATGCCTCTTTTGTACATTACATTCTGCACAGAAATTAGATTTAAAATTCTAGTCAATTGCCGTGCTTCATTTCTGACTGTATCACTATTAGGCATGAGAATAATACGAATATAAACATAACATGTATATTCTTCCGCGTTTGCTGTTGTCTCACACTAGTTTCGTAGTTTATTAGGCAGACAGGATTTAAATGAGATAGCAGCAAACATGATAGAATACATGGCAAAATGTTTATATTCATATTATTGTTATGGTGAAGTGAATACTGCATGTGATTCACAATTCATAAAAGCTCCTATTAGCAACCATCTTTTCGCACAGGTAGGAAAAAATTCAGAACGTGGAGTTGGCCATATTGACCAACATCCCAAACAGTCTTGCCAGTCGGATTTTCATAGTAGATTGAAATGCTGCTACATTCGAAGATGAACAATACGGAATTTGTATTTACTTCGTTGGATAATGTATGAAAATGCAGTGATCGAAACTCGGAGCGGAGAAAAAAGCTCGTCTTCCACCTTTTTTTTTAATTTATTTACTGACGCAGAGGTTTTGGCGCCATTATTTATTTTTGTGCCTGCAAAGCATGCCTGTATAGCGCTACATATATTTGATGGCAGACGTTAGTTGTGGCAGCACCTACCAACATTTTTCAGAACTTCCGCTTACTTTGCACTCGGTTCTAAGCCGCAGGCGGTTTTTTGGATTACAAAAACCGGAAAAAAAGTGCGGCTTAGATTCGAGTAAATACGGTAAATTTAGTGTTGGGATGGACACTGTTCAGCTTAGATATTGTTCTTGATAATCAAAGCAACATACAAGGGAAATCAAAGACACTCACATGGGACTTCTCGACTTGGAAAAAGCATTTGGCAGTGTAAAATGCGGCATGATGTTTGAAACTCACAGAAAAAAGATTTATGCTTCTAGGACAACAGAAATGTGCTAGTTAGACAGACAATGTCGCACAGCATGAGCCCAACATGGGTGAGCATAGCGCATATGGAGGTAGTTGGGAGCTGTCTGCAGATGAAACTTGAACTTCTCCTATTGGCAAAATATGCAGGCCATGAGGTAACCCAGCTATTATATAGGCAGCGGGTAGTCCACATATTACTGCAAATTGTTTTTGCCTGGTGAGTGGTAAGGTGCCTCCACAGCGAAAACTCAGAGCCTGCAAATTATTTCACTGTTGCCCCATAGGTGAAACCTATACTAATAAAGAGCCAGAATAAGCAACGACACCATCCGAAAGAGGGAAACAATGTGAGAAAGCAGTCTAAACATCTACTGTGTAGATATAATTGTATTTTAGTTATTGATGATTTAAGATCTGAACGTACTTAATTCATTTGAAAAAGTAGTAACTTCTAAATGCCTTAAGGATACAGGGTACTTTTCCGGCTCAATGTTATGTAAAAATCAACACCTATTTCTTTCAGGCACTGATTACAATGTATATATTTTACAGATTTTTTGTTGATATCAGGTAATGCAGCACACTTTCTAAACAAATTAGAAGTATTTTGGATATTTTTGAACCTGCTTAGGGTTATTAAAAAAATTACAAAGAAATTGTTACAATTCCTTTTCCAAAATGCTTCCGCAAATTGAGGTACCATTTAATCCAATGTCATACATTTGAAGGAGACCAAACTTTTACCATATATGCATGACATGATGGATGAGGTACTAGGCCTGTTTAATTCCACATATTATGAATACTGCAAGGATTAGAAGTATTTTGGATATTTTTGAACCTGCTTAGGGTTATTAAAAAATTACAAAGAAATTGTTGCAATTCCTTTTCCAAAATGCTTCCGCAAATTGAGGTACCATTTAATCCAATGTCATACATTTGAAGGAGACCAAATTTTTACCATATATGCATGACATGATGGATGAGGTACTAGGCCTGTTTAATTCCACATATTACGAATACTGCAAGGATAAAAAAAAATATCACATCTTACATTTTAATTTTTATATTTTTTCCCTAGTAAAAAGTTCTTTTTTCTATAATTTAGTTGATTCTGCAATAAAGCTTAGGTCTGCTACATAAGTAAGGACTATTGCAAGTTACAGAAAAAATTAGAACAATGCTTTATAAACTTTAGGAAATATTTGTACCTGAATTCTGAAAAATACCACTTGTGGGAAATTGAGAATGAAGATATGAGACCAACTGAACTGTGCCTCAGAACATTCTTGAAGCATAGTCTTCATCCTGCAGCATTTCTTCATCTTCAAGCTTCCTCTTGGCATTCTTTTTAGCACTTCTTGTTTCTTTGGTAGCTTGAAGAGCAAATCTTTCAGTTTCGTGCACCCATTGTCTGTCACATGCAAGCAATTGATCTCCCATATTAGAGCCACATTTTATGCCTAAATTTCACAGGATTTCCAACCTTCCTATCACTCCATCATTAAAACATATCACTGCAGCTAGTAAACAAACTTTTGATGTATTTAGTCCTTCAAAAACAGTCTTGGGTAATCTTTCCCATATATAATGGTTGAACCTTTCATTTGTATTCTGAGTGCCCCCATGAAGACATTTACTAAGCAAATCAGGGTCACTCAGGTCTCTAAAACTTGGTTTTAGTTCATTCATAACAGGCTCAAGAAGAGAATGCTTAAAATGGTATATTTGACCAGTTTGTTTTGCTTTTTGGTAACCACACCAAGAATCTGCTCCTTTAGGGCAAAGTCCATGAACAGGGTGGTCATCTGTGGACGACTTATGAAAGTAGGTGGCCCATACAGTTTTCCCATTGCTGTAACATCATTCAGAGGTGCAGTTCCTCTAATGGCCAGTCAATAATAACTCTGAAGGAGGTCTATCTCAGTTTCTGTCAATCTGCCTCAGCCAGACAGAGATTTGCCATCTGAAAGCAACTTTCCTTTCATTTCCCTTTGTAGCATCCTCAGTCTAGCACCCATCACTTTTGCACATGTCCACAACACTCCAGTTTTGTTACCAAGGTATCACCACAAACATAGAATTCATTAATTTTATTGAAAGCTTTATAGAGCCCATCGTCTAGGTATTTCTAACGCTATAAATGGGCACCGACCTCTGAAATATTTGTAGAGCTCCATCATACTCCACACCTCCACTGTAACCACCATAATTCTTAGAACACTGATGTTCAATATGTCCTTCAGTGCTACCATGGCAGGTGTGGCAGTACTTAGATAAGCACTCAACATCAAAAACTTATCCATTCTCCAGAGAAGTAGCACTTACAACGGCATTCAAGGAATGATGTCCTCGACATTGCCATGTCCCATCAAGTGCAACACCAATGTCCCTGTTTCCATTAATATTTACAGTTTCTTCTACTGCACATTTATAGATGCTTTAGATGCAACCGTCAAGGCACCTAAAAGTATTTTTATATACTCACTGAACCTACTGGGAGGAGGAGGAAGGTCCATCAAACCACAAAATGTTTGAGCAGCCTGTTTTCCTTTCCCTATTGCACGCATTGCACACAGTAACTTCAAATTCACATAATTTGAATTGTACAAAATATTCGAAGCCATTTTTGAGGTGGATTTAATGCAGGATCTACACAGAACAACTAATTTTGATGCTAAACCCTTCTTGCTACTTTGTTGTTCAGTTATTTCCAGACAGCCTACACCATCACATTGTTTACATTTTGCCACTTCCTTTATCAAAGAAGATAAGATGGCCACATCAAAAACAATAAATCCACTACAAAAAGCATCATTGTTAACACACAAATTTGAATTTGAGGGGTGCCATGTGGGAGTTTCCTTCCTGAAGAACTGATACATAGGTTACTTTCAACAGTGTGGCTTGCTATGTTTGTGATCTGGTCACCATGGAATTTCCTTTTATTGAATTTCTTGATGCATGGCATAGTTTGTATTTATTGCACACTAAAGGATATGTACTTCCACAAATACATGTAGCATATGGGCAACAAACATTCAGTAACATATGAACTAACTGCTTCAGTGAAACAAAAGTAAATACTAGCAAAGATAATCATTTAAGACACTAGAAACCTGCACTGTTATCAACATATACAATGTATCATACGTATAATTGCTGGAAACAGAAAGTTCACAGTGCTTTTCGAAATATACTGGTTTCTGTACCAGAAATAAAGGAGGCATGGTGGCATACATGGTCATAATATTGAAATTTGGTATATAGGTCATTTTTCATTTGAAACCCTATGATGTATATATCACTCTAATCAAGAAAGCCTATAGAATTCAATACAGTCAAAAAAGTTTCAATTATTCCACCATTTAGAAGTACCCTGTATCCTTAAGGAACCATAGCAAACAATGTGTCAAATGATGGCAACTGAACAATACTACTGCAAAACAGCTTTGAAAAATACTACTGCAAGACAACTTCATAGTTTGAGTTATAAGCCCAAATGTCGATTCTGAGGATCAAAAATCTCACTTTCATGTAAAATGAATTGCACAACAATAAGTGTAGCTCCAGAATTAGATAACAGACTACATTAACTACCTGTAAATATCTCATCCCCCCCCATGAACCATGGATCTTGCCATTGGTGGGAAGGCTTGTGTGCCTCAGCGACATAGCTGTACTGTAGGTGCAACCACAATGGAGGGGTTTGAGAGGCCAGACAAACGTGTGGTTCCTGAAGAGGAGAAGCAGCCTTTTCAGTAGTTGCAGCGGCAGCAGTCTGGATGAATGACTGATATGGCTTTGAAACACTAACCAAAACGGCCTTGCTGTGCTGGTACTGCGAACGGCTGAAAGCAAGGGGAAACTACAGCCGTAATTTTTCCCAAGGGCATACAGCTATACTGTATGGTTAAATGATGATGGCGTCCCCTTGGGTAAAATATTCCATAGGTAAAATAGTCCCCCATTCACATCTCCAGGCAGGGACTACTCAGGACGACGTCATTATCAGGAGAAAGAAAACTGGTGTTCTACATAGCGGAGTGTGGAATGTCAGATCTGTTAATCGGGCAGGAAGGTCAGAAAATTTAAAAAGGGAAATGGACACGTTAAATTTAGATATAGTGGAAATTAGCGAAGATCAGTGGCACGAGGAACAAGACTTCCGGACAGGTGAATACAGGGTTACAAATACAAAATCAAAGAGGGGTAATGCAGGAGTAGGTTTAATAATGAATAAAAAAAATAGGAGTGCGGGTAAGCAACTACAAACAGCATTGTGAGTGCATTATTGCAGACAAGATAGACACAAAGCCCACGCCTACCACAGTAGTACAAGTTTATATATCAACTAGCTCTGCAGATGACGAAGAGATTGATGAAATGTATGATGAGATAAAAGAAATTATTCAGATAGTGAAGCGAGACAAAAATTTAATAGTCGTGGGTGACTGGAATTCAATAGTAGGAAAAGGAAGAGAAGGGAATGTAGTAGGTGAATATGGAATGGAGGCAAGGAAAGAAAAAGGAAGCCACCTGGTAGATTTTTGCACACAGCACAACTTAATCATAGCTAACACTTGGTTCAAGAATCATGAAAGAATGCTGTATACATGGAAGAGCCCTGGAGACACTGTAAGGTTTCGGATAGATTATGTAATGGTAAGACAGAGATTTAGGAATCAGATTTTAAATTGTAAGACATTTCCAGGGGCAGATGTGTACTCTGACTACAACCTATTGGTTATGAACTGCAGATTAAAACTGGAGAAACTGCAAGAAAGTGGGAATTTAAGAAGATGGGATCTGGATAAACTGAAAGAACCAGAGACTGTAGAGAGTTTCAGGGAGAGCTTTAGGAAATGATTGACAAGAATGGGGGAAGGAAATACAGTACAAGAAGAATGGGAACCTTTGAGAGATGAAATAGTGAAGGCAGCAGAGAATCAAGTAGGTAAAAACACAAAGGCTAGTAGAAATCCTTGGGTAACGGAAGAAATATTGAATTTAATTGATGAAAGGAGAAAATACAAAAATGCAGTAAATGAAGCAGGCAAAAAGGAATACAAACTTTTCAAAAATGAGATTGACAAGAAGTGCAAAATGGCTAAGCAGGGATGGCTAGAGGACAAATGTAAGGATGTAGAGGCTTATCTCACTAGGGGTAAGATAGATACTGCCTACAGGAAAATTAAAGAAACCTTTGGAGAAAAGTGAACCACTTGTATCAATATCAAGAGGTCAGATGGAAATCCAGTTCTAAGCAAAGAAGGGATAGTGGAAAGGTGGAAGGAGTATATAGAGGGCGATGTACTCGAGGACAATATTATGGAAATGGAAGAGGACGTAGATGAAGATGAAATGGGAGATATGATACAGCGTGAAGAGTTTGACAGAGCACTGAAAGACCTAAGTCAAAACAAGGCCCCGGGAGTAGACAACATTCCATTAGAACTACTAATTGCCTTGGGAGAGCCAACCCTGACAAAACTCTACCACCATCTGGTGATCGAGTGTATGATACAGGCGAAATACCCACAAACTTCAAGAAGAACATAATAATTCCAATCCCAAACAATGCAGGTGTTGACAGATGTGAAAATACAGTTTAATGAGTCACGGCTGAAAAATACTAACACAAATTCTTTACAGACAAATGGAAAACTGGTAGAAGCCAACCTTGCGGTAGATCAGTTTGGATTCCGTAGCAATGTTGGAGCATGTGAGGCAATACTGGCCCTACGACTTATCTTAGAAGATAGATTAAGGAGAGGCAAACCTATGTTTCTAGCATTTGTAGACTTAGAGAAAGTTTTTGAAAATGTTGACTGGCATACTCTCTTTCAAATTCTGAAGGTGGCAGGGGTAAAATACAGGGAACGAAAGGCTATTTACAATTTGTACAGAAACCAGATGGCAGTTATAAGAGTCGAGGGGCATGAAAGGGAAGCAGTGGTTGGAAGGGAGTGAGACAGGGTTGTAGCCTATCCCCAATGTTATTCAATCTGTATATTGAGCAAGCAGTAAAGGAAACAAAAGAAAAATTCAGAGTAGGAATTAAAATCCATGGAGAAGAAATAAAAGCTTTCAGGTTAGTCGATGACATTGTAATTCTGTCAGAGACAGTGAAGGACCTGGAAGAGCAGTTGGATGGAATTGACAGTGTCTTGAAAGGAGGATATATGATGAACATCAACAAAAGCAAAATGAGGATAATGGAATGTAGTCTAATTAATTTGGGTGATGTTGAGGGAATTAGATTAGGAAATGAGACACTTAAGGTCTTTTGACTATTTGGGGAGCAAAATAACTGATGATGGTCGAAGTAGAGAGGATATAAAATGTAGACTAGCAATGGTAAGGAAAGTGTTTCTGGAGAAGAGAAATTTGTTAACATCGAGCAGAGATTCAAATGTCACAAAGTCTTTTCTAAAAGTATTTGTATGGAGTGTAGCCAGGTATGGAAGGGAAACATGGATGAAAAATAGTTTAGACAAGAAGAGAATATAAGCTTTCGAAATGTGGTGCTACAGAAGAATGCTGAAGATTAGATGTGTAGATCACATAACTAATGAGGAGTTACTCAATAGAATTGGGGAGAAGAGAAATTTTTGGCACAACTTGACTGGAAGAAGGGATCGGTGGGCAGGAAATACACTCCTGGAAATTGAAATAAGAACACCGTGAATTCATTGTCCCAGGAAGGGGAAACTTTATTGACACATTCCTGGGGTCAGATACATCACATGATCACACTGACAGAACCACAGGCACATAGACACAGGCAACAGAGCATGCACAATGTCGGCACTAGTACAGTGTATATCCACCTTTCGCAGCAATGCAGGCTGCTATTCTCCCATGGAGACGATCGTAGAGATGCTGGATGTAGTCCTGTGGAATGGCTTGCCATGCCATTTCCACCTGGCACCTCAGTTGGACCAGCGTTCGTGCTGGACGTGCAGACCGCGTGAGACGACGCTTCATCCAGTCCCAAACATGCTCAATGGGGGACAGATCCGGAGATCTTGCTGGCCAGGGTAGTTGACTTACACCTTCTAGAGCACGTTGGGTGGCACGGGATACATGCGGACGTGCATTGTCCTGTTGTAACAGCAAGTTCCCTTGCCGGTCTAGGAATGGTAGAATGATGGGTTCGATGATGGTTTGGATGTACCGTGCACTATTCAGTGTCCCCTCGACGATCACCAGTGGTGTACGGCCAGTGTAGGAGATCGCTCCCCACACCATGATGCCGGGTGTTGGCCCTGTGTGCCTCGGTCGTATGCAGTCCTGATTGTGGCGCTCACCTGCACGGCGCCAAACACGCATACGACCATCATTGGCACCAAGGCAGAAGCGACTCTCATCGCTGAAGACGACACGTCTCCATTCGTCCCTCCATTCACGCCTGTCGCGGCACCACTGGAGGCGGGCTGCATGATGTTGGGGCGTGAGCGGAAGACGGCCTAACGGTGTGCGGGACCGTAGCCCAGCTTCATGGAGACGGTTGCGAATGGTCCTCGCCGATACCCCAGGAGCAACAGTGTCCCTAATCTGCTGGGAAGTGGCGGTGCGGTCCCCTACGGCACTGCGTAGGATCCTACGGTCTTGGCGTGCATCCGTGCGTTGCTGCGGTCCGGTTCCAGGTCGACGGGCACGTGCACCTTCCGCCGACCACTGGCGACGACATCGATGTACTGTGGAGACCTCATGCCCCACATGTTGAGCAATTCGGCGGTACGTCCACCCGGCCTCCCGCATGCCCACTATACGCCCTCGCTCAAAGTCCGTCAACTGCACATACGGTTCACGTCCATGCTGTCGCGGCATGCTACCAGTGTTAAAGACTGCGATGGAGCTCCGTATGCCACGGCAAACTGGCTGACACTGACGGCGGCGGTGTACAAATGCTGCGCAGCTAGCGCCATTCGACGGCCAACACCGCGGTTCCTGGTGTGTCCGCTGTGCCGTGCGTGTGATCATTGCTTGTACAGCCCTCTCGCAGTGTCCGGAGCAAGTATGGTGGGTCTGACACACCGGTGTCAATGTGTTCTTTTTTCCATTTCCAGGAGTGTATTTTGAGGCATCAAGGGATCACCCAATTTAGTACTGGAAGGCAGTGTGGAGGGTAAAAATCATAGAGGAAGACCAAGAGATGAATACACTAAGCAGATTCAGAAGGATGAGGGTTGCTGTAGGTACTGGGAGATGAAGAAGCTTGCACAGGATAAAATAGCATTGAGAGCTGCATCAAACCAGTCTCTGGACTGAAGGACACATCAACAACAAATATGTCATTCTAATTAGGTACACAACAGATAAAATAAATAATGGTAGTCTCGACCACCTCACTGAATAAAATGTAAATAACACAAAAACCAAGGATCCAAGCAAAAACATTACATCACCATGAAAAAGCCGGTGAAATTCTAGCTCTAACTCATGTGTAATACTGTATTGACAGTAGCAATAAGTTTAATGTACTTTTGTGCATTATGAAGTGTGTGTGCAACTAATGAAAGACATTACGTTAGATTTTCCACCAAAAACACAGTGACGTGGTTATGTTTTAACAACACAAAGGAATCAGTGCAAAATTGTGAGTTCCTGAATTAGTATCTCTTATTGAAGGAAATAGTGCGCATATAGTATTAGGAACGGAAAGTTGGTTAAAACCGGAAGTGAACAGTAACGAAATCCTAGACACAGAATGGAATATATACCGCAAGGATAGGATAAACGCCAATGGTGGAGGAGTATTTATAGCAGTAAAGAATTCAATAATATCCAGTGAAGTTATTAGCGAATGCGAATGTGAAATAATCTGGGTTAAGTTAAGTATCAAAGGTGGGTCAGATATGATAGTCGGATGCTTCTATAGGCCACCTGCATCAGCAACCGTAGTAGTTGAGCGCCTCAGAGAGAACCTGCAGAACGTCGTGAAGAAGTTTCGTGATCATACTATTGTAATAGGGGGAGACTTCAATCTACCAGGTATAGAATGGGATAGTCACACAATCAGAACTGGAGCCAGGGACAGAGACTCTTGTGACATTATCCTGACTGCCTTGTCCGAGAATTACTTCGAGCAGATAGTTAGAGAACCAACTCGTGAAGCTAACGTTTTAGACCTCATAGCAACAAATAGACCGGAACTTTTCGACTCCGTGAATGTAGAAGAGGGTATCAGTGATCATAAGTCAGTGGTTGCATCAATGACTACAAGTGTAATAAGAAATGCCAAGAAAGGAAGGAAAATCTATTTGCTTAACAAGAGTGATAGGGCACAAATCGCAGAATATCTGAGTGACCACCATCAAACGTTCATTTCTGAGGAAGAGGATGTGGAACAAAAATGGAAAAAATTCAGAAACATCGTCCAGTACGCCTTAGATAAGTTCGTACCGACTAAGGTCCAAAGCGAGGGGAAAGATCCACCGTGGTATAACAATCATGTACGAAAGGTACTACGGAAACAAAGAAAGCTTCACCATAGGTTTAAGAGTAGTCGAATCATAGCTGATAAGGAAAAGCTGAACGAAGCGAAAAAGAGCGTAAAGAGAGCAATGAGAGAAGCATTCAACGAATTCGAACATAAAACATTGGCAAACAATCTAAACAAGAACCCTAAAAAGTTTTGGTCATATGTAAAATCGGTAAGCGGATCTAAATCCCCTATTCAGTCACTCGTTGACCACGATGGCACCGAAACAGAGGACGACCGAAGAAAGGCAGAAATACTGAATTCAGTGTTCCGAAACTGTTTCACTGCGGAAAATCGTAACACGGTCCCTGACTTCAGCCGTCGCACGGACGCCAAAATGGAAAATATTGAAATAAACGATATCGGAATTGAAAAACAACTGCTATCACTTAGTAGCGGAAAAGCATCCGGACCAGACGAGATACCCTTAAGATTCTACAGTGATTATGCTAAAGAACTTGCCCCCTTTCTATCAGCAATTTATCGTAGATCTCTGGAAGAACGTAAAGTACCTAGCGACTGGAAGAAAGCACAGGTCGTTCCCATTTTCAAGAAGGGTCATAAATCAGATGCGAATAATTATAGGCCTATTTCACTTACGTCAATCTGTTGTAGAATAATGGAACATGTTTTGTGTTCTCGTATTATGACGTTCTTAGATAATACAAATCTCCTTCATCATAACCAACATGGATTCCGCAAACAGAGATCATGTGAAACCCAGCTCGCCCTATTTGTCCAAGAAATTCACAGTGCCGTAGACACTGGCGAGCAGATTGATGCCGTATTCCTGGACTTCAGGAAGGCATTTGATACGGTTCCGCACTTACGTTTAGTGAAAAAAATACGAGCTTACGGAATATCGGACCAGGTTTGTGATTGGATTCAGGATTTCCTAGAAGAAAGAACACAACATGTCATTCTTAACGGTTCAAAATCTGCAGATGTAGAGGTAATTTCGGGAGTACCGCAAGGAAGCGTGATAGGACCTTTATTGTTTACGATATACATAAATGACTTAGTTGACAACATCGGTAGCTCCGTGAGGCTATTTGCAGATGACACGGTTGTCTACAAGAAAGTAGCAACATCAGAAGACTCGTACGTACTCCAGGAAGACCTGCAGAGGATTAATGAATGGTGCGACAGCTGGCAGCTTTCCCTAAACGTAGATAAATGTAATATAATGCGCATACATAGGGGCAGAAATCCATTCCAGTACGATTATGCCATAGGTGGTAAATCATTGGAAGCGGTAACGACCGTAAAATACTTAGGAGTTACTATCCGGAGCGATCTGAAGTGGAATGATCACATAAAACAAATAGTGGGAAAAGCAGGCGCCAGGTTGAGATTCATAGGAAGAATTCTAAGAAAATGTGACTCATCGACGAAAGAAGTAGCTTACAAAACGCTTGTTCGTCCGATTCTTGAGTATTGCTCATCAGTATGGGACCCTTACCAGGTTGGATTAATAGAAGAGATAGACATGATCCAGCGAAAAGCAGCGCGATTCGTCATGGGGACATTTAGTCAGCGCGAGAGCGTTACGGAGATGCTGAACAAGCTCCAGTGGCGGACACTTCAAGAAAGGCGTTACGCAATACGGAGAGGTTTATTATCGAAATTACGAGAGAGCACATTCCGGGAAGAGATGGGCAACATATTACTACCGCCCACATATATCTCGCGTAATGATCACAACGAAAAGATCCGAGAAATTAGAGCAAATACGGAGACTTACAAGCAGTCGTTCTTCCCACGCACAATTCGTGAATGGAACAGGGAAGGGGGGATCAGATAGTGGTACAATAAGTACCCTCCGCCACACACCGTAAGGTGGCTCGCGGAGTATAGATGTAGATGTAGATGTGACGTGTAGGTTTTATAATAATGTAAGAATGAAAATAATCAATTTTTGAAAACATAAGTAGTTGGATGGATAAAAAAATCAGCTCATCAAGCAACAGCAGGAGAATGCATAAATAAAAGATATTACAATTTGCTAGCTTTCAGAGCCAGTGGCTCCTTCTTCTGGCAGAAGGGTTAGAAGAGCAGTGAAGGAAAAGAACTTGGTGAGGTTTATGAAAAGGGATAGGGTTTGGAAAATCACACAGAACACCAGGTCAGGGGAGATTCACCAGATAGGTAAAGACTAATGGTTGGGACTGCAGCTGGCAAAAAGAAAACCTGACAACTTAAAGGTGTAAGGTAGGGTAATATGTAAGACAGAGTCCACCGCTAAAACATCATGCGCAAGTTATTAAGATGGAAAAGCTAAGTTCATTGTATTTGATACAGGTGGGAAGGGACAATAAAAACCAGACTTGTCACAAAATGAAACATGTAGAAAGCTACTCTGAAGAAAGTCTGAGATGGAAGAAATAAATGTAAATTAAGGCTAGGTGGGTGGTGAGAACCAAGGATATGTTGTTGTGCCAGTTCCCACCTGTGGAGTTCTGAGAAACTTGTGTCTGGGTGATGAATCCAGACAGCACATATGTGACGAAACACGCAGGATTCTTTTACCCCAAGCACAAATTTATGGAACTCTGCAAGTGGTGCTACAACATGTTCTCAGTTCTCACCATCCACCTGGCCTTCATTTACGTTAATTTCTTTGGTCTCAGCATTTCTTCGCAGTACCTATTCCTTTCTTTGCTCCCTTTCAGTTTTCTACATCTTTCATTTTCTATCCTATATATTTTGCACTTCCCCATCCCACTTCTACCACATAAAATGCACTCAGCTTTTCGCTCTTATTAACAATCTTTCCTTGTCAACCCGTCTGGTAAATCTCCTCTAACCCAGGTTTATGGACAACTTTTCTGAACTCACCCCTTCCTCTAACCCTCACCAGTCCCTTTCCTTCAAGCCTCTTCCCTCCCCTTCAACTCTTCTACCAGAAGAATTAGCCCCTGGCTCCAAAAGCTAGCAAACTGTAATACCTTTTTTATGTATGTTTATCCTGCCATCGCCTGGTGATTAGATTCTTTTATCTGTCCAATTACTTACACTTCTATAAAAAATTAATTTTGTGGGTTTTGCAATTACAGATTAAGGCTATATAAGGGCAATAGACATGCTGGCCTGGGTCAGCTTGCATTGAGAGGCTGGCAAATCCAATGAGTGTTGTGTCAGTCATGACTGAACTGCAGGACGCAGCTCTACAGGAATTTAAGAACTTACATAGGGAAAGATAGATAATTTACAATATGTACAAGAACCAAGATGGAAAAATAAGAACAGATAGATAATTTACAATATGTACAAGAACCAAGATGGAAAAATAAGAACAGAAAACCAAAAAACCAAGTCTTTTTAAATATATTTCATGATGAACTACAGTTTCAAATACTGAAATTTATTCCTGAAATTCAGCTTAACCATAGTAAGTATAGATGTTCTACCTCAGGCAACATATGAAAATTTTTGCCAGACTAGGACTCGAACCTGGATTTCCCACATATCATGCACAGTAGCCTAAGAGATACGGCTATCGCTTGTGAGAAGTGGGAAATCTGCAGTTAAGTCCCAGTCTGGCACAAACTTTCTTATGTCACTTTAGGTAATATGCCCATATCTATCAAAGTTATGTTGAATTTCAGGAATAAATTTAAGAACAAAGTGTTCAGATTAGAAAGAGTGTATGATAGGGATGCAGTCTTCGTCCTCTCTGGTTCAGTTTGTATATCAAGGATACAATGAAGGAAATAAAAGAAATGTTCTAGAGTGAGATTAAAATGCAGGGTGAACAATATCAATGACAAGTTTCACTTATGACATTGCTATTCACAAGGAAACTGTGTAAGAATTACAGGAGCTGTCAAATGTAATGAATGGTCTATTGAACACAGAATATGGACTGAGAGAAAACCAAAGAAAGACTATAGTAATGAGGAGTAGAAGAAATAAGATTAGACATAACTATCTTGGAAGGAAAATTGCGCGTGACAGATGAAACCAAGATGATATACGAAGCAGAGAGATGCAGGCAAAGAAGGCATCCATCTCTAAAAGAAGTCTGCTTGTATCAAAACAGATCTTCATGTGAAGAAGAAATGAGAATGTACATTTGGAACAAGGCGTTATATAGAAGTGGCTCTTTGGTGTGATGTCATGTGATCTGGACTGTTGTTGAAATTGCTCATCAATATTTTATAAGGTCTTAGTCTTCAGTTACTTATTTTAAACTTTATTTGTGTTAATATTTGCTGTAAAAGTAACCTATTAGTGGATTTTCATTAATCTCTGTCTTTCTCCCTGTGTTATTGACTCAAATGGTTTATTATTCAGGAGAGTGTTTATACTGTTCATCCAAGACTTACACCTCAGTAGTGTGTTTACATTTTGTGGCACGCAGTTGCAGCTGTATCGGGTATAACGCTAAGTACTGAAAAAGTTATTTGTGCACTGTTATACAATTATTAAATTTAATAGTCCTAGTGGTGTTTCATGCTGTTTGTGGCAGAATAACAATTTTATAAACTTTTAAAAATGTCCTTCACTGTGTTTTTTAGAGTTTTCTGTGCATTGAAGTCATTTAGTAAATCTCATGCTTTAGTTTTCAGCTGACATTTCTTATTGTTTCTGGTGAAATATTTCAATAAATATTTCACTCAGTGTTTTAACTTTAGTGAGAGTCCCAGTGCCCACTTGAACTGAAGTTTTGGTTTTAGCTAATAATTTTGTGAAGTTTTGTTGGTATTGATATTAACTGTGGTGTACTAGTATTAATACAAGTAGTTCCTTTCAGAGCACTATTGTTAGTTCTATAAACAGTTCTACTTGTGTAACTGAACTTAGGTAACACAGACGTATAGTTTTTTTCAGTAACTTTATTTATTTATTTATTTATTTATTCATCCGTGGAACAATAAATATTGTATGGATGTCGTCAGATTACAACACATGAGCACACATACATTTACAATTAAACAGGTTTCTAATTACATAATATTTTGGCGCTAATGTCATATGTTGCTAATAATCTACATCTATGTTAAATATTCCTTTACATTATAACAACTTTTACTTACTAAAAAGGTTTTAAGCTTTTGCCTGAAAGTGAGGGGCTCATTTATTTCTTTAATTTCTTGTGGTAATTTGTTATACAGTTTTATCCCATTATAAAATATACTTTTTTGTGTCTTTGCCTTGTTCTTTCTATCTAGATGGAGGTGGTGACAAGCTCTTGTTTCATGGTCATGTATTAGGCTGTTTGTGTTGTACATGTTCAGATTTTTCTTAATCAACATTATGTTCTGAAAGATATATTCACAAGAAACAGTTAGAATTCCTAACTTTCTAAATAATTCTAGACAGTGGGCCCTGTTGTTGCTATTTGTTATTATCCTTATGGCTCTTTTTTGTACTTTGAACACAGTTTGTATGTTACTGGCACTTGTTCCCCAAAACATGATCCCATAGCTGAGGACTGAGTGTAGATATCCGTAATATGTTATTTTAAGACAGGTATTATTGCATACCGGTGCAAGGATTCTAAGAGCATAGCATGCTGTGGATAATTTCTTTGCCAAAATGTTGACATGGTTTGTCCATTTCAGTTGGCTGTCTACATTCATCCCTAAGAATTTGGTACTTGTTACACATTCTAATTCATTATTGTTAACTTTTATTCTAGTGGCATTGTGTTTTTTGTTCAATTGGAAGTTAATATAGTTAGTTTTCTTTACATTTAGGGTTACTTTATTTTTTAATGACCAGTTGTGGACATCATTGAGAGCCTCGTTTGCTCTTTCTGACAGTTGTGTTGGATTTTCACCTGTTATTACTATGTTGCTGTCATCAGCAAAAAGTATTTTTTCGCCATGTCTGATACTTTGTGGGAAGTCGTTAATGTATATAAGAAACAATATTGGGCCTAATACACTTCCCTGTGGGACGCCTATATTCACATTTTCTGGGTCAGACAGGTGTTTTATAAGGGAATTGTTTGAAACTTGTGATATCTCAACTCGTTGAACTCTGTTTTCCAAGTATGATTTGAACCACTTCTTTGTCACACCTCTTATTCCTATTTGCCCTAATTTATGAAGTAAGATTTTGTGGTCAACTGTATCAAAGGCCTTGGACAAGTCTAAAAAGATACCACTTACATTTTCACCTTTGTCCAGTGCTTCTAAAATTACTTTAGTGAACTGTGCTATAGCATATTGTGTGCCTTTTCCAGGCCTAAAACCGAATCGGTCATTGGAAAGAAGATTATAGTTATTCAGGTAATTTAGCAGTCTCTTTTTGACTAGTATTTCTATTATTTTAGAAATGATAGACAGTATAGAGATCGGCCTGTAGTTCTCTACATTTTCCACATCTCCGTTTTTAAGGATAGGTATAACTTTTGCTTGTTTTAGGTACTCTGGAAAGTATCCAGATTCGAAAGATTCATTAATTATGTCTGTTAATGGGTCCTTTATGGAGTCTATACAATCTTTAATTACACAGACTGGGATTTCATCAAGTCCTACAGAAGTTTTATTTTTTAGTTGGTGTACTACTAGCGCCACTTCCCTTTCTGTAGTTGGCAAGAGCACCATTGAGTTTGTTGGCTGGTTCTGAGTAGGTAAATCATACGTATCTGGAAATTTCTGCTGTAATTTTTTTGCAATACTACTGAAATATGAGTTTACAAAATCAGAAAATTTTTTAGCGTTACCTACTGGTACATCTTTGTTTTTAATATGTGAATTGAGGTCCTTTTTAGCAGAGTTAGATGTTTCCTGTTTGACGATGTTCCAGGCTGCTTTGCTCTTGTTTTCAGCTTCAAGTAATATTTTGTTGTTTGAAAGTTTTTTTGCGGCTAGCAACACCTTTCTGTAAATTTTCCTGTACTTTTTGTAGGATTGCAGAACTTCTGGGTTAGATTGATTATTTTTTATGGAGTTGAGATATCTAAGAGTTTCTGAGGATTTTTTGATACCTGTAGTCACCCACTGATTTCTCTTTGTAGTTTTAATTTGATAAAGAGTTTTGGGAAACATCTCTTCAAATCTGAGTTTAAAAATTGACATGAACTTGATAAATTTCTGATTTGCGTTGGTTTCTGCATAGACTTCCCTCCAATCTTCATATTCTAGCTGGGATTTAAACTGATGCAGGGCTGATTTGGAAAACATTCTTTTGTATGTACAAAGTTTAGGAGGAGTTTCTACATGAATGTTTGTTTTTAAGATCTGGCAGAGGTGGTCTGCTAGGCCCAGGTTTTGGACAACAATATGACATTTTTTACTATCAATATCTGTAGCTACATGATCTATAGATGAGGAGGATTCTTTCGTTATTCTAGTCGGACAATTAACAAGGGAGGATATTCCATAACAGCTTAGAATATTCACATATATGTTGCTAGCCTTATGAGGCTTCATCATATTAATGTTTAAGTCACCACAGATAATTACATTTGCTTTTGGTCCAGAAACCTTGTCTAAGCTTTGATTCAGTTTTGAGAACAATATATCTATGTCTCCACTGGGAGAGCGGTACACACAAAATATGACTAATTTTTTTGCTATGCCAGGTCCTATTATTTCAACAGCGGAAAGTTCGAAATGTTTGTCCTCACCTAGATCTAAAAGATCATATCTTACTTTAAATGACATACCTTTTTTTACATAGATACATGAACCTCCACCATTCATTGAGATTCTGCTATAGTAACATGCAAGGTCAAATGAGGCAAATGCAATGTGTTCAATTTGCTTCCCTTTGCACCAGTGTTCAGTGATACACAAAATTTGGCTATCAAATTTTTCCAATTCTACTTCTAGCTGTTGTGTTTTGTTCTTTATGGCTTGAATGTTTTGGTGAAACACTGTTAGGCATTTGTTTTCACTTATCTTGGTGGCACCTTTCCCTTTAGACCTGATGCTAAAAAATCCTTTAGATGAGCTGGTGGCATGGTTATTCTTCTGTTGATGACAGTGGAGGTGAGTCTGTTGCCAGTTTGACTTGGAAGTTGGTGTATCTGAAGGTATCTGCCTTATGTTAGTCTTGTAACTGAGGCCGGGTACCAAAAATCCTGCAGAGTTGTAAGTTTCCTGGTTCTTGTGCTTCTTCTGTTTGCTTCTGTTACTGCTGATGATGGTGAAAAGTCTTTCACTGTTGAAGACTGAGGAGCGGCCAATACTGATGAAAGGTCATTGGCTGTTGGCACATCAGGCGTTTTTTTTCTTGTTAATGATGCAGTTGCGTAGTATGTAGCTGCATCTGCTGAAGCTGCTTTGGAAACTTCTGTCCTAGTTGAATCAATTATCTCAGCTGTTTTTGAAGGAAGTGGAGATTCTAGTGCTGGACCTGTTGTCAGTGACTCAGTTTCATTTTCTTGTTGGAAATTTTCAGTTGCTGTGTTTGGTGGTGGAAGTGGTATGGTCGTGCTATTCTTGTCCTTAACTGCCTTCACTGCATTAAGGATTTCTCGACTAATGAATGATTTTCCGAGTTTATTTCTGTGAAGCCCATGCCTTGTAAAATGACTTCTCTCTGCGGATGGTACGTCCACATATGTGGCATTTGGGAGGCTTCGGCAGATTTTCTCAAATTTCCTGTTAGTAACTGTGATTTCTTTGTTGACACAGGATTCTTCTATAAGATCATGTCTTTGTGGGATACTGGCAATGAAGAAGTTGACATCTGTAATTTTCTGTAATGTACTTCTTAGAGCTCTTGTGGCGAGTTTGCCCTCGTTCCTATAACCATCATTAGCACCTCCTATTATTAGACAGTTGCTTCCCAGCTTCAAAGAATGTTCACAGTCTTTTAAAACTTCGCGCATAGGGGCACCCGGTTTCGTTATTCCACTAACCTTGAATATAGTTTGCATGTTACACAAAATGTCGGCTAAGCCCTTTCCATGACTGTCTGAAAGTATGAAAATATCTTCTTTTTTCTTCTTACCTGTATTGGTAGATATCTTGTTTGCACGATAAGTATGTTCCATGTATTTTCTGGTATTTTCTTTCTTGTTATTACAGGACTTCGTAGGCCTACTGAAATGATTTGTGGTCGCTGCATTTGATGAAAGTACTTCCTTTCTGTTATATCCTAGCCAGTAATGCCACCCGAGCCCGCTGCCAAAAGGTTGGCAGCATCAAAGTACGGACGCCGTCCGCATAAGCAGCGCCAGCGATACAGGAAATCGCCGCAAGTCTGCGCGTGCCACCGCTGGCTTCTGGCTTCTTAAGCGCTGGATTCGCGAGCGCTAGGACAGTTCTGGATTCTGCCGCTCAGTTGTATACTCGCCACCGCAGTGTGTACTTGCTAGTCAGTGTGGGTACATCGCAGCAGAGTTGTTATTTGTCGTCAGCCGACGCTGACCTAGCTGCCCCGACTCGAACTAGACAGATTTCTGTAGAGGCAATGTTCACCACTGTGTTTCTGTATCTTCGGAATAAAGATAAGTACCGACTTTCATTCAATCCGAGTGTTTGGGTTTTCATCTTTTTGTTCACTGTTCCAGCGGACCGGTCGGCCCGCTACTAAAAGTGTGGCGGTGTTTGTTGCTACGAACGCCGTCACAAAACTTCCTTTGGCTCTTTTCACATATTTCATATTCATCACACGTTAAAAATTCAAACTTATTTGCTTGTGGGAGACGAAAGTTGTTTTCGTTACGATTAACACGACAAAACTTTTTAGGCCTAATAAAGTTACCGTTTTGTTCGTTTACAACCGTTTCACTACCCTTTGAATGGTCTATCACTTCTTCCAGCTTCTGTACACTATCTATCACTGATTCAAGCTTCTCTACATATAGTTTAGCTAACATAAGATCATATTTTAATGAAGAAGTCGTGCATTCTTCTTCGCATTCCATTTGTAAACACACGATATAACGATAGTTACAGTGCACATTTCCACAGTCACAGGTCATGTTTTTTTCCTCTAAGACATTTAAACATTGACGATGGATCCATTTCTGTGACCACGAACATAATTTAACACCATATTTCACCTTCTTACTGCGTTTTACACACACAGGATTTAAAAACTCGTAATTTTCCGCGGATCGGTTTTTACCCTGAGTGAGAAGTGTGGGCTCTGTTGTAGGTTTGTGAGTAGTGGATTATGATGCGGGGTTTGTTCAAAGTATTTTCACTGGGGAAGCCAATGGGCACTCTAGTCAGATCCCCTTCTGGGAAGGCAGAATCTGTGGTAGAAGTAAATTGATATAGGAGGAGCAGCGTAAGATCTGTGCCCTTCAAGTGTAGTTACAATGTGCACATGAGGAACTAGATAGGTTGAGGAATGGGAACTGGCAGTTGTCAAGAAGGCAGCTAGGAGGAGGAGGTATTCAGACAGTTATACTTTGTGTGTGCATATGTAGTAGGTTTAACAAACTGTCAGAGTTGAGTGGAGAGGAGCCTCTTGTAGTTGTAGATGTAGTGTTTTTTTTATTTTTATTTTTTCTGTTTTTTATTTTTTTATTAGAGCATACAACTACAGTGGTCATTAGCGCCCAGACTAAATTATGAAGGCACTGTGAGGCACAATGTTAAAACAGCAACGAAAATGGACAACACTATAAAAGGCACATTAACAGGCAAGGGATTAAAAGAAAACAGCATAATCAAATGTCCTTAGAGAGGTCTGGCAAGTGGACAAAACGAAGAACACGAGCAGCTGCTCCTGGGTCATCCACTAAAATTTCATCCAGAGTACATGGCAGGCCAAGACCAATGCGCAGTGTATTAAAATTTGGACAGGACGTTAAAATGTGGCGTACTGTCAGCAATCGCCCACATGGGCAGAATGGCGGCGGCGCAGCCGTCAGCAGATGGCGATGGCTAAACCGGCAGTGTCCAATCCATACCGGGGCCAAAACGACCTCCTCCCACCGAGAAGGGTGTGAAGAGGTTGTCCAAGCTGTGGGAAGAGGTTTCAAGGCCCGAAGCTTGTTTTCAGTAAGTGTAGACCAATCGGCATGCCACAGCAATAAAATGCGCTGATAAATGACCCTGCTAAAATCAGATGAAGGCACACAACAAGAATCTGTCCGAGGCTGGAGGACTGCAGCCTTGGCCGTGGCATCTGCAGCTTCATTCCCAGGGATACCGACATGGCCAGGAACCAACATAAAGGTAACCGGAGAACCGTCGTCCGCCAGCTGCTGAAGAGAGCGTTGGGTCTGGTGCATGAAAGGGTGAACCAGATACGGATCACTGAGGCCCTGGATGGCACTCAGAGATACAGAGCAGATGACATAATCAGAATGTCGGTGCCGGCGGATGTAAAGAACAGCCTGATAGAGGGGTATAGCTCAGCTGTGAAGACCGAATAATGGCCATGGAGCTGGTATTTGAAACTGTGTGCCCCAACAATCAAAGAACACCTGACACCATCATTGGTCTTAGAGCCATCTGTGTAAATGAAGATCGTATTAATGAACTTAGAATGAAGTTCGACAAACCGCGAGCGGTATACCGAAGCCAGAGTAACCTCCTTTGGAAGCAAGCTGAGGTCAAGGTGAATGTGAACCTGAGCCTGGAGTCAAGGTGGCATTTGGCTCTCGCCCACTCTAAAGGTTGCAGGGAGTGGAAAATCAAGTTGCTGAAGGAGGCGACGAAAGTGAACTCCAGGGGGTAGCAGGGCAGATACATACAACCAGTATTGACGGTCGAGAGAGTCATCAAAAAAGGAACGATAAGACAGGTGGTCGGGCACTGATAATAGCTGACAGGCATACCGACAAAGCAGTATATCACACTGGTAGGTTAGTGGCAATTCACTGGCATTAGCATGAAGACTTTCGATGGGACTAGTATAGAACACTCCAACCGCAAGACATAAACCCCGATGTTGTATAGAGATGGCATAAGATGGATGGCCGTGCAGAGGAGTATACAAAGCTCCCATAATCCAGCTTTGAGCGGATGATCAACCGATATAGGCGAAGTAAGATGGCTCAATCCACTCCCCACGATGTACCGCTGAGAACACAGAGGAAATTTAGGGAATGGGTACAATGGGCAGCCAAGTACGACACATGTGGAGACCAGCTAAGTTTCCTGTCAAATGTAAGACCTAAAAATTTTGTTGTCTCCACAAATGGGAGAGCAATGGGACCGAGATGTAAGGACGGTGGGAGAAACTCTTTGTAGCGCCAGAAGTTAATACAGACTGTCTTCTCGGCAGAAAAACGGAAGCCATTGGCGACACTACAGGAGTAAAGATGGTCAAGACGCTGAAGACAGTGCTCCAGGAAACATGTACGCTGCGGGCTGCAGTAGATGGTAAAATCATCCACAAAAAGGGAGCCTGATACATCAACTGGGAGGCAATCCATTATTGGATTGATCGCTATGGTGAAGAGAGCAACACTCAAAACTGAGCCCTGTGGCACCCCATTCTCCTGGCGAAAGGCGTCAGACAGGACAGAACCCACACGTACCCTGAAATTTCGATCCATTAAAAATGCACGAATGAAAAGAGGGAGGCGACCGCGAAGGCCCCATGTATGTATGGTGCGGAGGATGCCTGCCCTCGAATAGGTGTCGTAAGCCTTCTCCAAATCAAAGAACACAGCCGCTGTCTGGTGCGTCCGCAAGAAGTTATTCATAATGACGGTCGACAAGGTAACCAGATGGTCAACAGCAGAGCGGCGCCTATGAAATCCACATTCTACATTGGTAAGTAGGCATCGAGATTCGAGCAGCCAAACCAAACGAGAGTTAACCATTCGTTCCATCACCTTACAGACACAGCTGGTAAGGGAAATGGGTCGATAACTGGAAGGCAAGTGCTTGTCCTTTCCCGGCTTAGGAATTGGGACAACAATAGATTCGCGCCAGCATGTGGGAACATGACCCTCAATCCAGATTCGATTACAAGTACGAAGAAGAAAACCTTTACCCGCAGGAGAAAGGTTCTTCAGCATCTGAATGTGAATAGCTGTAGATGTAGGGAATGTGCAGCAGTCCTCAGCAGTTAGGAGGCCTACATTAGTTGCAAAGTCAGACAGAAAGAAGGTTCTGCTGCTAGGTAGTTCACACAGTAGAGGTGTGGGCCAGCAGTTGCAGGAACTGTTGGGGATTGAGTACCAAGTCACCAGCATTGTGAAGCCTAGTGCACGGTTGGCTCAGGTGACTGACAGCAAAGGGGCGTTATGTAGAAATTTTATAAGTGAGGATCATGTAGTGATAGTGGGTGGAGCAGGGCACAGTCTTGATAGGGACGGGGAATATGATGTAGGTGGTGATCTGGTAAAGATAGCTACTCAAACTGGTGGCACTAATGTGCATTTTGTGCAACTGTTTCAGCATCATGATTGGCCACATCTCAATGCGGCTGTTAGGGATGTTAACATGGGGCTGGAGAGGGTGCTGATGGCAGAGGGTATGGGTCACATTTCAGTGGTGCCAGTTGGGTCTACAAGTAGATCAGGTTTCACTAGGCATACCTCAATAGGTATGGGAAGAGGAGGCTGGCAAAGCTTATAGGTGACAGTGTAGTGGGTGGTGGAGGGATCACTCATGGAAAAATTCCTGTAGTAGCTGGTGTTAGATGTGCACCTTTTTTAGATTGAAGTCAGCTGATAGATAACCCTGCTTAATGGAAGTCGTCCTAACTAAGGGCTCACCTTCAGAGGATGTCATTTCTCCAAGTAGAGAAGGAATTAGCATATTTCATCAAAATATAAGAGGTATTACAGATAAAGTTAGTGAACTGTTTACAGATGTTGACTCTGAAATTATTGGTATGTCAGAGCACCACTTGAATATTTGGCAATTCAGAAGCTTCCTGTACCAGGAAACAGATTAGCTGACTGTTTTTCATGGAGTTCCTTGCGGTTTGGGGGAGTGGCTATGTATGTAAAAAAACAGTATTCCATTTGAGTCCATAGACCTGTCACAGCACTGCACAGAACAGATATTTGAATGTTGTGCAGGGCAGCTGAATTTAGTGAAGCTAAACCTCTAATTGTTGCCGTTTGTAGCTCGTGTAATTCTGACTTCAGAGCATTTCTGCTCAAGCTAGAGAGTGCTCTTGATTCACTTTGTAGGAAGTACCAGAAATTAGTTACATGTGGTGAATTCAATATAAATTTTGTGTATGATGGTCCAAGAAAAAGGATGTAGGTAGATCTCCTAAATTCATATGATCTGATGCAGACTGTGTTTTTTCCAACTAGGGAGCAGGGGAATAGTAGCACGGCCATAGGCAATATTTTTATTCATTCTTAATTACTAGATGGACATACTGTTTGTAAATGCATGAATGGCTTTTCAGACCATGATGCACAAATTTCAACACTAGAAGGGTTTTGTATTCAAACAAATGTCACGTGTAATTACAAACTATGTAGGAAAGTTAAACTAACAGCAATAGAGAGTTTTTTAAACCTGGGAACAAAACACATTTCCCATGCTATTTGAGAGTTGCTTTCCATTAGAACATTCTAAACGGGGTACCAGCAGTAATAGGCAGCCTGGGTGGCTGACTAGTGGGATAAGTTTATCATGTAGAGTAAAGCGGGAATTACAGGGTGCAGCAGCATTCACAGTGTAATGTGACTTGCGTAGCACAATGATGTACTGCAGGAATGCGCAGCACCTCATGCCACATTCGTATACTAACGAGCTGCCATTTCAAGTGTGACAGTGATATGGAGCAGTGGAGTGCACAGCATCATGCCTTTGCTGTTGAAAGTTATTTCAAGAATAACAACTCTGTTATTGCTACCCAGTGTCTATTTCGGAAACATTTCAACTTGGGATGTCATGGGAAAGTTCCAGATGGACAGACCATTGTGAGGTGGGTACGTGCATTCTGAACAACAGGTTCTGTTTGCAATGTCAAAACGGGAAGAAGTGAAAGAACTGTGCAGACACCAGAAGCCGTGGAAAATGTTCGTGCTGCACTATTGCATAGCCCAAAAAGATGTGCTCGTCATCATGCACAAACTGTGCATATGTCCGATCGCTCATTCAGGAGAATATTGCACAAAGATCTCAATTTTCACCCATATAAGTTGCAGATTGTTCAGGAAATTAGGCCTAGTGACTGGATTTCATGCAAAACATTCTGCTTAACCATGCGTGATCTCCTTCTCCAAAATCCACAAATGTTGCACACCATCCTGATGTCAGATGTAGCTCATTTCGAGTTATGTGGTTCAGTGAATAAACAGAATATGTGTTATTGGAGTGATGTAAACCCACATGAACTGCACATCAAGCCCTTGGACAGTTCTCGTGTCACAGTGTGGTGTGGAGTTGCTTCCTTTGGGTTTATTGGCCCTTACTTCTTTTGAGGATGACAGCAGTGTGGCTGTAACTGTTACCAGTGAACATTACCTAACGATGCTGCAAGATTTCGTTCTTTCCCAATTAGGTATGGTCGATGTGGATGTGGAACAATTATGGCTTCAACAAAATGGAGTGACCTCGCATATAGCCAGAATTTGCATGGATTTCTTGTGACAGACATTTCCTGGTAGAACAATTTCCCATTTTGGTGACATTTCCTGGCCGCCTTGCTCACCTGACCTTTCATGTGCAGACTTTTTCCTCTGGAGCTACCTGAAGCAATAAGTGTTCCAGACACGTTGTGTCACCATTCCTGAGTTGAAGGATTGCATCACAACTGCTGTCGGCAATGTCCCAGGGAATACATTACGCCGAGTTATGGAAACCTTCCAACGCCGCCTAGATGAATGTGTTGTGCAGAGGGGGCATCATTTGACAGGAGTCATATTCAAAAAGTAATCCACACAATGGACAATGACTTATGCATTAGTAAATGGCATACCTTTAACTATTAATTGACATAAGAGATAATAAATAAATTACATTTACTTCCTGATGGTGTGTTTTCAATATCCTACTATGAACGCTGCCACACCCTGTACATCAAAATGTTAGAAGTAGTCACAATCAAGCTCCAGTAGCCCATTACAAACAGTATTGTAAGGTGCTTAAAAATGTTATTATGAAGGAAAAGAGCATGTGGTATGCAAATAGAATGGCTAATTCACAGGATAAAATTAAAACCATATGGTCAGTTGTGACGGAAGTGTCTGGTCAGCAGCACAAGCTAAATGATATAAAGTCAGTTGCAGTAAAAATATTTCTGTTACTGATAAATCACATATCTGTACAGTATTTAACAATCATTTTCTGAGCATTTCTGGTGAATTAAATAAGAATTTATCTTCTACAGGGAATCTTACAACTCTCATGGCAAATGCCTTTCCGAGACTGATGTCTGAAATACTCCTCTGTGATACAGACAAGGGGGACATTGAGTCAATAATTAAATTGTTGAAGACTAAGGACTGTCATGGGTATGATGGAGTGCATGGCAGAATATTAAAGTACTGTTCTGCACATGTTAGCCCTGTATTTAGCCATATTTGTAATTTTTCCTTTAGGAATGGCCAGTTTCCTGAATGACTGAAGTACTCAGTAGTAAAGCTGCTTTATAAAAAGGGAAAAAGGGATAATGTAGACAATTTTAGACCTATTTCTATTCCATCAGTGCTCGCTAAAGTTATTGAAAATGCTGTGTATGTAAGGATAATTGATCATTTTATAGCACATGATTTGCTATCAAATGTAGAGTTCAGCTTCAGAAGTAGCTTAACAACTGAAAATGCTATATTCTCTTTTCTCTGTTGGGTTAAACAAAAGGTTTAAAATGCTAGACATATTTTTTTGATTTAACTAAGGCATTTGATTGTGTCGATCACACAATATTGCTCCAGAAGTTGGACCATTACGGAATATGGGGAGTAGCTCACAAATGGTCCACCTCTTACTTTAGCAACAGACAGCAAATGGTCATTATTCACAATGTTGAGAATGGCTGTGTGTGGGGTCTGAGTGGGGTACGGTCAAGTGGGGAGTGCCCTAGGGATCAGTGTTGGGGCCACTCCTGTTCCTTATTTATAAAAATGTAATAGTATTACGGATAACTCTAAAATATTTCTGTTTGCTGATAGTAAAGGATGCTGTGTGAAGCATTGGCTCAGTTTTGAATAGTGCGGTTCCTGGCCTAAGTTCATGGCTTGTAGAAAATAAACTAGTGCTAAATCACAGTAAGACTCAGTTTTTGCAGTTTCTAACACACAATTCAACAAAACCTGACTTTTTAATTTCACAAATTGGGCATACGATTTGTGAAACTGAACAGTTCAAATTTCTATGTGTTCAGATAGATAGTAGACTGTTGTGGAAAGCCTGATTTCAGGATCTTGTTCAAAGACTTAATGACATTTTACTATTTGAACGGTATCAGAAGTTAGTGATAATTTGACACGAAAATTATTCTACTTTGCTTATTTTCATTCTCTTATGTCATATGATGATATATTCTGGGATAACTCTTCCCATTCTAAAAGGATATTTTCGGCTCAGAAATGGGCAGTTCAGGCAATAAGCAGTGTAAGTTCACGAACTTCTTGTCGACCCCTGTTCACGAGTATGGGTATTCTGACATTGGCCTCTCGATATATATATTCCTTACTGTCATTTCTTGTTAACAATATTAGCTTATTCCCAAAAATAAGCAGACTTCCTTAACTCTTGTGCAGAAAGGTGTGCAGTATACTGCTACATCCATATTCAATAAGCTACCACTCGAATTCAAAAATCTTAGAAGTAATCCACGCGATTTCAAATCCAAACTGAAGAGTTTCCTCATGTGTCACTTCTTCTATTCTTTCGAGGAGTTCCTTGAAAAAGTAAGCTGATTCTTGTTGTACTGTTGACTGCATAATTAAACTTATGGATTGAGTTCTTTGGGTTCATAAAGATTTTATTTTTATCTGTTATTACTTTTTTTTTTAATCTATCTTTTTTCTACATGTTTGAAAGTTTTACAGTGTGTAGATACATCCTTTAGGAACAATATTTTAATTTCTCCACATAATTTCCATCCCTCTCAACTGCCTTATGCTATCTTGGAACCAGAGCCTGTATACCCGCATGGTATAATTCTGGACCAACCTGTTGGAGCAACTGTTTGGCAGCGTGCACAAGGGAGTCATCATTTTCAAACCTTGTTCCACGAAGACAGTCTTTCAGTTTCCAAAAGAGATGATAGTCACATGGACTCAGGTAAGGAATGCAAGGTGTGTGTTTCAGTGTTGTCCATCCGAGTTTTGTGATCGCTTCCATGGTTTTTTGACTGACTTGTGGCAGTGCATTGTCGTGCAACAGCAAAACATCCTGCTTTTGCCAATGTGGTCGAACACAACTCAGTCAAGCTTGAAGTTTCTTCAGTGTTGTCACATATACATCAGAATTTATGGTGGTTCCACTTGGCATGATGACTACAAGCAAGAGTCCTTCGGAATTGAAAAACACCATAGCCATAACTTTTCCAGCAGAAGGTGTGGTTTTAAATTTTTTTTTCTTGGGTGAATTTGCATGATGCAACTCCACTGATTGCCTCTTCGTCTCTGATGGAAAATGATGGAGCCATGTTTCATCATCTGTCACAATTCTTCCAAGAAATTCTTCTCCACCATCCTCGTATTGTTCCAAAAGTTTGCCGCATACCGTTTTTCTTGCTTCTTTGTGAGCCACTGTCAACATCCTGGAAACCCACCTGGCACAAACCTTTTTTAATGCCAACACTTTCAGTATTCTGCAAACACTTTCTTCCCCTATCCCAACGTAGTGTGACAATTCGTTCACTGTGATGCGTCTGTCAGCACTCACCAATTCGTTAACTCTCTGCACATTGTCTGGAATGAGTGCAGTACGAGATCTGTTGCTGCGAGGACAATCCTCAATATTGCTGTGCCCGTTTTCATCACGTAACCTGCTTGCCCACTGACTAAGTGTACTGCGATCGACAGCAGCATCTCCATATACCTTTTTCAACCTCTTGTGGATGTTTCCCACTGTTTCGTTTTCACAGCACAAGAATTCGATGACAGCACGTTGCTTCTGATGAACGTCAAGTGTAGCAGCCATCTTTAAGATATGCTGTGATGGCACCACTCACGGGAACAGGTTGAACTAAGTTTGAAAACAAGCAAGAAGGATGTATCTACACACTTAAAACTTTTACACATGCAGAATGAAAACTGTATTTTCACAAAAATAGTGTGCATTTCTTTTGGAGTGGCCCTCGTAATTTCATGTACTTATATTTTCCATGACCTTGGAGATTTGCTCCTCAGTTTGGTCCTACAGAACTTGATATGTAAATAAATAAATAAATCATGGACTATGGGAAAACTTGAAAAGAAAAGAATAGAAGAATCTGAGATGTAATGCTAGAGATGAATGCAGAAAGTTATGCAGACTGATATGATTTAAAAAAAAAAGGATATTCTCTGCAGACTCTACTCTTCAGTCCTCTTATAATGATGTTGTTGGCAGAGTACTGGTGACTATTTGTATTTGAAGTCTTCAGCTACCATTGCTGATGATTTTTATTTAAAATCTAAGCAATGGCTGGGATGGTATCTGAGACCCACAACCTCTGGATTAGTAGTTAAAGATACTATCCTGATACCACTGTTGCCAGAGCCATAAGATTCAGTAACCAATAGTATCAACAGAAATCAAAGTGTGACTGTGTGAAATACAAATAAGATAACAGGAATGATAAGAAAAAGAAAAGAGAGACTGCATAAATAAGCTGTAACTTTAAGTGAATACAGAATGGTTAAATTTTAGTCAAACATATGTCTAGAAGCAATACATCACACTCCAACCCAGAAATACTTTGGTATTTTTCTGCATGAGTTCATCTGCCTAAAAGCAATATTTAAAAACATTCATTATGACTTGTTTAACAGCAAGGTACGTGTGATATGATTTTTATTTATTTTGCCAAATTACTATCAGATTGATCATCATGGGTAGCTATAGGAAAACAAAATTGAATAACCTGTACAGAATCCATGTGACTCTGAAATGCTAGTGATTATTGGTTTTCTTAACGATAATTAACTTATTGCCTAAAAGCTGATCACATCAGACAGAAATATTAATTTCACGTGACTGATAGACAATTCATACAGTAAATAGTTGTTTAAATATGGGTGTTAAAAGTCTGAAAGTTAAAACTGAAAGAAAAGTCAAATAGTCCATTATAGCTTTATTTATTTAAGTCGATCATAGACCCACACAACTGGTTTCGCAACTTTTTCAGCTCCATCTCCTGGTGTATATCTGTACAGAATTTTTTTAAATCAATCCTCTGATAATCAGGAACTGAAGTTATCTGAGACCTCTTAAAGTACTGAATGAATAGGCTTGAACATGTATGAAAATGTTACCCATCTAATTAGGAAACTAGGTGTAGAGCAGACATGCCTCACAAACAACAGGCATACACATATTTAATAAATAAGATCTGTAATTCCATACCAAATAGAGGGTCAGTTTTATGTAATATAGAGAGCCAAGTATAATAGTTTGTGGAGTACCATTAGCCACACAATTTCTCAGCGGAGAACTAGCATTGTGCTTTTCTTATCTTCCATGCTGATCACATTAGTTCACTTTCTATCACCATCTCAGTATGCAGATGGCAGCCACAGCACATGCTTCAACAACACCCAAGAGTGTGTCAGCTTTGGGTAAGTTTGGCTGGCAATATCAGCTTCTTCCTTTCGGTCATCAGTCGAACCCCAAAACAGTTAAAATAATTTTCAGTATATTTCAGTGTATTAATTTTATTAATTTTCATCACTAACTTTATTTTATTCTTCACTCACCACAGGACCCAGTACTTTCCTGGATAACTTCTATGAGGGGTACTGTCTGTTGCTTGACACAGGCTGACAAGAACATATTTTAACCAGTAAAGTAATGACAATTTGTAGTTTTAACACAGACCAGTCCCATTTTTGGCAGTTGTTCCACATCAGATGGGGACTGTCCCCATCTATTTCTCATTAGAGTTACTGATTTACTGGTTTTTATTCAAGGATAAGTCCTGATCCCTAATTCTATTCTTTTGTTTTTAGACATGACATTCAACATTTTTATCAGTTGAGGAGTGCTGAGAACTTTGCCTAGCCATTCCAACACTTATTCTGCAGCATTCTGTAACTACTCCCTGTAACATAAAACATAGCATTTGCATGTAACCTTTTTTTGGTATGAAATCATAAAGCTTATTTATTAAATGTGGATAGGCCCCATTCTTTGTGGAGCATATGTAATCCACACCTAGTTTCCTAACTAGATGAGTAATATTTTTTTTTTCATTTTTGAGTCTATTCATTCAGTACTTCAAGATATCTCAGATCTTTTCTTCATTATCAAAGCATTAACTTTAAAAAATTCTGTACAGATACACAACATAAAACACAATTTAAAAGTTATGAAACTGGTTGTGTAGGTCTATAATTGACTTAAATAAATACAGCTACAGTGAACTGTTAGACTTTTCATTCACTTTCATATTTAATTGTTTTAACACTTGTATTCGAACAACTGTTTACTGTATGAATTGTCTGTAAATCATGTATGACAATTTTAGCTGCGGTTGCCCCAGTTTTAAAATTTTCTATAATAGTAATTTCAGTCACTAGTATTTTGTAATACCAATTTATCATCATTTCAGTTAGAATAATTGTACTATGTACATACCAACCAACAGTAACCATTGTCGTTAGCAGTATCAGTAAGTGACCCTTCATAAGGTCCAAATACTGTACGTGGCAAAAGTGAAGTAGTTGTCCATACACCCAGACCTGCTTTCCTTATTGCAGAAGGCCCTATTCGGAAGATACTAGGTAACGTTTTTGCTGCTCTTTCAGGGTCTAAAGGGTACACTGATACCTGAAACATTCACAAATTTTGCAAATAAAATAATAAATAATTTACAATTTTTACCAAACAAAATATGGAATGTGTAAATTTTACTGGCAAGGCATATGAATTCAGATAAACTTTCACCTTAGATTATTTGAAATGAACTTAAAATTGAGTGACAGGTAAAAATAAATAGAGGTTTAACATATTACAGCATTTACTACACTGTCATAGCAGGAAGGGTAGCGAGTTCCACGTGGCAGATAGGGAGGTCCTCACCAGCTTACCAGAGGATTTGACTGAAATACACTGAAGCGCCAAAGAAACTGGTATAGGCATGTGCATTCAAATACAAAGATATGCAAACAGGCAGAATACAGCGCTGCGGTCGGCAACACCTATGTAAGACAAGTGTCTGACGAAGTTGTTAGATCGGTTACTGCAGCTACAATGGCAGTTTATCAAGATTTAAGTCAGTTTGAGTGTGGTGTTATAGTTGGCGCAGGAGTGATGAGACACGGCATCTCCAAGGTAGGGATGGAGTGGGGATTTTCCTGTACAACCAGGAATCTGATAAAACATCAAAACTCCGACATCATTGAGGCTGGAAAAAGATCCTACAAAAATGAGACCAATGACAACTGAAGAAAATCATTCCAACAACTGCTGCAGATTTCACTGCTGGGCCATCAATAAGTGTCAGTGTGTGAATCATTCAATGAAACGTCATCGATATGGGCTTTCAGAGCCGAAGGCCCACTTGTGTACTGTTGATGGCTGCACAACATAAAGCTTTACACTTTGTCTGGGCCCGTCAACACCAACATTGGACTGTTTATGACTGGAAACATGTTGCCTGGTCAGATGAGTCTTGTTTCAAATCGTGTATGGCTATGGAGACAACCTCATGAATCCATGGACACTTCATGTCAGCAGAGTACTGTTCAAGCTGGTGGAGGCTCTGTAATGGTGTGGGACGTGTGCAGTTGGAGTGATTTTGGACCCCTGATACATCTAGATACAACTCTGACAGGTGACACATACATAAGCAACCTGTCTGATCACCTGAATCCATTCATGTCCATTGTGCATTCAGACAGACTTGGGCAATCCCAGTAGGACAATGTGACACCTCACACATCCAGAATTTGTATAGAGTGGCTCCAGGAACACTCTTCTGAGTTTAAACTCTTCTGCTGCCCACCAGACTCCCCAGACATGAACATTATTGGGCATATTTTGGATGCTTTGCAATGTGCTGTTCAGAAGAGATCTCTACCTCCTTGTACTCTTACAGATTTATGGACAGCCCTGCAGGATTCATGATGTCACTTCCTTCCAGCATTTCTCCAGACATTAGTCGAGTCCATACCACGTCGTGTTGCGACATTTCTGGGTGCTCGTGGGGGCCTACGGGATATTACGCAGGTTTACCAGTTTCTTTGGCTCTTCATTGTAGAATATCTCTCTGGGACCAAACATACCCTTTGCAGTTAACAATTGTAGTTGTAAATCAGAGCTTGTTCCAGTTAATGTCAAATACAAAAACGTCTTTTTGGAAAAAAATACCACTATTCTGCCCTAACAGGCAAATAAATGTTACATCAGATTCCATTGATAGCCAACTAGAAAATAGCATCAAATTGCATTCACCCAAATGCACAATAACACACAAAAAGAAGACTTAACATAATAAAATAAATTAAATTGTAACACACAACATAAAAACACTACTAAAGACTGGAGAAATCAAGAATTTAACAGATTATTTAAATAAATAATGATGGAACACTGGGTCAACGGGTTTTGCAGCAATTTCCCCAATTTGGAAAAGGATTTATAGTGGATATAAAAAGTAAATAATTCAATAACTGGTTTTAGAGCAGTATCACCAAGAATTGCAAATCTGACTTTTAAAATGGGGATCTTCTCAAACAAATTGTGAACAGCATAAATAAAAGGAATGTAAACATCTTAATGGGAGACATCAATGCCCATCTGGGAAATATAAAGATATAATGGTAAATGGACTCCGTGTAACTTTACAAACAAAAATGGTCAATGACTTGTAGAACTTTACAAAGAATGCCTTATATCTACATCAACATACTTCAAGGGGAAGCCAAATAAACTTAGAACATGGAAACACCCACACTGGAGGAAGGTGGAATGGCAGCTGGACCATGTATCGGTACACAAAAATTTTCATGAGGAAATCTACAATGTTAAAATATTGAGAGGAGTAGATGCAAACTCAGACCAATACTTCACTAAAAATAAAATTAAATTCACATTAAAGAAAAATAATGGAAAACCAATAAAACAAAAAGGAGGCATGGCCCACATCAGCTAATTAAAAATGAAAATACCGACAAACATCATACACCATCAAAGTAACAGATGATATAGAAAAACTGGTAGCAAGTCTCAAGAAACAAATCGAGAATCCAGCTCCCTTGAACCCACTAAGAAAACATGCATGATGGACACCAGAATGTGGCAAATTACACAAAGAAAGACACTAAGCATGGTTAAAGTTTCAAACACACAAAGTACAAGAAAATACTGTCAATCTCAAAAATGAAAGGAAAAAATTCACACAAAACATCAGGACAATTAAGAGAGGATTCCATAAAGACATAATAAACTCCACAGGAGATGATTACCACAAAACCAATTCCAGGAATTGCTGCAAAATCTTTAGGGAACAACTAAAATGGTATGAGCTCCCTATGATTATACTGTTAGATGAAGATGGAAGAATGGCACACAGTAATGGCACACAATAATGAAGAATATCATTTGGAAAACAGATTACACTAATGACCCACCACTTGCAAACAAAATTACAATAGGAGAACAAGGAATCAAAATTCTTGATAAATTTAAATATTTGGGTGAAACTGTAACATACAATCTAAATGAGAAACTATCATGGTGAAACAGATACAAAACTGAACAAAACAATTTAAATTACACATTCCAAAACTACAGTGATATATATATGCCCCATAAAAGCTAATACAATCATTCAGTGCAGAGCACGGTCGCAGGTTCGAATCCTGCCTTGGGCATGGGCATGGACATGTGTGATGTCCTTCGGCTAGTTAGGTTTAAGTAGTTCTAAGTTCTAGGGGACTGATGACCTCAGCAGTTAAGTCCCATAGTGCTCAGAGCCATTTGAACCATTTTTTAGTGCAGAACACTCTTTACCTGACTTCGTGCAGGACATCACATGATGTGAGGAACAAACAGAGAAAAAAGGGGTAAGGGACGCTACTTTGGTAGTGTGCACCAAATGGGAATTTGGATTGATGGCGGAGACATGCTTGAGTAGTCTGTGCAGTTGTGTCTAACCATTGTGTCAAGATGCCTAAGTAGGAGACCCGGGTTCAAATCCTGCCTAAGCAGGAGACCCGGGTTCAAATCCTGGCCTTGGTAGATATTTTAATTTGTCAACAATGAATTATTTCACTGCCCTAATGTGACAAAGATTGGATTTCTCCTTTCTGAACACAGCAAAATACATTACCAAAAACATACACAATAAAATTGTACAGTTAAATGATGATGGAATCCTCTTCGGTAAAATATTCCAGAGGTAAACTAGTGCCCCATTCAGGTCTCCAAGCAGGAACTACTCAGAAGAATGTCATCATCAGGAGAAACAAAAGTGACTTCTACAAATCAGAACGTGGAATGTTAGATCCCTTAACCTTGCAGGTAGGTTAGAAAACTTACAAAGGAAAATGGATAAGTTGAAGCTAGATATAGTGAGAATTATTGAAGTTCGATGGCAGGAGGAGGTAATGCAGGAGTGAGTTTAATAATGAATAAGAAAATAGGAATGAACAGCATAGTGAATGCATTGAATGCATTATCATAGCCCAGACAGACATCGAGCACATGCCTACCACAGTAGTACAAGTTTACATGGCAACTAGCCCCACAGATGATGAAGAGGTTGAAGAAGTGTATGTTGAGATATAAGAATTTGGTCAGATAGTTAAAGACGAAAATTTAATCGTGTTGAGGGACTGGAACTCTATAGTAGGAAAAAGACCAGAAGGAAAAATATAGTAGGTGAATACAGATTGGGGAAAGGAATGAAAGAGGAATCTGCTTGGTAGAATTTTGCACAGAACATAATTTAATCATCGCTAACAATTGGTTTAAGAATCATAAAAGAAGGTTGTATACATGAAAGACACCTAGAGAAAGGTTTCAGACTGATTACATAATGGCTAGACAGAGATTTTGGAACCAGATTTTAAGTTGTAAGACATTTCCAGAGGCAGATGTGGACTCTGACCACAATGTATTGCTTATGAGCTGTGGATTAAAACTGAAGAAATTGGATAAATGTAGGAAGTTAAGGAGGTGGAACCTGGATATGTTGAAAGAACCAGAGGTTTTTGAGAGTTGCACGGGGAGCATTAGGCAACGGTTCATTAGACCACAGGAAAGGAATACAGCAGAAGACAAACGGGTAGCTTTAAGAGATGAAATAGTGAAGGCAGCACAGCATAAAATAGGTAAAAAGAAAATGCCTAGTAGAAATCTCTGGATAACACAAGATATATAGAATTTAACTTATGAAAGGAGAAAATTTAAAAATGAAGAAAATGAAGCAGGTGAAACAGAATAAAAATGTTTAAAAAATTTGATTGATAGAACGTACAAAATTGCTAGGGCCAAATGGTTAGAAGACAAATGTATGGATTTAGAAGAATATATCACTAGGGGAAAGATGGATACCACCTACAGGAAAAATAAAGAGGCCGTTGGGGAAGCAGATGTATTAATATCAAGAGCTCAGATGGGAAGTCATTCCTATGCAAAGAAGGGAAGCTGAAGGGTGGAAGGAGTATATACAGTGTCTGTACAAGGGAGATGAACTTGAAAGCAATATTATAGAAAGAGAAGTGGATGTAAATGAAGATGAGATGGGAGATATGATACTGCAAGAACAACTTGACATAGCTCTGAAAGATCTGAGTCAAAACAAGGTCCCAGGACTAGACAATATTCCACTAGAAGTGCTGATAGCCTCGAGAGAGCCAGCAATCACAAAACTCTTCCATCTCGTGTGCAAGATGTATGAGAAGCCGAAATACCCTCAGATTTCAAGAACAATGTAGTAATTCCAGTTATGCGTGCATGAGGTGTGCTTGTCTGTGTGTCGCAATGGTGTGTGTCTCTCTTTTACTGATGAAGGCTGTTGCCAAGAGCTTTGTGCATGTACCTTTTAATTGTACCTGTCTGTAACTTGATGTGTCTTCTTTACGGTAAGTAGCAATGTGTCCTTTCGTACATTGTTCATATTCTCATTTGGAGTTTCCATTGTTTGAACCATCAATTTCGTAAGTCAAGGTTGCACAATACTAACATGACCTCTTTACAGAATAATAGAAATACTGAAAGAAGCAGACCTTGGAAAAGATCAGTTAGGATTCTGGAGAAATGTAGGAACATGCGAGGCAATACTGACCCTATGACTTATCTTAGAAAATAGCTCAAGGAAAGGCAAACCAACATTTATAGCATTTGTACACTGAGTGAAAACTTTTGGAAATGATGACTGCGACAGCCTCTTTGAAATTATGAAGGTAGCAGTAGTAAAATATAGGGAGGGGAAGGCTATTTACAACTTGTACAGGAGCCAGGCGGCAGTTATAAGAGTCACGGGGTGTGAAAGGTAAGCAGTGGTTGAGTAGGAAGCGAGACAGGGTTTTAGCTTAACCCCAATGTTGTTCAATATGTATGCTGAACAAGCAGTAGAGGAAACTAAAGAAAACACTGGAGTACAAATTATTAAAGTTTGGAGAGAAAAAATAAAAACTTTGAGGTTTGCCAATGGCATTGTAATTCTATCAGAGACAGCAAAGAACTTGGAAGAGTAGTTGAACGGAATGGACAGTGTCTTGAAAGAAGGATATAAGATGAACATCAACAAAAGCAAACAAGGATAATGGAATGTAGTCAAATTAAATCAGGTGATGTTAACAGAATCAGATTAGCAGCCAAGACACTTAAAGTAGCCAATGAGTTTTGCTATTTGGGCAGCAAAATAGCTGATGATGGTTGAAGTAGAGAGGATATAAAATGGTATGAAAAGCATTTCTGAAGAAGAGAAATTTGTTGACATAGAATACAGATTTAAGTGTTAGTAGGTCTTTTCTGAAGGCATTTGTCTGGAGTGTACCCATGTATAGAAGTGAAATATGAACAATAAACAGATTAGATAAAAAGCTTTTGAACTGTGGTGCTACAGAAGAATGCTTCAGATTAGATGGGTCACTCACAAAAATAATGAGGAAGTACTAACTACAATTGGGGAGTCAAGAAACTTGTAGTACAACTTGAGCAATAGCAGGGATCAGTTGATAGGACACATTCTGAGACATCAAGGGATCACCAGTTCAGTACTGGAAGGAAGTGTGGGAGGTAAAAATCATAGAGGAAGACCAAGAGATTAATACAGTAAGCAGATTCAGAAAGATGTAGGTTGCAGTAGTTATTTGAAGATGAAGAAGCTCGCACAGGTCACAGTAGCATGGAGAGCTGCATCAAAACAGTCTTGGACTGAGGACAACAACAACAATCCTTGTATTGATTGTCTATTGAACTGTTTTATCGAATTATTATTGAACTGAATTGTATTACTGAGTAACAACTACTTGTATAAACCCTTGATAATAACTGACTAGAATGGTCCAAGAAAGTCCATAAAATAGAAAAATTAAATAAAAAGAGCAATGTATACCGGACCTATGCAAATCACCCATAGCTTATGTAAAATATTTTTGACATTACATGACGTGGGATAAAAGAAAATGAGGTTATTTCCTGAAATTTATTGTATTATGAAAGAATAACACATCTCTGCAGATCTGAAACAAAGGGTACATATGCAAGTAACAATGAGACACTGTATCGTACTGACAGTGGTCAACAGAAGATAAATATTTTTTGAAGCAGAAGCAACACAGTATTGGTACCATCCAGCCCAAAAGGTAAAGGATGATGCACTGCTTCTATGACCATCACCACCAACACAAGAATTTGCTAAAGCTATTGGAGAATTTCAATATTTATTTAGTTGTTGGAGATACAGTTGTCAATACACTGACACACCATTACTAAAAAGAAAATTTTGTAATATGATCAACACTTAGGATTTGAAGTTATGAGGAAATAATAAATAAGTGCGAGCAAAACATTAGGAGCAGAAAATTCACACATTCACATTAGCACAACTCACCCCTGGGCACTAAGGCCTGACTGCAGCTGTGCCTGAGGTGAGCAGAAATCCACCTGGAGTGAGTATTGGGGGTAGGGAAGAGGTTTTTGGAGGGGAGGGGGAGGGATGCCAAAGTAGGGGTAGGAGAAGATGTTAGCCTTGTCTGTGGGAGCATGCAGGGATGCGGTAAGGACAGGACAAAGCTGCTAGGTGCAGTATTGAAAGACTGTGTAGTGAGAAAGGAGAGGGCGTGATGGAAGGGATGAGAGGAGAGGAGAGGAGAGAAGTAGTGAAGGGGGACGGGCTATGTACATGGGTTGGTGGGTTAGAAGGTGTGTTCTTGACCGGGAGCAGGGAAGCGACAGACACGTGAGGGGCAGGGAATAGCATTATTTTTTATTGTACCTGTCTGTGACTCAGTGCCTCCTCTATGGGGTGATAGATAAAATTAATTAATTGGATTGATAAAAAATCTACTTAACAAGTGGCGGCAGAACACACACATAAAAGGCTGTTGTGATTGGCAAGTGGCTTTCCCTTCATCCTGTACAGTAAGTCTCCCCTGACCCACAGTTCTGGGTGACTTTCCTGAAATCTGCCCTTTTTCCTAGACCGCTCGAGTCCTTTTCCTTCACACTTCTTCCTTCCCCGTCAATCCTTCTGCCTGAAGAAGGAGCCACTGGCTCCAAAAGCTTGCCAATCACAACAGTCCTTCATGTGTGTGTTCTGCCGCTGCTTGGTGAGTAGATTTTTTATCTATCCAATTAATTAATCTATCCTTTCCATATGATTGTTAGTCCATCTTGAACTAATCATTGTTCAGGTATATTCCCCAACAGAACACGTCACAGAAATATCCGTTAGAAGTGGCAAAAATTACTGCAAGAGCTGAAAGCAGACGTAGCAACTACTCTCAACAAATTTTTAAAATACTAACTAAACACAAGTGTTAATAGAGTTAAGGGAAACTAAACCAGCCCATTTAAGCAAACTAGAAACATTAGAAGAATTTGAAGACTGTATGAACTTTTATCAGGCTCAAAATATGGATGAGCAATGGAAACTTTTTATCCAACTTTAGGTTGCTATATAAATATGGTTAGTTTAGTTGTACACAGAAATATAAATAGGAATTTTAATTTATAAGAATCTCTCACAAGATATAGTAAGAAGGCAAGAGATGAATTGAAAATGCCATATGACAGTTGTCGAATAAAGCAATTGTAGATCCTTGCAAATAAAATATGAATACATACAGCAGCTGGGAAGAGAACCTAAATCTATTCTGTAATGCACATTTTTTGACATAAAAACTGTCCGCAAGCTGGTTGCCACAGAGAGTAAGTCTGAGGTTTTCACTTAAGGCGGAACTGGCTACCACTCAATTTTAAGTCCAGCAATCTGTACAATCTGGCAACAATGCAAGATGCAAAAGTTTCTGGAGGAATTGTTATCATCTGATCTAGCTGTTGTAATGCTGTATCTGCTCATGATGTAGTGGTAAACATCATATGCTGTAGAAGCAAAGTTATAAGTTAGAGTTCCTTTCCTTATTTCATTTGTCTGCTAGAAGTATCAGTCTGATGGGACCTGGAAGATAATTTGCTTCACTTTCTAATTCATCAAAAATGGCAACATCTTCTAGAAATATTTCTGTGAAAGAGCTCTGGGCTGTATCAAGGTTAGAGGAATTTGTGCTCAATAGTTTCCTCATTAACCAGCAGCCATTAGCCACCAGCCACTTGCTGTCAGATTCCAGCCAGTGTACGCTCAGGCAATCATGACATGGTGCACTATGGGCATGTTTCTGCTCTTGCATCAGCAAGCATAAAATTGTTTATTAATGTAATTTGATTTTCACTTTGATACACCAAGTCAACACTGTTCAATAACACAATGGTGCAGCTACAGCTTGCACAGCAATTACATGAATTTTGTAGTGTGTAAACAACCATCTCAGTTAAAAGTTATCTAAAACACAATTAAGCTGGTATGCTAGTTTGAAACGTTTATTTTTGGAGTGTTACTTGGTACGAGTGAGTTTATCAATTACAATTTTTTTTACTTGTAGTTCTAGCATTTACTTGCAACTGTGTGTTGGATTTTGCACTATAAATGCTGTTCGAGTTTTATAAAATAGTCTCAAGTGGAAGAACATGTAACATTTGCAGCATATTGTTCAGTTTGGATTTAACAGAGGTGTATACATAGCTGAGGCTACTCAAAACATTTGTGTCATGCATGGGGTGAGTGGTATCACAGAAACCACAACAAAAAATTGTTATCTCAATTCAAGAAAGATTGTTTTGGCATGAATGATTTGCCACGTTCAGGAAGTCCCAATAACTGACAAATGACATAAACTGCTACCATTTAATGTTTGTAGGACATTTTTATTCCTTGGGCAAGATTCAGAACTCTGGTGCATGAATAGTGCATGTTCTAATACAAAGCAACAAGTCTCAAAGTGGTAACTATAACTGTATTTTTGCTTGAACTTACTCACTGAACATTTCTATATGACTTTATTACTAGTGAAGAATTATAATGCCTTTATATTAACTTTATAAGAAAAAATCAATTGTTGGGCCTTAATAGGAGACATCTCCTGAAGCAAAGGGAAGTGCAAACAGAAATATTTTGCATCTGGTGACACAAAAGACCATTGTATATTACAAACTGCTTCTCAGGAATGTGTCCATGACAGCTCTTCTTTACTGCCAACACCCTTTCAATAGCAGTGTAAAAAAACAACTAAGAAAACTGCACTGAGTGTTGCTATTGCACAATAACGCATATAGCACTCAGCTAATTCCACAAAAAAACAAAAACAAAAAAAATCCTTTCTGGACAAAACAAGGCAAAAAAGTCTTTTGTACCTGGCTTGACAAGACTGTTCTAGAAGCATAGAATCTGTACACTACCAGAATACTGTCAAACCTTTTAAAATAAAGTGACAGAGGATATATTTTATGATTAATTTCTCTTATGTTCACTGTTGTCTTCAAATGAAAAAGCACTATAAAAACATACACAGTACTATACAAATGAATTACAATTTAGCATGATACGCTTAGCATGAAAATCTATTTTAATAAAAGAAAGTAACTGTACCATCAGCATGCTTAAATCATCACAAATCAGGAACAGTTACCAATTTATAGAGGTTTAAATAGTCTGTGTCTTTATGCTGTCCTTTTTCATAATCAAATATTACAGATATGTGGCAGTTGGAGTAAACACATAAAGAAATACAATTAACAAGTTATTATTCCACAATTGTGATTTCACAAAAAACTGAAAATCATCCCACCAGAAGTACAAAAAAAAGCATTATCACTACAGGGCAGTATTAGTAGGAGAGATAGTTATGATAATGAAGTTTTCCTTGCTCATTTTTAATCTAGATGCCTATGTCTCCATTACAGAAGAGGTAAAAAGCTTTGCTTCATTAACCATATAGGGGAGATACTGAGTCGCAGATAGGCACAACAAAGACTGTCACAAAAATAAAGCTTTCGGCCCATAAGGTCTTCATCTAGAATAGATCTCTCTCTCTCTCTCTCTCTCTCTCTCTCTCTCTCTCCCTCTTTCTCTCTCTCTCTCTCTCTCTCTCTCTCTCACACACACACACACACACACACACACACACGCACAATCAGTAACAGGCACTGTGAGCATGATGAGAGTGACGACTGAGTGGGGCAAGGAGGAGGCTGGGACGGGAAGGGGGAGGGATAGTGGAGTAAGGGTGGTGAACAGTGCATAAACGCTGGGGAGCGCACAAGGACAAGGTGGAGAGAGGGTAGGGCAGCTATGTGCTGTCGAGATGTTAACTGGTGGGCAGGGGAGAGGTAGGGTGGGAGGAGGGGGGGAGGGGCAGAAAAGTAGAGTAGTAAAAAGACTGGCTGCAATGGTGGAATGAGTGCTGTATAGTGCCGGAATAGGAACAGGGAGGCTGGATGTGTGAGGATAATGATAACAAACCCTGAGGCCAGGAGGGTTACGGGAACGTAGGATATACTGAATGGAAAGTTCCCCACCTTCGCAATTCAGAAAAGTAGTAGTTGGTGGGGAGAATCCATATGGCACAAGCTGTTAAGCAGTCATTGAAATGAAGGATGTCATGTTTGGCAGCCTGCTCAGAAACCGGGTGGTCAAATTGTTTCTTGGCCACAGCCTGTCGAAGATCATTCACGCGTATAGACAGCTTGTTGGTTGTCATGCTTGCATAGTATGCAACACAGTGGTTGCAGCTTAGCTTGTAGATCAAATGACTGGTTTCACAGGTAGCTCTGCCTTTGATGGGATAGGTGATGTTTGTCAGCACACAGGAGTAGGTGGTGGTGGTGGGGGGATGTATGAGACAGGTCTTGGATCGACAGGAGCCTGAGCCATGAGGTAAGGAGTTTGGAGAAGGAACTGTGTAGAGATGGATGACTATGTTGTGTAGCTTCAGTGGACTGCGTAATACCATGGAGCGAGGGGTGGGAAGGATAGTGGGCAGGACATTTCTGACTTCAGAGCACGATGAGAGGTAGTCGAAACCCTGGTGGAGAATGTAATTCAGTTGCTCCAGTCCTGAGTGGTACTGAGATACAAGGGGAATGCTCCTCTGTGGCCAGACAGTGGCACTTTGGGTGGTGGTGGGAGACTGGAAAGATAAGGCATGGGAGATTTGTTTTTGTACAAGGTTGGGAGGATAATAATGGTCTGTGAAGGCTTCAATGAGACCCAAGGTATATTTTGAGAGGGACTGCTCATTATTGCACATGTGACGACAACAGGTGGCTAGGCAGTCTGCAAAGGACATCTTGATATAGAACGTGTGGCAGCTGTCGAAGTGGCGGTATTGCTGGCAGTGAGTAGGTTTGATATGGACGTAGGCACTGATGTAGCCATCTTTGAGGTTGAGGTCAACTTCAGGGAAGGTGGCTTGTTGGGTTGAGTAGGACCAGGTGAAGCAAACGGGGAAGATGTTGCTGAGGATCTGGAGGAAAGTGGATAGGGTGTACTCACACTCGATCCAGATCGCAAAGATGTCATCAATGAATCTGAACCATGTTAGGGGTTTAGGATTTTGGGTGTGTAGGAAGGATTCCTCTAGATGGCCAATGAATAGGTTGGCATAGGATGGTACCATGCAGGTGCCCACAGCCATACCTTCGATTTGTTTGTAGGTAATGCCTTCACAGAAGAAGTAATTGTGGGTGAGAATGCAGTTGGTCATGGTGACTAGGAAGGATGTTGTTGATTTGGAATCTGTCGTGCATTGGGAACGGTAGTGTTCAATAGTGTTAACGCCATGGGCACTAGAGATGTCAGTATAAACAGAAGTGGCATCAGTTGTAATCAGCAGGACACCATGTGGTAAAGTGACAGGAACTGTGCAGAGTAGATGGGGGAAATGGTTGATATCATTTATGTAGGAAGGTAGGTTCCAGGTCATAAGCTGAAGGTGTTGGTCCACGAGAGCAGAGTTTCTCTCAGTGAGAGCACAGTAACCAGTCATAATGGAGCATCCCGTGTGGTTGGTTTTATGGACTTTAGGAAGCATGTAGAAGGTAGGGGTGCGAGGAGTGGTATGGGTGAAAAGAGACAGACTCTGGGGATAAGTTCTGGGGTAGGCCTTATGATCTGAGGAGCGACTGGAGATCCTGCTGGATTTCTGGAATGGGGTCAGTGTGGCAAGGTTTGTAGGTGGATGTATGTGACAGCTGGTGGAGTTCTTCTGCCAGGTAATCCTTGTGCTTAAAAAAACTGAAGTGGAGCCTTTGTCTGCAGGTATGATTATAAGGTCAGGATCATTTTTTAGATGGTGGACTGTGGCTCTTTCCGCAGATGTAAGGTTAGTTTGCATGTTGAGAGATTTGGGTAACGATGGCGAGGCAAGTTTCAATGTTATGGAAAGTTAACAGGGGATGATTTGTGGGCAGTGGGTGTGGATTACAGTTGGATGGAATGAACTGAGTTAGGCACGGCTCAACATTGGTCTTTGGTTTAGTCTGATTGGCAGGGTTGGTGGCGAAACACTATTTCCACTGTAGGGACCATTAGAAGGAGAAGAAGAGAAGTTCTATAACAAGTGCTGCGCGATTGAGTTTGGATCTGGGGTAAAAGGTGAGGACTTTGGAAAGAACTAATATTTTTGTGTGGCTAAGACTTCTGGAAGAAAGGCTCATGACAAGGTTTTGGGTCTGTTTAGGTTCTGGATTCTATATGGTGGTAGGAGGGAGTTTTAGAGGGTAGGGTAAATGTAGTAGGTCTGCAAGACAGGGTTTATCAGCTATGAGGGGATGTGGAGGAGGTTTGGAGGTTGTTGTAGAGGTAGTGGACAGTGGTACTTCAAGGTGGGAGTAGGAAGTAAGCAGGGTGGAGAGCTTCTTGAGGGGGCATTGTGCATGTTGCTCTAGTTCCTGGAGGGCAAGAGTCTCAATGTGTCTTATGGGTTCCAGGAATTCAGGTTACCATAGTAGGTGAATTTTGCGGATGGACAGGATGTACTGCAAGGAGGTTTGGGCTTCATTGATATGGTTTTGCAGGACTGTGTTGGTGAGAGTTAAGTATTGGCGGAGTCTGCACAGGTAGAGGTCATTATGGAAGGAGGGGTGGCAGCCAGAGATAGATAATTTGATTGAAAGGCCATTAGGTGGTATTGCATAAGCCAAGCAACAATGCTGGAACAGTATGTGAGCCTCAGTTCTCGGTAGGTAACCTATCCCTCTATATAAAACATACCAACCATTTCCTCCACTAACTCCCCACAGTTCCTGCCCCTTTACCACATGGTACCCTGCTCTTTACTATTGATGCCATCTTCCTTTACACTAACATCCTGTGCCAATGACCTTACCGCTATTAAACACTACCTTCCCAATGCCTGACGTATTCAAAACCAACAACCATTTACCTAGTCGCCATGATCAACTACATTCACACACACAATTACTTCTCCTATGAAGGAATTACCTACAAACAAATCCAAAATACTGCTATGGGCACCCGCATGACACCATCCTATGCCAACCCATTCATGGGCCATCTAGAGGAATCCTTTCTATACACCCAGAATTCTAAACCCTTCACCTGGTTCAGATTCATTCATGACATCTTTGTAATCTGGATCAAGGGTGAGAATACCTCATCCAAAATCCCCTACAACCTCAACTACTTCTCCCCCATTTGCTTCATCTAGTCCTACTCACCCCAACAAGCCACCTTCCTAGAAGTTACTTCCACCTCAAAGATGGCTACATCAGTATCTGTGTCCATGCCAAACCTACTAACCATCACGAATATCTCCACTACGACAACTGCCAACCATCCCATACCAAGAAGTCAATTCCATACAGCCTAGCCACCCGTGGTCATTGCATCTGCAATGTCGAGCTCTCAAAATATACCAAGGGTCTCACTGAAGCCTTCACAGACTGTAATTATCCTCACAATCTTTTACAAAAACAAATCTCCCGTGAGACTTCCTGGCAGATTAAAACTGTGTGCCGGACTGAGACTCGAACTCGGGTCCTTTGCCTTTCGCGGGCAAGTGCTCCACCATCTGAGCTACCCAAGCACGACTCACGACCCGTCCTCACAGCTTTACTTTTGCCAGTACCTCGCCTCCTACGAATCTCTCCTGTGAGACGAGGTACTGGCAGAAGTAAAGCTGTGAGGACGGGGTGTTAGTCATGCTTGGGTAGCTCATATGGTAGAGCACTTGCCCCCGAAAGGCTAAGGTCCCGAGTTCGAGTCTCGGTCTGGCACACAGTTTTAATCTGCCAGGCAGTTTCATATCAGCACACACTCTGCTGCAGAGTGAAAATCTCATTCTGGAAATCTCCCATGCCTTATCCTTTAAGTCTCCCACCACCTCCCAAAGTCCCACTGTCTGGCCACAGAGGAGCATTCTCCTGGTAACTCAGTACCACCCAGGACTGGAGCAACTGAATCACATTCTCCGCCAGGGTTTCAACTACCTCTCATCATGCTCAAGTGAAGAATGTCCTGCTCACTATCCTTCCAACCCCTCTCACAGTGGTATTCTGCTGTTCAACAAACCTACACAATATACTCGTCCATCGCTATACAACCTCTGCTCCCAGCCCCTTACCACGTGGCTGATACTCCTGTAATTGACCTAGATGCAAGACCCGTTCCATACATCCTCCCACCACCACCACCTACTCCTGTCTGGTCACAAACATCAACTATCCCATTCAAGACAGGGCTGCCTGTGAAACCAGTCATGTGATCTACAAGCTAAGCTACAACAGCTGTGCTGCATTCTATGTGGGCATGATGAGCAACAAGCTGTCTGTCTAGATTCAATGGCCACCAACAAACTGTGGCCAAGAGACAAGTGGACCACCCAGTTCCTGAGCATGCTGCCAGATGTGACATCCTTCATTTCAATGAGTGCTTCACAGCATGTGCCATATGGATATTTCCCACAGTCACCAGTTTTTCTGAATTGCTCAGGTGGCAACATTCCCGTAATCCTCCTGGCCTCAACCTTTGTTAGTCATTGTCCTCGCCCATCCAGCCTCCCTGTTCCCATTCCAGCACAATACAGCCCTTATTCCAACATAGCACCTTTTACTTCTCTCCTTTTCCGCTACCCTCCCCCTGGTCACCTCGCCCCTGCCCATTGTCTAATCCCCCGACTGCACACAGGTGCCCTACCCTCTCTCCACCTCGTCTCTGCGTGCACCCCAGCTGCACTGCACTGTCTGTCAGCCCTACCCTACAATCCCTTCCCATCATCAACCCAACCTCCTCCTCACCCCCACGCAGTTGCCACTCACATCATGTACTGGTGCTGCTGCTTGCAGTGTGGCTACAGTTGCCCGAGACTGCATTTAGCCAATTATATTTATTCCCTAGCCAGAACCCAGTCCCACATACTGTTCCTGTATTGTTGCTTGGCTCATGAATCCCCCCAAATGACCTGACCATCAAATTACCTATATCCGGCTGTCACCTCACCTCCGACAATAACCTGCACCTGTTCAGATTCTGCAAACCTTAACCCTCATCAACATAGTCCTACCAAACCATATCAATGAAGTCCAAACCTTCTTGCAGTACATCCTCTCCATCCACAAAATTGACCTACTATGCAATCCCAAATTCCTGGAACCCATAACATAGATTGAAACTCTTGCCCAGCAGGAACTACAGTAACATGCACAATGCCCCCTCAAGAAGCTCTCCACCCTGCTTACTTCCTACTCCCACCTTGGAATACCCTGCCCACCACCTCTTCAACATCCAAACTACCTCCACATCCGCTCATAGCATGTAAGCCCTGTCTCTCAGACCTTCTACAGTTACCCCACCCTCCAAAACTCCTCCCACCACCACACAGAATCCAGAACCTAAAGAAACCTGAAACACTGACATGAACCTTCCTTCCAGAAGCCTTATCCCCACAGAAATGTAAGTCCTTTCCAAAGGCCTCACCTTTTGCACCAGTCCCAAATTCAATCTTGCATGACTTTTTAAAGACTTTCTCTCCTTCTCTTGGTCCATACAGAGAAAACAGTTTTTTTGCCACCAACGCTACCGATTAGGCTCAACCAAAGACAAATGCTAAACCCTGCCTAACTCAATTCACCCTTCCATCCAACTGTGTTCTACCCCCACTGCCCCCAAATCACCCCCTGTTAACTTCCCAGGATTTCTTGATCTCAAATCTTGCCTTACCATCATTCCTCAAAACGCTCAGCATGCAAACTAACCTTACATCTGCAGAAATAACTGCAGCCCGCCATTTAAAAACTGATCCCGAGCTTATAATCCTACCTGCAGACAAAGGCCCCACCACCGTTGTTTCGAACTGCAAGGATTACCTGGCAGAAGTACTCTGCCCGCTGTCAGATACGTCCACCTACAAACCTTGTCACAGTGACTCCATTCCATAAATACAGCAGGATCCCCACTCACTTCTTAAATCCTTAGGCCCATCCCAGAACCTCTCCCTGGAGTCTTTGTCTCTGCTTACTCATACTACTCCTCCCACTCTTACCTTCCACATACTTCTTAAAGTCTATAAACCCAACCACCTAGGATGCCCCATTGTGGCCAGTTACTGTGCCCCCAATTAGAGAATCTCTGCTCTCGTAGACCAACACTTTCAACCTATTACCTGGAACCTACTCTTCTACATAAAGGATACCAACTATTCCTTCCACCGACTCTCCACATTTCCTCTACCTTTACCGCACGGTGCCCTGCTCTTCACTATTGATGCCACCTCCCTCTACACTAACATACCTAATGCCCATGACCTTACCACTACTGAACACTACCTTTCCCAATGCGTGATGGATTCCAAACCAACAACCTCCTTCCTAGTTGCCATGGCCAACTATATCCTCAACCACAAATATTTCTCCTTTGAAGGCATTACCTAAAACCAAATGCTAGGTATGGGTATGGGCACCCGCTAGGCACCATCCTATGCCATCCTATTCATGAGCCATCTAGAGGAATCCTTCCTATACACTCCTCACCTGGTTCAGATTCACTGATGACATCTTTGTGATCTGGATCAAGTTGAGGACACCCCATTCACACTCCAGAATCCTGTAATGGGACACCCTTCTCTAATATTACTTTTTTTTTATGGAAATAACTGATACAAGGACTATTTTTGATTCTCGTATGGGTGAACAGTATCTCAGCTGTTTAACTAAATGAATTTCATTTGATTTTGTGTACAATATATTATATTTCAGACCTAAATGTATAAAAAGAAATTAATTTGTTAAAATCGATATGTGCTGGCTCCGGAATCCCCTCAAATGGTCTTACCATTACATTACTAATCTCTGGCTGTCACCCCTCCCTCCACAATGATCTCCACCTGTTGAGGTTCCACCAGTCCTTAACCCTCGCCAACACAGTCCTGCAAAACTATATCATTGTTGTTGTGGTCTTCAGTCCAGAGACTGATTTGATGAAGGTCTCCATGCTACTCTATCCTGTGCAAGCTGCTTCATTTCCCAGTACCTACTGCAACCTACATTCTTCCAAATCTGCTTAGTGTATTCATCTCTTGGTCTCCCTCTACAATTTTGACCCTCCACGCTGCCCTCCAATACTAAATGGGTGATCCCTTGATGCCTCATACTATGTCCTACCAACCAATCCCGTCTTCTAGTCAAACTGTGCCACAAATTTCTCTTCTCCCCAATTCTATTCAACACCTCCTCATTAGTTATGTGACTTACCCATCTAATTTTCAGTATTCTTCCGTAGCACCACATTTTGAAAGCTTCTATTCTCTTCTTGTCTAAACTATTTATCGTCCATGTTTCACTTCCATACATGCCAACGCTCCATTCAAATACTTTCAGAAAGGGCTTCCTGACACTTAAATCTCTGCTCAATGTTAACATATTTATCTTCTTCAGAAATATTTTCTTTGTCTTTGCTAGTCTACATTTTATATCCTCTCCAACTATCATCGGTTATTTTGATCCCTAAACAACAAAACTCATCTACTACTTTAAGTGTCTCATTTTCTAATCTAATTCCCTCAGCATCACCTGATTTATTTCGACTGCATTCCATTATCCTCATTTTGCTTATGTTGATGTTCATCTTATATCCTCCTTTCGAGACACTGTCCATTCCGTTCAACTGCTCTTCCAGGTCCTTTGCTGTCTCTGACAGAATTACACTGTCATTGGCAAACCTGAAAGTTTTTATTTCTTCTCCATGGATTTTAATTCCTGCTCTGAATTGTTCTTTTGTTTCCTTTATTGCTTGCTCAATATACATTGGGGATAAGCTACAACCCTGTCTCTCTCCCTTCGCAACCACTGCTTCCCTTTCATGCCCCCTGGATCTTATAACTGTCATCAGGTTACTGTACAAATTGTAAATACCCTTTTGCTCCCTGTATTTGACTCCTGCCATCTTCAGAAAATCAAACAATGGAAAATGCAGGATGGAATGTAACCAAATTATGAGAAGGAATGTTGCCACTCACCATATAGCAGAGATGCTGAGTCGCAGATAGACACAACAAAAAGACTGTTACAAATAAAGCTTAAGGCCCATAAGGCCTTCATCAAAATTAGTGACAGACACACCCACAGGCACACACACTCATGCAAACGCAACTCAAACGTCTCCAGTCTCAAGAGGAACTGCTTGTCACTGCAGATGTGACGACGCCTGATAGCTAGTCTGTATGGAAGGGATGTTGTCACCAACTCTACCAATCAGACTCAACCACGGAACAATGTTAAACCCTGCCTAATGCACTCTTCCATCCAATTGTAATCCACCCCCACTGCTCCAAAATTACCCCCTGTTAGCTTTCCGTAATTTCTTAATCTAAACCATCTCTCACCATCATTACCCAAATCCCTCAACATGCAAACTAACCTTACATCTGAAGAAAGAGCCGCAGTCCACCATCTAAACACTGATCCCGACCTTAAAAACCCACCTGCAGAGGAAGGCACCACCACTGTTGTCTTGAAGCTTAAGGATTACCTGGCAGAAGGACTTCATCAGCTGTCAGATACATTCACCTACAAACCTTGCCACATTGACCCCATTCCAGAAATCCAGCAGGTTCTCCAGTCACTCCTCAAATCCTAAGGCTTACTTCAGAACCTCTCCCCCAAGTCTATCTCTCTGTTCACCCATACCACTCCTTGCACCCCCACCTTCTACATGCTTCCTAAAGTCCATAAACCCAATGACACAGGATGCCCCATTGTAGCTGGTTACTGTGCCCTCACTGAGAGAAACTCTGCTCTCATAGACCAACACCTTCAACCTATGACACGGAACCTACCTTCCTACATAAATGATACCAACCATTTCCCCCACCGACTTTGCACAGTTCCTGTCATTTTACCATATGGCGCTCTGCTCATTACAATTGATACCACATCTGTTTATACTGACATCCCTAGTGCCCAAGGCCTTAACACTATCAGACACTACTGTTCCCAATGCACAACAGATTCCAAATCAACAACACCCTTCCTAGTCACCATGACGAACTACATTCTCACCCACGATTACTTCTTCTGTGAAGGCATACCTGTACAAACAGATCCAAGGTACGACTCTGGGCACCCACATGGCACCATCCTATGCCAACCTATTCATTGGCCATCCAGAGGAATCCTACCTGTACACCCAGAACTGTTAACACCTCACCTGGTTCAGAGTAACTGATGAAATCTTTGCAATCTGGATGGAGTGTGAGGACACACTATTCACATTCCTCCAGAACCTCCTCAACAACTTCTCCCCCATTTGCTTCACGTGGTACTACTCAACCCAACAAGCCACCTTCCCTGATATTGACCTCCACCTCAAAGATGGCTACATCAGTACCTACGTCCAAATCAAACCTACTAACTGCCAGCAATGTGCCTATCTGCGACTCAGAATCTCCAATATATGGTGTGTGGCAATTTTCCTTTTCATAATATTGTTACATTCCATCCTGGATTTTCCACTGTTTGATTTTTTCCCATTGAGACTGAAATAGGAATCGAGCATAGCCTCTGCTTTGCAGCACAATCACATTTCTTCCCTGACAGAATACAACTGTGTAATACGTATCTCCCTCAGTGCTGTAGTGGTGGCTAAAACAGAAAATCTGCTAAATAAAAGAGGATGCTGTTTGTAGTTCCCACATGGAATGACTCTACTGGAATATATGGCATTGTTAAGTCTATATTATACTAGCACCACGAAAGTCTACATTACACTAGCACCAGGAAGAATAAGTTTTCACAGTAGACGTGTTTCTTGTGCAGGCTTACATCTCAAACACCCTGATACTGAGGGTTGGAATATTGAAAGTATAAGTCAAAGAGTTTAGTTTCCATTTTTGTAAATAGTCTAGTCCACTGTTACCAATAAGACTCAGATGCACTGACAGCAAACTAAACATTATAAACCAATAATTGTCACAATTATGTTTGATTTTATGTTTTGATCATACCATAAACTGAAATGCTCATTCATCAGATGCGATTCACTTTTTTGGAGCACCTTCAGTGACTGTACTGCAATATTATGAGTGGGTAACATATATTTTGATTGTTGTGGACTTACAAATATCTTCTTAAGAACACAGTCATTGGCACTATCTCCAAAACAGAAGCACAAATGAAATGGTATCAACAAAGCACTGACTTCAAAGCATGCACATCCTAGAACTATTTTGTAAGCTACAAGTAATAGAGATTTTGTAATCAATAAAGCTAGCTGTGCAAAGAAACAATCACACTGACTGAAATGGCGTGCTGAAAAGGCATAACGAAATGAAAGCAGTGAATGTAGAAAAGAAAACTGTATGCTGACAGTAAAGTCTTTCCTGTGTTTTTCTCCAGCAAAACTGTCATTTAGTCTATAAAAATCACAAGAACAAAAGTACATTCTACCTGTAATGACTGAAAAACAATCACTGCTAATACTTTAATTTAATAGTATGCTTATTACTCACAGAAACCGAAATAGCAATTAAAGATTCACCTAGCTGTAGGTGGGACACATTTTCAATGCAACACCTTATAGATGGCACAGTTCACCCTTAATTTATTGCCTGACAGTTTCATAGCAACAATGCCTCACAACATTTACATGAGAATTATTGAGGAGTAATTATTAGAATAAAAACTAAAATTAAATTCTGCCCAAACAGGCCATGAGGGCCAGTCGGTACTGACCAGCTGCTGTGTCATCCTGAGCCCACAGGTGTCACTGGACGCAGATATGGAGTGGCATGTGGTCAGCACACAACTCTCCCAGCCATATGTCAGTTTACAAGCCACTACTTTTCAGTCGAAGTAGCTTATCAGTTTACCTTACAAGGGCTGAGTGCACCTCGCTTGCCAAAAGTGCTCGGCAGACTGGACGGTCACCCATCCAAGTGCTAGCCCACTCTGACAGTGCTTAACTACGGTGATCTGATGGGAACTGGGATTACCACTGCAGCAAGGCCATTGGCTATTTATTAGAATGGAATTGTTAATTAAGTGGTAATTTGCAAAATAATGTAGCAGTAATTGTGTTGAAGATTTCAATGAAACCAAGTCCACACTGCTTGGAATGGAATTTAAACACAGCAACCCACAGCAGTATCATGGGATGGGAATAGGACAGTACAGATTGGCAATCGGAGTTGAAATATGATTTTCATTATTCCTATAATAACTGACCAAATTTAAACATTTCAAATGCTCTCTTACTCAAATCATTAAGGGATATACTCTTATGCTAAAGGTTTAACAAAGCAAGACAATTATTAAAGTTAGAAATGTGTATCTGTCTTGAATCAGCATAACTCATTCGATGCAAATCACCCAGACTATATTCATTCAGGACTATAACAATATTAGGAGAAGGAAAGTTGCTACTCACCATATAGCAGAGATGCTGAGTCACAGATAGGCACAACAAAAAGATTTTCACACTTAAAGCTTTCGGCCAATGGCCTTTGTCAACAATAGACACACACGCACACACTCATGCAAATGCAACTCACACACACAACTGCAGTCCCAGGCAACATTGCGAACATCCAGGATTATAGATACTTCCAATAAACCTTACACAAAATCTGAAACACCCCTCAGAAAAAAGAAAAAAAAGATGTATGGAAAACTAGCCTATTTTAAAACAAAGTGCAAATTACCCAGACTGTAGTCATCCAGTGTTTCATCATGAGAACACATGGTGACTTCCAACAAACTTTAAGCAAAATTTCAAATCTTTTCTAAACTTTTTCATTACTCTATTGGTGACTAATCGTAAACTAATAAAGGCAACACTACTAGGTTTCTTTGTCTTCAACCACAAAAGTTTTATACACTTAAAATGAAGTATTTAAGGGGACCACACTGTGGTTCAGATTGAAAAAAATAAATTTTCGGTTTTCATCATACTTCGATACATTAAGGTTTTATTGAAGTACTCTGAAAAGGATTTTGCTGAAAAAAAAATTTTTTCAAGCATTTAAAGAGCATTTTCCTACCATGTGTGCTTATGTGCCATGCCCACTTTTCTGCATATATTTTAGATCTTCATATCCCCTACATTGCACTTTTTTTTTTTTTACTCCCGAATGTAGGGCTATCCTTGGAATGCAATGGTTGGTACTCTTTTGTTTCTGCTGTTTGTAAACAACATGCTTTCTAACATGCAGTTAGTTTTGTTCAAGTGTGATTGCGAGTAGTTGTTATATTTACATTTGCAGTGCTTGTTTATGTGTGTTTTGTTGTGTTTATTGAAGATGGCAAAACGTAGAGGCATTTTCAAGAAATGACAATTTAGAGGAAACAAGTTTAGAAAGCTTTCTGTACAAGAGATTATGTCACCTGGCAATGATGTTTCTAGTAGTAATTCTTCAACAAGTGCATCATCAAAGAAGCTGTCACCATTTCAAGAGTGTTACAACGAATTTACTGTAAGTGACAAGGGGTGCAGTAACATTATTAAAAATTTGAGAATATTATCAGATGTAATTTCTAAATTTGTACAATGTAGACAGTGTGGTGAGTTACAGAGTGTGAAAATTTGTGAGAGTGCCAATGGGAGAAAAGGCCTAGCAATTGCTTTGGATTTAATTTGCACTAAATGCTCAGCTGTGATTTCATTTATGAGTTCTTCAAAACCAGATGCAAGTGGCCCTTATGAAATCAATACTAGATTAGTTTATACCTTATGATCCACTGGCAAGGGTATGGCTGCAGGGAGAACATTTTGTTCAGTGATGAACTTACATCAACCACCGAATAAATTTGAAAAACTGACTGCAATATTAGAGAAAGCTATATGTGAGGTCAGTGAGGAAAGCATGAAACTGGCTGCTAGGGAAGCAGTGGAAGAAGATGATGGATGTTCGGATATTGCAGTTGCACTTGAAGGAAGTTGGCAGAAGAGGACATACTTCTCTGGAGTAGCGACTGCCATGAGTGTAGACATCAGTAAAGCATTAGATGTGGAGATAATGTCTAAATACTGCAAATGTTGTAAATTCAATGAACATAAAGAACACAACTGTGTAACTAATTTTAGAGGTACAAGTGGTGGTATGGAAGTTCATGGAGTAAACAAATATTCCATCGCTCCGTAGAAACAAGAGGCGTACGGTACACCAAATATTTGGGCACTGGTGACAGTAACGCATACAACAATGTGGTGAACTCTAGGCCATATGGAGATGTCATTATCAGCAAAATAGAATGTGTAGGCCATGTTCAAAAATGTTTGGGAACAAGGCTGAGGCTGTTGATATGCGAGGAAAAAAATTAGAAGGTGGAAAATTGTTGACAGGACAGGGTCGGTTAACTAAAACTGAAATAGAAAACTTGCCGGTATACTATGGGCAGGCAATTAGGAGAAATAAAGAAAATCTGGAGGCAATGAAGAGAGATGTTTGGGCCATATTCTTGCACAAGTCCTCTACTTATGATAAGCCATGTCACGGATTGTGTCCATCAGGAGAAAATTCGTGGTGCAAATACAATAGGGCTCAAGCAACTGGAGAATCTTATTCTCACCAGCATTCTCTTCCTACTGCTGTTATTACAGCAATTAAAACTATTTTCAGAGACTTGGCTCATCCTAACCTTCTAAGGAAATGTCTGTATGGGCAGATGCAGAACCCAAATGAATGTTTCAACAGCATAATTTGGAACTGCCTTCCTAAAACTGTATTTTAGGCATGCATAAAATGAAACTAGGAGTTCATGATGCTGTTATTACATTCAATTGCGGTAATATTGGAAAGTGTTGGGTACTGAAAAACCTGGGAATTAATCCTGGGCTGCAACATTGCAATAAAATGAGGATAGCCAATGCATACAGGTCTGCATCTAATATGGCCAAGAAATCAAGACAAACATCCAGAAAGGTGAAAAAGAAGATGGAAGACATGCTAGAGGCCAAATAAGGGCCATCATATGCAGCAGGACAGTTTTAATTAACTGTAAGTAACAAATTTCAAAAGTTTTTCTTTAAAGTCAATTTCCCGCAAACTAAAATTTTCAGTACATATGCCCCATTATATCAGAAAATATCATAGATAAATGAATGAAATTTTCACAGATTCTGCATAACATAAAAAGCCACCTCTGGTACTACATTCATTAATATTCCCCCATTAGGAAGTTCACAAAAAAATATTTTCTGCAGAAAAAACTTAATATTTTTTGTTAATAAATTTATAAATGTATTTCTTAAAAACTATAAAATGGATGCAGTAGATTTAAGTACAATTGACTCTGTTAGCATCATGTAATATACAGTACAAATATTAAGGTCCTGTATCAAATAGTTTTTTCAGAAATGGGTCAAATATTTGCCTAAATTAACATGGGTTAGATAGGCAGGGTGTGGTCCCCTTAATACATTAAATCATTTGTACAGTTACCAGATGGTTGTAACTGTTTTATGCATTGGGTTTGATAACAACAGTACAGAAAATTGGAATATTTTTTTCCAGAATGAATTTTCAGTCTGCGATGGAGTGTGTGCTGGTCTGAAACTTCATGGCAGGTTAAACCCATGTGCCAGGCCAGGACTCTAAACTGGGACCTTTGCCTTTTGTGGGCAATTGCTCTACCAACTGAGCAATCTAAGCATGACCACACGACCCGACTTACAACAGGTTCACTTCTATCAATACCTCATCTCCCCAGTATTGCACTTGCCAGCCAAAGGCAAAGGTGGCAGGTTAGAATTCCCATACACCACATAGTATTAATCCCCCAGAAAGTTTCAAATCAGTGAACACTCCACTGCTTCTGGAAACAACGTCCCAGGCTGTGACTAAGCCGTGTCTCTGGAAAATCCTTTCTTCCATGGGTGTTAGTAACATAAGATATGCAGGAGAATTTCTGTGTAGTTTGGAATGCAGGCAATGAGATATTAGCTGAAGTGAAGTTGTGAGGATGGGTTGTGGGCCACGCTTGGGTGGCTCAGTCAGTAGAGCACTTGCCCCTCAAATAGCAAAGGTTCCAGATTTGAGTCCCAGTCTGGTACATCAATTGACAGTAATTTTGAGATACTGTTGGCACTTGGCACAATAAATTCACTGGTGTATGTGATACAAGTAAAATGACATGAAACATCTACATCAATGCTTAAGGATAAAACTACCTAGCTGTTTTTAATCATAACCAGCATTCAGGTCCTTTGATTTCTTTCCACATTGTATGTAGAATGGTAATGATTTGTAGCTTCTGACTAGCTTTCATTAACCATGCAAACCCAGAAAGCTTAGCCCCTGTGGCATACAGGGTTAACATTGTGAATGAAAAATAAAATCTTAAAGAGAGAAGCCAACTTTGTCATAGTAAAAAAGAGCTGTAGAGAACACATGGGGAGAAACTGGTTATTCAGTGTGAGTGAAAGATTTTTTTTTCCTCTCTCACAGAAAGTGAACACTTTATGTATATTTGAGACTAATTCTTCAGACTAATTTAGGCATTCAGTTTCCTTCAGTAAATTAAACTCCATGCAGGAGGAATGTTGCAAATTATTTTAATGCCTTGGCTGCAGTACTGAATTTCAGTTGAAAAATTCAACTCACAAACTGGTTTGACAGTACCATCTACAAAACTGGAAGCTAACAACTATAAGCAATTTTCAGTCACCAGATGGTTGGTGGTGGAGGGGGTGAGGGGGGGGGGGGGGGAGGTTCATTAAAGACTAGAAACAACTTTCAGCAGTGTGAAAAAGACCTAGATAGAACCTGTGTAGAAGTGATTTTTATTCTGAGACTGATTAAAAGTGGAAATCAGTACAATGGTACTAGAGACAAAGAGAGCAACTTATTGCTGGAACTATTCTTGTATCTGGAGTAGTTTCACTACTTGTTTATAAATTATCAACAATGTATGAAAAGATGGATTGCTACTTACTGTAAAGACAACACATCAAATTGCAGACAGGCACAATTAAAAGACATTTACACAAAGCTTTTGACCACAGATTTCATCAATAAAAGACACACACACACACACACAAACACATTGACAATTTGAATTTTGCTATACACAGTGTTTACTTTTAAGTAACAGACAGGAAGGTAGAATGAAACTGTTCTGTAGATTACCCGGTGCTTTATATATCCTCACTCAGTCTCTAGACGTTTACAGCTTCCAGTTTTTAGGATAATTCAGTAAGACACTGAACACATACATAAAAAAAGGAACTATTATGAGATAATGTGCCATAGATGTGCACTGCAGCTAGTGTACGGGAAGCACATGTACGACCTTAACAGACCAAATCTACTTGGAATACTACCATAGAGTATGCCTACTTATGATAGTCTACAGTAGCCTATAGTAGTTTTACAACTCTAGTGGCATTCTTAGTTTTAGTGGGTCTGTGCATCTCACTTCCACACATAGGTGAGGTGAAACACAGGCAAACAAACCTAAATGTCGTATTGTGTACAGGCTATGCATTGACACTGAACCAGCCAAGTCAGAACACTAAGTAATGATGAAATACTTAGTCACAGATGCAAAAATACTGAGCTGTTAGAAGATTTGCAAGCTGAGTTGTAAGGAGGTGGTGCTACAACTTTTGCTAAATTTAAACTGAATGGAAAAGTTGATCCTATGATATATTAAAAACATTTTCACGGTGTACTTCCTTCCTCATTGAATAGTCAAACTTAATATGATTTATAATAAATGGGCAGTAGTACAAATAAAACAGATTCAGCATTAGTGACTTATTTATTTTACCACCACATGTTTCTGTGGTTCGCACCATCATCTTAAGGTGGAGAATTGTTTTTTTGCTGAAGACTACAGACGTCTTTTCACAGTAACAGGCCAAGGTTAGTGTAGGTTATGTTGCGTCTTTTGCTTAGGATAATTTTTTTTTTTAAATAGAAAAGGCATTTTTGAGGGTTTAAAAAAATATATGAATTCGGACAACAAATTGTGTAAGTGCAAAAGGTGCAACGTAACATACCCTGCCCTTGGTTTCCTACTGTGAAAAGACATCTGTACTCTTCACCAACACCAACTACATCAACAAACAATTCTCCACCTGATGATAATTGTGTGAACCATAAAAATGTGTAGTGGCCAAATAAATAAGTGACTGATGTAGAAGCTGTTTATTTGTCCTTATCAACAGCTGTGTCTCTCAAATGTCATCTCTTATGGATGAAATATTCAACGGACAATTCTTAATATGGAAAAGCTTCATGCTATTGAGCAGTTTACATGTGTCTTTAAAACAAAATACTGGCCAGACAGAGATCAAAGAAAGCTCAGGTTAGAATTTTAGGCCCAGATATGTACAACTATAGCTGTGGAGATTATAGGAATTTCTTAGAATGGCATTTAAAGCAAGCCATGTATCTTGTCGAACTGCTCAATGAAATCAGTCTGATTGTAGTACTAATTAGTCATTTACATGACTGAGTGTGGCCACAAAGGAGCACTTCCCTCATGACTCAGTACCACACAGGACTGGAGCAACTGAATCACATTCTCCACCAGGGTTTCGACTACCTCCAGCATGCCTTGAAATGAGGAATATTCTACCCACTATCTTTCCAATGCCTCCCACAGTGATATTCCACCACCCACCAAACTACACAATACCCTTGTCCATCCCTACTCCAATCCTGCTCCAAACCCCTTGCCTCACAGTTCATACCTCTGTAAAGGACCTAGATTTAAGAGCTGTCCCATACGTCTTCCCACCACCACCACAGGTCCAGTCCAGTCCGGTCACAAGCATCACTTATCACATCAAAGGCACGGCTATATGTGAAAGCAGTCACGTGATCTACAAACTAAGCTGCAACCACTGTGCTGCGTGCTACATGGCCATACAGACGTCTTTTCAGAGTAGCAGGGCAAGGTCAGTGTAGATTATGTTGTGTCTTTTGCTTAGGATAAAATTTGTTTTTTTTTTAGAAAATGCAATTTTGAGGGTTTAAAAAAATATATGAATTCAGACAACAAATTGTGTAAGCGCAAAAGATGCAACATAACCTGTCTGCATGAATGAGCACTGACAAACTATGGCCAAGAGACAACTGGGCCATCCAGTTACTTAGCATACTGCCCCAAACAACATGCTTCCCTTCAATGACAGCTTCTGCCAACAGGATCCTTCCTACCAATACCGGCTTTCCTGAATTGCACAAGTGAGAACTCTCTCCGCAATATATTCTACATTCCCATAACCCCCATGGCCTCAACCTTCACTCACCTATTCACTTCCCTGCTCTCAGTCCAGCACTGCACTGCCTTCTATTTCACCAGTGCACACCCTAGTCTGTCTCACCCCCCCCCCCCCCCCACTTTACTTCTTTTCACCTGCCCTTCTCCCCTCCCCCATCAAACCTCCCGACTACACTTATCACCCCTACCCTGACCCCACCACGTCCCTTCATGCTCCCACAAGCAGCATTACACCTTCTCTCAATCCTTCCCTGCTATCCCTCCCCCTCCCCTCTCCGACATCCTCCATGTCCCTACCATCTAGATAGTTTCTTCCATCGGGCACAGTTGCTCACAGTCCAGTCTCGGCGCCCAGATGCAGTGGTAATGTGTGTGTGAGTTTTCCTTGCATCAACATGTGTGTGTTTTCTCAGTTAGAAGAAGGCCTTTTGGCCTAAATCTCAATTGTACAGCAGACTTTTTGCTATATCTGTCTGCGAAACAACATCTCCTCTAAATGGTGAGTAGCAATCTATGCTTACTTTTCTTAATGTGTCGCTATCCCATCCTTATTTTCCATTGCTTGATTTTGCCCAATGGCTTTTCCCCCACCCCGCAACTCAGTGCTGTTTACCATTGTTACTATTTCTGTCACATTGCTGTACTCAGTTTCTGTCACTTTCTTTTCTTTCCTCTGTTTTACCTGTTGACTTCCAAACCACACATGCTTTTACCTATGAACCACACTATATATCAACCGTCTAGTCTACCCTCAACACATGGCTAAGTGACCATGCTGATTGTTGGTGCTGCATCTCATGTCCCACATTACTCCCGCCGATGTCATTGGAAATGAAAATGAGGGTTTGGCGTCATTGGCCGGGAGGCCCCTTACGGGGCAGGTCCGGCCACCTTGGTGCACATTGGGCGACCTGAGTGCCGGATGGGGATGAAATGATGATGAAGACAACACAATAACCAGTCTCTGAGCGGAGTAAATGCCCGACCCAGCTGGAATCGAGACCTTCAAAGCGATCACTCTTCCGGCATCACTCTCATGTATTTTTGGGTGTTATTTCGTGTTTGCCCCAAGAACTTGTTGAAGCTCAACCTACCAACTCCCCCCTCCCCCACTCTCTTTCTCTTTCCTTATTCCAGTACACACATACTAACCTCATCTACTCCAGTCACATGTGCTGTCCCCCATCTACATGCAAATCTACGCACTGGCATGCATCACACATTATCGTCCTTTAATTTATTTATCTCTTTGATCTCATTGTGTTTTCACGACAATTTCAGTTCATTTTCGCCTTGTCCTATCAGCCATACTTCCTCAGGTTTCCCCATACCCCCTCACTTCATCAATTTCGTCCTTTTTGTGACTTTTTCCATGTATTTTCACGTATTTTGGGTAGTTTTTCGCACGTATTTTTACGCGTTTTTATCCCCCACCACAGATCCATATTCCTTCCACTTGCGCCAATACAGAAAAGTTCCCTTTTTCCTAGCCAGATCCCAGTCCCACACAAAGTGGTTGGTTGGTTGGTTTTGGGGTTTGATGGGGGCTAAACATCGATGTCATCAGTCCTCTGTTCCAAACAGACATACTTGTAAAAGGCCTATACAGTAAATGCGTAACCTCTGCACCCAGAGGGAGGGAACACCAAGGGGTACAGAGCTAAAATGAACACTGCAATAACATAAAATAGAGGACACTCAAAAGGAACAGAGCAAATAGTTGACTAGAGTAAAACATACTACAGTGGTTGATGGATCAGGTAAAAGGTCAACCACTCAACTACAAACGAAGAACCTCCAGCTGGAAAGCGTTGATAGAGGTACCAACACAACTTGTTACCATAAAAGACACTATTTTGGTATCCACGTCACAATTAAAAGTCGCTGAAGAGGGTGTAGCCTGAGAAATCGTGTGAGAGCGCCCACACTAGAGTGAGTGATTAAACCCAGCTGCACGGATAAAACTTAAAACTGAGTCAGCTATAGAGGCATCGTCACCTAGAATTAAAGAAAGTGCAGCTGGTAAATTAAAGGACTGCTGCAAGGGGCCTAAAAGAGGGCAGTCCATCAGAAGATGGATCACTGTCAGCCCTGCATCACAGCGACACTTGGGCAGGTTCTCACGGCGAAGGAGATAGCTGTGGGTCAACCGTGTGTGTCCAATTTGGAGATGCAGAGAACAACTGAGTTCCTACACGTGCTCCTCAAGGATGAGTTCCATATGGCCATGGACGACTTTACCATGCAGAGCGTATTTGGCGTGTTCAAGACAGACCATTCAGAGCTCCAGACATCACAGACCTTGCGATGTAAGGCTGACCAGCGGTCTCTTTCCACGAGACCAAGCTGCAGGGGTGGCGAAGTGGTGGCCTGCTTGGCCAACTGATCAAAATGTTCGTTTCCTGGAATGCCGATGTGGCCCGGGGTCCACACAAACGTCACTGAAAGACCAAACTCGGCGAGAGCAAAAACAGCATCTTGAATACCGTTCACCAAACGGTCTCGAGAAAAACACTGATCAGGTGCTTGCAATCCACTCAGGGAGTCACTGCATATGACAAATGACTCCCCAGGGCAGGAGGAAAGGTGAGCGAGTGCACGATAAAGAGCAACCAGCTCCGCAGTGAAAACACTGCTCCCACAAGGCAGGGAATGCTGCTCAACGTAGTCGCCGTGGATGAAAGCAAATCCATTGCGTCCATCGACCACAGAACCATCGGTGTAGACTACATCTGCATCGCGAAACGAGGCAAGAAGAGCCATGAATTGTTGACGAAGACTGGCAGGTGGAACAGAGAACTTGGAGTCTCACGACAAATCCAAGCAAAGCCGCAAGCGAGGGAGGGACCAAGGAGGGGTAGAAGAAGAGGGCCGGAAGGATGGAGGAAGGGGAAAGGACTCAAGTGACGAGAGAAGGGAACGAACGCGGATCGCAATCGGGAGACCCGACCTACCCCGCTGTCGTGGGGAGGGGAGTGCAGAAGATGGAAAAAGGAGCTCTGGTTTGGGTGGTTGGGCGAGGCATGGACGCAGGCGATGTATGATGCAAGCAACTGTTGTCAGCGGAATCGTAGGGGAGGAATTCCAGCTTCTACAGGAAGGCTACTCACCGGACTAGTGCGGAAGGCACCTGTCGCCAGTCTGACGCCACAATGGCGAATCGGGTCGATTATCTGCCACCTTGAAGGTGCTGCTGAGTTGTACACCATGCTCCCATAGTCGAGACGAGACTGGACTAAGGCATTATAGAGCTGTAGGAGGGTCATTCGTGCAGCCCCCCAAATGGTGTGGCTGAGGCAGCGAAGGATGTTGGGGTGCCGCCGCCAACTTTGTTTAAGCTCGCGAAGATGAGGCGTCCAAGTGAGCTGAGCATCAAACAGCATGCCAAGAAAGCAATGCGTCTCCTCAATCCGAAGGAGTTCATTGGCAAGGTAGAGCTCTGGATGGAGGTGGACCGTTCAATGACGTCAGAAATGCATCACTCGGCTCTTAGAGATTGAGAACTGAAAACCATGGTTGGATGCCCAAAAATGTGCCTTACGGATAGCTCCCTGCAGCCGCCGTTCAGCGACACTGATGATGGGGAACTGTAATAAAGACAAAAGTCGTCGGCATATAGAGAGGAACAGACCGATGAGCCCACCACAGCCGCAAGACCACTAATCGCCACCAAAAAGAGCGGAACACTGAGAACCGAGCCCTGCAGGATACTGTTCTCCTGAATATGAGCAGAGCTAAAATAAGTGCCAACTCTAACCCGAAAGGAGCGATTGGAGAGAAAATTCCGTAGAAAAATCGGAAATGGACCCCGTAAGCCCCATTAGTGCAGTGTAGCAACGATATGACAATGCCAGGTGGTATTGTACTCCTTCCGAAGATAAAAGAAAACAGCAACTAGATGTTCTCGCCGAGTAAAAGCTGTACAAATAGCCGACTCTAGCGAGACTAAATTGTCGATCGCTGAGTGGCCCTGACGGAAGCCCCCCTGTTGCTGGGCCAGGAGGCCATAAAGTTGGTAAGGCTGGTAGGGCGATAGCTATCAACCACCAGCGGATCTGCACCAGGTTTCAGCACCGGGATGGTAACGCTATCCTGCCAACGAGTTGGGAAAACGCCCTCCATCCAGATGCGGTTAAACAGGGCGAGTAGTTCACCCTGACAGTGCACCGAGAGATGGCGAAGAAACTGGTTGTGAATTCGATCTGGACCTGGAGAGGCATCGCGGCAAGCTGTAAGGGCACTTCGGAACTCCCATTCACTAAACGGGGTGTTGTATCGTTCCCAATGGTGCGTGCGAAACGACAACTGCGTATGCTCAGCCTGCTCTTTAATGGCGCGGAATTCTGTGCTGTAGCATGCTGTCGCGGAAAACTGCGAGCGAAGTACTCTGCCAGATGTTCGGCGATGGCGATTGGGTCAGTACAAAGTGGACCCTGAAGAGAAAGTCAAGGGACGGATGCATGAGGGCGAAAGCCAAAAATGCGCCGAATCCGCGACCACACCTGAGATGGGGAGGTGCGAGAACCTATGGTGGCAACATATCATTCCCAGCAGTCCTGTTTGCTCTGCCGGATTAACCGCCGAGCCCGGGCCCGCAGCCGTTTAAAGGCAACCAGATTCTCTAGGGAAGGATGATGGGTGTCGTTGCAGGACTCGCCGGCGGTCCCGGATAGCTTCTGCAATCTCTGGTGTCCACCAAGGGAGTGACTTACGCCTTAGGGTACTTGAAGAACAGGTGACAGTCGCCTCAGCAGCAGAAACAATGGCCACAGTGACCTCGTCCACTGCCAAATCAGTGTTACCAGGAAGCGGAGCAATGGCCATAGTAGCTGATGTGTAGGCTGCCCAATCAACTCCACGAAGAGACCATCATGGCAGCTGGTCAGGGGGTTGGGATTGAAGAAGAGAAACCAGGATAGGAAAGTGGTCGCTAACACAGAGGTCGTCATGGACCCTCCAATTGAGGTATGAAAGAAGACCTGGGCTACTAAGAGAGAGGTCAATGGCCAAGTGTGTGCCATGAGTCAAGCTAAAATATGTAGGAGCACCAGTGTTAAGGAGGCAAATGTCCTGTTGTACCAAGAGAGCCTCAACGTTCCTACCCTGGCCCAAGATCTGGACCCCACCCCATAAAGGGTGGTAGGCATTAAAGTCCCCCAAAAGTAGGAATGGCGGGGGGAACTGGGTGAACAAGGCAGCTAGGTCAGCAAGAGGGACAACCTCATCTGGGGGAAGGTAGAGGGAACAGATGGTAAGCTCTATTCCTGCCCGGATTCTAACAGCCACAGCCTCGAGAGCCGTGTGAAGTGGTACTGGGGCACTAGGAACAGTGGCAAGACCATAAACACAGACAGACACCCTGTCATATTCTACGTGGTTCTTATAGTAACCCCGGTAGCCACAGAGGGAGTGGGTCCGCCGAACAGGAAACCAGGTTTCCTGTAGGGCCAGGGAAGCAGCGCAAAAGCTGTTTCAACTCAGCAAGGTGGTGGAAAAAACCACAGTAATTCCATTGAAGGATAATGGTATCCGACTGTGAAGACATGAAAGAACCTGGGGGGGGGGGGGGGGGGGGTGATAGGTCACGCCTTAGAAGCACCCGCCGCCACTGATTGCGAAGTAGCCTGATCAACTTCCATAGGAGCTGCGGGTCAAGCAACATCTAGCTCCTGAGTGGACGCTAGATGCTCCACATCATCTTCAGGTGCACTGGTGAACTCCTTTTCTGTCTCTATGTCCTTCTCCTTTTGCTTTTTCTTCTTTTTGGTAGGGTCCCGTTTGTCCTTCGGTTTATCAGGCTGGGTGGGCTTTTCCGACCAAGTCTCATGGACTGAGGAAGACCTGGAAGCCCTACGGCCCTCAGGTGGTGGCTTTTTCAGCCACTGGCTGACATCTGGAGGGGCAGTAACCGTGGAAGTGATTTTTATTCTGATTAAAAGTGGAAATCAGTACAATGGTACTAGAGACAAAGAGAGCAACTTATTGCTGGAACTATTCTTGTATCTGGAGTAGTTTCACTACTTGTTTATAAATTATCAACAATGTATGAAAAGATGGATTGCTACTTACTGTAAAGACAACACATCAAATTGCAGACAGGCACAATTAAAAGACATTTACACAAAGCTTTTGACCACAGATTTCATCAATAAAAGACACACACACACACACACACATTGACAATTTGAATTTTGCTATACACAGTGTTTACTTTTAAGTAACAGACAGGAAGGTAGAATGAAACTGTTCTGTAGATTACCTGGTGCTTTATTTATTTATTTATTTATGTATCCTCATTCAGTCTCTAGACAGTGTACAGCTTCCAGTTTTTAGGAGAATTCAGTAAGACACTGAACACATACATAAAAAAGGAACTATTATGAGATAATATGCCATAGATGTGCACTGCAGCTAGTGTATGGGAAGCACATGTACGACCTTAACAGACCAAATCTACTTGGAATACTACCATAGAGTGTGCCTACTTATGATAGTCTACAGTAGCCTATAGTAGTTTTACAACTCTAGTGACATTCTTAGTTTTAGTGGGTCTGTGCACCTCACTTCCACACATAGGTGAGGTGAAACACAGGCAAACAAACCTAAATGTGGTAATGTGTACAGGATATGCATTGACACTGAACCAGCCAAGTCATAAAAATTAAGTACACTGAAAAGGATTTTGCTGAAAAAAAATTTTTCAAGCATTTAAAGAGCATTTTCCTACCATGTGTGTTTATGTGCCATGCCCACTTTTCTGCATATATTTTAGATCTTCATATCCCCTACATTGCACTTTTTTTTTTTTTTTTACTCCCGAATGTAGGGCTATCCTTGGAATGCAATGGTTGGTACTCTTTTGTTTCTGCTGTTTGTAAACAACATTCTTTCTAACATGCAGTTAGTTTTGTTCAAGTGTGATTGCGAGTAGTTGTTATACTTACATTTGCAGTGCTTGTTTATGTGTGTTTTGTTGTGTTTATTGAAGATGGCAAAACGTAGAGGCATTTTCAAGAAATGACAATTTAGAGGAAACAAGTTTAGAAAGCTTTCTGTACAAGAGATTATGTCACCTGGCAATGATGTTTCTAGTAGTAATTCTTCAACAAGTGCATCATCAAAGAAGCTGTCACCATTTCAAGAGTGTTACAACGAATTTACTGTAAGTGACAAGGGGTGCAGTAACATTATTAAAAATTTGAGAATATTATCAGATGTAATTTCTAAATTTGTACAATGTAGACAGTGTGGTGAGTTACAGAGTGTGAAAATTTGTGAGAGTGCCAATGGGAGAAAAGGCCTAGCAATTGCTTTGGATTTAATTTGCACTAAATGCTCAGCTGTGATTTCATTTATGAGTTCTTCAAAACCAGATGCAAGTGGCCCTTATGAAATCAATACTAGATTAGTTTATACCTTATGATCCACTGGCAAGGGTATGGCTGCAGGGAGAACATTTTGTTCAGTGATGAACTTACATCAACCACCGAATAAATTTGAAAAACTGACTGCAATATTAGAGAAAGCTATATGTGAGGTCAGTGAGGAAAGCATGAAACTGGCTGCTAGGGAAGCAGTGGAAGAAGATGATGGATGTTCGGATATTGCAGTTGCACTTGAAGGAAGTTGGCAGAAGAGGACATACTTCTCTGGAGTAGCGACTGCCATGAGTGTAGACATCAGTAAAGCATTAGATGTGGAGATAATGTCTAAATACTGCAAATGTTGTAAATTCAATGAACATAAAGAACACAACTGTGTAACTAATTTTAGAGGTACAAGTGGTGGTATGGAAGTTCATGGAGTAAACAAATATTCCATCGCTCCGTAGAAACAAGAGGCGTACGGTACACCAAATATTTGGGCACTGGTGACAGTAACGCATACAACAATGTGGTGAACTCTAGGCCATATGGAGATGTCATTATCAGCAAAATAGAATGTGTAGGCCATGTTCAAAAATGTTTGGGAACAAGGCTGAGGCTGTTGATATGCGAGGAAAAAAATTAGAAGGTGGAAAATTGTTGACAGGACAGGGTCGGTTAACTAAAACTGAAATAGAAAACTTGCCGGTATACTATGGGCAGGCAATTAGGAGAAATAAAGAAAATCTGGAGGCAATGAAGAGAGATGTTTGGGCCATATTCTTGCACAAGTCCTCTACTTATGATAAGCCATGTCACGGATTGTGTCCATCAGGAGAAAATTCGTGGTGCAAATACAATAGGGCTCAGGCAACTGGAGAATCTTATTCTCACCAGCATTCTCTTCCTACTGCTGTTATTACAGCAATTAAAACTATTTTCAGAGACTTGGCTCATCCTAACCTTCTAAGGAAATGTCTGTATGGGCAGATGCAGAACCCAAATGAATGTTTCAACAGCATAATTTGGAACTGCCTTCCTAAAACTGTATTTTAGGCATGCATAAAATGAAACTAGGAGTTCATGATGCTGTTATTACATTCAATTGCGGTAATATTGGAAAGTGTTGGGTACTGAAAAACCTGGGAATTAATCCTGGGCTGCAACATTGCAATAAAATGAGGATAGCCAATGCATACAGGTCTGCATCTAATATGGCCAAGAAATCAAGACAAACATCCAGAAAGGTGAAAAAGAAGATGGAAGACATGCTAGAGGCCAAATAAGGGCCATCATATGCAGCAGGACAGTTTTAATTAACTGTAAGTAACAAATTTCAAAAGTTTTTCTTTAAAGTCAATTTCCCGCAAACTAAAATTTTCAGTACATATGCCCCATTATATCAGAAAATATCATAGATAAATGAATGAAATTTTCACAGATTCTGCATAACATAAAAAGCCACCTCTGGTACTACATTCATTAATATTCCCCCATTAGGAAGTTCACAAAAAAATATTTTCTGCAGAAAAAACTTAATATTTTTTGTTAATAAATTTATAAATGTATTTCTTAAAAACTATAAAATGGGTGCAGTAGATTTTAGTACAATTGACTCTGTTAGCATCATGTAATATACAGTACAAATATTAAAGTCCTGTATCAAATAGTTTTTTCAGAAATGGGTCAAATACTTGCCTAAATTAACATGGGTTAGATAGGCAGGGTGTGGTCCCCTTAATACATTAAATCATTTGTACAGTTACCAGATGGTTGAAACTGTTTTATGCATTGGGTTTGATTATTTAAAGACTCGGGGATCTGGTGGTACTGGTTAAACAACTATATCAAATTTGGCCACTATAAACTGGTTTAATTTAAATCAAAACAAATACTTTAAAAGGAAAGTCTGAATATCCAAGAATGTGTCTTTGTATTCATGAAATGTTTATTAATGAAATGCAAGATAATCTCTATTAACAAATGTCCCAACATACCTTACCTTCTAACAACAGAATCACTTTCATTTAAACATCAATAACAACTTCTACAAATGTAAGGTCAGATTAGGATCACTGATATATTTTAATAACAACAGTACAGAAAATTGGAATATTTTTTTCCAGAATGAATTTTCAGTCTGCGATGGAGTGTGTGCTGGTCTGAAACTTCATGGCAGGTTAAACCCATGTGCCAGGCCAGGACTCTAAACTGGGACCTTTGCCTTTTGTGGGCAATTGCTCTACCAACTGAGCAATCTAAGCATGACCACACGACCCGACTTACAACAGGTTCACTTCTATCAATACCTCATCTCCCCAGTATTGCACTTGCCAGCCAAAGGCAAAGGTGGCAGGTTAGAATTCCCATACACCACATAGTATTAATCCCCCAGAAAGTTTCAAATCAGTGAACACTCCACTGCTTCTGGAAACAACGTCCCAGGCTGTGACTAAGCCGTGTCTCTGGAAAATCCTTTCTTCCATGGGTGTTAGTAACATAAGATATGCAGGAGAATTTCTGTGTAGTTTGGAATGCAGGCAATGAGATATTAGCTGAAGTGAAGTTGTGAGGATGGGTTGTGGGCCACGCTTGGGTGGCTCAGTCAGTAGAGCACTTGCCCCTCAAATAGCAAAGGTTCCAGATTTGAGTCCCAGTCTGGTACATCAATTGACAGTAATTTTGAGATACTGTTGGCACTTGGCACAATAAATTCACTGGTGTATGTGATACAAGTAAAATGACATGAAACATCTACATCAATGCTTAAGGATAAAACTACCTAGCTGTTTTTAATCATAACCAGCATTCAGGTCCTTTGATTTCTTTCCACATTGTATGTAGAATGGTAATGATTTGTAGCTTCTGACTAGCTTTCATTAACCATGCAAACCCAGAAAGCTTAGCCCCTGTGGCATACAGGGTTAACATTGTGAATGAAAAATAAAATCTTAAAGAGGGAAGCCAACTTTGTCATAGTAAAAAAGAGCTGTAGAGAACACATGGGGAGAAACTGGTTATTCAGTGTGAGTGAAAGATTTTTTTTTTTCCTCTCTCACAGAAAGTGAACACTTTATGTATATTTGAGACTAATTCTTCAGACTAATTTAGGCATTCAGTTTCCTTCAGTAAATTAAACTCCATGCAGGAGGAATGTTGCAAATTATTTTAATGCCTTGGCTGCAGTACTGAATTTCAGTTGAAAAATTCAACTCACAAACTGGTTTGACAGTACCATCTACAAAACTGGAAGCTAACAACTATAAGCAATTTTCAGTCACCAGATGGTTGGTGGTGGAGGGGGTGAGGGGGGGGGAGGTTCATTAAAGACTAGAAACAACTTTCAGCAGTGTGAAAAAGACCTAGATAGAACCTGTGTAGAAGTGATTTTTATTCTGAGACTGATTAAAAGTAGAAATCAGTACAATGGTACTAGAGACAAAGAGAGCAACTTATTGCTGAACTATTCTTGTATCTGGAGTAGTTTCACTACTTTTTTATAAATTATCAACAATGTATGAAAAGATGGATTGCTACTTACTGTAAAGACAACACATCAAATTGCAGACAGGCACAATTAAAAGACATTTACACAAAGCTTTTGACCACAGATTTCATCAATAAAAGACACACACACACACACACACACACAAACACATTGACAATTTGAATTTTGCTATACACAGTGTTTACTTTTAAGTAACAGACAGGAAGGTAGAATGAAACTGTTCTGTAGATTACCCGGTGCTTTATATATCCTCACTCAGTCTCTAGACAGTTTACAGCTTCCAGTTTTTAGGCTAATTCAGTAAGACACTGAACACATACATAAAAAAAAGGAACTATTATGAGATAATGTGCCATAGATGTGCACTGCAGCTAGTGTACGGGAAGCACATGTACGACCTTAACAGACCAAATCTACTTGGAATACTACCATAGAGTATGCCTACTTATGATAGTCTACAGTAGCCTATAGTAGTTTTACAACTCTAGTGGCATTCTTAGTTTTAGTGGGTCTGTGCACCTCACTTCCACACATAGGTGAGGTGAAACACAGGCAAACAAACCTAAATGTGGTATTGTGTACAGGCTATGCATTGACACTGAACCAGCCAAGTCAGAACACTAAGTAATGATGAAATACTTAGTCACAGATGCAAAAATACTGAGCTGTTAGAAGATTTGCAAGCTGAGTTGTAAGGAGGTGGTGCTACAACTTTTGCTAAATTTAAACTGAATGGAAAAGTTGATCCTATGATATATTAAAAACATTTTCACGGTGTACTTCCTTCCTCATTGGATAGTCAAACTTAATATGATTTATAATAAATGGGCAGTAGTACAAATAAAACAGATTCAGCATTAGTGACTTATTTATTTTACCACCACATGTTTCTGTGGTTCGCACCATCATCTTAAGGTGGAGAATTGTTTTTTTGCTGAAGACTACAGACGTCTTTTCACAGTAACAGGCCAAGGTTAGTGTAGGTTATGTTGCGTCTTTTGCTTAGGATAATTTTTTTTTTAAATAGAAAAGGCATTTTTGAGGGTTTAAAAAAATATATGAATTCGGACAACAAATTGTGTAAGTGCAAAAGGTGCAACGTAACATACCCTGCCCTTGGTTTCCTACTGTGAAAAGACATCTGTACTCTTCACCAACACCAACTACATCAACAAACAATTCTCCACCTGAAGATAATTGTGTGAACCATAAAAATGTGTAGTGGCCAAATAAATAAGTGACTGATGTAGAAGCTGTTTATTTGTCCTTATCAACAGCTGTGTCTCTCAAATGTCATCTCTTATGGATGAAATATTCAACGGACAATTCTTAATATGGAAAAGCTTCATGCTATTGAGCAGTTTACATGTGTCTTTAAAACAAAATACTGGCCAGACAGAGATCAAAGAAAGCTCAGGTTAGAATTTTAGGCCCAGATATGTACAACTATAGCTGTGGAGATTATAGGAATTTCTTAGAATGGCATTTAAAGCAAGCCATGTATCTTGTCGAACTGCTCAATGAAATCAGTCTGATTGTAGTACTAATTAGTCATTTACATGACTGAGTGTGGCCACAAAGGAGCACTTCCCTCATGACTCAGTACCACACAGGACTGGAGCAACTGAATCACATTCTCCACCAGGATTTCGACTACCTCCAGCATGCCTTGAAATGAGGAATATTCTACCCACTATCTTTCCAATGCCTCCCACAGTGATATTCCACCACCCACCAAACTACACAATACCCTTGTCCATCCCTACTCCAATCCTGCTCCAAACCCCTTGCCTCACAGTTCATACCTCTGTAAAGGACCTAGATTTAAGAGCTGTCCCATACATCTTCCCACCACCACCACAGGTCCAGTCCAGTCCGGTCACAAGCATCACTTATCACATCAAAGGCACGGCTATATGTGAAAGCAGTCACGTGATCTACAAACTAAGCTGCAACCACTGTGCTGCGTGCTACATGGCCATACAGACGTCTTTTCAGAGTAGCAGGGCAAGGTCAGTGTAGATTATGTTGTGTCTTTTGCTTAGGATAAAATTTGTTTTTTTTTTAGAAAATGCAATTTTGAGGATTTAAAAAAATATATGAATTCAGACAACAAATTGTGTAAGCGCAAAAGATGCAACATAACCTGTCTGCATGAATGAGCACTGACAAACTATGGCCAAGAGACAACTGGGCCATCCAGTTACTTAGCATACTGCCCCAAACAACATGCTTCCCTTCAATGACAGCTTCTGCCAACAGGATCCTTCCTACCAATACCGGCTTTCCTGAATTGCACAAGTGAGAACTCTCTCCGCAATATATTCTACATTCCCATAACCCCCATGGCCTCAACCTTCACTCACCTATTCACTTCCCTGCTCTCAGTCCAGCACTGCACTGCCTTCTATTTCACCAGTGCACACCCTAGTCTGTCTCACCCCCCCCCCCCCCCCACTTTACTTCTTTTCACCTGCCCTTCTCCCCTCCCCCATCAAACCTCCCGACTACACTTATCACCCCTACCCTGACCCCACCACGTCCCTTCATGCTCCCACAAGCAGCATTACACCTTCTCTCAATCCTTCCCTGCTATCCCTCCCCCTCCCCTCTCCGACATCCTCCATGTCCCTACCATCTAGATAGTTTCTTCCATCGGGCACAGTTGCTCACAGTCCAGTCTTGGCGCCCAGATGCAGTGGTAATGTGTGTGTGAGTTTTCCTTGCATCAACATGTGTGTGTTTTCTCAGTTAGAAGAAGGCCTTTTGGCCTAAATCTCAATTGTACAGCAGACTTTTTGCTATATCTGTCTGCGAAACAACATCTCCTCTAAATGGTGAGTAGCAATCTATGCTTACTTTTCTTAATGTGTCGCTATCCCATCCTTATTTTCCATTGCTTGATTTTGCCCAATGGCTTTTCCCCCACCCCGCAACTCAGTGCTGTTTACCATTGTTACTATTTCTGTCACATTGCTGTACTCAGTTTCTGTCACTTTCTTTTCTTTCCTCTGTTTTACCTGTTGACTTCCAAACCACACATGCTTTTACCTATGAACCACACTATATATCAACCGTCTAGTCTACCCTCAACACATGGCTAAGTGACCATGCTGATTGTTGGTGCTGCATCTCATGTCCCACATTACTCCCGCCGATGTCATTGGAAATGAAAATGAGGGTTTGGCGTCATTGGCCGGGAGGCCCCTTACGGGGCAGGTCCGGCCACCTTGGTGCACATTGGGCGACCTGAGTGCCGGATGGGGATGAAATGATGATGAAGACAACACAATAACCAGTCTCTGAGCGGAGTAAATGCCCGACCCAGCTGGAATCGAGACCTTCAAAGCGATCACTCTTCCGGCATCACTCTCATGTATTTTTGGGTGTTATTTCGTGTTTGCCCCAAGAACTTGTTGAAGCTCAACCTACCAACTCCCCCCTCCCCCACTCTCTTTCTCTTTCCTTATTCCAGTACACACATACTAACCTCATCTACTCCAGTCACATGTGCTGTCCCCCATCTACATGCAAATCTACGCACTGGCATGCATCACACATTATCGTCCTTTAATTTATTTATCTCTTTGATCTCATTGTGTTTTCACGACAATTTCAGTTCATTTTCGCCTTGTCCTATCAGCCATACTTCCTCAGGTTTCCCCATACCCCCTCACTTCATCAATTTCGTCCTTTTTGTGACTTTTTCCATGTATTTTCACGTATTTTGGGTAGTTTTTCGCACGTATTTTTACGCGTTTTTATCCCCCACCACAGATCCATATTCCTTCCACTTGCGCCAATACAGAAAAGTTCCCTTTTTCCTAGCCAGATCCCAGTCGCACACAAAGTGGTTGGTTGGTTGGTTTTGGGGTTTGATGGGGGCTAAACATCGATGTCATCAGTCCTCTGTTCCAAACAGACATACTTGTAAAAGGCCTATACAGTAAATGCGTAACCTCTGCACCCAGAGGGAGGGAACACCAAGGGGTACAGAGCTAAAATGAACACTGCAATAACATAAAATAGAGGACACTCAAAAGGAACAGAGCAAATAGTTGACTAGAGTAAAACATACTACAGTGGTTGATGGATCAGGTAAAAGGTCAACCACTCAACTACAAACGAAGAACCTCCAGCTGGAAAGCGTTGATAGAGGTACCAACACAACTTGTTACCATAAAAGACACTATTTTGGTATCCATGTCACAATTAAAAGTCGCTGAAGAGGGTGTAGCCTGAGAAATCGTGTGAGAGCGCCCACACTAGAGTGAGTGATTAAACCCAGCTGCACGGATAAAACTTAAAACTGAGTCAGCTATAGAGGCATCGTCACCTAGAATTAAAGAAAGTGCAGCTGGTAAATTAAAGGACTGCTGCAAGGGGCCTAAAAGAGGGCAGTCCATCAGAAGATGGATCACTGTCAGCCCTGCATCACAGCGACACTTGGGCAGGTTCTCACGGCGAAGGAGATAGCTGTGGGTCAACCGTGTGTGTCCAATTTGGAGATGCAGAGAACAACTGAGTTCCTACACGTGCTCCTCAAGGATGAGTTCCATATGGCCATGGACGACTTTACCATGCAGAGCGTATTTGGCGTGTTCAAGACAGACCATTCAGAGCTCCAGACATCACAGACCTTGCGATGTAAGGCTGACCAGCGGTCTCTTTCCACGAGACCAAGCTGCAGGGGTGGCGAAGTGGTGGCCTGCTTGGCCAACTGATCAAAATGTTCGTTTCCTGGAATGCCGATGTGGCCCGGGGTCCACACAAACGTCACTGAAAGACCAAACTCGGCGAGAGCAAAAACAGCATCTTGAATACCGTTCACCAAACGGTCTCGAGAAAAACACTGATCAGGTGCTTGCAATCCACTCAGGGAGTCACTGCATATGACAAATGACTCCCCAGGGCAGGAGGAAAGGTGAGCGAGTGCACGATAAAGAGCAACCAGCTCCGCAGTGAAAACACTGCTCCCACAAGGCAGGGAATGCTGCTCAACGTAGTCGCCGTGGATGAAAGCAAATCCATTGCGTCCATCGACCACAGAACCATCGGTGTAGACTACATCTGCATCGCGAAACGAGGCAAGAAGAGACATGAATTGTTGACGAAGACTGGCAGGTGGAACAGAGAACTTGGAGTCTCACGACAAATCCAAGCAAAGCCACAAGCGAGGGAGGGACCAAGGAGGGGTAGAAGAAGAGGGCCGGAAGGATGGAGGAAGGGGAAAGGACTCAAGTGACGAGAGAAGGGAACGAACGCGGATCGCAATCGGGAGACCCGACCTACCCCGCTGTCGTGGGGAGGGGAGTGCAGAAGATGGAAAAAGGAGCTCCGGTTTGGGTGGTTGGGCGAGGCATGGACGCAGGCGATGTATGATGCAAGCAACTGTTGTCAGCGGAATCGTAGGGGAGGAATTCCAGCTTCTACAGGAAGGCTACTCACCGGACTAGTGCGGAAGGCACCTGTCGCCAGTCTGACGCCACAATGGCGAATCGGGTCGATTATCTGCCACCTTGAAGGTGCTGCTGAGTTGTACACCATGCTCCCATAGTCGAGACGAGACTGGACTAAGGCATTATAGAGCTGTAGGAGGGTCATTCGTGCAGCCCCCCAAATGGTGTGGCTGAGGCAGCGAAGGATGTTGGGGTGCCGCCGCCAACTTTGTTTAAGCTCGCGAAGATGAGGCGTCCAAGTGAGCTGAGCATCAAACAGCATGCCAAGAAAGCAATGCGTCTCCTCAATCCGAAGGAGTTCATTGGCAAGGTAGAGCTCTGGATGGAGGTGGACCGTTCAATGACGTCAGAAATGCATCACTCGGCTCTTAGAGATTGAGAACTGAAAACCATGGTTGGATGCCCAAAAATGTGCCTTACGGATAGCTCCCTGCAGCCGCCGTTCAGCGACACTGATGATGGGGAACTGTAATAAAGACAAAAGTCGTCGGCATATAGAGAGGAACAGACCGATGAGCCCACCACAGCCGCAAGACCACTAATCGCCACCAAAAAGAGCGGAACACTGAGAACCGAGCCCTGCAGGATACTGTTCTCCTGAATATGAGCAGAGCTAAAATAAGTGCCAACTCTAACCCGAAAGGAGCGATTGGAGAGAAAATTCCTTAGAAAAATCGGAAATGGACCCCGTAAGCCCCATTAGTGCAGTGTAGCAACGATATGACAATGCCAGGTGGTATTGTACTCCTTCCGAAGATAAAAGAAAACAGCAACTAGATGTTCTCGCCGAGTAAAAGCTGTACAAATAGCCGACTCTAGCGAGACTAAATTGTCGATCGCTGAGTGGCCCTGACGGAAGCCCCCCTGTTGCTGGGCCAGGAGGCCATAAAGTTGGTAAGGCTGGTAGGGCGATAGCTATCAACCACCAGCGGATCTGCACCAGGTTTCAGCACCGGGATGGTAACGCTATCCTGCCAACGAGTTGGGAAAACGCCCTCCATCCAGATGCGGTTAAACAGGGCGAGTAGTTCACCCTGACAGTGCACCGAGAGATGGCGAAGAAACTGGTTGTGAATTCGATCTGGACCTGGAGAGGCATCGCGGCAAGCTGTAAGGGCACTTCGGAACTCCCATTCACTAAACGGGGTGTTGTATCGTTCCCAATGGTGCGTGCGAAACGACAACTGCGTATGCTCAGCCTGCTCTTTAATGGCGCGGAATTCTGTGCTGTAGCATGCTGTCGCGGAAAACTGCGAGCGAAGTACTCTGCCAGATGTTCGGCGATGGCGATTGGGTCAGTACAAAGTGGACCCTGAAGAGAAAGTCAAGGGACGGATGCATGAGGGCGAAAGCCAAAAATGCGCCGAATCCGCGACCACACCTGAGATGGGGAGGTGCGAGAACCTATGGTGGCAACATATCATTCCCAGCAGTCCTGTTTGCTCTGCCGGATTAACCGCCGAGCCCGGGCCCGCAGCCGTTTAAAGGCAACCAGATTCTCTAGGGAAGGATGATGGGTGTCGTTGCAGGACTCGCCGGCGGTCCCGGATAGCTTCTGCAATCTCTGGTGTCCACCAAGGGAGTGACTTACGCCTTAGGGTACTTGAAGAACAGGTGACAGTCGCCTCAGCAGCAGAAACAATGGCCACAGTGACCTCGTCCACTGCCAAATCAGTGTTACCAGGAAGCGGAGCAATGGCCATAGTAGCTGATGTGTAGGCTGCCCAATCAGCTCCACGAAGAGACCATCATGGCAGCTGGTCAGGGGGTTGGGATTGAAGAAGAGAAACCAGGATAGGAAAGTGGTCGCTAACACAGAGGTCGTCATGGACCCTCCAATTGAGGTATGAAAGAAGACCTGGGCTACTAAGAGAGAGGTCAATGGCCAAGTGTGTGCCATGAGTCAAGCTAAAATATGTAGGAGCACCAGTGTTAAGGAGGCAAATGTCCTGTTGTACCAAGAGAGCCTCAACGTTCCTACCCTGGCCCAAGATCTGGGCCCCACCCCATAAAGGGTGGTAGGCATTAAAGTCCCCCAATAGTAGGAATGGCGGGGGGAACTGGGTGAACAAGGCAGCTAGGTCAGCAAGAGGGACAACCTCATCTGGGGGAAGGTAGAGGGAACAGATGGTAAGCTCTATTCCTGCCCGGATTCTAACAGCCACAGCCTCGAGAGCCGTGTGAAGTGGTACTGGGGCACTAGGAACAGTGGCAAGACCATAAACACAGACAGACACCCTGTCATATTCTACGTGGTTCTTATAGTAACCCCGGTAGCCACAGAGGGAGTGGGTCCGCCGAACAGGAAACCAGGTTTCCTGTAGGGCCAGGGAAGCAGCGCAAAAGCTGTTTCAACTCAGCAAGGTGGTGGAAAAAACCACAGTAATTCCATTGAAGGATAATGGTATCCGACTGTGAAGACATGAAAGAACCTGGGGGGGGGGGGGGGGGGGGGGGTGATAGGTCACGCCTTAGAAGCACCCGCCGCCACTGATTGCGAAGTAGCCTGATCAACTTCCATAGGAGCTGCGGGTCAAGCAACATCTAGCTCCTGAGTGGACGCTAGATGCTCCACATCATCTTCAGGTGCACTGGTGAACTCCTTTTCTGTCTCTATGTCCTTCTCCTTTTGCTTTTTCTTCTTTTTGGTAGGGTCCCGTTTGTCCTTCGGTTTATCAGGCTGGGTGGGCTTTTCCGACCAAGTCTCATGGACTGAGGAAGACCTGGAAGCCCTACGGCCCTCAGGTGGTGGCTTTTTCAGCCACTGGCTGACATCTGGAGGGGCAGTAACCGTGGAAGTGATTTTTATTCTGATTAAAAGTGGAAATCAGTACAATGGTACTAGAGACAAAGAGAGCAACTTATTGCTGGAACTATTCTTGTATCTGGAGTAGTTTCACTACTTGTTTATAAATTATCAACAATGTATGAAAAGATGGATTGCTACTTACTGTAAAGACAACACATCAAATTGCAGACAGGCACAATTAAAAGACATTTACACAAAGCTTTTGACCACAGATTTCATCAATAAAAGACACACACACACACACACACATTGACAATTTGAATTTTGCTATACACAGTGTTTACTTTTAAGTAACAGACAGGAAGGTAGAATGAAACTGTTCTGTAGATTACCTGGTGCTTTATTTATTTATTTATTTATTTATGTATCCTCATTCAGTCTCTAGACAGTGTACAGCTTCCAGTTTTTAGGAGAATTCAGTAAGACACTGAACACATACATAAAAAAGGAACTATTATGAGATAATATGCCATAGATGTGCACTGCAGCTAGTGTATGGGAAGCACATGTACGACCTTAACAGACCAAATCTACTTGGAATACTACCATAGAGTGTGCCTACTTATGATAGTCTACAGTAGCCTATAGTAGTTTTACAACTCTAGTGACATTCTTAGTTTTAGTGGGTCTGTGCACCTCACTTCCACACATAGGTGAGGTGAAACACAGGCAAACAAACCTAAATGTGGTAATGTGTACAGGATATGCATTGACACTGAACCAGCCAAGTCATAAAAATTAAGTACTCTGAAAAGGATTTTGCTGAAAAAAAAATTTTTCAAGCATTTAAAGAGCATTTTCCTACCATGTGTGTTTATGTGCCATGCCCACTTTTCTGCATATATTTTAGATCTTCATATCCCCTACATTGCACTTTTTTTTTTTTTTTTACTCCCGAATGTAGGGCTATCCTTGGAATGCAATGGTTGGTACTCTTTTGTTTCTGCTGTTTGTAAACAACATTCTTTCTAACATGCAGTTAGTTTTGTTCAAGTGTGATTGCGAGTAGTTGTTATACTTACATTTGCAGTGCTTGTTTATGTGTGTTTTGTTGTGTTTATTGAAGATGGCAAAACGTAGAGGCATTTTCAAGAAATGACAATTTAGAGGAAACAAGTTTAGAAAGCTTTCTGTACAAGAGATTATGTCACCTGGCAATGATGTTTCTAGTAGTAATTCTTCAACAAGTGCATCATCAAAGAAGCTGTCACCATTTCAAGAGTGTTACAACGAATTTACTGTAAGTGACAAGGGGTGCAGTAACATTATTAAAAATTTGAGAATATTATCAGATGTAATTTCTAAATTTGTACAATGTAGACAGTGTGGTGAGTTACAGAGTGTGAAAATTTGTGAGAGTGCCAATGGGAGAAAAGGCCTAGCAATTGCTTTGGATTTAATTTGCACTAAATGCTCAGCTGTGATTTCATTTATGAGTTCTTCAAAACCAGATGCAAGTGGCCCTTATGAAATCAATACTAGATTAGTTTATACCTTATGATCCACTGGCAAGGGTATGGCTGCAGGGAGAACATTTTGTTCAGTGATGAACTTACATCAACCACCGAATAAATTTGAAAAACTGACTGCAATATTAGAGAAAGCTATATGTGAGGTCAGTGAGGAAAGCATGAAACTGGCTGCTAGGGAAGCAGTGGAAGAAGATGATGGATGTTCGGATATTGCAGTTGCACTTGAAGGAAGTTGGCAGAAGAGGACATACTTCTCTGGAGTAGCGACTGCCATGAGTGTAGACATCAGTAAAGCATTAGATGTGGAGATAATGTCTAAATACTGCAAATGTTGTAAATTCAATGAACATAAAGAACACAACTGTGTAACTAATTTTAGAGGTACAAGTGGTGGTATGGAAGTTCATGGAGTAAACAAATATTCCATCGCTCCGTAGAAACAAGAGGCGTACGGTACACCAAATATTTGGGCACTGGTGACAGTAACGCATACAACAATGTGGTGAACTCTAGGCCATATGGAGATGTCATTATCAGCAAAATAGAATGTGTAGGCCATGTTCAAAAATGTTTGGGAACAAGGCTGAGGCTGTTGATATGCGAGGAAAAAAATTAGAAGGTGGAAAATTGTTGACAGGACAGGGTCGGTTAACTAAAACTGAAATAGAAAACTTGCCGGTATACTATGGGCAGGCAATTAGGAGAAATAAAGAAAATCTGGAGGCAATGAAGAGAGATGTTTGGGCCATATTCTTGCACAAGTCCTCTACTTATGATAAGCCATGTCACGGATTGTGTCCATCAGGAGAAAATTCGTGGTGCAAATACAATAGGGCTCAGGCAACTGGAGAATCTTATTCTCACCAGCATTCTCTTCCTACTGCTGTTATTACAGCAATTAAAACTATTTTCAGAGACTTGGCTCATCCTAACCTTCTAAGGAAATGTCTGTATGGGCAGATGCAGAACCCAAATGAATGTTTCAACAGCATAATTTGGAACTGCCTTCCTAAAACTGTATTTTAGGCATGCATAAAATGAAACTAGGAGTTCATGATGCTGTTATTACATTCAATTGCGGTAATATTGGAAAGTGTTGGGTACTGAAAAACCTGGGAATTAATCCTGGGCTGCAACATTGCAATAAAATGAGGATAGCCAATGCATACAGGTCTGCATCTAATATGGTCAAGAAATCAAGACAAACATCCAGAAAGGTGAAAAAGAAGATGGAAGACATGCTAGAGGCCAAATAAGGGCCATCATATGCAGCAGGACAGTTTTAATTAACTGTAAGTAACAAATTTCAAAAGTTTTTCTTTAAAGTCAATTTCCCGCAAACTAAAATTTTCAGTACATATGCCCCATTATATCAGAAAATATCATAGATAAATGAATGAAATTTTCACAGATTCTGCATAACATAAAAAGCCACCTCTGGTACTACATTCATTAATATTCCCCCATTAGGAAGTTCACAAAAAAATATTTTCTGCAGAAAAAACTTAATATTTTTTGTTAATAAATTTATAAATGTATTTCTTAAAAACTATAAAATGGGTGCAGTAGATTTTAGTACAATTGACTCTGTTAGCATCATGTAATATACAGTACAAATATTAAGGTCCTGTATCAAATAGTTTTTTCAGAAATGGGTCAAATACTTGCCTAAATTAACATGGGTTAGATAGGCAGGGTGTGGTCCCCTTAATACATTAAATCATTTGTACAGTTACCAGATGGTTGAAACTGTTTTATGCATTGGGTTTGATTATTTAAAGACTCGGGGATCTGGTGGTACTGGTTAAACAACTATATCAAATTTGGCCACTATAAACTGGTTTAATTTAAATCAAAACAAATACTTTAAAAGGAAAGTCTGAATATCCAAGAATGTGTCTTTGTATTCATGAAATGTTTATTAATGAAATGCAAGATAATCTCTATTAACAAATGTCCCAACATACCTTACCTTCTAACAACAGAATCACTTTCATTTAAACATCAATAACAACTTCTACAAATGTAAGGTCAGATTAGGATCACTGATATATTTTAATAACAACAGTACAGAAAATTGGAATATTTTTTTCCAGAATGAATTTTCAGTCTGCGATGGAGTGTGTGCTGGTCTGAAACTTCATGGCAGGTTAAACCCATGTGCCAGGCCAGGACTCTAAACTGGGACCTTTGCCTTTTGTGGGCAATTGCTCTACCAACTGAGCAATCTAAGCATGACCACACGACCCGACTTACAACAGGTTCACTTCTATCAACACCTCATCTCCCCAGTATTGCACTTGCCAGCCAAAGGCAAAGGTGGCAGGTTAGAATTCCCATACACCACATAGTATTAATCCCCCAGAAAGTTTCAAATCAGTGAACACTCCACTGCTTCTGGAAACAACGTCCCAGGCTGTGACTAAGCCGTGTCTCTGGAAAATCCTTTCTTCCATGGGTGTTAGTAACATAAGATATGCAGGAGAATTTCTGTGTAGTTTGGAATGCAGGCAATGAGATATTAGCTGAAGTGAAGTTGTGAGGATGGGTTGTGGGCCACGCTTGGGTGGCTCAGTCAGTAGAGCACTTGCCCCTCAAATAGCAAAGGTTCCAGATTTGAGTCCCAGTCTGGTACATCAATTGACAGTAATTTTGAGATACTGTTGGCACTTGGCACAATAAATTCACTGGTGTATGTGATACAAGTAAAATGACATGAAACATCTACATCAATGCTTAAGGATAAAACTACCTAGCTGTTTTTAATCATAACCAGCATTCAGGTCCTTTGATTTCTTTCCACATTGTATGTAGAATGGTAATGATTTGTAGCTTCTGACTAGCTTTCATTAACCATGCAAACCCAGAAAGCTTAGCCCCTGTGGCATACAGGGTTAACATTGTGAATGAAAAATAAAATCTTAAAGAGGGAAGCCAACTTTGTCATAGTAAAAAAGAGCTGTAGAGAACACATGGGGAGAAACTGGTTATTCAGTGTGAGTGAAAGATTTTTTTTTTCCTCTCTCACAGAAAGTGAACACTTTATGTATATTTGAGACTAATTCTTCAGACTAATTTAGGCATTCAGTTTCCTTCAGTAAATTAAACTCCATGCAGGAGGAATGTTGCAAATTATTTTAATGCCTTGGCTGCAGTACTGAATTTCAGTTGAAAAATTCAACTCACAAACTGGTTTGACAGTACCATCTACAAAACTGGAAGCTAACAACTATAAGCAATTTTCAGTCACCAGATGGTTGGTGGTGGAGGGGGTGAGGGGGGGGGGGAGGTTCATTAAAGACTAGAAACAACTTTCAGCAGTGTGAAAAAGACCTAGATAGAACCTGTGTAGAAGTGATTTTTATTCTGAGACTGATTAAAAGTGGAAATCAGTACAATGGTACTAGAGACAAAGAGAGCAACTTATTGCTGGAACTATTCTTGTATCTGGAGTAGTTTCACTACTTTTTTATAAATTATCAACAATGTATGAAAAGATGGATTGCTACTTACTGTAAAGACAACACATCAAATTGCAGACAGGCACAATTAAAAGACATTTACACAAAGCTTTTGACCACAGATTTCATCAATAAAAGACACACACACACACACACACAAACACATTGACAATTTGAATTTTGCTATACACAGTGTTTACTTTTAAGTAACAGACAGGAAGGTAGAATGAAACTGTTCTGTAGATTACCTGGTGCTTTATATATCCTCACTCAGTCTCTAGACAGTTTACAGCTTCCAGTTTTTAGGATAATTCAGTAAGACACTGAACACATACATAAAAAAAAGGAACTATTATGAGATAATGTGCCATAGATGTGCACTGCAGCTAGTGTACGGGAAGCACATGTACGACCTTAACAGACCAAATCTACTTGGAATACTACCATAGAGTATGCCTACTTATGATAGTCTACAGTAGCCTATAGTAGTTTTACAACTCTAGTGGCATTCTTAGTTTTAGTGGGTCTGTGCACCTCACTTCCACACATAGGTGAGGTGAAACACAGGCAAACAAACCTAAATGTGGTATTGTGTACAGGCTATGCATTGACACTGAACCAGCCAAGTCAGAACACTAAGTAATGATGAAATACTTAGTCACAGATGCAAAAATACTGAGCTGTTAGAAGATTTGCAAGCTGAGTTGTAAGGAGGTGGTGCTAGAGTTGTAAGGAGGTGGTGCTACAACTTTTGCTAAATTTAAACTGAATGGAAAAGTTGATCCTATGATATATTAAAAACATTTTCACGGTGTACTTCCTTCCTCATTGGATAGTCAAACTTAATATGATTTATAATAAATGGGCAGTAGTACAAATAAAACAGATTCAGCATTAGTGACTTATTTATTTTACCACCACATGTTTCTGTGGTTCGCACCATCATCTTAAGGTGGAGAATTGTTTTTTTGCTGAAGACTACAGACATCTTTTCACAGTAACAGGCCAAGGTTAGTGTAGGTTATGTTGCGTCTTTTGCATAGGATAATTTTTTTTTTTAAATAGAAAAGGCATTTTTGAGGGTTTAAAAAAATATATGAATTCGGACAACAAATTGTGTAAGTGCAAAAGGTGCAACGTAACATACCCTGCCCTTGGTTTCCTACTGTGAAAAGACATCTGTACTCTTCACCAACACCAACTACATCAACAAACAATTCTCCACCTGAAGATAATTGTGTGAACCATAAAAATGTGTAGTGGCCAAATAAATAAGTGACTGATGTAGAAGCTGTTTATTTGTCCTTATCAACAGCTGTGTCTCTCAAATGTCATCTCTTATGGATGAAATATTCAACGGACAATTCTTAATATGGAAAAGCTTCATGCTATTGAGCAGTTTACATGTGTCTTTAAAACAAAATACTGGCCAGACAGAGATCAAAGAAAGCTCAGGTTAGAATTTTAGGCCCAGATATGTACAACTATAGCTGTGGAGATTATAGGAATTTCTTAGAATGGCATTTAAAGCAAGCCATGTATCTTGTCGAACTGCTCAATGAAATCAGTCTGATTGTAGTACTAATTAGTCATTTACATGACTGAGTGTGGCCACAAAGGAGCACTTCCCTCATGACTCAGTACCACACAGGACTGGAGCAACTGAATCACATTCTCCACCAGGGTTTCGACTACCTCCAGCATGCCTTGAAATGAGGAATATTCTACCCACTATCTTTCCAATGCCTCCCACAGTGATATTCCACCACCCACCAAACTACACAATACCCTTGTCCATCCCTACTCCAATCCTGCTCCAAACCCCTTGCCTCACAGTTCATACCTCTGTAAAGGACCTAGATTTAAGAGCTGTCCCATACGTCTTCCCACCACCACCACAGGTCCAGTCCAGTCCGGTCACAAGCATCACTTATCACATCAAAGGCACGGCTATATGTGAAAGCAGTCACGTGATCTACAAACTAAGCTGCAACCACTGTGCTGCGTGCTACATGGCCATACAGACGTCTTTTCAGAGTAGCAGGGCAAGGTCAGTGTAGATTATGTTGTGTCTTTTGCTTAGGATAAAATTTGTTTTTTTTTTTAGAAAATGCAATTTTGAGGGTTTAAAAAAATATATGAATTCAGACAACAAATTGTGTAAGCGCAAAAGATGCAACATAACCTGTCTGCATGAATGAGCACTGACAAACTATGGCCAAGAGACAACTGGGCCATCCAGTTACTTAGCATACTGCCCCAAACAACATGCTTCCCTTCAATGACAGCTTCTGCCAACAGGATCCTTCCTACCAATACCGGCTTTTCTGAATTGCACAAGTGAGAACTCTCTCCGCAATATATTCTACATTCCCATAACCCCCATGGCCTCAACCTTCACTCACCTATTCACTTCCCTGCTCTCAGTCCAGCACTGCACTGCCTTCTATTTCACCAGTGCACACCCTAGTCTGTCTCACCCCCCCCCCCCACTTTACTTCTTTTCACCTGCCCTTCTCCCCTCCCCCATCAAACCTCCCGACTACACTTATCACCCCTACCCTGACCCCACCACGTCCCTTCATGCTCCCACAAGCAGCATTACACCTTCTCTCAATCCTTCCCTGCTATCCCTCCCCCTCCCCTCTCCGACATCCTCCATGTCCCTACCATCTAGATAGTTTCTTCCATCGGGCACAGTTGCTCACAGTCCAGTCTCGGCGCCCAGATGCAGTGGTAATGTGTGTGTGAGTTTTCCTTGCATCAACATGTGTGTGTTTTCTCAGTTAGAAGAAGGCCTTTTGGCCTAAATCTCAATTGTACAGCAGACTTTTTGCTATATCTGTCTGCGAAACAACATCTCCTCTAAATGGTGAGTAGCAATCTATGCTTACTTTTCTTAATGTGTCGCTATCCCATCCTTATTTTCCATTGTTTGATTTTGCCCAATGGCTTTTCCCCCACCCCGCAACTCAGTGCTGTTTACCATTGTTACTATTTCTGTCACATTGCTGTACTCAGTTTCTGTCATTTTCTTTTCTTTCCTCTGTTTTACCTGTTGACTTCCAAACCACACATGCTTTTACCTATGAACCACACTATATATCAACCGTCTAGTCTACCCTCAACACATGGCTAAGTGACCATGCTGATTGTTGGTGCTGCATCTCATGTCCCACATTACTCCCGCCGATGTCATTGGAAATGAAAATGAGGGTTTGGCGTCATTGGCCGGGAGGCCCCTTACGGGGCAGGTCCGGCCACCTTGGTGCACATTGGGCGACCTGAGTGCCGGATGGGGATGAAATGATGATGAAGACAACACAATAACCAGTCTCTGAGCGGAGTAAATGCCCGACCCAGCTGGAATCGAGACCTTCAAAGCGATCACTCTTCCGGCATCACTCTCATGTATTTTTGGGTGTTATTTCGTGTTTGCCCCAAGAACTTGTTGAAGCTCAACCTACCAACTCCCCCCTCCCCCACTCTCTTTCTCTTTCCTTATTCCAGTACACACATACTAACCTCATCTACTCCAGTCACATGTGCTGTCCCCCATCTACATGCAAATCTACGCACTGGCATGCATCACACATTATCGTCCTTTAATTTATTTATCTCTTTGATCTCATTGTGTTTTCACGACAATTTCAGTTCATTTTCGCCTTGTCCTATCAGCCATACTTCCTCAGGTTTCCCCATACCCCCTCACTTCATCAATTTCGTCCTTTTTGTGACTTTTTCCATGTATTTTCACGTATTTTGGGTAGTTTTTCGCACGTATTTTTACGCGTTTTTATCCCCCACCACAGATCCATATTCCTTCCACTTGCGCCAATACAGAAAAGTTCCCTTTTTCCTAGCCAGATCCCAGTCCCACACAAAGTGGTTGGTTGGTTGGTTTTGGGGTTTGATGGGGGCTAAACATCGATGTCATCAGTCCTCTGTTCCAAACAGACATACTTGTAAAAGGCCTATACAGTAAATGCGTAACCTCTGCACCCAGAGGGAGGGAACACCAAGGGGTACAGAGCTAAAATGAACACTGCAATAACATAAAATAGAGGACACTCAAAAGGAACAGAGCAAATAGTTGACTAGAGTAAAACATACTACAGTGGTTGATGGATCAGGTAAAAGGTCAACCACTCAACTACAAACGAAGAACCTCCAGCTGGAAAGCGTTGATAGAGGTACCAACACAACTTGTTACCATAAAAGACACTATTTTGGTATCCACGTCACAATTAAAAGTCGCTGAAGAGGGTGTAGCCTGAGAAATCGTGTGAGAGCGCCCACACTAGAGTGAGTGATTAAACCCAGCTGCACGGATAAAACTTAAAACTGAGTCAGCTATAGAGGCATCGTCACCTAGAATTAAAGAAAGTGCAGCTGGTAAATTAAAGGACTGCTGCAAGGGGCCTAAAAGAGGGCAGTCCATCAGAAGATGGGTCACTGTCAGCCCTGCATCACAGCGACACTTGGGCAGGTTCTCACGGCGAAGGAGATAGCTGTGGGTCAACCGAGTATGTCCAATTTGGAGATGCAGAGAACAACTGAGTTCCTACACGTGCTCCTCAAGGATGAGTTCCATATGGCCATGGACGACTTTACCATGCAGAGCGTATTTGGCGTGTTCAAGACAGACCATTCAGAGCTCCAGACATCACAGACCTTGCGATGTAAGGCTGACCAGCGGTCTCTTTCCACGAGACCAAGCTGCAGGGGTGGCGAAGTGGTGGCCTGCTTGGCCAACTGATCAAAATGTTCGTTTCCTGGAATGCCGATGTGGCCCGGGGTCCACACAAACGTCACTGAAAGACCAAACTCGGCGAGAGCACACACAGCATCTTGAATACCGTGCACCAGAGGGTCTCGAGAAAAACACTGATCAAGTGCTTGCAATCCACTCAGGGAGTCACTGCATATGACAAATGACTCCCCAGGGCAGGAGGAAAGGTGAGCGAGTGCACGATAAAGAGCAACCAGCTCCGCAGTGAAAACACTGCTCCCACAAGGCAGGGGATGCTGCTCAACGTAGTCGCCGTGGATGAAAGCAAATCCATTGCGTCCATCGACCACAGAACCATCGGTGTAGACTACATCTGCATCGCGAAACGAGGCAAGAAGAGCCATGAATTGTTGACGAAGACTGGCAGGTGGAACAGAGAACTTGGAGTCTCACGACAAATCCAAGCAAAGCCGCAAGCGAGGGAGGGACCAAGGAGGGGTAGAAGAAGAGGGCCGGAAGGATGGAGGAAGGGGAAAGGACTCAAGTGACGAGACAAGGGAACGAACGCGGATCGCAATCGGGAGACCCGACCTACCCCGCTGTCGTGGGGAGGGGAGTGCAGAAGATGGAAAAAGGAGCTCCGGTTTGGGTGGTTGGGCGAGGCATGGATGCAGGCGATGTATGATGCAAGCAACTGTTGTCAGCGGAATCGTAGGGGAGGAATTCCAGCTTCTACAGGAAGGCTACTCACCAGACTAGTGCGGAAGGCACCTGTCGCCAGTCTGACGCCACAATGGCGAATCGGGTCGATTATCTGCAACCTTGAAGGTGCTGCTGAGTTGTACACCATGCTCACATAGTCGAGACGAGACTGGACTAAGGCATTATAGAGCTGTAGGAGGGTCATTCGTGCAGCCCCCCAAATGGTGTGGCTGAGGCAGCGAAGGATGTTGGGGTGCCGCCGCCAACTTTGTTTAAGCTCGCGAAGATGAGGCGTCCAAGTGAGCTGAGCATCAAACAGCATGCCAAGAAAGCAATGCGTCTCCTCAATCCGAAGGAGTTCATTGGCAAGGTAGAGCTCTGGATGGAGGTGGACCGTTCAATGACGTCAGAAATGCATCACTCGGCTCTTAGAGATTGAGAACTGAAAACCATGGTTGGATGCCCAAAAATGTGCCTTACGGATAGCTCCCTGCAGCCGCCGTTCAGCGACACTGATGATGGGGAACTGTAATAAAGACAAAAGTCGTCGGCATATAGAGAGGAACAGACCGATGAGCCCACCACAGCCGCAAGACCACTAATCGCCACCAAAAAGAGCGGAACACTGAGAACCGAGCCCTGCAGGATACTGTTCTCCTGAATATGAGCAGAGCTAAAATAAGTGCCAACTCTAACCCGAAAGGAGCGTTTGGAGAGAAAATTCCGTAGAAAAATCGGAAATGGACCCCGTAAGCCCCATTAGTGCAGTGTAGCAAGGATATGACAATGCCAGGTGGTATTGTACTCCTTCCGAAGATAAAAGAAAACAGCAACTAGATGTTCTCGCCGAGTAAAAGCTGTACAAATAGCCGACTCTAGCGAGACTAAATTGTCGATCGCTGAGTGGCCCTGACGGAAGCCCCCCTGTTGTTGGGCCAGGAGGCCATAAAGTTGGTAAGGCTGGTAGGGCGATAGCTATCAACCACCAGCGGATCTGCACCAGGTTTCAGCACCGGGATGGTAACGCTATCCTGCCAACGAGTTGGGAAAACGCCCTCCATCCAGATGCGGTTAAACAGGGCGAGTAGTTCACCCTGACAGTGCACCGAGAGATGGCGAAGAAACTGGTTGTGAATTCGATCTGGACCTGGAGAGGCATCGCGGCAAGCTGTAAGGGCACTTCGGAACTCCCATTCACTAAACAAGGTGTTGTATCGTTCCCAATGGTGCGTGCGAAACGACAACTGCGTATGCTCAGCCTGCTCTTTAATGGCGCGGAATTCTGTGCTGTAGCATGCTGTCGCGGAAAACTGCGAGCGAAGTACTCTGCCAGATGTTCGGCGATGGCGATTGGGTCAGTACAAAGTGGACCCTGAAGAGAAAGTCAAGGGACGGATGCATGAGGGCGAAAGCCAAAAATGCGCCGAATCCGCGACCACACCTGAGATGGGGAGGTGCGAGAACCTATGGTGGCAACATATCATTCCCAGCAGTCCTGTTTGCTCTGCCGGATTAACCGCCGAGCCCGGGCCCGCAGCCGTTTAAAGGCAACCAGATTCTCTAGGGAAGGATGACGGGTGTCGTTGCAGGACTCGCCGGCGGTCCCGGATAGCTTCTGCAATCTCTGGTGTCCACCAAGGGAGTGACTTACGCCTTAGGGTACTTGAAGAACAGGTGACAGTCGCCTCAGCAGCAGAAACAATGGCCACAGTGACCTCGTCCACTGCCAAATCAGTGTTACCAGGAAGCGGAGCAATGGCCATAGTAGCTGATGTGTAGGCTGCCCAATCAGCTCCACGAAGAGACCATCATGGCAGCTGGTCAGGGGGTTGGGATTGAAGAAGAGAAACCAGGATAGGAAAGTGGTCGCTAACACAGAGGTCGTCATGGACCCTCCAACTGAGGTATGAAAGAAGACCTGGGCTACTAAGAGAGAGGTCAATGGCCAAGTGTGTGCCATGAGTCAAGCTAAAATATGTAGGAGCACCAGTGTTAAGGAGGCAAATGTCCTGTTGTACCAAGAGAGCCTCAACGTTCCTACCCTGGCCCAAGATCTGGGCCCCACCCCATAAAGGGTGGTAGGCATTAAAGTCCCCCAAAAGTAGGAATGGCGGGGGGAACTGGGTGAACAAGGCAGCTAGGTCAGCAAGAGGGACAACCTCATCTGGGGGAAGGTAGAGGGAACAGATGGTAAGCTCCACTCCTGCCCGGATTCTAACAGCCACAGCCTCGAGAGCCGTGTGAAGTGGTACTGGGGCACTAGGAACAGTGGCAAGACCATAAACACAGACAGACACCCTGTCATATTCTACGTGGTTCTTATAGTAACCCCGGTAGCCACAGAGGGAGTGGGTCCGCCGAACAGGAAACCAGGTTTCCTGTAGGGCCAGGGAAGCAGCGCAAAAGCTGTTTCAATTCAGCAAGGTGGTGGAAAAAACCACAGTAATTCCATTGAAGGATAATGGTATCCGACTGTGAAGACATGAAAGAACCCGAGGGGGGGGGGGGGGGGGGGGGGGGGTTTATAGGTCACGCCTTAGAAGCACCCGCCGCCACTGATTGCGAAGTAGCCTGATCAACTTCCATAGGAGCTGCGGGTCAAGAAACATCTAACTCCTGAGTGGACGCTAGATGCTCCACATCATCTTCAGGTGCACTGGTGAAATCCTTTTCTGTCTCTATGTCCTTCTCCTTTTGCTTTTTCTTCTTTTTGGTAGGGTCCCGTTTGTCCTTCGGTTTATCAGGCTGGGTGGGCTTTTCCGACCCAGTCTCATGGACTGAGGAAGACCTGGAAGCCCTACGGCCCTCAGGTGGTGGCTTTTTCAGCCACTGGCTGACATCTGGAGGGGCAGTAACCGTGGAAGGGAGGGTACCAAGCGATCCCTTCCGTGTGAGGGGAGCCAGAGGAGGCGGGCACATCTCCGGCGCAGAGGTGGGGACTGAAGTCCCCAATGAAGGAGGGTTGTTACTCCCGATGTTGAAAACAGGGGAGCAACGGAAGGGGGTGTTCCCCCAACTACCAGGGGGGCAGGAATAGACGGCCGGGCTGGAAGGCCCACAAAAAGCGGCTGAGCTTGGGGGGCTCATCGCCAGGGATGGCGACATCGAAGCTGCTGCAGCATACGTCGATGAAATGCGCATAGGGTGAAGTCGATCGTACTTGCGTTTAGCCTCCATGTAAGTGAGCCTGTCCAAGGTCTTATACTCCATAATCTTCCGTTCTTTTTGATAAACTGCACAGTCTGACGAGCAAGGTGAGTGTTTCTGTCCGCAGTTGACACAAACAGGGGGCGGCGAACATGGGACGTTGGGGTGGGAGGCACGTCCACAATCCCGACAGGTAGGGTTGGCGTCACATCTCGATGACATATGCCCAAACCTCCAGCACTTAAAGCAGCACTTGGGAGGAGGGACGTAACGCTTAACATCACATCGATATATCATCACCTTGACCTTCTCAGGCAGGGTGTCACCCTCGAAAGCCAAGATGAAGGTGCCGGTGGCGACCCTACTATCTTTAGGTCCCCTGAAGACACATCCTACAAAGTGGACACCGCGGCGTTCCATATTTGCACGGAGCTCGTCATCAGACTGCAACAACAGGTTACGATGAAAAATAGGTCCCTGAACCATATTGAGGCTCTTATGAGGCGTAATGGAGACTGCAACATCACCAAGTTTGTCACAAGCAAGCAATGTTCGTGACTCCTGGGGATGCTATCTGTATGAGGACTGCTCCAGACCTCATTTTAGACATGCCCTCAACTTCTCCAAACTTGTCCTCTAAATTTTCCACAAAAAACTGAGGCTTTGTGGTCAGAAATGAGTCCCCACCTGTTCGGCTGCAAACCAGAAATCGAGGAGAATACGTCTCACCAGGTAATTTAGACCGCCGTTCCTGGAACGATTGGGGGTCATACTTTAAAGCATTGAACTTTCCTTTCTTAGAGACTCATGCTTGCGCACTATTCGTATTTATTTTCATGGTGTTCCCACGAGCAGCTAGGGAATGGAATCTCCACCCAGATAGAGCCCTGCTTGCCTGGGTAAGCCTAATACAACCGGGGGGCGGCAGGTTCCGCAGAGGTCGCCCGCTAGCAACTGTTCTACATCAACAGCCATGCGTCTCCTTGGTGCGCAGCACACCTTGAGATTGAGGTTTTTTTTATAGAGCTTTATATCATCCTCGCGACCCAGGCAGTTAAGCAAAGATCCCCGGGCTCTGTACCATACAACGTTCTACAGTCGCGCCTTACGGTGGTCGTTGAAGCATGCTCAGTGCTTACGGTATTGAGGACTGGTGGCACTTCCCAGTCCCCAGTTCAGGGTCCCCGGGGTTGCCAAGCCCGTACCCAGCAACTAAATGCTGAACCCCTTGAGAGTAGGAGGCTAAGGGAACAGCGTTCATGTTCAAGCATTGCCCCGTGAATATGACTTAACCTCACGCCAATTTAGTGTCACCATTTTGATCGGACTGTGATCCACTACGGTCCCTAAGGTCTTATGGCGATTGACGACCTTTGCCCAAGGAATAACAGCATGATCAAAGCCTCTAAACAGGAGGAACGTGCATTTACGATCATTAATAAGAGCACCAGCAAGACGACAAAATGAATCCAAGGCATACTTAAGCCTCGGTATGTCCTCGACATGTTGCACTAAAACCATGACGTCATCGGCATATCCACAGACCGAAAAAATTTCCCCAATTAGGTCCAGCCACGTAATTGCATGGCGAGACAGCGAAGTAAGGGCTCTAAGAACAAGACAAAAAGGGACATGGATAAGGGACTTCCCTGGGGTAAACCCCATCTGATCGAAATCCGGGGTGTAGGGTGACCATTCACAATCACCGATACACTGATATGGTAAAAAGGCGAGTTAAGACCTGTCAAGCATCATTATTAAAGCCAACTGCGGTGAGCACTCTCGTTAAAAAATCATGGCTGACACCAGCAAATGCTTTCTGGAGATCAAGAAAAAGCAAAGCCCCTGGGTTATTAGCAGCAGCCGTCACCGAAATTACATCACGACATTCGAGAACAGAAATCAGTATCGTGCGTCCAGACACACAGCTTTGGTGGGGGCAATAATGGTATCGAGCAGCTTAGAAAGACGGATAGTAATTGCTCAAGCGACAATTCTATAATCAAAGTTAAGGAGAGTAATAGGATGGAGGGAATCAATCCCTGGTCGACCTGTAGATTTCGGGAGGAGGACCAGCTGATCTTCCTGAAAAGGGGCAGGAAGTGAGACTCCCCACATCACTTCATTTACCACTGACGTTAAGATGTCACCAATCAGTGGCCAAAATTTTACAAAAAACTCCTTAGGAATACTGTCTAATCCAGGCGACTTGCGGGACTGAGATCCTGTAACTACATCATATATATCACCCTTGTGAAAGGGATGCAGAAAGGTGTCATTTAATTGTGGAGTGACGACGTGACCCAGCAAGGTTGTAAAGTCGTCGAGAGTTTTTAGCCGGGACATGGGTATCGTACAGATCAGTAAAATAGGTGTAAATAAAGTCAGAAATGTCACGGTGAGAGATGAACTTGCGGCCGTCAGCGGTCGTGAGGGAGGCCAGGCACACACGCTTTTGGCGCGCCCGTAAACGGACTAGATGGTAAAGTGACGTCAGTTCGTCTTGTAAAAGGGAAAATGGTTGAGATCTCGTCTGCAGTCCCTCCATTTGAATGTGTTTGAGCTGCAGCAATTTGACTTTGATGCGCTGTATATCAGTGACCCGTAGGGGAGCACGCATAGCACTATCGTACAATTGATGTAAGAATTAGCAGTAAAATTCTTGCGTTCGTCAATCGTCTGCCACCTTTGCAACTCCAAAACGCATGAGAGCACTACGGTTTTGTGGTTTAACATGCAATGTCCACCATGCCACAATAGACGAGTACCGGTCCATAGCACGAGAACAACGAACCGATACGTTCTCCAGGACGACACCCAGACAGGTATCTTACAAATAGGCTATATTGAGCATCCAGGGAGAACGAAACAATTTTACCGCTGGCCGCTCGTTATTAAACGTGACGGCTACGGCGCAATGATCAGTAAAATAGTCTGGTATCACATAAACATCCAGAAGTTGCCCACACAAGGATTCCGACAGGTAAAAGCGATCGAGGGGACTGCTAGACGTGGGCGTAAAGTATGTATGCCACACAAGTGTAGGATTGCGAGAACACCCACACATCACGCAGGCACAAGGACCGCACCAGGTCGTCGAATTCTTTACTGAAGTTAAAATTAGAAGACTGATCCACCAGCCGCAGAAAAGAATTGAAGTCCCCACCTAATACAATCTTTGTCAGTGATTTACGAAGAAGGTAAATGATTTCTTCTTTATAGAAACTCAGACGTGCGGTAGTACAACCTGTGCCAGAAGGGGCATAAAGATGGAGTAAACTGAGATCACAAACCGTGCACCTGATCTTCCTTCCACTGTCGAGTACTTCGAAATCCATCAACGGAATGCCTTCCCTATTAAACAAGGCAATGCCCGTAGAAAGTTCGGAAGCTACATTAAAAAAGGTTGAGAACCCAAAAAGGAAAAACTGGTCGAATAAGACATCCTCTAAAAAAAAAAAAACATCTGCCCGAGATTGATACACAAACTGTTGCAAAGCAGCGAACCGAAGCTCAAAATGTATTCTGTTAATATACAGAGTAAGAAATGTGTATGCTTGCATGTAACTGCAACCCAGAAAGAAGAACAAAGAACGGTAGAGATCCGTCAGTTGACGGAGTAACATAAAAGTAACCATACCAGAATCAATCGCCAAACCAGAGAGAGAAGAACTACGAAACAGAACCCTCACCTTCCCATTGCTATTTCTTCGGCCATGACGCGGCTCTCTGAGGCTCTTTATGAATCCTACTGCGGCCCCACGGCGCCGACTTGGCCCCGTTCAGTCGCGTGGGAACATCATGGAGGTATTCCGTTTCAGATTGCGAGGGAGAGGCCTCTACATCCCACTCGTCCGCACACATGGCTTCATGGAGGGATGGTTGGTGAATAACAACGGGATCCACTGGCTCTTGAGAATCAATCAGTTGTTTCACAGGAGAAGGCTGTGACCCAGAGGGGGCGACAGAAGTCGCAGAAGGGGAATGGGAAACAGAGTCGACAGGAGAAGTGTCCGAGAGAACCGGAGAAGACACATGGGAACTGCAAGCAGATTCCTACAAGAGCGTCTCTGAAGGGGCGGCCTCGGCAACAGGAACAATGCCAAACAAGGTGACAGGGATCTTTTGCACAGGCATGAAAGCACCTGTGGCGTCCTCATCCACGATTTCAGACTGAGAAAGGGGGTCCTTTACTGGAGGCCCATCGGAAGGACAAATCAATAGGGATGGTTCATCTGTCACATCATCCTGAGTTCGGTGACGCTTGCTGTGAGAAATCATGGCGGGCACATCGGAATTAACAACATCTACATCCCGATGCAAGGACAGTGGCGGAAAGTTATGGGTGTTGTTGGTCAACCGATCACTGCGTCCCTCAGTAACAGCGAGCGATTCTGTCTGAGATCCCTGTGGGAGAAGATCAGCTAAAGTCAATTTTTTACCTTGTTCGTATGTAAGTTTTAATACCACCACACGCCGGGGACACAGAAATGACCAGTGTTCCTTCTTGGCCACTGTACGTAATATGGACCCTGTAACCACATTCCTGTAGATGAGAAGGAATGTTTTCTGATCACCTTTTCCACCGACCGAATACCACTATAAACCTGTAAGCGGCGCTGAGCAGACCAGCGTTCCTTTCGAATATGACGTATTTCCCCACAAGGAAGTAAAACGGGCCTCACAAAACAGTCGTCTACCTCGGGTGGAAGGTTAAACACCCGGACATTCGTATATATCACTTCTGCATTTGCGAAGAGAACCATACTAGTAGAACCATCCCGTTGCGTAAAGGGTACCAGAGAACCGCGACGAGAAAGTATCCTATCAACCTGAAGCGGGTAAAGAAACTTAACAAAATACACACATAGTTCGCTGTCAAAATATGCAGTATGCACCTGATCAGAAGTGACTTTAATTGTATCGACTAACCAGTCATGTATCTCCAAAGAACTGAGCTGGACGTGACGCGTGGATTTGTCAAAGGTGAAGCTGACAGTACCTGTATGCGGAATTTTCGTGAGAACCATGGTGGATATCACGGCGCGAGCCGACGCCGCGATAGGAAGGGCCGGCACACTAGCCGACAACCAGCGATGCGGCGCCGACAACGGACATGAGGAAAACACGCAGCGCTACAGTAGAGGTGGAACCAGGCGCGGCTCGTAATTAAAGGCTCTGAGGCGGAGCCACCCCAAAAAAATATGTTAAAGTAAATTTCGCAAGAACGTATTACACGATTTAAATTATCAGGACGAATTTCGCATATTTCCCATTCCGATTAAAATAACGACGGTTAACGTTTTTGGAACTGTTTGTATCGATAGATGTTTTCCGAACAGTTAGTAGTGTTTAGGCTGCGCCTTGGAACGTCCGTAACCTGCATGTAGTAGCGGTTTGGGGGCGTGGCTTCTACATAGTACTGCTCTTTATGGGTGACCCGAAGGCTCAGAGCTTGCAGCCTAAGGGTGTCATACCAACCACCACACGTTTTTCACGTTCCACTATCTATGTAACAAAAGAATGTAGAGTGGCCGAAACTTCGCTATCCAATCTCTGTCTCAGCACATCTCTACTACGCTTCGATGCGTCATTAATTGACGTTTAGTATTATTGTTTTGATAATGTTTTACATAGTTGTTTTGTTTCTGTCATTGGCTATTTTATCCACATTTAGAATAAGTTAGCAAATATCCCGCCAGAGTGCACTACACTACAGTAACATAACAGTAGTGCCATCTAGCGAGAGTTTCGTAACTGATTAGAGGACAAAGCGCGCAAAATTTGTCCCGTTACTTTACTTTCCTTGCTTGCTGATGCTGACTGCTTTTGTTGATACCGTGTGATATTAGCAAGTTTCTTTTTCGGAGTGTATTTTGCAAGATTTTAGTGAGTTTTACTTGCTTGTGAATATCTGCGACATACCGCGAGTGTGAAACCAGCACAATATGAATTCAGTGTGCAATTTAATACGTAAAAACTTGGAACACGGCCATAGGATGAAAGTGAAAGAACTTGGTGCACCCAGACCCGATCTAACGATCAATCAAGAACAGAAACAGTGCAAATCTAGGCAAGGATACAAACGCAGTTTTAATAGAGGAATGTACGATGCAGCTGAGTGGTTGTGTCGTTGTGAAGTGAAAAATGCATTTTTCTGTTTCACCTGTCTTCTTACAAATAGTACTGATAGTGCCTGGGCTGAAACTGGAATCACTGACTTAAAGAATTTTCACTCAAATTTCCAGCGAAAAACATTTAAATGGTTTCATTGAGTTTTCAATGCTAGGAGAAGTGGACATTATGTGCTAATTAGACAGTGCTTACCGCCGTAATATAAAGATATATAGTGAAAATGTATCAAAAAATCGGTATATTCTGGGTAAACTGATAGACTGTATTAAATTTTGCGGCAAATTCGAGCTTGCCTTAAGGGGCCACAACGAAACAGTGGATTCCAAAAACCCAGAAATTTTTCGAGGATTAGTCAGTCTTATGGCAGAAATGGACTGCGTCTTGAAGCAGCACATTGAGAAATCAGAAAACCATGTTATCTTAGGCCTATCGAAGACAATTCAAAATGAACTCCTGGAATCAATTTATGAGGTATGCCTCAATCTCATCAGGAGTGAACTCTCGAAGGCAAACTTTCTCGCAATAGTAGTTGATGAAACTACTGACTGTGCAAATTTGTCACAATTGGTCCTAATAATTCGCTGTGAGCTACTGGGACATATGAATGAGAGATTTATTTCCTTTGTACGCCCAAAAAGTCACAGTGCAGACGATGTAACTGCAGCTGTTCTCTGCGAGCTAGAGAAAATGAATGTACATGAGACACCTGAAAAACATAGCTCAGTGTTACGACGGTGCTCCTGCTATGAGTGGCCATAAAAGTGGAGTTCAAACTAGAATTAGAGAAATGTACAGGAATGCTCACTTTACTCACTGTTACGCCCATCAGTTAAATTTAATTGTTGAACGATGTGTGGCGGACAATAAACAAGTGCGGATCTTCTTTAGCAACTTGGAAGAAATTTCCACCTTTTTTTCCCGGTCTTCTAGCCGTACAGCCATTCTTGACGAAGTAGTGAAGAAGCGTATTCCTACCTGTCCTCAGTCCATCAGATGGAATTTTAAACCACGGAGCGTAACCACTGTGTACAATTACCAAAAGGAAATTGTTGAGTGCCTAGAAAGAATTATTGATGATGATGCCAGTGGTTACAAGACAATAAACAAGGCCGCGGGACTGAAGGGTTTCCTGCAAGACGAAGATTTCCTCTTCTGGTAAAATTTTTTTAATACAGTCATGCCTGATTGTGACATTCTCTTTTAATCAACTGCAGCAGAGGAATATTGATGCAGTGAAAACTGTTGAAAATGTATCGCACTTTGCAGATTCTGTCCAGCAAATGAGGGCCTCACTTGAAACTGACGATCACTGGGAACAGGTAGAACCAACTGCAAAACGGGGACGTTTCACAGAATCAAGAATAGTGTGTGCGCGAAATGTTTGCAACCTCATCACAACTCAGATCAGAGAACGATTCAGTTTCAATGATCACTTATCGATTGCACAGCTGTTTGATCCATCGTTGTTTGCAAAACATCAAACTACTTTTCCGGAGAAAGAGCTTAAAATAGATGTTAATTTGTTCAATTTACAGTCTTCAGATCTACGTCATGAGCTGAACGTGTCGTACAGCCGAAAAGACTTTATGAAGGCGTCAGGCGCTTTGACCTTGTTGAACTTCCTTTACGAAAACAATCTGGCTAAAGCTTTTCCTGAAAGTGTAAAACTTCTGCAAATAATAGTAACCTTCCCTGTGGCAACCGGAGAGGCAGAACGCTGCTTCTCTACGTTAAAGCGAGTGAAAACATTCATGCGCAACACTATGAATGAGGACAGACTTCGTGCTCTTGCAATGTGTTCCCTATAAAAAGAATTACTGAATCGGCCAAATTTCAATGAAATGGTCATAGACCATTTTTCTGCGCAGGAGGGGAGACGAGCTGACTTCGTCTATAAACAAATGAATTGAGATAAGCAAAAGTGCATTCATAATTGATAAGAGGTAATTTCTTTATATTAAGTTCTACTTAGCCTATTAAGTGAAGTGAGTAAAAAAAGGGTAGTGTCATGTTTAGCCAGTCATAAACGTGATGACATTTTCCGAAACGAATCACTTTTGGTACCGATACAGTGTGTTGCGCTACAGTGTCACATTTTGTGTACTTTAGCACAACAAACCGTACTAAAAATGACGTATTTTGGAGAGATCTTTAGTGCGCTATTTCACATAAATGCATATTTTCATAATACACAATAAATACGAACTGTTCACTTCTCAAACATGTGAATTAATATGGCAGTTGCACGGATTGCTCATGTCACCCAATCACAGAACAAGACCTGTGATGTCACCAAAACATCACAATATCGTCATGCGAACTCGTAACCTTCGAGCTTTGGAGGTAAACCACAATAAACACCTCGTAAGTTTAGAACTGAAAACACCAAAAATATTAAGCAGCCGCAAAGTTAACATTCATCGCATTAAAGATCTCTCCGAAGTGCGTCTTTTCATATGATTTGCTGCAAAGTATCAGAAAATGTAATGATGATGTATAAAAACACTAACCAAAGACTTTAACTCGAAGTTAGCTTCTAATGATATTTAATACCTGATTATAGAAGGTACAGTACGTAAAAATATGTGTAGAGAGTGATCTGCCCCCCTCCCCCTGAATTCTTAGTTGTTTATATCAGACTAATCTGTAGCATAACCCGAGGTCTGTGTTGGCTCCGATCGAAAAATGCCGCAGCCTTCCCCAGTACAGAAACCACGAGCCGCGCCTGGGTGGAACTAATAGCACAACCCAGTCGCCCGAAGCGCGGATGACTGTAAAGCCCAACTAACATATGCTGACATACTTGCCATACATGTGGTTACAGTGTTTCGAGATTGCCACTCTTTAAAGTCCTTTTTATGCCGGATGTACTCGCCGCACAAAATTTTGTGACAGTCATTTTTTTATCGCTGCAGTGTGCGGAGTCGCGCTGCGAAGCCCGTGTGCGTGAATTTTGCTTCACCCTGTATAGTTGTTATCCTTGTTACATGGCAGAAAAATGCATATAAACATTAGACAATGTACAACTTACATTTAATCATGTCATGAAGCGCTTAAATAATTTAAAAAAGAAACTTTACTTCCTCTCAGTCAATTATAGCAAATAAGTATCCATAAATTATCTATTTCATTATGCAATTTCCATTTCTAATCATGACAGTTCACAGTCTAGGATTATTACCTGTGTATCCATAATATGAATAAGTGGTCCATGAGAAGGACAGTCACCAAACCATTCTCTATTGCATTCATCACAAACTGAAACAAAACATTTATTTAATAATACAGCCAAGATAGGTTGCATGTTTTTCAATACGTTTGAACTCATAAAATAAGAATTTTTAAATCTCCAAAAATTTATCAAGATGATCACATCATTTCTTTTTCTACTAACAGCATGATCTTTATTCACAATTGCTAAGTACTATGACTGATTCAGTAGACACAACACTTCTGACAAACACTTACACCCAAACCTCCAGATGTCACACACTCAGATTCGTACCAAACGATGTCGATAGAGTATGAACCAAAACACCGATTTAGTTTGTACTGTGTGTTGTCGTATCGTAGAACATGTATAAATGGTAGTTAAAAGTATCACCGGAGCGATGGAGCACAGGAAAAGTGTATTAAATCTTCGTGGATGAGATGGTAGAGTTTCAATTGTCGTACTAGAGTTCCAGTGTTAAAGCACCACTGATGCCAATTTTATTAAACTGTTTATGCGTGAACCCCCCCCCCCCCCCCTCCAAGAACCATGGACCTTGCCGTTGGTGGGGAGGCTTGTGTGCCTCTGCGATACAGATAGCCGTACCGTAGGTGCAACCACAACGGAGGGGTATCTGTTGAGAGGCCAGACAAACGTGTGGTTCCTGAAGAGGGGCAGCAGCCTTTTCAGTAGTTGCAGGGGCAACAGTCTGGATGATTGACTGATCTGGCCTTGTAACACTAACCAAAACAGCCTTGCTGGTGAAAGTTAGATATAGTGGGAATTAGTGAAGTTCGGTGCCAGGAGGAACAAGACTTTTGGTCAGGTGAATACAGGGTTATAAATACAAAATCAAATAGGGGTAATGCAGGAGTCAGTTTAATAATGAATAAAAAAAATAGGAGTGCGGGCAAGCTACTACAAACAGCATAGTGAACGCATTATTGTGGCCAAGATAGACATGAAGCCGACGCCTACTACAGTAGTACAAGTTTATATGCCAACTAGCTCTGCACATGACGAAGAAATTGAAGAAATGTATGATGAAATAAAAGAAATTATTCAGATAGTGAAGGGAGACGAAAATTTAATAGTCATGGGTGACTGGAATTCGGTAGTAGGAAAAGGGAGAGAAGGAAACGTAGTAGGTGAATATGGATTGGGGCTAAGAAATGAAAGAGGAAGCTGCCTGATAGAATTTTGCACAGAGCACAACTTAATCATAGCTAACACTTGGTTCAAGAATCTTAAAAGAAGGTTGTATACATGGAAGAAGCCTGAAGATACTGACCGGTTTTTTCAGATAGATTACATAATGGTAAGACAGAGATTTAGGAACCAGGTTTTAAATTGTAAGACATTTCCAGGGGCAGGTGTGGACTCTGATCACAATCTATTGGTTATGAACTGTACATTAAAACTGAAGAAACTGTAAAAAGTTGGGAATTTAAGGAGATGGGACCTGGATAAACTGTAAGAACCAGAGGTTGTACAGAGTTTCAAGGAGAGCATAAGGGAACAATTGACAGGAATGGGGGAAAGAAATACAGTAGAAGAAGAATGGGTAGCTTTGAGAGATGAAGTAGTGAAGGCAGCAGAGGACCTAATAGGTAAAAAGATGAGGGCTGGTAGAAATCCTTGGGTAACAGAAGAAATACTGAATTTAATTGATGAAAGGAGAAAATATAAAAATGCAGTAAATGAAGTAGGCAAAAAGGAATACAAACGTTTCAAAAACGAGATCGACAGTAAGTGCAAAATGGCTAAGCAGGGATGGCTAGAGGACAAATGTAAGGATGTAGAGGGTTATCTCACTAGGGGTAAGATAGATACTGCCTACAGGAAAATTAAAGAGACCTTCGGAGAAAAGAGAACCACTTGTATGAATATCAAGAGCTCAGATGGAAACCCAGTTCTAAGAAAAGAAGGGGAAGCAGAAAGGAGGAGGGAGTATATAGAGGGCCTATACAAGGGCAATGTACTTGAGGACAATATTATGGAAATGGAAGAGGATGTAGATGAAGATGAAATGGGAGATGCGATACTGCGTGAAGAGTTTGACAGAGCACTGAAAGAGCTGAGTTGAAACAAGGCCCCGGGAGTAGACAACATTCCACTGGAACTACTGATGGCCTTGGGAGAGCCAGTCCTGACAAAACTCTACCATCTGGTGAGCAAGATGTATGAGACAGGCGAAATACCCTCAGACTTCAAGAAGAATATAATACAAGGGCTGTCCAGAAAGTAAGTTACGATCGGTCGCGAAATGGAAACGACTGTGAAAATCCGATAAAGCTTTGCAAAGATGTGTTAGGCGGTGTCTCTAGTATGACTCTAGGTAGAATTATGTCGCTCTTTTCATTCCTGAGCTCTTAGTGAGCGCGTAAAGATGTTATAGAAAATAGTGTCTCCCACCTAGTATGAGGGCCTGGTGAGAATTTTCCCCTGATGTTATTTAACCAACATTACATAACTGTCGTGCGGTTTCTTCTTCAAGACAATCCTCAGCCTCATTCTGCAGGGGCAATTAAGATGTTCCTGCATCGTTTCAATTGGAAATGTTTGGTTACCCACAATACAGCCCGTAATTGTCTCCCACTGAATTTCATCTCTGCTCAAACGAACCGCTGGCTATGAAGACAACAGTTTGGCACAGACAGCAAGCTTTAGGCCAGCATAGAGAATTGGCGGAAAGAACTGGCGGCTGCCTTCTATGATGAGGGTGTTGGAAAGTTGGTACAACGCTACGACGAATGTCTGAGTCAGAACGGTGACTACGTAGAGAAGTAGCTGAAAGGTGTAGCTAACTGTTACAAATGAAACATTTCTGATTTTCACTGTGTTTTTCATTTCGCGATCAATCGTAACTTACTTTCTCGACAGCCCTCGTAATTCCGATCCAAAAGAAAGCAGGTGCTGACAGATGTGAAAATTACCGAACAATCAGTTTGATAAGTCACGGATGCAAAATACTAACTCGTATTCTCTACAGACGAATGGAAAAACTGGTAGAAGCTGACCTCGGGGAAGATCAGTTTGGATTCCTTAGAAATATTGGAACACGTGAGCCAATACTGACACTACGACTTATCTTATAAGCTAGATTAAGGAAAGGCAAACCTACGTTTCTAGCATTTGTAGACTTAGAGAAAGCTTTTGACAATGTTGACTGGAATAGTCTCTTTCAAATTCTGAAGTGGCAGGGGTAAAATACAGGGAGCGAAAGGCTATTTACAATTTGTACAGAAACCAGATGGCAGTTATAAGAGTCGAGGGGCATGAAAGGGAAGCAGTGGTTGGGAAGGGAGTGAGACAGGGTTGTAGCCTCTCCCCGATGTTATGTAATCTGTATATTGAGCAAGCAGTGAAGGAAACAAAAGAAAAATTCGGAGTAGGTATTAAAATCCATGGAGAAGAAATAAAAACTTTGAGGTTTGCCGATGATATTGTAATTCTGTCAGAGACAGCCAAGGACTTGGAAGAGCAGTTGAACGGAATGGACAGTGTCATGAAAGGAGGGTATAATATGAACATCAACAAAAGCAAAACGAGGATAATGGAATGTAGTCGAATTAAGTCGGGTGATGATGAGGGAATTAGGTTAGGAAGTGAGACACTTCAATTATTTAAAGGAGTTTTGCTATTTGGGGAGCAAAATAACTGATGATGGTCGAAGTAGAGAGGATATCAAATGTAGACTGGCAATGGCGAGGAAAGCATTTCTGAAGAAGAGAAATTTGTTAACATCGAGTATTGATTTCAGTGTCAGGAAGTCGTTTCTGGAAGTATTTGTATGGAGCGTGGCCATGTATGGAAGTGAAACATGGACGATAACTAGTTTGGACAAGAAGAGAATAGAAGCTTTTGAAATGTGGTGCTACCGAAGAATGCTGAAGATTAGATGGGTAGATCATATAACTAATGGGGAGGTATTGAATAGGATTGGGGAGAAGAGAAGTTTGTGGCACAACTTAACTAGAAGAAGGGATAGGTTGGTAGGACATGTTCTGAGGCATCAAGGGATCACCAATTTAGTATTGGAGGGCAGCGTGGAGGGTAAAAATGGTAGAGGGAGACCAAGAGATGAATACGCTAAACAGATTCAGAAGGATGTAGGTTGCAGTAGGTACTGGAAGATGAAGAAGCTTGCACAGGATAGAGTAGCATGGAGAGCTACATCAAACCAGTCTCAGGACTGTAGACCACAACAACAACATGCGTGAAACTGTTATATGGGAGAAAGTTTTCCCAACACGTAAAAGGGACCTTTCGGGGTTTGTAGCAATGTTCTTTTGGCAGTTTGCTTTTGCTTTGTTAGTTGAATGTTATACTTATTATTGATATTATTATTTTGTTTATTATTGATTATTATTATTGTTACTATAACTTCATCAGATGTGATGCGGTTGCTTCTTTATTTTTTTGTTCTGATTGTATATTCTGTGAAATTCCAGTTGTACTCAATAGGTTTGCCACTTTCGACGAAACAAAGGGAATGCAAACTCCCAAAAAACACATTGTAAACTCCACACAGCCCTTTCAAATGTCATAAACATATTGTCCCATATAAGAATTTCACGCATAAAACAGTAAAAGAATTTCTTGTCATTGTGGTTTGGTTTCGGGACTATTGGTAATATGATCTAATGCTCTATCAACTTCCCCATGGAAGTAACATGTATTAGTTAATCACAGTTACGCTTTTGATGTGCTCCACAGTTCTGGTGTTACTTTTAATTAACGTTTACACCCATTCTGCTAGACGACAGCACATAGTACGAAGTAAATTGGAGCTTTGGTTGATACTCTGTCAACATACAACATTTGGTACCGATTTGAGTGACATCTGGAGGTTTGGGTGTCATCATACAATCCGCAAAAAACACATTTTATTCCTTTTAATGATTGTCTGATTTTTAAACACTAACGGCAGCAGTGTTTGTAGACTAAATTATCGTAGTTCTAGTCCATCTGTTATGCAAACAATTGCTCTTTTTAAAGCCCAAACACATTTCTTCTGTAAAAGCTTTGTATTCATTTATAAAAGTTCAAAATTCGTTCAAGCTCTTCAGTTCCGGCACAATCAAAACTGCACTGATGAAGAAGTCCAGCGTATTTGCACCAACATATTCAGAAGATAGTTTAATTTCAGGTGCAGATGTTCAGAGTGACCAGGGACAATAAACTCTAATCTGAACACATATATATCTAACAGACAAATAATACATTTTTAGTACCATATTTATGTACTGATATACTATTTAATAAATTCTGAAAATCACATTGTTTCTCAAAATTAAAACATTCCAGATATCATCCTGTACTTTATTTAATGATTCTATTGGATTACAAAAACTGGTGCTCGGGGAAGTTGCCTCAGTCTCATCAGCCATGTCTAATAGGAATATAAGTAGGTCTAAGATGGCAGTTAATTAACTTAGAAATAGTATAACGTCAATGCAGCTGTCACAGAAAATAGTTTTAGCTTGCTTTAACAGAATAGGCGTATATAACCAATTCAGTCATTGTAATAACTGGTGGTACATTAGAACAAGCCGTCTCATTAAAAAAAAATACTTACCAAATAGAAAGATAATGATCAGCTGAAAATTATGTATCAGCTGAAACCACAAATCTGCAAGGTTCGCAGGAGAGCTTCTGTAAAGTTCGGAAGGTAGGAGACGAGGTACTGGCAGAAGTAAAGCTGTGGGACCGGGCGTGAGTCGTGCTTCGGTAGCTCAGATGGTAGAGCACTTGCCCGCGAAAGGCAAAGGTCCCGAGTTCGAGTCTCGGTCGGGCACACAGTTTTAATCTCACAGGAAGTTTCATATCAGCGCACACTCCGCTGCAGAGTGAAAATCTCATTCTGGCACAAATCTTTATTTTTAAAAGAATAAGCCGCATTAATAAGTTTGTTGATTATGCTAGAAACAAACAGTGAGATCTCTGAATGTTGAAAACGTACAAAAACTTTGTTCCATCTGATACCACATGAACTGGGATTAATACTGACACGAAGCTATTGGGAGCAGACTATCCTCAATTAAGATGGATATCGACATCAGAAAATCATGGTCAGTAAGTATGCATTAAACAAGAAGTAGGGGTTGTATGACAATGATCTTTTTTGGGGCCAATGACATAGAAAATAAAAAATGTGCTTCATCATAAAGTAGTAGACTGTATAAATGGCACAGTAGTAGGCAGTGGCGGCCACTGAGACATTCCAATGGTGGTGGAAAAAACAACAGTTTGGTAGCATCGAACGTATTACGGAATTTTGTCGATAATTCACATATTTCACAAGATGTTATACCAAACAAAACGTTAGGGGAAACATAAATAAACACTTATTACAGCAGCGCCCTTCTTATGCACTGTAGGAGATTGATATTTTCCTGTAGAACATTACAGCAAGTGTTTGTATAAGAGAGAGAGAGAGAGAGAGAGAGAGAGAGAAGTTGTTTAGCTACCTTTTTCACATTTCTGCATGAGGTATAAAACGTAATACTAACTACGAAAATCTCTCTCGCATACACGAATGCATATACGTGCACACAGATCAACAGCACAATTCTTAACTCCTCACATGATTTGTTCGGGCACTTTAACATGGCAGTCGTAAGCAGGGAGTGTTTTTATGTATAGTTGTTTAACATAAGAGTGGAGATTGGGCCTGAACTACCCCATAACAACAGCACCAACCTCAGCTAACAATTGCGCTCTAGCCATTACCAAATGATTTATGTGCTCCGCTTTGCTTTGAGTTGTGTTTGCAGGCTGTTTCCTTTTCTTATTTTGAAATGAGCCCAGGGAGCTATACCGATTAGGTTCCTTTCAGATTACACTGATACAATAGCTCCCTACTTAGCAATCATATACAACCGCTCGCTCACCGATAGATCTGTACCTACAGATTGGAAAATTGTGCAGGTCGCACGAGTGTTTAAGAAGGGTAGTAGGAGTAATCCATCGAACTACAGACCTATATCATTGACGTCGGTTTGCAGTAGGGTTTTGGAGCATATACTGTATTCAAACATTATGAATCACCTCAAAGGGAACGATCTATTGATACGTAATCAGCATGGTTTCAGAAAACATCGTTCTTGTGCACGTTCTTCTTTATTCGCACGAAGTAATGGCCACTATCGACAGGGGATCTCAAGTTGATTCCGTATTTCTAGATTTCCGGAAAGCTTTTGACACCGTTCCTCACAAGCGACTTCTAATCAAGCTGCGGGCCTATGGGGTATCGTCTCAGTTGTGCGACTGGATTCGTGATTTTCTGTCAGGAAGGTCGCAGTTCGTAGTAATAGACGTAAAATCATCGAGTAAAACTGAAGTGATATCAGGTGTTCCCCAGGGAAGCGTCCTGGGACCTCTGCTGTTCCTGATCTATATAAATGACCTGGGTGACAATCTGAGCAGTTCTCTTAGGTTGTTTGCAGATGATGCTGTAATTTACCGTCTAGTAAGGTCATCCGAAGACCAGTATCAGTTGCAAAGCGATTTAGAAAAGATTGCTGTATGGTGTGGCAGGTGGCAGTTGACGCTAAATAACGAAAAGTGTGAGGTGATCCACATGAGTTCCAAAAGAAATCCGTTGGAATTCGATTACTCGATAAATAGTACAATTCTCAAGGCTGTCAATTCAACTAAGTACCTGGGTGTTAAAATTACGAACAACTTCGTTTGGAAAGACCACATAGATAATATTGTGGGGAAGGCGAGCCAAAGGTTGCGTTTCATTGGCAGGGCACTTAGAAGATACAACAAGTCCACTAAAGAGACAGCTTACACTACACTCGTTCGTCCTCTGTTAGAATATTGCTGCGCGGTGTGGGATCCTTACCAGGTGGGATTGACGGAGGACATCGAAAGGGTGCAAAAAAGGGCAGCTCGTTTTGTGTTATCACGTAATAGGGGAGAGAGTGTGGCAGATATGATACGCGAGTTGGGATGGAATTCATTAAAGCAAAGACGTTTTTCGTCGCGGCAAGATCTATTTACGAAATTTCAGTCACCAACTTTCTCTTCCGAATGCGAAAATATTTTGTTCAGCCCAACCTACATAGGTAGGAATGATCATCAAAATAAAATAAGAGAAATTAGAGCTCGAACAGAAAGGTTTAGGTGTTCGTTTTACCCGCGCACTGTTCGGGAGTGGAATGGTAGAGAAATAATATGATTGTGGTTCGATGAACCCTCTGCCAAGCACTTAAATGTGAATTGCAGAGTAGTCATGTAGATGTAGATGCTCTGTCACAGGGTTCAAATATTGCTCTCACAACACCAGATGGAATCAGCGATCCATATACACATTGTTACATCTGTTCTGTTTTCCCAGGATCACAGCCCTGTGAGAAGGAGGCGTGGCTTGTCCCCCCACTCCGCTCAGCCAGAACTCCTCGTTCGTTTCATGTTCATGGCCGACTACCAGAAGTGTCCACTACAACATGAGTGCCAGTACAAGAAGTAATAGAGCACGTATAAATTAATCGAAATTGTAATCTGGAGTTTGCGAAGCAAATTTAATCAAATTACCAACATTTAAAACCAAGAGCATTGCGCTCACCAAAGGTATGACTTTGGGGAGGCAGCTTCAAAATAATTAGTAGGAACGATATTGTAAATCCATTTGTCGGTCCTTGTTGGCAATAAATCTGTTATCTCAGATTGAAATGTTCAATTTTACATACGAACGACTTTTCACAGGATAGCATCCCTAAGGCAATCTTTTTTCTTTCATGGTGTTTCGTAGGAACGTTTTAATTCTCTTGAGCATTGAAAAGCCTACTCAGCTTCTGATGTGTTACGCGTCGTGATTAGCAGTTTCAAAACTTTTAACAGTCTCGTCGTCGAATGTGTCATCCTTTAGAATCAGCGAAAGAAATGCAACTGCTCTCAACTCAGGCCAAGCATAGAAGAACTGAAGCTCACCCATCAAGTTTATTTTTTCCAGAAATGTGTGCGTCTTTAATTTCAAAGTATTTGTCAGGAAAATCTGTGATGTATCTGTCAAACTGATTTACATCAAATAAATTGGCTCCAGTAAGGTGTCCAGTGAACTGAGAGCGTAATTTTATTTCATAAAGGACGGCATCTCCCACTTCAAAAGCAGCTCTATTTTATGCCCATCAAGAATCCGTGGCCTCTTGGCAGGCACCGTTTCATCATTTTCGAAATTAATCTCGTTAAGAATGGAGTCATGTCATCTCTGATGTTTTGCATTACCGCTTCAATGTTGTGGTTGTCTTGTGTTGCTGTGGTGAGATCGGTTATCTTCTTCTGAAGCTGATTAAAATGTACGTTTGCATGAGGCATTACCTTATAGAAAAATGATAACCAGAAAATGACTCCGTTATCTCGCAGTCTTTGTTTGTATGAACCAGCTTTTTCAATAGTAGGAGATAGTTTTATGCTTTCGCTTGGTTCAGTGACTTCCATAACAGTAATAAGATTTTTCCCTGTTTTCAAAAACATCTTTTACTACTCGCGAATGGTAAATGTTAAGATTGCAATTTTAATGATTCTCAGTATGACTTGCGTTAAGTGGTGTACCATCAAAGAGTAAAACAGGCGTTTTTGTTCAGTTGTTCTGTTACGCCTTTCAGTTTAATAAAAACCATCTAATAGCTTTGTACTGTTTTATCGTAAGAAACTAAAATTACATCAGTAATACTATTTCGTCACACAAACGGGGCAAGCTTTTTTGAATAATGCTATGCAACACTTTGGATCTCTGTGGCGAGTTATACAAGAAAGAAGAATTACCTGAAAGGTGTGCAAAAAAGATGCAGGCTTCCCGATTAACAGAGGTTGCCGTAGACTTGATTGAACTGATGCGCATAACAATGGATGTAGTTTGCATTTGGTTATTTGCCTTTAATTTCTGAACCCCGTTCGACTTGCCACTCATAACATTTGCACCATCGCAACTCAGAGCTGTGCTCGATTATCGCCAATTAATGGTTCAGTTTCTTTCAGAATTCTCTCAGCTATAGAATGAGCATGCTGACTTTCTGCATTAAAAAAGTTCCAAAATATTTCAACAGATTTTCCCTCAACAACATACGGTAACACAAAACAACAACCAATTGAAATTTGCAAGACACATCTGCGATTATTGCAACATAATCGGCACGTTTTATTTCTATACGAACTTCATCATGGTACACTTCCAACGTGTATTGCAGTAGTTCATTTTGAACAGTCTTAGAAATGCCTTTGATCACTGATGGTTGAATGAGATGAACTTGAAGATGTTTATGCAGTTCCACGCTGACCTGAATTAGCTCGCGAAAAACCACCTTATTTTGGGAGGCATCAGATTCATCGTGGCGCCTGAGAGCCAGTTCCAAAGCACCACAGAACCGAATACAGTTTATAATTAAATTCAATATATATCTATTCTTTTCTGCACACTTGTTGTGGCTGTCAATTGTTTATCTATATTGCGAATCCAATTTCTGTTGAATGTTGGTTTTGTCTAGAAATGAAAGACTAAGCACATTATACATGTGGCGCTTTGACATTTCATGAACTTTCATTTTAAACTATATAAGCCCAAGATCAGTTATTTCGGTCTTACACCAATTAACATCTCCCCTTCCCAAATAACACACAAGGAAAACAAAAACAGAGTTGCTTTCTTCACAATCAATCAATTTCTTCTTTTGGTAAATTTCTGGGTTGAACTTCAGGCATCGATTTTTGTTTGCTGCTACAGATTCAGTTTTGGTAGTGGCCTACCTAGCGTTTTTTATCTGGGAGTCCTGTCGCTAAATGGCGTTTTAAATAACTCATTTTCTTTGTTCATGTTTGCTATTTTCACAGTCAACTGAACTTTCCCTTACAGATAACACTGTGAAGACAGCTATATACGGTCAATTACCTTATCTCGCAATAACTACATGTTTGCACAGGACTTTTTTTTGCGTATAGCTACAGGCAATCAGGGTAACTGTTTACCAGCCAGGGTATCTTTGTATCACTTCCTACTTTTGTTTGAAATGCTTGGTGTGCCATCTACTGGCGTTCTTATACACCAAAATTAGCGCTGTTTTTACCTCTGACAAGGGAACTTCCCCATCGCACCCCCCTCAGATTTAGTTATAAGTTGGCACAGTGGATAGGCCTTGAAAAAGTGAACACAGATCAATCGAGAAAACAGGAAGAAGTTGTGTGCAACTATGAAAAAAATAAGCAAAAATATACAAACTGAGGAGTGCATGTGCAAGATAGGCAACATCAAGCTCACGAGCGCTGTGGTCCTGTGGTTAGCGTGAGCAGCTGCGGAACGAGAGGTCCTCGAGTGAAAAATTTACTTTCTTTATTTTCGCAAAGTTATGACCTGTCCGTTCGTTCATTGACGTCTCTGTTTACTGTAATAAGTTTAGTGTCTGTGTTTTGCAACCTCACCGCAAAACCGTGCGATTAGTAGACGAAAGGCCGTGCCTCTCCAATGGGAACCGAAAACATTTGATCGCAAGGTCATAGGTCAACCGATTCCTCCACAGGAAAACACGTCTGATACATTCTATACGACACTGGTGACGGAATGGGCATCACATGACAGGAATATATTGTCGACCCACCTAACTTGTACACTTGGCGAATGGGTAAAAAGATTCTTCTACCTTGCCCGATTTTGGTTTTCTTGTGGATGTTTCGATGTTTCTTTAGGTGTAGCGTCCCCATACTACGGCACAGTTACCTCGCATCGGACGGACAGACAGATAAGAATTGTCTGCAAATAAAAAATTTAACTTTTCACTCGAGGCAAGACTTGAACCAAGGACCTCTCGTTCCGCAGCTGCTCACGCTAACCACGGGACCACGGCGCTCCTGAGCTCAGATTATCCTTGATGTTGCCTATCTTGGACTCCTCAGTTTGTATATTTTGCTTATTTTTTTCATAGTTCCACACAACTTCTTCCTGTTTTCTCGATTGATCTGTGTTCAGTTTTTCAAGGCCTATCCACTGTGCCAACTTATAACTAAATCTGAGGGGGGTGCGATGGGGAGGTTCCCTTGTGAGATTTCTAATTCGTATTTCAACTCTTTCCACTTTCCTATAAGCTCTTTGGCTTCTTGTTATTCTTTGAATGTGTTGGCTGCAAAGAGAACTTGTGACAACAGTGTTTTCAATTTGTGATTGTAATTACAAATAATGTGCTTCTCTGTAATGTTTCATTTGCAAACAGTTAAATAATTCTTTGAGTTTACAATGATGGAATTTGAATTGAAATTATTCTTTACTGTATCGAGATAATGACTGTTATATAGCTAGTTGCAGATTCTAGCCCAGTTTAGGGTAACATTGTACCTGTGGCGGCAGCACCGTCCAACGCACGAAGGGCTGAACTACGGCACTGCCGACACAAGTAGGGGCAGCTGTACCGTTACGCAGAATTTCGGTAAAGGTGCGTCGCACACCGGACCGCACGGGAACAAAGCAGGCGGCCAGTGCGAGCTAGAGGTGGGCCAAACGGTTATTCTGGAGTAACCGTTATCACAGTTCCTGTTATTCTTTGATAACCGTTATTGTTAACGGTTATTAATAACTGCCAAGTTATTTTTCGCTAGCGAATACCGATAACTCCTACAGTTAAATAACGACATAGTTGGAATCCATCAGTTTAGTTATCAGTATAACCGCGAGTAGTGTGAAATAGCAGGAATGTCGTATGAATCGTGTCATAACCTCAGCTTATTAACTCCGGGTACATTTTAGTTGATGTTAGAACGATTATTAGTGTTTCAGATTATATGTTTGTAGGTTATCGGTCGCTATTAGAAATATTATCTTCGCAGCTGCGACAGAAAGTATGCGGAACTTCGCCAAAGCACTGTTTAAGTAAAATGTTAACAACGTGCGTTTTTAAGTATGAAGTAATATGTAAACTGAGTACTGTAGGTTAAATTCGAAGCTTAATTTCTTGTGCTGCTCACATAATAGAATAAAGTGTACAGCCTTATAATACAACAAAAAATACACGTAATGTGACAGATTCGTTTACTCCTGTAAAAGCTAGTCCTATTGGGGAAAGTGTGAGTACGCTAATCCAAGTTTTATGTCAGATTTGCAAACTGCTCGATTTCTCCAGCGACAGCATGTTTATAACATATGAAGACATGCAGATCGAAAAGGTTGACAGTGTTACATTTTTGGGACTACAACTCGATAATAAATTCAGTTGGGAAGGGCATACCACATTTTTTCATTCTATTATTTCATAAGGGAGCATATTCTGTGGTAACGTATCAAACGTAGCAAAAGTTTTTCGCATGTAAAAGCGTGTAATAAAAATCGTTTGTGGTATCAATTCAAGAACATCATGTAGGAACCTGTTCAAGTAACTTTGTATTCTAACCACTGCTTCCTAGTATATTTATTCCTTAATGAAATTCGTTACAAGTATTTACAACCAATAGCTTAATACATAATATCAGTACTAGAAATGGGAACAGCAATCTACATAAAGACCTAAAATTACTTACCTTGGTCCAAAAGGGGTCCAATATTCAGGAACATGCATTTTCAATAAACTGCCAGCAAGTCAGCAACCATTAAAAACTTGGTTTCAGATAAGGCACGGTTTACAGTGTGTTTGAATGACTATTTGATACAGAAGTGTCTGATTCCACCCGTCATCAATATGCCGGAAATGTCTATTTTAAGTGTGTCTATGACGTCACTACATACACATGGCAACAAACACGAAGATACATATAAATAATACAATAACATTTCCCACCAAAAATACAATCAATCCAATGGGACAACTGCGGGAAGTTGGGGGTTTTAGGGTGAGGACAAGCTAGTAAAAAAAACACACCATGATCCCAAAACACAAAATGAAGAACAAAAAGAAAAAAAATACAGCATTCTGCTAGACCAACAAAAATCTGCAGGAATCGGACACTTCCCTTGAACAATATAGGTCAACTATAGGTGACCATACCAAAACACCAATACCCACAACTAAAAGTACGAAAATTGGAATCAGACATTTCCCTTGACCTACATAGGTCAACCTCAGATGACGATACTAAAACATCAACACACACAACTATGAAACTGAGAATCGGTCATTTCCGGTGACCTATATAGGTCCACCACAGCTACTGATGCCAAAAAACCAACACCTACAACTGCAAAAAATAAAACCACAATCCCAAAAGTCCACAAATCAAACATCCCTACATAAATTAAATCACATTCAATACTTCATAAATACACAAAACATCACAGCTAGAAAAAAAAAAAAAATTAATTACCACCAGCAAATTCCGGCACTGCAACCTAGATCGACAGCCCCCCCCCCCCCCACACACACACACAAAAACCAACTCATAAACACCGCGCCGTAATGACATTCACACACCACAACACCTTTACGTCGAAGCAGTTTGGTGGAATCAGACGCTTCCATTGACCCCTCCTTCTACTCTGTAGATGAATATCATAACTGAGACTGATAGACCAGCTTAGGTAAAAATTCTACTATATTTCAGTTTTGACAGCACTTGGTTGCAACAGTCAAGATCGGGTATTCTGTGTACGATAAATTTATTAAAAGTACGTAACTGTGTTTTATTCTGTCAGTGTACCAATTCTGTAAATATTAGCAGTTACTGTGATATATTCACGTATTTTGACAATCTCCTGACAAATAATGAGGATGATAATTATTATATTCCACTGTATTATACTTTCTGACATGTTATTTGTCATTCGCGATGGCCAGCGGCTATTTCCGTAGCAGTACGAAAATATTTGTTCGCTCCAGTTACTATCCTCTCTGGAAATATCACCTGGAACTACGACCTTTAACTGGAGTCACCGAGTCAGGAACGTCTAGACACACAGTTATTCCGTTACCAGCTTCCACGTTATCTGTGGTGGTAGCCCGATAACTACCAGAGAACTAGAACTACGAGCCAATAACGATAACTGCCAGAGGAGAATACAGGTCTCTGACAGTTATTTCCATAGTCGCTCGAATTCCTTAGTAACTTTCCTTGTACTACCTGTCCAAGCTAAATTAACACGTAAGGCGGTGGCTTAAGGGAACGACCGTACTTGTTAATGCCTGTACTGCAGCTCCTATCAGCCACGGCTCGGACATTAACTTTATTTAATTGTTTATGCTAAAAGTAACGAAGGCCCACGAAATAGTACACAGTTCTTATCAACAGATGGCGCGCAGTCTCACAGTTATTCCCATGGTCTATAGAACGCCTTCCAAATGCGCAGTACGATCTTCGGTCAACAGATGGCGCGAGGCACTGTTGACACTAAACTGTTATTGAAATAACTGCCAGAATCAGAGGAACGGTTATCGCAGTAACCGTTACTTCTCAGTAACCGGTTATTTCTATCAGTTACGTTATTTTTTGCCACCTCTAGTGCGAGCTAGTCGACGCGACGCGACACACGTCTCCCCAGTTCTTCCGCCGCGGACCACGTGCGTCGAGTCAACGTGACTCCGCCGTAAATGCGTACGCGCGGTCGTAAACGCAGTCGCCGTTAAGTCTTTCGCTTCTTCGCGGACGTTACGGCGCCTCCGGTCGCGCCAAGAGCAGAACATTCTGTGACGCGGCCTTTTGTCTCGCTCAGTCCACGCGGTCGCGCCACGGCTCGTCACTGGAGTGTACACCCTCCGGGATCGGTGACCGAGCCGTGCCGCCAGTGCAACGCGCCTATATAGACGGACATTAGCGAAGTATATTATTTGTCATATATTGTAACGGTAGGAAAAATAAATGTGTCCTGTCCCGAAACCGCTCTAGTCGTTTATTGCCACAAAGCCTCTCCCTTGAGCATAGTGCGTGGGCACGGCGATAAAGCCGGTTCACTGCACATGAGCGACTGTAAGCGGAGATACAACACGTTCTCGCTTCATACCGGTACAAAGTAACCAGGATTGTGGTATAATGGTTACCAAATTGAAAGTAGACTAATAAATCTAGATATTATAACATTAAAACTGAGAAAATGACATGGTATATCACGAATTACGTGACTTTGATGCTTGAACATACCAATACTAGCATTTATGTGAATAAAAAATCGGAAATTCGTATCACAATAATTAAATAAAATTGTGGTAGACTACTAAACAAGTTCTTACGTCACTCGTTTGTAAAATATTAAAAATTACTGTAGGCTCAATAATAAACTAAAATATTCATCCTAAGCATCCACTCAGTCATGAAGTTAAATAAGCGTACTATATTTTTCTTCTACAGACCATGGGACAGCAGAAACCTTCAACAAGTACTAGGAAATACGGCACAAAAACCCGTTACTCGAATGACACCCTGCAGAAAATATTAGAAGAAATTACTACAGGAAGAATTGGATAGAGGTAAGCTGCAAGGAAATATAACATTCCAAGATAAACCATTGTGAACAAATTAAAAAACAAGCACAGCTGTAAAGTTGGAAGATCCACTGTGTTTACCGAGATTGAAGAAAGATCTTTTGTACAACATTGTACCACTGTCAGTGACATGGGTGTTCCAATACCAATCTTTGACTTGAGGTGCATAGTTAAGTCATATCTTGACACCTGTAGTATAAAAGTAAGCTGCTTTGCAGATAATATGCCTGGATTGGAATGGGGAAAGGCCTTTTTAGAAAGGCATAGTTCTGAACTTTCTCACAAACTTACAGTAAATATTTCAAGGAAGCATGCTGCCGTAAATGAGGACATAATCAGTACTTTCTTTCTGAAATACAAAGACGAGATAGAAAGTGTTCCTGCTGAAAATATTTTCAATTTTGACGAAACAGGGTTTCATGACATACCGGCAAAAGGAAAGCTTTTGTTTCGTCGAACATGTCGACATCCTGAGAAAATTGAGAATATATCAAAATCAAGTGTCACTGTCATGTTCTGTGGGAATGCAGCAGGAGAATTCCTTTCTCCATATCTTATTTTTAAAGGTAAGCAAAAATGGACTGACTGGATTTACAATGCACCTCTTGGAACAGGAATGAATTCATCAGACAGTGGATGGATGGAACAAGGAGTATTTGATGACTGGTTTCAAACTCACTTCCTCCCTTTTGCCTTAAAGAAAGAAGGAAGGAGAGTAATTATTGGAGGTAACCTCTCCTCTCACATCTCAATCAGAACTTTGGCGCTTTGTGAACAAAATAACATTAAGCTCATTTGCCTGCCAGCGAATGTGACACATCATCTGCAGCCACTAGGTGTGGTTTATTTTTCTTCTCTGAAGAAAAACTGGAGAGATGTTCTTTCTCAATGGAGGAATACTCCAGCAGGACAGAAGGAAACAATGTCTTCCAAAGGGTACATTCAGTGGCCTAGGGGCGAAGACTTTGCAGTTAGATGAACAGACAGCATCTTCAAATTTAGTGAAAGGATTTGAGAAATGTGGACTATGTCCTGTAAACTGTGATAGTCTTACAATGTCTCCCTGATTATGCAAGAAATGAGTCTTCTGTGATGGGAAGTGTGGGAGCTGAATTTAAAAAATATTTGGAGACAATAAGACATCAGATCTGAATGTGAAGTGTGTCAAAAAGTACAAGTTGCCCATAGAATCAGGGAAGAGTGTGTCTACAGAAGATGTTAGGGCATTTTATGAGAATAGGGAGCTAAGTAGAAACAATGGAAGGAGGAGACAATCACATATAGAGGGAGAAGAAAATGAACCAGCGGGTGAGCTAGAGTTTGTGCGGTGTGATACATCACGACCAAGATCAGGACCAAAAACAAGAGGAGGTGTAAGAGCTCGTGCTGCAACACTCAGAACCATAAATCGAATAATCTGCCCACAGATGCTTCTGAAAGTTGTGTTTTTGCTGAATTAGATGGGAACTGAAGTATGACTGATCACATGGAACTTGTAAACAACCCTATTGTTATCGCTGAGGGGAACATGGTTGTAGAACAAGAATTACTAATTGATATGGTCAATCAACCTTCTACATCTGAAGGTGACTTTCATGTAAATGACTATGTCATTGCAGTATATGAGGGCAAATGCTATCCTGGAAAAGTCACTGCAGTAGAGGTGCGAGGCAATTTTGTGACATTCAGAATAAGTTGCATGGTTAAAAAAGGAAAATATTGGGTGTGGCCTGAGGGAGAGGATTCAATTTGGTACAGAAAGGACGGTATATTAAATAAAATTGATGGATCCTGCATGAAACATATTAATAAAACGGGCATGGTTCATATCAGCAATGACCTCCTGTGCTCATCGGATGAAGATATTTGAGGAAATCTATTTCCTGTATAGTATTAGTGAATGTATTGTGTTCTGTTTTTGAAGAAAATGTGTACACTATTATTTGTAATATGTATTACAAGCTATTCACTGTGACAAATATGTTTTTTCTACATTTATTTTCACTTAATTTGATAACGGTCAATGCCAGGTGGATACAAATATATTGATATTTCAAAATAAACACTCTATAGTGAATTAACACTGCTTGTTTTTATGTATTATTAACACCTGATTTCCTTAAGGCATGGTCTAAAGTTACAAAGAGCATTAGATATAGGAAAATACTGATTTTTTTAAAGACTGGTCTAAAGTTAACCTGAATGACAGTGTAACTTTGTACCAGCATTAAAATTGAAATTTCTCTGTAATAGGGCATAATTATTATACATTTCTATTTTCCCAAGCACTCAATGACTATAGATGCAAATTGTTACAATATCTGTTCTGATGTGTAGTTTATTTTTTTATACAGTATTTTCAAAAAATGGAAAAAAGTGGTACGCCTTAATTAGCATTTAGGAATGCATTAGCATTAACTTGCAAAGATTTTAATACTGGATTACAAGAAGTCTGTGCCCCAATGCATTCTAACATGATCGCTAGATGGCAGATCTTGCTACTACTGGTCCTGCACTTTACTGCACTCTGGCGGGAAGAACGTGAAGCCTTGAGCCAGACTAGTTGTGGTACTACCGCCCGTCAAAAGAAGGGTGTAGAAACTAACGACTGAGCCTTTGCTACAGCCTTTATGCCAATCTGCATTTGGCTCCGAGCTTCAGAAAACTATCTCAAGAGCGTGCGTGGCGAAACGCGCCTCTTCAAATCAGAAAATACTCCGGAACAATGTTTTATGTGCAGTTCGCACAGATTTCACTTCCTTTCTTTTTGATACAAGTGGTGCCATGGCACAGTCACACTACCTCAGAAGCCGCCCCTGGTGGTAGGTTAGATTAGATGTACTTTTCGTTTCAGTTGATCCATAGTCGGGAGATTCCCCAGGATGTAGAACTCATCAGAAAAACAAGAATTCACAATAAATATCTACAATAAAAAACAATTGTGCTAATGTACCTTCTACAGATCCCAAGTCGGATGATCATCACAGATGTGGAATTCTCTCTCTGTCCATCTCCTCTTTCCCCCTGTCTATGTCCATTTCCTCCCCCAACTTTGTTAATATTTTCTTCCCTTTTCTCTCTGCTCTTGGGTCTTGTTTACTGTTAATGATAGAGAAGAGACCTCTTAAGCTGCTCGATCTGTGAGGGTAGTAGCTACAATGGCAATATTTCACATAGTTTTAGTCTGTGTATGGATAGGGTTCAAATGGCTCTGAGCACTATGGGACTCAACTTCTGAGGTCATTAGTCCCCTAGAACTTAGAACTAGTTAAACCTAACTAACCTAAGGACATCACAAACATCCATGCCCGAGGCAGGATTCGAACCTGCGACCGTAGCGGTCTTGCGGTTCCAGACTGCAGCGCCTTTAACCGCACGGCCACTTCGGCCGGCTATGGATAGGGTCACAAGCAGAAAGATATATATGTTCAGTAAACTAGATAAAAACCTGTCATATCTCAATGAGGAACTTGAAACTTTCAGCAAAGGGCAGGAACATGTAGAGGAACTATGGCGCAAGTGCAAAAGAATAGTTGATCATGCACTGGATAGATGTGTAGCCAGTAGAACAGTTATTAATGGGATGGACCCTACATCATAGATAGTTATTGTAAAGACAGTTCTAAACATACAGAGATTATTGCATAATAGGTGCAAAATGAAGCATAGAGCTACGGATAAAGAGATTCTGAAGGAAACACATTTGGTTGTCAAGAGAGCAATATGTAATGCCTTCAGTGAGTACTGTAGAAGAATATTGTCAAATGATCTTTCACAAAACCCAAAGAAATTCTGGCATATGCAAAGGCTGTTAATGGCACCAAAGTTAGTGTCTAGTAATTTAAATTGATGGTAGCAAAGCAAAGGCTGTAACACTAAACTCTTTTATCAAATGTTCCCTTACAGAGGAAAATCCAGAAATGGAGGAGAATTGCCACAGTTTAATCCAGGTACCACTGAAAAGATGAATGAAATATGTATTAGCGTCAGTGGTGTTGAGAAACAGCTGAAATTGTTAAAATTGAACAAAGCTCCAGGGTTGGATGGAATACCTGTCAGATTCTATACAGAATTTACGGCTGAGTTACCCCCTTTCCTAACTATGCTCTTTCATAGATTCCTTGAACAAAAACCTAAGCCCATTTCTTGGAAAAAGGCACAGGTCACACCTGTCTACAAGAAGGGTAGTAGAAGTGAGCCACAAAACTACTATCCAATATTTTTTAGAATCTTAAAGTATATTTTGAGATCGAACATAATGAAGGAAATTGAACACAATGATCTCCTCAATGCCAACCAGCATGGATTCTGAACACATCAAGAGCCTTCCAGTTCAGTTCCTTCAGTATCTCTGTGACACTCTCCCACATTTAAACAAACCGGTGATCATACATGCTGCCCTTCTTTGTATAAGTATGTGTCCCACACACTTAAGCAGTATCCTAGGGTGAATCGCACAAGTGATTTGTAAGCAATCTCTGTTGCAGGCTGATTGCACTTCCCCAGTATTCTACTAATAAACTGAAGTCCCTACGCCACACACTGTCAGGTGGCTTACGGAGTATGGATGTAGATGTAGAAGGCTACCACCTGCTTTACCCAAGACTGAGCCTAGGTGATCATTCCATTTCATATCCCTACAAAGTGTCACACATAGGTATTTGTATGAGTTGCCTAATTCCAGCAGTGACTCATTGATATTATAGTCATAGGATACTACAATTTTCATTTTGTGAAGTGCGCAGTTTTACATTCCTGATCACTTAAAGCAAGTTGGCAATCCTTGCACACACTCTGAAATCTTATCACAATCTGACAGACTATTTATGCAGCTTCTTTCAGACAGTACTTCGTCATAGATAACTGCATTATCCGCAAAAAGTCTGAGGTCAGTATTAATATGGTCTGCAAGGGCCCCAACATTCTTCTTTGGGGCATACCTGAAGTTACTTCTGCATCTGATGATGACTCTCCATCCAAGATAAGATGCTACTACATCCTCTCCACCAAAAAGTCGTCAATCGAGTCACAAATTTCACTTAATATCCTATATGCTCGTGCTTTTGACAATAAGCATAGATGTGGTATAAATCAAATGCTTTTAGGAAATCAAGAAATACAGCAGCTAGCAAACTGCCTGATCCAAGCCAGTATCTCATGTGAGAAAAGTGTGAGTTGGGTTTCAGATGATAGATGGTTTCGGAATCTATGCTGGTTGGCATTAAGGAGGTCATTCTGTTCAAGGTATGTCCTTACGTTTGAGCTCAGAATATGTTCTAAGATTCTACAACACATTGATGTCAAAAATATTGGACAACAGTTCTGTGTATCACTTCTACTATCCTTCATGTAGACAGGTGTGACCTGTGCTTTTTCCAAGAAATCTTTTTTCGATGAATCTACGATGGAGTATAGTTAGAAGAGGGGCTAACTCAGCCACATTCTGTATAGAATCTGAAATGGATTCCATCAGGCTCTGGAGCTTTGTTCAGTTCTAACAATTTCAGCTGTTTCTCATCACCACTAACACCAGTACTTATTTCATTCATTTTTTCCGTGCTCCTTGGATTAAATTGTGGTATTTCACCTTGGTTTTCCTTTCTAAAGGAACATTTGATAACAGATCATACAATACAGGCTTTCACGGCCAGTATTGTCTTCACTTAAAACTTCTGAGCTGATAGGCCGGGCTTGATGTATAAAACTCTCTGCTGACGTTTCGTCTCTGATGCGGGAGACATCGTCTGAATCAAAGCGGTGAACTTCAAAGAGAACTCAAGGAAGTGCAGATTATATAGCCAGCGGAGAGGGTGCCACTGTCCATCACGCGACATAAGCTGTGAGACTGTCACTGGTAATGCCAACATTTTCCATTGAATGTAATTGATCATCACGCTTCCGGTGCAACACTGACATGCAAATTTTATCCAGTTTAACACTTTCGTCTTTGCTGTTAAAATTATTACAGCGTTTATCAATCTCGATAGCCTCTCTATACATGTATGCATAATAATGTGAGGTTTTAGATATGATGCTCATCTGGCTGAATTTTATTTCATGATTACCTTCATGGTAAACATGTTCTGCTACGGCCGATTATCCATGTGGCCCAGGCGGCAATTCCTCTTATGTTCAACAACACGGGTGTTCACACTTCTCTTTGTGGTACCGATATAAACCTATCCACAACTACAAGGAATTTTATATACCCCCGGTGTAGCCAAAGGGTGTCGTGCATCTTTTGCCAATCTTAAATATTCTTTTATTTTCCTCGTGGGCCTGGAAATAGTTTCCACCTCATGCTTGCTGAACACTTTCCCAATGTGATCTGTCACCTTACAAATGAATGGAAGAAAAAGCTTTCCATTGGGTGACTGCTGTTCGTCGTTACTCCTAATGCTCTGCCTAGAGCGAAGTGCTCAGTCTATGTCCTTGCTAGAATAGCCATTCTTCACGAAAGTTTAAAATAGATGTTCAGTCTCATCTTTCAAATAAACAGGTTCACAAATTTTGTACACCCTGTCTACCGTTGTTTTTATTACACTTCTTTTCTTGTCTAGGGTGGTGGTTTGAATCTTTACTCATATAATAATCAGTATGTGTAGCCTTTCTATACACCTTATGGCCCAACATTCCGTCCCTTCGTTTAATCACACACACATGGAACAGAAGAGTTGGATGAGTTCCTGACACATCATAACAGCATCAGTCCGAAAATCCAATTTACTGGAAATTCAATTGCACGTTACTTTCTGTCTCCATAGTAAATTGGATTTTCGGACTGATGCTGTTTAGATGTGTCAGGAAGTCATCCAACTCTTCTGTTCCATGTGTCTATACTATCTGGCTGGTCTCTTACTGGCAGTCTGCAACACCCATTCTTCAAAAGTCTCCATAAACAAGTTAGCCACAGCAGGACTAAGAGGACTGTCCATAGCCTCCCATTCAACCAGTTCATAAAAGTTACTATTGTACTGAAAGTAGGTTCTGGTGAGGCAGTGTTGGAATAATGCCACAATGTGTGTAGGAAAAATATCTGCTTTGCATAAGATAGCTTCATTTACTGGAATCATGGTAAATAACGATACAATATCAAAACAGACGAGGATATCATCTGGGCTACACTCATTTCCTTTACCTTTTCAACAAAATGAGGTGAGTTTTTAATATGACTGTCTGTCCTATCAACATAAGGTTGCAGCAATGAGGCAAGGTGTCTGGCTAACTTGTGCGAGATAGCACCTATAGTGCTGACAGTTGGCCTCAACAGAACCTAATGTTTATGCACTTTGGGTAATCCATAAAGTCCAGGTGGGTACGCTTCTGATTTCAAAGCAGCTTCTTATCGTCAGAGGAGAATGAAGACACTTTCAGCACCTGTAATGCTGACAATTCACCTCAACAGAACCTAAGGTTTATGCACTTTGGGTAATCCATAAAGTCTAGGTGGGTACGCTTCTGTTTTACAGAGCAGCTTCTTATCGTCAGAGGAGAATGAAGACGTTTTCACCAGTCGATTGGTCATTTTTAAAATCTTCATAGTCAGCTTCTTCTGAAGTTTTATATAATTGGATGGAACCAAAATATCACTGATCTTTCCATGATAATCGTAACTATTCAATATGATGGTGGCATTACCCTTGTCTGCATTAAGAACAATAAGTTTTTATCTGTGTTTATATCCATCAGCACCTTATTACTGTTACGAGGCTTACACGTACATAAAATCCTAGATGTTCCCATCCTAATTACATCAGCAAGCTGCTGTGGAAGCTGACAGTATCCACTGTGGGTACATTTTGGGGCGTCACAGCAAAACTGCCTCCTTTGCCTGGTTCAGAAATTTCAACTTTTGATAATCTTTATCAGACATGTTAATAACATTAAGAGAATTTTCCTCAACTGAAGCTCTCAAACTGTTCTTCTGTAAGTTAGCAAACTTCTTCTTCTGTCTATTTGCTGATATTTCTGCACTAACTTCCACAGTTTTGAATGTTAGATCATCAATCATATTCCAATCACCAAATGTCATAGCAATACTAATAACAAAGTGGAGATGAAAAAGCTCACTGCTGGTTTCCACCAGTGCTTGCTGCGTCTAATGAATCCTCTCCCGTAACACTGCACATTCCAAACAGCTGTAAATACCATGAGCCTGAGCCAAGTGAAAGATCCTCTTCACCTTCAGAAATTTCGAACCGTCAAAGTATCCCTGCAGCGTAACAGGAAGGTGAGGACACACAGAGTTGTGCTTTCTTCTTGCACATTCCTTCAAATCGTCGATCTGATGCTGACAGATCCTCGCCGTACAATGTAGGCTTTCACGGCCGGTACTGTCTTCACTTAAAACTTCCGGGCTGATAAGACGTGGTGGATGTATAAAACTCTCCCCTGACATTTCATCTCCGACTGTGGGAGACATCCTCCGAGGTAAAGCGGTGAACTGCTCTAGGCAGAGAATCAGGAGTAACGACAGACAACAGTCGCCCAATGACAAGGATTTTCTTCCGTTCTTAGTAAGGTCACAGATCATATTGGGAAAGTGTTAAGCAAGTATGAGGTGGAAACTATTTTCAGATCAACCAGGAAAATAAAAGAATATTTTGGATTGGCAAAAGATGCACGACACCCTTTGGCTACAACGGGGATATATAAAATTCCTTGTAGTTGTGGACAGGTTTATATTGGTACCACAAAGAGAAGTGTGAACACCCGTCTTGTTGAGTATGAGAGGAATTGTCGCCTGGGTCACACGGATAAATCGGCCGTAGTAGAACATGTTTACCACGAAGGTAATCATGAAATAAAATTCAGCGAGATGAGCTTCATATCTAAAAACTCGCATTATTATGCACACATGTATAGAAAGACTACCAAGATTGATAAACACCGTAATAATTTTAACAGGAAACGTGAAGGTGCTCAACTGGGTAAAATTTGGATGTCAGCATTGCACTTGAAGCATGTCAATCAATTACTTTCAATGGAGAATGTTGGCATTACCAGAGACAGTCTCATAGCCAACGCCATATGATGGACAGAGGCACCCGCTGTACTTCCTATAAAAACAGCACTTCCTAGAGTTCTCTTAGCAGTTCATCACATTAGCTCATAATTCCACCCGCCACCCCACATATGGTGCATCGGCTGGGAAATGCATCTTTTCTACATTACATTCTACATAATAAAACAATTATTCCACCCGCTGCCCCACAACGTCTCCCAGAGTTGGAGATGAAATGTCACGGGAGAGTTTTTTCACTAACCACAGCCTATCAGCCCGAAAGTTTTAAGTGAAGATTTGGTAACAGAGTTTAGCATTTCAGCTTTTGGTTTGCTACTCTCAATTTAAATTTCTTGACACTAACTTTGGTGCCACTAACAGCCTTTACATATGACTGGAGTTTCTTTGGGCTATGTGAAAGATCATTTGATAATATTGTGCTATGGTAGTCAGTGAAGGCATCACACTATGCCCTTGACAGCCAAAAACATTTCATTTTGCATCTCTACACTCCATTTTGCACCTATTCTGAAATAATCTCAGTTTGTTTGTAAAGTTCATTATAGTAGCTGAATACCACAGAGGGTCTGCCCCATTAAGAACTGTTCTATTGGATATAAACATATCCCATGTAGGCCAACTATTCTTTATAGTTCCCCTACATGCTCCTGTCCTTTTCCTCAATGAGATATGACACTACCGATTAGCTTATTGATCATATATATCTCTCTGCCCGTTTTAGTTGTCCTTTGTACTTCGGTAATCATTACTGCCACAGTGCATCATGATTTCTGATACCTGTTTGAATGTGGACATCCTCAAGGAGTTCAGATCCCTCTGTTGCCATTATACCCAATATATTTTCATCATGGGTGGGGTTCCTCACTATCTGTTGTAGGTTGTTTTTGGATAAGGCATTTAGTAATAATTCACAGGATGTCTTAGCATGTCCACCACTAACAAAACTGTAATTTTCTGAATTTATTGTTAGATGATTAAAGTTTCCACTGATGACTGATGATTACAGTATGATTCTGGAACTAACGTACAAGTGAATTGAGGTTTTTTCTACAGTTTTCGGTTAGATCAGGAGATGAGTCTGGATCAATAGAAGGACCAGTTATAATTTTACACCCACCCCTGATACTGAGTATTGGCCAAACAATCTCACATGTAGCTTCAATTTCTATCTTGGTGGATTTGAGTATCTTGTCTACTGTGACAAATACACCGCCTGCATTTCCTGTCTGACTATCCTTTTGATATTTGCTCACATTTTGTCAAAATCACATTGCTATTAATTTTCTTAGGTTTCAACAAGCTTTTTGTACCTAGTACTATGTGACCCTCAATGGTTATCAGGAGTGCTTCAAACTCTTGCACTTTATTGCAAATGCTTCAGCAATTAACCCTTATGGTTTTAACACTCTGGCCTGTGGGAGGCATTTCTTTCAATCTTACTCTGATACTTCAGGGTTTCCTACATTTATCATTATCTTGATTGGGTGGAGAGTCGCCTAATCTAAAAAAAAAACCTTGTGTGCATCCCACACACAGCCAGCTACCTGAGTAGCAGCCTCCTGTGTGTAGCACACACTTGACCCATTCAGAAGGGACCCTACAGTTCTCAGTCCTATGACGCAAGTCCAAGAAGTCACAGCTCAGCTTTTCACAGAACTTTATTGGTCAGTCCTTCCACTCGACACAGAACCAAAGGGCCATGATCAGTTCTGGAACTAATGATGCAAATTATGAGTTTTGCTGAAACTCCATGCACTAGGCTGGTCTTCTCAAGCTTCCCTGCCAGTCACTAGAATGACCCAAGTAGCCTATGACCTCAGAGCTCAAATGACTGGCATCCTATTTCCCAAAGTGCTACACACTCTGCAGTTGGTTTCTCCCTTTTCCTTCAATGGCTGCTGGAATAGCTCCTTCAACATGTTGAATGAGGTCCCCAGGCATACTGAGTGCAACTGTTTCCCTTTCCTGTCCCTTGCTGGCATTTCCCTAAGGGGTACCATTATTTTCATATGTGTGAACTGTTGAAGATTAATAGATCCCTATCCTTTGTGTTTGCCTCCTCTTGCGACAGGACAGAACAGGTTTCCCCAAAACAGGTGATGTTTGTCGCAGTGGCTCAGTTTGTTTCATTGAAAGGCAGCACCTCAAAATTGTTGTTTGGGGGAATGGTACAACACCCTGAGTCCTTCCTGGTCCCCATCCACCATGTCTAGATCTACCATCGATTTGTCACTCACAGTCAAGTGGATGAGTAATGACAAATTCTGTACTTTCTGCAGAGGAGACAGGATCCACAGGAGTGGATAGTACTTGAGGTGTCTCTGGTACCAGAACCACAGGTACATGACTCTCAGGAGCTCTTCCAGCACACCAATTCACAGCAGCTGCCAATTGTTTGACAGTAGTCAAAGTGATTTCCAGCTGCTTACGAACATCAGCCAACTCATCTTGTGTTTCAGAACTGCATTCACAGTGGGGCTGCATTTTGGCTGGTGCAATGTATTACAGGATAGTTAACAAATAACTTTACATTAAGCCTGCTGGATAACTTTCTATCTGTTTAGCTAAAAAATTGCTAATTCCCTATTAGAAAGAAAGTAAGTACACAGAACAAGATTTCTATTAAGGCAACACAAAAGCCTGTGGTAAAAATTATTGGTTTCCTAAAATGTTTTGAGGTTAATTATACTTTTTAGCAGACTACACTTGACTTCATATTTATTGCAATGTTTTATCATCTACAAATGAAACAAAATTAGCATCTGGATGTTTCCAATGAAAACTCATTGATAGTGATACACAAGAAAATGTAAGGACCCTAAAATGGATCTTTGTCGGGTACCACAATTAGTTTCCAGTTGAATGATATCCTCTAGCTTAATACCTGCCTCTTTCCTAATGACACCATCTGTTTCCTGTAAGAAATTAGGATCTGAACCATTTTTCAGCATTTCCGTTTACTCCATAATATGCTAATTTACTTAAAAGGGTATTGTGATTTACACAGTTAAATGCCTTTGGCAGATCACAAAATATACCAGTAGCATGTAAGTTATTGGCTAATGACTAAAGTACATTTTCACTGTATGTGTAGATAGCCTTCTCAATATCGCAACCTTTCAGAAACCTGAACTGCGACTTTGACAAAATATTATTTGTTGTCGGATGGTTAAGAAGCTGATTGTATATAACTTCTCCAAAAATTTTTAGAATGTGGACAACAGTGAAACTGGACAGAAATTTCACACTATTTCTTTGTCTCCTTTCTTATTTCAGCCATTCAGGAAATATTCCACTGATAAACAACTGCCGGCCGCGGTGGTCTCGCGGTTCTAGGCGCGCAGTCCGGAACAGTGCGACTGTTACGGTCGCAGGTTCGAATCCTGCCTCGGGCATGGATGTGTGTGATGTCCTTAGGTTAGTTAGGTTTAAGTAGTTCTAAGTTCTAGGGGACTTATGACAACAGCAGTTGAGTCCCATAGTGCTCAGAGCCATTTGAACCATTTTTTTGATAAACAACAGAATGCACAAAAAGCTTATGTTACTAACCTCAGTACCACACTCTTTAATTAAATTTGTTTATATTTGATCATAAGTACTAGAATATTTTAATTTTCAAGCTTTTATGGTGGATATTACTCCTCCTGAGGTAGTGAGGGCCACATTTATATTAGTGAAGTTAGGTGTAATATCTGGGCCGGCCACGGTGGCCGAGCTGTTCTAGGCGCTTCAGTCCAGAACCGCGCGACTGCTACGGTCGCAGGTTCAAATCCTGCCTCGGGCATGGATGTGTGTGATGTCCTTAGGTTAGTTAGGTTTAAGTAGTTCTAAGTTCTAGGGAACTGATGACCTCAGACGTTAAGTCCCATAGTGCTCAGAGCCATTTGGACCATTTTTTTGTAATATCTGGTCCGAGGTACTCCATAGCAGCATCAACTGAACTTGACAACCCAATCTTTTCAGTAACAGTTATGAAATGTTTGTCAAAAATTTTTGTGACACAGTCCGCCTGCTTATCTGGGTGGTAACGTGCTTATCACCTGTGCAAGCGGGCCCGGGTTCGATTCCCAGCTAGGTTGGAGATTTTCTCTGCTCGTGGACTGGGTGTTGTGTTGTCCTTATTTTCATTTCATCCTCATCACCGGCGTGCAAGTCCCGTAATGTGGTGTCAAATGAAATAAGACTTGCAGTTGGCAGTTCCCCAAATGAGGCATCCCGGCCAATGATGCCATACTCTCATTTCCATTTTTTCCATTATGTGACACTGCTCATATTCGTTACCAATGTTATCATTTACTTTTTACACTATCTGCCCTGTTCATGTGTGGTTCTACCAGTCTCTTCCTTCCTATACCACATATTGTCTTTATTTTGTTATCTGATGTGATTGTTTTTTTCTTGTAACATATTTGTTTTGATGTCCATACTATATTTATAATATTTTGAAGTATGTGCTATACCATCAACATCAGAGCTGTTCCCCACTGATAATACATTTTCCTTTTTGTTTTACAAGATATAGTATCCTTATTCCTTGAGTAATCCATGGCTTCTTTGTAGACGTTGGCCTAATCTCAGTTAGTTTTGGGGGGAAGAGTATTCAAATAAGGTAAGTACTTTATTAATAAAGGTGTCGCTTTTTCATTCATGCCATGATCAATGTATCCCATCACTCCAGTTCATATCTCTAATGAGTGACCTAAAATAATCAATTTGTGGCTTACTGACTACCATCTTGAATTCAGATTTAATAGATTTTATATCCTGATCAGTATTAACAATTAACAAAGTGAACTGCATGCCATGATCTGAGATACCATTGACTGTTGGTTTTGTAATATAATTTTGTTCATTAAATGGTAGTTGATAAATGGATTAAAGTTACCTGTGGGTACTGGTATACGCTCATTATTATGAAGGATTTATTATGAAATTCTACTTCTGTTACACATGCCACATGCTGCTATACGCAAGATTTATAAAATGTCTGTTCTTAAATTTATGACAGTCCCTGATGAGTGTGACAACCCTTCTTTCTCCACATAGTAGCCAAGTAATACATGAGACTGGTCCAAGTAACACAAATATGGCTTTATTCATGAACCTCTGAACAATAATGGAACACAGACTCTCATGGATCCCCATGTAACAAGACAAAGTACACTGATGTGAATGGTACACTGGAAGGACATAAAAGAGCATCAGTTAGCACTGCCCCCCCCCCACACACACACACACACACTTGGGTGCCGAAGCGAACTCTCCCAGCACAGGGCACGCACCAACACGCCCATTGCCACCAGACGGTTCAGCAGAGACCTTGATGATGCATGCCTCCCACAAGCAGCCACCAGTGGTTGGCCCACTCTGATACAGTTGGTGGTTGATTCAAACATGCATGCATGCCGACACTACACTCAGTGCACTCACGTTCACATGCACTAGTCGCAGGATGCAGCACACCTCTCCCATGTGTAAAGTGGATGCTCAGGTGATGGAGGAGATGCCAGTGGCTTGATGAGACGCACATCCATCGGATCTAGAGCGCCAGCAGTCTGTGACAGCAGAGGGGGCAGGAAGATGAGCCGGGTGGACACCAGAGCATGAGATGGAGGGTGGCAGGGTGGACTGTGGTGTTGGGGGCCGCACATACAAACTGATAGCAGCAAGAGCAGCGCAGCTGACGAAAGTGGTGCACCACCAGCCCATCAGCCATCTCACTGACAGCATCGCTGGCAGTGGACAATAGTGGTCCACATCCACATGGACTGATGACCAAACTCTTACGTCCCCATCAGCAATCCTGGCCAACCGGGATAGCAGGTGTGGTGCACACGACAGAAGGTATAGTGGTGTGTGTGGCTGCCAGCTGTGAAGCATCTCAGCTGGGCTCCGCTCCCATGTAGGTGTGAAGCAATAGATGCTCAGAAAATGGAGAAGGACATTGTCCAGCGAAGAATCCACAACAAACTTTTTCATTTGGGACTTGATCATCTGCACTAGTTGTTCTGCCTCGCTATTTGATTGAGTGGAATGGCTGAGCTGTAGCGTGACAAATGCCACGAGGGGAACAAAACAATTGAAAAGTGTGAGAAAGAAACTGATGTCCATTATCAGAAACTAAGGTAAAAGGAAACCCCTCAATAGCAGAAACCCCCAAAAGTGTATAAATTGTGACCTCAGCCAACATTAACACACACTGGAGAATGTAAGAAAACCAGAAAAATGCATCCACAACCACGAGCCAACAGGAATTAAAGAACAAACCCACAAAGTCTACATGAATGCATTCCCATCACTGGCATGGAGAAGGTCATGGGGACAGGGCCACCCTGGGATCTGCCTGTGGTCAAGGCCACTGCTCACAAGCAGTGACAAAATGGACAATTCCATCATCAATAGCTGGCTAAAAAACATGTCACCCATTTCTCCTAGTTTAGTTTGCAAAATTCCCCAAATGGCCCTGTTGGAGAAGGCACACAACCTTGCTCTGTAATGCAGCAGAAATGACTACTCTGGGACAGACGTCTTCCATGGACGTCAGGAAAACACCATGAAAAACGAAGAAGCAATAGGGTAAGGAAAAGTGGTCGCACAGAGGATCCGGAGCCTGACCCAGTGGTTTATCTGGTAGGCCCTGTTGAAGAGACCGAACCACCTGGTGGAGAACTGGGTTAGCAACAACGGCAGCTGTTACGTGCAAGCTTGTAATTGGGAAACCCACGGCCATGGCCTGTGTTTCAATATCGAGATGGCAGCAAAGCACTTCTTCATAATGAAAGTTGGGATAAGGACACACAGGAAGGTGGGACAAGGCATTCACATTGGCATGTTTAGATGTAGGTTGAAAACAGATTTGTGCTGCCTTCTCAGGCAAGGAAGTGTGAGGGTTTAGGGTCAGTAATAATATGAAACTTGGAGAAAAAAAGAAAAGAAAACATGAAATTTCCAGTGAGCATAGACTATGGCAACAGCTTCTTTTTCAACCTGAGAGTAATGTTACTGGGCTGACATGAGAGATATAGAGGTGGAAGCAACAGGTTGTTCAGAGCCATTGGTATATTGGTGTGTTAGGATCATTCTGCAGCCATACTGTGAGGCATCAGTCACCAAAACTGTGTGGTGGTCCAGAGAGAACATGGCTAAACAAGAGGCTGAGAGAAGTTTGGATTTCAACATTTGAGAAATTGCAGTCACAGCTCCAGCAAAAAGGTATATTCTTGTCTAACAAGGCATGCAATGGGTGGGACAATATGACAGCTCCCAGCAGGAATTTATGGTAATAGGCTATCTTCCCTAGGAAGGCCTGAAGCTCTTTCATTGACGAGATGTAACAGCGAAGATGTGGCCTGGCAGAGGGCAAACCCCATTCTGCAAGACTTTCAACCCCAAATAAACAATGGAAGGTTGAAAAAAACATAGTCAACGCCTCAAAAAATCATTGGAAAATAGGATAGGCGCTAGCCACACCAAAAGGAAGGCACAAATACTGGTAGAGACCAAAAGGAGTATTCAAAACCACAACTCTCCGAGGCTTTTCGTCCTCAGAGATCTGTAGATATGCTTCAGATAAATCAATTTAGAAAAGTACTGGTTATCCGACATTTCCACCAATACTTCTTCCTGGAGCAGAAGAGGATGTATCTCCACAATCGATTGTGTGTTGACAATAGTGCAGAAGTCACCACAGAGGCGAAGCTTCCCCACTAGCTTCCGAACAACCACCAGTGGAGACGGGATTTCAAAGAAACATGAGCAGAAAAATTTGTAGCACATCATATACATACAGAAAACGAGTCCAAAAACTCCTCACACAGTGTTTCCAACTGAGAAAACGATATCTGATCAGAAACTGCGTGAACTGCATTCGTGATAGAAAATCCAAATGCCTGAAATGTACCCATCTCAAACAAGTTCTCAACACCGGCATCAGCAACCAGCAAAAATGCAATTCACACAATCCTGTTGGACGAACATCCACAACTGAGCATTGCAGCAGAGGTTGAAAATACCACTTCAGTTGTAAAGTTCTTTTATTATCACACAACCGGTTTCAGGCTCTTATAAGCCCATCTTCAGACGTTGTAATTTGGTGCTGTGGCCTCCGAGCGCCAAAGTGGATGTGTACTAGGTGCGGTGTGCTACCTATGAGGGCTTATAGGTAGCACATTGCGCCTAGTAGATGTCCACCGCGGTGCTCGTGGACCACAGCACCAAATTACGACACCTGAAGATGGGCTTATAAGAGCCCAAAACCAGTTGTGTGATAATAAAAGAACTTTACAACTCAAGTGGTATTTTCAACCTCTGCAAAAATGTAATTGAGTGAACAATCAACTTAAAAGAGGCAGATACCATAAACTGTACCAACAGTGCAATGTACTGTTTGTTATAACTGAGCAGTTCCTCAGTGACCAGTGGCAATGGCCTAAACTCACATAGGTTTGACAATTCAATAATGCCAATGCAGCATGTGTGTTGACCTCATTAGCCTGATAATTTGGTGAAAAACACTTAACTTGATAAACGATTCGGGAGAAGTCACAAGCATTGGAGTCACACAGTTTACATCCGTATCCACATCCTGAGCAACCTTTGGTGAACGATACACAGAGGTGATGTGGCCTTTCTCATGGCAAGCATTACAAGGAGCCCAGCACTTAGGGCACACCAAACATTTGTGTTGGACAAAACAGAAGGGACAAGATGGAAACAGGGACTGCTGATGCTGGTGGTGTGCAGTTGTGGCTGCTCTGGTCAGGCTTGCTAAGCTCCATGCTGGGCTCACGTTTACTGCCACCACTGCCACTTCCTCCTGTAAGATATGTATCGTCCTAGTAGGTACACATTGTGACACTACTACTACAACACCCCATGCCTCAATTTGGTCACTCACTGCCCAAAAAACTTCAAAAGGTTGTGCTACTTGCAAAACTTCTGTCAACTGGGGGTTTCACAGAGTAGAGCCTTCTGGTGCACTTCCTTGTCCAGAACTTAACAGATAACTATGTCACGCACCTTAGAGTCCGCATAAGAGTCATTTTGGGTATCAGTAAGGAATTGAAACTTAGACCTGCTAGTTCTTGTAAAGGGGCAAGCTGACACAGTAATTGATACATCTTGAGCGGAATCCATGAGAGGAAGAGAGGCTTTGCACAAATTCAAGTCTGTCACACCAAAAGCCAGGAAATGCTGTCTGAGTCTTTTTTCATAAGCGTCCCAGTAGTTGGCTGAATCATCAAATGTAGGAAAAGGGGGTGGATGGACTACTGGAACAGTACCATGTCTGTTAAAGGAAGCTGACAAACTGGTGGCCAGCCCATGCTGAAGCAGTTGGCGGACAATTCGAACATACATGCATGGCGACACCACACTCTGCACACTCGTATTCACACACACTAGTCGCAGGATATAGCACTCCACTTCCGCTCTACAAAACCGAGATGCTAGCATAAACCCTGCAAAACTGAACACATCTATACCAGTGGTCACAAGATATTCAGATAGGCAAATTATGTCAACTATTTTTTATGACTCAAATTAATCAATGCAAATAATTTGTTCATTAATTTTACTTCTTAGTCCTTGAATATTTTGGTGCAATAAAGATATCTGGCACTTCACATACACTGAGTTAAGACTGGATGGAAATGGAACTTCTGCTGATTGCTGAAAATTTTTAACTAACAGTTTTTTTGTGCTGATACAATATGCCAGAATTGTGATGTTTGGCTTCTTTCTCAAACTAAAGGTTTGTCTCAATCCTACCATCTCTTAAAACTTGGTTTCTTTCTGTCCTCCCTAACTAAAAAAGGTGCTGTTCTGAACCATGTAACCACTGGTATTTTACCACTCAAGACAGTTCCTTCCTCCTTACGTTTTCTGCTGTTGGCACAGCTAGTTTACCCTTACCTTTCCTGTTAAGGTCAAGGCAATGCCTTGTATAATCCCATAGCCAGGGATAATCAACAAAAACCATGCCAATATGTAACACTGCACCCAACATAAGCAGTCATTCCAACTCAAAATTAAAACTCCTGACAGAAGAGTTCAAACGAGGTTGGTCACTGCATCTGAAAGCAGATATGAACTCAACATTTGTATATCTTGATGGTGATGCAATCTTTGTCAGGTCGCATTCTATACTGCACCCAGGATCCCTGTCAATACTAATACCTGGCCCATCCACTATAACTATGGCATCTTCCTTGGTAAAGTCTTTGCAAAGTGGTCTTAAATCCTCCGCTAACTGCTCCAGACCAGCACTAGGTTTAAAAATATTGGTGATCTGGTCTTCTGATCCTTGTTTGTCTAGCAAAAGTTGGCCAACAGCTCTAACTTGAGAACTACTGGAACTTGTTGTGTGAGAGACAATGCAGTTATGTACACAGATGTCACAGATGGCAAATTCACTAAAAAGGGAGATACTCTAAATTTACTGCTGTAATACGTCACCACCATCATTCGTATGGGGGAAGGTATGCAGTCCATCAGAATGATATTCTCATTTCCCATTCCATTCATAAAGATAATACATGGGAAGAAATACTGCCAAAATCTCTGTGTATAATTGCAAATTGCTCTTACTTTCCATAATAGTTGTATGCTGCAGAAAGTGATATGTTCCTTGATTCATTTTAAAGTGTTGACACTCATAATTTTGTGACTAAGGTGTGAGCAAACCACCTTTATTCTGGCAACTTCCACTGCAGTTTGTTGAAAATTTCTGTGAGACTGTCACAATGCAAGTGAATTTTGACCAGTTATTTCCAATAGTGAAAGCTCAGAAACAAAGTAGAATCAGTATTTAATGCAGTTTAAAATGGACCCTGATGCAACTCACTGTGGGTGGTCAGATCGAGCAGTGTACTGGCAACTCAGGCATTCTGAACTGCAGTGCCTCCATTATAAATCCAGTGTCTACTTGAGAGTATCTAGAAATGTTGCTAAAATTCTAGCACAGGAAGCCTGACCATGCTAAAATGGGATTGCTATATTATGCATAATACAGCATGCTACTCATTACATCAGTGTCTGCCATTCCAATAATGATACAGCACCTAGTAGACTTGTGTATACTGTAATGTGGCATTCTATACCATTCTTCAGCTACAGTTTTATCATAAAATATCCAGGCTGCCATTATTATTGGAACACAAATAGCCGTCTAATTGCCATAACACAAAGAAATTAAGTGCTGATGAAAGGTGTCATGCTTTTATTTCATTTTTTACAATGAAGTTCAGGACACCGCTACTGCAGTTGCTAACTGTACAAATAAAATGGCACTGAGTGGAAGGATTTTCCACTGATGATTTGGAGCAATGCACACTAATTTTGACATTACAGTTTAACAAGAAATTGGACACTTCAATAATTCAATGATGACAGTACTGTGGGGTATCACACCTCAAGTTTTATCTCTTATGAGAATCACCTCATCATCACTGGTGATACAGTCAGAAGGTTTTTGTAATATAATGCCGAATTGGTCTGTCCCTGTCTTGCATAGTCACTGGCAATTTGAAGAGACAGACAGCATAAGCTTTCTAGAATGGGACTGCATTTTTTTCTTACTTGGTGAAGAGTAATCTCTGGAATTTTCTCATTCCTTTCATTTCTGGGTTGTAATGGGGAACACAGTTTTTGTCCACTGTGATCAGATGACTAAAATCTCATGTCTCTAATGCTCACAATTCTTTGTTCTGCTTCCTTTGAGTAGTTGTTAATAAATGAGGAACCTGTTCGGGTGACACTTTTCACAAGTGCATCATGCAGGATCTTTTACACTGTTCTCACACTAATACCAACCTATCCATAATTGTTTGGATGGTAATACACTTACTGGACACCAAGAAAGCTTGCTCCTCCATCAGAGATGGTTTGTCACTACTTACATGTTAAAATATTCACAGTTTTTCTGAAAGGTGTGAAATTTATGAACTACCATTGTACATCCCTGACTTCACATGTTCTTGTAATATGGATAAGCTCAGTTGGCAAGGTGGCTTCTGCTCACTGTGTTGACAGCATTTAGAAGCAATATGTGCCTCGAGTGCTACCAAAATGAAACATCTATAGTGAGTACAGCCAGGGCTGCATTGTTTCAGATTGCATTAGACTTGGGTTCCCAATATGGCATATTTCAGAAATGTCTGTCCTCTGTTAGCATAAAATATGTGGTGCAATGGTAAAAATGCCCCCAAAAATGTGACTCAGTATTATTGTGGGACACTCATTATATGTAATATCTTAAGCATTTGCTGTATCCCTGCCATGTTAAGTTTACTCTGAAACACCAAAATGTACTGACTGAGCAACCTCATACTTATTAACAAAAGGAAGTGCACAGAAAAAATATTCATGATGTCTATAGACACATAAGTGTTTCGGAAACCTGAAAATAATGGAAATAAGGTACACATAAATGAAGTAATCTATAATAACTGAGTGGAAGTAAAAAGTGAGAATTCAAGAAGGAAAAGTTTGTAACTTCCTGTTGGATTAAAACTTTGTGCCGGATGGGGGTTGAACCCAGATGCTTGTTATTCATGTGCAGTGGTCTTACTGACTGAGCTACCAAGGCACATATAAACCCCCCCCCCCCCCCCCAAACACACACACACACACACACACACACACACACACACACACACACACACACACACACACAAGCAAAACTTTGAGGGGGCAGGTTATGTGTCATGTTTGGGTAGTGCACTCACTTAGAGCACTGCCTGCGAGAGGCAAGTTCTGAGTTTAACTCCCAGTCTGCCAGACAGTTTGATCTGCTGGGAAGTTTCAGGAAGCACACACTCCACTGCTGGGTGAAAGATTCATACTAGAAATTAAATTTATTAAATGCTAGAAAGTGTTTTAGTTTATTATCTTTTCTGTCTAACTTATATGTAGAAGCTATGGAGAAGTGGATGATAATTTTAGAACACATACAAAAGTGCAAAAAGCACAAACACCCATTTTTAAGCTCACAGCTAACAGAAGCTTTGTGGCTGAAGGTTAAGAAGGGGCAAAATATTCTTTCTGATCTGAATTAATTCCTGTGTGACTTATTATGTGCAGAGACAAATTTTTGTGTTGATGAAGAAATTATGGCCTACTTCTTGTTGAGGTGAAACATTCTGAATAAGTTATCACTTAAAGTAATGAGTTTTGATACAAAACCTCAACCAAAACAACCCAGCCATTCCAGATAGGCTGGTACACATTGATATTCTGGTAACTTATAATTGGTTAACATAAAAAAATAGTGTTAAAAATGAAAATACATGGTGAGTATGCAACTTCTTACAAGTGCTTAAATTAGAACACTTCAGAAAAAACTACGTTTTAAGCAATCCTCAGATCACATTGCTGATGACAGAAGGATTGCTTAATAGGAGCAGTTACAGTAGCAGCTCCTCAATAATTATGTAAATACTGGGTTAAATTTAGTATTATAATACGAGCACCATAAGATCACCTCAGTACACAATAATTACTCTACTATGAACCAATATTATTCTTAGGAATATAATATAATATTCATACTTACATAGATAATCATCATCGTCAGATGAACTGTCTTCTCTGTAACAATTGTATTTGCGTTTCCGGAGTTCATATGCAGGAGGTTTGTGACCTGGTAAAGATATTTTTGGATATAAATTTTATGAGATAATTTCCTGAAAATAATATACAGTCACGACTAGTTTCTTTTGGTTGCTAATTAGAACATTGTAAGCTCATGCCCTTGCAAGGTAGAGTTCATTCAGCTGCAGTGTGTCAGAGAGAGGGCAAATAGTCTTCGCACAGCTTGGCGGATGATGCTGAAGATGACAGACACTGCCTCATCTAATGATACAGATTAGATTAGATTAGATTAGATTTACTTTCATCCCAAATGATCCATAGTGAAGAAGTCCTCCAGGGTGTAGAATATGTCAGAAAAACAATAATACATGACAACTATTTACAACTGAAACAAATAAGCTAATGTACCTTCCACAGGTCCCAAGTGGAATGATTGTCATGTTTTTTAAATGAACATTATATGGAAGAATCATTTTACAAACACTCATTTACTAACATCGCATTAATGCACTGAATTTAAAATTAAAGAAAAAGGTTTTTTTTATATTTTTTTATTTTTTTTTATATAAGGTAATACACACATAATAGAACTACTACAACACTTATTTAAAAATAAACACATTACTGCACTGAAATGGTGCAGAAGTCAGATTGTACTTACACACACACACACACACACACACACACACACACACACACACGCACACACACGCACACACGCACACAAATCATTTGGCTCTACTGAGAAATTCATCAATGGAGTAGAAGGAGTTGGCCACCAATAAATCCTTTAGTCTTTTCTTAAACTGAATTTCCTTGGTTGTTAAGCTTTTTATGGCTGCTGGCAAGTTATTGAAAATGTGTGTTCCTGAATAATGCACGCCTTTTTGTACAAGAGTAAGTGACTTTAAATCCTTGTGAAGATTATTCTTATTTATAGTATTGATTCCATGAATTGAGCTGTTGGTTTTAAAAAGTGATATATTTTTAATGACAAAGTTCATTAAGGAATAAATATATTGGGAAGTGGTAGTTAGTGTTCCTAGTTTCCTAAACAGGCTTCTGCAGGATTTTCTTGAGTACACACCACACATAACTCTTATTACACATTTTTGTGCTCGGAAAACTTTAGCTTGGCTTGATGAATTGCCCCAAAAAATAATCCCGTATGACATTATGGAATGAAAGTAAGCATAGTATGCCAGCTTTTTCATTTTTATATCCGCTATGTCTGACACAATTTTCATTGCAAATAGAGATTTATTAACCCTTTGCACTCCGTAAGGCAGACACAGGGCGGCTCCGCGCGCTCTTATTTAAATCGCCGCCGCCTGGGCGGCAGTGCACCGCAGAGATTTGCGCGAATCTCTTTGTGGAAACAATGTGGCCACTGGCCAACAATTGGGGTATACATTAAAACAAAATGTGTGCTTTCATTCATATATTTACTAAGCTTTTACAGTACAAAACTTTCCATTGTGTGGTATTTTTTGAAACACTCTTCAGAGTGGAGAGCTGGGTTTCGTGTGCATGTTTTGCAGTAATACACAGTTTCACGCCTGCCACCTTTCTTTTTTCTGTCCGAGCTCACTGTACAATCCTCATGCTTGTTCCCAGGAAGCTTGTTGATAATGTGCAACTTTCCATTCAAGCGTTCCTCGTCATCAGAAGTTGAACGACGTCCTCGTTTCTGTCCTTGAGTTCTTTCTTCGGCAACTAATCCTCTTATAACACTTTTACGGAATGCTTTGTGAGACGGTATTGTCAAGTAGTTTTTCTCACAGTGGTTCTTGCATAGTAAATGGCTGTTTACAAGTCCTACCTCCAACAGCCAGAAGTATAGTTTTCGCCACTACTTGAGACTTTTCATTAGAAAACCGTAACTGGAAATAAAATGGTCAGATCCATCAACTCCGACCATCTTTGAAGTATAATCAATAATCACGTTTGGCTTCTTTATTTCTTCCTTTCCTTTCTGTTTCTCCTTTCTATAAGTGACACTGATTTATTGGCTTTTGTAGAAAGCATGAGAACTGTTCGTTTATCTTGCCATGCCAGAACCATCAATTTGTTGTTGTGGAGGCATTTTATTTCCTACTTCCTTAGATGCAGAGCTCCTTTCTTGATTGCAGCTGGAAGGTTTTTGCGACTGGCCTGAATCGTTCCTGTGAGATGCATGTTCTGTTTCAACAGCTCATCAGCTGATGCAACACTTGTGTAAAAACGGTCAGTGTATAACTGATACCCTGATTGCCCTATAGCATTTCCGATATTAGCTAGCAGCTGAAGAACTATTCTCTCAGAAAAATTAAAGTGTGGCCAAAATAGGGTATCAAACTGCAGATATAACCATTTGATGAATCCAAAATTACAAAGCTCTGAGTCCCCATTTTGTTGGTGTTTGAGGATTGTACATTTTGAATAATACACGACCCTTGAATGTTACTGTAGATTCATCAGCAGCTAAATACTGATATGGTCGATAAATTTCGAGAAACATGCCAGACAAGTAGTTCAGTACATTTGACATTTTACTCAGACGTGACTGAACCTGACTGTTGACATGTGTAGCACTCGTCGGATTAGAAACATGAAGTGCCCAGAAAATTTGCAAAAATCGTCGGCGACTAAAACAGTAGGGGAAGAAGTTGGATGATTGTAACCATTCTCTTGAAAACAAGTCCTGCAAGTTCTTACACTTTTGTAATACCATATTCAGTAGCACACCATGAAAGCATTTCATTTCTTCCATGGAAACATTTCTCCAGTCCCACCACGCAGAATTTTGTGGAAGTGGTGTCACTTTACGTATTTTTGATGTAGCATACCTATTCGTTTCATCTGCTATTTGTTGAAATAGGTTACCTGTAAAAATTAATTGAAAGAATCCAGCGGGCGATGATGGAACAGAACTACTTTCTGTTATAAAACCACACTTTGATTTGTCCAAAGAAAAATCATAAAGTCAGTGTCAGTGTCGCTCCACATTCGCCACGAATCCTCTGCTGAATCACTAGAAACATGCACATTGTCACTGTTTTCTTCATCATTGTCACTCGAATTGTTTTGAAATGAATCACTATCATAATCAAAATCATTTTCACTCTCGTTTTTAACTTAGATATTGCTCTAAAAGATCTAAAATCTCTTCCTCAGAAAGAACTGTACATGAAGAACTAGCCATTTCTAGCGCGTGGATTTGAACGTAATAATTACAATCTTTGACTTAACACAGCTGCTACTGTTTGACACCGAGTTAACACTAGTTCTCCTAGATGGCAGCACACTGCAGCAATAATGCCTAGTAGACTCAAAATACGTCTGAGAGCTTCAAAAAGTCGTGTCAAATGTCTGCTTGTGACTGTGTATGTGCGGATGGATATGTGTGTGTGTGTGTGTGTGTGTGTGTGTGTGTGTGTGTGTGTGTGTGTGTGTGAGTATATACCTGTCCTTTTTTCCCCCTAAGGTAAGTCTTTCCGAACCCGGGATTGGAATGACTCCTTACCCTCTCCCTTAAAACCCACATCCTTTCATCTTTCTCTCTCCTTCCCTCTTTCCTGATGAAGCAACCATTGGTTGCAAAAGCTTGAATTTTGTGTGTATGTTTGTGTTTGTTTGTGTGTCTATCAACCTGCCAGCACTTTCGTTTGGTGGTGGTGGTGGTGGTTAGTGTTTAACGTCCCGTCGTTCGTTTGGTAAGTCACATCATCTTTGTTTTTATATATATTCTGAAAAAGCACAGTGTCTGATAGTTTAGAGGCATCCTAGCTGTCCAGTCATCAAAATGTTAACAAAGCATAAAGTGATTGGGTTGTATCACCCACTAAAATGCTAATGTAATGTGCTTCATGAAGAGACTTACAAGTAAACCTACCCATAAGATACAATTCAGTTTTGATCGTCTTTGAAAAAGCGTATATGTACTAAAAAAGCTATGCTTTCTAATGTACATTACAGTAGTGCAATCAGGTTTATAAAAAAATCATTTCTGATGCCCCTCTCCCCCACTACTTTTATTTTCATTTCCACATTTTACAAACACTCATTTACTAACATCGCATTAATGCACTGAATTTAAAATTAAAGAAAAAAAAATTTTTTTTTTTTAATATAAGGTAATACACACATAATAGAACTACTACAACACTTATTTACAATGAACTCATTACTACACTGAAATGGTGCAGAAGTTAGATTGTACTTACACACACACACACAAATCATTTGGCTCTACTGAGAAATTTATCAATGGAGTAGAAGGAGTTGGCCACCAATAAATCCTTTAGTCTTTTCTTAAACTGAATTTCCTTGGTTGTTAAGCTTTTTATGGCTGCTGGCAAGTTATTGAAAATGTGTGTTCCTGAATAATGCACACCTTTTTGTACAAGAGTAGATACAAGTCTCCTTAGACATTCTGCAAGCGCTTATGAATATTTGCAGTACTCTGGTTTTCTGCCAAAAGAAACTCAATGACAGCTTGCTGCTTGAAACACACCTCCATAACAGAAGCCATTTCAAATGCAACATATAGCACCACCACCTACTGGAACTTCGAGAAACTACAGCGGGTCAAATGGGATTATTCCATGATGCCCCACAATAAATTCAGCACTGGCCAAGAAAAAGAAAATGTGCTGTACTATATACTGAACGCCCCTCACACTATCACCAAAAAAATCACAGATGGCAGCAACTGTTGCTTGTATTGGCAGGAGAGAAATACAGACAACAATGTGTGTTAATTGCTTTGCAATCATGTTCCCCCTCTTGACACAGCCCATACCTCACAATGTCACACACAGTGCAAATGGCCTCAATTACTGTCTGCTACATGCTCTTTATGTGTTTTCAAGATGGCTTTGTGTCATGAAGAGATGGAGATTTTGTTGAACAATCGTGCTTGATGAACAACTTTCTATTTTTGAAAGTCTGATGAAAAGCTATTTGTTCCATCGCACTTTCCTATAAGTGTGCATATTGTCAATTGTGCAGCAGAAAGCTGTTGACAAAACACAAAAGACTGCATTCAATGTAATGGTCATAACAAAATGTGAGTGATAGGGGTGAGACCTAATAGTATTTTTAATTATAATAAAAAAAGGCTGGTATGATTCGCATCAATCAGCTATTGGGCTACACCCTTTTTGAGAGGGAGCAAAGTGATGGAACAAAGATTTTTTTACATTTTCATGATGATGCCTTTAAATTTGCTTATTTTAGACAAAGAGTTGAGGGTAACTAGGAAACTTCTTGTAGAATGCGTTATTGAATGGAGAAGCAACTGGTGAGAAAAGAAGGCCCGGCAGAAACAACTTTGACTCAAAATGGTTCACTTGTAAATGGACTCAGTGGAAGACATTCTCCCAAACTGATTTCAGCTACAGAAAATTTAAGGGCTATGCACAATAAGCTAAGTCAAAATCTGGGAAGAATGTGACTTGGGAAATTTTCTTCAAAAACCTAAGTTCCTAACAATTTTATTTTTAGTACCAACAGCTGATAATTCTATCTACATTTTTAAAAAAAATTGAAAGAAACACATACCAGCATTTATTTCAATGTACAAAAGTTTTCATCAATGTACAGCCATGTTCCATGTTACTTTCCGATCTAAAAACAAAGATGATGTAACTTACCAAGCGAAAGCGTTGGCATGTTGATAGACACACAAACAAATATAAACACACACACACAAAATTCAAGCTTTTGCAACCAATGGTTGCTTCGTCAGGAAAGAGGGAAGGAGAGGGAAAGACAAAAGGATGTGGGTTTTAAGGAGAGGGTAAGGGGTCATTCCAATCCCGGGAGCGGAAAGACTTACCTTAGGGGGAAAAAAGGACAGGTATACACTCGCACACACACACATATCCATCCGCACATATACAGACACAAGCAGACATTTGTAAAGGCAAATAGCCGGCCGAAGTGGCCGCGCGGTTCTGGCGCTGCAGTCTGGAACCGCAAGACCGCTACGGTCGCAGGTTCGAATCCTGCCTTGGGCATGGATGTGTGTGATGTCCTTAGGTTAGTTAGGTTTAACTAGTTCTAAGTTCTAGGGGACTAATAACCTCAGCAGTTGAGTCCCATAGTGCTCAGAGCCATTTTTTGTAAAGGCAAAGAGTTTGGGCAGAGATGTCAGTCAAGGCGGAAGTACAGAGGCAAAGATGTTGTTGAATGACAAGTGAGGTATGAGTGGCAGCAACTTGAAATTAGCAGAGGTTGAGGCCTAGTGGGTAATGCAAAGAGAAGATATACTGAAGGGCAAGTTCCCATCTCCGGAGTTCTGACAGGTTGGTGTAAGTGGGATGTGTGTCTATCAACATGCCAACGCTTTCACTTGGTAAGTTACATGGGAAAAATATATCTAAAAACAAAGATGATGTGACTTACCAAACGAAAGCGCTGGCAGGATGATAGACACACAAACAAACACAAACATACACACAAAATTCAAGCTTTCGCAACCAACGGTTGCTTCATCAGGAAAGAGGGAAGGAGAGGGAAAGATGAAAGGATGTGGGTTTTAAGGGAGAGGGTAAGGAGTCATTCCAATCCCGGGAGCGGAAAGACTTACCTTAGGGGGAAAAAAGGACAGGTATACACTCGCACACACACACATATCCATCCGCACATACACAGTCACAAGTCATTTCCACATCTGACTAGTAGTAAAACATAAGAATCATTAATACAAAATCCAGTCATTAATGATGAAGTGATATTCCAAAGACACACTTGTCAGAAATAAGCTAGAAATATCTCTAATCACTGTACCCACATCTGACATGCCCTCACTTCAATGCCAATTGTAATGTTTGGATAATTAATAACTTTCCCACACAAATATATTCTACATATATAGTGTTTTAATTTTACGCAATATAAAATATCTTATGTTGTATTTATGTTTTCTTTTTACATTTGGTGTTTATCTCTCCCCCTCCCCCACCCCCACCCCCCTCATCAAGATGTAACCTTTTCAGATGTAATTATGGAATATTTGAAATTGTTTGTACATTACAGTGTTGATGTTACTATAAATCTGTACAATAATGAGGAAATACAGAATTTTTGTGTCAAAAACGTGCTGAATGCGTTTTTATTTTGTACACCAAGCCCATCAGACAAGTGTAATTTCATGACAGGAACAGGAAGGAATAGATGATTCAATCTCTCTTGACCTCGGAAAACCAACCTTACCCAAGCAGAGTGGAGACATCTGATGTTGTGCTGTGTCAAAACGCACGGGGTACATTCGTCCTTACTGGTGCTGAGCGTCCTGCGTGATAAATCAATGATAACTCCTGGTGGTCACGATAATATACGTGTATGATGTGGTAAAACCAAAATCAAATTGTGTTCTAGATGATATGAGAGCGTCTACGGAATAGCAGGTAGCGAGCATGCGCTACTGCAGCGATATACCATATCGCCCTCGCTGCGTCCAGAGATGCTGCCTGAGCGACACACAGCAGCCGGCCGCTATTGCGAAGAATCAACAGCCTCGATGATTATTACATTAATTGTTAAAAAGTTGGCGTGGCGTTGCATGTTTGTTCGTTTTAGATGGTTCCTATTGTACAACGAAACGGGTTAGTTAGTTCCCGGATAGACCTCTCACCGACCAAGTGGTGTTAGTGGTGTATATCAGGTCTGACCTTATAGCGTTTCACTGCGTGGTGTAGTGAGGCTATTCAGTTGACACCTAAGTCTTGGGAGAGTGCACAGAATTTTGTTGATTATAGTTGTGGGAACAGTTTTGTTCGTAAAATTTGCTGGGGTGAGTCCCGCGTGAGCCTGATTTAATTGAGAGATTGCTTTGTTAGGTGCTGAGTTTTGTGGAATCAGTGTGACTGATATCCTATCTGCATTGTATGTTGAGTGGTCACGACGCGCCCAGAGATAATTGGGTTGCTTGTCATTTTTATTTAGGTGGTTTGGGTATGGTGCGTGTGTGTATCAAGAAGGGAAAGCCTCGAACATGTGTTGGTAGTTGTATTTTCAAGACCACTAGCTTGCAGCAGACAGTGAATTGGCTCATAGAATGACGAACTGTTTCACTATACGGTGATGGTGTGCACGTATCACTGAGTAGACAAGCGATAGTAAATTGAAGGAACCATTTAACAAGCTACATATAGCTAAACCAAAACTTGATTCATCAAGGTGACGAGTGGCCAATTTAAATGTTAGGGAATTTCTAAGTTCGCGTGTGGTCAATGCCTGAAGAGGTCAAGATTTGCTTTTAAATTGTAACTTAAGGTTAGTAGAAAAGTGGCGGTGACATTTAGGATTTTTTATTTGATATTTTTTTATTATTTGTTTCCGTATTATGGGGACTGATAATATATTTGCTGGCACTCGTTCACTGGTGATAACCAACGTGTATTGAGATACCTAGAAGGAAAATAAATCCAATTTTATTGGGGTTAAACGAAACTTCCCAGTCTATTCAGTTGGTATCTAGTGTGAATATATCTATATCATTTTCGTAAGTATAAAAGAGTGTAATTTAGAGATATTGATACAGTGGAGTCGATATCACGTATAATGTGGTGTTTTTAAATGTGATTGGTAAAAGGTTCTTGAAAGAATGAAATTATAAATAATCTACTGAAAGTAGATCTTCTCAGTATTAAAGAAAAGATTTCAATTAAGGGAAAATCTTCCTAAATGATGAATAAGTTTAATTGAAGTAACTGAATTATTTACGGAAAAGCTAAGGATTTTGCTACTAACAAAGATTCGTTATTCTGTGACGCATGCGAAGTCTCATCACTTACATATTATCGCTGCGTCGAGTTCAAAAAAAATTTAAGGGAGAATTCCTAACAGTAGTGATGGAAGTGTCCATAAACAGAATAATCATTTCAAGACGGTAGACAGATTGGTATTTTAGTACAAGTAATAAAATAGTTCCATGTTTATGTGAGAGAGTACGTACTGCGTTGTGAAAAGCTCGTTGCGAAAGATAACAATTGCTAGTTGGATGTCGCATTTAATCAGGTACTGAAATTAAAGTAATTTGTTGCTCTGACGAGATCAGTATCGTAGACAACGAGAGTGGTTCATTAAATAGGCCCATTTATTCACTACTGCTTAACTTCAGTAATCATTGGCGTGTGAATATTTTTAAGTGGTTATTCGCAGTTCTGTCATGGCTTGGTACGATTTCGGTGTCGTGTCTAGGCAGGGTGTTGCTCCCATTATTTGGCAGACAGGCTGTTTGCATGGTCAGCGGTTGAGGTGGCTGCAATATTAATTGTACTAAGGCTGATTTCATGTCCGATTGGTTCATTGCCAGTGTGATTGCAGCGCGGGCTAGATTCTTGTCGTCATCAGAGGTTCCTCTCCAACTGGAATCTTTTGCAATTAGATAGTGTTCTGCAGTCTCAACATCTAGTTAAAAATAAGTAACTGTACCTAATTAAAGGTGTGGTGGTCGACTGGTGGCCTAAGTACTTTGCGCAACAGGATACTCTGCAGTAACGGCATAGAGACGATGGTACAGTACGATCCCTTGTCATTGACAATCGATCTTGGGTACTGCCAGTCACAGACCAGTACAATGTGAGGGAAATGCTGCAAGCCAGGACACCTACTTCATATCACTGATTGTGAGGCTGACACGCTGAGTATTGGACATACAGTCTACTGTTTTCTCTCAGCTCATGTATTCAAGACTCTGAATGTTTTATTGTTCATGGGAAATGTTGATGAACTGAAAACAATATTTTGCATTTACTATGTATAAAGTTTGATCTGCCACAATCACATGTGGAAACTATAAACATTGGCAAAGAAATTACTTTTTCATCACTGTTAGAAGATTTGATTAAAGACACTACTGATAACCGCATACTTATGGAAAGTCACACTACTTGAAGGTTTGAAGATGTAAGTGCAAATTCAGATCCTATTCTAAGTGATGAACATTACATTTTGATGCTCTGGTAAAAACAAACCTGAAATTGTAAAACACAGATATAGAAGTTCACAAAAAGAGAAAGTTTCTATAAATGGGAAGCACAAATTGATGCAGGTCAAATGAGAAATGAAAAGTTTTTACACTGACCAGTGGACTGACCCAGAAAAATGTAAAATGCAGGAAAATGTAAAATACTGTCAAGTGTAGCAAACACAACAAGCAAAAATTAATAAATTACTCTTTTGTCATTCAAACAATGGAAAATGTGGGATGAAATAATAACAGTATTATGAAAAGGATAGATACTACTCACCATATAGTGGAGGTGTTGAGTTGCAGACAGGTACAACAAAAAGACTGCTAAACAAGTAAACTTTTGGCCAAGAGGCCTTCTTCTGAAGTAGAAAACATACACACACATTCACACAAACACAACTCACACACACATGGCCACTGCCTCTGGATGCCAAGGCCATACTGCAAGCAACAGTACATGATGGGAGAAGCAATCTGGGTGGTGGGGATAAGGAGGAGGCTCGGTTATGGAGGGGGAGGAATAGCAAGGCAGGAGTGAAGGATGGTAAAGTTCTGCTTGTGGGAGCATACAGTTGAGGTGAGGAGAGAGTAGGGCAGCTACGTGCATTCAGGAGGTTAGAAGGAGTGTGTGTGTGTGTGTGTGGAAAACAACAGAAATAAAAAGACTGTGGGTGCATTACATTGGTAGAATAGAAGGATGTGTAGTGCTGGAGTGGGAACAGAAAGGGGACAGGTGGGTGAAGGGCAGAAATTGACAATTATAGACAGCAGGGGGGTTACAGGAATGTAGGATATACTTCAAGGAGGGTTCCCACCCAAGCATTTCAGAAAAGCTGGTGTTAGTAGAAAGGATCCAGATGGTACAGGCTGTGAACAGTTACTGAAGAGAAGAATATTGTGTTGGGCAACATGCTCAGCAACTGGGTAGTTCAGCTGTTTCTTGGCCACAGCTTGTCGACAGACAGTGTGTTAGTTGTCTTGCCCATATAGAATGCAGCACAGTGATTGCAGCTCAGCTTGTACAGCACATCACTACATTCACAGTTAGCCTTGCTTTTGATGAGATAAGTGATGGTTCAAATGGCTCTGAGCACTATGGGACTCAACTGCTGAGGTCATTAGTCCCCTAGAACTTAGAACTAGTTAAACCTAACTAACCTAAGGACATCACAAACATCCATGCCCGAGGCAGGATTCGAACCTGCGACCATAGCGGTCTTGCGGTTCCAGACTGCAGCGCAGATAAGTGATGCTTGTGACCAAACTGGAACAGGTGATGATGGGAGAATATATGGGACATGTCTTGCATATAGATCTATTAATGGGATATGAGACATTAGGCAAGGGGTTGGGAGCAAGGGTTTGAGTAGGGATGGACTTATAGGTTCAATGGACGTTGGAATACCATTGTGGGAGGGGTGAGAAGGATAGTGGGTAGGACATTCCTCATTTCAGAGCATGACAAGAGGTAGCCAAAAGTCTGTTAGAGAATGTGTTTCTGTTGCTCCAGTACTGGGTGGGGCCATCTAGAGAAATCATTCCTCACCACCCATAAACCAACCCCTTATTGGCTCAGATTTGTTGATGACATCTTCTTGATCTGGATTGAGGTTGAGGACACCCTATCCACATTCCCCAGAACATCAACACTCTCTCTTCCATTCATTTTACCTGATCCTCCTTAACCCAAGATGACACCTTCCTTGATTTTGACCTCCACTTCAAATATGGCTACATTAGTACCTCTGTCCATATCAAAAATACCAACCAACAGCAATACCACCAAATAAATAGCTGCCACCTCTGGTCGATGCATTTGTAGAGACTGACTGAGGCATTCACACATGTTGAAACTACCCTCCAAGCCTTGTACAGAAATACAGGGTCATTCTAAATGATGGACCCATTTTCAAAAAGTTATATGTATTCAAGCAGAAATCCAAAAAGAACAAGCTTTACATGAATGAAAATGGTAGTTTCAAAATTTTTGGCGGGTGGTGCCAGGCGGTCGGTGACGGTTTCAGAAGGGGCTGGTAGAGTTCGTACCGCAATAGGGCTGTCACTCCATTTCTCTGTCACTTGTGTGCTTTCTTGAGTTTGCAAAAAGTGAGTCACAAGTTGCAGTGCAGTGGGCATTTTGTACCAAATTCGGTATTCAACCACCAACGCGCAAAAGCATTAACAGTTGGTTTAAGCAATTTAAACAGACTGGAAGTGTGTGCAAAGGAAAAAGCACAGGCCGATCACATGTGTCAGACAATGATGTCTGGCGGATTCAATAAAGTTTTGCGCACAGCCCTAGTAAGTCTACCAGTAGAGCCAGTCAAGAACTTGGAATACCCAACAAATTGTATGGAAAGTTCTACGACAGCATTTGCTGTACAAGCCCCACTGATTACAACTTGTCCAGGTTCTTAACCCCAGTGACAAGAAGAAGCGTCTCACATTTTGTGGTTATGTGCTGGCAAAGATGGAGGATGACGCATTTCCACAGCATTTAATTTTAAGCGATGAAGTGACTTTCCACCTTAGTGGAAAAATCAACAGACACAATGTCCACATATGGGGTTTGGAAAATCCACATTCACCATTGTAAAACAAAAGAGGCTCACCGAAGATCAACGTGTTCTGTGCCGTATCCTGAGCAAAGGTTTGAAAGGAACTGTAATCGGAATCATGTACCTGAACATGTTGGAACGATGACCATTCCCTCACATTGTGAAAGATTCCCAGGACTTCATTTTCCAACAGGATGGAGCTCCACCCCATTGACACCATGATGTGCAAGGCTTTTTGATTGAGTCCCTTCTTCAGTGCTGGATCGATCTCAGGGGACTCTAGGATCTGCACTTCTAGCCACCGAGATCTCATGATCTCACACCCTGCGACTACTTCTTATGGGGTTATGAGTAGAAAGCTGTTTACATCCTGCCTCTACCAAGCACTCTGAATGATCTGTGGAACAGGATCACTGCTGCAGTGCACTGAATAACAGCAGGTATGCTTTCACGTGTGTGGGACGAGTTTGGCTACCGTGACGATGTTAGCCATGCAGCCAATGGTGGCCACATTGAACATTAATAACATTTATCACATTTCTAATTATTGAATAATAATTAAAAACTAATTAATTACAAATTATTAAATTTATTAAATTTATATAAAATATTATGAAAAAGGACTTTGAAACTTCCTCTTTTCATTGGTATTAAGCTTGTTCATTTTGGATTTGTACTTCGATAAATGCGAAGTTTTGAAAATTGGCCCATCATTTAGAATAACCCTTTAGATCTCTGATGCCTTGTTCCTCCAGCCATCTGCCACCTCCCAAGGTCCCATTGTTACTGAGAGGCAGTCCCCTCATGACTCAGTACTGTCTAGGACTGGAGCAACTGAATCACATGCTCCGTCACAGTCGACAACCTCTCATCATGCCCTGAAATGAGGAATGTCCTAACGACTGTCCTTCCGATCCCTCCCACAGTGGTATTCTACCACTCACTGTACTTACACAATATCAACAACCATCCCAATCAGTCCCTACTCCCCAACCCTTTGTCTCATGGCTCATATCCCTGGAACAGACCTAGATGCAAGACCTGTCCATACATGCTCCAACTACCACCTACTTCATCAGAGGCAGGGCTACCTCCGAAAGTAGTCATGTGATCTATAAGCTAAGCTGCAACACTGTGCAGCATTCTAGGCGAACATGACAACTAAGTTTTCTGTCTGCATGAATGGGCACCAAAAAACTGTGGCCAAGAAACAGCTGAATTATTCAGTTGCTGAGCATGTAGCCCAACACAACACTTTGCACTTCAATGATTGCTTCACAGCCTGTGCTATCTGGATCCTTCCCAACAACACCAGCTTTCCTGAAAGTCTCCCTGACATATATCCTACATTTCCTTAACCCCCTGGTCTCAACAATCATTAGTTACCATTCTTCACCCACCTAGCTCCTTCCCTGTTCCCAATCTAGCACTACACAGACTTCTATTCCACCAGCGCACCAACAGTGTTTTTACTTCTCCCATTTTCCACCCCCATCCCACCCCCACCTCCCTGCCCTCCTTCTAACATCCTGACTGCACCTAGCTGCCGTACCCTCTTTCCACTTGACCCCTGTACGCTCCCACAAGCAACACTCGTACCCTACAGGCCTCTCCCCCACCATCCCAGAATCATCCTTACTGCCACCAGATAGGTTGCTTCTCCCATCATGCACTGTTGCTTGCAGTCTGGCTAAGGCAGTCAGACACAGTGGTCGTGTGTGTGTGTGTGTGTGTGTGTGTGTGTGTGTGTGTGTGTGTGTGTGTGAGAGAGAGAGAGAGAGAGAGAGAGAGAGAGAGAGTTGTGTTTGTGTGAATGTGTGTGTATATGTTGTTTCATTCAGGAGAATGTCTTTTGGCCAAAAACTTACTTGTTTAGCAGGCTTTTTGTTGTGTCTGTCTGTGACTCAACAGCTTCACTATATAGTGGGTAGCAATCTTTCATTTTCATAATATTGTTGTATTATCATTCTCAATTCAAAATATGAAATTAAAACTATTTAAATTTTGCCTATTTAAAAAAATACGAAATAATTAACAGTTTTTGTTTCCTTCCAAATGCAGTTAACTCTACTTGTCTCTTCACAGTTTACAAAGCACCAAACATGTTATCATCACCTGATGCTCTATTATTCTACATACTGTTGCCACATCTGAAGTGATAACTGAAGCATCAACAACAACATACACTTGAAACATAGACAATATGTCTATCACAGAAAAATGTGTAGGCTCAGAAAAATCTTCTTCCAGTTGTTCCTGTGTGTTTTCTGTGAACTTAAATCCTGCTTTTATGGAACAGTTAGTTACAGGAGTCACATCCAGCCATGCTTTGGCTGCATAATGCATGACATCCAAAAGTGATATTGTCGTAGATTTTGGGTCCATGTTATTATCGTGTATAAATATAGCATTCAGGACAAATATCTCTGGATATCTATCTATATCTGTGTTGACTGGAATACTCTCTTTCAAATTCTGAAGGTGGCAGGGGTAAAATACAGGGAGCGAAAGGCTATTTACAATTTGTACAGAAACCAGATGGCAGTTATAAGAGTTGAGGGGCATGAAAGGGAAGCAGTGGTTGGGAAAGGAGTGAGACAGGGTTGTAGCCTCTCCCCGATGTTATTCAATCTGTATATTGAGCAAGCAGTAAAGGAAACAAAAGAAAAATTCGGAGTAGGTATTAAAATTCATGGAGAAGAAGTAAAAACTTTGAGGTTCGCCGATGACATTGTAATTCTGTCAGAGACAGCAAAGGACTTGGAAGAGCAGTTGAACGGAATGGACAGTGTCTTGAAAGAAGGATATAAGATGCATGTCAACAAAAGCAAAACGAGGATAATGGAATGTAGTGGAATTAAGTCGGGTGATGATGAGGGAATTAGATTAGGAAATGAGACACTTAAAGTAGTAAAGGAGTTTTGCTATTTAGGGAGTAAAATAACCGATGATGGTCGAAGTAGAGAGGATATAAAATGTAGACTGGCAATGGTAAGGAAAGCGTTTCTCAAGAAGAGAAATTTGTTAACATCGAGTATAGATTTAGGTGTCAGGAAGCCGTTTCTGAAAGTATTTGTATGGAGTGTAGCCATGTATGGAAGTGAGACATGGACGATAACTAGATTGGACAAGAAGAGAATAGAAGCTTTCGAAATGTGGTGCTACAGAAGAATGCTGAAGATAAGATGGGTAGATCACGTAACTAATGAGGAGGTATTGAATAGGATTGGGGAGAAGAGAAGTTTGTGGCACAACTTGACTAGAAGAAGTGATCAGTTGGTAGGACATGTTTTGAGGCATCAAGGGATCACAAATTTAGCATTGGAGGGCAGCGTGGAGGGTAAAAATCGTAGAGGGAGACCAAGAGATGAATACACTAAGCAGATTCAGAAGGATGTAGGTTGCAGTAGGTACTGGGAGATGAAGAAGCTTGCACAGGATAGAGTAGCATGGAGAGCTGCATCAAACCAGTCTCAGGACTGAAGACCACAACAACAACAACAATCTATATCTGCATGATTAATTTGCAATTCCAAATTAAGTATCTGGCAGAGGGTTCATTGAACTACCTTCAAGCTACTTCTCTACTGTTCAACTGTCGAACAGTGCACGGGAAAAACAAAGGCTTAAATCTTTCTGGTGTGAGCTCTGATTTCTTTTATTTTATTACGATGATTATTTCTGCCTATGTTGGTGGGCACCAACAAAATATTTTCACATTCTGAGGAGAGGGTTAGTGATTGAAATTTCATGAGAAGGACCTGTTGCAGCAAAAAACACCTTTGTTTTAATTAATGTCATCCCAATTTTTGTATCATATCTGCAGCACTCTCTACCCAATTTCATGATAATACAAAGTGAGCTGCTCTTCTTCGAAACATTTTTGATGTCCTCCATCAATTCTGTCTGATGCGGATATGACAGTGCACAGCAATGATCCAGAAGAGGGTGCACAAGCATAGTGTAAGCAGTCTCCTTAGTAAACCTGCTTCATTTTCTAAGTTTTCTGCCAATAGATCACAGTGTTTCGTTTGCTTTCCCCACAACATTATTTATATTACCATTTCAATGTACGTTATTCATTATTTGAACCCTAAGTATTTAGATGAGTTTACAGCCTTTAGATTCATGTGATTTATCATGTAACTGAAATTTAACAGATTCTTTTTAGTGCTCATGTGGATGACTTCACACATTTCATGATTTAGAGTCAATTGCCATTTTTTGCACCATACAGATATATTGTCTAAATCATTTTGTAACTCAACATCTTATGACAGTGCATGATGGTAAATGACAGCATCATCTGCAAACAACCTAAGGGGTCTGCTCCGATCACCCCTGTGTGTTTATGTAGATTAGGAACAACACACTCCCTATAACATTTCCCTGGGGAATGTTGATATTACTTCTGTTCTGCTCAATGACTTTGTGTCAGTTATCATGAACTGTGAACTTTCTGACAGGAAATCATGAATCCAGTCACACAACTAAGATGATACATCTTAGGCACAATATTTAATGAGAAATCACTTATGAGGAACAGTGTCAAAAGCCTTCCGAAAATTTAAAAATATGGAATCAATTTGACATCCCCAGTCAATAGCATTCATTACTTCTTTAGAATAAAGAGCTACTTGTGTTTCACAAGAATGATATTTTATGACTCCATGGTGGCTATCTGTCAATTAGTCGTTTTCTTTTAGGTGATTCATAATGTTCAAGCACAGTATATGTTCCAAAATCCTACTGCAAATTGATATTAGTGATATGGGTCTGTAATTAGTGAATTACTTCATTTCCTTTCTTGGGTGTTGGTGTGACTTGTGCAAGTTTTCAGTCACTGAGTATTGATCTTTCTATGAGTGAGCAGTTGTATTTGACTACTAAGTATGGAGTTATTGTATTAGCATACTCTGAAGGTAACCTGACTGATACACATTATGGACAGAAGCCTTGCCTTTCTTAAGAATATTATGCTGCTTTACTACACCAAGGATATCTACTTCTAAGTTACTCATGTTGGCAGTTGCTCTTTATTTGAATTCTGGAATATTTACTTCACAATTTCGGAAAACTGTGTTTAGTAACTCTGCTTTAGTGGCATTGTTATCAATAACATCACCATTGTCATCACGTAGTGAAGGTATTGATCGTGTTCTGCCACTGGTGTACTTCACATATGACCAGAAACTCTCTGGGTTTTCTGCCGGATTTTGAGACACAGTTTCGATGTGGAAATTACTGAAAGCACCTCATGTTAAAGTTTGCACTAAATTTGGAGCTACTGTTAAACTTTGCCAATCTTGGGGATTTAGAATTTTTTTAAATTTGGAGCTACTGTTAAACTTTGCTAATCTTGGGGATTTAGAATTATTTAAATTTGGCATGCTTTTTTTGCTGCTTCTGCAGTTGTGTTCTGACTTGTTTTGTGTACCATGGACGATCAGTACCATCTCTTATTAATTTATTTGGTGTATATCTCTCAACTGCAGTCTATACTGCTTCTTTGAATTCAAACGACATCTGGTCTATTCCTACACAAAGGAGTGGAAATTCTCCCTTAGGAAGGTGTCAAGTTTATATATGTCTGATTTTTTAAATAGATTATTTTGCATTTATTTTTGGTGGGTTTGGATGTTATGGTATTCAGTCTAGCTACAACAACCTTGTGGTCACTAATACCTTCACCTCTCATGATGCTCATTATTTAGTCAGGATTATTTCTTGCTAAGAGATCACAAGTAGGCTCCTGAAGTAGCTGTTCAAAATAATTTTCTGAGAAGGCATTCAGTACAATTTCGAACAACATTTTATACCTACCACCAACTTTAAACATGTATTTTTGCCAAAATATCACGGGTAGATTGAAGTCACCACCAATTATAATTGTGTAAGTGAGGTACCCATTTGAAGTGATACTCAAGTTCTCTTCAGCATTGGTATCATCTGAGCCGGGGGTTGGTAAGAGGGATCAACTCCTAATTTACTCCAGTTGTCAAGTGTCATCCCTACCCTGCTAACTTACAGGAACTATTTACTTCACTTTCACTACAAGGTGAACTATGTGTGACAGCAATAAATACTCCACCACCAACTGCATTTCATCTATCCGTCCTGAACACGTTCTTTTGTAAAAATTGTGGCTGAACTTATTTCCAGCTTTATCCAGCTTTCCGTACCTATAACCATTTCAGATTCAGTGCTTTCTATCAGCGCCTGGAGTCTGGGTATTCTGCAACACAGCAATGACAGTTTACAACTACAATACTGATTGTTCCTATGTCTACCCTCTTCCTGTGTTTGTCCTGCACTCTTTGAAACTGAAGCCCTTTATGCATGTTCTCGAGACCCTCTAACCTAAAAACACTGCCCAGTCCCCTCCACAAACCACCAGCTACCCTTGTAGCCACTTCCCGCCTGTAGTTGACTCCCAACATGTTTAGCAGAACCAAGGAACTCACCATGCTATGGTGCAAGTCAAGGAAGCTGCAACCTACACAGTCGCAGAACTGCCTTAGCCTATGATTCAAACCCTCCACTTGTACTAAAGGACCACAGTTGGTTCTGTCAACAATACTACAGATGGTGAGCTCTGCTTTCATCTTGCAAGCAGGGCTGTTAGTTTTTACTGCTTCAGCTAGCTGCCCAAAACCAGAGAGAATCACTTCCAATACCAAAGCGACACACATCATTAGTACCAACGTAAGCCATCACCTCCTCTCCATGACATCCTGAAGCACCCATTTCATATCTGGAAAGACTCCTCTTGGCATGCACACAGAGTGCACATTGGATTTCTTCCACTCCTTCACAGCGATATCGCTAAGGGACCCCATTACATTACTAATGTTGGAGCTCCCAACTACCAGTAATCCCACCCTCTGTGAATGCCCAGGCTTTGCAGACCAACAGGATTCCACTGGAACAGAGCGAGCGACTTCATTGGACTCAGGGACTTTGTCAGCCACAGATAGTGCCCAAAATCTGTTCATCAGACAAATGGTGAGGCTCCCCCATCAGCCTCTCGGAAAGTCTTTCACTACCGGCCCCACCCTGAAACAAACTACCACTCAATCATGGGTAAGGGGTCAACCTCAGTATGGGCACTACTCACAAAGGCCACAGTAGTGGACCAATTGGGGGATATACACATGGGTCATACTGGTCGTCCCTCAGATCACCCCATCTCGACCCCCACAGTGTTGCCCATTAGTAACAGCCTCAAGCTGCATGACTGAAGCCAACACCACCTGGAACTGCACGCAAAGGGTCACCAACTTGCCTCGCATCTGAACACAGCAAATACAGGTCCTATCTATACTAAAGGTGGCCTGATAAATACAAAAACACACCTGACAATATGTAAAGCAAATCTATAGACTAAGGCATCACCGTTTTGCCAGAACAGTGCTGGTCTTCACATAAATGTCCTGGTGTTCCGAGAAAATCATTTGGGAGACATAAGTGCCCTGGCTTTTAATCGAGAAATAAAATGTATTCAGTAATATTTTTCTTCTCATTAAATATCTGTAGAAAAAAAGTTTCCTAGAAATAGAACATTATAGAAATATATATTTTCACCACACTTGGTATAACTCGTCTTATACCTAAAGAAAGAGTAAGAGATATGTTGAAAAGAAAATCAGGTATTACCTACCCTCGCCTCTCACTTGCAGACCTTCTATTTTATGGCCCTCAAGATGAGTAAAAACAAAACAAAAAGAGGTATAAAAGAGCATGAATTAACTTACGCCATTTCTCATAATGAGACAGATGTCATATGAAAGTTCATTTTCTGAAGAATGTGAGCTATGTGGCATGTGTAGTAGTGCTTGATAAATATTGTTTCTCATGTATGCACGCTTGCCCTAACAATCTGAAATCTTAAATTTTAGTATGAAACATATTATTTAATCTGATTACTAATTAGTAATATTAAAAAATTTTTAGGATTAAAAAATTGCACCTACATACCTAGTATGTGACAAAACATTGCAGAAAATATATCCAGACTATTATAATGAAAAAAGTATACAGCAATCTTTTTTATTTTTATCTACATGTATTGTGCCAACATTTTACTTTCCAGTTTACAAAATAAAGATACATTCTTGCTATAATGGCCTTGTCGCAGTGGTAACACCGGTTCCTGTCAGTTCACGAAGTTAAGCACTGTCAGACTGGGCTAGCACTTGTATGGGTGACCATCCAGTCAGCCGAGCAATGTTGGCAAGCGGGGTGCACTCAGCCCTTGTGAGGCAAACTGAGGAGCTACTAGATTGAGAAGTAGTGGTCCGGTCTCGTAAACTGATGTAGAGCTGGGAGAGTGGTGTGCTGACCACATGCCCCTCCATATCTGCATCCAATGACACCTGTTGGCTGAAGACGACACAGTGGCCAGTCGGTATCGTTGGACCTTCCAAGGCCTGTTTGGATGGAGTTTTTATTCTTGGTACGGGTTTTTCAACTGTTGCATCATCATAGGACTATTGTTCATTTCAAAATATAACTATAACTAACAAGAAAGCTAACTGTAGTAATGAAGTTGGGTATAAAGTAAAAACACAAGTGACCTGCTCTAAAAAATATAATAATAATAAACAAACAAAAATCTGTACACTATGAGGGTTGAGACAAGCAGGGTCTTTATACTATACTGCTATTATAATGGAAGGCTGTGTCTAGTAAGTGCAGAAACATGCAAGAAATTAAAATAAAACTAAACGAGTATCCACACAGATAACTGAAAATAGGTTGCTCCTGTTTGAAGTTCATAAATACAGAGTGCAGCATGTAAACCCGGCCTGTTCTATGCAACAATTATGTTCTAGTGAATCTATAATAATGGAAAACGAGAAACAATGTCCAAACAGTCGCACACAAACTAACCATTTCCTTTGATGTACCGACAATGTGGGGAACTTTGTTGTTCTGTAAGGCAGCTGCAGCCGCAGCCACTGAAACTTGACAGAACCAGTTGAGAAAAAGACCTTGTCATGAAGCTGGGTTGGTGTGAATGTGAGATAATGCCATATTCATTACCCAAGGAATGTTACCATTGTTGAAGTATTCATTTGCACTGCAGCTTTCGTGAAAACAAAGAATTTTGTTTCAGGAGAAATTTCTAGGCTGTTCTGTGCCAGGAAAAATCACCATGCAGGAATTTATTGAAAAATGGTGGTGTACAGGATCAGTTCAAAATGCTCCTAGGAGCAGACCACCACCTGTCTGCACAACTGAATTAAAGAGTCAGGTGCTGGAGATTGTGGTGTCACCGCCAGACACCACACTTGCTAGGTGGTAGCCTTTAAATCGGCAGCGGTCCGTTAGTATACGCCGGACCCGCGTGTCGCCACTGTCAGTGATAGCAGACCGAGCGCCACCACACGGCAGGTCTAGAGAGACGTACTAGCACTCGCCCCAGTTGTACAGCCGACGTAGCTAGCAACAGACACTGACAAAGAGTCTCTCATTTGCCGAGAAGATAGTTAGCATAGCCTTCAGCTAAGTCAGTTGCTACGACCTAGCAAGGCGCCGTATTCAATTGCTATAATACTTCTGTATCATCAAGAGCGATGTTCTATTGTTATTATTATTATTCTGGATTTACAATGTGAGTACATTTTTCCAGCACCTATTCTAGATTACAGTAAGTCACTAATTATTGTTCTCCACTCTTCTCTATTTGTCCATAAATCTTCAGGAATGTTGTTCTTCCTCATTGCTGATGAATTAAAGTTAAATATTCCAGAAGCTACATACTTTTCTTTATAGCATTCATTACGTATCCTGTTTCAGACCTCACGCCAGCCTGCGTGAGCTTATAGCGTGCATTTCGGCTTCCTCAAACAACACGGTGTTGGCACTTCTGCCGACACTTCAGAGATAATGATAAGAAGTCCTCATAAGTCAACCAGGAGATTGACTCAACAGGTTCATGCAAGTGAGAGATGTAGCAGACATGTTTTAAGAGAACTGAAGAAGGTTCACCATTAGTGGTGAGGCATGGTTTCACCTATCTGGCTACATAAATTCCCAAATCAACCAGTATTGGTTGACATAAAATCCATACATGACCCACCATGTAACCTTGCATGATGAGAAGATTGGTGTTTCGTCTGCCATTTCCACCATACGCATTATGGAGCCCATATTCTTTGAGACAACAATGAACAGTGACGTTTACTTGGGAATCCTGGAGGAGGCTTATTCTAACTTGACACAAGAGGAGCACCAGTTTTATGTTACACATATTGTACAATTCACAAACAAATGGCGTACTCACTTTTATTTGTAGCAGGAATGCAAATCCTCTCACATTGATGGTCTGTATTTCCTTTTAAATGAATGGATGTGTGGCGCCGATGAGGTTGACACCAGCATCGATATACGTTTGTCTCTAGACTCCGAGCATCGTCTTTGGACGCTAGCCGAAGTGGCCGTGCGGTTAAAGGCGCTGCAGTCTGGAACCGCAAGACCGCTACGGTCGCAGGTTCGAATCCTGCCTCGGGCATGGATGTTTGTGATGTCCTTAGGTTTAACTAGTTCTAAGTTCTAGGGGACTAATGACCTCAGCAGTTGAGTCCCATAGTGCTCAGAGCCATTTGAACCATTTGGACGCTAAGCTAAGATTGTCTTTGCTCTCTTCCGCCATTGGCAGTTCTTTGTAAGTCTTGCTTGTGCAAAGAGGTGAATAAATGAACTACTGTTAAAATGGTGTTGTTTGGTGTAACTGACCTGAACATTCACCTCACTGGTGACCCTGGGTTGTAACGTCTTCTGTTTTCGCCGTTTTACTGTGTCCGCAGCCTCCGCGTCAGTTATTTTCACATGTATTACATCAACACAACATTTGAACAATGACTTCAGCCTAACACCAGATTTTGTGATCGACATGCATCATGTTGTGGGCGATGTACACCTGCCAGGACTGCAACACGATGCCTCTCACTCGACAATTACGCTGATTTCACTGGACGTTTTCGAGCCTGCAACAATTAAGTGAGGTTAGGAGTGTGCATGACTCCAGCTATCAGATGCCTTTGTTCCCACCACATGTGCCCTCCTTCATCGACAGTGCAGTTACCTAGTTACCTCTTATGGATCTCCGTGCAGTGTAGGAGCAATGCCGATTTCTGGAAATGCTTCGTTCGACAACCTACCACCACCAGGACAATGATTTGCCATGCCGCAATCCGTGCAGTATCACGTGGATTCCTGCCATGTGGCTGGAACTGCTTTGTTCACAGGTCAACCTCCTCAGCATCTGCCTACGCCTGCGCCTGCCTTGGTTCAGCATCAGCACATGCCTTCCTGCTTTGATACCTCAGCCTGCAACAGGAACAATAGCTTGTTATCTGTGCCTGACCTCCATCTCCGTCCCGCTGCTACGTCTCAGTGTTTTGTGCCATGACATTCATCTTATCCGCACACCATTTTGAGTGGAGTGACTATGAACAGTGAACATTCACACATTCCATCCGACACTCGACATCATTTTCCGCACTGCACTTCTGGACAGCCTGTACTTCCGCAGCCTCCCTGCAACACAGGTGGCTCCGGCTCTGATTGTATGCCGAGCTTTCCGCTGACTAGCACGTGTTTTCAAACTTTGAATTTTTTCTCACCTGTCGCCCCCGCGCTGGGTCCAGTCGAGCTTCCACCACCATTCTCGGCACATCTCGGTGCCTCATCCGCAACATGTTGAGCTTCCGCGACCGCAACTGACGCTTTTGGGTGTCTCACCCACGTCGGCCTTCCGTGTCGCGATGGATCATGCTCAACCACAACACGTCACCTTCACGCTGCCACCTGAACAGCCCTCGTCACCACATCCCCTGGAGGCACACTCTCCTGCAATACTACAGCAGCACCAGCTCGTGTCAGGCAGTGCCCTGATGAATTAAACTCAACCTGTTCTTCCGAACATTCTACAATGCTTACCGACACTGCCGCCATTTAATCCCGACAGGACAACAACCTGGTTCAAAAATGTGGACGAAGTGTTCGACCATTACAAACTCGACGAGTCAACCAGATTTCTGTGCCCTATCATCCACCTGAACGACCAGGACGACTTGATTGCTGACCTGGTCGATGCACCGGACTCAGCTACCCAGTACACTCTAGCCAAAAATACAGTTCTACGTCGGCTTGCGCACTCAACTGAGACAGCAATAGGGCAAGTGCTCCATGTCGAGCAACTAGGCAACGACAAACCTTCCCAACTCTGGAGACGGCTACGGGCCCTGGTCAGCGACGATCTACTCTCTGACATAGCTCTCCTCGCCATCTGGTCAGATAAACTATCTCCTCACGTCCGCTTTGCTCTGGCTCAGAGGTCTCCCGAACCTGTCGAGCAACGAATGACAATTGCTGAAAAACTACATGATGCATCACTGCTCTATTTCGCCAGCCACTGCCTACCTGGCAAGTCTCAAGTTCAGACTCTTTGTCCCGCAGCCGGGGCCGTACTGTACCGACTGTTCCGCTCACTCCGGGAAGCAGTAAACAAGCAGCTGGGACGTCACCGGCTCCACCCACGGTGACGCCCCTTCCTGCAACTGAACCTGCTGCAGCTACCAAACCTCGGCCACCACCTCTGGCAATGAACTTTCCACAGGAAATGCAACCGCACTACCCATACTGTTACTTCCACACACGGTTTGGTGAGGCGGCACAGAACTGCAGACCACCCTGCTGCTTCCCAAATGCCAATCGCAGGTAGATCCGGATGCCGCCTCCTGCGCAATATGGTTATCCATTCCTTACTCAATTTCCCATTGTGGCATTTCTCACCTTTAAAACATAAGATTGAAGTGACTCCCATGAAACACATTCCGCGGCACAGTGGTGTAGACTGTATGAGAGTTCCATGGTTGTGTGTGACATTGTGTTTATTCTTTGTTTTTGATTATGTAGTTATTCATTGTTTTGTCTCATTGACACTGAATGTGATGCAAACCACATACTTCTGCAAAATTGATTTATATGTGGAAATAAATCCTTTCATGAGTTAACCATATCCATATATAATTGGTGACTCTGAAGTGATCTAGAACTTTGTTATGTATATATAGATGATGTGCTCATTATGTCTGCATCTGAAGAGGGACATATACAGTACTTAATGAAATAGTTTGAACATTTTTGTGCACAAGGACTAATAGTGAACTCATCAAAATATATTTTTGGCATCAAAGAAGTACAGTTCCTTGGCTACACAGTGGATGCACGTAGCATCTGACCACCACAAGACAAGGTGGAAGACATACGTGCATACCAATGGCCAGATACAATTCAGCAGTTGCAGTGTTATCTTGGAGTAATAAATTTCTACCAGTAGTATGTGTCGCATTATGTTTCGATAATAGCACCATTGAATGAACTCTTCAGGGGTGCACATAGGCCACATGAGAGACTGCAATGGACATGTGAGGCAGACTTCGCTTTCAATGTTACCAAAACAGCAATGACGGAAAAAGGTCTACTAGCACACCCTGTAGCAAACATGCTGTTAGCATTAATGGTCAATGCTTCTGCTAACACAGTTGGAGCAGTATCGTAGCATCGCATCAGAGGATAAACCAGTGTTGGCAACTGCTTGCTTTCTCTAGCCAAATGCTGTCACACTCACAACAGAAGTGGTGACGTGTGATCATGAACTGTGCGCAGCCTACACTGCAGTAAAAAAAATTCAAGCATTCTTTGGAAGGCTGCCATTTCAGTATCTTTACTGACCACAAGCAGTTAACTTACACCTTTAAAGTGAGGCTACATAAGGCATCACCAAGACAATTTAGGTATTGGCCAATTTACAAGCAACATCTCATATGTGGAAGGCAAACTTAATGTACCTGCTCATGCACTCTCTTTGAGAGAGACAAAGGATGTAATTTAGTATACATCACCACACGTTTAGGTCATAGCTGCTGCTATTGATTTTGATGCCACGGCACTGACACAACAAGATGATGAGAATTTGCATACATTGCTTGTACAACAGTCAGGTTTCAAACTACAAAGAATGACAATACCAGGCACGAACACAGAGCTACACTATGATGTCACCAAGCTAAAGCCTCAGCCATTTGTTCAGCAGCACTTTTGAGACCAGACTATCGCTTCAATACACAATCTAGCACAATCCAGAGTCTGAGGGATCACAAAGCAGATTGTACAATGTTTCATGTGGCCTGTCATGAATGTCGAGTGTAAACTGTATGTCAGACAATATACGTCCTATCAAAGGAACAAAATCACATGACGTGTCAAGGCACAGCTAGGTACATTTATACTGCCTAACCAGCACTTTGACCATGTCCACATGGATATTGTAGGCCCATTATCACTGTCCGAAGGCTGCAGTTACTTCCTAATGATCGTGGAGAGATATTTGAGATAGCCAGAAGTATTACCTATGGAAGACATCACTGTGGAGACTGTGGCAAAAACGTTTTTCAGAAGATGGATTGTGCCTTTTGGCGTAGTGTTGAGAATAATGACTGATGAAGGACATCAACTTGAGGCCTACCTCTTTAAGGCTCTTGCAACATTGTTAGTTGTTAGGCGACGAAGGTCCACCGCTTATTATCCCACAGCAAATGGTGTGGTAGAACGGCTGTACCAAAAATTGAAATCTGCCCTTTGATATCACACAACAGACAAGTGAACAGAAGGTCTACTAGTATTGCAAACAGTCTTCAAGCCTGACCTCCTACCCACAGCGGCAAAGTTGGTATGTGGCCAATCGTCATGTCCGCTTGGAGTGTGCATCCATGATATCAGGGATGAAACCATTGCAGCATCAGACTTTGCAACAAAGTTGCAATCCCACTTACATCAGTTTCATACTGCACAGCCTTGGGAACAAACAGGATGTGGCACGTTTGTCTTTGCAGATTGAGCCACCAGTTCACATCCCAAACATGTATGAGCCTGCAGATCTAGGTTTCCCTCCCTCAGAACACAGCCCTTTAGAAGCATTCCTATTTGCCCCTGTGAAATTACTGGGCTGATGCTTTGAGAACTCAGATGGGAATCCCAGGAAGGAATGCAATGCTTTATATATATATAATATTTTGCAAGTGGAATAGAAAATGGAATGACCAATAGTGGTACAGGGTACCCTCCGCCACACACGGTACAGTGGCTTGCGAAATAAGTATATCAATGTAAATGTAAATTTAGTCTACCTATTAAGATGTCACTCCATCAATTTACAGGCTTACAAAACTCACAAAAGAATGTTGTCTCTTATGTACCGAGAAAACAAAAGATGGGACTTGTGTTGCTGATAGTCTCTTGGTAAAAATCTTCATATTAGCCTCTAATTTTTTCATTGCAGTCACTTCGTGAGCTGAATGTGAGAGATTGTAATATGTTTGCCCACAACACTTAGAAGAAGCAGTGTAGAGCTCATCTCTCAACTCCCAATTGGTCAAAGGATCGCTTACCTGCGGTATTCTCAAAAAACTTCCAGTCTTCGATATATAGCTTTTTAAATCCAAATGATTTCCATGAGTAAGAATTCTCTCCCACAAACTCACAGACTCCTGCCGATTCTCTTGAAATTCCATCGTGTTCTGACAGCACAGTTCCATTAGTTAAAAGGCTGTCTAGTTCTCCATCCATCACTGACTACTACCGGTAGGTAGAGAGCTATCGCAATGAGAAAAATGGCACATTAACGTACAGTAGGAAATTAGCAACCATGCAGAGTATATACGGACTGCAAAAAGAAATTCAGATGCATCACACCAATAATTCATTGATATCGAATGATAGTCTATATACGTCACCCTCTAAATGTCCTGTTCTCCTTTGTATTTCTGTGATTACTATGTTAGAAATTTGACAGTGTAATGGTATCAGAGACTTCACTAACATCACAATCTCTCTCTCTCTCTCTCTCTCTCTCTCTCTTTCTCTCTACCTCTCTCCTCATTATTTTCTCTCTCTCTCTGCCCTAGTTATTTTTATAACATTCAACAGAAAAAAACTACAACCTATAAAAACTTCGCTAACGTCACCGGGTAGAAAACGTAGTAAAATATTACTGTCTCTCTCTCTTCTGATATACCAAAAACAAATACCATTTGCGTGTTGACATTGAGTGCATTAAGTACACACATATTGGTCCACTGGAGCAGGCTGCCAGTCATTGAAGTTGTCTGCACAGCCTCCAATAATGTTTTGTCACCTGTTCTGTAGGAGGACCATGTTCCACTGACTATCAATTACAAGAGAGGATTCCTGTATTGTTCTTAAAGAAGCAACCTGATACATTGTTTTTCAGCTGTAACACATCCAAGCAGTATCTGACTACAGCTTTGTACAGTACCGCACATTTTGTTTTTCTACCATAACTTTGTGAGGTCTGTGTCAGGTGCTGAACCAGTATTAACATGATTTGATCCATCGGTTCTCACAGACAGCTGGACATCACACTGTCTGAGTTAAGCTGCTTACACAACACACGGGATGGCTGGGCGGAAAAAAAAAACCACACAAGGAAGGAAGAAGAAGCAGACGGAGGCAGTGTTTATTATTGAGACAAATATGGAAGACATCTCAATATGAAAACTGGAAGAGTTTGCAGCATTGTGGAGTGTTTCCAAACAGCTGTCCAACAGTGATGACTTCTACATTTAATCTCATCTTCCACAGTGACAGGGGTAGCAGATGTTCCAGAGTTCTGTTTTGAAGAGATCCAGGGCAGTGATTCCTCATATTAGTGGTGCATATTGCACCCATGTCTGTGATTGCTGTTTTGTGTCATCCTGTACCACAAATCATTGAACACTGTGTCTTTCATTTTTATGACTTACAATGCATAGCCACATGTGGAACAGGGGTGTGTGATAGGAAGAGGAGTAAGAGAGAAAGGTAACATGGAAACAGCAGGAATCAGGCTATATACAGGGTGTTTATAAATCAATATCAGGGTTTTAACGCTTTACAATATTTATTACATTAAACTTACAGTTATAAATGATATGTAAAATGAAAGAGCAACTCAAACAGTTGTGTTTGGCACAAGTGCGCATGCACAGCACACAATGTTTCTGCCACAATCCGTTAGATTGGTTGAAATTCTATGTACCCAAGTGCTGGATAGGCCGCAAGGGGCCCAATGACAGCGCTTGCTTTGCATGGCCTCCACATTCACCCGGCATAATGCCATGCGATTTTTTCCTTTGGGGCTTCATCGAGGATCGTTTGTACATGCCTCCGCTACCAGCAGACCTCCCTGAATTAAGAAACCTGATTGAAGCAGCGGTAACAGTAAACTTCTCCATGCCGCAGTCAGAAGAGAACTTCCAATGGATGTGTGATGAATCATGTCTCCCAACTGATGGAAAATCTATTTTGGCACCCTCTTCTAGACAAACAAAGATCTAAGGGAAGTACTCCATTCCCCTGTCACATCTTGGACATAAATCAAGTCTTCAGTTTCATAACTGCAGTGATTCTAACTTAGTGGCAAATGTTTGTGAGGTACTGCAATGCCTGTGTAACACGAACTTAGCACAATTTCTGAACTGTAGTTGTGTGTGTACAGTTGTGCTATATCTCTGGAAAGATACATAGTGCGTGGATCACAAAGAATCTATGGTTTGCTTCTTTTTTTCTCCTTTGGTGTAGAAGGTAGTAATTTTTCATCTTAAAGTTTCTCACCACAATGAGTGTGGTAGAAAATTTGGAGGGTGAATGTATATTTCCTGTGCTGGATTATTAACAGCATTTTATTCTACATGACTAATATATCAGAAACGACACTGCTTTAACATTATAGCATACTTAAGTTGGAACTGTGTAGTCTTCGGAATATGTGTTCATGTTCTATTACCATTTCTGATTCCTAATACCTTCTTCGTATGGAATCCAAACAGTACAACAATTCTACAGAGTTGATAGCACAAGAGATTTACATAAAATGTTTCAAACTCCTTGCTTCTGGAGCTCCATTATGCGTACACCATACATTTCTTCTTCTTCTTCATCGCCGTTATATCACCACAATGGTATCAAACGTATCAGGTTTGTATCTACTGCTGTATTTACTCGAATCTAAGCCGCACTTTTTTTCCGGTTTTTGTAATCCAAAAAACCGCCTGCGGCTTAGAATCGAGTGCAAAGCAAGTGAAGTTCTGAAAAATGTTGTTAGGTGCCGCCACAACTAACTTCTGCCGTCGAATACATGTAGCGCTACACAGGCATGCTTTGTAGGCACAGAGATAAATACTGGCGCCAAAACCTCTGCGTCAGTAAATAAATTTAAAAAAGAAAAGGTGGAAGTCCAGCTTTTTTTTCTCCGCCCCGAGTTTCGACCACTGCATTTTCATACATTATCCAACGAAGTAAATACAAATTCCGTATTGTTCATCTTCGAATGTAGCAGAGTTTCAATGTACTAAGAAAATCCGACTGGCAAGACTGTTGCCAATAGGAACTTGATGAAATGTGAATCACATGCAGTATTCTCTTCACCATAAGAATAGTATGAATATAAACATTTTGCCATGTATTCTTTCGTGTTTGCTGCAGACGAAGCACGTGAAAAAGGAATGGTACCCGTATAAATACGGACGGAGCGTTTGACGCATAGCAATGCTTACCTGGTAAAGCTTAACTGTTAAGCTTACAACTCAAACCAAACTACTGTAGCTGTATCGTCATTTATTCGACCTAAATTGTATCTCATATTACAATGGGCCAACTTTGTTTCGATTTGGAGGTGCGGCCTAAAACTTTTTTCTCCCCTTGAATTTCGAGTCTCATTTTTCAGGTGCGGCTTAGATTCGAATATATACGGTATACACAAATGAGGAGTGCTCAACTCCACAGCATGCAAGCACCTAGAGAGATCGTATGTAATTGGATGGGTGGAACAGATTTTGCAGAACGGCAGTTACAGTATTGGAATGAGAATACTGGTCTACATTACTAAAGTTGGTCAGTACATGGTTGGAACACATATTATACTATTTTCAAAAGCAAAATATGAAAGTGAACTGAGCTTGTTCTGACCTTCACGAGATGTCAAATGTAGTGGGTACAGTACACCCCTACTTCTGGTCAGTGCCTAAAGGACATAGGAAGAGTTACAAGAATCCTAGAGAGAGGCTGTCTAGAGTTTTGTCAGGGTCCTTAGCCAATAAGTTCAATGAAGGGGTTGCTCATTTCTAAATAAAGGGCAGAGAGAGAGATCTTCGAATCTCCGACTTTATCCTACGAATGTGAGGTGACTCCCAACTACATAGGGGGAGAGGAGAATCGTAATAAAATCTTATCAAATTTAAAAAAGTGTTTCAGCTGAGGAATGTAGTTTTTGCACATCCTCTCTGCTGATGGCTATTTCCTACACTAAGAAACAACATTTGTGTCATGTGATGTACGCAGTGTAATGGGGTTCGTAATATGTCCACATTATATGATCCTTGCAAAGAAATGGAGGGGGTGGTTTAGCAATGATACAGAAATTCATAACTGTGCTGCAATGTCACTGGCTGACAGCCTCACAAGATCGATGCAATGAGATGTTTCGTTGACAAGACAACTCGTCGGGAGTGGTGGTTTGGACCTCAAATAATTGAGTAAAATCATCGGAATTATGGAAAACTTTGTAAAATTACAAAAATTGATGTACAATACGAAACATTAATGAAAATGTGGAGGGATGAGGGTACTTACACCATCACCCGCATGTATTCCATTCCTCCACCGGTAGGATTGACAGCTGATGGTGCATACTATCCGTTTTCTATGGGTTTAAGTCCTGCAGAATACCCCCTTGTTGCACATGTAGTTATGCATAGTATGTCACAAAAATAAATGACACAATATCCAAAGATTTGGGGCTCAAGATGACTATCACCTAGGACACCAAACCAACAGCCACATACTTGCATGCAATATGCACCACCAATATGTGGAATCAGCTCTCTGGATCTCTTCAGAAACAAAACACCAAGACATCTGCTACCTTATCACCGTGGAAGACGAGATTAAATGTACATGTGATCACATTCAGACAGCTGTTTGGAAATGCTCCACAATGCCGCAAAACACTTCCAGTTTCCATATTGAGATGTTTTCCACATTTTTTCAATAATAAACATTGCCTCTATCTTATTTTTCCCCCCCATCCCGTGTATTGTGTGAGCAGCTTAACTTAGACCATGTGAGAGCCGATGGATCGAATCATGTTAATGCCGGTTCAACACTTGACACAGAACCTCAAAGTGATGTTAGAGAAACAAAATGTACAGCACTTTACTAAGCTGTAATCATACGCTGCTTGGATGTATTACAGCAAAGAAACTTTATCAGACTGCTTCTTTAAGAACAATATAGGAATCCTCTACTGTGACTGATAGTCTGTAGAATATGGTCCTCCTACAGTATGGTTAGACAAGACATAACACAGGTCTGTGTAAGACTTTGATCACTGGCCACCTACTCCAATGGACCAATAAGTGCATATTTAACTTGCTCGACATCAAAATCCAGATGGTATTTGTTTTTGATATACGCAGTGTGGAGAAACCCATTAATAGAGAGAGAGAGAGAGAGAGAGAGAGAGAGAGAGAGAGAGAGACTGTAATGTCAGCAAAGTCTCTAACACCATTACACTGTCATATTTCTAATGTAGTAATCATATAAACACAATAAAGCAGATCAGGACATATATAATGTTATGCTTTTGAATTTTTATTGCAGTCAGCATATACTCAGCATGGTTGTGAATTTCCTCCTATACATTAGTGTGCTATTTTTCTCATTGTGACAGCCTTCTACAAAGTCAGTCACTGGTGGAGGACTAGACACCCCTCTAACTAATGGAACAGTGCTGTCGGAACATGGAATTTCGAGAGAATTAGCAGGGGTGTGTGGCTTAGAGGAACATCTCTTACTTGTGGAAATCATGTGGTTTTAAGTGCTACATATTGAAGACTGGAAGATTCATAAGAATACGGCAGGTAAGCGATACTCTGATGAAAGAGGAGTTGAGCTCTATACCGCTTCTTCTAAGTGCTATGGACAAACTTATTACAACCTCTCGCATTGATCTCGCAAAGTGACAGCAATGAGAAAATTAGGAGCTAATAGGAAGATTTTTACTGACAGTCAGCAGCAGCAGTCTGTCTTTATTTTTATAGATAAATAAGAGACATATTATCCTGTGAGTTTTGTGTCTCTATAAATGGCTGGAGTGGCATCTTAATAGGGAAACTAAATATAGATTTACATCTATATGCTTACTTCGCAAGCCACTAAATGGTGTGTACCACTACCTGCCATGTTCCTCGAAAAAACATCGCATTCCATCCTGAGATTACCATTTAAGTTCTCAAAGTACCCATCCATTTATTCCCAGTATTTACCCTAGCAACATTTAAGAATGAAGTCCTTCTGAAAAGGATAGGGTAGCTCTGCATTAGTCTGGAATCATTATGTAAGAGGTCCAAGCAGATGTAATTTCGATGTATTGCTCATTAAGAAGTCCGAGCACATGTAATTTCAATGTATAGCTCATGCGTTGCCTGCAATAGGTAAGGTATAAGAGAATCTCTGACCAGAGAGCAGTGTTGACTGCAATAGGAACTGTGTAGCTGTAGCAATAAGTTGTTGCTAGTCTGGAGTCTGCTCTGGTCTGGTCTGGTGTATCGTGTTGGGTGGCCCAGTCGCGGTGCAGCGATGTCGGAGCCTGAGTATTATTGTATAAGGTAAAAAGCAGCCTCGCACATATGTATTAATGTTATCTCAAGTCGCATGTAAATGTTTTAAAAATCTCGTAATAATAATCTTCCTCATAAAAAGTAACTTTTAACAACCATTCATTTCAATTTAAAGAATTTACTAATTTCTCCCATCCATGATCATCCTGATTATTGCAATAGAAAAATCAGTTGATTCCTTTCATAAATGACAGATAGGTCAGCCAGCATTGCACAGAGCTGTGCCGGAAATTTTTTTTGTAAGAGCAGATATATCCGGCGACTTCATTGAGGTAAGAATTTTTCCTTTTTTTATTCAGAATGATCTTTCAGGGCCATGACGCAGCACTGCTGTCGTCCAAAATTTACCAGGTTAAATTCACAGTGAATTATTGAAAAAGTCATAAGTGAGCGGCAATTTAATTGAGAGGTTAGTTACATTGTTTTATTACCAGGTTACTGAATTTACTTTTTATTGGGACATTACACTGAATGTGAATGACATAATTATAATTTTTTTACTGTTGAGAGGTTTAGGAATTTCTCTGTTGTGAGGTTACGCTAAATGTGAATGAATTTTGAGCTTAGATTAAATCAAAAAGAATTTTGTAGGGAGGTTACAAATGAGAAAGAATTTTGTCTTGAGGTTACACTAAATTAGAATCATATTATTCATATTATTTATTTTATTTTTGTAGGGAGGTTACAATTAACAGTTGCCTGGCATGGTGAGTGGTGGTTGTCCGCTGTGAGTAGTACAGCCCTGACGTGTGGTCAGAGGTTCGCGACCCAGTGACAGCAGTTCTCATGCAACCCAGTGGCAGAGCTGGGGATGGGGACAGAGGTGTTGTGGGGGTGGAGAGGAGAGTGAAACACATTACTACCCCACACACCATCAATTCTCAGTAGAATTAGTTCGGGAGCAGAATACGAAAATTCTAAGTGACTTACTTTCACCAGCATGACAATACAATCTAGAGACAGAGAGCTATTAGCAATGGATGTCATCAGCTATTTGATGACAGTTACCGCTCATTTTGTTATAGGAGGAAGTGTCTACCTAGCTTGTGGGAAGCATTCAGAGACATCACAAAAGTGTCTGTAATGGTTACCTGGCAAGTTTCATCTGACTGCAGGAAAAAAAATAACTACTCACCATGCAATGGGACTTTCATGATCAATTTAACTCATTATTCAATCAATTTGATATCAATTACATGCCACCAGGTGGGTGGAAGTGAGGGTGAGTGTAACATGGATATGATTCGAAAGATGGAGTGGTCGTCAGGTGTTGTTTCGTTGTGGGAATATCTTTAATGGAAATTTAATCTCCCATCTATGCAGGGAGAAATAATCATTGTAATAAAATAAGCTATATTACCAAATTTATAAAGTGATACATAGTGTAAACCTGATATTTACAATTCTTCTGTGCAACTACCTTGAGAGACTTCATAGGTGATGAGGCATTTGGTTACTTTAAGAGAGTTTGAAAGTGAAGAGACATCCTGTGACAGAAAGAGCATGATCCTTGTATTCCATTATGAACCAAAAATGAGTTTAATATTCTAGTCCTATGATGCTGGACATGGCAGATATTAAGCTGATAAGAACAGATTTTTCTACCTGGTGTGAACATACTTAAAGGAAATATAGCCTATGCCATAATGTTGTTCAGGATTTTCACAAGTAACGATACTTCAGCAAAGAGAAAAGGTGTATATGGTCTGATTTCTTCTATCTTAAAAAATAACTTGTATAGAAAGGAGCAATCTACATTTCATATGAGAAATTTGAGGTGCATTGACAAAACAACATCCCTGGTTCAAATGGTTCAAATGGCTCTGAGCACTATGGGACTCAACATCTTAGGTCATAAGTCCCCTAGAACTTAGAACTACTTAAACCTAACTAACCTAATGACATCACACACACCCATGCCCGAGGCAGGATTCGAACCTGCGACCGTAGCAGTCCCGCGGTTCCGGACTGCAGCGCCAGAACCGCTAGACCACCGCGGCCGGCAAACATCCCTGCTTTTGATTTTTTAAACTGAGGAGTCTATGTCAGGGGTGGAACTGCAGTTAATGCAAGTCACACCTGCTCGTCTCGCACTGTGCCACTGCAGTGGCAGGAGTGGTCACGAGGGGTTTGGCAACCAGAAGTAGAAAAATATGGGATTAAGGGTGCAGTACTTCAATGGCTTACTTCTTACTTATCTAACAGAAAACAAAGAACAATCATCTCTTCAAATGGTGTAAACTATCATTCAGACTGGAAAACAATAACACAGGGTGTCCCAAAAGGTTCGATCCTCGGTCCAATTCTCTTTCTATTGTATGTCAATGACTTACCATTAAACATAAATTCACCATCCGTTCTGTTTGCTGATGACACGTCTGTCTTGGTAGAAAGGGAAGAAACAGAAATGATTCCTGATAGAGTCACTGGTACATTAGACAGGCTAGAATCATGGTTCCAGTTAAATGGTCTGAAGCTTAACATATGAAAAACAAACTTAATTCAATTCAGAACCAAACAGTCAAAAGACCAGGAAATTAGTATAAATCATAAAAGTGAAGAATTAACAGAAGTGCATTCTGCCAAATTTCTAGGACTACACCTCGATAAGAATTTAAACTGGAACACACATATTGAGTACCTGTGCAGCAAACTGGGTAGCTTTGCTTATGCCATGCAATCAGTGATAAGATATGGCATTATTTTCTGGGGGAGCTCCAATAATATATCTCGTGTACTGAAGCTCCAGAAGAAAATTATCAGAAATATGTGCACTGCACAGCAAAGAGAATCATGTCGTCCATTATTACAGAAACTAAAAATTCTGACTGTCCCCTCCCTATACATATACGAGCTAACGATATTTTTACACAACAGACTAGAATTGTTCATTAAAAACCAATTTGATCATCCATACAGTACAAGGAGTAAAGATAATTTTATGCTTCCTGCCCATAGATTGAAATTATATGCTCAGACCCCACAATATGTGGGCATGAAAGTCTACAACAAACTTAAAGGCAATAGCATTCTAAACATGGAACTAGGGATACTAAAAAAGAAGTTTTATGAAATTCTTATGCACAAATATTATTACTCATTAGAAGAGTTCATGGAAGATGAACTGATAATTTGAGCAAAATCCAACTGCAAATTAGCATTATATTGTGAAAAAAAAATTGTCCACTGTCAAGAAAGATATTTACCTATGCTGGAAAATAAGAAAATATAGATACTGCTACATAGACTAAATATAGTTTTAAAAATTAATATTAGATTCTAGTTTGTAATTTTTGATGTGTCTCCTGTACCGTAATTACATGATTTGTAAGTGTATGTTATGAGACTAATAAATCACAATTCACACGTGGCACCTTAAGACTGTCACAAGTGGCAGCTTCCTGGTTGGCTGTCTGGCTCTTCAGGTACGCAATATACTAGGTACATGACGCTGTACTAGCCTGAAGGTGGTGTTGTTTTTCTGTCTTGGGATGCCATGTTCAAGTAAGATAACGATAATAAGCACTGCATTCGTAAAAATATTGTGTGTTGTATTTCCCATATTTTTGGTGACTAGGATGCAATTTGCAAGTGGTAAAAAGGTACAAGTATGTTTAATTCCCCAGTGATGTAGCTACATGAGTCCTGTATATAGAGGCAGGGATTTATAGTGGCATTGAAACAATGGGTCATTGTTCTAATATTATTACCTAACCTTATGTTCTACACAGCAGCTATTCCCCTGTACTTCAGTGATAGTTTGTTGCCCTACTATTGTTGACCATCCTGCCTATATAAGGCAATTCGTTGGACTTGCTGGAGCAACTGTCTAGTTCTAGACTAATAGTGAAATTATCCTCTACACAACCAGCAGTTACAGACAAAACTGGATGGTACTACTGTCTAGTGCTCAATCAATGCAACTATCCCTGTCCAACTTAAATTGTTTAAATAAAAGATAGTCTGCACTGCCTAGGCTTCTGCAAATCGTTTTTATAAAGAAATAAGCAATATCTCTTAAATTGTTTCAACAATATTCCATACACTTCAATCATCTGGATTGCTTATTTGCTGCAGTAGGAGGAGGGGGATAGGCAGCACCAGTATTATGGGTTGGCCATCTTGGATTTTGATGCCATAATTAGACTGCATGGAGAGCTGCATCAAATCAGTCTCAGGACTAAAGACTACTACAACAACAACAACAACAACAACAACAATTAGACTGAGTCAGTACTGCAAAGATGATATGCAAATTGAATTTCTATAAATACAGAATATATTACTATTATTATCATTATTATTATGTTCTCCACAATACAATGTAACTATCATTTGAATTTACTGTCAAAATTCGAATTAACCATGAAATTTCGAATGTCCCACAATGTTTTGAATTACCCATCAAAATTTGAATTTCCCTCTATTTATTCATGGTGTAGAGAGGCAGGGGAGAAGTGGGGAGAGGATGGCAGAGGAGGTGAGGGGGAGGGGAAGTAAAGTTAAGGGTGTGGGTAGGGGGCAGTAGATGGTGGAGAGGAGGGGCAGCAGAGGGGAGTGGCGTGGAGGGGGAGGAGTGGGGGGAGGGAAGGCGAGTGGCATGGGGAGGAGGTGGGAGGGGGAATAGGGTGGGGATTGGGGAGGGGGGGAAGCAGATATGTTCCAGCAGGGAAAGCCCATGACATCAATAGGGGGTGGGGATAATCAACTGATCAATTAATTAATTTGACATCAATTTAATAACAAAAGTGTCCCAGAACAGACATTACCATACTACTAAAAACCATTCTGCAATGAATTTATCCAAACAATCATATGCTGATGGCAAAATGTATTTATGCTTTTTTCCCTTGGAAACAGACTGCTTCGCAATGGCTTCAATGTTCGGTCGATTCTTTAAAAATCATGTTCAGAGTGGACGAGAAAAATTCTAGGTCCTTTGCTATTATGTAACTTGTATTACTGTTGTCTATGCAATGTGTTCAATGCTATGCACAACCTGTACTTCGTAGTATCTTATGCGTCTCTCTAAAGTATTACATTCCATAAACCGTATTTGTTCTTGCTATAGCAGATAATGGACACTTGCTCCCCTAGAATACATTGTGCTGTAATCAGCAGAAGTGTTATAAGTAATGTGAATTACAGAAGCTTATGTTTTCACTATTCTGTCCATTTCTGTCAATTGATAGAGCACACAAATTCATCTGCGCCAAATATTACAAATGTTGTCCTGCAGAGACGACTTAGTGTCTGTTTCAGTCTATAATTTTTTTCAAAGCTTCCTAAGAGATAATTGACGAATATCATAAAGGCCCCAAGAAGATGGACAGAGAACCATTCAGCATTAGATACAATGGTAAACCTTGAATATAAACTATCAAAGGAGAATCATAAAGGCCCCAAGAAGATGGACAGAGAACCATTCAGCGTTAGATACAATGGTAAATGTTGAATATAAACTATCAAAGGAGAAATAGGATTCTGTGTACCAGGTGAAAGTGTCTGATAACAAATGGAATAAGTTATATTTAGCCCTACTAAACTATTGCTGCCCTTCCAGGTAAATCCAGAAGATGGTAAAACATTGGCAAAATTGAATAAAATTCTAGACTGAAACAGTCACTAGGTCTGTTTAGGCTCATGCATACACGATACAGAGCTACTTTATAAAACTACTACTCAACAGATTTTTAGGGAAAAATACAATCAGAAGCAGAAAACTCCTTACCCTCTCCCTTAAAACCCACTTCCTATCGTCTTTCCCTCTCCTTCCCTCTTTCCTGACGAAGCAACCGTTTGTTGCGAAAGCTAGAATTTTGTGTGTATGTTTGTGTTTGTTTGTGTGTCTATCGACCTGCCAGCGCTTTAGTTCGGTAAGTGACATCATCTTTGTTTTTAGATATATTTTTCCCACGTGGAATGTTTCCCTCTATTATATTATTATTATTATTATTAGTCGTAAAGCTCCCAACATGGAAGACGCTAAGTAAAGATGGTTCACTTCTGGGGCTTCTTATTCTTCTTGTTTGCCCACCAGGTCTTCATTCTTTGCGAGAATTCAGCTTTTCTTTCTTCGCTCCATTTTGTTCCAGTTCTTGGCGCTTTTGTCTCTGGTTTCACCTCCCATTTGTCAACTTTAAGTTTGAAATTGTTTCTTTTGTTCATGTCTTCAGTAGTAATGTTGGCTAATTCCAGATCTTTCTTTACATTTTTGATCCATTCTCCTCCATTAACAAGGGATGCTATGTATCTTACTATTCTTTTTGTAAGTCTGTGATCGGGAAGTCTCATTATGTGGCCATAGAATTTTAGACGCCTCTTCCTCATGTCTATCTCTATGTTAGAATATTCTTCAATTTTAGAATTTTTCTGTAATCTATACCCCTCTTTCGTCCATCTTGGTCCCAGAATTTTTCTAATGATTTTCCTTTCCTCTTTCTTCAGGTTTTCCATATCTGTTTTTCTTTTAAGTGTCAAGGTTTCGCTGGCATATAGCATTATTGGTTTAATTACCGACTTATAATGTTTAATTTTTGTATTTATAGATAGACATTTTTTATTGTAAATGTTTTGGGCCAGCCCTAGACCCCTACGAGCTTTTAATATTCTTTCTTGTTGTGAGTATTTTTCAGAAATTATCTCTCCTAAATATTTAAAGTATGGTACCCTCTTAATTTCTCCATATTTGGTTTGTAACTTAGAAATTTCTAGATTTGTTGTTGTAAACACCGTTTTCTCAAAAGATATTTGTAGGCCAACTTTTCCTGCACACTCTTTTAAGGTTTCTATCTGTTTGACTGCCATTTCACTAGAATCTGCCATTATTGCAAGATCGTCTGCGTAGGCTAAGTAGGGGATTTGTAGGTCATCTTTTTTGGTTCCCAGTGATATTGGTTTCCAGTACTTTTCTTTTTTGAGTTCTTTTTCCCATTCTGCCATGACTCTATCCAGAACTAAGTTAAATAACAGAGGTGATAATCCATCACCTTGTCTAACCCCAGTTTTTATCTCAAATGATTTTGAAAGTTTTCCCATGAATTTCACTTTGCATTTTGTATTTGTTAATGTCTGCTCTATGATGTTCCGTGTCTTCTTATCCAGTCCTTGTTCTTCAAGAATTTTAAATAGTGTGGGTCTGTGAATTGATTCATATGCCTTTTTAAAGTCGACAAAGACATATACTGTAGGCTTCCTTCGCATTTGTCTCATCCTTGTAATCAATTTCAAGTTTAAAATTTGTTCTGGACATGATCTGTTTGGTCTGAAACCAGCTTGGAAATCTGAGATTTTGGGTTCTAGCAGTTTTTGTGTTCTTTCAAGAAGACAAGCTGATAATATCTTGTATGTGACGGCAAGTAAGGAGATTCCTCTATAGTTGTTCACATCCGATTTATCCCCTTTTTTATGTAGCGGATGTGACTTACTGAACGAAAGCGCTGGCAGGTCGATAGACACACAAACAAACACAAACACACACACAAAATTCAAGCTTTCACAACAAACTGTTGCCTCATCAGGAAAGAGGGAAGGAGAGGGAAAGACGAAAGGATGTGGGTTTTAAGGGAGAGGGTAAGGAGTCATTCCAATCCCGGGAGCGGAAAGACTTAACTTAGGGGGAAAAAGGACGGGTATACACTCGCACACACACACATATCCATCCACACATATACAGACACGAGCAGACATATTTAAAGACCAATGTCTGTTTGTGTTTGTATATGTGTGGATGGATATGTGTTTTCGAGTGTATACCTGTCCTTTTTTCCCCCTAAGGTAAGTCTTTCCGCTCCCGGGATTGGAATGACTCCTTACCCTCTCCCTTAAAATCCACATCCTTTCGTCTTTCCCTCTCCTTCCCTCTTTCCTGATGAGGCAACAGTTTGTTGCGAAAGCTTGAATTTTGTGTGTATGTTTGTGTTCGTTTGTGTGTCTGTCGACCTGCCAGCACTTTCATTTGGTAAGTCACATCATCTTTGTTTTTAGATATATTTTTCCCATGTGGAATCCCTCCGGAGATGGGAACTTGCTCTTCAATATATCCTCTCTTCTCGTTATCCACCAGGCCTCAATCTCCGCTAATTTCAAGTTGCCGCCACTCATACCTCACCTGTCATTCAACAACATCTTTGCCTCTGCACTTCTGCCTCGACTGACATCTCTGCCCAAACTCTTTGTCTTCAAATATGTCTGCTTGTGTCTGTATATGTGTGGATGGATATGTGTGTGTGTGTGCGAGTGTATACCCGTCCTTTTTTCCCCCTAAGGTAAGTCTTTCCGCTCCCGGGATTGGAATGACTCCTTACCCTCTCCCCTAAAACCCACATCCTTTCGTCTTTCCCTCTCCTTCCCTCTTTCCTGATGAGGCAACAGTTTGTTGCGAAAGCTTGAATTTTGTGTGTATGTTTGTGTTCGTTTGTGTGTCTGTCAACCTGCCAGCACTTTCATTTGGTAAGTCACATCATCTTTACATATATAACAGAGGGAAACATTCCACGTGGAAAAAATATATCTAAAAAGAAAGATGATGAGACTTACCAAACAAAAGCGCTGGCAGGTCGATAGACACACAAACAAACACAAATATACACACAAAATTCAAGCTTTCGCAACAAACTGTTGCCTCATCAGGAAAGAGGGAAGGAGAGGGAAAGACGAAAGGATGTGGGTTTTAAGGGAGAGGGTAAGGAGTCATTCCAATCCCGGGAGCGGAAAGACTTACCTTAGGGGGAAAAAAGGACAGGTATACACTCGCGCACACACACACATATCCATCCACACATACAGACACAAGCAGACATATTTAAAGACCAATATAATATGTCTGCTTGTGTCTGTATGTGTGGATGGATATGTGTGTGTGTGCGCGAGTGTATACCTGTCCTTTTTTCCCCCTAAGGTAAGTCTTTCCGCTCCCGGGATTGGAATGACTCCTTACCCTCTCCCTTAAAACCCACATCCTTTCGTCTTTCCCTCTCCTTCCCTCTTTCCTGATGAGGCAACAGTTTGTTGCGAAAGCTTGAATTTTGTGTGTATATTTGTGTTTGTTTGTGTGTCTATCGACCTGCCAGCGCTTTTGTTTGGTAAGTCTCATCATCTTTCTTTATATATATATATATATATATATATATATATATATATATATATATATATATATATATATATATATATATATATATATATATATATAAGATGAGGTGACTTACCGAACGAAAGCGCTGGCAGGCCGATAGACACACAAACAAACACAAACATACACACCAAATTCTAGCTTTCGCAACCAACGGTTCCCTCATTCGGAAAGAGGGAAGGAGAGGGAAAGATGAAAGGATGTGGGTTTTAAGGGAGAGGATAAGGAGTCATTCCTATCCCGGGAGCGGAAAGACTTACCTTAGGGGGAAAAAAGGCCAGGTATACACTCGCACACACACACACATATCCATGCACACATACAGACACAAGCAGACATATTTAAAGACAAAGAGTTTGGGCAGAGATGTCAGTCGAGGTGGAAGAGTAGAGGCAAAGAAGTTGTTGAAAGACAGGTGACGTATGAGTGGCAGCAACTTGAAATTAGCGGAGATTGAGGCCTGGTGGATAACGAGAAGAGAGGATATACTGAAGGGCAAGTTCCCATCTCCGGAGTTCGGATAGGTTGGTGTTGGTGGGAAGTATCCATATAACCCGGACGGTGTAACACTGTGCCAAGATGTGCTGGCTGTGCACCAAGGCATGTTTAGCCACAGGGTGATCCTCATTACCAACAAACACTGTCTGCCTGTGTCCATTCATGCGAATGGACAGTTTGTTGCTGGTCATTCCCACATAGAATGCATCACAGTGTAGGCAGGTCAGTTGGTAAATCACGTGGGTGCTTTCACACGTGGCTCTGCCTTTGATCGTGTACACCTTCCGGGTTACAGGACTGGAGTAGGTGGTGGTGGGAGGGTGCATGGGACAGGTTTTGCACCGGGGGCGGTTACAAGGATAGGAGCCAGAGGGTAGGGAAGGTGGTTTGGGGATTTCATAGGGATGAACTAACCGGTTACGAAGGTTAGGTGGACGGCGGAAAGACACTCTTGGCGGAGTGGGGAGGATTTCATGAAGGATGGATCTCATTTCAGGGCAGGATTTGAGGAAGTCGTATCCCTGCTGGAGAGCCACATTCAGAGTCTGGTCCAGTCCCGGAAAGTATCCTGTCACAAGTGGGGCACTTTTGTGGTTCTTCTGTGGGGGATTCTGGGTTTGAGGGGATGAGGAAGTGGCTCTGGTTATTTGCTTCTGTACCAGGCCGGGAGGGTAGTTGCGGGATGCGAAAGCTGTCGTCAGGTTGTTGGTGTAATGTTTCAGGGATTCCGGACTGGAGCAGATTCGTTTGCCACGAAGACCTAGGCTGTAGGGAAGGGACCGTTTGATGTGGAATGGGTGGCAGCTGTCATAATGGAGGTACTGTTGCTTGTTGGTGGGTTTGATGTGGACGGACGTGTGAAGTTGGCCATTGGACAGGTGGAGGTCAACGTCAAGGAAAGTGGCATGGGATTTGGAGTAGGACCAGGTGAATCTGATGGAACCAAAGGAGTTGAGGTTGGAGAGGAAATTTTGGAGTTCTTCTTCACTGTGAGTCCAGATCATGAAGATGTCATCAATAAATCTGTACCAAACTTTGGGTTGGCAGACCTGGGTAACCAAGAAGGCTTCCTCTAAGCGACCCATGAATAGGTTGGCGTACGAGGGGGCCATCCTGGTACCCATGGCTGTTCCCTTTAATTGTTGGTATGTCTGGCCTTCAAAAGTGAAGAAGTTGTGGGTCAGGATGAAGCTGGCTAAGGTAATGAGGAAAGAGGTTTTAGGTAGGGTGGCAGGTGATCGGCGTGAAAGGAAATGCTCCATCGCAGCGAGGCCCTGGACGTGCGGAATATTTGTGTATAAGGAAGTGGCATCAATGGTTACAAGGATGGTTTCCGGGGGTAACAGATTGGGTAAGGATTCCAGGCGTTCAAGGAAGTGGTTGGTGTCTTTGATGAAGGATGGGAGACTGCATGTAATGGGTTGAAGGTGTTGATCTACGTAGGCAGAGATACGTTCTGTGGGGGCTTGGTAACCAGCTACAATGGGGCGGCCGGGATGATTGGGTTTGTGGTTTTCCACGTTCTGTGGGGGCTTGGTAACCAGCTACAATGGGGCGGCCGGGATGATTGGGTTTGTGGTTTTCCTTGAACGCCTGGAATCCTTACCCAATCTGTTACCCCCGGAAACCATCCTTGTAACCATTGATGCCACTTCCTTATACACAAATATTCCGCACGTCCAGGGCCTCGCTGCGATGGAGCATTTCCTTTCACGCCGATCACCTGCCACCCTACCTAAAACCTCTTTCCTCATTACCTTAGCCAGCTTCATCCTGACCCACAACTTCTTCACTTTTGAAGGCCAGACATACCAACAATTAAAGGGAACAGCCATGGGTACCAGGATGGCCCCCTCGTACGCCAACCTATTCATGGGTCGCTTAGAGGAAGCCTTCTTGGTTACCCAGGTCTGCCAACCCAAAGTTTGGTACAGATTTATTGATGACATCTTCATGATCTGGACTCACAGTGAAGAAGAACTCCAAAATTTCCTCTCCAACCTCAACTCCTTTGGTTCCATCAGATTCACCTGGTCCTACTCCAAATCCCATGCCACTTTCCTTGACGTTGACCTCCACCTGTCCAATGGCCAACTTCACACGTCCGTCCACATCAAACCCACCAACAAGCAACAGTACCTCCATTATGACAGCTGCCACCCATTCCACATCAAACGGTCCCTTCCCTACAGCCTAGGTCTTCGTGGCAAACGAATCTGCTCCAGTCCGGAATCCCTGAAACATTACACCAACAACCTGACGACAGCTTTCGCATCCCGCAACTACCCTCCCGGCCTGGTACAGAAGCAAATAACCAGAGCCACTTCCTCATCCCCTCAAACCCAGAATCCCCCACAGAAGAACCACAAAAGTGCCCCACTTGTGACAGGATACTTTCCGGGACTGGACCAGACTCTGAATGTGGCTCTCCAGCAGGGATACGACTTCCTCAAATCCTGCCCTGAAATGAGATCCATCCTTCATGAAATCCTCCCCACTCCGCCAAGAGTGTCTTTCCGCCGTCCACCTAACCTTCGTAACCTGTTAGTTCATCCCTATGAAATCCCCAAACCACCTTCCCTACCCTCTGGCTCCTATCCTTGTAACCGCCCCCCGTGCAAAACCTGTCCCATGCACCCTCCCACCACCACCTACTCCAGTCCTGTAACCCGGAAGGTGTACACGATCAAAGGCAGAGCCACGTGTGAAAGCACCCACGTGATTTACCAACTGACCTGCCTACACTGTGATGCATTCTATGTGGGAATGACCAGCAACAAACTGTCCATTCGCATGAATGGACACAGGCAGACAGTGTTTGTTGGTAATGAGGATCACCCTGTGGCTAAACATGCCTTGGTGCACAGCCAGCACATCTTGGCACAGTGTTACACCGTCCGGGTTATATGGATACTTCCCACCAACACCAACCTATCCGAACTCCGGAGATGGGAACTTGCCCTTCAGTATATCCTCTCTTCTCGTTATCCGCCAGGCCTCAATCTCCGCTAATTTCAAGTTGCTGCCACTCATACGTCACCTGTCTTTCAACAACTTCTTTGCCTCTACTCTTCCACCTCGACTGACATCTCTGCCCAAACTCTTTGTCTTTAAATATGTCTGCTTGTGTCTGTATGTGTGGATGGATATGTGTGTGTGTGCGAGTGTATACCTGGCCTTTTTTCCCCCTAAGGTAAGTCTTTCCGCTCCCGGGATTGGAATGACTCCTTATCCTCTCCCTTAAAACCCACATCCTTTCATCTTTCCCTCTCCTTCCCTCTTTCCTGATGAGGCAACAGTTTGTTGCGAAAGCTTGAATTTTGTGTGTATATTTGTGTTTGTTTGTGTGTCTATCGACCTGCCAGCGCTTTTGTTTGGTAAGTCTCATCATCTTTCTTTTTAGATAAATTTTTCCACGTGGAATGTTTCCCTCTGTTATATATATATATATATATATATATATATATATATATATATATATATATATATATATATATATATATATATATCTTGTAATCTGACTTGTTCCACATCAAATTGATAAAATAATCGCGAAAATGATCAACGGAACGTAACATAACTAAAACTAAAGTAAACTGAAACTAATGTATCATATGTAATGTGAAAACAGTACACCACTTGTTAACTGAACTGGAATTTTAGGAATTATTTGGTAGAAGTGTGAGTGAGGGAGTGAGACAGGGTTGTAGCCTCTCCCCGATGTTATTCAATCTGTATATTGAGCAAGCAGTGAAGGAAACAAAAGCAAAATTTGGAGTAGGTATTAAAATCCATGGAGAAGAAATAAAAACTTTGAGGTTCGTCAATGACATTGTAATTCTGTCAGAGACAGCAAAGGACTTGGAAGAGCAGTTGAACGGAACGGATAGTGTCTTAAAAGAAGGATATGAGATGAACATCAACAAAAGCAAAACAAGGATAATGGAATGTAGTCGAATTAAGTCGGGTGATGCTGAGGGTATTAGATTAGCAAATGAGACACTTAAAGTAGTAAAGGAGTTTTGCTATTTGGGGAGCAACATAACTCATGATGCTCGAAGTAGAGAGGATATAAAATGTAGACTGTCGATGGCAAGGAAAGCGTTTCTGAAGAAGAGAAATTTGTTAACATCAAATGTAGATTTAAGTGTCAGGAAGTCGTTTCTGAAAGGATTTGTATGGAGTATAGCCATGTATGGAAGTGAAACATGGACGATAAATAGTTTAGACAAGAAGAGAATAGAAGCTTTCGAAATGTGGTGCTACAGAAGAATGCTGAAGATTAGATGGGTAGATCACATAACTAATGAGGAGGTGTTGAATAGGACTGGGGAGAAGAGAAACATGTGGCACAACTTGGCTAGAAGAAGGGATCGGTTGGTAGGACATGTTCTGAGGCATCAAGGGATCACCAATTTAGCATTGGAGGGCAGCGTGGAGGGTAAAAATCGTAGAGGGAGACCAAGAGATGAATACACTAAGCACATTCAGAAGGATGTAGGTTGCAGTGGGTACTGGGAGATGAAAAAGCTTGCACAGGATAGAGTAGCATGGAGAGCTGCATCAAACCAGTCTCAGGACTGAAGACCACAAGAACAACAACAAGTGTGGTGCAACAATTCTAAATTCTTATGCAATATCAGGTGGAGCAAAGTTTGTAAAAGGACACCAGTCATGAATAAAAATAAAGATCTCAACAATACAGGAAAAGACAGAATGCTACTTACAGTAAAGAAGGCACACGAAGTTGCATACAGGCACAATTAAAAGGCACCCACATAAACTGTACGACCACAGCTTTTGTCAGTTGAAGACCCACCCACCCACCCATTCACCCACCCACCCACCCACCCACCCACCCACACACACACACACACACACACCCACACAAAGGCAAGCACACCTCATGCACACACGACTGCCAACTCCAGCATCTCTGGCTGGAATGCAACATCACATGGGATGCAAGCAGCAGTTCGGAGGGGCTGGGGAAGGGTAAGGGGTAGGGGAAAAGGGCTGCAACTGTTGGCAGTCTATTCCCTGCACAGTCCACCACACAGCATTCTCTCCCCACCCACACACCATTATCCCTTCCCCTTCAACTTCCTCGCCCTCTCCAGATCGCTGCTGGCATCCCACAAGACGTTGCATTCCAGGCCAGAGATGCTGGATTTGGCGATTGTGTGTTCATGAGGTGTGCTTCTTTGTGTGTGTATGTTTGTGTGTGTGTGTGTGTGTGTGTGTGTGTACGCATACGTGTGTGTGTGTGTGTGTGTGTGTGTGTGTGTGTGTGTGTGTGTGTGTGTGTGTGATTCTCATTGACTGACGAAGGCTGTGGCTGAAATCTTTATGTGAGAGTCTTTGAAGTTTGCCTGTCTGCAACTTGATGTGTCTTCTTTACGGTAAGTAGCAATTTATTTTTTCCTACATTGCTGATTTTTCTACCTGGAATTTTGCATTGTTTGATTTTTGCTGAAGGCTTTCTTCTGTCGTACAACCCTGTGATGTTTTCCTTTGTTACTCTTCTTCATAGCATTATTCTTTGCAGTGTCCATTCTTCCTCTTCTTTCCTGTGTTTATTCACCACCTTCCAAACTAGATCTACTTCTGAGACACACTGTATCAACAATCGTCCATGCACAACAAAGACTTTGTGACTGCGCAGATTGCTGATGCCCAAGATTCTTTCCTCTTACATTTATTCCTATCGATCCCACTTCATCCTTCATACTGGCGTAATTTAGCGTTTTGTTTTCCACACCTGGCAGTGCCACATGAACTTTTAATCCTCAACCTAACCCATTCCCTCTTCCTCTCTCCTCCCTTATTGCAAAACACACAGACAGACAGACAGACAGACAGACACACACACACACACGCACGCACGCACGCACGCACGCACGCACGCGCGCGCACGCGCGCGCGCACACGCACACTCCCACACATCATTCACGTTTCTTTGTGTCTTTGGATATTTTTTATGCATCTTTACACATCTTTTAACTCATCCACCTCCTCTCACAAGCATCAACACCTATTTTGCCCATTTATGTGTCATTCCCATTTCTTTTAAACCATTCCTGCCACAATGGACCCTTGTTCCATCTTTCTGCACCAATTAAAAACAGTATCCCTTTCCCTGTCTAAAGCATAGTCCCACATCCTGTTTCTCAAATTCCGCCTAACCCATGGATCCCCCCCCCCTCCTCCCCCAATGGCCTAACTGTACAAATTCCTTTCTCTGGGTCCCATCCCTCCTATTACAGCTACCTACACCTTTTCAGATTCTGACAATCCCTGGCCTTCACAAACCTGGTACTGCAAAAACACATCTCCATGGCATAGGCCTCCCAGAACCTCCTCTGCTCCCTCCATAAGGTACTAATACTCTGCGACACCTACTTCACACATCACATCTCTGAAATTGACTCCCTTGTTCTCCCGCACCTGGAAGAGCATTCCAGACACCACCTCTGATAAGTTATCCAGCCTGCTGACATCCTACTGCTGCCTCGGGACACCACTATCCAATCCCTATCATACCCACAATGTTCCTCCTCGTCCACCAGTCATAGCAACTAAAGCCTGCCTAACTGATCTTTGCAACTTGCCATATCCTCCAAAACTCCATGCCAACCCTCCGCCAAATCTAGAGCTAAAACATTATCAAAACACTGTTGTTAACCTTTCCACCGAAACCCTCAGCTCCACAGAAGTTTCAGTCCTATCCAAAGGCCCCAAGTTTAGCCCTACATCAAAATTTAAACATGCTGGACTTGTCAAAGTCCTACTCTCCTTCTCCCAATCCCTAAAATCGAAGCACTTCTTTGTCGCCAATCCCTCCAACCAAACCCACCCTAATTGCAACACTGAACCCTGCCTGTTCCAGTTCATAACACCATTCAACCATGGTCCTCCCCCCTCCCTTCTAACCACCTACTGGTCATCTTCCAGGAATTTGTTACCTCCAACTTAGCCTCACCATTTTTCCCCAGGTCCCTTCCTCAGAACATCAACCTTTCAATAGAAGAAGCAACAGCCACACACAGCCTCAAAACAAATCCTGACCTAATCAGCCTACCTGCAGACAGAGGTTCCACCACTGTTGTTATGAAACACAGTGACTACTTGGCAGAAGGCCTCTGCCAATTATCTGACTCCTTCACTTATAAACTCTATGGCACCAGAGTGAGCCTCAAAACAAATCCTGACCTAATCAGCCTACCTGCAGACAGAGGTTCCACCACTGTTGTTATGAAACACAGTGACTACTTGGCAGAAGGCCTCTGCCAATTATCTGACTCCTTCACTTATAAACTCTATGGCACCAGAGTGAGCCTCAAAACAAATCCTGACCTAATCAGCCTACCTGCAGACAGAGGTTCCACCACTGTTGTTATGAAACACAGTGACTACTTGGCAGAAGGCCTCTGCCAATTATCTGACTCCTTCACTTATAAACTCTATGGTACCAGAGTGATCCCATCCCAGAAGTACAGCACAAACTCCAAACCCTGCTTAAAGCCTTAGACCCTTCCCAGAACATTTCCCCTGACTCTATTTCCTTCTTCACCCCATGACACCCCACAACTACCTTCTACAAGCTCCCCAAATACCACAAAACCAACAATCCTGGACACTCCATTGGGGCTGGTTCTTGTGCTCACACTGAAAGAATTTCGGTCTTTACTGACCAACACCTCCTACCCATTGCCCCTAATCTAGCCTCCCACAGTCAAAGACACCAACCAATTCCTTCACTGACTTTCCACCATTCCCAACCTTTTACCTCCTGGATCCCTACTCGTCACTGTTGATGCCACCTCCCTATACACCAAAATCTCTCATGCCCATGATCTTTCCACTATTGAACACCACCTTTGCCAACATTCTTCAGGCTCCAGACCCAATATCTCAATCCTCATACACCTTACTAACTTTATCCTAACCCACAACTACTTCTCATTTGAAGGAAATGTATATATCAAATCCACAGCACAGCCATGAGCACCCAAACGGCACCCTCCCGTGCCAACCTTTGTATGGGTCATCTAGAGGAGGCCCTCCAAGTCTCCCAAAACACCAAACCTCTCATCTGGTTCAGGTTCATTGATGACATCTAAATGATCCGGACTCAGTGCCAAGACAACCTATCTTCATTCCTTCACAACCTCAGCACCTTCTCTCCCATCTGTTTCACGTGCCACCTTCCTAGATGTTTATTTCCTCCTTTCTAATGGTTCCATCTGCCCTCTGTCCACATTTAACTCACCAACCACCAACAGTACCTGCATTTTGATAGCTGTCATCCCTTTCACATCATCTGGATCCTTTTCTCCACCAGCTTTTCTGAACTGGGAGTTATCCTTACAACACATTTTCTGCTCCAGCTACAACCTTCAGTAACATACTATCACCACACCCTCCATCCAACAGTTTCCTGCCCCTCTGCCTATCATCTCCTCCCCATTCTCATCTCCCACCCTGTTTATTTGCAGCCCTCTGCCAATGCCTCTGCCCATCTTTCCCTGCTTCTCTCCTTTATTGTTTCTTTTTTCCCACCTCCCTGACCCACAACCTGCTGACAGTGTCCCTGTTGGCAGTCTAGTCCCTGCACACTCCACCAGGCAGTATTTTTCTCTCTTCCCACCCATTCACAACTATCCCTTCCCATTCCCATTCCCCATCCCTTACAGATTGCAACTTGCATCCCAGGTGATAATGCATTCTCACCCGAGTTGCTGTGGTTGGTGGTCGTGTGTGCATGAGGTATGTATGCTTCCTTGACTTAATGCGAATGGTGTGTGTGTGTGTGTGTGTGTGTGTGTGTGTGTGTGTGTGTGTGTGTGTGTGTGTCTTTCACTAATGAAGGCTGTGGTCGAAAGCTTTTTGTGCGTGTCTTTTAATTGTGCCTGTCCATAACTCAATGGTTCTTCTTTATGGTAAGTAGCAATCTGTCTTTTCCTACATTGCTGATATTCCTACCAGGAGTTTCCACTGTTTGATAAAGAAGATCTAAATTATATTCTAAAGTTGACTTGTCACATAAGGACTCTTATGATACATAATAGTAAGGTTATTTACACAAATTTCTTTTGTACCTGACATTTAATCTGTCTGGATCTCTTTTGAAGCAGTCTGAATAAAGTATTTAGCTAAAGAAATATCTTGTGTGTCACGCACACAGCCACAAGAATTCTACATCTGGTGAAGTACCGCCATCCTCACCAAACATTTTCAGCTATCGGTTCAGCAGATTATCTTTCCCCTTCTTTTATGGTATAGGCCATATCTTGTGTATCTCCGTCTCCCAATGGAAGAAACTGGCATAGCACTAATGTGAATCCCACCCAGTCAGCTGCAACCCGATCAGTTTCTAGTTAACTCATCTTCGCTCATTCAGGCTCAATTTCGCTTCTGCAGAACATCAATAAAGCCCACACTTGTGTGTATACAGCTTCTCTAGTTACTCCTGATGCTCTATTCTTTGTTCTTGTTTAGACTGTTGCCTGCTCCCCAAACTATTAATACCTGGTCCCCTTCACTCAAATCACTAGTTAGTGCTTAATATCCTCCATTATGAGGCCAAGGCTTGCACTAACTTCAATAATACTTGCAATCTGGCAACCTGATCCTAGTTTTTTTGGAAGGTATTGGCCTACACCACTCCCATGACTGCTTCCAGACAACAAGGCCTTTCTTTTTCAACTCAACTTAGTTTCCAACCTGTCTCACAAAATGTAATAGTCGGTACCTGATTTTTATCCCAGTGGTAATAAAGTCCCCAAACCATTCCTTTTTCACCTCATCTGTTACCTTTTCCGATACAACCCATCACAAACCCCCACCCCCAACTGTCCTCATTCAATTTTTGCAGTCTTAATGTGTGCCTGAAGGGCAGAAGTCTTCACCTCTTGTTCTATAGTTTTCCTGTCTTTTACACATAACCTACAGTCCATGGAAGAACCTCAGCAGAAATCCCTTCTTCTGTCACGCAGCATCCATTCCAGTGAAACTGCAAATAACCAACTTCACATACCAATTTCAAAACAATTAACTAACCAATGACAACATGCAGATTTATTATCTATGGTTTACTATTATAAATAATTACAAAAATATGGGGCTTTGTAGGGTATTAGTGAGCTGTTGCAGTTGTGTTTGTACTCATTGATCCACATAAACAAATTAGGCCAACTGATGACACCTTCTGTATGAGGTATGAACTGAAATTAATGGTAGCAAAGCAAAATAAAAAATGCTGAACTACATTTTCAAATGCCCCTTTATAAAGGAGGATCTAGGAAAACCAGTATTAATAAGGAATCTAGAGGTATACATACAGCCCTCTACACATTGTTCTCTTATACGTAATCAGTCAGTCTTCATATTTTACATTAAATTATGCCTAACATTAATTCCAAGCCCTGGATATAATTATGACATAAATAGTGCAAACAATAATAACTTTAACAGAAATAACACATATTATACTCATTTGTGAAAAATAGAATAATAAGATAAATTACAGGCAGTTGTATCTAAATTGTGGCCCTGGCAGTAATGTGCATGAAAAAGGGGTGGGAAAGAATAAGAAAGAGGTACAAAATAGAATACAACCAACGAAGAGTGGGAGAAAGAAAGTGACCTTCTGAAAATTGATAAAAAGAAAGAAGAGTAACTTGGAGACAAAGTGAGCATCTGCTTTACCGTCTGACTCAGAGAAACAGTCATAGAGGGCCATGTTAATTTCTTAGGAAAAGTTCTGAGCCCGACAAAAGGCAGTTCTTCAATCTTTTCTGAAATGCAACAAGGCACTGAATTTTGCACAAGAGTGTAGTGTAGCTTATTCCAGAGGTAGATAGCAGCAATGGAAAATGATTTTTTTCTCAGCCCTTATGTTGTCATTGTGATTGGATGACAGGTACTTGATGTGTAATGTGAGACAATAGTAGACATAGCATATAGTAGTCCCATTACCTGACTGACCAAAAGCATGCTAACAGGGCATATGAAGCACTGGGACGGTCAAACAAATGGACGTTTCAGAAGAAACATGCACAAGCATTAATGGTTAGTTTTAAATGTCTACTGTTTTCCCTACTTGTACCATGTTGAATTATATCACAATGGAGAAGTACAAAATTGTTGAGGCTTTCGTGGCCACTTGTTGACAAACTGCCTATTGGCTTCTGTCTCGGGTTCTTCGGCCGACGTTCATCTAATGATTTTTCTGACGTTTCGCCAGCACGAGTGGCTGGCATTGTCAAAGCTTCACCCTCCATTGCCGGTGGAGGGTGAAGCTTTGACAATGCCAGCCACTCGTGCTGGCGAAACGTCAGAAAAATCATTAGATGAACGTCGGCCGAAGAACCCGAGACAGAAGCCAATAGGCAGTTTGTGCACAATGGAGAAGGTTCAGAGACTGCACTAGTTTACATTTCATGTCCTGTGGAAATATTTTGAAACTTCTGGAAGGGATAAGCATGGCAACAGTGTTGTTTATTTGATGTGGTCCACATCTCCATATTATTGGTCTATGGAAAAAGCAATGTATCTAATCTAACAAAAGGATCAAATTTTTGTTGTGTTACAGTTTTTAGACCTTTTCAGTTGCCATGTGGATGTGTCAAAAGGGTTAATTTCGACCCACCGATTAATATGTTTGTATCATTTTCAAACATTATGGTTTTTGAATAATGGTATTCAGAGATCAAACTGAGCTCTTATTTCAACACCTTCTAGATGTAGATACTTTTGTAGTGTTGCAGCTTGAGTTACGGAGATCATGAAAACAAAGATTTTTCCTCCAGCATAATCAATGCTACTGGGCTGTCCAAGTGTGTGTGTGAGTATTTTTGCATCCGAATATATTTCACTTCAGTATGTGAGGAATCAAAATCAGATATTCCACATAGTGTTGGTATTGTATCTTCTTCCCCATAGCTCTGGGTTCTCCCACAGTACAAGATAAGCCAAGTAGCTGACATGGAGCATACATATTTAGTGATATCAAAGAAAAACTGTAAGTAGTATGTTTGCATTTGATATGAAAGCATTCTTAAGTGCAAATCTCTACCTCATCAGCGGAGAGAGTATCCACTCTGAAGCAGTCAAAGAATGTGGGAGGTTATTATGAGCACATTATGTCTCTCACCTAAGAGATCTTGGGGAAAACAAAGATGGTGTTAGTAACTGACTTTAATGATTTTCCACAAAAAGCAGCAAAGTGGTAATGGACTAGTCACAGTTTTCGGATCAAATAATGTACTTAACAACAGAAGTCGCTCATTTGAGGACAGAGTGGTGACACCTATTCAAGTGCCTCCCAGCTATGCTGCAACGATATTGACAGTTAACATCAACTGAAATGAAATTTGAACATAAAAAATGTTCTGTAACAGGAAAGACCAAATAAATAAGATTATAACTGAGAATGTATGACTGAGATCCAGCAATTTAGTACATAAAAGAGTACTGTGTACAAGAACTGTATCTAAAGACTGATAACTATTAAACAACACAATCAGATATCATAGAAATGAACATACACTACATAGTGACTAAAATCTCACAAGAGTATGATGACTATACTGTTATATTTGAGGTACACACACCTAGGCTAACATGTTTAGTAAAAAATAATTCTATGCTATTTCTGAGGGGGAGAGAGAGAAACAGGTTATGTATCTAACAGAAGAGAAATACTTTACAGTAATTACAGAAACCAATGCTAAAATGGTACTTACAAAATCAACCACAAGTAGATATATATGGCGAGTCATGTAAGACATAACATTCTTTTATTTCGTGAATGGTTCCAGATATCAAAACAAGTTTTCAGCAATTAATAGTACACTAAGGGGGATGTAATTTTTATATGATAAGGAGTCTTAACTCTTGTGCTGACTTGCATATTTAAGCAAGTATATTTTTTTAATATAACGATAAACTTTTTTAAATGCATCTGAAAGCACTTGAAACATCAAGTACAGTGATATACTGCTTGTAAATTTTGAGGTTGAAACTCTTTGCAAAAGAATCCGAGAAATATTGTAAAGCTTATAAGCAAGTAGCTGGAATCAGCTATTGTGTTGTAAACACGCTCATGCCAAGCTAAGTCACTGTCTCAAGCCTTCTGACTGTTTACTTGTCTGCACTGCAGATCTAACAGAAACTGTGTCATCTATAGGCACATCATTTCTGCTCCAAGAATTCCTGCACGCAGATACAAACACCAAAGAGGAGAAGTTAGATATGCAATTTATATACAGAAAATGTCAAAGACATGCTGTCGAAACTCTTGCCCATCACGTTTGGCACTTGCACAAATTATTGGGTCAAACAGGCAGCTACAACAATAAACGAAGAACAAGGGCAAAGACTGCAACTGACAGAGCAGATGAAGAAGCTTCTCCGGCTATGATGCTTATCAATCCACAAGGTGGCACAACATGTATTGCCAAGGACTGTGTGATCAGCCAGATGAGTATCATTTGCATGTTCCAGTGACATAAATTCCACCCTTATAATCTGTCACTGCATCAGGACACGATTTTGAATGTTGCACAGAATTTTGTCAGTTTGCTCTGCAGCACCTGGGAGACAACACTACACTTTTCCAGTGTGTGCTCTTTAGCGATAAACTAACATTTACACAGTATCGTAAACATATGTAACACACACTACTGTTGGGTGACAGCTGAAAATCCATGCTGACCTCATCAGGTATAACACCAATGACTGTGGAATGGAAACATATGGTGCTGTATCATATGAAATTCCATTGTGAGACCTTACTTCATCCCAGGGGTGTTAAATGGAAATAAGTATACACAGTTTCTTGAGAACATTCTACCTGTTCTTCTAAAAGATGTCAAAGCTGACCCTGTATCTATGTCGCGTAGAAAATGAGGTTTTATCTTAGTAGTGTAAGCCGTCTTACTGTGTTCAATGGTGGAGCCCAGTTTTTAAACTGCGAAAGCTGAGTCTGGCAGCATTGCTTTCCAATTTTAGTATGTTTCTTGGACTCTTTTGTGAAAGGTGTCAACATCAATGTTAACAAGCACTATATTACTACAACAGCCTTTCCAAAAGTTACTGAACACAGTTATGAAAAGTATACAGTAAAAAAAAAAAAAAAAAAAATGTTTCAATATAGCTATATGCAATCAATTGCAGGAAACCTCATTTCAATATATGAAATTATTCACAAAATAAATGGAGTGTTAAATCTTACATGACTCACCAGTAAATGGTTTTTAGGTTGCCAGGTTTACATTCCACATTGACATCAAGGATACATGACGCCTTTATTGTAAAACAAAAAGAAGATGTGTTTTAGATGCAATTTTGCAATTTAGGGAAAAAAGGCCCCCCACATCCTCATACCGCACGTGCACCATGACTGCATCAACTGCACTCTCACATTCTGCAGTATTTAATAAGGTTTCTAAATGAATACCTGCTGCAAGGGTGTGTTCCCATTATTTGTTAAAATACTCTGCTAGTGGTAATGTTAAAAGCCACTGATAGAATTCCAACAGTGTACATGTTCTACAAGAAGAGTTTGATATTCTAAACAGTCAAAGGCCTCACTGAACAGAATAGCAACTAGTAATGGTAAAATTGTACTGTTTAACAACTTTGCAACGTTTTGTTTTTTGAAGTCATGTAAGGCTTTGTCCAACAAAGAATCCCTTAACAAAGCCAAGGAATTTAAAGCCAAGCCAAGGAATTTAAGAAAGTCTGTTAGAAAAGTGGATTAGTATTCTATGCAGATGCATGTGGTTCTGCTGGTAGCATGTGGAAGTAAAATAATGAAACATCCAAGTAGGAAGACTTATTTCTATTCTGCACATTACAGTTCGCAATAATGATGCATATTTGTAGTACCAAAATCCAAAAACTCTGATTTTCTTTAGAATGAGTAACTATTAACAGAGAGTACATGATGTTCTCCAAACCTTTTTATGCTGATGGACAATCTAAATATAGTACAGCAAAGATTGTAATGGCCACTTATTTACACAGTCATTTTACAAATCTTTCAAATACGATACAAAACTTTCAAATACATCACTTCTATTAATATCATGACCATTAATTACTATGGGTTCAAGTCTTGAAAATTATGTTGTCAAGTTTCACAAAAATTATAGTTTTTAATTCTTCACTTTATAACTATCAAACTTTACAAATACAAAAAAGAATCGGTGCTTCACTTTAAAAACTCTGTAGAAATTGATTTCCTTGTGAGACAGGCATTGTGCAGCTTAAGATCAGTCTATAGTATTACTACAACTCATCAAAACTCTTTTCAGAACTTGAATAAACAGGAACTAACAACAAATACATAAAATTATAAAAGTACTACTCACGACTATGACGGCCTGAGGATACTTCACCAGCATCTCTAGACAGAAGACAAAACAAAAACCATTAGAGTGCCATTCTTATAGATTTTAAGCATATTAGTGATTTTACAACATACCAGTAAACAGAAAGTTGTGAACAATTTCCTTTCATTACAATTTTTCATGTAGCATTTCATGTAATTAATTAAAAAATGAAATCTTCTCTTCTATGGATTGCATTAAAATATTGTTTAACAGGCTTATGGGTAAAATAAGGTATCATAAAATTTCAATAGAATGGACTACTCATTGATAAACAGTAATCTGCACTAGGCATAACTACACTACAATTACATGAACTTTTTAGCTAGCTTATATAAAACATTGTTTCCTTGCTGCACCAAATCTTAAACTTCCATGCTATTTCTGAAATTGTCATTATGGTGGTACCTGAGAACACTCCTGTTTTTCTTTTTTTGTTTTTTTTCTTTTCCTGCCCCCCCCCCCTCTCCCCCTGGTATCTGAGAACACTCCTGTTTTTCTTTTTTTGTTTTTTTTTCTTTTTTTCTTTTCCTGCCCCCCCACCCCCACCCCCACCCTGATACATATTGGATTTCACTCCCATACTGCCGTGAGAATATTACAATGTCTCTTGCTTTCATACATATTCCCTGCCCGTCACTCTTTCATTGGCTGTGTAGAAACAGCTGACACAATTCCTTTCATTCCCATCATATGTCACGGTGAGCATCAACAACATTGCAGCAAGAAACATTTAAATACACCCCTGGCCTCTATCTAGACTTTTGCCATTTCCAGCAGAAATGAATACTATTGATGAGTATTTTTCTAATTTTAAGTCAGTTTGGTTCAGATTACAAACGGATTCAGGCAAATTACAGTTTAAATGTGGTGGGCATTCATAAAAAGCCAAAGTAAGTGGTACAGATTGCCACTCCCATGGTTGGTAACGTGACAACATTTGTTGCTCGCTCACTGCTCTCCTCCCCACAATCATCCCAGCTCACGACCAAGCTGGTGTCACTGTTCCCCTTCTAAGTCCTCTGTAGTGCTGAGCTTGAACAGCTGTAAAAAGCAGATTGCCATATATTCTAGTGTGCAGGTTATATGCAACAACACCAATTAACACATAAATAAAATTCAGTCCCATTCTCAGACTTTTGCTCATCCCGAGATCTTGTGACATCCATCGGTACTATCTCCATGATGCGTCTTGCTGCTATTCTCATGATAACAATTACAGTTGGTGTACTATCAACAGTGTTGAAAAGACAGATTGCTACTTATCGTAAAGAAGATACCTCAAGTTGCAGAAGGCACAATTTAAAAGACATTTAGATAAAGCTTTCGGCAACAGCCTTCATCAGTCAAATGAGATACACACCATTCACATACACACACGCACACAACCACCAACTCCAGCATGTCGGGCTAGAATGCAACAATCATATGGGGCGCAAACAGCAATTTGGCGGGGGCGGGGAAGGGGAAGCGATTGTAGTGATGGGTGGGAAGAGAGACAAACGCTGTCTGGTGGAGTGTGCAGGGAGTAGACTGCCAAAAAGGTGCAGTGTGAGTAGTTTGTGGGGCAGTAAGGTGAGGAAAAAAGGAGAAATGAAGAAGAGTGGAGCAGGGAAAGACAGGCAGATGCATTGGCAGAGGGCTGCAAATAAACAGGGTGGAAGATGAGAATGAGGAGATAATATGACAGATGGGGTGGAAACTGTTGAGTGGAGTGCGTGGGGACATAGGTTGAGGCTGGGGTAATTACGGAAGCAGATAATGTGTTGTAAGAATAACTACCATCTGCACCGTTCAGTACAGCTGGTGGTGAAGGGAAGGATCCAGATGGCTCAGGTAGTGAATCAGCCAATGAAATCAAGTGTGAAATTTTCAACTGCATTGTAGATCACAGGGAGGTTTACTGGAAAATGTGTTGTAAGGATAACTCCCATCTGCACAGTTCAGAAAAGTTGAAAGTGGAGGGAAGGATCCAGATGGCTCGACTAGTGAAGCAGCCATTGAAATCAAGTGTGTTATGTTCAGCTGCATTTGTGCCACGGGGCGGTCTATTTTGCTCTTGGCCACAGTTTGGCAGTGACTGTTCATCCTGGTGGACAGCTGGGTGGTAGTCATGGCAACATAAAAAGCTGTGCAATGATTGCAGCAGAGCTGGTAAATGACATGGTTTCTTTACCATGTGGCCTGGCCCCTGGTGGGGTAGGATAAACCTGTGACAGGACTGGAATAGGATGTGGATTGGGCAGATTTTGCACCTGGGTCTTCCACAGGGATATGATACTTGTAGCGAGGGGTTTGGATTCAAACTGGCTTAGGGATGGACCAGGATGTTGTGCAGGTTGGGTGGGCAATGGAACAACCACTTTAGGAGGGGTGGGAAGTATCTTGGGTAGGATGCCCCTCATATGTGGTTCAATTATCCCTGCCCAGGGTGGTACTGGATGATGAAGGGGCAATCTTTTGTAGCTTGTTCTTGTTGGGGTGGTGGGATGTTTGGGGGTGTGATGGTAAATGGCATGGGAGATCTGTTTGCACGCTATGTATAGGGGATAGTTTCTGTCCGTGTAGGTGGCCTTGATGAGGTCCTTAGCATACTGAGCAAGGTAGTTTTTGTCACTGCAGATACACCATCCTTGAAGAGCGAGCCTGTATGGAAGGGATTTTTTGGTGTGAAATGGATGACAGCTGTCAAAACGCAGGTACTGTTGGTGGTTGGTGGGTTTAATGTGGACAGAGGTGCAGATGGAGCCATCACAGAGAAGGAGGTCAACATCTAGGTAGGTGGTACACTGGGTTGAGGAGGATGTGGGAGGCCTGATTTCAGGCAACTGGTTGGAGGTGTTTATCAATGAGGACCGAAATTCTTTCAATGGGGAAACAATAACCAGCCATAATGTGACATCAAGGATTGTTGGGTCTGTGGATTTTGAGAAGCACGTAGAAGTTGGGTGTCATACAGGTGAGGAGGAAAGTGGATTCAGGCGAGATGTTCTGAGAAGAAGTATTTAGAAGTCCAACACAAACTCCAATCCCTGCTTAAAGCCTCTATCCCCGGCCCTTTTCCTCCTGGTTCCCTACTCGTCACTGTTGATGCCACCTCCCTATACACCAACTTCCATTACCGCTGTTGAAAACTATCTTCTCCAATGTCCTTCAGACTCCAAAGCCACGACCTCATTCCTCATACACCTTACTAACTTTATCCTAACCCACAACCACTTCTCATTTGAAGGGAAAGTATATACAAAATATCTGTGGTACAACCATGAGCATCTGCAAGCATCCTCCTGTGCCAATCTTTTTCTGGATCACCTAGAAGAAGTCTTTATAGCCTCCCAAAACACCAAACCCCTAGTCTGGTTAAGGTTCATTGATGATATCTTCAAGATCTGGACAACCTATCTTCATAACCTCATCACTTTCTCTCCCATTCACTTAATTTGTTCCTCCTCAACCTATCATGCCACATTCCTAGATGTTGACCTCCTCCTCTCTGATAGCTCCATCTGCACTTCTGTCCACATTAAATCCACCAACCGCCAACAGGACATCCATTTTGACAGTTACCATCCCTTTTACACTAATAAATACCTCCCATACAGCCTAGCAACACAGGATGTTATATCTGCAGTGACAAAAGCTGACTTACTCAGTATGCTGGTGGTCTCACCAAGGCCTTCACAGAGAGACACCAGCTCCAGTCATAGTTCACAAATAGATCTCCTGTGCCAATTCCCCTCACACCTCCAATCCTCCCACCCCAAGAACCTGCACAAAGGAGCGTCCCCTTCATTATCCAGTACCACCATGGACAGGAAGAACTAAACCACATTGTTTGCTAGGGCTTTGATTACTTACAATCATGCCCTCAAATGAGTGACATTCTAACAGAGATATTTCCTGCCCCTCTTAAACTGATGTTCCATTGCTCACCCAATCTACACAACATCCTAGTCCACCCCTACGACACTTCCAATCCAAACCGCTCGCCACAAGTATCGTATCCCTGTGGAAGACCCAGGTGCAAAATCTGCCCAATCCATCCACCCAGCACTTTCTATTCCAGTCCTGTCACAGGTTTATCCTACCCCATCAGGGGCCAAGCCACATGGGAAAGAAGCCAAGTCATTTACCAGCTCTGCTGCAATAATTGCACAGCTCTGTATACTGGTATGACTACCAACCAGCTGCCTACCAGGATGAATGGACACTGCCAAACTGTGGACAAGAGCAAAGTAGACATCCCTGCGGCAAGACATGCAGCTGAATATAACACACTTGATTTCAATGGATGCTTCACTACATGAGCCATCTGCATCTTTCCCCCCCACTACCATATTTTCTGAACTGTGCAAGTGGGAGTTATCCTTACCACATGTTCTTCTCCTGTAAGTATCCCAGCCTCAGCCTATGTCCCCATATGCTCCACCAAACAGTTTCCACCTCCTCTGTCCTACCATCTCCTCCCCATTCTCATCTCCCAGCCTATTTATTTGCAGCCCTCTGCTGATGCATCCATCCATGTTCCCCTGCTTCTCTTCTTTTTCACCCCTTTCTCCCCACCTCCCTGCCCCACAACCTCCTGACGCTGCACCTGCTGGCAGTCTAGTCCCTGCACACCACCAGACAGCATTTATCTCTCTCCCCACCTGTACACTACTACCCCTTTCCCTTCCCCACTCCCTCCACATTGCTGCTTGCATCCCACTTGATAGGGTTGCATTTTGGCCTAAGAATCTGGAGTTGGCAGTCATGAGGTGTGCTTGCTTGTGTGTGTCTCTGCTTTGCTGATGAAGGCTGTGGCCGAAAGCTTTATGTAAGTGTCTTCTAATTGTGCCAGTCAGCAACCTGAGGTGTCTTCGTAAGGGTAAGTAGCAACCTGTATTTTTCTACATTGTTGATTTTCCTACCTGTGGTTTCCATTGTTTGATTTGAGTCAGTGTACTATGATTTATTTCCTTTGTTAGATATTTTGTACTAGATTAATTTTCCTTTTTGCTTCAACTGTCACCATCATGTTCTAAAACTGATTAAAGCTGGTAACAGTTTTAACTGCTACTCTCTTACGTGAACAGTGACCTAATTTATCATTTGCAATCCACTTAGTAAGTCATTTGAGTCTCTCATATCTAAATAAAATATTTGTCTGGGTTCTGGATCAACTAGTGTTTTTTGCAGGACAACATTTCTGTTTTTTAATGATACCTTTACTAAAGAAGCGGCACTAATGCTTGTGCATGGTATCCAAACATGTATGAGAAGGTTTATTGCAAAACCATCATATACAATAAACTTTTGTAAGATGATAGAATTTAATGCTATTTCGTCTAGTGTTTCACAAAATTGTCAAATTTTAATCGTAGTGGACAGCTCATAGTTTCTCACATATCTCTTGCGTTGGTGGCTCACGAGTTTGTGTCACATAACACTTCAGCAAATAGGGAAATATCGAGCCTGTTGGAACATGAGTATTATCTGCAGAGCCCAGCACTTCTGAATTCTTCATATTAGATCTGCACATGACCTCAATAGCAAAAGCTTCATCCCTAAATGTAAGACAACCCCTACAAATACACTCCTGGAAATTGAAATAAGAACACCGTGAATTCATTGTCCCAGGAAGGGGAAACTTTATTGACACATTCCTGGGGTCAGATACATCACATGATCACACTGACAGAACCACAGGCACATAGACACAGGCAACAGAGCATGCACAATGTCGGCACTAGTACAGTGTATATCCACCTTTCGCAGCAATGCAGGCTGCTATTCTCGCATGGAGATGATCGTAGAGATGCTGGATGTAGTCCTGTGGAACGGCTTGCCATGCCATTTCCACCTGGCGCCTCAGTTGGACCAGCGTTCGTGCTGGACGTGCAGACCGCGTGAGACGACACTTCATCCAGTCCCAAACATGCTCAATGGGGGACAGATCCGGAGATCTTGCTGGCCAGGGTAGTTGACTTACACCTTCTAGAGCACGTTGGGTGGCACGGGATACATGCGGACGTGCATTGTCCTGTTGGAACAGCAAGTTCCCTTGCCGGTCTAGGAATGGTAGAACGATGGGTTCGATGACGGTTTGGATGTACCGTGCACTATTCAGTGTCCCCTCGACGATCACCAGTGGTGTACGGCCAGTGTAGGAGATCGCTCCCCACACCATAATGCCGGGTGTTGGCCCTGTGTGCCTCGGTCGTATGCAGTCCTGATTGTGGCGCTCACCTGCACGGCGCCAAACACGCATACGACCATCATTGGCACCAAGGCAGAAGCGACTCTCATCGCTGAAGATGACACGTCTCCATTCGTCCCTCCATTCACGCCTGTCGCGACACCACTGGAGGCGGGCTGCACGATGTTGGGGCGTGAGCGGAAGACGGCCTAACGGTGTGCGGGACCGTAGCCCAGCTTCATGGAGACGGTTGCGAATGGTCCTCGCCGATACCCCAGGAGCAACAGTGTCCCTAATTTGCTGGGAAGTGGCGGTGCGGTCCCCTACGGCACTGCGTAGGATCCTACGGTCTTGGCGTGCATCCGTGCGTCGCTGCGGTCCGGTCCCAGGTCGACGGGCACGTGCACCTTCCGCCGACCACTGGCGACAACATCGATGTACTGTGGAGACCTCACGCCCCACATGTTGAGCAATTCGGCGGTACGTCCACCCAGCCTCCCGCATGCCCACTATACGCCCTCGCTCAAAGTCCGTCAAGTGCACATACGGTTCACGTCCACGCTGTCGCGGCATGCTACCAGTGTTAAAGACTGCGATGGAGCTCCGTATGCCACGGCAAACTGGCTGACACTGACGGCGGCGGTGCACAAATGCTGCGCAGCTAGCGCCATTCGACGGCCAACACCGCGGTTCCTGGTGTGTCCGCTGTGCCGCGTGTGATCATTGCTTGTACAGCCCTCTCGCAGTGTCCGGAGCAAGTATGGTGGGTCTGACACACCGGTGTCAATGTGTTCTTTTTTCCATTTCCAGGAGTGTATAAGACTATCACTATATACACTACTAAGCAATGAAAAATGTTGACCTTTGCGACAGTAGTTTACTTTGCAAATATAACATAACACTGTATTTTTTGAATGACAAATTTGGGAGAAACCTCATCTTATATTCAGGTAAACATGCACATAATTACAGACCAATATCCTTAACATCAGTTTGCTGTAGAATTCTTGAACACATTCGAGGTTCGAATATAATAAATTTTGTTGATACAGAAACCTTCTGTCCACAATTAAGAACAGGTTTAGACAGCATCACTTGTGCAAAACCAAGCTTTTCCTTTTCTCATATGATATCCCATAAAACATGAATGGAGGGCAACAAGCAGATTCCACATTCATAAATTTTTGGATAGCGACACAATGCCCCAGTACAAAGGTCTGAGGATATGGACTGGGTTCGCAGTATGTGAGCAGCCCTAAGACTTCATAAGTAACAGAATCCAGCATACTGTCCTTGATGGTGAGGGTTCAGCAGAGAAAAGGGTATCATTACGAGTGCCCCAGGGAAGTGCTGTAGGATCCCTCTTATTCTCTATATACATAAGTGATCTGATGAACAAATTGAGCAACAATTTGCAGCTTTTTGTTGTTGACACAGTGGTGTAGGGGAAGTTATCTTCATTGAGCAACTGTCAGAGGATACAAAGTCACTTAGACAGAATTTCTAGTTGTTGCGATGAATGGCAGCTTGCTCTAAAAACAGAAAAATGAAGGCAATGTGGATGAGAAGGGAAAGCAATCCTGTAATGTTCACATACGGCATTAGTAGTGTTCGGCTTGAAAGTCACATCAACCAAATATCTAAGCATAACATCCCAAAGCGATATGAAATGGTATGAGCATGTCAAGATGGCGGAAAGGAAGGCAAATGGTAACTTCATTTTACTGTTAGAATTTTGGGAATGTGTAACTCATCTATAAAGGAGACAGTTATAGAATGCTAGTGTAACCCTTCTTTAATACTGTTGAGTGTTTGGGATCCCTAACAGGTCAGATTAAAGGTAGACATCGAAGCAGTTTTGTGGCATGCTGCTAGATTTGTTACTGGTAGGTTCAATTAGCATGCAAGTATTACAGAGATGCTTTGTGAACTCAAATGGGAATTCTTGGAGGAAGGATGACACTCTTTTCGCGAGGTGATATTGCAGGAATTTAGGGAACTGGCTGATTATAGACCAATCCTACTGCCACCAACATAAGTTTTGCATAAGTACTATGTTGGTGAGATGAGGAAAATTAGGACTTGTATGGGGGCTTATAGGTAGTAGTTTCTCCCTCTCTTTATTTACAGGTGGAACAGGAAAGGAAATGACTAGTAGTGTTAAGTGGTATTCTTCACCATGCACTGTACGGCAGAAATCTGCAAATGATTTAGAAAGGGCTTGAAGATATATATTATCTGTAATGAATAAAATTGATGAAGAGTTATGTTCAAGAATTGGACAGCTTAAAGTGGTAACAAACATTTTAGTCAGAGGCAGTAAAGTCCAGTGCTCAGCATTACTGATTATCTTTGGTTGTTGAAAAACATGCAGCTATTTGCCAGCTCAGTGTTGTACAAAAAGTGAGCAACCCAAAAAGCTTGTGCATTGAATGACTATGTAAATACAATTTGTTCAGCCATTCTTCGAGGTGCATGTATAATATTAGAGCAGTGATTTTGGATACAAATTCTGAACAAATCAAATTGGTTAATTATGTGTCCCAGACCTATCCAGAGACAAAGTTTACCTGTCGTTGGCACAGCAATCAGTACAAAAAAGACCACAAAAAGGTGGAGAAAATCTAAGATTAATACATTAAATCTTTAACATTAAGATAAAAGGTATCCTCCAATCTTCTACACGCAAAAAAAGTGGCAAGAACCTGTGTGAGCCATTTATCTTTGGACTTTCTGTTGCAAATGGCCTTAAACAATTTCATAGTCATCTGACCTGGCTGTTAATAAAGCACCTGACCTGTCAGAGCTTTACATCAGTTTAGTACAACAGATGTATAAGGTCGTACCACTACACACACTGTATGTGGCAAACATGGCAGGATCGAGAAGACTGGCAGAGGATTGCACCAAATCATGAAGTGGTTGAAGAAAAAACTTTGATGCTACTTGAGGTCCAGAGATATGCTGAAGCAAGAGGAGGCAAGCAAAAAGATGAAGCACAAAACAACAAGGAAGGAAGAAGAAGCCAAGGAGAGGGGAAAAGGTTTTTCTTTTGTGCAGTTGGAGTGAAAGTGATGGCAGCATGAAGTACAGCACTGTCTTGCGATCCGTTACACTCCTCCTCTTCACAGTGCAGATCCACTGACTGATCATGTCATCACAGCAACCCAGTCATCACAACTCAACGACACTTTCCTATCAATTCAAGCAATGACACTGCTATGAGACATTAACCCTTATATCCATAAACAGGGTGTTGATGGAAGTGCTGTGGAGACAATATATTTAAAGTTTTGTGCACAAAGATTCTTATTACTTGAAACAGTGGTGTAAGGGAATATGGCAACGATAATGATGTGGTCGTATATTTAGAGAAATATTTCTAGTGTACAATTACTTCATAAGTGGAGTAAAGTTTTTGTGTACGGTATTGTGGCATTTAGGACAAAGACAATCATGGAAACTTGAGGCTACATATCAGATTGTACATGAATTATGAAAGAAATAATAAAATTATTTGTTAATAATAAAGTGCTATCAGTCAAACAATGGAAAATCCAGGATGGACTGTAACAGCATTATGGTCATCACATCTGCAGTGACAAGCGGTCCCTCTCAAAATATACCGAGGGTTTCACTGAAGCCTTCACGGACCGTAATTATTCTCCCAACCTTGTACAAAAGTAAATCTCCCGTGCCTTATCTTTCCAGTCTCCCATCTCCTCCCAAAGTCTCACCATTCGGTGACAAAGGAGCATTCCCCTCATAACTCAGAACCACCCAGAACTTGAGCAACTGAATTACGTTCTCCGCCAGGTTTCAACTACCTCTCGCTGTTCCCTGAAATGAGAAATGTCCTGCCCAATAGCCTTTCCACACCTCCCACAGTAGTAATCTGCCATCCACCGAACCTGTACAATATACTCATCCATCCCTACACCACCCCTGCTCCCAGCCCCTTACCTCATGGCTCATATCCCTGTAATAGACCTACTAGATGCAAGACCTGTCCCATACATCCTCCCACCACCATATACTCCAGACCAATCACAAACATCACCTATCCCATCAAACGGAGGGCTACATGTGAAACTAGTCATGTGATCTATAAGCTAAGCTGCAACCACTGTGTGCATTCTATGTGGCCACGACAACCAACAAGCTGTTGTTCCACATGAATGGCCACTGACAAACTGTGGCAAAGTAAAGAGTAGACCAACTTTTTGCTGAGTACGTTGCCCATGAACCATGGACCTTGCCGTTGGTGGGGAGGCTTGCGTGCCTCAGCGATACAGATGGCCGTACCGTAGGTGCAACCACAACGGAGGGGTATCTGTTGAGAGGTCAGACAAACATGTGGTTCCTGAAGAGGGGCAGCAGCCTTTTCAGTAGTTGCAGGGGCAACAGTCTGGATGATTGACTGATCTGGCCTTGTAACATTAACCAAAACGGCCTTGCTGTGCTGGTACTGCGAACGGCTGAAAGCAAGGGGAAACTACAGCCGTAATTTTTCCCGAGGACATGCAGCTCTACTGTATGATTAAATGATGATGGCGTCCTCTTGGGTAAAATATTCCGGAGGTAAAATAGTCCCCCATTCGGATCTCCGGGCGGGGACTACTCAAGAGGACGTCGTTATCAGGAGAAAGAAAACTGGCGTGCTACGGATCGGAGCGTGGAATGTCAGATCACTTAATCGGGCAGGTAGGTTAGAAAATTTAAAAAGGGAGATGGATAGGTTAAAGTTAGATATAGTGGGAATTAGTGAAGTTCGGTGGCAGGAGGAACAAGACTTTTGGTCAGGTGATTACAGGGTTATAAATACAAAATCAAATAGAGGTAATGCAGGAGTAGGTTTAATAATGAATAAAAAAATAGGAGTGCGGGTTAACTACCACAAACAGCATAGTGAACGCATTATTGTGGCCAAGATAGACACAAAGCCCATGCCTACTACAGTAGTACAAGTTTATATGCCAACTAGCTCTGCAGATGATGAAGAAATAGATGAAATGTACGACGAGATAAAAGAAATTATTCAGATAGTGAAGGGAGACAAAAATTTAATAGTCATGGGGGACTGGAATTCGTCAGTAGGAAAAGGGAGAGAAGGAAACATAGTAGGTGAATATGGATTGGGGGGAAGGAATGAAAGAGGAAGCCGCCTTGTAGAATTTTGCACAGAGCATAACTTAATCATAGCTAACACTTGGTTCAAGAATCATGAAAGGAGGCTGTATACATGGAAGAAGCCTGGAGATAGTGACAGGTTTCAGATAGATTATATAATGGTAAGACAGAGATTTAGGAACCAGGTTTTCAATTGTAAGACATTTCCTGGGGCAGATGTGGATTCTGACCACAATCTATTGGTTATGAACTGCAGATTGAAACTGAAGAAACTGCAAAAAGGTGGGAATTTAAGAAGATGGGACTTAGATAAACTGAAAGAACCAGAGGTTGTAGAGAGTTTCAGGGAGAGCATAAGGGAACAATTGACAGGAATGGGGGAAAGAAATACAGTAGAAGAAGAATGGGTAGCTCTGAGGGATGAAGTGGTGAAGGCAGCAGACGATCGAGTAGGTAAAAAGACCAGGGCTAATAGAAATCCTTGGGTAACAGAAGAAATATTGAATTTAATTGATGAAAGGAGAAAATATAAAAATGCAGTAAATGAAGCAGGCAAAAAGGAATACAAACGTCTCAAAATTGAAATCGACAGGAAGTGCAAAATGGCTAAGCAGGGATGGCTAGAGGACAAATGTAAGGATGTAGAGGCTTGTCTCACTAGGGGTAAGATAGATACTGCCTACAGGAAAATTAAAGAGACCTTTGGAGAGAAGAGAACCACTTGTATGAATATCAAGAGCTCAGATGGCAACCCAGTTCTAAGCAAAGAAGGGAAAGCAGAAAGGTGGAAGGAGTATATAGAGGGTTTATACAAGGGTGATGTACTTGAGGACAATATTATGGAAATGGAAGAGGATGTAGATGAAGACGAAATGGGAGATAAGATACTGCGTGAAGAGTTTGACAGAGCACTGAAAGACCTGAGTCGAAACAAGGACCCGGGAGTAGACAACATTCCATTAGAACTACTGATGGCCTCGGGAGAGGCAGTCATGACAAAACTCTACCATCTGGTGAGCACGATGTATGAGACAGGCGAAATACCCTCAGACTTCAAGAAGAATATAATAATTCCAATCCCAAAGAAAGCAGGTGTTGACAGATGTGAAAATTACCGAACTATCAGTTTAATAAGTCACAGCTGCAAAATACTAACGCGAATTCTTTACAGACGAATGGAAAAACTGGTAGAAGCCGACCTCGGAGAAGATCAGTTTGGATTCCGTAGAAATGTTGGAACACGTGAGGCAATACTGACTTTACGACTTATCTTGGAAGAAAGATTACGATAAGGCAAACCTACATTTCTAGCATTTGTAGACTTAGAGAAAGCTTTTGACAATGTTGACTGGAATACTCTCTTTCAAATTCTGAAGGTGGCAGGGGTAAAATACAGGGAGCGAAAGGCTATTTACAATTTGTACAGAAAGCAGATGGCAGTTATAAGAGTCGAGGGGCATGAAAGGGAAGCAGTGGTTGGGAAAGGAGTGAGACAGTGTTGTAGCCTCTCCCCGATGTTATTCAATCTGTATATTGAGCAAGCAGTAAAGGAAACAAAAGAAAAATTCGGAGTAGGTATTAAAATTCATGGAGAAGAAGTAAAAACTTTGAGGTTCGCCGATGACATTGTAATTCTGTCAGAGACAGCAAAGGACTTGGAAGAGCAGTTGAACGGAATGGACAGTGTCTTGAAAGGAGGATATAAGATGAACATCAACAAAAGCAAAACGAGGATAATGGAATGTAGTCAAATTAAATCGGGTGATGCTGAGGGGATTAGATTAGGAAATGAGACACTTAAAGTAGTAAAGGAGTTTTGCTATTTAGGGAGTAAAATAACCGATGATGGTCGAAGTAGAGAGGATATAAAATGTAGACTGGCAATGGCAAGGAAAGCGTTTCTCAAGAAGAGAAATTTGTTAACATCGAATATAGATTTTAGTGTCAGGAAGTCGTTTCTGAAAGTATTTGTATGGAGTGTAGCCATGTATGGAAGTGAGACATGGACGATAACTAGTTTGGACAAGAAGAGAATAGAAGCTTTCGAAATGTGGTGCTACAGAAGAATGCTGAAGATAAGGTGGGTAGATCACGTAACTAATGAGGAGGTATTGAATAGGATTGGGGAGAAGAGAAGTTTGTGGCACAACTTGACTAGAAGAAGGGATCGGTTGGTAGGACATGTTCTGAGGCATCGAGGGATCACAAATTTAGCATTGGAGGGCAGCGTGGAGGGTAAAAATCGTAGAGGGAGACCAAGAGATCAATACACTAAGCAGATTCAGAAGGATGTAGGTTGCAGTAGGTACTGGGAGATGAAGAAGCTTGCACAGGATAGAGTAGCATGGAGAGCTGCATCAAACCAGTCTCAGGACTGAAGACCACAACAACAACAACAACACGTTGCCCAACACAACATCCTTCATTTCAATGGTTGCTTCACAGCCTGTGTCATATAGGTCCTTCCCACCAAACCAGATTTTCTGAATTGCACAGGTGGGAAATTTCCCTGCAATGTATCCTACATTCCTGTAACCTTCCTGGCCTCAACCTTCATTATTCATTGTCCTCACCCCTCCAGCCCCTTCCCTGTTCCCATTCCAGCACTACACAACACTCATTTCACCATCGCAACCAGTCTTTTTATTCCTCTCCTTTTCCGCTAGCCCCCCCCCCCCCCTCCCCCCACAATTTCTCTTCTAACCTCCTGACAGCACCTAGCTGCCCTACCCTCTCTCCATCTCATCCTTGTGCACTCCCCAGCAGTACCGGTTGTTCCCAGCACCTACCGTGCTATTTCTCCCCCTCCCTGCCCCAGCCTCCTCCTTACTCCAACCCAGTTGCAACTACCATCATGCAATGTTGGTGCTGCTCGTAGTGTGGCTTCAGCTGTCAGAGACTGCAGTCTCATGTTTGTGTGTGTGTGTGTGTGTGTGTGTGTGTGTGTGTGTGTGTGGGGTCTATTTTTGTGAGAGGCCATGTTGGCCAAAAGCTTATTGTGGCAGTCTTTTTGTTGTGCCTATCTGCAACCCAGCATCTCCACTATAATGTGAGTAGCAACTTTCCTTTTGTGATTCTTCAATTTCTCCAGGTGTATTTTATGACGAAATAAATCTCGGGTAAACAGCCTGGTATGAGTGTGCATAGGACACAATATTTCGGCAATCGACAACGTTGCCATCATCAGGTGCGCTGATGTACTGACCGGTGGTGGCCCAGCGCCATGTATATATAGGACAATCCCCCTCTTGCTCCTCCCTCAGACGCTTCCTATGAGTCAGTGCAGTCCGCGCCCTGCACACAGTCCAGGTACAGCGTCCGTTCTCCCACCGTCTGGGCACTGCGTCCTAGGTCTTCTCGTTCAGGGGTGTCTGCTGGCACCGCTCTCGTTATTCTTCCCTTCTCCCCCGAAGTCGGTACACTCTGGGAAATATCCTTTTTCTTCTTAATCCCGTGATCGCGGGTTCCCATGCCTTGCTGAGGATGTAACCGCTGTCACGATTTAGTTGTGGCTCCCTTACTCTGATCTCTATGGTTTCTTTGATGACACAGTCCAAGTATTTGGAAGTCTGTGGAAGGACTTTGGTTTGGCCATAATCCATAACGTGGAGTTCTGACAGGCAATGCTCAGCGACTGCCGACTTAATGGGCTGTTGCAGTTTAGTGTGCCGCTGATGTTCTAGGCATCGGTCCTCAGTGGTACGAATGGTCTGCCCTATGTATTCACTACCATATTGGCAAGGTGTCTGATAAACCCCTGATTTACGTAGACCAAGGTTGTCCTCGACACTATCAAGAAGGCTCTTGGTTTTGCTTGGAGGACAGAAGATGGTTTCCACTTGGTGTTTACATAAAATGCATCCAATTTTTCCGGATAAGGCCCCACAAAACGGAATAATAGCCAAGGCCGCCTCCTCCTGAGGTTCATCCTCAGTTTCTGCCAGTGCTGCAGGTGTGGGATGTAGAGCCTTCCGAATTTGCCCTTCCTTGTAACCGTTCCTCCTAAACACGGTCTTCAGATGGTCCAATTCTTGCTGGAGACTGTCCCTGTCGGAGATGGTGTGAGCTCTGTGGACAAGAGTTTTGAGCACGCCATTCTTTATTTCGTCAATTTTCCTTTTCATAATAAAGTGCTATCAGTGATAGTTTTATGGAAGCGAAGGAAGCCTGAGTGGTCTGTAATGCTCAAACAAGTAGTTGTGACTCCAAAGCAGGCAGTGAAGCAAGGTTTAGAGGCGTGTAATGCTCAAGCAAGTAGCTGTGATTCCAAAGTACATACAGGTTTGAAGGTAAATCGGGATATGGTTCAGGAACAATTGAATGTACACATTCAGGAATCTAGGATAGAGAAGAAGTCCATCAAGGAGCAAATAGCTAATCGTATAGAGGAACTATCAACATAGATAGATAATAACATGAAAAAAACTTGATGGGCATATTTTACAAGCCAAACTAGATAAAGAAACAAAGAATCATAGCATACAGCATTTGGCAGTAGATATAAGTACTTTAAGGAATGAGTCAAGAGAGGAGGCCAAGAAACATGTTAGTAAGTTTCTTCAGTTCAATGATAATACAGTTAAAGCAACTTAGAGAAGATATGAATGTTTTGTGGGAAGGTTTCAAAACAGAACAGGAGGAGATGCAGGAAACAACAAAATAAGACTGGGGAGCAATGTAGTGGGTTTGCTAGGAAAACGCATCCTTAAATCACAAAGGGACAGTCATTATAGAAAGTTTGAAAAAATAAAAAGAAAGATGGAGAACTTATGTATTATAGGAAGCTAGGAGGTAGAATATGGGAACTCAAAAGCTGTTACGAAGGAAAGGGAATAATCAACAATTGGGAGAGTTTTGATAAAAGGAACTGGAGTGAAGCACATTGGCAGCCCCTACGAGAATAATATGGATATTTATTCTGGGAGCATTCTAGAAAATAGACAGTATCTTATGAAAATTTTTGGATGAGTGGACAGTATAAATGGGACGGGATGATCAAAGAAGATACCATCCTTTAAGCAAGGGAGAGGAGTACACTCAGCTTTGTTCCTGGAGTCATTTGAAGAAGGGTTATCAGCTAAATGAACTGATGAAAAGAAGGTAAGAGTGTGCCACATGAAAACTGGAGGACAGTCTACAAGAATGGGGGGTTACCAGTTACATGAAGTATTCAAAGAGGGGTACTTGTGAGGGATCGAGAGAAGTTCGCTCTATAACTGTCAGATACAAAAGCATAGAACAAGAAATGGGGAGGCTATAAGAAATATTTTAAATAGCATTCAGAACATGTGAAATTATTCAAAAAGTACATGGACAAAGAGTAGGTTACCAGGTTTCTAACGAAGAGATTACCTATAACCATACAGGCAAAACTTCTTGTGAAGGGATGTACAAAGATTAGCAACTCGTAACTGTTGTGACTCGCCGATCTTTCAAAGTACCGCCGCGCAGTTACGCGCGTCCTCTACATGCGGCGCTATCTGCCAGCCATGCAGCAGCAGTGCCACCTAAGCGGCCAGCCAGCCAGCGGCCGTTAGACTCGGACTCAGTCATGATTTGACTGTTAAAGTGTACACACGTCTTACTCTGTTTACTTGATGTGTGACTTTCATGTATTGCGTCTTCCTTGAAATATATTTGTTCAACTTGAAGTTATAACAATTGGCGGCGAGGATGGGATTTTTCTTTTCCATTGTTGACTCACATGTTTCCATGGCTACTTTAGAGCAACTATTGCAAGGTCTCGTAGAGCAGCAAACGCTTCTCACAAATGTGATTTGTGATTTCGTCATGGCATCAAATGCGGGGCATCTCTTGTCGTTGTCTACACCTACTTTTCCTCCTTATGACGAGACGGCGGAAGACTGGTCTGATTACGAAAAACGTCTTCGACAGCACTTCTTGGCATTTCATGTCACGGACGAACAAACATGTAAGTCTCTGTTCCTTTCATGGATTTCACCTCAAATGTATTGGTTGTTGTCGCAATTGGCTCTTTTGAAAGATCCTGCGTCTTTGTCCTTTGCTGAAATGTGCTCACTTCTGTCCATCTATTTTCAAAAGCCAACGCATGTGGTAGCCTCTCGTGTTGCCTTTTATCGTTGTCAGAAACAACCAAATCAATCCTATCGCGCTTGGGCTGCTGAACTTCACGGCCTCAGTAGAAAGTGTCATTTTGTTACTGAAGTTCACAAAGAATCCTATGCCGATTCCATGGTATGGGTTGCTGTTATCTGATCGGCGACCGACAAAGAAGTTAGGCAACGTGCCCTTCAGTTGGCAAATCCGACTCTAGATGAAGTCCTATCCATTGCTCAGTCTTTTGAAATTTCTCGCACCGCTGGAGCACAAATAGAGGCATGGGGCGACATTGGGGAAATACAACCCCTGTGCGATGTTGACGAAGCGTGCGGTGTGTCCCCGTCGGCCGATGTGGCTGCAGTACACTTCCAAGCGCAACCTCGGCCTAACCATAAACAAACCTCTAAGAAACTGCAGCAAAATCCACGGCAACTTCCTTCATGTCCGCAGTGTTTTACGAAACATTCACGAGAAGATTGTCCACAACGTTGAGCCATGTGTCACAAATGCAAAAAAAAAGGGTCATGTGTCATCCGTTTGCAAATCCAACCACATACATGATGTTCATGAACATGATGCTGATTCTGATTCTGTGTTGTCTGTCAATTGTACTTCTTCCCTTACAGGGAAGTTATTCCTCACTGTCCAAATACTTGGTCGAGATGTTCGCATGCAGGTGGATACTGGTTCTGCTGCCACTATCATCAATTCTCAGACGTATCTTCAGTTGGGTTCTCCAATCCTGTCACCTGTCACTAGGCAATTACGGACTTACAATAGACAGAAGATTTCTCTCTTGGGACAATTTGATGCTGAGGTATCTTACAAATCTGTCGTACGCACTGTTCCCACATTTGTGGTCGAGCATAGTAACGCGGATAATCTTTTTGGTTTCGATGCCTTTCGCGTTTTTGGGTTCTCCATAGATGACTCTGTCAATATCATCTCTGATGCTATTCCTTATGTTCAATTGGATTCCTTGTCGACGACATTTTCGTCCCTTTTTTTCTCCTGGGTTAGGTCGTGCAAACGACTTTGAAGCTCATATCACTCTCAAACCCACTGCTTGGCCTAAGTATTTTCGGGCTCGGCCCATTCCTGTGGCCCTTCGTGATCAGGTCAAATTGGAGCTGGATCGTATCACTGCTTCAGGGGTCTTGCTTCCTGTCACTTCCAGTGAGTGGTCCTTTCCTGTCGTTGTCGTTGCTAAGCCAAATGGTGATATTCGTCTCTGTAAATGCTCAATGCCTTATCGACACTCACCCTATGCCTCGACCTGAAGAATTGTTCACTGAACTTACTGGAGGCCAGTATTTTGCTAAACTTGACCTGTCAGAAGCTTATCATCAACTTCCTCTCGACGCTGCTTCCGGCAGTTTCTGCTCCTTAACACGCCTTTCGGCCTCTATCGATACCAACGATTGCCATTCGGGGTTGCCAGCGCCCCTGCTCTCTTTCAGCGATTCTTGGAACAATTATTGCTCACTGTCCCTGGGTGTGTAAATTACCAGGACGACATTGTTGTCACTGGCTCCACCACTGACGAACATCTTCAAAATCTCTGCACACTTTTTCATGTCTTACAGACTGACGGTCTTAAGTGGAATCTCCAGAAATCAAAATTTTTTCAGGCATCTATCACGTACTTGGGGTTTCAACTCTCTTGGGATGGTATTCGTCTGCTTCAGCAAACTGTTACTGTGATCGATGCCCTTCCTCGCCCTACATCTGTTAAAGAACTGCAGGCCTTCTTGGGGAAAATAGCACACCATCACAAGTTTTTACCGTCTGCTGCTTCGATGACTCAGCTGTTGCACTGCCTGTTGCATAAAAACGTGCCTTTTCACTGGTCCGCGTCATGCGATGCGGCTTTCCAGAAATTGAAGACTATGCTGAAACAGGCCCCGTGCCTGGCTATTTATCGACCTGGCCAACATCTTGTGCTTGCCACGGACACCTCTCAATACGGGGTCAGGGCAGACCCTGCGCACCGTTTTTCTGACAGTTCTGAACAACCCATTGCTTATGCCTCCAAAACGCTCACGAATGCCCAACAAAAGTAGTCTCAAATTGAAAAAGAAGCTTTGGCCATTATTTATGCTCTTCATAAGTTTGGTGTTTTTCTATATGGATCCAAATTTCATCTTGTTACAGATCACAAACCACTTGTTTCCTTGTTTCATCCATCAACATCACTTCCCGACAACGCTGCACACCGCCTCCAGTGCTGGGCTGTTTACTTGTCTCGTTTCAATTTGTTGTTGTTGTTGTTTTTGTTGTTGTTGTTGTTGTTGTTGTTGTGGTCTTCAGTCCTGAGACTGGTTTGATGCAGCTCTCCATGCTAATCTATCCTGTGCAAGCTCCTTCATCTCCCAGTACCTACTGCAACCTAGATCCTTCTGAATCTGCTTAGTGTATTCATCTCTTGGTATCCCGCTACGATTTTTACCCTCCACACTGCCCTCCCATGCTAAATTTGTGATCCCGTGATGCCTCAGGACATGTCCTACCAACCGATCCCTTCTTCTAGTCAAGTTGTGCCACAAATTTCTCTTCTCCCCAATCCTATTCAATGCCCCCTCATTAGTTACGTGATCTACCCACCTAATCTTCAACATTCTTCTGTAGCACCACATTTCAAAAGCATCTATTCTCTTCTTGTCCAAACTATTTATTGTCCATGTTTCACTTCCATACATGGCTACACTCCATACAAATATTTTCAGAAACGACTTCCTGACACTTAAATCAATACTGGATGTTCACAAATTTCTCTTCTTCAGAAATGCTTTCCTTGCCATTGCCAGTCTACATTTTATATCCTCTCTACTTCGACCATCATCAGTTATTTTGCTCCCCAAATACCAAAACTCCTTTACTTCTTTAAGTGTCTCATTTCCTAATCTAATTCCCTCAGCATCACCCGACTTAATTCAACTACATTCCATTACCCTCGTTTTGCTTTTGTTGGTGTCCATCTTATATCCTCCTTTCAAGACACTGTCCATTCCGTTCAGCTGCTCTTCCAGGTCCTTTGCTGTCCCTGGCACAATTACAATGTCATCGGCGAACCTCATGGTTTTTATTTCTTCCCCCTGGATTTTAATACCTACTCCAAATTTGTCTTTTGTTTCCTTTACTGCTTGCTCAATATACAGACTGAATAACATCGGGGAGAGGCTACAACCCTGTCTCACTCCCTTCCCAACCACTGCTTCCCTTTCATGCCCCTCGACTCTTATAACTGCCATCTGGTTTCTGTACAAATTGTAAATAGCCTTTTCCTCCCTGTATTTTACCCCTTCCACCTTTAGAATTTGAAAGAGAGTATTCCAGTCAACATTCTCAAAAGCTATCTATAAGTCTACAAATGCTAGAAACGTAGGTTTGCCTTTCCTTAATCTTCCTTCTAAGACACCTGCTTTCTTTGGGATTGGAATTATTATATTCTTCTTGAAGTCTGAGGATATTTCGCCTGTCTCGTACATCTTGCTCACCAGATGGTAGAGTTTTGTCAGGACTGGCTCTCCCAAGGCCGTCAGTAGTTCTAATGGAATGTTGTCTACTCCCGGGGCCTTGTTTCAACTCAGGTCTTTCAGTGCTCTGTCAAACTTTTCACGCAGTATCGTATCTCCCATTTCATCTTCATCTACATCCTCTTCCATTTCCATAATATTGCCCTCAAGTACATCACCCTTGTATAGACCCTCTATATACTCCTTCCACTCGTTTCAATTATGAGATTCATTTCCGGCCGACGGCTCAACATGCGAATGCTGATGCACTGTCTCGCCTTCCCATGGGTCCTGATCTGGCATTAGATAGGGACGAACTTTTGTGTTTGCACCTGGATGTTGCCGAGCAGCGGGTTGTGGACGGGTTCCCCATCACTGGGCACCGGCTGGCAGCTGCTACGGGTTCTGACACTACCCTCTCCCGGGTTTTACGCTGTATTCAGAAGGGTTGGCCAGATCGTCCGTCCGCTAAGACTTCTGATCCGTTGCAGAACTACTACACTTTGCGTTACCGCCTCACGGCTAGGGATGGTGTTATCCTCCTTTCCACCGAAAATGCTTCGCCACGTGTTGTGGTACCTGCGTCTTTGCGTGCTTCGGTCTTGCGCCTCCTTCACCAAGGGCACTGGGGTGTCTCTCGCACGAAATCTCTGGTACACTGTCATGTGTACTGGCCCGGCATCGACTCTGAAATCGCACACATGGTCGCTGCCTGCGGCCCTTGTGAGTCACAGGCTGCTGCTCAGAAGTCATCTTTCTCACTGTGGCCTTCGCCTGAGAAGCCCTGGGAGTGTATTCATGCTGACTTCGAGGGACCTTTTTTAGGTACTTATTGGTTTCTCGTTATTGACACCTACTCTAACTTTCCTTTAATTTGTCCGTTTCATGTCGCCTACCACCGCAGCAACCACCAATGCTTTAGCTCGCATTTTCTTTTTGGAAGGACTTCCCTCTACTCTTGTTACTGATAATGGTCCGCAATTTGCGTCTTCCGATTTTGCGGATTTTTGTGCCCGTCACGGCGCCATGCACGTCACGGCCCCTCCGTTCCATCCACAGTCAAACGGTGAGGCTGAACGACTGGTCCGCACATTTAAGGCTCAAATGATGAAACTCTTACCGTTTCACCCCCATGGGCGACCACAGCCCGGCTGAGCTCTTACATGGCCGACAGCCCCGCACATTACGTCATCTTCTGCAGCCTTCCACCTTATGGCCGCAGATGCCTTCGCTTGGCCGGTTCACCGCTGACGACCTTGTATGGGTACGGGGATATGGCAGGCGGCAAAATGGAGTCCTGGCCGCATCTTACGACACCGTGGCCGACGCCTGTATGAAATCCAGACGGATACGGGTGTTGCAGTGCGTCATTCGGATCAGCTCCGACCTCATGTGCCGGCAACGCCTGTTCCAGATGCCACTATACCACCTTCGGCTCTACCTGTCACTCGGGATAGTGGAATCTCTCATTACTCACAACACAGTTCTCTCACCATTATATCGGTGCCAGCACAAGAACTGACGCCACCAGGAGATGTGCCCATGCAGGAACCAGATGACCATCATCTGTCGGAACAACTCTACTCGCCTCCTTCTCCTACGGACGCGAACACATCGCCCATGTCTCCTGTTATAACAACCGGACTTGCCGCAATGGGCAGATTGATGCACGGGGCCCCTGTCATCTCGACTCTTTATCATGGTGAGACTTCTGTCCGTACGGGAAGCCTCCTCCTCGAGACTTTACGGCCAGTCAAACATCACCTATTGACATTAGCAATCTACAGGCCACCTCCATCAAGACCTGTGCAAAAAATTCAAAGGGGGGAAAGTGTTATGACTCTCCAATCTTTCAAAGTGCCGCCATGCAGTTACACGCGTACTCTACAAACGGCGCTGTCTGCCAGCCATGCAGCAGCACTGCCACCTAAGCGGCCAGCCAGCCAGCGGCCGCTAGACTTGCACTCAGTTATGATTTGACTGTTAAAGAGTACACACGTCTTACTCTGTTTACTTGATCTGTGACTTTCATGTACTGAGTCTTCCTTGAAATATATTTGCTCAACTTGAAGTTATAACAGTTCCTGACTTAGGCCAACTACAAACATTACACGAAAAAGAAGAAGAAGAAGAATGGTCACAAGGTGGCCAAAATGTGTGCCAGATAACCACAGTATTACAAAGAAAAGAAGGTAACACAGTCATTAGCCAGTATTGTGAAACAAAACAAACAAAATTTAACGACAAAAGACAAAAATCACACAATGCTTCTGTTGAGTACGACCAGTGTTACAACAATTGAACTAACAGTCAACAGAACATAGTAATGGCTATAATCAAGATGAGGAAAACAACAAGGATCCTATGGTTGGGGTCATACAGAGGGACCAACCAAGTGTTTGAAAATACAGGGCCCAACTGTAGGAATCAAAGCAGTAGACCAAGAAAGTGCTTTCGAGAAGAACTTTTGGGAGAGGACAAAAATAAAACAGGATCTGAAGGTACAAAACCTATTATAGCTGGCTTAGCATGGTGAAAGAAAAACACACATTATTTTAGACTCGGGAGGTGACAATTGTCCCAAGCAAAGAATTCTACCAAAAAATATGAGAGCAAGGGAGTTATCCCAGTAATAGAGTGGAAGGAATGCAAATTATTCAGATTATGGGAATGAAAGGAAAACTGATGAAGGAAGAACTACTGTTACCAATTGAATTAGACATGATAACAGGTGAACATAAATTTTGAATAGTTTCTGAGTTAAACTTACAGAACTGTTCAGTATAGATTGGTTAGTTAAGTGTACAGCTGCACCTGATTTTTCCAGCCAACTGATAATAACACTTCTGAAGAACAAAGAAATAAAAGTGCCAGTCATTAGCGGAGGCCAAATTGAGGAAGTGGAACAGGGAAGAGCAATAATTTTCTCAAATGCATCTGTAGAAACTCTGGATGGACATAATAGTATATCAGGTCCTATAACAGAAGCTGAAACTGACTTGCAGGGAGGCAAATGTGGGAAAAGGAACAAAGCAGGGGGTTACTGAGTGAGTCTGAGAAAGAACAACTACTAGAAACCTTGGTAAGCTCAGGTTACAGAAAAACAATTTTTTGTTAAACCCTATACCATGTTGCTGGTCCTGAAAGAGCCTGCTACCACATAAATTAATAATATGCTTATGCAAGGTGTTATAGAAAACAATTCAGAAACTTGAAATTAATGCTCAATGCGTGCACATTGAATCAGTGTACAGAAATGGAAATGCAGCAATCAAGGAGATGATACCCCTGCAGGACATTACAGCAGATTCCGTAGCACGCGCATTCATATCCTCCTGAATAGCTGAATTCAGTTGCTTTACATCCATCACCACTGACCAGGGAAGCCAATTAGAATCCCTGCTATTCAACAAACTCTGCATGCTCTGTGGCGTGGATACATTCTGCACTACGTCTTACCACCCACAGAGCAATGGATTGGTCGAGCGGTGGCACAGGACTCTGAAAGTGGCCCTCAGGTGCCACGGTGGTGAGTGGTCTGACACCCTTCCCTGGGTTATGTTAGTAGTATGCACGGCTTACAAGACAGACCTCCAGACCTCACTTGCGGAACTCCTGTATGGCGACACATTAGTTCGCCCCGCAGGGTTCGTCAACGACGAAGCAATCGTTGACCTATCCAACGTTTCCGATGTAGTTGAGCATGTCCGGACACACATAGCTGCGATCCGCAACCCCCCTCCATGACCACACACCTGTCCCTGGGTCTTTCTGCATTTGGCATTGGACTCTTTTATGAGTTCGTTATGTTACGGGATGACACAGTCAAACTGGCATTACAGCCACCTTACTCTGGCCCGCACCGAGTAGTGGCTCACACGGTCAATGCTATGGACATTCTCATCAATGGCTGTCAGCAGACAGTTTCCCTTCAATGCATGAAACCAGCATGGACAATCGAGGAATCTGTACCACACCCTCTTGAGTTGAGTGTACCTCCATCAGGTGACAACCCCGTTCTCACACAGACTGCCCACTCCCCTGCACCCCACCATGACCATATGTGCACCGAGCCTACACCTGTGGGTGAATCAGTTGTTGTGTGTGAGATGATACTCTACCCTCATTTCGCTCAGGCACTGCGTGGGACAATCCACAGCCTCAGGCCCAACCACGTGTTGCATGTGACACTACCCCATCACAAGTGTTGGCACCCAGTGCCCCCACAGAGTGTTCTAGTGTTTCTTCCGAACTACATTATTCTCCCTGCCCCCCACACCCCCCTGCCCCACTGGATGGTGGACTATACCAGCACTAGTCCGCCCTGTACAGACAGCATGGACTCTTCACACACACCCCTATCAACCAGCGAGCATCCCACAACACCACTACACAGGAAGAAGCCCACGTCCTTCCCCCAGTGCTCTGCACTTCCGGGGAGGGAGGGAGGGGGTGGGGGGGGGGTGTCTCAGAGGTGCAGCCGCTCGTTATAGCCAGAAAACCCGCAAACTCATTTTTTTTTTTTTGTATTTTGGAAACTGTAGTATTGACATCAGTTGATTATATCTTCAGTTTATGAGTGCTCTAATGAAAACTGATTACATCAGTGTAAACATAACAACCAAAATAATAACCTGAACAATAAATTTAAGTGCAATTAAGTCTAAATAAAATCTTGAGAGTTTCATCTAAGTGCTGCATGCCAGTTTTGTATTTTGGGAGTAGGATTAAAATTTTTTTAAAAATTGTGACTTCCTGGCAGATTAAAGCTGTGTGCTGGACAGAGACTCAAACTCTGGCTGAAGTGAAGCTGTGAGGATGGATTGCGAGTCATACTTGGGTAGCTCAGTTGGTAGAGCACTTGCCCGCGAAAAGCAAAGGTCCCGAGTTCGTCTTGGTCTGGCACACACTCTGTTGCAGAGTGAAAATTTCATTCTTAAAAAGATTATTTATGGGAGAGAAAAAGCATAACAGATGAGAAGACTCCATCATGCCATGTCACAACACCTATATTTTCTAGAGAATCATTCTTTAATCTCACTTGAATAGATGTTTGGCTAGGTTGTGGAAATAAATGGAAGTTGACACACAGTTTTTTTCCAGTATTTACAATGAGTATGTTTTTGACGAACCATTCTGAAAGTATTTTCATAGACCTTTCTGCAGTGAGCTGGAGGTTTTCTGGGATGGATACACTTAGCAATGTACTGGTGTCATGGGGAAATAGTATAGTTTTTTTGGGACTCATATATTCAACAAATTCACCCACATAAATCAAGAAGAGGTCAAGAATTGCACCCTGAGGTTCAACATATTAGTATTTCAGTGGAAGGAAAAAGTTGTTTCTTGTTTTATTCAGTATGTTTTAACTCTTACTGTAGTAATACCTACCTACAGTTTCTTAGGTTTGAACACAATCACTTACGTGCTAACACCTCTTACACCTCATCTGATGAAACCTCACATAACTAAACTGACATCAAAGTAGGTGGTCACAACTGAGGCTTTTATTCTGAATTCTATGATTTAAAATGCTTAAAGTCTTTTACAGCATGTTATTGTGATCATCACAAGGATGTGAAATAGAATATGTAGAATTGTCTGTTGGCAGAATTGTCACTAAAATTAAAACTACTTGTTGAAAGCAAGGGAATGTGAATCGAAAGGAGATATGTTTAGTTGTTGTTGTAATATATCACCAGCTGAGCTGCTACCATTCTCCTTCTGTTACACGTAGTAGTTTGGAATTGAGTCCAAAGTGAGAGATCTTAAGTATGTTTAGTGGCATTACCAATGGGATATACCTTTATAATTTCAGGCTTGCTGCCAATGGTGGAAGTTCCCAGAAAATGATGGAAGTTCCTTTCCTGTTGAAGCTATTTTCACCCTTGTATATTCCAATTGCGTCTTTGAATTCAAGCATACTGCTTCCTCTTGAATGCAAGCTCTTGTGTGTCACAGAAATCCGTTCCACTATCCGTGCTGACCCGAGAGTGTGATCAGCTGTGACTGATTTAACTGTATTTCCCAGCCTTCAGCACTGTTTTATGTTCAGTGGTCCTTATAATTATGGTTTTGCCTGCCATCCCTACAGAAACTTCTTCACAATTTCACACTGTTGCATTGAATATCGACGGAAGTATGCTAACATACAGCACATTAAGAAGCAGCAACAAAAGCCTCAGTGAATTTAGGTATGGAACGTAACGGGCTGCAATATGATCATTTTACTAGATTTTTACTTCCTTCTTCCTTGGTGTCAATATTAATATTAGAAGTAATTGTCATATAACATTCAACTTATTCTCTGTGTCTATTGTATTAAAAGTAGTGCAGTAGATAATATTCATAAGGTGATTGCCATATTTTTTTGAGTTCAAAAGCCTTGTCATACAGTTTCTGACAGTTACTGAACAGGATCTAGGGCAGCTTTTCGCAAAGAAATCGATATGTGCTGCTGCAGTGAAACATTATCAAGTGTATAAGTAATTAGAATTTTATCACAAATTATTAATATTTTGAGTTGGTGCATAAGTTCCTTGCATTATTCTATAAGTTTAATAAAGATAACAGATATACATAACAGAAAATTAAGTCATCAATAATATATTCTCCTTCACAAGTCTGCAAACACTTGGGTAACTTCTCAATTGTTCAACTGTAGAAATCACTCGACTTTGAACTCGTCAAGCCATGTTTGGAGTGCATTTTCTTCTGGGAAGTAATTTCCTTGAAGGTTGCTGGATAGAGGGCAGAAAAGGTGGCAATCTGAGGTCGCAAGGTTGGATGAATAAGTTGGGTGCAGACTGACTCAATTCCAGCACCTGTATCGTTTTTGTAAGTCTAGGAGAATGTGAGCAGGCATTGTCATGGAGTAGCATCACTTCACACAGTCTTCATGGTCATTGTTCTTGAATTGCATCTGCAAGATGTCTCCATTGTTGACAAATAAATGTCAGCAGTGATGGTTACCATTGGAGAAGCAATTTGTAGAACTCCACGCCATCATTGTTCCCCCAGATACGTAACATTGTCTTTTGTTGATGCACCCAGGGATTTTTACAGGGTGTTGTTTGTTTGTTTGGACTCAACTATTCCTTTCTTTTCCCTATTTTAGCATAAAGACACTATTTCTTGCTAATAGTCATGATAGGTATGCTCAGTGTTGTTCAGAAGCCAGTTGATGACAAGCAAGCAGAGATGCACATATGGACACCCACTGATTTTTGTGATTTTGGCTTTGAGGATGCATAACCCATACACTTGAATTTTGAACCTACCGCAGTGTATCCAAATGTCACATGATGGTGGAATGCTCATGGTTCTTCACATTTGTCAGTTCTCAAGTACACTGATGTGGATCATTGTGGACTAATGCATTTAGAAGATCTTCATCAAACCATAAAGATCTTCCTGACCATGGAGAGTCACAATTGTCAAAACGATCCTCCTCAAAACCAGGAAACCATTTTCTTTCTGTGATCTGTCTGATCGTATTTTCCCAATACATAGCATAAATGTCTCTGACTGCCTCTGCTGCTCTCACCCTTCTATTGAACTCAAACACAAGAATATGTTGGAAATGTTCTGATTTCTCCACTTGCCACTCCATAATCTAGCATACAAAGCTTCACTTACTATTTTCAAATGACAAAATGACAATACCTAAACTCAAATAGCAACAGCGAAGTGCAGATAAAAAATGACAATTGATAAATAATTCCATAGCAACTAGAATATCAACATGCAAAACAAAAACACTGTGAAGTTATGCACCAACCGAATATATGTCTAAGTTGGTAATATAACCAACATACAGAATATTAATTGTGGGTGATGCTGTTGTATATAGTGAAGTGATTTCACTTGAGAACCAGTCTGAGATTGATAAGGAGAATTGCTGGTGTATAACAGCTTTTATTGGTCTGTAGAAGAGCTCATGCCGAAGTAAAGATGATATAAAAGTCACGTTACCTACCACTTTTGACCTAAGAACTGGACTGCTGGACCAGGTCAAAGAGGTATGAGGAGATGCACTTCCTACAAGGGTTCCTGGATAAGAAAAGAAGGAATAGCATAAGAAATGAAACAACGCGAAACATGCTTCAGATCAGTCCTCTAAAAGAAACTATGGAGAGAAATAGGCTGAAATAGTTTAGTCACATTAAGAGAAGGGGAAAAGAAGGACTACCAAGAAGAGCTTCAGAATGGGCAGAAGAAGGGGGCTAGTTGGAAGAGCATGAACAATACGAATCGACCAGGTGAAGGACGAAGAGAATTGGAGAGGAAATGCTGACTGATAGATTGTGGGAGAAGAAGATGAGAAGAGGCTTTGAGAATGACTTACAGAAGCAAAAGCGATTCAAGATAATGAAGCACAAGAGCTTTACAAAGATTCGCTGTGGGATTACATTACAGTGAAGGTTTTAAGTATCTCATGGAGAATTATTTTTAAAATTTTCATACCTTTGAGAGGGAAACATTCCACCTGCGAAAAATATATCTAAAAACAAAGATGATGTAACTTACCAAACAAGAACTTTGCCTTTACATATGTCTGCTTGTGTCTATATACCGTATTTACTCGAATCGAAGCCGCACTTTTTTTCAGGTTTTTGTAATCCAAAAAACCGCCTGCAGCTTAGAATCGAGTGCAAAGTAAGCGGAAGTTCTGAAAAATGTTGGTAGGTGCTGCCACAACTAACTTCTGCCGTCTAATACATGTAGCACTACACAGGCATGCTTTGCAGGCACAAAGATAATACTGGTGCCAAACCTCTGCGTCAGCAAATAAATGTAAAAAAAAGGTGGAAGATGAACTTTTTTCTCCGCCCCGAGTTTCGACCACTGCATTTTCATACATTATCTAACGAAGTAAATACAAATTCCGTATTGTTCATATTCGAATGTAGCAGCATTTCAATGTACTACGAAAATCGGACTGGCAAGACTATTTGGGATGTTTGTCAATATGACCAACTCTACGTTCTGAATTTTTTCCTACCTGTGAGAAGAGATGGTTGCTAATAGGAACTTTTATGAATTGTGAATCAGATGCAGTATTCTCTTCACCATAAGAATAATAGGCCTATGAATATTTTGCCATGTATTCTTTCGTGTTTGCTGCTATCTTATTTAAATCCTGTCTGCCTAATAAACTACGAAACTAGTGTGAGACAACAGCAAACTCGGAAGAATATACATATCATGTCATGTTTATATTCGTATTATTCTTATGCCTAATAGTGATAGTCAGAAATGAAGCACGGCAATTGACTAGATTTTTAAATCTAAGATGACTAATTTCTGTGCAGAATGTAATGTACAAAAGAGGCATCTGCAAAGATTTTCAAACGGAGAAAATTTTTTCGCTAAACTCTCGTTCACAACATCTCTTATCATACGCAGTCTATTATTTGGTTCTTGTTGATCATTATCAAAGAAAGCAGCAGTGTAAGTAACAACAAATAGCAGTCTCTTGCCATTGTTCCGCTAATGAGACGATTCCTCTTTTTTTAAAAAAAAAAAAAAGAAAAAAATATTGTGAACGGCGGTAGCTCGCACAAAAGCAAGCCATGCCGTGAGCGGCGACAGGCTGTAAACAACACTCATTATCAGAATGCGACAAACAATGCATGACACAGTACAATAATGCATTTTCAGCTTAGAGTGACGTGAACACCTATAACAAAGAGAATGGCACTAATCAGATCAAAGAAAAATAAGCAATCTATTCAGATCAGCCAAAGCACGTGAAAAAGGTAGGGTACCCATAAAAATACGGATGGAGTGACTGACGCATAGCAGTGGCTACCTGGTAGAGCTTAACTGCTAAGCTTACGACTTGAACCAAACTACTGTAGTTGTATCGCCATTCATTCGACCTAAATTGTGCCTCATATTACAATGGGCCAGCTTTGTTTCGATTTGGAGGTGCGGCCTAAAACTTTTCTCTCCCTTGAATTTTTCGAATCTCAAATTTCTGGTGCGGCTTAGATTCGGGAATTTTTTTTTTCCTTGATTTCGAGTCTCATTTTTCAGGTGGGCGTAGATTCGAGTGCGGCTTAGATTCGAGTAAATACGGTATGTGCGGATGGATATGTGTGTGTGCGCGAGTGTATACCTGTCCTTTTTTCCCCCTAAGGTAAGTCTTTCCACTCTCGGGATTGGAATGACTTCTTACCCTCTCCCTTAAAACCCACATCCTTTTGTCTTTCCTCTTTTGGCCACCCAGATTGCCCGACATGAATCCTATTGAACATTTGTGAGAGATAATCGATAGGTCAGTTTGTGTACAAAATCCTGCACTGGCAACACGGCTTAGTATTTCTGCTGGGGACTTCCAATGACATGTTGAGTTGCTTCACTATGCCAGGGAAAAGGAGGTCTGACATGATATTAGAAGATATCACTTGACTTTTGTCTCCTCAATGTGTATCCTAGATATTGGACCTTTGCTAATACATAGGAGGACATACTTATTTTATTGCTATTCCTTTCTTTTGAAATTGTTCTAATACTCCTGTTAGAATAGCTTTATGTTCTGTCCATGTTTACGCCACAATAATTATGCCATCAATGTACCCCGAGATATTTTACAACAACTTAGGAGCCAGGGCCCTCATAAATACATTTACTGATACTCTTAAGCCAAAAGGCAAAACAATGAAATGGTAAGAATGACCATCGAAAAGAAATACTGTCCCTGGCCTGGAATTGTGTGTCTGTCGACTTTGCTGCGCTGGCACTGTAAACAAGCACGAGCCCAAGTACGACAATCCCTCTTCACACCCGGCCACACAAAGCATTCTGTAACAAGGCGCGTAGTAGCCTTAGCACCAGGATGTGAAAAGTTATGTAACACAGTGAATACTTGGCAACATAGCGCAGGAGGAACGATAGACCATGCCCATGGATGTATCACACCACAGTGCCTGACTGAGCCCGGTAGGTTGGAGGAAACTATCTGGAGGGAAGTACCTGGGTCCTGTCGGAGGTTTTGCAATTTTTTATGTCTTGTAAGTGGGCCAATTCATCAAAATTGATGGGAGACAAGACTGCATTGATATGTGATAGGTAGTCAGCCACCACATTTTCTGAACCTTGGATCTAACGGTGCCTGTTGTGTATTGGCAAATTAAATCCATCGGCAGAAACCTACATGGAGGAAGGTCAACAGCAGGGTTACGGATAGCCTCCGCGAGGGGGTAATGTACTGTGAAAATTGGTATGTTCCTTCCTTCGATGTCTGTGCAGAAATATTTTATAGCTTCATAAAACAAAAGCAATTCTCTGTCAAATGCTATTCCCATTTATGTTCAGCCGTTGATAGTTTTCTGGGGAAAAAAGGAGTAGCTGCGTCGTGTCATTGACCTTCTGTAGGAAGACTGCACCGATTGCAAAATCACTTGCATCTGCTGTATCGGTGGCAATGGGAGAGCGAGGGTGACACCATGTGCTAACACTGATTTAAGGTCTTCGAAAGCTCTAATCATGTTGTCAGACCACTGGACCTGGCGACTGCCCGAGGTTTGTTTCCTGGCCAATGCGTCAGGCAGAGGGGCTTGAATTGCTGCCAGCAGGTTACGATGATAGAAACTGATGTTGTTGTTGTTGTTGTAGTCTTCAGTCCTGAGACTGGTTTGAGGGTTGTTGTAGTCTTCAGTCCTGAGACTGGTTTGATGCAGCTCTCCATGCTACCCTATCCTGTGCAAGCTTCTTTATCTCCCAGTCTACATTTTATATCCTCTCTACTTCGACCATCATCAGTTATTTTGCTCCCCAAATAGCACAACTCCTTTATGCTTCAAGTGTCTCATTTCCTAATCTAATTCTCTCAGCATCACCCGACTTAATTTGACTACATTCCATTATCCTCGTTTTGCGTCACATGGATTCAAAGAGGCTGAATGGTGTGATCAATGCTGTCACTCTGTTCCATGGGTATCTATAAATATGCCCTGCGGCAGTCCAAGACACTGAAGATGCATGCTCCATTAATTACTTGCGCGAAGTCTTGTATATGACTTATCGGATAATTGTCTAATACGGTACGCACATTGAGGCAGGAATTGGTAGCACACAAGAGTCACTAACCTGATGTGCCAGGGAAGTTGTCCGCGTCGCTGACGACAAAGTTTCACGAGGTGTGTTTCCAGTGTCAGTGCGTCATTGGTGTCGACGGATGGTGATGTTGACAGAAGTTGTATGGGGTAGCATGCCTCGGTGAGGCGTGTGTAGCCGATGATATGGCACAGTTCAGTTCAGCATTGCGAGTGAGGAGATTGTCGACTGCAGAGCACTTGGACTGAAGCTGGATGATGGAAGTCGTGAGGCTGTCCGCCAGTGAAGAGCACTCGATGAGAGCCGTGTTGAAATTGTCGGGGGACTGAGGCATAGGGGGAGCTGAGGAGGCAACCGAACACACAATATGAATAGACAAGGCATGGTGCAATAATGCAGCTGACTGGAGGTCTGGAGACAGTCTAAAGTGAAGAAGGAAGTCAATGCCTAATACTGAGTCTTCTACGTTGGCCACATAGAAGGACCAAGTGAACCATTTGCCAGGTATGAGTACAAAAGGTAACTCAGCAAAACCGTTGACAAAGAGTGGCAATTTATTTCCTGCTCGAAGGAACAGTTTGGCAGGTGTCGTGTCCTTTACAGTAAATGTGGAAGGTACGACACTAATATCTGCTCCAGTGTCGACGATAAGATACCAGTGCGAACATAAATCCAAGGCATACAGACGTCCTCGTGAGATGGGGGATCTGACAGAATGCAGCATCTGTGGGCGCCCTTCCATGTATCCCTGAGGTGTGGCACCTACTGCGGCCCGCGTGCGGCGTTTGGGAATTTGCAGGGTGGGCAGCAGTTGTGAGCAGCGTCCCTGTGAGCGAAGTGGAACCAGTATATGTGTGAGTCAGTTGTACTTGTCCCGCCAGACGAAGCATCAGGCAAGGGGAAGGCATGGTACGCAGGTGTTAGCTCGGTTGGGGTGTGGAGAAGATGGCGCTGACCTGCTGGCGGTTCCAGGTCTTAGCAGCTACATGGCTGCAGTTCCGTGTGCTGTCTGCGATACACACGCACCTGGCCTCTTCCGCCCAAGGGTGGAAGAATAGTCACAGGATTACCAACCTGTATTAGGCACTGTGCTCCGTGGAGGAAGGTGGCGGTGCTGAATAACGGCGTATGCCCAGTCTGCCAGCCTTAGTTTACCATTGAGCGATGCTGCGGTATGTGGAAGCAAATGTAATTGTAGTTCTTGTGGTAGCTTCACCAACCACAACGACCAGAGCACTGTGTTCGGCAAGATCTCGGTACTGACCTGCACATGAGCAGAAATAATGTTGTGAACAGTATCAAGACAGCGAACGAGAGAGGTGTTCAACGAGTAGTTCACGCACAGAGGCATATTTGTTGCTCCTTGGTTGGTTCAGCAACAAGTCACTGATGAGATCAGGGTGGTCATGCAGGTGGCTCACTAAACACGCGAAACGAGTGCTGTCGTCTCCAATGCCATGTATGTCCAACAAGTTTTCCACCAAGGCAAACCAAGTCTCTGGGTTGTCCGGATGTAACGCCAGCAGCTTCGGAAACCGACCAGTGGCCAGTGATTGCGGAGGCATAGGAAAGGCATGAACCATACGGCGATTCTGCACAGTGTTCACTTATGCGAACTGTGCCTCACTGATGGGCAATGTGATGCGAGTGTCCCTTCAACCCACGCGGAGTGGAACACCTTAAACAGCAGGCCGCTCTGATGAGGGAGCAGCCATGCATGTGAACCCCCTGAAACTGGACAGCGGCATGGTCCATCTTGTGCGGCGAAACTCGGACGAGGGTTTTCTTGAATCTTTTGCTGGAGAAGCATTCTGTTGAGCATAGAATGCCACAGAAGGCGGCTGCACTGATGTGTACAGTGCCCAGTGTGGTGTGCCGGCAGAGGTTAGGGTCTGGCCAGTTGAAGCAAACACCGGAGACATGAACATTCCAGGTGCATTAGTAGTACATGGAGTAAAGCATTGCACTTCACAGTCAGAGGTCCATTCTGCGGTTGCAGCGTCCTGTACGGCAGGAAAAACTGGAGGTTGCGACATTGTCTATTGGCAAAAAGCCAGTGATGCACAGCGAGGAAATGCAACAGATTTTCACCATTGTGGGTTTTCTAGCTATAGCGAGCGGCTGCACACAGAAAACTCCAACTTATTAAGATCAGGCACTTTTATTAAGGTTCGTACAATTACACAAAACACAAGGAAAACAATACAGAGAATCACGACATGAACATTGTGACCCAAGTCCACAAGACCCAAGCCAAAGAACCATGAGTCCCAAAGACCGTTTACACTGCAATTCACAGGTGGCAGTTACTGGCGGTTAATAGTCTCCACAAGTTAATCAATGTATCTGAGAAGGGTGACCAATACCATTCAAAAGCTAAACATTCCCACTTTCCAGTAACATATTTTAAATTACTTAAAAATAATTACCTTTTGATGTGATTAAAGTTCTTAGTCACTGGCAATTTTTGTTGCAAATTTTGTCTTACTCAGTCACTGATAATTTTTGTTGCAGATTTTGCCTTGATCACTGTTAGGTCAAGACCTTTGACTACCTATTTTTGTTACCTTAACTTTTCTGTACAAAATGACAAACAGCTTAAACCAATTAACCCTCTAATTAATAAATTCATGTAATTTCCCTAATTTGCAATATAGCAATCATACTTGTAAACAAGGGAATCCACATCACGTAAGAAAAGTAGTATCCATGTACTGTTTTGAATTTCTAAGCACCAACATTTTTTGCCAGCCAAAATCACATTAGTTTTGGTAGCTCATTGAAAACTGTAAATTCCAGCCTAGCTGATTTGAAAGCAGTTTATGTAATAACAGTGTACCATGGGACTTGTGATGTGGGCTGGGCAAATGCCCAAAGCAGTTTTAAGTGCCCAAAATCTGGCTGTTTATAAAAAAAAGTACTTTTAAAGTTTTTACTGCTAGAATTTATAATTTACCAATTAAAATAAGGAATGGGTCGATACTCCCAATATTAGAAGGTAATAAATGTTTACATTTAAACATACGTATGTCATTCATTGCCTTTATTACTAAGAACAAAAGAAAAGAAGAGAGAAGCATAAAAAAAGAACACTAGCATTCCAATTTCTTGTACCAAGGCAGGGCACATGTCACTGACAGCTGCTTATCATTTACAATGCCGTCTTTATTTTCACCATTTCCAATCTTCACACACACACACACACACACACACACACACACACACACACACACACACACACACACACACCATGTTGGACAGCTGTATGGTGATAAGCCAGTATCAAATAGTTTTCCCCTAAAGGTATTTCAAATCAAACAGAAATCAAAAAATAAACCATGGATTACACAAGGAATAAAAATATCATGCGGGATAAAAAGGTGACTGTATCAACTATCTAGGAACAGCTCTGATGTTGGCATTGTAACGCATTACAGAGAATACTGCAAAATATTGAAGCAAATAATCCAGAAACCAAAGCAGCTTTATTATGAGAAAAAGATAATTACATGAGGCAACAAAATAAAAACTGTATAGGGTATAGTGAAGACAGAGACAGATGAGGCCAAAAAGGAAGAGGAACAGATAGCTCTAAAAATAAATGGGACATTGGTAACAAGTGCATGTAGTATTACAAACCTCATAAACAAGTACTTTGTTACTGTTACTAACCGCTCAGGGTTATCAGTAAAATGGAAATGACATTCACATCTCCCAAAGAAGTAGCATCCTTAAAATCTAAGTATACTAGTGGGTATGATAACATATCAATGAAGTTAATCAAAGAGTGCTCATGCGAGTTGAATTATATCTGATTTGCGTAAACAATATCTTATCAGTGGAACATTTCCAGGCTGGCTAACATATGCTGAAGTTAAGCCTCTTTGCAAAGAAGGATTTCACTTTTGTCAGCTTTTTTGAAAATATTTGGAAAGGTTGTTTTCAAGCATTTTCTTAAGTAACTGGCTGCAAATAATATATTGTCCAAGTCACAGTTTGGGTTTGTTAAGGGTTCTGATATAGAGAAAGCTATTTACACTTACAGTGAGAATGTAATTAATTCGTTAGATAACAATGGCATTTTTCTGTGAGCTGTCAAAAGACTTTGACAGTGTGAATCACAGGATTTTCTTAAGTAAATTAGAATATTATGATTCACCGGCAATGCTGCAAAATGGTTTCACCGGCAATGCTGCAAAATGGTTTGAGTCTTGTCTAACTAACAGGAAACAAAGGATACCGCAAAATACCTGTGCAGTAAGCAATCAGTCTTCCTCAGATTGGGAATTAATTACGTGTAGTGTTCTTAAGGTTCCATCATGGATCCATTGCTTTTTCTTGTGTACATTAATGACCTCTCATCTGTTACATTGCCAGATGCAATTTTTTTTTGTTTGCAGATCATACAAAAATTGCAATAAGTAGCAAGTCAAGTATATATTTAGAAATAGCTGCTAATCAAATTTTCACTGACATTAATAAATGGTTTAAAGATAATTCACTGTCATTACACTTTGAAAATAACCACTGTATGCAGGTCACAGCCTATAAGAGATTTCCTTCCAGCATGTGTATAACATATGAAGACATGCAGATCAAAGAGGTTGACATTGTTAAATTTCTGGGATTACAACTCGATAATAAATTCAGTTGGGAACGCCATGCCACCGAATTGTTGACCTTCATAAACATATCTGTATTTGCAGTGAGAATGATGTTCAACATAGGAGATATAAATATAAAAAACATTGCATACTTTGCTTACTTTAATTCTATTATGCCCTCTGGGATCAAATTCTCATCAAACCAAGCAAAAGTTTTTAGCGTTCAGAATCATGTAATAAGAATCATTTGTAGTGTAAATTCAAGAATATCATGTAGAAACCTGTTCAAGAAACTCCGTATTCTAACCACTGCTTCTCAGTATATTTATTCCTTAGTGAAATTTGTTGGAAGCAATATATCTCTATTTCCAACCAATAGCTCAATACATAGCATCAATAATAGGAATAAGAACAAGCTACATAAAAACCAAAAATCATTTACCTTGGTCCAAAAAATGGTCCAATACTCAGGAATACACATTTTCAATAAATTTCAAACAACCATTAAAAACTTGGATTCAGATAAAGCACTGTTTAAACAGAGTTTGAAAAACTTTTGATAGGCTACTTCTACTCTACAGATGAATATCTTAACAGGGACTGTTAGACCAGCTGAAGTAAAAATATCTGTTAGGTTTCAGTTTTGACAGTACTTAGGCACAACAGTGAAGATGAGGTATTTTGTGTATGATAAATTTATTAAAAGTGCATAACAATGTTTCATTCTGACAGTGTATTAATTCTGTGAATATCAGCAGTTCCAGTTTACTGTAATGTATTCATTTATATTGACAATCTCCTGACAGATGATCAGGGAAGTAAGAATGATATTCAAATGTTTTATGTCTTTTATGTTATACTTTCTGAAATGTTCCACATCCATATGAATCATCTCACTTTCAGGTCTATGGAACAAAAACTGAATCTAGTCTAATATACATAAAGCATTTTCCTTAGACCATCTCTTTGTAAAGTAACACACTTTATTATCCATGTCAAATCTCTGATTATTACTGAAGAATGGCTATTGATAAAATTATTAGAAACTATTAAACAGCTGGCATATGTTCGTCGATAATAAATGTATTCTTAAATGTTAAACTGTTTTCAGCTAAGGAAAAAAAAGTTTTTTATTCTTGTCCTTTCTTTATCTACTTTCGTATGACTGTACTACTAATGAAGATAAAATGAGAACACTATCATAAAAAAGGTTTAGTGGTAAAGGGAATCAGCAATTCTTGGACTCGTGAAACTGGAATTGGCACATGACTCAGACCTAATTAAAACCATTATGGATAAACATTTTTAACATGGATACTTTTTTTGTAGATATATACTAGCCTCAGAACTGTTCTCATTAAAAATGTGTAGTTATGTTTACAGTCCAACTTATTTCCCCTAATAACGCTTCCCTAACTCTGAGGCAGCTTTTTCAACTTGGTTACCCAATCACCACAGGAACAGTGTTTCAAAACATCTTTTCCAATATAAAATGTCAATTTAAGTTTTTTTTTGTAAGTGCCACTTTTCAATTAATTCTCAAAATGCATAAATCCTTGGGTATTTGCCCAGGCAATTATCCTGTGCATTTGCCTCAGCTTATAAATGCCCATGCATTTTGCATCACTACACAGGACTCGTGAGAAACTTTCACACTTTTCTAGTTTTAAATAATGACAGTATTGGGAATAAGTGTAGTCACTGGGATAAGGGTAACTGTGGGAATGAAGGGAAAACATCTTTAAAAATGAACCAAATGATGTGAAATAATAATCACAATAATAATCACCGCAGCTTGTGGTCTCACGGTAGCGTTCTCGCTTCCCAAGCACGGGGTCCCGGTTCGATTCCCGACGAGGTCGGGGATTTTCACCTGCCTCGAGATGACTGGGTGTTGTTGTGTTGTCTTCATCATCATCATTCATCCCTATTATGGTCAGAGGAAGGCAATGGCAAACCACCTACATTAGGACCTTGCCTAGTACAGCGGTGCGAGTCTCCCAAATCGTTCCCCTACGCTCTGTCAAGGACTACGGTACTTATAATACCTCTTTGTATATATGTTTCCATGTGTCCAATAATGTGTTTTGGATTTGGAATGTTTGTCCCAACTTCTATGATGGGCAGAGATGAGGGACTGTTAGTAAGGATCGCATAACCATTAATTTTAACTCAACAAACAGTTTCAATTACAGTAAGCGCATTAGGCCATAGCAGGAATATGTAACGAAGCAGGGTTGCCCACTGCTATCATGTTTTGGTTTTACACTCCTTCAGTAACTTAGTAAGGCAATGAACTTTTATTTTCTTCCATTTTCACTACTCAGATTCCGACTACAGATTCTGTGGCCTTCAGCCTCATAGCACAGAATTCAGAAATAGTTTAAATAAAAGTTCCCTAGTAAAATCTATTATTTCAGTACATTCTAATGTCTGTTCTGAAAGTAATGAGCTAATTAGTTTTATTGGAAAAGCATCCTATTAAAAGTTATGAACAATGACATATATTGTGCAATACATATTAAGTAAAATTGGAGTGAGCTAATAGATAATTCCGAGATCTGTTTTGATACTTTTGCTACCTTTATTTTTCTACGTAAAATGACTCGTCTCAACTTTGTAAGTGCATTAATTAAGAATTAAGTAAATTTGAAAAAGTAAAACTTATTGTTCAAGTGGGCTGCCATGGTTATAAGTGGAGAATTCCCACTGCAGATGCATAAGTTAGTTCTGTGTATTTAAATTGATACAGCTCACTCATGTTATTTAAGTAATAAAACCCAATAGTTAACTTCAAAACCAATTAGAAAGGATCATTTTAATCCTGGGAAATTATAAACTATAATATATTAACAGAAATAGTCAAATATTCAAGCACCCGTCTATATAAGGTCCGAGCTGGTGCAGTTCTCAGTTAGTTCTCGGTCAGATTCTCATGGAGCAAAAGTGCGGCAAGTCGGTTAACTTTTTCAGTCGGTACCAGAAAAGTGTAATTGTATTCGGCTTTGAACAGTTAACGCATATTGTGAACATTGTTAAATACTGGAAGTTTTTGACATACCTAATGTGACGATTATTAAGTGTAAGAGGCCTGCTCACATGAATAATGTGTGTGTGAGTGATAACAAATAAATCACACTGTGGTTGTCATAAGTGTTCAACAATGAATACGGTCTTGACTTTTGATTTTGGAAAACATAAGCTAGGCTCCTGGATTCTTAATTGCAGTGTGATTTAGGTGAGACGGACACAGCTACCGGGCAGACAATATTGAATAAGCAGAGCAAGGTAGGTCGGGAACACTGCGCACTATCTACTGGGTGAGGAAATATTTCACTACATCCGGTTGTGACGTGAACTAAGGATACAGCCCGGCACGTTACATGTGGTGCCCCTTTGGCTGAGGACATCTAACTTATGAACCTTAAGATTATATCTGGAAGACGGACTTAGAGTGAGAGTGAAATCAGTGGCAACAACGGCAGAAGTGAGAACCGTGCACATATAACTACATTCGATGCAGTTTAGAGATAGCCGCGACAGCAGCAACAGTAGCAGCCAACCAACGCGACGAGTTTGCAGCAGCGGCGGCCATGATGGAAGCAGCAGCCGGACATAGCTGACAAGGGTCAGTGATAGCAGGCGCTGAATACGAATGGGAGCAGCGTGGCAGATCGCAAGTTTGCAGCAACAGCAGCAATAGCAGACCACGGACATCATAAACAAAACACCGGCTGACGACCGGCGGAGAAGACACCTGTAACTTTAAGGTATCATACGAGCAGTAGATATATATATATATATATATAACTTTCGTCAAAATGGAAAGTGAGGAAAACAAAGTAGTGGAGACTGAGCGAGTAGAAAGTATTAGAGACATTGCGAGTGGAATGAAAGGACGTGACACTTTAGGGGATAGAAAAGTTGAAGTATTAGAATTCACAGATGACAGTGGGTATAGGTCAGAATTAAATTCGACCATAACTGACAGTGAAGTAAGTGGTATTCGGGACGAGGAAATTAGGACTTTGTCCACTGCAATTAGAGACAAAGTGGGAAGAGAGGGGAGTAATGTTGATGGAAGGACTTAAGTGAGGAAAACAACACTGGTAGTGGCACTCAAATGGCACAGGCTTCGTCAAATGAGAATAATTTACAAGATACGCTCATGCAAATCATGGGGGCCATGAATAATATGGGGAATGATATAAGTAGTGGAAATGCAAAACTTAGTAATGAACTTAGTAATGTGAGGAGTGATATGAATAGCATGGGTACTGAAATAAGTAATATGGATACCAGAATGACCTTACTAGCTAATGACATTAAGAAGGAAATTAAGTCTCATTCAGGAAAAAGTGTCTGGATTAGAATGAAGTAGAAAAGAGCTGTGATAATAATATAATAAAAGTAATGGAAGAGACTGATATCAAACTTAAAAAAGTGAGTACTAATTGTGTTGAGGGGAGAAGGAAGTTATGTGAGGACTATGTGAATACAGTACAGGCTCTTGAGAAAAAGGGTAAGGCTGAAGTACAAGAAACTAGGAAATTTTGTGCTGAAAATGGATCTAAAATTGAGGATGTAAAGAGTGAACTAGATGTTAAGCTAATAACTGTAAACACTAGTGTAGAGTCTAAATTAGCTGAAATGGAAAAGAAAGTGCAAACTGTAAAGCACAACTCTTGTAATGGTGTAAATAGTTCTTTTATTTGTTGTAAGAATTCAGTAACTTTGACCCATGTGGGGGAGTGCATCCATTAGATTTTGTTAGAGAATTTAATGACTTACCTGATACCTGGAGTGATAAAGAGAAAAAGTCTTTTGCTAGAGGTTTTATGATAGGAGATGCTTATGGTTGGGCTGCACAGGCAGCTGATACTTGTAACTCATGGGGTGACTTCAAAACTGCATTTTTGAAGGAATATTGGTCTACAGAGAAACAGCAAAAGATTCTGAGTGAGTTTTGGGGAGGGGAGAGATATGAGTCTAGAAAGGGTACTGTCAAAGGCTTTTGTCAGTACTGGATTAACAAACTGAAATATTTATATAAGGAATTGGGTAGTGAAGTGATTCCTATGGGATTGGAAACAAAGTTACCACAAAAGGTTAGAGAATTGCTGGTACCTGCTCCAAGGAGTAGCATTAATGAATTTTTAAGTTATGTGGAAATGTGGAGAGAGTAAAACCTATAGTTGATAACAGTAGGAGAAGTTTTGATGACAGTATTAATCAAGGGAGAGATTTCCATGTTAATAATATGAGTGGATCTAACTCTAGAAATTATGATAGTGCCAACAGGAGTAACTGGAGGGAAAATAACCAGAATGGAGACAGAAGTGAAGGGAGAATGTCCAGAGATAGGAACAGAGGGAGGAATGGAAATTTTCAGTCAGGACATTTAAACTAAGACAGGCTCCTGTGAAGGTTCGCACTTGGGCAAGGTACTATGTAGAGCAGGCTATTCCAACCAAGCTCCAGGGAGCCGGAGCGCTCCGGACCGCTCACTGCGGCAGCTCCGAGCCCACGTGGAGGGGGGAAAGCGAACTCACTGCACCCTGGCCGCATGCAGCCGCAACTGACGCAATAATCCGTGTTCAATGACAGCTATGACTAGCCGCGGGAGCCCTGTACCTCTACTGGAGGATACCTTTCTATTCACTGAGAGGGATGGTCGTCCGCAGTGTCTTGTATGTCATAAAGTATTTAATTCTAGGAAGAGGTACAATATACAACGACATTATACACGTCTTCACGCACCGCACTACGATCAGGTAGAAGGCGTTGCATGCAGAGAACTAGTAGCCAGGCTTAGAAAGACATACCAGGAGACATAAGATTAAAAACGGGTTCGTAATACGGATTGTATAAAAATATGCAACATAGTTCGTGTTCTGTAATTCTTTTATAAATTTCAAGTGAATGAGAGCGGAAAAACACTATTGAGTCTGCAATTCGAGCAAGCTACAGGGTCGTTCACATCATTGCGACGAGTGGCAAACCGTTTTCGGTGGGACCACTCGTAAAATCGTGCATGGTAACAGTTATAGAATGTTTGTTTCCAAAGGAGGTGCAGGCAATTCAAGGGGTTTGCCTGTCGAAGCAAACAATGTCTCGTTGAATCCTGGACATGGCAGCGGATTTAGAGACACAGCGCAGGAAAAAGGCGAAGAGCTTTGTTGCATTTTCGCTAGCGCTTGACGAAAGCACCGACATATCGGACTGTGCTCAGCTTGCAGTCTTCGTGCGTGGTGTCGACATGGAGCTGCAAGTAACTGAAGCACTCTTGGATGTGGTACCACTCGATTACACCGCAACAGGACATGACATTTTTGAAGCTGTTTGTGAATCCGTGGATAATATGAATTTGCCGTGGGATAAGCTCCATTCTGTAGCGACAGACGGTGCACTACAAATGATTGGGCATCACCAAGGTTTTGCTTCTCGTTTGAATAATAAACTCAGGGACGAATTCAGGAAAGACATTTTGACTCTTCATTGTTTTATTCACCAAGAGGCACTGTGTGCTGAAACAGTAGAGCTAGGTGGCGTAATGAAAGATGTCGTGAAGTGTGTGAATTTTGTGCGGCGTCACGGTATGAATCATCGCCAATTCAGAGGATTCCTGAAAGACATGGAAGCGGAGTGTGGGGATATACCTTAACAAAGTACAGTTCGTTGGCTGAGTCGGGGAAAAGTTCTTGATGTTTTCTTTGCCATTCGTGAGGAAGTATCCCTTTTTCTCGAAATGAAAGGGGAAGAAATGCGTTGTCTGAAGGATATAAAATGGATATCAGACCTGGCGTTCCTAGCTGACATAACTATGCATCTGAATAATTTAAATATGCCATTGCAGGGCAAAGGGCAGCTAATCATTGAAATGCACGACCAGATCAAAGCGTTCATGGAAAAGTTACGTTTATCTGAGCGGCAGATGAGTAATGGACATTTAACGTTCTTCAATCATCTTGCTTCTTTAAAACTACCTGAAGGTACTACTTTCGGCGATTACCAAGCAAAGTTAAAGCAGCTGATCACGTCGTTTGAAACACAATTCCGAGACCTCACTAGTTTGGAAATGGAACTTAAGGTGTTCAACACTCCTTTTTCAGTTTCCCCCGATGACTTGTCATCGTCACTTCAATTGGAGAATATTGATTTGCAGAATTCAACTATGTTGAAAGGGAGGTACTACAGCACCTTGGACTTGTCACGATGGTATCGTTCATTACAGCAAAACACATTTCCCAAGCTTCACAACAATGCCGCTCAAATCATGGGCATGTTTGGATCTACGTATTTTTGTGAGCACCTTTTCTCAGCAATGAAAAGAGTAAAAAGTAAGGAACGATCGTTTCTTCAGGATTCAACAATGCAGGCCATCCTCCGCATTAACGCTGCGAACACTTTGACGCCTAATACTTCCGATATAGCAATGAAAAGAAAATGTCGAGCTACAGAGGCCCAATAAATTTAGTATGCAATTTCTTGAAAAACAGTTGTTTCTTATTTATTTCCTGAAGATCGTATTTCCTGGTGTAGCCTGTCCCCACATCTTAGCAGCTAAGAGTACGAGGTTGTCGATCTTGTAAGACGCCGCTGGCACATCCAAACGCTTGCCTTGCCGCCTGCCTCAGCCAGCCATGCCACGTGCCGGCCCACTTGAATGGTCACAGCGAGCGACACGGCTCCCTGGAGCAGGGAGCGCTCCGCGGCTCACAACGGAGCCGATGAACTGGAACACCCTGATGTAGAGCCACAGACAAATTTTAGCAGGGAGAAAATCATTGAAGATCTTTTGTATGAGGAGAACACAGAGGCTAGAGTTAGTGAGATATGGCAGCCTGTGATTACTGCTAAGATACAGGGTGTACCTGTGAAATGTTTATTGGACAGTGGTAGTGATTGAAACTGTATTTCACAAGCTTTCTTCGAATCTATAAAAGATACTGAAGGAATAGTTGTTGTGCATGTATTTGGTATAAAAATTATTGGTGCTACTGGTAAACTATCTAAAAGCATAAAACATGAAGTACTCTTAAATGTGGAATTGGCAGACCAACTATTAGAATGCAACTTCCTAGTGGTTCCCTGTCTCAGTGTTGGAGTTATTTTTGGGATCGAATTTTTGAGTAAGTGGCATGTAAATACTGATTTTACAAATGGTAAATTTAGTTTTAAGAGCCAAGAGAATATGTACGAAATGGCATTTTCATAAAAGGTCAATAGTGCTAATGAAAGTGGTTTAGATTTACCTTTAAGATATATGTCTGTGGAAACAAACTTTTAGTATGGTGAGGAAGAAAAGATTAAGAATGAAATAGTAGAAAAAGGTAGAAGCTATTGAGGGTATCACAGTCAAAGAAAAGGAGGAACTGGAGGGGATCTTGTTACAAAATAGTAATCTTTTTCTGGTAAACCTGGTTTAGTAAGGAACTTTGAATGTGAACTGAGGTTAAAAGAGCATGAACCATTCTTTAAAAAGCAATATGCTATACCATTTTCTAGAAAGGAAGCTGTAAGGAAAGAAATACAAAGGATGTTGTCCTGGAATATAATTGAAAGATCAAACAGCAGGTACTCAAACCCCTTAGTTGTAGTAAAAAAGAAGGATGAATGTGTTAGGCTGGTCCTTGATGCTAGTAAATTGAACGAAATAGTAATAAAAGAGAGTGACAGACCAGCTAACATTGATGAGATTTTACAAAAGTTTTACGGGTGTAAATTTCTGACTTCTTTTGATGTGACTTGTGGATACTGGAATATTAGTCTGGAAGGGAGATCTAGGCCCTGTACAGCATTTTTACATGAAGGTAAGTGCTACCAATATTGTGTGGTTCCTTTTGGTCTAAATATATCTGTATGTGTTTTTATCAGTGCTATTGATAAAGTATTAGGAGATGTATTATTCAAGGAAATAACAGTGTATGTAGATGATATATTGGTTGCAAATTCCGAGTGGTTTCAGCACTGTAAGACTTTAGAAACTGTGTTGAGAGCTATATACCAAGGAGGGGTGCAACTGAAATTAAGTAAATCAGAATTTTTTAAGAAGGAACTGTAATTTTTGGGACACAGAATTGATGAACAAGGGATACTACCAAACAAAAGTAAATTGGCTGCAATTGCTGAATTTCCGTCTCCCAGAAATAAGGAAGAATTGAAAGCCATGTTCGTTCTATTTGGGTTCTACAGAAAATGTGTGTCTGATCAATCATTCAGTCATCCATATTTGGGTAAATTACTGAGGAAAAATGTACCCTTTGTTTGGACCGAGGAATGCCAAGAAGCTTTTCAGAAATTAAAAACAGAATTAGTAAACAGTAAGTTATTGTACCATCCTGACTTTTCACAACCTTTTTGTATGAGTACTGATTCCAGTATTTGTGGGCTGGGACTTGAAATCTTTCAGTTGATTATGACTGAAACTGGTGTAGAACACAGAACTATAGCCTTTGCCAGCTGTACATTACATGACCATGAGAAAAATTATTATATTTCAGAATTAGAAGCCTTAGCTATCATCTTTGGGTGCCAAAAGTTTGAGTACTATTTGTTGGGTCATAAAGTAATAGTATATGCAGATCATAAAGCTTTGAGCTACCTATAAAAATGTAAATTGAAATATGGCAGGTTAACTAGGTGGGCTATGTATTTGCAGCAATTTGATTTGGAAGTGAGATATGTAACTGGGAAAAGTAATATAGTGGCCAAAGCTTCATCTAGAATTCCATTGGGTAGAAATGACCAGGAAAATGAAGATGGGCAGGAAGACCATATTAAACTGTTCTATATGCAGGGGGTGAAGGATGAGAGAGCTGTCGGGAAAATTTGTAAACAAATGAAGAAAGAATAGAATGATGACCCTAATTTAAAATTGGTTATACAATACTATAAATCCAATGATTATCCCAAGGTAAAACAATATTATACTATGTATAAAGAGGTTCTATTTAGAAGAAAATCCTTAAATGATCAGGACTGGAAACTGTGTTTCCCTGAACAACATGTTGACAAACTGATAGATTGTTTGCATGAAAGCTATGGGTGCTATGGGGTTAGAAAAATTGTTGCTAAGGTTCAAGAAACAGTAACTTTCAATAATCTATGGAGAAAGGTAAAACAGAGTTTAGAATAGTGACTTGTGTCAGAGAGTAAAAACAGCTAATAATACTTCTAGGGGTTTAATGCATCCTGTCCTCCCTTCTGAACCTAAGGAACTTTTAGTGATTGATTTACTAGAACCCCTTCCTGCTTCTACAGGAGGGTGTAAATATATATTTGTTGTTTTGGACACCTTCACCAAATTCATTTAGTTGTATCCCATTAAGAGGGCCAATACTAAAACAATAGATGAAAAATTAGAGACTGATTATTTTCCTAATGTAAGAGTACCAAATTCTTTACTGTCTGACAATTGGCCATAATTTTTATCATAAAGATTTATGCACTGCATGGGCATATATAAAATAAAACATATTAAGATATCAACCTACTTTCCCCAAGGAAATATGAGTGGAAGAGTAATGAAATAAATAAATAGACTGTGTCGAACTTACTGTAGCAAAAAGCACACTGCATGGGCAAGTCATATTAAATCCTTTGAAGATATCATTATTCATATGTGGAATGAATCAACAGGATTTGGTCCAGTGGAATTAATGTTTGGAGAGAGACCATCAAATATTATAAGTGAGGAGGTAGATTTTCCAGTGATTAGTGATACATCTCATGACGAAAAAAGTAGACTTGCAAAAGAGATTATGAAAAAGAAAGCCATGGGTAGGAAGAAAAGGCATGACAAGAATCTAAACCCTGTTACTTTTAAAGTAAATGATTTGGTGTTAGTAAAAACCAAGGAAAAGTCAAGTAAAGTAAATGAAGAAATTAATAAATTCTTACACATTTTCCATGGACCTTTTAAAACAGTAAGGATAGCACATGATGATGCATATGAATTGGCTTATGTTAAATCAGGTAAAATTTATGGCCTTAAAAACATTATTGATCTAAACCCATATATTCTGCCTGTCAGACATTTAAAGATAGATCCACAGCAAGTGGAGCTGTTTAAAAAACTGGGAGAGGTACAATTTGCAAATAGATTTTAGGGCATGGTAAATAGGACATAAAAGTACACAACCTACTAAGGTAGGGGGTCTATATTTATTTTAATGGACACACCAAGTTGGCGTTTGGTGCCTCCCCAGCTGTGTTTGTCATTCTTCTTTTCCAGGCAAGTTTTTTTCTTTTTCTGCTATCCTGTGTTAAGTGTATAAGTGAACCCAATTATCTTTAACTATCCCTTTGTCTATAAGATGGATCAATGTTGCTGTGGTATATGAATAATTATTATTTGGAGGTGCTGTCATAGTATTTGTAATAGTACACTCCTGGAAATGGAAAAAAGAACACATTGACACCGGTGTGTCAGACCCACCATACTTGCTCCGGACACTGCGAGAGGGCTGTACAAGCAATGATCACACGCACGGCACAGCGGACACACCAGGAACCGCGGTGTTGGTCGTCGAATGGCGCTAGCTGCGCAGCATTTGTGCACCGCCGCCGTCAGTGTCAGCCAGTTTGCCGTGGCATACGGAGCTCCATCGCAGTCTTTAACACGGGTAGCATGCCGCGACAGCGTGGACGTGAACCGTATGTGCAGTTGACGGACTTTGAGCGAGGGCGTATAGTGGGCATGCGGGAGGCCGGGTGGACGTACCGCCGAATTGCTCAACACGTGGGGCGTGAGGTCTCCACAGTACATCGATGTTGTCGCCAGTGGTCGGCGGAAGGTACACGTGCCCGTCGACCTGGGACCGGACCGCAGTGACGCACGGATGCACGCCTAGACCGTAGGATCCTACGCAGTGCCGTAGGGGACCGCACCGCCACTTCCCAGCAAATTAGGGACACTGTTGCTCCTGGGGTATCAGCGAGGACCATTCGCAACCGTCTCCATGAAGCTGGGCTACGGTCCCGCACACCGTTAGGCCGTCTTCCGCTCACGCCCCAACATCGTGCAGCCCGCCTCCAGTGGTGTCGCGAAAGGCGTGAATGGAGGGACGAATGGAGACGTGTCGTCTTCAGCGATGAGAGTCGCTTCTGCCTTGGTGCCAATGATGGTCGTATGCGTGTTTGGCGCCGTGCAGGTGAGCGCCACAATCAGGACTGCATACGATCGAGGCACACAGGGCCAACACCCGGCATCATGGTGTGGGGAGCGATCTCCTACACTGGCCGTACACCACTGGTGATCGTCGAGGGGACACTGAATAGTGCACGGTACATCCAAACCGTCATCGAACCCATCGTTCTACCATTCCTAGACCGGCAAGGGAACTTGCTGTTCCAACAGGACAATGCACGTCCGCATGTATCCCGTGCCACCCAACGTGCTCTAGAAGGTGTAAGTCAACTACCCTGGCCAGCAAGATCTCCGGATCTGTCCCCCATTGAGCATGTTTGGGACTGGATGAAGCGTCGTCTCACGCGGTCTGCACGTCCAGCACGAACGCTGGTCCAACTGAGGCGCCAGGTGGAAATGGCATGGCAAGCCGTTCCACAGGACTACATCCAGCATCTCTACGATCGTCTCCATGGGAGAATAGCAGCCTGCATTGCTGCGAAAGGTGGATATACACTGTACTAGTGCCGACATTGTGCATGCTCTGTTGCCTGTGTCTATTTGCCTGTGGTTCTGTCAGTGTGATCATGTGATGTATCTGACCCCAGGAATGTGTCAATAAAGTTTCCCCGTCCTGGGACAATGAATTCACGGTGTTCTTATTTCAATTTCCAGGAGTGTATTTGGAGAAATAATTAGATAGAAAGATGCAGAGGAGGAAATACAATTAATGATAAGCTTTATTGATATTACCAATTTTTCTACTTGGCAAGTGCCTGTTGAGAATATCTTAGGTGGTCGGTGTTCTTATCGTATAAGTTAGGTCATGCAAATTTAATTTTCAGTTTACTATTTATGTATGTATTAGTAATGATATTTGGTAACTGGTGGAATAGGAAGCTACAAAGGGTGGAAAGTGATTTGAAATAAGTTTTAAAAATATAACATGTATTGGAGTTTGAATAGAAATGTTACGGATTACTTGGACAGCAATTACGTTTATTTGTGAACCTAGGAGGTAAAAAGCAAAATGAGAAAATGCAAATTAAAGTAAGAAAACACTTGCCTAATCATAGAGTAATAGCTTATCAGTGAACCGCAGCAATAATATTGTGAGGTTATAAAATAATATGAGAAATATAATGCCATTTTTTTGCAATTATAATTAGAAGGAATATTGGTTATGCTGTCAAGTGATGAAACAGAGTTGCCTATATGGAGTGTAAATAGAATGAAGTAAACGTCTTCAGGAGTGTTAATAGTTTGACGCTACAGGCATGAATAATCAATAATATGATGAGTATTCAAGTATATCAAGTGTGCAATAATGAAGTTCTGTATATCAAGTAAGTCAAAGATAAGAATGAAAAAATGTGACTATGAAGTGTCTTTCTTGTAGTTAGAGGTTGAGTAAAGGCAGAGCAGGGGGTTAGTTAATTAATTATTTAATGATGATAATGAGAATAATGATGAATAAGGAATATGAAGTCAATGAGTATGAAATAGTAAAATGAAGTAATGGTTAGAGAATAGTTAGGGACCCTGTGTCTGCTGTAATTAATGTTTTAGTAGGGATACACTTCACATGTTTACAGTTAAGAGAGGAAAAAAGAGAGTATGGCACAACTGAAATATAGATAAGCATTATAATGAGGAGTTAAGAACTAGAATAGGTATTATGACACCTGGGTAAAGAAAGGCAACAAATTGGTTCTCTGCTATAATCAATATGGCACTCCTAAGGAATTAATTATTAAAATGGCACCTGTTGAATCCAAATTACAAAAATATTTAGCATTTGACAAAGTATGTGTACTGCTGGTTAGACTCCATCACATCTTACCACCTTTTCAAAAATTAATTAGGAAACAATAAGTGGAGAACTTATCATAGAAACAGATTCCATAAAGAGAAATGTTTTTTCATATGCAATGTTTATATAATGCTATAACTTTATTGAAAGCTTGGAGGAAATCCTTGTTTATGTGCGGTACTAAATAGTGTTAAATATGTATCTGTGTGTTACCTTAGATAAGACTTTATATTATAATTTTAAAATGAATGACAGAAAGTTATTTTTAGAAATATATATATATCTGTATTTGTAATCAGTAATGTGGGGTTGAAAGAAGTGACAAAGCACCCTAATGGTGAAAGGACAAGGCTTCTGGGTAGTAGGTAAATAATGGACACTACGGCAGTGATCTCAAGTGAAATGAGATAGCTCAAGTGTGAGGAATGACTTACCAGTCAGCTACGAATTGTTTTATGGTCGATATAACTGACAAGCTGTCAGATAACTGTCATATGTGTGAAATAAGAATGTTTTCACGTAATGTAAATATTATTATGTCAATTTTTTTGCACATGTTGCCTATAGTTTTGTAACTATTCTTGTATTGAGATAGGAAGATTTCAATATGTCATTGAAAATTCAAATTTAGATGTGTTAATTCTTGTTGCTGTTGTTGTTGTTGTTGTTGTGGTCTTCAGTCCTGAGACTGGTTTGATGCAGCTCTCCGTGCTACCCTATCTTGTGCAAGCTTCTTCATCTCCCAGTACTTACTGCAACCTACATCCTTCTGAATCTGCTTAGTGCATCCATCTCTTGGTCACCCTCTTCGATTTTTACCCTCCATGCTGCCCTCCAGTACTAAATTGATGATCCATTGATGCTTCAGAACATGTCCTACCAACCGATCCCTTCTTCTAGTCAAGTTGTGCCACAAACTCCTCTATCCCCAATTCTATTCAATACCTCCTCATTAGTTATGTGATCTACCCATCTAATCTTCAACATTCTTAGGTAGCACCACATTTCAAAAGCTTCTATTCTCTTCTTGTCCAAACTATTTATCGTCCATGTTTCACTTCCATACATGGTTACACTCCATACAAATACTTTCAGAAACGACTTCCTGACACTTAAATCAATACTCAATGTCAACAAATTTCTCTTCTTCAGAAATGCTTTCCTTGCCATTGCCAGTCTACATTTTATATCCTCTCTACTTCAACCATCATCAGTCATTTTGCTCCCCAAATAGCAAAACTCTTTTACTACTTTAAGTGTCTCATTTCCTAATCTAATTCCCTCAGCATCACCCGACTTAATTCCACTACATTCCATTATCCTCGTTTTGCTTTTGTTGATGTTCATCTTATATCCTCCTTTCAAGACACTGTCCACTCCGTTCAACTGCTCTTCCAAGTCCTTTGCTGTCTCTGACAGAATTACAATGTCATTGGCGAACCTCAAAGTTTTTATTTCTTCTCCATGGATTTTAATACCTACTCCGAACTTTTCTTCTGTTTCCTTTACTGCTTGCTCAATATACAGATTGAATAGCATCGGGGAGAGGCTACAACCCTGTCTCACTCCCTTCCCAACCACTGCTTCCCTTTCATGCCCCTCGACTCTTATAACTGCCATCTGCTTTCTGTACAAATTGTAAATAGCTTTTCGCTCCCTGTATTTTACTCCCGGGGTCTTGTCTCTACTTAGGTCTTTCAGTGCTCTGTCAAACTCTTCACGCAGTATCACATCTCCCATTTCATCTTCATCTACATCCTCTTCCATTTCCATAATATTGTCCTCAAGAACATCGCCCCTGTATAGACCCTCAATATACTCCTTCCACCTTTCTGCTTTCCCTTCTTTGATTAGAACTGGGTTTCCATCTGAGCTCTTGATATTTACGCAAGTGGTTCTCTTTTCTCCACATGTCTCTTTAATTTTCCTGTAGGCAGTATCTATCTTACCCCTCGTGAGATAAGCCTCTAAATCCTTACATTTGTCCCGTAGCCATCCCTGCTTAGCTACTTTGCACTTCCTGTTGATCTCATTTTTGAGACGTTTGTATTCCTTTTTGCCTGTTTCATTTACTGCGTTTTTATATTTCCTCCTTTCATCAATTAAATTCAATATTTCTTCTGTTACCCAAGGATTTCTACTAGCCCTCGTCTTTTTACCTACTTGATCCTCTGCTGTCTTCACCAGACGGCTTCCTCTTTCATTTCTTAGCCCCAATCCATATTCACCTACTACGTTTCCTTCTCTTCCTTTTCCTACTGTCGAATTCCAGTCACCCATGACTATTATATTTTCGTCTCCCTTCACTACCTGAGTAAATTCTTTAATCTCATCATACATTTCATCAATTTCTTCATCATCTGCAGAGCCAGTTGGCATATAAACTTGTACTACTGTAGTAAGTGTGGGCTTCGTGTCTATCTTGGCCACAATAATGCGTTCACTATGCTGTTTGTAGTAGCTTATCCGCACTACTATTTTTTTATTCATTATTAAACCTACTCCTCCATTACCCCTATTTGATTTTGTATTTATAACCCTGTATTCCCCCCCATGAACCATGGACCTTGCCGTTGGTGGGTAGGCTTGCGTGCCTCAGCGATACAGATGGCCATACCGTAGGTGCAACCACAACGGAGGGGTATCTGTTGAGAGGCCAGACAAACATGTGGTTCCTGAAGAGGGGCAGCAGCCTTTTCAGTAGTTGCAGGGGCAACCGTCTGGATGATTGACTGATCTGGCCTTGTAACATTAACCAAAATGGCCTTGCTGTGCTGGTACTGCGAACGGCTGAAAGCAAGGGGAAACTACAGCCGTAATTTTTCCCGAGGACATGCAGCTTTACTGTATGATTAAATGATGATGGCGTCCTCTTGAGTAAAATATTCCGGAGGTAAAATAGTCCCCCATTCGGATCTCCGGGCGGGGACTACTCAAGAGGACGTCGTTATCAGGTGAAAGAAAATTGGCATTCTACAGATCGGAGCGTGGAATGTCAGATCCCTTAATCGGGCAGGTAGGTTAGAAAATTTAAAAAGGGAAATGGATAGGTTAAAGTTAGATATAGTGGGAATTAGTGAAGTTCGGTGTCAGGAGGAACAAGACTTCTGGTCAGGTGATTACAGGGTTATAAATACAAAATCAAATAGGGGTAATGCAGGAGTAGGTTTAATAATGAATAAAAAAATAGGAGTGCGGGTTAGCTACTACAAACAGCATAGTGAACGCATTATTGTGGCCAAGATAGACACAAAACCCATGCCTACTACAGTAGTACAAGTTCATATGCCAACTAGCTCTGCAGATGATGAAGATATTGATGAAATGTATGACGAGATAAAAGAAATTATTCAGGTAGTGAAGGGAGACGAAAATTTAATAGTCATGGGTGACTGGAATTCGTCAGTAGGAAAAGGGAGAGAAGGAAACATAGTAGGTGAATATGGATTGGGGGGAAGAAATGAAAGAGGAAGCCGCCTTGTAGAATTTTGCACAGAGCATAACTTAATCATAGCTAACACCTGGTTCAAGAATCATGAAAGAAGGTTGTATACCTGGAAGAATCCTGGAGATACTAAAAGGTATCAGATAGATTACATAATGGTAAGACAGAGATTTAGGAACCAGGTTTTAAATTGTAAGACATTTCCAGGGGCAGATGTGGATTCTGACCACAATCTATTGGTTATGAACTGCAGATTGAAACTGAAGAAACTGCAAAAAGGCGGGAATTTAAGGAGATGGGACCTGGATAAACTGAAAGAACCAGAGGTTGTAGAGAGTTTCAGGGAGAGCATAAGGGAACAATTGACAGGAATGGGGGAAAGAAATACAGTAGAAGAAGAATGGGTAGCTTTGAGGGATGAGGTAGTGAAGGCAGCAGAGGATCAAGGGCTAATAGAAATCCTTGGGTAACAGAAGAAATATTGAATTTAATTGATGAAAGGAGAAAATATAAAAATGCAGGAAAAGAAGCAGGCAAAAAGGAATACAAACGTCTCAAAAATGAGATCGACAGGAAGTGCAAAATGGCTAAGCAGGGATGGCTAGAGGACAAATGTAAGGATGTAGAGGCTTGTCTCACTAGGGGTAAGATAGATACTGCCTACAGGAAAATTAAAGAGACCTTTGGAGAGAAGAGAACCACTTGTATGAATATCAAGAGCTCAGATGGCAACCCAGTTCTAAGCAAAGAAGGGAAGGCAGAAAGGTGGAAGGAGTATATAGACGGTTTATACAAGGGCGATGTACTTGAGGACAATATTATGGAAATGGAAGAGGATGTAGATGAAGAAGAAATGGGAGATAAGATACTGCGTGAAGAGTTTGACAGAGCACTGAAAGACCTGAGTCGAAACAAGGCCCCGGGAGTAGACAACATTCCATTAGAACTACTGATGGCCTTGGGAGAGCCAGTCATGACAAAACTCTACCATCTGGTGAGCAAGATGTATGAGACAGGCGAAATACCCACTGACTTCAAGAAGAATATAATAATGCCAATACCAAAGAAAGCAGGTGTCGACAGATGTGAAAATTACCGAACTATCAGTTTAATAAGTCACAGCTGCAAAATACTACCGCGAATTCTTTACAGACGAATGGAAAAACTGGTAGAAGCGGACCTCGGGGAAGATCAGTTTGGATTCCGTAGAAATGTTGGAACACGTGAGGCAATACTAACCTTACGACTTATCTTAGAAGAAAGATTAAGAAAAGGCAAACCTACGTTTCTAGCATTTGTAGACTTAGAGAAAGCTTTTGACAACGTTAACTGGAATACTCTCTTTCAAATTCTGAAGGTGGCAGGGGTAAAATACAAGGAGCGAAAGGCTATTTACAATTTGTACAGAAACCAGATGGCAGTTATAAGAGTCGAGGGGCATGAAAGGGAAGCAGTGGTTGGGAAAGGAGTGAGACAGGGTTGTAGCCTCTCCCCGATGTTATTCAATCTGTATACTGAGCAAGCAGTAAAGGAAACAAAAGAAAAATTCGGAGTAGGTATTAAAATTCATGGAGAAGAAGTAAAAACTCTGAGGTACACCGATGACATTGTAATTCTGTCAGAGACAGCAAAGGACTTGGAAGAGCAGTTGAACGGAATGGACAGTGTCTTGAAAGGAGGATATAAGATGAACATCAACAAAAGCAAAACGAGGATAATGGAATGTAGTCAAATTAAATCGGGTGATGCTGAGGGGATTAGATTAGGAAATGAGACACTTAAAGTAGTAAAGGAGTTTTGCTATTTAGGGAGTAAAATAACTGATGATGGTCGAAGTAGAGAGGATATAAAATGTAGACTGGCAATGGCAAGGAAATCGTTTCTGAAGAAGAGAAATTTGTTAACATCGAGTATAGATTTAAGTGTCAGGAAGTCGTTTCTGAAAGTATTTGTATGGAGTGTAGCCATGTATGGAAGTGAAACATGGACGATAACCAGTTTGGACAAGAAGAGAATAGAAGCTTTCGAAATGTGGTGCTACAGATGAATGCTGAAGATAAGGTGGGTAGATCACGTAACTAATGAGGAGGTATTGAATACGATTGGGGAGAAGAGAAGTTTGTGGCACAACTTGACTAGAAGAAGGGATCGGTTGGTAGGACATGTTTTGAGGCATCAAGGGATCGCAAATTTAACATTGGAGGGCAGCGTGGAGGGTAAAAATCGTAGAGGGAGACCAAGAGATCAATACACTAAGCAGGTTCAGAAGGATGTAGGTTGCAGTAGTTACTAGGAGATGAAGACCACAACAACAAACAACAAACCCGTATTCACCTGACCAAAAGTCTTGTTCCTCCTGCCACTGAACTTCTCTAATTCCCACTTACTTCTTGATTCCTACGCTGTCTTTTTGAATAATATGTGTTATTTGGTGACCAGTGCCTCCAGGGTTTTCTATTGATATGTTTTAGTGTATGAAAAGCTACATGTGTGAATTTAAAGTGGAATGATGTTGGTATATATGTAATTTTTTTTCCCATGGAATTATCCAGATTCATATTCAAAAATATTCATCAGGATAATTCCATGGCAGGGAGGGGGGGGGGGGGGTGACGTAATGAAGCAGGGTTGCCCACTGCTATCCTGTTTTGGTTTTTACACTCCTTTTAAGCAATGAACTTTTTTTCCATTTTCACTACTCAGATTCTGACTACAGATTCTGTGGCCTTCAACCTCATGGCACAGAATTCAGAAATAGTTTAAATAAAAGTCCCCTAGTAAAATCTATTATTTCAGTACATTTTAATGTCTATTCTGAAAGTAATGAGTTAATTAGTTTTATTGGAAATGCATTCTATTAAAAGTTATGAACAATGACGTATATTGTGCAATACATATTAAGTAAAATTCGAGTGAGCTAATAGATCGAATTCAGCTATAAGACTGCATCCAAAAGAAAGCCTAAATTTTACTGATTCTAACAAAGTGTTTAAATTAACCTAAAGTCTATTAGTTAAATAGATATTAAAGACTTGAAATTTGTAGCCTGTATGACTTTCAGTGCCAATTGTGGCCAAACTACTGAATAATTCCGAGATCTGTTTTTATACTTTTGCTACCTTTATTTTTCTACGTAAAATGACTTGTCTCAACCTTGTAAGTGCATTAATTAAGAATTAAGTAAATTTGAAAAAGTAAAAATTATTGTTCAAGAGGGCTGCCATTGTCATAAGTTGGGAATTCCCACTGCAGATGCATAAGTTAGTTCTGCTTTCTAGACAGGATATTTGTAGACTCGATATTTGTATCACCGAATAGGTACTACTGCTTTTTACAAACCTCCGTGGACCAAAAGGCCTTGTTATACCACCGACCACGCAGCCCACCCAGCCATTATAATTAAGATGACACTCGCTCAACGACTTGACAACCAACCAATTAGCCTGAAATGAATCAAAATACTTCTCAATAAAACGAATACAAGACCAGTTGTTAACTAAAAAAGGATGTGTATAAACGATCCTACTAGTTCGATCAGCTCACCTACGCAACCAAACATTAAAAGACAAACTGGAATCATTACAATTAGATATTGGAAGAGAGTCATACTTTGTTACATAAATTAAAGCCGACTTGCGGCTCCTGCAATTTTGAACATCAAAAACGTCATTAATACTGCCAAACATAAACTCAATACCAGATCGAACTTCGTTTAAATACATTTTAACTTTGAGCTTTATGTAACAATGTAGATGCGTCAAATTACCTTGTGCAAAAGGTTCCTCAGACACACAATACTCCAAAATAGACCAAACAGATAAAATAGTATCAACACAGTGTTGTTTTCCACCAACAGAAGTAGCATCGACTGTAATAAGGAACGATTTGCTCCTTGATGAATTAGCTATAAGATTTTATGGCAACAGAATTAATTATTCTGCAGCTGTTATTGTTTTAGAAGAACTGTGGTACTATAAGCCAAATTTGGACGATTTAATTCGTCAATTTAGGGAAGCATACAGAGAATGTGTATTTATGCCTAATGGTATAAGGTGTGCTATTAGGTATTTTGATTTTAGGCAAGGTCGTTATAGGCCTTTGTGGTACAATTATTAGAACCTCAATCAATCAATCTCCCAAGTCACACCTCAGACGCACAGCCGAAGGCCATCCTAGAAAATGGCCTCACGGGTAGTGAGGTCTCCTGATCAGGGTAGAAATTGATACAACTCACTCATGTTATTTAAGTAATAAAACCCAATAGTTAACTTCAAAACCAATTAGAAAGGATCATTTTAACCCTGGAAAATATTCAAGCACTCGTCTATATAAGGTCCGAGCTGGTGCAGTTCTCAGTTAGTTCTCGGTCAGGTTCTCATGGAGCAAAAGTGCGGCAAGTCTGTTAATTTTTCTGGTCGGTACCAAAAAAGTGTAACTGTATTCGGCTTTGAACAGTTAACACGTATTGTGAACATTGTTAAATACTGGAAGTTTTTGACCTACCTAATGTGACGATTATTAAGTGTAAGAGGCCTGGTCACATGAATATTGTGTGTGTGTGAGTGATAACAAATAAATCACACTGTGGTTGTCATAAGTGTTCAACAATGAATACAGTCTTGACTTTTGATTTTGGAAAACATAATCTAGGCTCCTGGATTCTTAATTGCAGTGTGATTTAGGTGAGACGGACGCAGCTACCGGGAAGACAATATTGAATAAGCAAAGCAAGGTAGGTCAGGAACACTGCGCACTATCTACTGGGTGAGGAAATGTATCACTACATCCGGTTGTGACGTGAACTAAGGATTCAGCCCAGCATGTTACAAATAGTTAAATCACAATTCAAGATGACAATGACAAATCTGTTTGTCATTTCAGAATGGATATTCATTCTGAAAAATCAGCTTGTAGAATGGGCTGAGATAAAGGACTACTGCAGTGGTCAAAGTTATTATCTATGACAACCCTGTATACAAATTACCCAGTTAATAAATACTTTAAAACAAATGAAAGTGTATTTGTAATAAGATAATACGAAAAGAGAGTCTCTTATTCTTCATTAATAAATTAGCTTCATCAAATATAGGTATGAAGATGGGCATCTGTGATACGCTTTTGCCTATGATAGCTAAAAGTCTCTTACATTAAATTTTTCCACAGATAGTAAGTTTGAGCACAAAATCGGTATGCAATGTGTTAAGCCAGCTACAAACCTTTCAAACAATATTTCATTCATCCTTGTATAATTAGCATGCGTTGAGGAAAAGGGATGTTGACTTGATATATAGTATTTATGATTCTTACAACCACCTATAAGCAATTGGACATCACCAAAAATTGGCAGTTTGCAGTTGGAAAGTCCATGAGTAAAACATATGTCAGTTGCACTCTCAGTGTTGGCTCATGCCACAGTCATGCATATTCTGTACACAAAAATAATGCACTGACATCCATGAAACCCAAGAACTTTAATGTTTAATAATAATTGAATCTCCTGGCTGGAGCAATATGTAAAATAAGATAAAGCTAACCACTCACCTGCAGTGGCTTGACATGTGCACCACAGAAACGTGTAATAGAACACAGTGTTCACACTACCTTTCGAGCACTAGCTCTTTTTTCATCAAAAATACACACACCCACACACAACAACAGACACCCAAATTTACATTCCTGTGACAGCGACAAACTTCAGTGTTAAATAATTTTAGAATGATTTCTGTAAACTAAATTAATAAACATTTTAACTGAACTGTGTTACAATTAACAAGTAGTGTGGAAAGAATTTTCATTGAAACTATTTATTATTGGACACTGTGGCAGTCATAATGGACTGAATTAGTCATATTACACTATTGTGTTCTTCTTTGATTAAATATTACAAAACTGACTGCAAACTGTGACACTTCCTTGTAAATGTGAATCATGTTTTGTACCACATTTAAGTACCACTGGACTGTCACTGGTAAGTATTACAGATGCTGATATGGTTCAGTGTGCTCATATATTTTTGCAGTTGACAAACTGGGCACCATTCCTAGTAATGACACATAGTGAAGAATAAATATGTGTGTTAGTGAGAACTAAATTAATGTGTCTTGTACATGTTTGAACAAACACAATTCCAGGGAAAGATATGTTGGCTCAGCTTCCTGCATGTAATATATGGGGGCCCATCATTGTATGTGGCAAGATATCTGTTATTACTGGCATCATTGGGCATGTTTTTTATGTTACGATCAGGATTCAAGAAACTTGTTTTGAAAGAAGTGAAAATAACAGATCAGCCCCACAAAATGAACAATAATGCACAGAGAAGTAGAGTTAGTTTACGTCATCAAAAGGGTCATTAGAGGATTGAGTAATAAGGTAGAAGAGCTTCTTGTCTGTTTGGAAAATTTAGAGCTCTGAAAAGACAGACATCCTGTGGCTGCCTGAGCACCACAAACCAAAGAGTTAGATATGTTACATATAAAATATTACACAATTGCAGCTTATTCACACAGTAAAAATATAGGAAAAGGAGGAGTTGTCAGATACATTAAGACAGAACACAAAGTCAAAAGCAACAAGACAAGTGGATTTTGTAGTAATCAGCACACAAAAGTGTGTGCTTGTGAATTAATGCTGAAAAATAGTTCACTTTTTAATTGTAACTGTATACATATCAACAATGGGAAATTTTGAACTACACTCCTGGAAATTGAAATAAGAACACCGTGAATTCATTGTCCCAGGAAGGGGAAACTTTATTGACACATTCCTGGGGTCAGATACATCACATGATCACACTGACAGAACCACAGGCACATAGACGCAGGCAACAGAGCATGCACAATGTCGGCACTACTACAGTGTATATCCACCTTTCGCAGCAATGCAGGCTGCTATTCTCCCATGGAGACGATCGTAGAAATGCTGGATGTAGTCCTGTGGAACGGCTTGCCATGCCATTTCCACCTGGCGCCTCAGTTGGACCAGCGTTCGTGCTGGACGTGCAGACCGCGTGAGACGACGCTTCATCCAGTCCCAAACATGCACAATGGGGGACAGATCCGGAGATCTTGCTGGCCAGGGTAGTTGACTTACACCTTCTAGAGCACGTTGGGTGGCACGGGATACATGCGGACGTGCATTGTCCTGTTGGAACAGCAAGTTCCCTTGCCGGTCTAGGAATGGTAGAACGATGGGTTCGATGACGGTTTGGATGTACCGTGCACTATTCAGTGTCCCCTCGACGATCACCAGTGGTGTACGGCCAGTGTAGGAGATCGCTCCCCACACCATGATGCCGGGTGTTGGCCCTGTGTGCCTCAGTCGTATGCAGTCCTGATTGTGGCGCTCACCTGCACAGCGCCAAACACGCATACGACCATCATTGGCACCAAGGCAGAAGCGACTCTCATCGCTGAAGACGACACGTCTTCATTCGTCCCTCCATTCACGCCTGTCGCGACACCACTGGAGGCGGGCTGCACGATGTTGGGGCGTGAGCGGAAGACGGCCTAATGGTGTGCGGGACCGTAGCCCAGCTTCATGGAGACGGTTGCGAATGGTCCTCGCCGATACCCCAGGAGCAACAGTGTCCCTAATTTGCTGGGAAGTGGCGGTGCGGTCCCCTACGGCACTGCGTAGGATCCTACGGTCTTGGCGTGCATCCGTGCGTCGCTGCGGTCCGGTCCCAGGTCGACGGGCACGTGCACCTTCCGCCGACCACTGGCAACAACATCGATGTACTGTGGAGACCTCACGCCCCACGTGTTGAGCAATTCGGCGGTACGTCCACCCGGCCTCCCGCATGCCCACTATACGCCCTCGCTCAAAGTCCGTCAAGTGCACATACGGTTCACGTCCACGCTGTCGCGGCATGCTACCAGTGTTAAAGACTGCGATGGAGCTCCGTATGCCACGGCAAACTGGCTGACACTGACGGCGGCGGTGCACAAATGCTGCGCAGCTAGCGCCATTCGACGGCCAACACCGCGGTTCCTGGTGTGTCCGCTGTGCCGTGCGTGTGATCATTGCTTGTACAGCCCTCTCGCAGTGTCCGGAGCAAGTATGGTGGGTCTGACACACCGGTGTCAATGTGTTCTTTTTTCCATTTCCAGGAGTGTATTTATGAGGAATCTGGATTCCTTACTGTGCTATCTGTCAGACAGCAGCAAGCAGTTAATTGTCTGTGATGATTTCAATGTAGATTTCCTAAAGGATTCTAATAGGAAAAATAGTCTGGAAACCTTATTTGGATCCTACAATTTGGTCTCAGAAATCAACTTTCCAGCACGGATGGATAAACACAGTAGGACCCTAATTGATAATGTTTTCTTTGATGAAGCTCGAAGTAAGAAAGTAACTTTTTACAAATGCTCTCCTTGCTCATGATGCAGAAGTAGTTATAGTAAATAACACAGCGCCTTACAGTGACTTTTTCTCAGTAGAAATCAGATAGAATAATTAATGACTCCAAGACAAATGTTTTTAAGAATAGTTTACAGGAGATGACATGAGATGTAATGATGTATGAACCTCTAACATAAAATTTAATATATTCCATGATAAATTCAATCATTATTTAAAAATAGCTTTACATATAAGCTAGTCAGAAAGGACACTAACAAGGGAACCTCCCCATCGCACCCCCCTCAGATTTAGTTATAAGTTGGCACAGTGGATAGGCCTTGATAAACTGAATACAGATCAATCGAGAAAACAGGAAGAAGTTGTGTGGAACTGTGAAAAAATAAGCAAAATATACAAACTGAGTAGTCCATGGGTCGCATAGGCAACATCATGGACAAAGTGAGCTCAGGAGCGTCGTGGTCCCGTGGTATCGTGAGCAGCTGCTGAACGAGAGGTCCTTGGTTCAAGTCTCCCAACGAGTGAAAATTTTAATTTCTTTATTTTTGCATAGTTATTATCTGTCCATTCGTTCATTGATGTCTTTGTTCACTGTAATTAGTTTAATGTCTGTGTTTTGCGACCGCATCGCAAAACCGAGCGATTAGTAGATGAAAGGACGTGCCTCTCCAATGGTAACCGAAAACATTTGATCGCAAGGTCATAGGTCAACCGATTCCTCCACAGGAAAACACATTTGATATATTCTATATGACACCGGTGACGGCATGTGTGTCACATGACAGGAATATGTTGTCGACCCACCTAACTTGTACACTTGGCGAAAGGGTAAAAAGATTCTTCTACCTTGCCCGATTTAGGTTTTCTTGTGGATGTGATAATCACTCCCAAAATAGTGATGAAAACGTAAGAGTTTGTCACATAAACTGAAAATAAAAAATTAAACTTTTCACTCGATGGAAGATTTGAACCCAGGACCTTTCGTTCCGCAGCTGCTGACGTTACCACGAGACCACTGCGCTCCTGCGTTCCGAATGTCCTTGACGTTGCCTATCTTCCCATGAACTACTCAGTTTGTATATTTTGCTTATTTTTTCATAGTTCCACACAACTTCTTCCTGTTTTCTCAATTGATCTGTGTTCAGTTTATCAAGGACTATCCTCTGTGCCAACTTATAACTAAATCTGAGGGGGGTGCAATGGGGAGGTTCCCTTGTAAGTAGCCAGGAAAAAAAACCATGGTTCCTAGATTGATTAAAGTATCTTGTGAAAGGAAAAGGGAAATGTATCTTTCAGCAAGAACAAGTAGGGATTCTGCAGCAGTTGCATACTACAGAAAATATTCAAAATTACTGTGAAAAGTTATTAAAAAATCAAAGAACATATACATAACATCAAAAATCAGTACTTCTGGCAACAGACTTAAGGCACTATCATGTGTAGTGAAGCAAGAGACAGGGTAAACAACACAACAGCTCCATGGAATTGAATGGAAGGACTATAAATGATGAGTAACAGGTAGCAAATGCATTTAATAATCATTTCTTACATACAGTTGAAAGTATCTAGACAAATAGCCGAAGAGCAAAATCGCACCAGATGTTGAAAATGTAACTTTCATAAATTTCAATCATATGAATTTATCACTAACTTCTCCTTCTGAAATTATGAAAGTTATGCATTCTCTAAAAAATAAAAGCTCATCTAATTTTGATGGTGTTTCCAATATAACACTAAAAATTTGTTCCTATGTAATAAGCCCAGTCTTATCTTAGATATGTAATACAGCACTAACTCAAGGCATTTTTCCAGAGAGACTGAAATATTCCGTTTTTAAATCCCTTTTTAAGAAAGGTGATAAAAGAGTTGTCAACAATTACCAAGCTGTTTCACTGCAGACATCATTCTCCAAAATTTTTGAGAATGCGATGTATTCTAGAATAGTATCTCACCTTAGCAACAATAGTATCCATAGCAAATCACAGTTTGGGTTTCAGAAGGGCTGCTCTACTGAGAATGCCACTGACACATTCACTCGCCAGATTTTACAAGCACCAGTTAGTATTTTCTGCGACATCTCTAAAGAATTTGCCTGTGTGAATCACAGTGAGGGAATATGGAATAGTTGTAGATAAACAACTAGAATTCTCTCAGATACAGATTTATTCACACTTAGCTGCTACACAGCTACAAGTCCGGAGGCTAACTGCCGTTAGTGTCCAACATCCTGCCCAAAGCCCTCTCCTCAAAGATAGCACACTTACGCACACAACAAATATCGATATTTATGGCGCTCTACGCCACAACAGTATTCTCCTAGATAAATTAATATTGTATACGATTGATGGTATACCCAACCAATGGGTAATGTCATATATAACCAATAGAAGGCAGAAAGTTGTACTTAGTGATTCAAACAACATAGTCCAGGGTCTTAATTCTGACTGGGGAGAAATAAAGTACGAGGTTCGTAAAGGTTCAATCTTAGGTCCAATACTGTTCCTCAGATATGTAAATGATCTTCCGTCTAGAATACAACAGGTATAATTAGTTTTATTTGCATATGACACTAGTATTGTAATCAATACAAGCATACATACAACAACAGAAGAAATGGTAAACAAAGTTCCTAGAACTATAATTGACTGGTTTTCTGTTAACAGTCCCACCCTCATTTATAAAAAGAACTCAACATATTCAGTTCTATACATCTAGAGGTACTACACCAAAGATAAATGTAACACATGGTGAGGAAATAGTTAGTAGTGTTGAAACTTCAATTTTCTTAGGGCACATATTGATGAAAATTTAAATGGGAAAAAATATTTTGGAGCTCCTGAAACAAAGGACTTGAGCCACATTTGTGCTTAGAATCACTGCATATCTTGGGGAGAGAAAAATCAGACAGTTGACATATTTTGCATAGTTTCATTCAATAATGTCATATGGTGTAATGTTCTGTGGTAATTCATCTTTAAGAAAGAAAGTCTTCATTGTGCAACAACATCCTGTGTCAATAATATGTGGTGCTCAGCCACTGTCATCTTGTAGACATCAGTTTAAGGAGTTGGGCGTTCTGACTACTGCTTGACAGTATATTTATTCCCTCATGAAGCTTGTTGTAAATAATCCACTACAGTCCAAGAGGAACAATGTGGTACGTATTACAATATCAGAGGGAAAAATGATATTCATTACTCCACATTAAGGTTTCTTTAGCACAAAAAGAGGGGTGACCAATGGTGCAACAAAAATTTTTGATCATTTACCCATAGATGTAAAATGTCTGACAGATAACAAAATTAAAATTTGATAACAAACTGAGAAAGTTTCTCCTTGACAACTCCTTCTATTCCACAGAAGAATTTCAGTTATTGCAATCTGTAAAAGGTGGTAGGCATGAATTACTAATTCACATCTGTATATCCTTCCGTTTCCTTTCAAAAAAATGTTCAGAATGTAATTGTATGTGCAAATTAATTTGCAATATCAATGTATAATGACTCGTTCCACATCATTATGATGTATTGTGCAAAATTATCCATGGAATATGTTACTTACTAACTGACTAACTAACTAACTTTAAGAGTTTCAGCTCTATGGATCAAGAGCAGTGTTGCTAATGAGAGATTATGAGAGTCAGGTCAGTATCACTACAGTGTCTTGCCCCGGTAGCTGAGTGGTCTGCGTGACAGAATGTCAATCCTAAGGTCCCGGGTTCGATTCCCGGCTGGGTCAGAGATTTTTTCCGCTCAGGGACTAGGTGTTGTGTTGTCCTAATCATCATCATTTCATCCCCATCAACGCGCAGGTCGCCGAAGTGGTGTCAAGTCGAAAGACCTGCTCCAGGCGAACAGTCTATCTGACAGGAGGCCATAGCCACACGACATTTCATTTCATTTATCACTACAGTATGACAAATGTTTGGGTCTGTGGGTTCAATAGGACTTAAAATGGGACATGCACATAACTAACTTATCAACAACTTATAAAAGAAACTTTCATCTGTGTGCTATGGTCTAAGAATATTAAATTTTACAACAGTACTGCAAACTACTATGCACAGATCCACCCACAGTTCCAATGTGAGATAATATTTTGTGGCCACTCAACTCATAGCATACTTTTTAGAATACAAAAAACAGCTTTAAGAATAATTTGTGGCCATAAAATTATGAAGTGGTATAAATTTCACTTTATTGAGGTTGGTGTTCTGAATGTTCAATGCTTATTCACTTATGAAACTATCTTTTTCCCTCAGGATTACCTCTCGAAATCAGACAAATTACAAAAGAAGATGAATGTACACAACTACTCTACCAGAGGGCAATCAAATATACACCAAGCGATTTCAGAACAACATCCTATCTAAGGAGCATCACTAACATTCATGTCATACAAGGAGTAGGCAAAAACATGGAAACACCAAGAACACAATACGTTACCGTGCCTAATACAATGTCGGAAAACTGTTGGCATTAAACCAGCTTCCAGTCATCTCAGAATGGGTAAATAAAATTCCTGCATGGCTTTCAAGAGAATCTTATACCATTGTTCCTGCAAAATAGTGGCACGTTCAGGTAATGGTGGTGGAGGTGGATAGCGAAGATGAACTCTTCTCTCCATAGTAGACCACCAAGGCTGAATAATATTTATATCTGGTGCCTCCGGTGGCCAGGGCAGATGCGAAAATTCATCCCTGAGACCATAACACCAGTACTGAACTATGTGAACTGTGTGAATAGGGCCATGTTGTCTTGGAACACAGCATCCCCACAGGGGAACAAATATTGTACAGTACCACAGGATAGACTCAATCAGCCACAATGGTCACCTAATCCTTGGCAGTAATGAGACCTTGCAGATTAACCATGGGACCCATGGAATGCCACAATATGGCTGCCTAAATCATCATCAAACCCTCAAATCATCATTCTTGGCATAAATCAGTCTGCATCATATGCTTGGGACAGCGGACACCAAACATAAACTTGGCCAGTATTTGGAAACAGTGTGGACAGGACTCATTAAATCAGTAAATTAATCAAAGCCATCTATCCAGGCATTCTATGACCATAATGGCATTAATTCAAACTACTAACACTAAAGATGGCACCCGGTATACAGTGTAATGACACATCACTCTGTCATAAAAAGGAAAAAACAATCACTTCATCATGTGAACAGTGCTAGAAACAAGTTACGGAAGGTATCTTATGCATAAAGTGCAATGTCTGACTGCACAAAAAATGGGCAAAAGTAAATCTAAAAAACATAAACAATGATTCTCTGTGAACATAACCAGTATATTTAAAAAATAAAACAAATAACCTAGAAAGTACAATCAAATCAAAGAATGAAATAATCAAATTCCTGCAAAGTGATATTGAATCACTTAGAAGTGAAATTAAATCTATTAAAGAAACAAATGCCAAGTTACTAAGTGAATCAGCACCCTGTGTTTATGGGAATCCAGTGCCAAACACAGAAAAAAACTGTGAAACTTCTCATGTGCAAACTATGAATCCAATGCGTAGTGCGAAAAGGAACAGTGAAAATTCTCATGGGTAGAATACAACCAAAACAGACGAACAGTCTTTAAACTGTGAAAAATCTGTAAGTAAATATAGCTGGAAAACAGAGCCATAAAAAAGGGTGAAACTTGAAATTGCTTCACAAAACAGATTAATGAAAATGAATTCTTTGTTATTTACAATTCTGTACTCAACAAATTAGTTTCACCAATGTGTAAAATTGATGCTCACCCTGGTACCCATACTCATCAGCTCAACAAACATTTTAAAAATATCCTACTAAGTGCAAAACAGTCCACAACTAAAAAAGAAAATGATACAAAGGCCAATTTCAATGGTGTTTTTATTCATTCTGGGAAAACTTCAGTATGAAGTGACAGCGAGAAATCAATTGTAAGTGAGTCCAGAAACATTATCAGCTCAGCCAAAGCATTGTACACAAACTCAAGACTGGTTGTAAATGGAACTCTGCACAGAAGTTCAGTAAGCAGTTCTTACATAAACAAAATAAAGAATGGTATCAGGGAACAGTGCAACGGACTTGCCACAGTATTTGTTGATCTAAAAAAATTTTAAGTGACAAATGCTTGGGAAAGGATGGCATGCATTCAAACAGACTATGCTCAATGAATTTCAGTAAAATGGTCACAGATATCTGTGACATCATTAAGAACAAGGGAAACTGATATTGTGTGAAGTGGGACAATTTCAAAAGTGGCAACTGAAAATAAAAAATATGTCCCATGCAAAAATATTGATAAAAATGTAAGTACCAAGAATAGTAGGGTTTGGCACTCAGATTTAACTCCAAACATGATGGTTGTTGTTATTGTGGTCTTCAGTCCTGAGGATGGTTTGATGCAGCTCTCCATGCTACTCTATCCTGTGCAAGCTTCTTCATTTCCCAGTACCTACTGCAACCTACATCCTTCTGAATCTGCATAGTGTATCCATCTCTTGGTCTCCCTCTTTGATTTTTACCCTCCACGCTGCCCTCAAATGCTAAATTTGTGATCCCTTGATACCTCAGGACATGTCCTACCAACCGGTCCCTTCTTCTTGTCAAACTGTGCCACAAACTCCTCTTCTCCCCAATTCTATTCCATTCCTCCTCATTAGTTATGTGATCTACCCATCTAATCCTCAGCATTCTTCTATAGCACAACATTTCAAAAGCTTCTATTCTCTTCTTGTCCAAACTATTTATCGTCCATGTTTCACTTCCATACATGGCTACACTCCATACAAATACTTTCAGAAACGACTTCCTGACACTTAAATCAATACTCGATGTTAACAAATTTCTCTTCTTCAGAAACATTTTCCTTGCCATTGCCAGTCTACATTTTATGTCCTCTCTACTTCGACAATCATCAGTTATTTTGCTCCCCAAATACCGAAACTCCTTTACTACTTTAAGTGTCTCATTTCCTAATCTAATTCCCTCAGCATCACCCGACTTAATTCCACTACATTCCATTATCCTCGTTTTGCTTTTGTTGATGTTCATCTTATATTCTCCTTTCAAGACACTGTCCATTCCGTTCAACTGCTCTTCCAAGTCCTTTGCTGTCTCTGACAGAATTACAATGTCATCGGCGAACCTTAAAGTTTTTATTTCTTCTCCATGGATTTTAATACCTACTCCGAATTTTTCTTTTGTTTCCTTTACTGCTTGCTCAATCTACAGATTGAATAACATCGGGGAGAGGCTACAACCCTGTCCCACTCCTTTCCCAACCACTGCATCCCTTTCATGTCCCTCGACTCTTACAACTGCCGTCTGGATTCTGTACAAAATTGTAAATAGCCTTTCGCTCCCTGTATTTTACCCCTGCCACCTTTAGAATTTGAAAGAGAGTATTCCAGTCAACATTCTCAAAAGCTTTCTCTAAGTCTACAAATGCTACAAACGTAGGTTTGCCTGTCCTTAATCTTTCTTCTAAGATAAGTCATCAGGTCAGTATGGCCTCATGTGTTCCAACATTTCTTCGGAATAGAAACTGATCTTCCCCGAGATCGGCTTCTAACAGTTTTTCCATTCGTCTGTAAAGAATTCGCGTTAGTATTTTGCAGCTGTGGCTTATTAAACTGATAGTTCGGTAATTTTCACATCTGTCAACACCTGCTTTCTTTGGGATTGGAATTATTATATTCTTCTTGAAGTCTGAGGGAACTTCGCCTGTCTCGTACATCTTGCTCACCAGATGGTAGAGTTTTGTCAGGACTGGCTTTCCCAAGGCTGTCAGTAGTACTAATGGAATGTTGTCTACTCCCAGGGCCTTGTTTCGACTCAGGTCTTTCAGTGCTCTGTCAAACGTTTCGTGCAGTATTGTATCTCCCATTTCATCTTCATCTACATCCTCTTCCATTTCTATAATATTGTCCTCAAGTACATCGCCCTTGTACAGACCCTCTATATACTCTTTCCACCTTTCTGTTTTCCCTTCTTTGCTTAGAACTGGATTCCCATCTGAGCTCTTGATATTCATACAAGTGGCTCTCTTTTCTCCAAAGGTCTCTTTAATTTTCCTGTAGGCAGTATCTATCTTCCCCCTAGTAAGATAAGCCTCTACATCCTTACATTTGTCCCGTAGTCATCCCTGCTTAGTCACTTTGCACTTCCTGTTGATCTCATTTTTGAGATGTTTGTATTCCTTTTTGCCTGTTTCATTTACTGCATTTTTATATTTTCTCCTTTCATCAATTAAATTCAATATTTCTTCTGTTACCCAAGGATTTCTACTAGCCCTCGTCTTTTTACCTACTTGATCCTCTGCTGTCTTCACCAGACGGCGTCCTCTTTCATTTCTTAACCCCAATCCATATTCACCTACTATGTTTCCTTCTCTTCCTTTTCCTACTCTCGAATTCGAGTCACCCATGACTATTAAATTTTCGTCTCCCTTCACTACCTGAATAATTTCTTTTATCTCATCATACATTTCATCAATTTCTTCATCCTCTGCGGAGCTGGTTGGCATATAAACTTGTACTACTGTAGTAGGCATGGGCTTTGTGTCTATCTTAGCCACAATAATGCGTTCACTATGCTGTGTGTAGTAGCTTATCGGCACTCCTATTTTTTTTATTCGTTATTAAACCTACTCCTGCATTACCTCTATTTGATTTTGTATTTATAACCCTGTATTCATCTGACCAAAAGTCTTGTTCCTCCTGCCACCGAACTTCACTAATTCCCACTATTCCGATTAAGGGATCTGACATTCCACACTCCGATCCGAAGAACGCCTGTTTTCTTTCTCCTGATAATGACGTCCTCTTGAGTAGTCCCCGCCCGGAGATCCGCATGGGGGACTATTTTACTTCCGGAATATTTTACCCAAGAGGACGCCATCATCATTTAACCATACAGTAAAGATGCATGCCCTCGGGAAAAATTACGGCTGTAGTTTCCCTTCCTTTCAGCCGTTCGCAGTACCAGCACAGCAAGGCCGTTTTGGTTAGTGTTACAAGGCCAGATCAGTCAATCATCCAGACTGTTGCCCCTGCAACTACTGAAAAGGCTGCTGCCCCTCTTCAGGAACCACACGTCTGTCTAGCCTCTCAACAGATACGCCTCCGTTGTGGTTGCACCTACGGTACGGCCATCTGTATCACTGATGCACGCAAGCCTCCTCACCAACGGCAAGGTCCATGGTTCATGGGAGGGGGGGGGGGGAGGGGGGGGGACATGATGGTATTTCATCAAAATGAACAATTGCTTTCCAAAAAACTAAACAAATTTCATATTTTGTTAGGACATTACATGGAAAACACTTCTGTGAAATTTTTTACTGAACACTGGCTTGACAAAGAGAATCTTCATATGACATCTATTCGAAATTTTGTACTGGGTAGATATTTTTGTAAGAAATTTTATAAGTGTGGTGGTAGGTGCATTTACGTTAAAAATTGCACAGAATTTAAATGTGTATCTTACTTAGAAAAATTATCCATAATGAAAGATACTGAGATGAATGGAACTGAAATCAGTGATGAAAAATATAGCTATAACAAGCGATATTAACATCATGTTAAAGAACCTTGAAAATATTAGTAGTACAAGTAGTTTATCCATCCAGCAACAATGTATCTTGTAGGAAGAACATAGTATAACAAAATAAGATAAGGGTGTACAGTTCCTACATAATACAATAGTTCATTTTACCCATCACAATATTTTTGGGCAATACAACTTTGATTATTGTAATAATATAAAAATATGAGAAGGATCTTTTACATGAAATACATTACAAGTAAATAATTGATTTAACACTTTTGTTTGGGGCCTTTTACATGAAATACATTACAAGTAAATAACTGATTTAACACTTATGTTCAGAAAAATTAACATTGAGGCTGTGTCAAGCATTTGATTATGGTACTATTAACATATAGTATATGAATGTAGTTACTTGCTACAAGGTTACTGCAGATATTCATTTATACTATAATAGCAGTTGGTCATTAAGAATTTAAATATTGCTTCCTTGAATTTAGACAATGTTTTTATTTATTTTAGCTCAGTTGGAAGTGTGCTGTACAAAATAGTACCCTGAATGTTGGTTTGTTTTTGTGTTAAAGCCTTGTTTACTCTTTTATGTGGGTGTCATTGCACATTCTTGAATTCTACGAGTGAATATCTGAGTTCGTTTTATAATTATCAATGTGCATTTTTGCTTTTGTTTTTTTGTAATGTACATAATTAGTTTTTGAAATATTTAAGGTTAGCCTGTTCTCTTCAAACCAGTTTTGTATGTATTCTAAAACTCTGGTTGCAGATGTTGGCAATACCCTATTTATGTCTGTTAGAACAATATTTGTGTCATCAGCAAACAAAGTTATGTGCGTACCACTGATTGGGATCTTGATATCATTAATATACATAAGAAATAAGAGAGGTCCTAGAACGCTGCTCTGAGGTATTCCGATTGGTACAGTCTACATGTCCGATCTGTACACAATGCTTTGGTTTTTATTGTTTGCTGAAGTAATTTCTACTACCTGTTTTCTATTGTGTAGATATGACTGAAACCATTTTAATGCAACTCCTCAGATACCTATAGCTTCTAGTTTGTCTAGCAAGATATCATGATCAACAGTATCGAATGTCTTCAATAAGTCCAAGTTTATTCTGACTCTACTGTTATTACTGTCAAGACCTATTACAATGTTTTTGATGAATTTGGTAATTGCTTTTTCTGTACTCGTGCCCTTGCGAAAACCATGTTGGTTTACAGACAAGAAATTGAATTTTTTTAAGGTAATTTGTAATTATATTTTTTATGACAGTCTCTATTATTTTTGAAAATACAGATAACAAAGATATTGGTCTTTAGTTTCCCACTTCATATATATTACCCTTTTTATACAATGGTTTTATTTTTGAAGTTTTTAAACTTTGTGGGAATGCCTCTTCTGTTAATGATATGTTTATGATATGTGAGAGTGGTTCTGCTATGACACTAATGCATTTAATTAAGACTGAATCTGGTACCTCATCAGTTCCAGAGGACAGTTTATTCTTCATTGTTTTTATTATCTTAAGAACTTCTAATTTATTTGTGGGACATAGCAAATTGAATTACTGCTTTGCTCTCTTTGGACTGTGGTACTACTATTACTAGCAACATTTTTTCTTAGATTGACTGGAGTGTTTATGAAATAGTCATTTATGTAATTTGCTAGAGTACCATTTCTGTGTAACACAACACGATCATCTTTTAATACAATGTCATCTGGCTTTTTCAACACTTTTGTTTCCTTTTTTAGTATATTCCGTATTGCTTTCAACTTGTTTGCTGTCCCTAAGATTACTTTGTCATTGTGAATTGTCTTGGCTATTTTAATTACTTTCTTATACATTTTTATATGTCTTAAGATATTCTGCAAAGTGTTCATCTTGCTTGTCTTTTATCAGTTGATTGAGAAGTTTTAGCTTTTGACTGGATACTCTGATAGCAGGTGTTATCCACTGGTTGCTGTTTCTTGGCATGACATTAATTCTTGTCAGTTTTTTGGGAAACACATCTCAAATGTGGAAATGAAAGTATTATAAAATGAATTGAATGATTCATCAGTTGATGATTTTGAGTACACATCTTCCCAAGTTTCTTTTGGTTACGACTGGATAAAAATATTAACATTTTCTGGATAGAAGTGCCTTTTATATTCCCACTTGTATTTAACTTCAGGTACAGAAGAATTTATGCATGTTATAGTGTGTTGTGGTCTGAAAGACCTATGTTTACGTTTTGTGCCTCAGTAACATCACTTTCTATATTTGTAAAGATATTATCTAATAGGGGCGAAGATGGCTCTGTTATTCTAGTGGGGTCTGTGAAGAGTGGTTTCATGTGAAAGCCATTTAGGATACTCAAAAGCTGTCTTGGTTCTTCATTTTCAATTAACAAGTTGATGTTAAAATCCCCACATAGTAATAAGTTCACTTCATTGTTACACAAAATGTTTAGCACTGCTTCCAAATTTTTAAAAAATATGTTTTTGTTCACCTAGTGGTGACCTGTATATTGATATGACAATTCGATTTTTACACTTCTCTTCAGATTTTAGCTCTATGGTACACGATTCAAACTGTTTCTCAATATTTAGATGATATGTTTCAGATCTAACTTTATATTGCAGCCCAGCCCTAGTGTATATGCATACTCCACCATTTTTACAATCACTGTGGCTATAATGAGATGCTAATTCAAAATTCCTTATATTTATAAGACTTAATTCACTGACCCTGCACCAATGTTCTGATAGACAAATAAAAGACATATCTACAAAGTTGTTTATTGCAACTTCTAATTCTAACACTTTATTCTTGAGACACTGAATATTTTGACTCATTACCTTGAAAGTTTTGCAAGTATTTGTTATTTTGTCGATACCTGGTGAAGTGCTGCTTTGTTGCTGATTTTTTACACTTATTTGCAATTTTTCAGACTGATCTGGCACAATCTCTTCCTTTTCTTTGTTTGGTACCATAAAAAAAAATCATCACTAAGTGAAGCAACTGTACCTATCCTTTGGCTCCTCCTCAGGCAGTGTTGATTAGCTGCTACTGTTTGGGATTGCTGGAGCCATTTAAGGCGAATAGGTTCCAAGTAGGACATATTTTGTTGATTTCTTTTATGATTGTTGCATTTAGAAGAATACCTAAGGTTTGTTTACCTGACCTGTTAAGGTGCATGCCGTGTCTGGTAAAAAACTCTCTCTGAAAATTACTCATATCCACAACATAAGTACTGCCAAATTGTTTACAAGTCTTTGCAAATGTAGAGTTAGTTTGAGAGACAGCTTCATTTACACAGGACTGTGGGATTAAGTCGTGTCTCTTTGGGAAGTTCACAATAAATACCTTAGACTGCTGAAGCGCCATTAATTTCTCCTTGAGTGATTGTGTAACATCAAAGCCTTCATTGAGGGCTATATTGTTCAAACCACTTATTATAATCACATAATCGTTTTTTACTCTGTCAGGATCACAGTCTGCTACACTTCCTATATTTTCGCACCAGGTTCCACGATTCCACAGACATCAGCACTATTAAAACTGTTTTTTACCATTTCGGCCATACCTCTTCCATAACTGTCTGCAAAAATACGAACACGGTTTGTTGTTTTATTCACAGCAGAAATTTCTCTACTCGACATTGGAAGTTCAGGCTTTGGCAAATCAAACATAATTTTTTGTGACAATTTACACTTTTTGGAATCTTTGCCAAGGTTGCTTTAACATTCAAATTCAGCTTTAGTTCTCACTCACTCATTGGAAAACTGTTACTAGAACAGAGGATACTAAATTTGTTTGCATTCCAAACCTTGTATCATTTACTTCCGGTGGCATTTTTGCGCCTAATGCATTCCGTATGTTGGATATTTTCTTCCATTCAGCCAAATTGTCAGCATTCTTTTTCGATAGATCATCCATGTTTTGCTACGATGACAGCTGCATATTTTCATACTTCAGGCTGTCATTTTCTCTTCTGAAGCCGTTGATTACACATTGTAAATTTGAAATACATTCATCATATTTAGCGATTTCATGCAGGACTACACAGAATCAGAGAAGTAATTATATGTGTAAATTTCAATATTAACTTTGCAAGAGAGTCCAAGCAGAAACCTGTTTTACCAAATCTCTTAGCAACTTTCAATTTACTGGCTACTATAGAAACACCACCATACATCAGAAAAACCTCAGCCACAACCGCACAACCCACGAAATTAATGTAAGACAAGGAAAACAGCTTAGTTCAACAGAATGCCTACATCCAGGAAGTGCAATGACCAGGACATTCACATTCTGAGTAAAGTAACTTGGGAAGAGATCTATGAATGTAAAAGTACAAATGGTAAGTTAGCCATTATTTTTAACTTTGCTTTCCACTCCACAAAAAGACAACACAAAAAGGGATTTGAAAAAATAAAAAAACTGGATCACAATTGGGATACAAATATCTGCAAGGAAAAAGAGATTACTTCTTGAAACATCTAGATATCACATCACATCTCCAGAATTTGATTCCTTCTTTAAGAATTACAAAAATATTTTAACTAAAGCTGTAAAAGAAGCAAAAATAATGGCAACTAGTTCCTCCATAGCAAACACACCAAATGGAATGAAAGCCACATTGGGACATTGTAAGACAAGACACAGGAGTAAAACAGAGAAAATACCTTAACATCAAACTGAAAGAAAATTTATCTGTAATATCTAATTCCCAGCAGGTAAAAAATAATTTTAACTCTTATTTCACCGAGATAGCTGAGATACTGGAGAAGCAAAACGTTCAATATGCTGCCCTACAGTGGAGACATTTTACAAAACAGGCGAAAAACAGATGTAACAAATTATAGGCTAGTCTCCCTACTATTTTTCTAAAATAACTGAAAAAATCTTTTACAAAAGATTCATAGTTTTCATTGGGGGAAAAAAAAACAACTCATCTTGACCACACAGCATGGTTTCTGATAATTTAAATCCACTGAGACAGCTATTATCAATTTCCTAAATGAATCTTTGAACACATTAAACAAAAAAGAACACATAGCAGCAGCATTCCTACATCTTTCAAAAGCATTTAACATCATTAACCAAATTCTATTACCTAGAAAGCCAGAAAATGTTGATGTTAGAGGCCAGCCTATGAGTGGGTAAAGCCATAGCTACAAAACGGACAATAAGTAGCTGAAGTCTAATACAAAGAATGAAAATGTTTAATTTCCAATCATTCAAAATAAACACTTTGTTCAATATGATATGCCACAGGGTTCCATAGTGGGACCAATCTTGCTCTTGCTGTTTGTAAATAATTTGGAAGCACTATAAGTACACTAAACATGCTGACAATACAAATATTCTAATCAAAGGAAAGACTCCCAGAAGAGCTCCCAAATGAAATAATAAAGAGAACTTCACATATATCAGAATGTTTCACAATGAACATCTTAATAATAAACACACAGAAATAAACACTATGCATCTACATGTAGTGCAGAAGAAACAGCCTCTAATTGCAACAAAAGAACTGTTGGGAAAAAGACTTGAAACTGCAAATTGCACCAAACTTCTAGGAGTTTTAATCCAAGATGACCTAAGATGGCAGAACCACACACAACTATGTAGTAAATTAAATACCATTTGTTAATTATTAAATTTCTTGCTGGATGCACATCAGTGCAAGTCATAAAAATGTGTACTATGCTCAAACAGAATTGCTACTAAGATGTGGTTTACTTTGCTGCAAAAGCTGATTAATTTCACAACAAAGAATTATAAGAGTGTGTCCATAGTAGTTTGCTATCTATGCACATACCTAGGAATTTACACTCACTGCAGATTTTCCCTAAAATATTACCATCTTGAGAATCGCCAATATTGAATGGGATTATATTTGTTTTTTTGTAAGTTGACTTTTAGATTGTCATTTTCAAACTTTTCCTTTGCATTATCTATAAATCTTTTCCTTCTATGCCGAGATTAAGAATAGCATTTCCCCAACAAAGGCCTGAAGTGTCATCTGCATACATTGTAATGAAGGTATCATTTGTTTCTATCTTTGGGAAGTCACTAATGTAACATATAAAAAGGAAGAGACCAATTATCGATCCCTGAGGCACACCTAATTTAATATTCCTGACCCTTGATGTATAATTTTTTAAATGTTTCTCCATTATTGTGTGAGATTGAGGTACACTGCATTCTGTTTTTTAAATATGATGTGATGAGGTTCAATAGTTTTCCACTTATGCCATCCATGGCGTTTTGACGGAAGTACCTTACGATCAACCCTATCAAAAGCCTTTCATTGGTCTAGGAAAACTCCTACTACTTGCATGCCTTCATCAATTTTGTCAAGAGCTTTCAGCATAAATTGAAGTGTTGCAGTCATGGCGGTACAACCACTTCTGAAACCATGGTGAAAATCTCCCAGGATGTTGCGCTTATTAAAATGCTCTAACATATATTTCAGAATTATTTTTCAATTAACTTGCTAAAAACGGAAGTTAAAACGAGTGGTCTGTAATGTTCTACTAGTTGTTTATCACCTTTTTTGTAGAGAGTTTTAACAGTGGCTAATTTTAGTATGTCGGGGAACACTCCTTCTTTTAAGACACCATTTATTAGATGCACCAAAGAATATGCTAGATTGTTTTCGCATTGTTTAAGTAAAAATGGAGAAATTTCATACCAGCCAGCGGATTTTTTGTTTTTACATTCTCTGATGAGCTGCAAAATATCCTTGATTTCAAGTTCGTGGAGTTGATTAGCTTCAGAATTGTCCTCAGCAAGAGTTCCAACAGGTATTTTATCTGTGGTACAGAAGTCAGATTCTATGATATCTATGAAATAGTCATTAAAAATGTTACTGATCTCTTGAAGATTGATGACATCAATATTGTTATTAGACATCTGTATGTTGATATTACCTTTTAGTTTTGTTTTATTGTCTCTTATTTCATTTACTACTGACCAGCAGGTCTTGGAGATACAATCTGAATTTGTATTTTCAAGTTAATCTTTTCAGCCTTCAATCTTTTGACTTGCTTCTGAAACTGGTACTTGTATTGTTTGTATTTATCCCTGTGCTCATTGTTTTTTGTCTCTCTTTGTATCATAAACATTTGTTCCAGTTTTCTTTCAGTTCTTTGGTTGTTGTTCTTGTGGTCTTCAGTCCTGAGACTGGTTTGATGCAGCTCTCCATGCTACTCTATCCTGTGCAAGCTTCTTCATCTCCCAGTACCTACTGCAACCTACATCCTTCTGAATCTGCTTAGTGTATTCATCTCTTGGTCTCCCTCTACGATTTTTACCCTCCACGCTGCCCTCAAATGCTAAATTTGTGATCCCTTGATGCCTCAAAACATGTCCTACCAACCGATCCATTCTTCTAGTCAAGTTGTGCCACAAACTTCTCTTCTCCCCAATCCTATTCAATACCTCCTCATTAGTTATGTGATCTACCCACCTTATCTTCAGCATTCTTCCGTAGCACCACATTTCGAAAGCTTCTATTCTCTTCTTGTCCAAACTGGTTATCGTCCATGTTTCACTTCCATACATGGCTACACTCCATACAAATACTTTCAGAAACGACTTCCTGACACTTAAATCTATACTCGATGTTAACAAATTTCTCTTCTTCACAAACGATTTCCTTGCCATTGCCAGTCTACATTTTATATCCTCTCTACTTCCACCATCATCAGTTATTTTACTCCCTAAATAGCAAAACTCCTTTACAACTTTAAGTGTCTCATTTCCTAATCTAATTCCCTCAGCATCACCCGATTTAATTTGACTACATTCCATTATCCTCGTTTTGCTTTTGTTGATGTTCATCTTATATCCTCCTTTCAAGACACTGTCCATTCCGTTCAACTGCTCTTCCAAGTCCTTTGCTGTCTCTGACAGAATTACAATGTCATCGGCGAACCTCAAAGTTTTTACTTCTTCTCCATGAATTTTAATACCTACTCCGAATTTTTCTTTTGTTTCCTTTACTGCTTGCTCAATATACAGATTGAATAACATCGGGGAGAGGCTACAACCCTGTCTCACTCCTTTCCCAACCACTGCTTCCCTTTCATGCCCCTTGACTCTTATAACTGCCATCTGCTTTCTGTACAAATTGTAAATAGCCTTTCGCTCCCTGTATTTTACCCCTGCCACCTTTAGAATGTGAAAGAGAGTATTCCAGTCAACATTGTCAAAAGCTTTCTCTAAGTCTACAAATGCTAGAAACGTAGGTTTGCCTTTTCTTAATCTTTCTTCTAAGATAAGTCGTAAGGTTAGTATTGCCTCACGTGTTCCAACATTTCTACGGAATCCAAACTGATCTTCCCCGAGGTCCGCTTCTACCAGTTTTTCCATTCGTCTGTAAAGAATTCGTGTTAGTATTTTGCAGCTGTGACTTATTAAACTGATAGTTCGGTAATTTTCACATCTGTCAACATCTGCTGACTTTGGGATTGGAATTATTATATTCTTCTTGAAGTCTGAAGGTATTTCACCTGTCTCATACATCTTGCTCACCAGATGGTAGAGTTTTGTCAGGACTGGCTTTCCCAAGGCAGTCAGTAGTTCTAATGGAATGTTGTCTACTCCCGGGGCCTTATTTCGACTCAGGTCTTTCAGTGCTCTGTCAAACTCTTCACGCAGTATCGTATCTCCCATTTCATCTTCATCTACATCCTCTTCCATTTCCATAATATTGTCCTCAAGTACATCGCCCTTGTATAGACCCTCTATATACTCCTTCCACCTTTCTGCCTTCCCTTCTTTGCTTAGAACTGGGTTTCCATCTGAGCTCTTGATGTTCATACAAGTGGTTCTCTTCTCTCCAAACGTCTCTTTAATTTTCCTGTAGGCAGTATCTATCTTACCCCTAGTGAGACAAGCCTCTACATCCTTACATTTGTCCTGTAGCCATCCCTGCTTAGCCATTTTGCACTTCCTGTCGATCTCATTTTTGAGACGTTTGTATTCCTTTTTGCCTGCTTCATTTACTGCATTTTTATATTTTCTCCTTTCATCAATTAAATTCAATATTTCTTCTGTTACCCAAGGATTTCTATTAGCGCTCGTCTTTTTACCTACTTGATCATCTGCTGCTTTCACTACTTCATCCCTCAGAGCTACCCATTCTTCTTCTACTGTATTTCTTTCCCCCATTCCTGTCAATTGTTCCCTTATGCTCTCCCTGAAACTCTCTACAACCTCTGGTTCTTTCAGTTTATCCAGGTCCCATCTCCTTAAATTCCCGCCTTTTTGCAGTTTCTTCAGTTTCAATCTGCAGTTCATAACCAATAGATTGTGGTCAGAATCCACATCTGCCCCTGGAAATGTCTTACAATTTAAAACCTGGTTCCTAAATCTCTGTCTTACCATTATATAATCTATCTGATACCTTTTAGTATCTCCAGGATTCTTCCAGGTATACAACCTTCTTTCATGATTCTTGAACCAAGTGTTAGCTATGATTAAGTTATGCTCTGTGCAAAATTCTACAAGGCGGCTTCCTCTTTCATTTCTTCCCCCCAATCCATATTCACCTACTATGTTTCCTTCTCTCCCTTTTCCTACTGACGAATTCCAGTCACCCATGACTATTAAATTTTCGTCTCCCTTCACTACCTGAATAATTTCTTTTATCTCGTCATACATTTCATCAATATCTTCATCATCTGCAGAGCTAGTTGGCATATAAACTTGTACTACTGTAGTAGGCATGGGCTTTGTGTCTATCTTGGCCATAATAATGCGTTCACTATGCTGTTTCTAGTAGCTAACCCGCACTCCTATTTTTTTATTCATTATTAAACCTACTCCTGCATTACCTCTATTTGATTTTGTATTTATAACCCTGTAATCACCTGACCAAAAGTCTTGTTCCTCCTGCCACAGAACTTCACTAATTCCCACTATATCTAACTTTAACCTATCCATTTCCCTTTTTAAATTTTCTAACCTACCTGCCCGATTAAGGGGTCTGACATTCCACGCTCCGATCCGTAGAACGCCAGTTTTCTTTCTCCTGATAACGACGTCCTCTTGAGTAGTCCCCGCCCGGAGATCCGAATGGGGGACTATTTTACCTCCGGAATATTTTACCCAAGGGACGCCATCATCATTTAATCATGCAGTAAAGCTGCATGTCCTCGGGAAAATTTATGGCTGTAGTTTCCCCTTGCTTTCAGCCGTACGCAGTACCAGCACAGCAAGGCCGTTTTGGTTAATGTTACAAGGCCAGATCAGTCAATCATCCAGACTGTTGCCCCTGCAACTACTGAAAAGGCTGCTGCCCCTCTTCAGGAACCACATGTTTGTCTGGCCTCTAAACAGATACCCCTCCGTTGTGGTTGCAACTACAGTACGGCCATCTGTATCGCTGAGGCACGCAAGCCTCCCCACCAACGGCAAGATCCATGGTTCATGGGGGGGGGGGGGGGGGGGGGGAGTTCTTTGGTAGAATTATTGAATTCCATGGGTCTTGATTGTCTTATCTTATTCTTATTAATATTTATCTTTCTGATGGGAATAGTATTATTTAGATGATAAGATAATGTATCTAGAAAGGCACCGCATTTATTATTCACTCCTTTGGCTTGAAATACTAGATGCAAGACTCATGACCACGGCTCTCTCTCAGTTTGGCAGTGTTGATAACAGAGAGATTTCTTTTGTATTCATAAATTTTCTATGGTTTTATACAAGGATCTCCCTGTAGCAGTAATAGTTGGACTAGATGGTCAGAGATGTGACCATTTACAACAGCAACTGGGGCAATATTTTCACAATTAGTAATAACATGTGTGGTGTCACAAGGCTTAGGCCCGTCCCACTCCTCATTAAATTGACCAAGACTTATACTAATAATTATAAGAACAGTTATTATTATTATGTTCTTTAAGTTTGTTTTTGGTTTTCAGAAATACTGTGGGAAGAAAGTTTATTTATGTTGCAGATAATGTGGAAGACGTTGCCCAACGATCACCACGAAAGTTCGACGTAGCGGCAAGTGGGCAAGGAATATAACAAATGCTGCAAACTACCGCAAGCCATGGAAGAGCCTGGGCCGCGAGGGTGTCGAGCTTCCTAGGTCGTTGTTGGACAACGTCAAAGAAAGAGATATTCTGCTTTCTCTTTGTAAACAGATCGATCGAGCCTTGAAAGGTTCATGTAAAACGTATAGGCAGGTGACACATTAGGTGGGACCCGATGCCTGTAATACTTCCAAAGTTATTAAAAAGTTGTTAAACGGCAAAACCAATAGTTCATCATTTATATAGATAAAAAGTAGTAAAGATATAGGAAAGGAAGAGTTGCGGCGTCAGAACGAAAAGTGATACATCGCTCAGCAACGAAGAAGGACGTAAACAGCGGGCGTTATGTGGTGGAAACAAATCAACTGATAAAATAGTAAGTCTGTAATTAAGCATAAAGCCACGTAATGCTGCACATGGTCTATAGAGCTTATACTAGCTGGAGTGATTATAGTGGGTATGTCTTCCAACACATCTTTTGCACCATAAGAATAGATACAGTCTTTGAAGCATTTGTTTTCTTGGGAATCTTGTAACATGTTGACATTAATATCCCCTAATAAGATAACATTTATATGTTCTTGCTTGGACATTAATTTACATAATACTGTATCAAGGGAATTAAGAAATAATTCAAAATTTCCATTTGGTGATCTATACAATGCTAAGATAAAGAATTTTAACTTAATTGCTACAATTTCATAGTGCAAATCAGAGGAATACTCTTTTACCCAAGCAATATCTTCGTAAGATTCTACTAAGTTATTTGTTCCAAGGTAGATAGCCATTCCTCCACCTTTATGGTTAGAACAACAGTAAAGATCAGTTAATGAATAATTTTGCATTTTAAAAAGGTGTATTTTATCTGCAGATTTTTGGTGTTCACTGACAACTAGTATGTGGGGTTTAATATCTGTTTAAGTGAATACTATCTTTCCCCAGACATTTGTTGCTTAAAAACTTACTTGGATCAATAAATATTGCTCCTAGATTATTACTGATCTCACGAATATTACAATTTATCCTCTCTATATAAGTGTCACTCATAGACCTTCTGTAGATTATTCCGCTGATTACATTTCATGAAGACCTGTATAAGTTTCTTGCTGTTCGGTTTAAGTTTCTAGTTTCACTGACAATTTCTTCCTCGGTGGTGCTGCATAGTGAATTTGTTCCTACATGAATGTAAACACCTTTATAGATTCTTGTGGCTTCACCTGAAGATCCATGATTTGAATTTCGAATACTCATTAAGTGATTATTTAATTGATGGATCCTGATACTAGGGCGAACATCGTGTCTCAATTTTAGCACATCAACACTTTTTAGAAATGAGACATCTTTAATGAGAAAGTCTTGTTGATTTTCCTTTTCAGTACTATGATGACTAATTCGTTTTAAGTGGTGTTGTTACAATGATATTTGTTTCTTGAATGTGGGTTTTCACTTTGCACTTCTTCACAAACAGTGGATATTGAAGGTTCAGAAAAACGAGTATCGTCACTTCGTGAGTTTTCACTCTTAAGATTGCTTACAATGCCTTTACTGCTTTTGATAGAAGATTTTACAGAAATGTATATAATTAAGGCCAAAAGTAAGAACTGTGTATGTGCAAAATTTATTTGTGTATTTGTGAACTGTTTTCCCTATATGTTTGGCTTCTATTGTTATATACTTTAAACCACACAGCAGCTTCTTTTCAAAATTTATTGCAATAAATTACTTGTTCTATATCACTATGTACCCCTGTACAACATACGATTCATGGTACCAATAAATATACAATACAACAACATGAAACAGAGGATGACACAGAAAAGGCTGAAATACTAAACATCTTTTCTCGAAAACTGTTTCACAGAAAATGGCAAAATGACAGATAACAAAATAAGTGACGAAGGGATAGAAAAGCAACTGAAATCACTGCTGGACCTGATGGGATACTAATTTAATTCTACACAGAGTATGCAAAATAACTAGTCCCTCTTCTAGCAGGAGCGTACCATAGTTCTCTAGAGTAGCCAAGTGTTCCTAACGATTGGAAAAAAAGGGTAGGTCTTTGCTGTTTTCAAGAAGCTTGGTTGAACAGATGCACGAAATGAAAGACCTTTATCTCTGACATCAGTCTATTATAGAGTTTTGGAACATGTATAATGCTTGCATACTATGACATTTCTGGAGGACAAATATCTCTGTAGTATTCAACGTGGATTCCTAGAACAATGATCCTGTGAAACCCAACTTACTCTGTTCGCCCACAAGACCCAGAAAGCAGTAGATATGGGCGCCCAGGCAGATGCTGTGTTCTTCGACTTCTGGATGGTGTTCAGTACAGCTCTGCCTGATGAACAAAATATGAACATACAGAATATCAGGCCAACTGAGTCACTGGGCTGAGGAGTCTGTAGCAAACAGAACAGAGCATGTTACTCTGAATAGAGAGAAGCCTTCAGACATAAAAGTACCTTTGGTCGTCCTCAGGGGAATATTATATAACTGAGCAAGTAGATATGTTTGAAGTTTCCCGACACTCTTCACACATGGTGCTGTTGTATACAGAGAAATTGCAATGGTAGAAAATTGTAGTGAAATGCAGGAAGACTTGCAGAGGATCAACCATTGGTGTAGGGAGTGGTAATTCACCATCAACATAAACAAATGAAACATATTGAGTATACATAGACAGAAAGACCCTTTACTGTATGATCGCACTATTGCAGAACAGTCACTGGAAGCAGTTACTTCCATCAAATATCAAGGAGTGTTGTATGGAGCAATTCAGAGTGGAATGACAACATAAAATTAATTGCATGTAAGGAAGATGTCAGACTGAGATTCATTGGAAGAATCCTCACCAGACATAGTTCATCAACAAAGGAAGTCGATTGCAAAACATCTGTTTGATCAATACTTGATTATTGCTCATAAGTCTCGGATCCCTACCAGATAGGACTGATAGAGGAAATAGAGAAGATCCAAAGGCGAGCAAGATGCTTTGTTACAGGTTCACTTAGTAATTGCAAAAGTATTATGGAGATGCACAGTCGAATCCAGTAGCAGAAGCTGCAAGAGAGGTGTTCTGCATCATGGTGTTGTCTACTGTTAAAACTCTGAGAGCACACGTTTCTAGAAGAATCAACATACTTCATGTATCTCACAAAAATACTATGAAGATCAAATCAGAGAGATCCGAGTCCACATGGAGCCTATCAGCAATCATTCTTCCCACAAACCATACATGACTGAAACAGGAAAAGGGGGAAACGATTAATACATAAAGGACACTCCACTATGCAGGGTGAGAGGGCTTGCACAGTATAGATTAGATGATAAAATCAACAGAAGATCAAAACAAGTTGCAAAAAGATTTAGAAAAGATATCTGAATGGTGCGAAAATTGGCAGTTGAGCCTGAATAATGAGAAGTGTGAGGTCATCCAGGTGAGTGCTAAAAGGAATTCGTTAAACTTCAGTTACATGATAAATCAGTCAAATCTAAAAGCCGTAAATTCAACTAAATACCTAGGAATTACAATTACAAACAACTTAAATTGGAAGGAACACATAGAAAATGCTGTGGGGAAGGCTAGCCAAAGACTGCATTTTATTGGCAGGGCATTTAGAAAATGTAACAGATCTACTAAGGAGATTCCCTAAACTATATATTCAAAAAGATTACGGTCTTGCAGCCGGTCATCGTTAGTTTCCATCCACAATATTTCGACTGGACAACTGCCAGCCATCCTCAGGTAAGCCATCAAAGACCTACGAAGATGCCCTCTGTTCCATAATATATAGAGTGCAGCGAGTATTCCGCGCATGCGTCAGAATCATATGGACAGACGAACCGCACCGCCCGCCAGCAGCGCCCTCACTGGTGGAACTGCAGAACTCAGCTGTCTTCGGTGTTGTCAATTGCCACGGCCATAGGAGTACTCTGACGTCTTCGTCTGGAGCAGATCTTAGAGATGACAGGGTTCCATGCATTATCTAGCTGGTAGCCATTGTCACGGTTGATAAGATTGTCTGTCATGCGAATTTCCACTCATTCTTTTATGACAGAGTCCCAAGAGGATGTTGCTGTGGCCAAAATTGTTGTCTTGTCATACTCCATTGAGTGTTCAGTGGAAATGCAATGCTCAGCAATTGCAGACTTGCTAGGTTGCAAAAGGCGAGTACAGCGTTGATGTTCAGTGCAACGTTCATCTACTGTTCATAATGTTTGTCCTATATATGACATGCCACACTGACAAGGTATTTTATAAATTCCTGCCTTCCGCAATACCAGATCATCTTTCACTGATCCGAGCAGGTCGGAAATCTTTGATGGTGGACGGAAAATTACTTTCACTTCAAAACCATGGAGGATTCTTGCAATTTTGAAGGAAATGTTTCCAACAAAGGGAAGAAAAGCTAAAGATTTAGTAGGCGTGCTCTATTCTTTCTCCACTCCCTGTTCCTTTGGCTTAATTACAAGGGCCTTGCTAATTTGCTGGGTAGAATATCCATTCTCTTTGAAAATCCTCTTCAGATTGGCAAGCTCTTCAGGCAAACTATCTGCATCTGACACTACATGAGCTCTGTGTACAAGTGTTTTAAGTACACTCATTGTTTGCGATGGGTGATGGCAGCCGGACGAATTTAAATACAAATCAGTATGTGTGGGCTTTCGATAAACCGAATGCCCCAGACAGCTGAGTTCTGCAGTTCCAACAGCGAGGGCGCTGCTGGCGGGCGGTGTGGTTCGTCTGTCCATATGATTTTTGACGCATGCGCGGAATACTCGCTGCATGCTATATATTACGGAACGGAGGGCATCTTCGTCAGTCTTCGATGGATTACCTGGGGATGGCTGGCAGTTGTCCAGTCGAAATATTGTGGATGGAAACTAATGACGACCAGCTGCAACCCCAAAATCTTTTTGAATATTTAGTGCGCTGGGAAAATTTTATAAATGCCTAAACTATGTTTGTCCATCCTCATTTAGAATATTGATGCGCGGTTTGGGAGCCTTAGCGGATAGGACTGACGGAGTACATCGAAAATGTTGAAAGAAGTGCAGCATGTTTTGTATTATCGCGAAATATGGGAGAGAGTGTCACTGAAATGATACAGGATTTGGGCTGGACATCATTAAAAGAAAGGCGTTTTTTGTTGTGACGGAATCTTCTCACAAAATTCCAGTCACCAACTTTCTCCTCCGAATGGAAAAATATTTTGTAGACACCAACCTACATGGGAGAAACGATCACCATGATAAAATGAGGGAAATCAGAGCTTGTACAGAGAGATATAGGTGTTCGTTCTTTCTGTGCGCTATATGAGATAGGAATAATAGAGAATTGTGAAGGTGGTTTGATGAACCCTCTGCCAGGCACTTAGATGTGATTTGCAGAGTATCCATGTAGATATAGATCTCACCAAATGGCCTTCTTACAGTACTCTGCAGCCCAGTTTTATAGCTTTGGCACCATGTTTTCCGGTGACAGCCATTTACATCGGAATCTCAGTTCACCCAGCAAGGCTTTTGGAGCTGCCTTTGTGTTGGTTTAGTGCTGACTAGGTTTGCAAGTGTGACGTTCAGTTCTGCAGTGACTTTTGCCACTGTCGTGCGCTTATTGTTTGTCATAATCCTCCTCAATGATTATCTAAAATGACCACTCGACAAACACTTTTGCCCACATTGTGACATAGCAGATAATATTTTTTCACTTTACTGGTATGTAGTATAAATCTATGATACAGTGCCTCTTGAGACATTTCAGCTCTCTTGGTCACAGAAGCATTCACTATACCAGCACCAACAATTTGCCCATGCTCAAATTCATTTAGCTCCGACATAATTTACACACAACTTCACGGAACACTGTTCTCACCACAATTGACACTTTCAACATATGGAGGGAATTGCACAGATGCTGTTAGTGGTCAAATACAGCAGCGTAACATGCTGGCTTGGCTAGCATCTCCGTCTATGTTCAAGCATGCATTTCTAATGCTGCTTCCATATTTTTTGTCCAATCCCCGTACTACACAATAAGACACAAGAGGAAATAAAAATTCCCTCATATCCAATATTTAGAATGAAACAAAGGGCATTTCTAATACAGCACAATTTCTATTCTGTAATAGAATTTCTGAATATGTAAAATAAATGGTGGTTAAATAATTATTGATAAACTTAGATTATAAGAACGTGTACCTACTTACTTCCACTTCTAAGCAAATTTATGAAACAGATGATATATATGAAAAATTTATCTTTTTGATGTAGACTTTATTTGACCATTTCCAGATTGGATATTTCTGGAAAACAAGTTTGAAGTGTGAGGATAGAGTAAAAGTTATATCTATTATGTTAGCATGGTAGTTGATGTTGATTTGTATTGTGAAGTGAAATGACTGAAAATATATCTATTCAACAACAGAACGTCCATCAGTGTTCATATTATTATTTAAAAAAAATTGAAGTTGAGCATCCTCTACACCAATACACAAAGTTGCCTTTCAGAATGGACTACGTCCCTACAACTTACAACGAAGAAGAAGAATAAAAGATGAGTATAAAGAAAACTGTTCAGATTGTACCACTGCTACCTCTTCTGCAGTGGGTCATTATCTCAGCGTACCAAGTGCTGTGAAAATGTAACCTGCCATCCAAATTTAAGCTTCCTTCAAAATTAATAAATCAGCTACAAGAGGGTGGTGATGGTCAGAATGTTTATTACATTAACTAACATACTACATGCAGTAATAAGACTAGCTAAAAGAATACACAACAATGATAGCTTGACAAATGCAGTAAAAGCCATGCAGAATCGTATAAAAAAGGCAATGGGGATAATAATAACACTTGAACAAATATTACATTAACTCAGAACAATAATTCTGGCCCGTGGCTGTTGCTGTATTATATGTTATACTAGGGGGGGGGGGGTATTTACTTGTATAATTTATAGGTTTTTATTAGATTTAAAAGTACCTCCTTGTTTCAGTTTTTTTGTGAGGAAAGCAATGTCGAATTCCTCACAGACTATTGTATCACATTTACACTTAAATAGTTTATTCAAAAACAGCTCAAGTCTAGAGAACAGCCTATAGTTTCTCATTGTGGAACTGTGATGTACACTCTGATATGTTTTATTACAGCTAGTTCAAAATCTTTAGCTCAAAATCTTTCTCTACAAAAGTTCTATGAACTTCTAAGTTATGGCATGGCAATGAATGATGCTGAATTACTTCAGTTTGGAGCCAATGTTCTGAGGTACACATTACTGATATGTCACTAAGTTTGTGTGTTAGTAGCATTTCAAGTTTATAAACTTTATTAAGTAAGGTGTGAAGAATGTGCGGATACATTTGTAGAACTGAGGTATTAGTTCCCAGATTGAGACAGAGCACATTGCTCCTGACCAATTTCATCCACACTTACACACTCCGCAAGCCACTATACAGTGAATGGCGCAGGGTATCATACACCACTAGTCATTTCCCTTCCTGTTCCACTCATAAAAACAGCAAAGGGAAAATGACTATCTATAAGCCTCCATACCACACCTAATTTCTCTCATCTTATCTTCATTGACCTTAAACAAAATGTGCATTGGTAGCAGTAGAGTTGTTTTGCAGTCAGCCTCAAATGTCAGTTCTCTACATTTCTGCAATAGTTCCCCATTAGAAGGAGTGTCTGCCCTCCAGGAATTCCCATTTGAGTTTACAAAGCGTATCGGTGATACTTGCCTGCTGACTGAACCTACCGGTAAGAAATCTAGCAGCATGCCTCTAAATTTCTTTAACCTGACCCATTGGAGATCTCAAACACTCGAGCAGTGCTCAAGAATGGGTCGCACTAGCATTCTGTACACCCTCTCCTTTACAGATAAGCTACACTTACCCAAAATTCTGCTAATAAAACAAAGTTGAGCATTCACCTTCCTCACTACCAACCTAATGTGCATATAACTATGCAGTGTTATGCATAGATATTTAGTCAATGTGACTAATGCTATATTTGAATATCAAATGATTGTTTTCCCTACTTATTCACATTACCTTACATTTTTCTACATGTAGAGCAAGCTGCCTTTCATCACATCAGCTTGTGAAATTCCGTCTAAGACATCTTGTTTCCCCCAACAGTTAGGTATCCAGAGAATAAGAGCACTCCTATCACGTTTCCATGGGGCACTCCCAAATATACCGTTGTCTGTGATGAACCACAACATCTACCCTTCTTGGGATTTACTTTCTTCTGTATTATTGAGATGTTGCTGGATGGTAGACTTTACCCTCCCATTTGGCTTGGTGACAGTACAGTACTTTGTTTTCCTAAAGAAACCCCCTAGCTGTAATTTAGAACAACTGAGTTCCATCCTTAATTATGTTCGCCCCCACAGTTCCATTATTTTTTTTTTTTTTTAATTAGCTTCAACTTATCATCTTTGTTCAAATGCAGCCCATGTCTGGTGGACTCATCATGGCTCAGTTTAATTACAGGAATGAAATATACATGAGCAAAATTACTACATAATTTCTGCAGTTTAATATTACAGTGTTAAGACTTTTTTACATAGCCTACACATGGCCACAGTGGAAGATAATGACGAATTGGAACATGTGTTATGACCAAATCCGTTAGTTTCTTCGTGTTTCAGTAGCATTGTTGATCTGCAACTGCGTAGTGAATTAAAGAATAGCCAAGTCAGTTGCTTATATGTTCCTTGTTTTAGTCAATGACTAATTTCAGCTTTTATATTGAAGCCACTGTCAGATCCACCAGAAAATGACTTCAATAAAACAGCCAAAATCTTGATAAATTCTGGTTTTGAACAATAAGTAACTGTTGCTAATGCTTAAAGGATTGTACTTTAATATTATTTATTCACATACAATATGCTTGAAAAAAAAATAACTGACTGAACAAAGAGTAATTACTACAGCATTATTAAATTAATACATGGAACATATTCATAAACAGCTTGCGCAACATATTGCAACATAACGTGAAAAATAATTAACTCTCTTCCTTAATCGTTTTTCTTCTTAATTCTTCAAGCACTTCACGAGTATGTGGTTTAGTCAGTATGTCAGCAAATTGACTTGAACTTTCCACTTGTTTCACCTTTATGGTCATTCCAATATGTTATTCAATGAAGAATTTCAATATGTTCTTGCCTCTTGTCACTTTTCCTTCAAAGGTATTCTTCAACATATATGTTTCAGCTCGACTGTCAATACACAGTCCTGTCAGTTGATTAAAACCAAAAATTCTAAGCTCTTGCAAAGGTATGATGTGCAACATATACATCAACTGACAAGAGAGCTGCTGGGTACTCTGCTTCAGCTATTGAAGTTGTCCTGAGACATCACTTCTGGGCCTACCAGCCAATGAGTAATCCTTGCACAATAAGAACTTCACTGATGGGAGATCTAGTGAAGATATCACCTCCATACAATCTGGCCACAATAATTTCATGATTGGCATGGTGGCTGTTGGGAACAGCCACATCCGCGCATAATGGCTACTGAGAAAGAGGAATGGTGAGAAGAAGGCAGTGTTGGCTCATTGCAGCAGTGCTGGCACCACTAACTGTTTGTTGTGCTTAACATGAAACTGGAAGAGGCACTCGAAGAAACACTGGCCACTTAAATGAGACTTGTATCAGATCATAAATCACCTAATTTGTTGACATATCCATGCACAATTGTTTTAGCTACAGTTTATGATTTGTTTATCGAAAATAATGAAAGTAGATGGATATAAATCTTATGGCACTCTGAATCAACAGTCAAAAACTGATCTGTTTGTGCATTGCTTTTATTAAACACATCCCAACAGCAACGTTTATGAAGCATAATTAACTATGCCTGAATAAACTGTCAAAATGATATTCACTAAAGATCACTGTCATCTGTGTTTGATTCAAGACCATCATCGTTTGAGGGTGGGGCACTGATGACAACTCATCGAAGGCCATTTCGATTATTCCATCTCATGTCCACTACTCCCCATCTCATGTCCACTACTCCTGCTCCAACTGTTGCAATTTCCTGCAGTAACCTTGCCATTACTGTGAAGTAACTGAAAGGAAGCAGCATTAATAACAGTCTGCAATCTTTCCTTCAATATGCCACCAATGACATTGTTCCCCCTGAAACTGTGTATTGTTTTGGCCCGTGGCTGTTCAATGGGATTTACATTTCAGTGGTAGGATTGTAAATGGACTTATTTTTGGCTTCTGCTCTCAGCGATTTTAACCATGACATACACCTTCTCAGCTAGTTTTTTTCCCTTTATTTTAGATAACAGTTAAATCTTCCTCACTGAAACTGCTAACCGCTTTTCAAAATTAGCAGAGTTCATTTATCCGCGATAAACACCCACAGTCAACTTCGATCAGAACTGGAGGTGTGATTGCTTGACAAATCCGTTCTTGAATCTGTGTTCCAGACCATGTTCCCAGGTTTGAGTACTGGTCCATCAGACAGTTTTAATTTGCCAGGAAGTTCCAAATCAGCATACACTCCACTGCAGGGTGAAAATTCATTCTAGTTCTTGCATCTTGCTGCAAGTACTTGGTGAATTTCTCAGCTCCTGAAAATTTTTCTTATACTTACATAAGTTGCATGTATTCAGTACCAGTGAGAAAATGTTGTTTCAAAAAGGAGAATGGCACAAAGACAGATGGGCTGAAAAAAGTGGACCAGTGGAACTGTTAAACATATCTAACTTGCACTACCAGTGAAGAAAGTGTGAAATTAGTTTATCAATCAATTTTTTCTTCAGAAAAGGACAGTAAAATGGCACTACAGACGTTTTTAAACTTTAGCTAATTTTTTAATGTTACATTTATAATGTAAGTGATAAATACTGCTTGCAAAAAACAAACAGTAATTACAAGAAGTCTCTTGGTGAGACTGCTGACTGCATTTTTGTTTCCTGTTGTCGAATATTTGATTATACAATAGACAAGAGATGTTTCAAATTTTGAATGATATCCTCTGAAAGTTTCTAATTCAAGTGAAGTCCTCTGATTTTAGCTCTGGGTTTTAAGCATGATTGCACTTCTGCAAGTAATTGCAGCACATTCCTGAAATTAACTTGTGCCACCAACTTAAAGTAAGTTTTTGTTCTAATATAAACACCTGTGCAAGTGTTTTCAGACATTACCTGCTACTGGACACTAGCCGTTCAATGTGTACAGTAATAATTTGCATCTCTGGACAGTTTGGCACTGGCAACACTCAGAGATAAATAAATATGTGACAACTAGTGCTGATTTTCTCCACTTCTGGCAGTACTAGCAAAATCGTCAAGTCATCGTTGTCAAACAGCAATCATAATCAGCATAGGTAAGCAGTGCTGAACCTCAAACAGAGATTATCCACACTTCATAGCTCCCTTTAGATAATGAAAAATGGGTTTCACAATTTTTCAGTGACCACCCACTATTTACTACTAAAGTAATTAATGCAAAATATGATATCTGGATGAGATAATGATGAAAAGTAAAGTAGATTTCCTATAGCTTCTCGACAGGGTTCAATCCTTTCCAACAACTCATCACTCACAAGATTTTCTTCAACTGTCACCACTCTATGCTCCATTGGTATAGCTACTGGGTTTGAATCATCAAACTGAAATTGTCTTAAGATTTTCTTTGTGTATGTTGATTGATGTACATAAATTCCTTATGAACTTATTTTAATCTCCATTCCAAGAAATGACATTTGAAATATCCTGTCAAATGTCTTTTCAAACTTCTCATTCAGCTATGTTCGAAACTTTAGTAATGCTTTCTGTCCTCCTTAGATAACCAGGCCATCATCAGCAAGCAATGATATAATGATGCTTGTATCTTCACTGTAATGGACACAACGATCATTGTCAGTATTAACAAATCCTAGAAGTCATCAGACAATTTGACAATTTTCTTTCCAGTTTTTTGGACCTTGTTTTACAGCATATAAACTATTCCTCAGCTTACAAACTCTATTTGCATCATCACTGAATTCATCAGGTTGATTCATGTACATCACCTCTTGGACATCAGTGTATCGAAATGCTGTCTTTAGATCAAAAGTTGTAATAGTTTTTTAATTTTTACCTGGAAGACTAAAAAGCAATTTCATTGGGCCACAACGTGCTACAGGACTAAATATTTCTGACTAGCATAGCCCTTGCTCTTGCAACTACTCGGGGATTATAGCATATGTCTTGCTTTTAATGCAAGTTTTCAATTTTATTAGGGAACTGCATTCATCAGACATTGCCCTATATCAGTGGACATCTACATCGAGGTATAACAACAACACCTGTCGGCAGCTGAGGTTGTCAGTTAGTCATCATTTATTCCAGGGAAAAGCTGCACGGTCATCAACAGTAACTGTTCTTTCGAGAACAAGTTACTGTCTTCGTATATATAGTTAAAGGCTACCCAGCCATTGACCTTTGTCTGTGCGAATGCGCACAGGTTGCCCAAACTCTTACAGGAATCGCCAAAGCGTGCACGAGTAATGAGTGGGTGGGCAAATGTCTATAAGGTACAATACATATGTAGAATTGTGGACAGTTGGGAATGTGAGTCTCACGGGAGGCATGCAAGAGATAAGTCCCTGCAGTCACGATATTTATCTGTGTCCTCGGTGGCTCAGATGGATAGAGCGTCTGCCATGTAAGCAGGAGATCCCGGGTTTGAGTCCCGGTCGGGGCACACATTTTCACCTGTCCACATCGAGGTATAACAACAACACCTGTCGGCAGCTGAGGTTGTCAGTTAGTCATCATTTATTCCAGGGAAAAGCTGCACGGTCATCAACAGTAGCTGTTCTTTCGAGAACAAGTTACTGTCTTCGTATATACTCTAATTTGTGTTATACAATCAGGTGACATGCTGCAATCTTCAGAGGCATAACACAGTGAGTCATCAGATGAGTGGTTTTCTTCTGGACACTTAATTTCACTCTTTTCTCCTGTGAAGGTCTTTACTATAGTACCTCCTCATTTTCTATTCCTTCATCAAATATCACATTATCAGAGGTAACAACATCCTTTCCATCAGGTAGGTAGATTCTGTAGCACAGCAAACATAAATCATAAACAAAGGGTCCCTTCTTTGGTTTCTTCTCAATCTTTCCCCATTTGTGATCCTCAATCAAAACACAGTAGTCACATCCAAAACATCTCAACTCAGTAAGATCTATTTTTTGTCCATACAAAGTTCAGCAGGACTTTTCCCTTTGACTGATCTGTCTGCAGTCATTGTCGATGCTTGGCACACAAAAGCTCACTTCAATAGGCTTGTCATACCATGCACTTCAGAATGAGACAAATCTTGTAACGATGCTATTGCCTGTTGATGAAAGTCATTGGTCACAAACACTCTTGGAAGCAACGTTACAGTATTACAATGCACTCAGTGACAATGCTTGGACATGGAGCTGCATACTTGATGGTTGTGTCCGCAAATCCCACACCTCTGTGACAGACTGCTATGCCAAACCAATTGTTTCAAAATCTGTCACATCTGTGATTGCTTCTATCCAAGAGGAAGCATCTGCTGGTACATTCAGTTCTCCCTTGGATGTGAAAAATGTGAGAGCTGACTGTGCTATGTAATCCAGGTGGCACTGTTGGTGTGGTGCCACTTTCTCTGGTCACTGATGGAAAGCATACACCAGTGGCTTGTCATCTGCAACCAGTGTAAACTGTTGCCACTCAAGCAGGTGGCAGAATTGATAGCGGAGTATGCTGTATACAATTCGCCATTGTAGGCTGTCCAACTCTACTGGGATGGCGATAACTTCTGGCTCAAAACTACCAAGTCCTGCCAGAGTCTGACTACTCACTGTTGCAGTATGGCACCCATTGCAGTATCAGATGCGCTGACCAATAGAATGAAAGGCGCCTGCAGAACTGTGTGTCAATAGAGTAGTCTCTGTGGTGGCAGTCTTCACTTTAGTAAATGCCAATTAAGACTCTTCAGTCCATGTCCGTTTATCATTCAGTTTCAGTTAACCTTGTAGTAAGTTATTCAGCGTAGCAGGTAAGAGAGCATGGTGACACCTGAAATGCAATAAAAGTTGATGGTGAAAAGAAATTGCCCCAACTCTCAATAGTTGAAGGCTGTGGAAAGTTAGTTGTGGCCTTGACTCTTTCCTGTGGCAGCCGTATTTCCTGCGAGTTCATGGTGTAACCCACGAACTGGACATCAACTACTCCAAATACATACTTCAACAGATCAATAATTAATCAATTTGGACAGAGACGATTAAAAACTTGGTATCCATGTGTTAGGCATTCCGCCTCCGAGCTTGACATAATCAAGATCTCATCAATGTAAACATAGCAAGAATCAAGGCCATGCATGACTTCATACATCAACTGTTGAAAGGTCTCCACAGCATTGCATTGTCCTAAATGCCGTCCAGTAACTTCAGAGAGTTGGAACAGAGCGCAGACGGCAGTTTTAGCTTCATTGTCTGGAGCGATAAGGTATCTGATAGAAGGCACACACAAGGTACAAGATAAATACTATGTGATCAAAAGTATCCGAACACCTGGCTGAAAATGGCTTACAAGTTCGTGGCGCCCTCCATCAGTAACGCTAGAATTCAATATGATGTTGGCCCACCCTTAGCCTTGATGACAGCTTCCACTCTCGCAGGCATACGATCAGTCAGGTGCTGAAAGGTTTATGGGGGAATGGCAGCCTATTGTTCACAGCGTGCTGCACTGAGGAGAGGTATCAATGTTGGTTGGTGAGGCCTGGCATGAAGTCGGCATTTGTTATTTTTCTTCAGGATTATGTGCAGTGGAGATTTGTAACTACTACTCAATGGATGGTAGAACCCTTGTGTGAGCATAAAGGAGGATTCCACTTTGCTACTTTCATCTTCTCTGGTGTTAAACAACAAGGTTGACTGAGAACTGGCTGTCCTAGTGTGATTAGTATATAATGCAGCATTGAATGCTGAACCAGTGCAAGTGTAGGTAGTTGCTGAGTGATTTCCGGAAACTGCTTCAGTAGTTCTATAAACAGGGAATCACATGCAATCATCCATACTGTGTATTGTCTACACAGCGATCACTTCCAGGTCTAAGTTGGTAGTAGTGTCAAGGAGGCAACAATGATGGAGGTCAGGTAGTCCATATAAGGACAAAATATCTGCCCTGAGAATAGGGTGTGCCACATCTGTCACGATAAATTGTCACAAGGGCTTACAATGGATACCTAAGATTCAGTACTAGTGTGACATAAGCAAGCTTCAGAATGGTGGAATCGTTGGCGGCACATAGGCAGTAGTCATTACTGTTGCAGCGAGGTAACCAGGCAGGTGGATATATTGACATGTCAGTACCTGCGGACACTAAGAATTGCAGCTTTCTGTAATGTTCCATGAAGAACAGTCGACAGCTGCCATCTGGAGAACCAGCCACTATCATCACTGACTTCTGGATGCATTCCCCATGTCACACAGAGGACTGCATTTCCACACATCTGTACTGAACTGTCGCACTGGAAGGTGAGTGGCTGGACTTCCTTGGTGAACGGTACCAATGTGACCGTCTCTGCAAGGCACTGACTTGTGAAGTAAGTTCAGCAATCTGTGCTTGCCATGCAGCAAGATTATTATCTACTTGAGGCTGTGACACATACGAATTGGTACATTTCTGTAATGTGATCTGTAATCCGTACAAATGTGTCAAGATCGCCGGTGCATACCGTCAGTATTATCTGCGCATCGGATGGATGGTGCAACAACCAAGTATTTTGTAAGATGTCCTTTTTAATTGTGTTACTTGCTTGAGTCCTTAAGCAGTGCAGTAACTGCGAAAGAGAGTGAGCAATCACCTAGCTCCTCAGTACAAAGTAACTTCTCTAGCCACTTTGTCTCAGACTGCAACATGTGGGAAATGTGTTCTCAATGCTCGTGTTGGCACTCAGTGGCGATACTAGAATGTCCTGAAGCTCTGCAGCCATGCCCTCATTTAATGCAGTGACAACATTGCTGTACTTTGTGTCATCAACAGTTACATAAACAAGCACAAACTCATTCTCCAGTTGCACAAACCATAAAACTGGGTTCTGTCGTCAAAATGGTGGTGGCTTAACTATAACAGGGTTAATGAGAGTGCTTTTAGGCAGGTCAGCAGTCAATGGCAGGTCTTGCATCATGAAGCTACAATGGTGAAATATGCAGAAAACACACAGAATGGCTTATGTGGAAGCTCCACATTTTGCACATGAGTCAGTTAACACAGGATATCACGTTGTGTTACAAGAAGGTTTATTCACACCATTAAACACCATAAATGCAACTTGGCATTCTTCTACCAGGTGTACCGGTACGAAATGAGCATTAAGACACAAATGTGTCAATAGGGAACATTTGTTCTGAACGAGCCTTAATTTTTTTTGTTTGATTGGTATGAAATCTGTCAAAGATATTTAGTACACATCAAGTCATGGAAAAACAACATCATATGTTTTCATCGTGTTAACAATGTCAAATTTTGTACCAGAAAGTGATGATTTGCGGAAAGCATTAATTTTTTGTTTTCATTTGAAAACATCGAATGCTTGTCGAGGCATATGGTGATCATGCTCTATCAGAAGCAATATGCAAAAGATGGTTTCAATGGTTGAGAAATAATAATTTTGATGTAAGAAATGAAGAACACGGGAGACCACCAAAAAAGTTCAAAGTCGCCGAATTGCAAGCAATATTGGATGAAGATGATACTTTGAGTCAGAAGAAAATGACAGCAATGCTAAATGAGGCACAACAAACGATTTCTGACCGTTTGAAAGTTATGGGAAAGATCCAAAAGTGTGGAAAATGGGTGCCACATGAATTGAATGAAAGACAGATGGAAAACCGAAAAACCATTTGTTAAATTTTGCTTCAAAGACATGAAAGAAAATCAATTTTGCATCGAATTGTTACTGGTGATGAAAAATGGATTTATTTTAAGAATCCTAAATGAGAAAAATCATGGGTTAATCCGGGACAACCATCAACATCGACTGCAAAACCAGATCGATTCGGCAAGAAGACAATGCTCTGTGTTTGGTGAGATCAGAAAGGTGTGGTATAGCATGAGCTTCTAAAACCCGGTGAAACTGTGAATACTAATCGCACAGACAACAAATGATCAATTTGAACTATCCATTGATCGAAAAAAAGACCAGAATGGGCCAGAAGGCATGGCAAAGTAATTTTTTTACACGACAATGCACCTGCACACAAAGCAAAACTGGTTCAGGATACAGTCAAAACACTTGGCTGGAGCTGCTACCCCACCCGCTGTATTCACCAGACTTGGCCCCTTCCAACTACCATTTGTTTTCATCAATTGGCATTGGCTGAGGAACACTTCGATTCCTACGAAGACGTCGAAATTTGGTTGTCTGATTGGTTTGCTTCAAAAGACGAACATTTCTATTGGCATGGCATCCACAAATTGCCATAAAGGAGGTCAAACTGTATAGAAAGCAATGGTCAGTACTTTTAATAAAATGTTTTTACTTTTCAATTCAAAATTAGTGTTTCATTTTCACACCAAAAAAAAAAAAAAAAAACGCTCATTTCATACTGGTACACCTGGTATCCAAGCAACTAGATACGAACAACAACAGAATACTAATGAAAAGCAAACAATAAATTTATGTCATAGATTATGTTATGTGAAGTACATACTTCACAAATGGCTCACGCTTGTTACTACACTGCATGATCCATTCACTAGTACTCCACAATCACTTCATGAGATTCATTTCACACAAGTCAACATGAATTAGATCAAGAGTATTTTCAACAACCTTCATATTGTCAGATGAGATTTGTGATGTTTGATGTAGATACAACCAACGGGTATATATTCACTCCAGTCATCAATATAACCAGTGGCAATTTTTTTGGTACATCTCTGACACTGCGACTTTTGAAGTGCTGACTTTTCATGACACATTTTAATTGAGACTGCTGTCACATATTTGTTAGACTCTTTTGTATGAAACAACATTCTGTACAGCTGTCCCTCATGTCTGCTTATTGCGAGTTTTCTAACTGTCATCAGCTTTGACAACTGAGATGTCTGCATTTGCATTTGGAACAAAGCCTTTATCTCAGACGTAAGGTACAGAAAATAAATTAAATTCTACACTAATGCTCATAAATTAAGGATAATGTTGATACATGGTGAAACAATGCTCTGGTGGGTGGTCTGCGGGTTTAAATAAATCACCTCAGGGTATGACCACGCAGTGCATTTGACCTGCGGTCGTCGCACGGTGGTGCTGGCAGCAGTCCACATACGCAGAGGTGTGTTTGGTGCATGTCAAAGTAGGTGCAGCGAGTAAGTGTGCAGACACTTTCAGATGTGCTAATCATGACTGTGTGTTGAAAATGGCTCAAAGAACACATATTGATGACGTTATGAGGGGTAGAATACTAGGGTGACTGGGGGCTGGTCAAACACAGCAGGTCGTAGCACAGGCCCTCCGTGTGCCACAAAGTGTAATCTCACGATTATGGCAACAATTCCAGCAGACAGGAAACATATCCAGGCACTAGAGTATGGGACATCCACAGTGTACAATGCCACAAGAAGACCGATATCTCACCATCAGTGCCCGCAGACGGCCACAGAGTACTGCAGGTAGCCTTGCTCAGGACCTTATCGCAGCCACTGGAACAGTTGTCTCCAGACACACAGTCTACCAGACTATTGAACAGACATGGTTTATTCACCCGGAGACTTGCAAGGTGCATTCCACTGAGCCCTGGCCACAGGAGAGCCCATAAAGGCTGGTGTCAAGAGCACAATAGATGGTCGTTGGAACAGTGGTCCCAGGATGTGTTCACGGACGAGTCCAGGTATAGTCTGAACAGTGATTCTCGTCGGGTTTTCATCTGGCATGAACCAGGAACCAGATACCAACCCCTTTATGTCCTTCAAAGGGACCTGTATGGAGGTCGTGGTTTGATCGTCTGCGGTGGGATTATGATTGGTGTACGTACACCACTGCATGTCTTTGGCAGAGGAACTGTAACAGGTCAGGTGTATCGGAACATAATTTTGCACCAGTATGTCCACCTTTTCAGGGGTGCAGTGGGTCCCACCTTCCTCCTGATGGATGAAAACACACGGCCCCACCGAGCTGCAATCATGGAGGAGTACCTTGAAACAGAAGATATCAGGCGAATGGAGTGGCCTGCCTGTTCTCCAGACCTAAACCCCATCGAGCACACCTGGGATGCTCTCGGTCAACGTATCGCTGCACGTCTTCAAACCCCTAGGACACTTCAGGAGTTCCGACAGGCACTGGTGCCAGAATGGGAGGCTTTACCCCAGCAGCTGCTCGACCACCTGATCCAGAGTATGCCAACCCATTGTGCGGCCTGTGGATGTGTGCATGGTGATCATATCCCACATTGATGTCAGGGTACATGTGCAGGAAACAGTGGCGTTTTGTAGCACATGTGTTTTGGGATGGTTTTCTCAACTTATCACCAATACCGTAGACTTACAGATCTGTGTCGTGTGTATTCCCCATGTGCCTATGCTATCAGTGCCAGTTTTGTGGAGTGCCACATTGTATGGCACTACATTCTGCAGTTATCCTTAATTTATGAGTATGAGTGTATATTTGGTGCTTATAACATATTTTACAGAGCTGTGTCATACCACTGTTCTCCATCGAAGGCCTCTAATTCAACATTTCCCATTCCAATTTCTTCTATTTCAGTAGCATTGTCAATTAACACTTTTGTACAGATTTAATTTTACTTAATGTTTTAACCAGTCCCTTCTAAATGTCATGTGTTGCATGACACCACAATCTTGGTACCAAATGTTTTTTTTAACTGGGCTGCAAATTAATGTTATTTATTATGGCAACAGAAAACTCATAAGTGAATAGTGCTTTATGTTTGAAACCTTTTGATACTTTTTTGTCAGGTCTCTCACTTGTCACATTTCTGTCAAACATTGCACTAGAGCACTCCTTGGCAAAATGATCCTTTTGCTTACAGTTACATGAATAATTTTCTCTACTATATACTAAATATTTGTCACTTGGTTTATGTTTGCAATGTTTCTTTACATGCCCATTTTTGGCTCATTTGATAGTGTGAACAGTAGACTTTTTCTGCTGACTTGCTTTGAAAAAGTGTTTACTTTGTTTTGAAATAAAAGCATTGTGGGTCATGTTCTCTCTCGTTAATTTATTTTCTTCCAGATGCAAAAATTCAAATAATACATCGAGATCTGTGTCAGGTGCTGTTAAATTACCCCAAGCGTCATGGTAGTAGCGAAGTTTTGGCAATATCACTTCAAGAATTTACAACATACTGTAGCTCTTTTCAGAGTTTCAGGAGGCTGCTCTCCTCAACACTCTGGGATAACCTTGACATCTGCTATGTTGATGCCTACTAAAAGCTAAGTTTGGACAAGCTGTATGACTGCTTTATAAAATTGCTGTAGACTGGATCCATCAGCACCTCAGACTGAGACATATTTATTTGACTAAAGATTTAAATGCTGTTATTTTAAGGCCTCACAAGTGTGGTAGCCTGTGGTATTTTTTATGATGTATGAGCCCCAGGAACCTAGCTGACTGACTGAAATTGAGAATAGTGACATTAATAAGCAGTTCTGGGTCATTAAAAGTGAGGCACATTTGATTAAACAAATACACACTCCCCAAAAACTTCTTCATAGCCTAAAATAGATGGCAATTAAGGGGTAAGCAATGGCAGCCACAGTTCTTTGGTTTGTGTAGGGAGGAAGGTTGTAGTGTTGCATGAGCACTCCTTTCACACATTTTCATTGCCGTTTCTTTTGAATTCCATGATGCAATATCCAAAGAGTCTCCACATATGCCATGCTGTTAATGGTGGACACTGATTCCAGCCAATCAATTAGGATGATTCCATCCTTGCTCCAAAAGGCTGGCCACGCTCTGAAGGCACTGTACAGAACTTCTTTGGTGAGATGCTGTCTGTACACTTCCACTGCATTGAAGGGGCTCTAAGCTCCAGCTCAAAGTAGGGGGACCCAAGTCTTGCTGTCAGTCACAAGTTCAACATGAAGTCTTCTGGATCCTGGCTGTGGCACTGAAGGAGATCATTGTATAATCCTTCCACTGTCGTGTTTGTGTTGCTTTTAGGGATTTGGGGAGCCATCTGGCAGACACTTTTCCAAACTTAAGGTTTTCATGCACCATGCAGTGCACAGTGCTTCTGGCAAGTACTCCAGCTCTGTGAATATGATGCACCTATTCTCTTAAATATGATTTTCTATCCTTGAAGTGCTGACTGGCTTTACCACAGTCACTTTCCTTCCAGAACAGGTACCTTTCTTCATTGACGTGCAGCCACTTTTCCAGTTACTCGTCCAGCTGTACCTGGTTTTACATAATGGTGCACACTTTGCACAGACTGCCACCAATCACCTGCAAATATCCATGAGTCCGCCTGCTTAGCTGAGTGGTAAAATGCTTGCCTCCCATGCTGCAGGCCCGGATTTGAGTCCTGGCCAGGTTGCAGATTTTCTCTGTTCGTGGACTGGGTGTTGTGTTTTCCTCATCATCATTTCATCCTCATCACCGTCATGCAAATTGCCCAATGTGGCATCAACTGAAATAAGACTTTGTACTCGGCAGCCGAACTTCCTGATGGGGGCCTCCCAGCCAACAATGCCATACGATCATTTCATTTCATCCGTAATGTTTACACCCCCTTCCACAGAAACCACTTCAGTCAGCACTGTGCTTGATAATATCACTCCATGTTGTCTGCTCACGTAGTTGGGAAAATGGGCTGTGCTGTGCAAAGGTTGCACTTCTAATAATTGTCCTATCACTTACATGCAGACCAAAGTATCACATACATACAACTGAAATGATGCATCATACAGCGCACCATGAACCAAGGAAATAAATAAAGTGTTCATCAATCTGGAACTGCCCTCGTAAGTGACTAGCTGTTGATGCAGGACAGGAGGAGGAGCAGGAACCCATAAAACTGACAACAAACAAATATCTTTTCACTGTGTCAGTTACACAGCTTATACCAATAGCAAGAAGGGTGTAATTTAAAATGTTTCCATGAAGAACACCATTCTCCTGTATAAAACTGCTTGAAAGCATATCAGCTATATGGCAAGGGGATGATCACTGTGCAAGGAATGATTTCTATAAACCTGGTAGCATTCCACAGAAGCTCCAGTTAAGAAGCTGGTTGAGTATGCTGCATATCTATATTGTGTCATATGCCTTTTCAGTATCTACGAATATGCTTATAAGGTGATGTCTATGTAGGAAAGCTTCTTGTAAAACTTCCTCCAGAAGCATCAGGTTATCTTGGGTAAAACAACACTTCTTGCAGCCAAACAGGAAGAAGTTAATGAGTTTATTCCTAACAACCACACTGGATGTGATTTACCATTCATTCAATGGTTTTAACTGCACAGCTTGTGAGAGGAAAACTACAGCAATAGTTTGTGGAGGTACCATCATTCCCTGGTTCTAGGAGGCGAATAATTATGGATTCCTTGCATGAATCTGGATATAGGCCTTTGACAATAAACAGTTTAAAAGATGAAACAAGAGTTTCTTTTGATACTATACCCAGCTGTTTCAACACACTATGCATAATAGCATCTAGATCTGGGGCTGTATCCATAGCTGCTGACAAGGTACTTCCCATATCCCACAAAGAGAAAGAGCAGTTACATTCTTCTTGGCTGTCTGAACTAAATTCCATATGCATCCTCTCTACAGCCCCTTTCTGGTACATGAATGTTGGCTCTCTTATGCCATCATTGCTTGCATTATGTCAGCTGGGGAAGTTCAAATACTCCCATTATTCATTACGGCATGGATAGATGTCGATCTTCCTTTACCAGAGGTCTTCCTGATTGACACCTGCATTCTTGTGGCTGGTTTGCAGCATTTAATGGATTTCAAAAACCTTGTACCAATGTCTTTCTGCTTTCTTTAATTGTTTGTCATACTTTTGCCCTAATGACCCAAAATACTGCTAGGTTCTTTCTCATTGGTCTGGTTTTGAATAGCAAACAGAAATTATGGCCAAGATGGAATCTGTGGTGGAGCTGAATGTGTTGCTTGACCTCCATTCAGAAGACAGATATCCTCTGATACCTGGAATTTCTCTTTCCTTGGCATAAAGACAGCAATCCTTGCTCCACACAAGATGATCAACTGAACAATTTAAACACTTTGGAGGAGATATATAGGATTAATTTGTTTCCTGTGTCTTTGATCAGTGTCTGTTACATGTGGCTTCACCAGCACACCCAAGAGTTGTGTGATGAAATTTTTGGCATTGAAAATATTGTGGCTTGGCAGGAGCCAATCCACGGGGTTTGGAGGAAGCCGAAAGGCACGCGTTTAAGCTCACGCAGGCTAGTGTGAGGTCTGGAACAGGTAAAGTAATTATACTATCAAGAAAAGTACGTAGCTGCTGGAATACTTAACTTTAATCCATAATTGGTGAACATCGGTCTGACGGTACATGCATCACAATATAAATAGCAAAGGATAATGGCGCCTTGCTAGGTCATAGCAAATGACGTAGCTGAAGGCTATGCTAACTAACGTCTCAGCAAATGAGAGCGTAATTTGTCAGTGAACCATCGCTAGCAAAGTCGGCTGTACAACTGGGGCGAGTGCTAGGAAGTCTCTCTAGACCTGCCGTGTGGCGGCGCTCGGTCTGCAATCAGTGACAGTGGCGACACGCAGGTCCGACGTATAGTAGCGGACCGCGGCCGATTTAAAGGCTACCACCTAGCAAGTGTGGTGTCTGGCGGTGACACCACAGAAAACACCTCACAGAGTTTGATATATAGTTTCAACTTTAAGATCTGATATACTCTGGTAGTATGGGAGATTGAATGTTAGAAAAAATACTGCAGTTTTTTCTGGTTACCCATTTACTTTTCTTTATAAAGTTCTTCACCTCTGGGATACTAACACTTGCCAATTTTTCCTCGAATCCTTTGGGATCAGTTTCCAGTATATCACACAGGTTTGCAAAAACTAATGGCGTTATGTACTTCAGTTGAAATAGGTTATAAAACTTTATTTTTGAAACCTAAAAGTTTTGACACTTGTTGTGATGTAGTTGTTTCGACCAGCAGAATGCCATTTCAAAGATGTTTGACTTATTTCAATACACTATCAATGGACTCTAAGGCTTTATGAATGTAGAAAGGTGGGATCTATTCAAAAGATCCTGTATCTCTCTTAACTACTAAAATGGACTTTGGCAAACTTGTGGCCTGTTACTATTGCAAACTTGTGCCCTATTATTATTTACACTATTCTTGTGGTGTGTTTTCTCAGAAGGAGCATCCACCTGAGCTATTTTTATTGACTTGGCATTACAACTCACTGACAGTCCACTCCTTCCATCAGGAGTGTGAGTCTGAGCCATTAGAACCATTTCAATCCGACAAGGTGTGAGGGACACAAATATCTAACCCAGACAGAGGCCCATAGAAGTGGAGTGCAGCAGTTGCTGCAGAGGGTGCCAGCATTTGACTTGTCCTCCTCCACAGCCATCCATCCCATCAGCATGTCATAAACCTTGATGTTGAGGTTGTGGGAAGTTTTTACTATCCTTGTGATCTAGGCAATTAAGCCAAGACCCCAGCTCTCTGAGGCACTCAACATTTCACCATCACATCTCATGATGGTCATAATGAAAGTTTACATTAATAGAGAGTTGGTAGTAGTGAAGTGGGCTGGGCAAATGCCCATGGGGCAGGACATTTATAAATGAGCATTCCCCAGGAATTTGCCCAAAACAGTTTTACAGGCCCAAAATCTGGGCATTTAAAAAAAGTATTTTTCAAAAATTTTTACTACTAGAATGTATAATTTAACAATTAAAACAAGGGATTGGACAACACTTCCGATATTAGAAGTTAGTAAATGTTTACATTTAAACATATTTATTTCATTTATTGCCTTTATCACTAAGAAGAAAAGGAAAGATGAGAGAAAATCCTCATCCCCCCCACCAAAAATTGTTTACATTTGCTATATCAATGATGGACACATGTTACTGACAGATATTTATCATTTACAATGTCCTTTTTATCTTTACCAGTTCTATTCTGTACTCTCTCTCTCTCTCTCTCTCTCTCTCTCTCTCTCTCTCTCACACACACACACACACACACACACACACACACACACACACACACACACACAGCATTGAACTGCCATGTAGTGATAAGCTGGTACAAAATAACATTGTCCTGAGGTCATCACTTTGTAATGTAACACACTTTATAAACCGTGTAAAATCTCTGAATATTACTGAAGAATGATTATTGATAACAACATTGATAACAACATTACTAACAAATGTATTAAACAGCTGGCATGTGTTTTTTGATAATAAATGTATTATTAAATGTTAAACCCTTTTCAGTAAAAAGAAAAATACTTTATTGTCAGATGTAGTGACATGTGAGATTACTTTTGTATAACTGCACTGCTTTGAAAATAAAATGAGAACATTCATAAAAAAGGTTTGATAACAAAGAGTCGATACCGAAGATGCTGGAATCATTCGATTCTGATAGTAGTCGATTCCTACAGAATCGGCGATTCTTGGACTCGTGGAATTGCAATCGGCACATGACCCATCCATAATTACAATCATTGCAGATAAACTTTTTTTACTGTAATATTTTTCCAGTATTATACTATAAGTATTGGGGCCATGAGATGACCTGGGGGAATCTTTGTGAATACCTTGAGACTCTGGCAAAACAATTGGGATGATACGCGATTACAAGAACTCAGCAAGAGAGTTCTCTTAGCCTCTGTCACCTTTATTCTCCAACTTTCTACCTACATGTGGTGCCCCTGTTAAGCCGAGCAACTCAGAGGAAGGTTGGGTAACCAACCACAGCGGGAAACTGAGTCGGTGAGCAGACAGGAATTGGAGGTGGAAGGCAATGGGAAAGCACCACTGATACTTTTCCCATGAGAACCCCGTAGCTTTGCTCAGTTCTAAATTATCCGGAGCTTCAAGTCCCCCAGTTGGATCTCTGGGGGATACAGGATTGAGAGAAGTCACTAGACCAACAACACAGTGCAAATTATCCCTGCGCACTGTAAGAAAGATTGCAACATGGAATGTGTGTGGGCTAATTCAGGCATGAAAACTTGCCATAGTAGGGGGAGAAACGGACCTGTGTGGCCTGGATTTTCTTGGGCTTAGTGAGAATCACTGGAGAGGAGGTGGCCATTTCGTGACTCAAGGAAAGAACACTGTGTACTTTTCAGGGAGTAGTGACCAAAGTACGAACGGTGTTGCAATAGTTGTTCCTAGAAATCTGAACAACTTTGTTATAGGTTATGAACCCATTAATGACAGGACCATCTCTATCAAACTAAATGCTCTCCATGCAGACTCAACATAATTCAGATCTATGCTCCTACAGCTAGTGTCAAATGAGGAGATGGAGAAGTTCTATGACCAACTGGAGCAAGTCCTTAGTAAGATCCCTACAAAATAACAGACAATAATCCAAGGCAACTTCAATGCTAAAGTTGGAGATACTACCCAAGACTTGCACTTGCGGTCCATTATTGGACTTTATGGTCTTGGTGAGAGACATGAACGAGACAGGAACTTATTGGGTTTCTGTGTGAGTAACGAAATGTCCATCTGTAACACAATGTTTCAACATCACCCAAGACGACTGTACATTATGCTTAAATCTACCAAGAAGAGAGAAGAAAGACAGCTAAGACTAAAAAACTCGGAATATATTCAGAAATTTGGTGAACTTGTAAGACCAAAACTTCACAAGAACAGTTTCTATAAGGAAGCATCTGCATCAAAACATGGGACTGAATGAAGAATGTTGTTTCTTCATCACTCTCGACATCACAACAATCATCCCTGGCTATCACAGTCCACACTACAGTTAATTGATGAGAGAAGCCATCTGAAGAAAACTGGTATCCACACTATCCAGGACAAACACAGATACAAGAACCTGTGCAGAGTAATACAACAGAACGGTAGAAAGGACAAAGAACATTTCATTAATGGTTTCTGTAATGAAATGGAACAACATCATAATTGCAATCAAGAAAATCAGCATCATCACCTGTGAATTTAATCCTCGTATGTGGGTGGTAGACGATCAGAAGGGTAACCCTATCAGAGACAAGGAAGACATTGTTGTGAGGTGGAAACAATACTGTGAAAAGCTGTACTCTGGAATTAACAACGGTACGGACAATTAAGCAGTTGAGCAACTTACTTAGGAACCTACAATCTTACACAGTGGAATAGAGAATGTGATTCAACATCTGAAGAATTATTAAGCCCCTGGTGTAGACCGTATATCTGGAGAAATGATCAAAGAAATGAGACAGAAAGGTACTGATGTGCTGTATTCATTATGTAAAGAATATGGGAAACTAGGGAGGTGGCCAGACGACTGGTCAAAGTCTCTCTTCATCCCCTTACAAAAGAAAGGGTCAATCAGGTACTGCTACAACTACATTCCCCTCATATCTCATGCAAGTAAAATTTTGCTCCACATTCTGAACCAACTTTTGAAGCCATACATTCAGCCTCACATATCCACAGAACAAGCAGGTTTTGTTGAAAGGAATGAAAGGATAGGAACTCATGAACAGATCCCCAACATAAGACAAATAATTGAACAATTGTGAGAGTTCTGTGTTCCAGTTTTCATCTGCTTCCTTGACAATAGGAAAGCCTTGACTGTGTTGTCTGGGAAAGTCTGTGGCAGGTGCTTGCAGAGTTCAGTGTCCCACCTCACTTGATAGCATTGATCAAAAGTCTATACAATAATCTCTTCACAGTTGTAAAGACAAATACTGGCATGTCTGATTCCTTCAGAGTATCAGAAGGCGTGAGACAGGGTTGTGTCCTATCCCCACAACTGTACAACATCTATGCAGAACATGTCATTAGGAAAGCTCTTGATGGTTGGACCACAGGCATCTGAATTGGTGGGAGAACTATCAACAATCATCATTTTGCTGATAACACTGTGCTTTTAGCCAACAGCGAAGATGAAGTTGCTGAGCTACTAACAAGAATAAAGGACATTAGTCTAGCATATGGATTAGACATCAACATCAGCTAGTCCAAACTCATGATAATTGATCGGGAAGAACAGATTCATCTTACAGATCGATTAAAGGAACTGGAAGTGGTGCATTCCTTCACCTATCTTCGGTCAACCAACTGCAGCACGAGAAGTTGTGAAGATGAGATAAGAAGACGGATCACACTAGGGTAAATAGTTGTGAAGAAACTCGTCAAGATTTGGTAGAGCAGAGCAGTAACAAACACCACGAAGATCCGGCAGGTCGAAACACTCGCGTTTTCTGTCTTCTTTTATGGTTGCAAAACATGGACACTCAAGGCAAGAGACAAATAGCGCATTGATGCGTTTGAGCGTTGGTGCTGGCATAGGATGATACGCATAAAATAGACCAAAAGAAGGACAAATGTGTCCATTATCGAACAACTCGATATCTCCAGGTGCCTTTCTGTTTGAGTCACCGAAAAAATTCTCCAGTTCTTTGGCCATATTGTGAGAAGAGATGAAGAAAATCTAGAGAAAATAATTTTGCAGGGAAAGATCGAGGGCATAAGACCAAGAGGAAGAGTAGCAAGCAAATGGATAGATAAAATTAGAAGATCTCCGGTCTACCTCTTCAATAGGCACTAAGAGAAGCTGGCAACCGTTCGGGATGGAGACACTTGGTTCATGAGGTCACAACACTCAGCAATGAGCACAATGACTTATGGTGATAGCAAAAGTAAAAATACTACCTACAGGCCACCAACTTACTACAAACTGTACCATATTTCCACAATTACATTTAAACTTGATTTTTGTTTTCTTTTTTTATTGTGCACTACCCCCACTGAAAATTTATAGTTATGTTTACAATCTAATTTATTTCCCTAACTCTCAAGCAGCTTTTTCAACTTGGTTACTCAACCACTACCAAAGCAGTGTTGCGAAACACCTTTTCCAATACAAAATATCAGTTTAGATTTTTTTATGAGCACCACCACTTATCAATTAATCTTTAGAATGCATAAATGCTTGGTCATTTATGAATTTTGGACATATGCCCAGGCATTTATCCTGGGCATTTGCCCCAACATATAAATGCCCAGGCATTTTGCATCACTAGTTGGCATTGCTGGACAGCCTACAGCTTGGAAATCATAAGGCTACCAGGCCCAAACCCAGCCATTACAGGCTGGGACCACAAGGGGTGAAAAAAGGCAGTCACAGGTTAGACTTGCAGCACATAAGGAACATACTGGAGTTGTAAGACCTTTGGGGGCCACTAGAATTGAATTTTTGGAATTGACTACACAATTCTTCTTTTGTCCTTGGACGGATTCTAAAAATATAAAATAATAATAATAATAAATAAAAATAAAAAAAGTTCACAGCCACAGGATAGTTACTAATTGTTCAAGATAATTTTTTGATGATGAATGTTGCATAATTTCCTCAGGTTCTTTAAGGCTTCTAAATATGGTGGAAGTCCCACTAGATAAACTCTGAGCTCAAAATAATACAATTTCTCAAACTGCTATGGGATATGCTGAAAACAGTTGACAGTAATTTTCAAATACATTTATACACATAGGAATTAAGATCAAATGAACACAGTGAATTCTAGTTTTTCATAGTTTTTACATAACTTTTCATTCAGTTCCCAAAGAAGAAAACTTTCATCATAAAAACCCAAGATTCAAAGTGATCTGCTTTTCCTCAAAGATAAAATCACAATAGCATTAACTCTGAGTAAATGTGGTAGAGTCACCTTTGCATTAATCTGGCATATTTTTGTTACATTAATACAACCCAAATGGCTTCTGCCCATAGTTTCTGCTACACAGAAATACATTATTTAACCATGATGTTGACTCTCTCAAGGAAGCATTTTAACACTTTATTTCTTACACTAAACTGAATGAAGTAAAAAATTTGCTAGCATATTAACACTACACATTGTCAAGCAACTACCATAATTAGTAATACGGTGTCATCTAAACTGTACAAATAAAACATGTTTCTATTGATTACTAGCATATTCTTCGATACAACAAATATTTCACTAGTCTAATTAAATTCTAAACACTGTTTCTAAGATCTTCTTTAGTATTAGTTTTTTGATTATTAAAACCAAAATGTCCATATGTATTTTGCAAGACAACTTAATGAACTAAATTGCAACTACCTGAAAGAGTACTGGTCTTTTTCCTTGGGTCTCTCTGTCACCTGTAAAAAAGGACGCATTCAATTACTCATCAATGATTTTCCTAAGCATAGAAAAAAAATAAGACACGCCTGAGTACAGGAGTTTTGTGTTATATGATGTGACTGTTTTGATGCAGCTCTCCAGTGTATTCTATCCTATGCAAACCTCTTCATCTCCGTATAATTAAGCAAAACTATATGCCGTTGAACCTGTTTACTGTATTCACCCCACGGTTTCCTTCTACAATTGGTACCGCCAGACTTCCCTCTATTACCAAATTAATGATTCATTGATGCCTCAACAAATCTCTCCTTTTAGTCAAGTTATGCCATGCAGTTCGATTCAGTACCTTCTCATCAGTTTCTTGACCTACATATCTAATCTTCAGCATTCCTCTGTAGCACCACAATTCAAAAGTTTCTATTTTCTTCTTGTCTAAACTCCTTCTTGTCCACATATCACTTCCATACACAACTGAACACCAGACAAATGTAACAAATGCCTTCAGAGAAGACTTGCAAACATTTAAATTGTATTACACTTTCTTAGATTTTCTTGCGATAGCCATTTCTTTATACTTTGACCATCATCAATTATTTTGCTATCTATTACTTTTAGTGTCTCATTTTCTAATCTAATTCCCTCAGCATTACATATTTTAAACTGACTACATTTCATTACCAATTCTTTATTTTAATTCATACCCATCTTATAACATCTTTTCAAGATGTTATCCATTCCAATCAACAGCTCTTCGAAGTCCTTTGCCGTCTGACAGAATTACACTGTTACTGGCAAACATTTTGATTACTTCTCCATGAACTTTAATTCCCTTCCAAAATTTTTCTTTGGTTTCCTTTAATGATTGCTCAATGTATATACTGAATAACATCAGAGATAGGCTGTATCTTTATGTCACTCCCTTCTTAACCTCTGCTTCCGTTTCATGCAATTCAACTCCGTTAACTCTAACCTGATATCTGTATAAGTTGCAAACAATCTTTTGCTCCCTGTATTTTGTTCCAGTTATCTTCAGAATTTCAAAGAGTGTATTCCAATCAAAATTTTTCTCTAAATCTACCAATGCTGTAAATGTAAGTTTGCCTTTTTTCAACTTATCTCAACAGGGTCAGTATTGCCTCACATGTTTCTACATTTCTCTGGAACCCAAACTCCTCTCTCCTGAGACTGTCTTTGCCCAGTTTTTTTCCAGTCTTCTGTAAAAAATTCATGTTGATTCTCCTGTAAATAATTCGTGTCAGTATTTTGCTACCATGGCTTGTTAAATTGATAGTTCGGTAAGATTCATATCTGTCAGCACGCACGCGCGCGCGCCCACACACACACACACACACACACACACACACACACACACACACACACACACACAGAGAGAGAGAGAGAGAGAGAGAGAGAGAGAGAGAGAGAGAGAGAGAGAGCTACTGGCATCTCAGTGCACTGTTCATTGTGTGTGAGTTGTGCATGTATGAATGTGTATGTGTGTTTTTTCGACTGATGTAGGACTTTGTCTGACAGCTAAAAACTACCCAACAGTTTACATTTAACTGTGCCTGTCTGTAGTTAATCACCTCCCATATGTGGTGTGTAGCAATCTATTCTAATTAATATTGATATTCCATCTTGGATTTTCTAATAATTACTCATAATAACAGTAATAGTAGTAGTTTCTGTAACTTCCGTCATGTCAATTACTTGTGTAATTTTCAAAACACTGAATAATCTCAGTTACTCTTTAAGTCCTGGTAAACAAATTTTGCATCTTTCCTCCAATCACTCTCCCCACTCCACCCCCCCACCCCCCCTCTCTCTCTCTCTCAACTATTATTCCATGTTTTTCCCAATGTATTTTCTACATAAAGCCAATTCCCTGGTACTATAAACAACATAGGTTTGGTAAACTCACTGCTTACATTTTAATGCATTGTTGCCTTCATTTTCTTGAAAGCAAGTACAACTATATAGCTGTTATTGAATCTGACTGAAGTTCCCAACTTTTTAGTTTCTACAATTTTTTAACCATGTTTTCACTTGTAAGGTGCATGCACAGAGGACACAACTCCATCATGTAAACTCATAATTGGCTGGCACACATAAAAGGGACCTTTAACAGGACACATCTGCATACTTAACCAGTCAAAGACACTCATGGTGAAACACAGAATAAAGAAGTGACTCACAACAATCAAATGTGGGATTTTAAAGTTTAAAAAAAAATTATCAAATAAAACAGATATTTTGCAACATCAACATGCGCTCTGCTACCACAGTTAATCAAAGAGAAGATCCAACAGAGAGCAGCACGCTTTGTCACAGGATCATTTAGTAATTGCAAAAGCGTTACAGAGATGATAGATAGAATCCAGTGGAAGACTCTGCAAGAGAGATGCTCAATAGCTCGGTACGGGCTTTTGTTTAAGTTTCGAGAACATACTCTACTGTATCTTCCTTTGTCGTCGGCGTTGTCGTTGCCATGAGGCACCGTTATAACAAGTGGAAAGGTGTGTCGATCTTAGAGCATGAGATATGGTAACCTTAAGTCATTAACAACACACAACGGTCACGGTAGCACCTGATTTCAGAATAGCTGCATTAGTTAGGATCTACGCGCTACCCCCTCTTGACCAAGTCCCCAAAACTTAACTCATAACGATATCCATTCGAAGCAAATTGTCATAACGATCGTCTATAAAGGCTACTTACAACGATAAGAAATGTTACAGTTTATGGAATAATAACAGATACGACCAAACTGTCTTGTTTCTTCTGTTTTATTTAACGTAACTTAGTTCACAGTTTTATTTCGCATTCACCACTCATTCACACTCTGATGTGGAGTATATGTGAGTGCCTGAACCCTAACTCCCAAGTTCCATCGAAATCCTTTGATGAACAGTTTTGGTTGCTCGACACCAACAGTCAATGATAATGATACAGTATTTTGTAATTGACTCTTCTAGTTTAGCCACTGCCTCCACGAATGTTTGTTAGGCATAAGACAATTACACACTTTTGTCTCCAATCCGCAATTATTAAGAGTTCGTGTAAAAGTTAACGTTTTTCTCCTTTTCATAAATTGGAGCCCACTCTCCGCAATATAATTTAAAAAACGGTCTAAATAACGCGTCCCTCATGAGATGTGTATAGATTTATCCCGGAATTGACCACCCTGTAGGTGTACTCGATTTAATGACCACACTTCGCTATCCGCAATTTCATGTAACTAAATGTCCTTTTGTTACTCTGATTGTATACCATAGCTATTTAAAACTCGCCCCCATATTTTTTCACTATGCACAATTAGCACTTCTTTAATTGTTTATTTCTAAGAGTAAACGAAAAAAAATGACGCCGTATCATCGGCTTTGGCGATATAAAGCAAAACAGCTCAATATGCCCAATTTTACCTCTTCTTATAGGATCAGCTACCTTACTCATTAATTTACTACATATTATTTCCAATAACACTAAACAGGTATCGCCGTTATATTTTAATTGCATTCAAAAGCATGTCATTATTATGACCAACCAAATCATAACAAATCACACGGCGTGCGTTTTTAACGATAGCTTTACACTCGCCCAGCCTTTATTCATGCAATATTATATATAAATATACAGACAGGACCAAAAGATCGATCTCTCTACCGTAACCAATAGAGGCAAATACGCTACCCAAGTTCCGTTACATCTATCTTGACTCGTATTGTTACAATACCTTCACCGAGGAGTCAAGCAGTATATTGCTCCCTGCTACATGTATCTCGCAAAGGAACCATGAGGATAAAATCAGAGATTAGAGCCCACACAGAGGCATACCGACAATCTTTTTTTCCACGAACAATACGAGACTGGAATAGAAGGGAGCACCAATAGAGGTACTCAAGGTACCTTCCACCACAGACCGTCAGGTGGCTTGTGGAGTGTAGATGTAGATGTAGTAGCTCACGTTATCTGACCTCATCAGTTGCAGTGTCAGAGAGAGCATGTGTCATAACACCCCTGTTAGAGAACAAGTGTCCTGGTACCCCTGTTCACTAGAAAGGGAAGTAAGGAAGATGACAGTGCGTGTAAAATTCAAGTGTAGTAGCTCCATTAGTATAATTAAAAATAGTGATAAAAGATTTCCAGCTGTGAGAAATTAAGTATTTACTGTGGATCACCTGTAATATTATTACAAAACTGACTGAAAAAATATATCAGAAAGAAGAAAACACATAACTTAAACTGCATGTGTAGCATCCACATCATTAGCTATGATTAAGTTATGCTCTGTGCAAAATTCTACCAGGCGTCTTCCCCTTTCGTTTCTTACGCCCAATCTATATTCACCTACTACGTTTCCTTCTCTCCCTTTTCCTACTATCGAATTCCAATCACCCATGACTATTAAATTTTCATCTCCCTTCAGTACCTGAATAATTTCTTTTATCTCATCATACATTTCTTCAATTTCTTCATCATCTGCAGAGCTAGTTGGCATATAAACTTGTACTACTGTAGTAGGCGTGGGCTTCGTGTCTATCTTCGCCACAATAATGTGTTCACTATGCTGTTTGTAGTAGCTCACTTTATTTTTTTATTTATTTAAATGTCAAGTTCCGTAGGACCAAATTGAGGAGCAAATCTCCAAGGTCATGGAACGTGTCAGTACATGAACTTACAACATAAAAAGTAATAACAGATAAAAATAAATGTTCATGAACCTGAAAAAAAAATCAGTCCATAAGTTTAAGCAAGTGCTATTAGCAATACAATGAGAATCATCTTAATTTTTCAAGGAACTCCTCAATAGAATAGAAGGAGTGACCCATGAGGAAACTCTTCAGTTTCGATTTGAAAGCGCGTGGATTACTGCTAAGATTTTTTAATTCGAGTGGCAGCTTATTGAAAATGGATGCAGCAGTATACTGGACACCTTTTTGCACAAGAGTTAAGGAAGTCCGATCCAAATGGAGGTTTGATTTCTGCCGAGTATTAACCGAGTGAAAGCTGCCTATTCTTGGAAATAAACTAATATTGGTAACAAGAAACGACAATAAGGAATATACATATTGAGAGGCCAATGTCAAAATACCCAGACTCGTGAAAAGAGGTCGACAAGAGGTTCGTGAACTCACACCACTTATTGCCCGAACCGCCCGTTTCTGAGCCAAAAATATCCTTCTAGAATGGGAAGAGTTACCCCAAAACATAATACCATACGACATAAGTGAATGAAAATAAGCAAAGTAGACTAATTTACGTGTCGAAATATCACTCACTTTCGATACCGTTCAAATAGTGAAAATGGCAGTATTAAGTCTTTGAACAAGATCCTGAACGTGGGCTTTCCACGACAGCTTACTATCTATCTGAACACCTAGGAATTTGAACTGTTCAGTTTCACTAATCATATGCCCGTTATGTGACATTAAAACATCAGGTTTTGTTGAATTGTGTGTTAGGAACTGTAAAAACTGAGACTTACTGTAGTTTAACGTTAGTTTATTTTCTACAAGCCATGAACTGAGGTCATGTACTGCTCCACTTGAAACCACGTCAATGTTGCACACAACATCCTTTACTACCAAGCTAGTGTCATCAGCAAACAGAAATATTTTAGAGTTACCCATAATACTAGAGGGCATATCATTTATATAGATAAGGAACAGGAGCGGCCCCAACACTGATCCCTGGGGCACCCCCCACTTGACAGTACCCCACTCAGATCCCACATCACAGCCGTTATCAACATTGTGAATAATGACCTTTTGCTGCCTGTTGCTAAAGTAAGAGGTGAACCAATTGTGAGCTACTCCCCTTATTCCGTAATGGTCCAACTTCTGGAGCAATATTGTGTGATGAACACAGTCAAATGCCTTTGTTAAATCAAAAAATACGCCAAGCGTTCGAAACGTTTTGTTTAGCCCATCCAGTACCTCACAGAGAAAAGAGAATATAGCATTTTCAGTTGTCAAACGACTTCTAAAGCCGAATTGCACATTTGATAGCAAATCGTGTGATATAAAATGATCAATTAACCTTACATACACAGCCTTTTCAATAACTTTTTCAAACACTGATGGCAACTCACCTGCACTCCTATTTTTTTATTCATTATTAAACCTACTCCTGCATTACCCCTATCTGATTTTGTATTTATAACACTGTATTCACTTGACCAAAAGTCTTGTTCCTCCTGCCTCTGAACTTCACTGGTTCCCACTATATCTATCTTTAACCTATCCATTTCCCTTTTTAAATTTTCTAACCTACCTGCCCGATTAAGGGATCTGACATTCCACACTCCGATCAGTAGAACACCAGCTTTCTATCTCCTGATAAAGACGTTGATTGTATTGTATGAAGCTTGAAACTGTGATAATTATACTGCATAAATCCAATCTCAGCCAAAATATCTGATTTTGTTGGAAATGCAGTGACAAAGGTTTAGGCATACAAATGTGCATTGCAGACTGTGTAATCTAAGTTATTACAAAGCTATTATATGAAACTGACAATTTAAAAATATAAACATTATATATCCATTGCTGCTGGAAGAAAATCAACAACTGCTGCTGGAAGAAAATCAACAACCCGAACAGAAAACACTCTACACACATTCTACATTCTGAACAAACTCTCGAAAGTGGAAAATGTAAGAAGCGAATGAAAACACTATAAAGTGGCATTTGGAGTGTGAATGAAACACTAGACTTTGGTTGGTGTGCTAGAATTGGTCCATCTACGAAATAATACAACCAGATAAAGTGGAAATGTGTCCAGTGCATGGAGGATAAAGGTGGCAGACAATCACTTGCGGATAGTAAAATACGAACAAATATATCTATAAGGATAAAGATGCCAAATGATCATTTGCGGATAATACAATAAGAACAAATATATCTATAAGCACAGAATTTCACCATCCAATGAGATGGCCAATAGAGCTATTACAGAAATTGTGTAAAACTGCAAATTCACAGACTTTGAACTATAAGTGCTCATAAATAAAGTGCATAATCATAAATTCTAATCCAGCTCTTGGAATATAAATGCAACAGCTGCTCCATGCAGCAGCAATTGCAACAGCAGTTCCAGTAGCAGTTTCAACAACAGCAGCAGCAAACCTGAGATCCTCTGACAGAAAATTCAGGTTTTGAAGGATCAACAGCAGATCCAGGGTACTTATCCAATACAGGCAGTGGTCACTCCCCAGGCAGAGAGCTGTCGACCTGCATTTCTACCTTTTAATGATGCCAAACAAACTGGGACTTTTATTTACAGTGACTTTTGAGTCTCTAATGATACTCTTCAAAGCTTGCTTTTTCTTTCTTCAAGTTCACTGAAGATATCTTTCTTAGTAAAGAAATTGGCCCCCACCCACACCCAGTTACACTCACATGTGAGGAAATGTGCATGTTGCCTTCAAATTACTATTCACAAATATTCCACGTGGTAGGATCGCAACTCAAATTTCATCAATATTACAAGCATTCTGGTCACTCATATCACTCCTGGATAACCATTTTACAAGGATTGAGTTGCCGATACAATTTCACTTGCGCGAACACAGCATGCAAAACCTCTAATTCAAGACACTGTGGTCAATTGGCTCTTGATCTGGAGGTACACACGGTTGCCCTCAAACTGGAAACCATTCTTTGCACAATATTTTTAAAATAGTGCACTCTTTTTCAAAATCATGCAGGCAGGAAATGAGCATCTCATGGCAGGATCACAATTAGCAAGTCCCAACTGTCGCTTAACGCTTTGAGGGGGATGGGGGAAGGCGCTCAAGGGGGAGCAGGGTGGCAATGCTCATAAGCCATTTCCTAAATGACAGCATCATGATGTGTTGAGATGGTTTCTGAACAGCCAATCACACCCCATCAGCGTGGGCAACGGCACACGGCAGCGGGCTACTCCACAGTCTGCCTCACAGCATAGACACAAGCAGTCATTGAAGAATTATGGGAAAGAAATACATTGGGAGATGGAACTGTGATGAAGAACAGGAAAGGTTTGCCCAATAAATCAAAAACTAAAGAAAGGAGAAACGACATTTTGTCATAAAGAACACTTTTTGTGCTTGAAATGGAAAGACAAACATGATGTACACGTTGTCAACAGAGCGTAAGATGACTGCTTCGCATGTCGATGTAAAATCCAGGAGTGGATGTGTTGAGGTAGTAAAGCCAGACATTTTACAAGTCTACAACTTGTCTAAAACAGGTGTTGACAGAGTAGATCAGCCGATGAGTTACTATCCATTCCAGCGAAACATTTTAAAATGGTGGAAAAAGATTTTCTTCATATTTTTATGAGGGCAGTTGTGAATGTCAACATTATTCACAACGGCAAAATATCAAAAAAGTATGCATTAGCAGATTTTTACTCACAACATCAAAATATCAAAAAAGTCTGCATTAGCAGATTTTATCTGTGAATTAGCAAAGCAATTGGTTCAAAAAGGAAGAGCGGAACTAAATAAAGACATGCGTTCAGCATCAGGAGTTGCAAGTGCAAACAGACTCACAGCATGTCATTTTCCTGAGAAACTGCCACCAGCAGAAAAGAAAACAAACTCAGCTAGAAGATGCAAGGTCTATTGGGAACAAGAGAATGCTGCAGGAAAGGTAGTGAGGAAAGAGGCCAGATACTACTGTAGATCATGTAACACAGGCCTTTGTGTTCCCGAGTGTTTTGAAAGATTTCATACCTGAGTGAAGATCTCTAATTTGTAAAAAACAGAGAAAAACATTTCACAATAAAACACTTTACCTATAAATGAAGCATTTAGTATTTCCTGCGGACAAGTGATTTTAAATCAATATTCTACCATTCCCTATTACTTATGAAAATTTTGCCCACTTCGGGGGAAAATAAAAATGCTGAAAAACAGTATCTACAAATCGCTGTATAATTTATTTGTGCTAAACATATATATCTTCATAAAGAGGAACAATGGAAGGTTAAGCTGATATACTGCCTAAACAGGTAAGTGGATTAGTAAATTTATTAAAAAATTGTAAATCGTAGTAAGTTTCCTCAGGATCTGTGTATTAATTGGATTGCCAGCCCGTTAGGCTTCAATGTGTTAAGGTATTTTTCATGACTTTTCCTTCACATCTTTAGCTAAATTCATGACCTCTCGTAAATGTTAATCATAGGGCGAATTTTTTTTAGTACACATAGAAGCCACTTTAAATGAAAGTTGAAAGTATTAATTCTTATATCATTTAAACTGTATGTCACCATGAAAAATGTAACTATGCAAGATTTTCAGTATACCACTCATGAAATCCTAAAATCCTATAGAAACATATAACTTTCTCTCAGGATGGGGTATGGCTATTTTCAGATACATTTATTATTACATCAATTACAATACATACTGTTTTAACATAGTAATGTAGCTAAGGAATTATTGTTCTCCTTAAGACAATATAACAATTGTGAAAGAACAAGACTTTTGTTTCACAGTATAAGATTCGCCACTTAATTTCGTAGGTAAACTTGAAATTTCAACATCTAAAATTTTTAAAGAAACACCTTTCCAAGAAAAGATGCAGTTTAAAGAGGTTGAAATAGAAGAAGGAGGGAACGCAATTAAAGGAACAACTGTTCTAATTGATACTCCCCAGCAACGTAATACACGACAGCACAGTCTTCGGCAGAGCTACAGCTTACATATAATTTTGACCAGGAGTATATACCTCATACAGCTTTGTGTTAACAAAGTCACACCTTCAAATTTATCCCTTTGCACCTGCCCCTCAAGGCTCCAAACCACAGTAATAGAGGTTTGCTAACGTGGCTTCCACAGGTGCAGATACAAGTCCCCTACAGATACCAGAATTTCTTTAAGAGTTTTGGTGAATCTTTATAAATAATAAATGGACTCCTGTATAAAATTATGGGGCAGTGCCAAGTTTCTAATCCCTTATAGAAACACACATGATGACACACAAAACAAATTTCATGACCACTCCTCAGTTTCATTACTTTCATGACCATCCGTTCATTTTCATTACTTTTTCAAGACTTTTGGACTGGCAGACACCCTGTGTTGTGTCCAGCCACTGCTGTCTACTTACAGACAGCCATTAAGCAGGAACTTCAATCTTCTCTATAAGACTGTGGTGATCAAATCTGTTAAAACCAAAGCTTGGGCCACACTCCTGGTAGTGGTGAAGGAACCCAATGTCTCCATCCAGCTACATGTAGACTATATCGATAGTCAATGTCCACACACAAGTAGAAAACTATCCCATGTGTCAACCAGAGCATCTCCTCACAAAGCTTCTCATAGGCGAATATTTTACTAAGATACACATTGCTGACATGTTTTTGCAGAGCCCGCTGGATGAGGAGGTGCAAAGCATCATAGTTATCAACAATCCCTTTGGCTTATACAGATACAAACCACTTGCCTTTTGGGATCTCTTCCATTCCGGCAATCTCGCAGAGGTACCTGGAACAGAAAACCATGTCCAACCCTGCTTCTACAAAGTATCTCGATGACGTAACTGTCAAAGACTTTACATGTCAGGGTCTCCTACGCAAACTTCGCATCCTGTTTACTATGTTGCATGACACAGGACTCAAGCACAAAAGACAGTTTTTTTTCTGGCACAAGTAGATAGCCTGGACACTTCCTTAATAAGAAAGGGATTCAGTCCACTGAATCCACTGAGCACAACATCACAGCTACTGACTCCCTATAAACCCCCAAAACTTAAAGCAGCAGCAGGCTTTTTTGGGAAAGATGAATTATTATTCTAAGTTCCTTCCATGAACAGCCCTTATTATGCATCCGCTAAACCAGTTGGAGAAGAAAGGCATTCAGTACAGGTAGACAACGCCCCATGAGCAGTTGAAGTATTATGCTGCAATTGGCATCTTGTCTTACTCCCTTTTTCCATCACATCCACATGCTTCCTAAAGTACATGAAGTCAACCACTTAGAATGCTTCATTGTGGCTGGCTACTGTGTTTCCACAGAGAGAATCTGCCCTAGTGGACCAACACCTTCAGCTTATTACCTGTATCCTACACTCCTACATAAAAGACACTAACCACATCCTTGTGCAAATCTCAACAGTTTCTATTCCTTTACAATCTGGCATCCTGCTGGTCACAGTTTAATCCACCCCCTTCTACATTAACATCCCCACTGACCATGGCATTGCCACCACTGAACACTGCCTTTCCCAAAAACTGACTGGCTCCAAACTTAAAACCTCATTTCTGATCACAATGACCAACTACATCAATATTATGAAAAGGAAAATTGCCAGTCACCAGATAGCAGAGATGCTGAGTCATCAATAGGCACAACAAAAAGACTGTCACAAATAAATAAAGCTTTCAGTCAGTAAAGCCTTCATCAAAAACAGACGACACACACACACACACACACACACACACACACACACACACACACACACACACACTCGATTGCAGTCTCAGGCAACTGAAACCACAATGGCAGTGTGGTTTCAGTTTCCTGTGACAGCAGTCATGTGTGTGAGTTGCGGTTGCGTGTGTGTGTGTGTGTGGGGGGGGGGGGGGGGAGGGAGAGAGAGAGAGAGAGAGAGAGAGAGAGAGAGAGAGAGAGAGAGAGAGAGAGAATCTGTGTCTGTCGTCTATTTTTGACAAAGGCCTTACTGGCCGAAAGCTTTATTTATTTGTGACATCCTTTTTGTTGTGCTTATCTGCGACTCAGTATCTCCGCTATATGGTGAGTGGCAACTTCCCTTTTCCTAATATTGTTACATTCCATCCTGGATTTTCCACTGTTTGACCAATTATATCCTCACTCAAAATTACTTCTCCTTTGGCATTACCTACAAGCAAATCTATAGTGCAGCAATGGGCACCCACATGGCACCATCCTATCCCAACCTATTCATGGCCCACCTAGAAGAATCCTTCCTAGCAACCCAGAATCCTGAACCCCTCAACTGGTTCAGATTCACTGATGACATCTTCCGGATCTGAGCACATTCCTTCTGGAACTAAAACCTTTCTCTCCATTCAGTTTGCCTAGCACATTCCTTCTGGAACTAAAAACTTTCTCCCCATTCAGTCTGCCTAGTCCTCTTCAGTCCAACAAGTCACCTTTATTGATGGTATCTCTGTCCACATCGAGCAATAAAGTAATAGCAATGTGGAATATCATAAAAAGGGAAAGAGGGGAAATGAAAGCTTCACATACGAACATAGAAATCAAACTCCACAATGAATCTATACCTAATCCCGAAGTAGTGGTGAACTCATTCAACAATTTCTTTACAAGCATAGCTGAAAAACTGGTCCAAAATAATCCTAACACAAATTACCAACCAGCAAACAAAAAATATCACACATGTGCAGAGTCAATTTTCATTACCAAAGTCACTGAAAATGATGTTGCAAAAGCCCTCAGAGAGTTAAAAAATTCATATTCAGCTGGAATTGATGGTATCCCAGCAGTTGTAATCAAAAATTGTGAACACACAATTGCTGAACCATTAACTCACCTCTGTGACTGTTCTTTCCAGGCAAGTATCTTCCCTGAAGCTCTGAAACTTTCTAAAGTAATTCCTGTCTTCAAAAAAGGTGATAATAAAGATATGAATAACTACAGGCCTATCTCAATCTCATCCTGCTTTTCTAAAGTTTTTGAAAAAATAATGTCCAAAAAAATGATGGACTTCATTGAAAAAAAAAAGGTTTACTAAGTTTAGCTCAACATGGGTTCAGAAGCAACAAATCTACAGAAACTGCAGTATATGATTGCATAAATACGCTTTTAGAACTGTTAGATAGAAAACAACCCACAACAGGCATATTTCTGGATCTGTCAAAGGCTTTTGACACTGTTGACCACAAAATATTACTGGAAAAATTAGAACACTACGGTATCAGAGGAATTGCAAACAACTGGATTGCTACATTCCTAACCAATCGGACGCAGAGAGTCAGCATGAAATATACTAATAGACAAAGCAACTCAATAACCGAAATACTATCAAGTAATAAAACTGTAAAGCAAGGTGTTCCACAGGGCTCAGTATTGGGACCCCTACTTTTCCTCCTGTATATTAATGACTTGAGCCTGAATGTTGATGCACACAAAACAATAATTTTTGCTGATGACACAACTGTACTCCTCAAAGGGGAGAATACAGAGGCGGTGCAAAAAGCTGTGAACGTGGCTACTGATCAACTCAGCAACTGGGCTAAAATCAACAGATTAACCATCAACACCAAAAAGACAGCTTCCATGAATTTCCACACAACACAAAATGCAAATTCCTCTCAGCCATCTGTCACTATAAATAACCAGTCAATAGATACCAACACTGTTTTCAAATTCCTAGGTCTGTGGGTTCAAGATAACCTGAAATGGAATACACATACAGGAAAGGTAAATGCCAGGATTTGTACTGGCTGTTATGCATTGAGTGTGCTGAAAACATGTACTAGCCTGAAAACATTAACCAGTGCATACTACGCTTATATACAAGCCCACCTAAAATATGGTGTAATATTCTGGGGAAATGCTCCAACTGCTCTGAGCACATTCAGAATCCAGAAGAGAGCATTAAGGATTATTAATGGGAGCAAACCCAGAGACTCCTGCAAACCCATCTTCAGAAAGTTAGAAATCCTCACACTGCCTTGCCTCTACATTCTTGAGACTCTAAAATTCTTCAGAAAACATATAGTGCCAACTGACCCCAGAGTCGTAAAAAATAATGAAATACATGAACACAACACCAGGAAAAACGCAAACCTGCATGTTATACGTACAAATACTCAACTGTGTAAAAAGGGAGTTTTCCACATGGGCCTCCAACTGTTCGACAATCTTCCCACTAGTATTAAGTCCATTGAAGACAACATAAAATTTAGCAAAGCCGTGAAGTCATATTTGTTGTGTCACTGTTTTTACTCTGTAAATGAATACTTAGACAAGTAATCTTGCTGTTTGTGCTAAATTGAAAACATTGAGCAATATAATACATTAGAATACTATAGGCTTACATTAATACATGTTAACAATGTTAAATGACATTTTCCGACATCTGCAACACACTGTGTACCAACAGATCACATGGAATAAATAAATAAATAAATAAATAAATAAACCTACCAAACCCCACATATTCACTGACCAGCTACAAAGGAGCACCCCCTCATGACACAGTACTACTCAGTTGGATCACATTGTCCGACAATGTTTCTCGACTTCTGTTCGCCATGCTATGCAGCAGTGTGCTTGACTTCGACAACTGCTTCACAGTTCACGATATCTGAATTCTTCTCACCAACACCTGCTTTTCTGAATTGTGCAGGTTGAAATACTCTCTACAGTGTATCCTTTGTTCTCATAACCTCAATGACCCCTCTGTCCTCCACCTTCACAAGTCTCTTTCTTCCATCTGCCTCTACCTGTTCCCTGTTCCCACTTCAGCTCCAAACGTGCCATCTATCCCCCAAGCATACCTGTACAGTGCTTTCCCCTTCTCTGCTTCTCTCCTCTCTCCCAAGTTCGGCCTTCTGATGTTGCACTTAGCAGCCCACCATATTGTCCCTGAAATGTTCCTGTACCCTCACACAGGTGGCACTACCGATCTGCTCCCACCCCTACTCTGCAACACCTTCCTCTCCCCACCCAACATCTCTAACCCACTACCCACTCCAACCAAGATAACTGCTCACTGTGTGTGTGTGTGTGTGTGTTTTCTACATCTTGCCATGCCCCTTAAAAGTATCCAACAGTGTTCTTTTAAATCTGCCTGTTGTTGCTCAATATCTGCTCTATGTTGTGAATAGTAATTGAGACTCATTCAAACTGTAATAGCTAAGCCCAGTAATTCCAGAGCAGGGGATTACTATGGTCTCTCAAATTATGTTGTTAAATATATCAGAAGGCAAGTTGTAAACCAATCAACTAAAGATATTAACGCAATCTTAAATGGAAGGAAGCATCCAGAATGTTTGAAAATAATTGTAGTTAGACCAGTTCATAACAAATGTTATGTAACTGATCTATGTCATGTATTCCGATTAAATAAAAAACAACAGAATACACCATGCATAAACAGATAAGCCACAATTTTGAATCTAATGATACATGTAGCTTCCCGAAGTATCGGTTCAGATCCAGATTTTTTACAGTCAAAGAAGCTGAAAGCTTAATAGCAAAGACATGCAACTGTTTTGAAATTTATGAGGTAATCTGGGTCACTTTGTTGGACGTCAGGAGATCATCCAATATGGTCCTTCGCAGTATTCCTATCAGAAAACTCCACCACTACACTTTGTGTCTAATAAAATCATATCTGAGCTATAGGAAACAGTTGGTGCAGATAAATAAAAGTCAGATTACCTTTCAGTCACAAAGGGTGTACCTCAGGAGTCTGTCTTTTGACATTTCCTGTCCGTTATTAATACTGTCAGTCATGCTGTATGAAGATGACAACAGACTCATCAAATGTACCAATCTTGAATATGTGCAAACAGAAACATAGTGTCAGACTTATCATGGAAAGGTGTTCCACTAGGTTTGAGACAAATGTGCTACAGAAAAATGACAGTAAAACTGAATATATGTTCAGAGCAAATCCTTCCAGTCATGAAAACAAAACAATGAAACATTTGGAGACTTCACATGGACCAAAACATCAGCTGAAATATCCACAATGGGAACTGCTCAAATGGCATGTCATTTATCTGCTGTTCATGGTGAGGAGTAGTATTAGCCAAGAACTCCTATTAAATGTATATTTTGCATCTTTCCACTCAAACCTGAGTTGCAGACCAGTGTTTTAATGAATAAAGCAAGCTATCAGGTGCATTGTAGAATTTAGCCCCTGTGAACCAAGCACAGATGTTTTTTGAATAACTTAACGTAATGACATTACCTAGCCGGCATATCTATAATTGCCATGTCTTTCTAAAAGAAAACAAATGAGTAGAGCGTAAGAAGGTCAATAAGAGACCATAACATAAGCCATGGGCATACAATTAAAATGCTGTATGCTATACTGGTAAAGACGCACATCAGCAACAAATATTTGGTCTTGTCTTGAAATTTACAAGGTAATCTTTCCTGTTCTGTGGTTTCCCACAGTATTCTTATTACCTCAAGGTGCCTACACACTGCGAGGTCATAAGTAAATGGGACCTAAGGAGGTCTTGCTGTGCTGGTACTGCGAACGGCTGAAAGCAAGGGAAAACTACAGCCATAATTTTTCCCCGAGGGCATGCAGCTTTACTGTATGGTTAAATAATGATGGTGTCCTCTTGGGTAAAATATCCCGGAGGGAAAATAGTCCCCCATTCAGATCTCTGGGCAGGGACTACTCAGAAGGACATTGTTATCAGGAGAAAGAAAACTGGCGTTCTACGAGTCGGAGCGTGGAATGTCAGATCCCTTAATCGGGCAGGTAGGTTAGAAAAACAGAAAAGGACATGTATAGGTTAAGGTTAGATACCCTGGGAATTAGTGAAGTTCGGTGGCAGGAGGAACAAGACTTGTGGTCAGGTGAATAAAGGGTTATAAATACAAAATCAAATAAGGGTAATGTAGGAGTAGGTTTAATAATGAATTAAAAAAAATGGGTATGTGGGTAAGCGACTACAAGCAGCATAGTGAACGCATTATTGTGGCCAAGATAGATAGGAAGCCCACGCCTGACACAGTAGTATAAGTTTACATGCCGACTAGCTCCACAGATGACAAAGAGATTAATGAAATTTATGATGAGATAAAAGAAATTATTCAGATAGTGAAGGGAGATGAAAATTTTAGTCATGGGTGACTGGAATTCGATAGTACGAAAAGGAAGAGAAGGAAATGTAGTAGGTGAATATGGAATAGGGGTAAGGAATGAAAGAGGAAGCCGCCTGCTAGAATTTTGCACATTAATCATAGCTATCATTTGGTTTAAGAATCATATAAGAAGGGTTTATACATGGAAGAAGCCTGGAGATAGTAGGTTTCAGATAGATTATATAATGGAAAGACAGAGATTTAGGAACCAGGTTTTAAATTGTAAGACATTTCCAGAGGCAGATATGGATTCTGACCACAATATATTGGTTATGAACTGCAGATTAAAACTGAAGAAACTGCAAAAAGGTGGGAATTTAAGGAGATGGGACCTGGATAACCTGACAGAACCAGAGGTTGTACGAAGTTTCAGGGAGAGCATTAGGAAACGATTGACAAGAATGAGGGAAAGAAATACAGTAGAAGTAGAATGGGTAGCTTTGAGTGATGAAATGGTGAAGGCAGCAGAGAATCAATTAGGTAAAAAGACGAGGGCTAGTAAAAATCCTTGGGTAACAGAAGAGATACTGAATTTAATTGATGAACAGAGAAAATACAAAAATGCAGTAAATGAAGTAGGCAAAAAGGAATACAAATGTCTCAAAAATGAGATCAACAGGAAGTGCAAAATGGCTAAGCAGGGATGGCTACAGGACAAATGTAAGGATGTAGAGGCATATATCACTAGAGGTAAGATAAATACTGCCTACAGGAAAATTAAAGAGACCTTAGGAGAAAAGAGAACCACTTGCATGAATATCAAGAGCTCATATGGAAACCCAGTTCTAAGCAAAGAAGGGAAAGCAGAAAGGTGGAAGGAGTATATAGAGGGTCTATACAAGGGCAATGTCCTTTAGGACAATATTATGGAAATGGAAGAGGATTTAGATGAAGATGAAATGGGAGATACGATATTGAGCGAAAAGTTTGACAGAGCACCAAAAGACCCAAGTCGAAACAAAGCTTCGGGAGTAGACAACATTCAATTAGAACTACTGATAGCCTTGGGAGAGCCAACCCTGACAAAACTCTACCATCTGGTGAGCAAGATGTATGAGACAGGCGAAATTCCCTCAGACTTCAAGAAGAATATAATAAATCCAATCCCAAAGAAAGCAGGTGTTCACAGATGTGAAAATTACTGAACCATCAGTTTAATAAGCCATGGCTGCAAAATATTAACACGAATTCTTTACAGACGAATGGAAAAACTGGTAGAAGCCGACCTCGAAGAAGATCAGTTTGGATTCCGTAGAAATGTTGGAACACGTGAGGCAATACTGACCCCACGACTTATCTTAGAAGATTGAGGAAACCTACGTTTCTAGCATTTGTAGACTTAGAGAAAGCTTTTGACAATGTTGATTGGAATACTCTCTTTCAAATTTTGAATATGTCAGGGTAAAATATAGGGAGCGAAAGGTTACTTACAATTTGTACAGAAACCAGATGGCAGTTACAAGAGTTGAGGGACAGGAAAGGGATGCATTGGTTGGGAAGGGAGTGAGACAGAGCTGTAGCCTATCCCCGATGTTATTCAATCTGTATATTGAGCAAGCAGTAAAGGAAACAAAAGAAAAATTCGGGGTAGGAATTAAAATCCATGAAGAAGAAATAAAAACTTTGAGGTTCGCCGATGACATTGTAATTCTGTCAGAGACAGCAAAGGACTTGGAAGAGCAGTTGAACAGAATGTACAGTGTCTTTAAACGAGGATATAAGATGAACATCAACAAAAGCAAAACGAGGATAATGGAATGTAGTCGAATTAAGTCGGGTGATGGAATTAGATTAGGAAATGAGACACTTAAAGTAGTAAAGGAGTTTTGCTATTTGGGGAGCAAAATAATCGATGATGGTCGAAGTAGAGAGGATATAAAATGTAGACTGGCAATGGCAAGGAAAGCGTTTCTGAAGAACAGAAATTTGTTAATATCAAGTATAGATTTAAGTGTCAGGAAGTCTTTTCTGAAAATATTTGTATGGAGTGTAGCCATGTATGGAAGTGAAACGTGGACGATAAATAGTTTAAACAAAAAGAGAATAGAAGCTTTCGAAATGTGATGCTACAGAAGAATGCTAAAGGTTAGATGGGAAGCTCACATAGCTAATGAGGAGGTATTGACAAGAATTGGAGAGAAGAGAAATTTGTGGCACAACTTGACAAGAACAAGGGATCAGTTGGTTGGACATATTCTGAGGCATCAGGGGATCACCAATTTAGTATTGGAGGGTAGTGTGGAGGGTAAAAATCGTAGAGGGAGCCCAAGAGTTGAATACACTAAACAGATTCAGAAGGATGTAGGTTGAAGTAGGTACTGGGAGATGATGAAGCTTCCACAGGATGGAGTAGCATGGAGAACTGCATCAAACCAGTCTCTGGACTGAAGACCACAACAACAACAACAACAACAACAACGAGGTCTATCAATGACCGTAACAGAAGCTGTGGAAATGCAGTTGACATGCAACATCTAGATATAGTGATGATGCAATAGAAGAAACGTCCAAGCAACTTGAGGAAGTTCTGCAATATGTGGAAGATACAGCGAATTTTATTATTATCAGTGACTGGAATGCTCTGACAGGAGGCATACGAAATGCTGAAGTGAAAGGAGGGTATGGATTAGGAACTAGAAATAAAAGAGAAAAAGAGAAGGTTATAAAAAAATTATTACTTCTGAACCACTCAAGAAAATATTATACATGGATAAAACCAAGGCATGCAGAAGACTATCAAATTGATTACATAATGGACCAAAAGAAACAAAGAAATCAAATCAAACAAAGTAATAGACTAAGATGCTCCGTCAACAGGAGGAAAAAAGAACGAAAGAGGACCAGCTGTAAACCATGTGTGATGAAATTGACAAAACTACACAATACAAAACTTAGAAAAGACATACAATAAAATAAAAAAGCATTTTGGTTAACAAAGACCCACGTCAGCTACGAATATTTGGGCTTGTCTATTTCAACAGGTCAAAAATGAAGGATTTTGTTCTGCTTCAAGGTTCCAAGGGTGTGTGACAAATGACAAGGTTCCAAGGGTATGTGACAAATGACCTACTTTTCTTATGATAATAGATAATCATATATCAATAAGTCATCGTATGTCTGTCTTGTACTTGTTGTCTCACGGTAGCAAACCATTTGTATCTATCATGTAAACCCCTGACACCAAATTTACCAAAGGTAAAATACTTCCCCATTTGGTGCTTCAGGCAGAGACAGTCATAAAACTAATTCAAATACACCAAATAAAAAGTGACAATATGAAAAGTTGGATTACTAGAGGTTTGTGTTAAACTGGAGAACATAAAATGTGACATGACAAGCCTACGCATACATAGATATACTGGTACTAGGAATGAGTGAAATTAAAGGATTTCTGGAGCAATAATAATTGTGTAATATAGTCAAGCTATCAAAATAAAGGAACTGGAGTTGCTACAGTATTGTTCAAGGAATGGGGAAAAAACCATCGAAAGCTGTATAGCGGCAGGTTAGTGCTAATCCAATATGAAAGCAGAACCTGTAGGTCTAGCTGTCATCCAACCAAACTTGCCAACAACATCTGGATATACTGGTGATGAAATAAAAGAAGTGTACAAACAACCTGAGGAAGTTCTGAAATATGTGGAAGTGAACAGTGAATCTTATTATTATGAGTGGCTGGAATGCTGTGGTAGGAGACAAACACGAAGCTGAAGTGACAGGAAGGTATGGATCAGGAACTAGAAATAAAAGAGAAAAAGAGCTGGCTATAAAAGATACACTATTTCTAAACCACCCAAGTAGATATTAAACATGGACAAAACCAATGCATACAGGAGACTATCAAATTTATTACATAATGAACCAAAAGAAACGAAGGAACCAAATCAAATGAAGTAGTAGATTAACATGCTCAGTGGAAAAAAAAAAACACACAGAAAAGACACACAAGCGAATAAAAAGAGAATTTTGGTAAATAAATGCACAACAATTCAGTCTGCTCACAGGCTGTAAGGATTCTTATAGAAAATGAAGATCAGGTTAACAGATGGAAACAGTATATTGAAGAACTGCATTACAAGCCAGAACAATTAAATGAAACAAAGGAAAGGTGAGCAAATGGAAATGGAGCCAAAAATTACAAAACAAAAATTCAAAAAAGCATTAAGTGATTTGAAAGAAAATAAGACAAGTGACACTGATAACACTGCAAGTGAAGTGCTTTGTTGCACATTTAAACAGGTTTACTTTATTAAATGCGCAAATGAAGTTGACACTTGGCGGGATGGCTACTGGGAGTCACCGTAAAGGCATTTGCCAAATACATTTGCTCCCATCAGACACCAAGCCAAGTGTCAACTTTGTTTGCGCATTTACTATTCAAAACATTACACAGCATAACCGCAACCTGACATTTTTCAGTCCAAGCAAATAGATACTAACAACAACATAATACTAATGAAAAGCAATGAATAAATGTATATCAGAGATTATATGATGTGGAGTATACACTTTGTGTTTGGCTCACGATTGTCATTATATTGCACAATCCCTTCACCACTGCCCTATTAGTGCTAATGGTACCATTTGTTAAAATGGACTTGGCGTCTGGATTGCATAATGACAGGCTTTTTGCAAAGCTGCAATCAAATCATCAGTCTGAGCATCCAATGTCCATTGCAGCCGGTTCATCAACGATGTAGATAATGTGAGAGCTGAACTGTCCTATGTAATCAAGGTGTTGCAGTTGGTGTGGTGATGCTTCATCTGCATGTTGGCTGAAAGCATACATCAGTGGCTTGTGATCTGTGGCCAGTGTAAATTGTTGTTTCTCAAGCATGTGGCAAAACTTTTTGATAGTAGCATATGCTGCATACAATTCGCAATCGTAGCTTGCACAGTTCTGTTGTGACGGCAGTAACTTCTGGTTACCAGTGTTTTTCCACTCATTGCTGCAGTATGGCACCAACTGCACCAGCAGATGTGTTGACCATTAGAGCTAGAGGCACCTGCAGAACTGTGTGCGTTAACAGAGTAGCCTCTACGGTCTTAACTTTCAGTAAATGTCAACTCAACCTAGCTATCAAGGGCAATTTATCATTAGCATCAGTGAATCTCGTAGCAAGTCATTCAATGGAGTGGCTAAGAGTTCATGGTAGCACAGAAAATGGCGATAAAGGTTGACGGTGCCGAGAAATCATCACATCTCTTGAACTGTGAAAGGTTGTGGAAACTTAGTAATGGCCTTGACTCTCTCCTCTGGCAACTGTATTCCTTGGGTGTTGGTGTAACCCAGGAACTGGACCTCAGCTGTTCCACATACACACTTCATCCATGAACCATTGAATGGTCTGTACAGCACTGTACAGTCAGAAAAGCATTCTGGTAAATTCAAAGAGACCAAAGCAGGTGCAAACACCGTTTTTAGGTACATTGCCCAGATCGACAGGTATCTGATAGAATGTATGCACCAAGTCCAACATGCAGAAGATATATTACCCATGGATGTAGAACGCAATGTCTTCAACGTGCAGTACTGGATAACAATCACAGACATTCCTGATATAATCCCCACTTGGGCGCCATCTCTTATCCTTCTTCAGGTCTATGTGGAGTGGAGATGCCTAACTACTACTTGACAGACGGCAGACGCCTTGTGCAAGCATAAAAGAGAACTCCTGCTTTGCTACTTTCGACTTCTCTGGTGTTAAATGGGGAGGTTGAGCATGAACTGGCGGTCCTGGTAGGCCTGGTATGGCCAGTATATAATCCATCGTCAAATGTTGAACTGATGGTCATGTAGATAGTTACCGAATGGCTTCCCGAAACTACTTAAATAACACTATAAACAAAGAAGCACCAGCAATTGTCTGCATTGCAGTATCATCTACACAGCATACACATGCATGACAGAGGTGACGTAGGAGCCTGGCTAAAAATCTGCCTTAAGTACAGGCTGTACCACATCTGCCACGATAAATTGCCACTTGAACTTACCACGGAGGCCTAGGTTCAAAACCAGTGTGACACTACTATATGTCAGAGCAGTGAACCATTGGCAGCAGAAAGGCAACAGTCGTAGCAGTTGTGGCAAGGCAGTCACGCAGCTGGATACACTGACACATCAGCAGTTGGTTTACTAAGAACTGCAGCTTCATATAATGTTCCATAATGAACAGTTGATGCCTGCTGTCTGGTGAGCCAATTGCCATCACCACTGACTTCCAACATTGTTTCTGCAAGGCAATGACTTTGTCACTAAGTTCAGAAATCCGTGATTGCAATGCAGCAAGAGTATTATCTGCTTGAGGCTCCAAACATACACTTGTGACACATGTGAATGGGTAAATTTCCACAATGTAATCTGCAGTCATCACAAAGTTATGATGGTGAAATACATGGAAGATGCACGGCATGGCTGAAGCGTATGTTTTGCATTTGGTGCACAACATGGTACAGTACAAGGTGTCAGCTAGCATTGGATATCACGTTGGAGTCACCAAAATGTAGCAGTTTAAACAGATTCACTTAATGAGTGACATTAGACACCGTAACTGCAACATGACATTTTTCAGTCCAAGCAACCAAATATTTATAACAACAGAGTACTAATGAACAAAATACTAATGAAAAGCAAACAATACATGTATGTCAGAGATTATATGATGCAGAGTATACAGTTTGTGTTTGGCTCACACTTTTCACAACACTGAGGTCACTTCAGCTTAAAGATTTTGACGCAGAAACAAAGCATCTGACATACATCTTAATTAACAACACATATAAAACTGGTACTATCCCAATTAAAACTGGTATTATCCCAGAAGAGTTTGAGAAAAATACCATGATAATGATTCCAAATAGGAGCAAAGCAGCCACACCCACGTGCAGATCGCAGTATTCTGAGACTCTTAACTCATTTCCAAAATATTAACAAGTCTAATACGCAGATTTACTACGAACAAACTAGGTGGCAATTTGACAGAAGACCAATTTGGTTTTCGAGAATGGAGAAGTCTTCTCGCTATAACTGAAAAAAGCTTTATAGCCAACAGAAAAATTTACATAGCTCTCACAGACCTCAGGAAAAATTTTTACACTGTCAACTGGAACAAACTGATGGAAATTCTAAAAATGGCTAGAACAGACTTAGAGACAGAAGAAAATTAAGGAACAATACAAAGAACAAACAGCATCAGTAAACATATGAAAGAGACAAAAGAAGCTAGAATTCTTCAAGGTGTTAGACAACCCCTGTTCAACATCTACACAGGTTAAAGGAAATAAAATGAAACAAACAAGAGCATACAAATATTTAGGAAGTAAGATAACAAAAGTCAGGAAAGCAAAGAAGATATAAAAAAAGAATCTGAGAAGCATCTAGGTGTCTACAGATTTTAAGAGGATCAAATTCAAGACCTTTTCATGTCTTTTTCATTACCTCTTTAGTTATTTACATGACATCTCAAAAAATTGCATAGTTCAATGACAAAAACACTATTTTAGGAACCTGAAAGCTAGCTGAAATGAAAGCTGAATGTAATAATTCTTATATCACTTAAGCTGTATGTCAGCATGAATAATGTAATTATGTATGAATTTTAGTATACTATTTGTCAAATGCTGTAAAGACATTAGAGTTACACACAGGATGGGATATGGCTATTTTCTGATACATCTATCATCATATCAATAAAAATGCAAATTGTTTTAATGTAGTAATGTTGTGTAAACAATCCCTCAGACAATATTACAATTCTGAAAGTACAAAATTTATTTCCAATGTTAAATTCACAGTTAAATATTCACTGTCGAAGCTTCCTAGCTAAACTTGGAATTTCAGCATCTAAAACTTCAGCTGCTTTTTTTACCTTTTCTATACCCATTTTTTTAATTTTTTTTATTTCTAAGCTCTTTTATTTCTTGGACAGTTTTTCTTTTAAAATCGGCCACTTCATTTTCATCAGATTTCTTCTTTTTTAAGACTTCTACTCTTTTTGAGGATGTATTCTGAGAGATAGTATCATTGGTTTTTTAATGTACACATTCTCTTGTTTCTCAACATTAAGTAAACCACCCAACAAATATATGGCATTGTAAACACTTCTTTCTGCAACAATGATATCTTCTTCTAAGTTTTCAACCAAAATGTCTTTATTAATAGAAAAGCCTCGTTCAACTGCAACATTTCCATGAAACATGCATAACAGCTTCTGCACGAACTTGGGGAAATCATATTTCACACTTTGCAATAAATTCGTTAGAAAGTGATCAAGTTTGTCCTTAGGACTGAATTGTTTCAGTTGTTTTTCAGAACGTTTGCAAAATTTAAACTATTTTCTCTTCACTACTTCAGCTGATGAGAGAGTCATATGTTTTTTTGACACAAATTCTTCCAATGCAGTTGTCACTCGAGAATTTCTCAAAATGGAGCTCTGCATAAGTTTGGGTGATAAACATGAGCCACCTTTGACAGTCTTTAATTTCAAAGGACTCTTCTCATTAATGTTTAGATAGAGCACTGAGCTATATGTGGTGTACACACCAAGTATAAATGATGTATGAATTGTAGCTCTGCCCATGATAGTGCTGCCATCTCAGTTGCTGCAGTAGTTTCAGTTAGAACAGCTGTTTCCATAATTCTGTCCACTCCCACTTCCATTTAAATCTCTGTAATACACATCTTTTTCCGAAATGTCTTTAAATTGTATCATTTTTGGGAAGACATTTCCTTGAAAGCTTTAATAGTTAATATAAAGCTATTGTAATGTTAATCTTGTTTTAGTGGTATTGAGGACAATCACAGTAAAATTGAATTCTCGCTAGACAAAAAGTTTCCCATGCTATGTTAGTACTACTTGGAGACAGTAACTGGCATCTGTCAAGTGGCGGGGAGCAGATAGAGTGCACAGTGTTTGCTGTGGGATGAGGTGTAGTGCAAGTGTGTGTGTGTGTGTGGGGGGGGGGGGGGGGGGTGACACATTCCGTCCTCATATACTGTACGTACGCAGTGCAGTGGAGAACTCAACCAACTGAAATACTGATGAGGAAGAGCTTATTGTCATTTACCTAACTATTTAATTACTTATGGCCTATGTCAAAGATCTCATTATGAAGGGTATTTGTCTTGTAAGTGGTCATTATGTAACTGTTTATTGTTATTGTCACTTAACTAATTGTGCTGTGTATGTATCTCACATTATTTTCTTGTAATTACTGACATTTATCTGAGTATTTTGTTTGACAACATTATCCAATTAGAAATATATAAACATAGTTTTTCCTGATGGTAGTGTGTTGGAGCCAGTTCTGTTCTTAATACACAGGGTGACCCAAAAGTCTGCTAACATTTGAAAATTCAGTGCTTCACAGGATACAAAATCTATAATTAGTACAAAAATTGATTTTTAGCAAAGAAGATGTTCTTGATAACAAATATTCAACATGTCAACCATCATTCATCAACAATATCTGTATGCGAGGGCCACTGTATAGCATATCAGTAGGTATGGTGAGAAATTGCCGTCGATGTTATCTCTTAGCATCCCTAATGAGGTCAGAGAGCTGCAGTAGACTTGCGACGACTTCAGGGAGCCCCCACAACCAATAATTACAAGAACTGAGGTCTGGAGACCTGGGACTCAATGCCAGATGAAAGTGGCAGCTCAACATGCAATCCTCATCAAATGATGTCCACAGGACATCTTTCACACATTTAGTAATATGAGGTGGAGCACCATCCTGCATAAAGGTTGTACCTGCAAGCAGGTGTTTATCACCCAGACTAAGGATAATGCAATTCTGTAACATATCAGCATACCTCACACCTGTCATGCTGGCATTTTGAAAAGCCCAACCACGCCTTTCCTTGAAGAAGAAGAAGGGTCTGATCACACTGATGTGGTAAATTCATACCACACCATGACTTTCTTGTCACACAATGGGGTTTCCATGGAAGTTCTAGGATTTTCAGGAGCCCTAATGCAGTTGTGGGTGTTAACAGACACTTGGAGTGTGAAACGGGTTTCATTGATCCACAACACTTTAGACAGTCAATTGTCATCTCTCCCCATTTTTTGAAATGCCCACATGGCATCTGCTCTCTGCATCACAAAATTGATAGCTAAAAGTTCATATTGATGCTGGATTTTGTATGGATAGCACTGAAGGGTACACCTTAGTGCTCTCCAGAATGTGATACGTGGAACACCAGTGCAACATGTGACTTCACGAGCGCTGACTTCACTATGCACAGATGAAGCTGCTACAATTTCTATTTATTCATGAACTGTCTGCAACACTTGTACTGGCCATCTACTATGGGGCCAATCCTCCGAATGCAATAAATAATTTAAAAAAAAACACCATGTCATTTCAGGTGTCTGTATCAATTTTTACCTCACAACCTACATTATCCCATGAATTAGTGCATTTTCAAATGTTAGCGAACTTTTGGGTCAACCTGTATATCTCAACGACTTTCCAGACAATGTGTAAGACGAGAAGAAAAAGTTCTCTTTGCTGATGACAGCAGAATCATAGTCACTGATAAAACACCAGAAATACTATTAGAGAAAGCAAATGAAATACTCAGGGATGTTTATTATTTGGTAGTATCTAATAAGTTAGTATTGAACACAAAGAAAACAACCACACAGTTCAGCATGAAAAGGGAAACAACTCCATCATGTTAAGCATAGATGATAAATCTGATTGTGTAACAAATTTTTAGGGATGAACATTGTCAGTTAACGTGGAATGAACACAAAGATAATGGCAAAAAGAGTGTCATCAGCATGTTATGCTCTTAGGGTGGCAGCATCAGGATGGTAGCATCAGTTTGTAACAGCCAATGTCTTGTGGTGACATACTGTGTCTACATGCACTCAGTTCTTAGCTATGGAATTCTTTTATGGAGATCAAAGGCACAAAATATGGACACAGTCTTTAAACTGCAGAAAGGGCTGTGAGAATAGTAACTTGAAGTAATATCTGGGCTCGTAGCAAAGATCTGTTTAAAAAACTGGCAATCCTTACTGCATCAAGTGAGTACATCTACCAGCCTACATTACAAAATACAGCACTAACAGTCCTATACATACTCATAGGACAAGAGCCTGTTTAGACTGACATTTACCCAGGACAAACAAACAAAAAACTCACAACAGCACTTTGTATCAGAGGATAAAACTGTGCAATAAATTCTCAAAGGAAATGAAAAAGATTACTAAAATACATTTGCAGTTGTTGTTGCAATGCAGAAATGGAGCCCAATGATGGAAGAATTTCCAAAATGGGTAACTTCGTAAACTGTTTGCTTGCCACCACGGTTAAAAAGTACCGTGCATGGCAAAATGCCACTACCCAAAACCAGCACCGAGGCAACTATGGTGCACCATGGGCTAAAGATGACAGGTGTGAATGACGGCTTTGGAGATATGTATGGGCAAATAGATGTGCAAGTTTTGAGCAACTGACCACCCAGATGAACCAAGGGGCTACCAACAGTGTCTCCTCAATGACCTTTAGTAGGCTCCTGGTTCATGCACTCATGCTGACTGCTGCTGCCAATATCACAACTGGACTTCCACAGTGTCACGACAGGTGGCCCTCTTGGATAAATAACATTTTATGCTGCATCAGCATGAAACATCTGAAAGCAAACACCCTGCAACAATCATAAGAAGGGTCCAGATCAGGAGGGAGCACTATGGCCTGAGGAATGTTTATGTGGTATTCCATGAGTGATCTCGTCATTCTAGAATGCACAATGGATCAACACACTTATGCCTCTACCCTTGGGTCCATGTCCACCCATACATGCCATTTTTTTCCTTGGATCAATGGCTTCTACAAACCAGACAATGCAATCTGTCACACAGCTTGCACTGTACATGCATAGTTCAAAGAGCATCAGGATGAGTTTACTAAACTCCTAAGGCCACCAAACTCTTTGGACTTAAACCCAATTGATAATCTATGGGACCACCTCAATCAGGCTGCTCACGCCATGTATCCTCAACCAAGAAACCTAGTGTCGATGGCCAAGGCTCTGGAGCTGGCATAGCTCCATGTCCGTGTTGGTATTTTCCAGAACCTCATTGACTCTCTTGCTGCATGTCTTGCTGTGGTCTGTGAAGCAAAAGGTGATTATTTAGGCTCTTTGCATGTAGACACATTGATGTGATTGGACACTGTACATATTCAATTGCTAAAAGAAGTAGATGATTTTAACATCTTATTGGAGCAAATAAAAAATACCTTTTTGGTTTTTAATGAACACTGGTTCAATAAAGGATAGCTATGTTTTTTTGTGCCCTGAGGCTACAGTTTAGTTTCAAGCTTTTGTCGATGGTCTAACTTGATAGAGAAACTTCATATCTTCTGTAGTTGTACTGTGATTCTTCTTAAGTTATGCAGTTTTTCTGGTGCCACTGGTGTCAATGGTAGCAACTGGTAGTTTGTATTTGGATAGTACCTTTAAAAGCAGTCTTTACTATTTATTTAGTTATCTTTATTCTTCGAAGGATCATCTCACAATGACATAGGACTTGTCAGGTAATACAATGCAAATTAATATGTCAAAACAAACAACACACAGCATACATAAAATGCTTTATAAGGAAAGGATAAGTAGTCTATGAAGATAGGATGGGTGGTCAGCTGTAGGCGTCCATGAAAAACCCAAATCAGAATGGCCAGACAGAGCAACTCCATCCTCCCTAATATAAGGTCAGTGTCATAACAGCAGCAATGACTCATTCAGTAAATACCTACTGTACAACATTCCTTGATTTACACATAATCTGTTTCACATAACTTATAATAGAAAACATATTTTTGTTCTTCATTGCTGCACACACTAAGGAAACCTGCACATGCATCCTTCACTGTGAAGCTGCTGTTGTATCCTGTACACCAACTCCAGATTTCATTCAGACTGTATATATTCAACTAAGTTCCTCAGCCCACCTGAAGAACTGAATCAACAGATATTATTACCACGCATTTATGTGCTCTTCACTGCTAGTGCTGACACCTGCCATTTGTGAATAGTTATTGACATCAAACATAGGCAGTGGTCACATTAATGTGACTAGGTCATGTATATGTGCAAGAATAAAACTATTAGAAGACTGGGGGGGGGGGGATGATTTGTTGACAAGGAAATACATTTCCGTTTTGGCTACTTTGAATTTGTTACTAACTTCTTGATAGTAGAGTGGACAGGCTTTTATGAACCATTTGTTGCTTTATCATAAGACACAAAAATTTTTCCTGCGCATTGGTACCCTTTTTGTTTACTGAACTCACTAACAGCAATTTTTTGGGTGGAAATGAAGATCTGGGTTTGGAGTTCCATTCATGACAAGGTAATTAGGGACAGAAAACAAGCTAGTATAGGGCAAAGATGAAGAAGAAAGTTGTCCATGTCATATTCAAAGGTACTGTACCAATATTCACAGATATTGGGAAACTATGGAAAATCTATGAAAGGGTGGCATGACCGCTATTTGAAAGTTGTTCTTCTCAGATGTTATAATAACTATACCCTCTCACTTAGTTTGAGATAAGAGTTAGATAGATGTGGCAAGACACATACTGTAAGGAATGAAGATGTCTTCAGTACACATGAAACCAGATGATGAAATCTTAATGGGCTATTATTCTGATGCTTAAAAGTATTATGGTTCATGAGTGATACGTTTTTCTTTGCTTCTTTGCTATCTTTCAATGCATGTGTTTTACCAAGGCAATGATTCCCTCTGGATTGGAAGTAGAAGATAGTTCTCAAAAATTTCTGCAAACGTCAAACCTTGTAATTGTGTTCACAAGATTACTGCACAATTTAATCTACCTGTTCTATTGAGTTTTTGTCCATGTGGGTATAATCCAGCATTTTCCACACCAAAAAATTATTTTACCTTTACTCACTTAAGTACTGATATTACCGTACTTTTCACAATCCAAAACTGAATATAGTTAGCCTTTCCAAACTGTAAACCAAGAGATTTGTTGAAATCCAGTAAATTATCCTTACTAAACATTTACAGTTGTCATTGTTTGTGTTTCTCTATTTGGCTTTCCAACAATATTTTAACTGTCAACAAATGGAATTCTGCCAGGAGTTAGTTACTTAGTTAGTTACTTAATTAACTACTTTAGTTAGTTGGCTAGGAAGTTTAACAAACAATGAGATGACACATGGATACAAAAAAGATCAAGAAGCCTGCAACCATTTCTTTAAACAGGAGGTAAATTAGTAATGTGCTAACACCATAATCCATAAGAATACAGTTACTCTAACACAGGATAAAGGCTCAATAACATAGGGTAATTAGCAAATAATAAATAGAAAGAAAATAATTATTGTGCTACAATGCCACAGCTATGTGGCTCTCCTGAAATTCAATTGTGTGTGTCAGTGTGAAAGTTAAGTATACACTTTTTTCCTTTTCATGTCAAGTACTTCTTGTTTTCGATACTTTCCTGTACCCTCTCACCTCTGTTGGGTTTGATTACAAAACTTACAGAAACAAAACTCTAAAGGTAACTATAATTCTATCAGTTGATTTTACTGAGAAGACTGTACCTTGTTTGTGCTGTACACTGGAGTTATCTGGGTAAGAGGTCTGGGTGTCTTGTGGAGAGCAGGATACATAAAATCAGGTTTAGGGACATTGATACCTAAAACAATGAAAAACATGATGACATGTCTATTGCAACACAACTGTTACCACACTTATAAACCAAAATTAATAATTATTTGTGAGACACATCTCAATCTTTCTAAGAAACGTCAACAGTTCTACTAAAATGAAAAATGTAGGTTTAATCAAATGGGGAAACACTAATAAATAAAATGTACTGCACTGCAAAAATTTTGGGGTTTGTTATCCATGCAAAAAATATTACTTGACATTTTAAACTAAGCTGTTAAGTTACAAAAGCTTCAATCATATAACTGAATGAATGAATAATAAAGTCGTAATAATATTACTAGTTACATAAGGACTTCAAAAGAAACAGATGGAGTAAAAATTAAATCAAAATAGCTTCAAGAAACTGAACTAAATACAGATCTTTACAGGCAAAAAAACTCTTGATTTTTACATTTGTTTTTTTGTTCACAATATACGACCAGTAAACTTGAACTATATTACTAATGTATTATTACCGTAAGATGGAATAATAGCATACTGAATTTTAATATTCTTTAAGGTAGCTTCACACACACACACACACACACACACACACACACACACACACACACACACAAAAGAAATTAATTCATGCAACAAAAAGGGTAAGATATTTGGGATGACAATGAAGAACAATATGATCAAAGACCCCCCCATGAACCATGGACCTTGCCGCTGGTGGGGAGGCTTGCGTACCTCAATGATACAGATAGCTGTACCGTAGGTGCAACCACAATGGAGGGGTATCTGTTGAGAGGCCAGACAAATGTGTGGTTCCTGAAGAGGGGTAGCAGCCTTTTCAGTAGTTGCAGGGGCAACAATCTGGATGATTGACTGATCTGGCCTTGTAACACTAACCAAAATGGCCTTGCTATTCTGGTACTGCAAACGGCTGAAAGCAAGGGGAAACTACAGCCGTAATTTTTCCCGAGGACATGCAGATTTACTGTATAATTAAATGATGATCGCGTCCTCTTGGGTAAAATATTCCGGAGGTAAGATAGTCCCCCATTCGGATCTCTGGGCAGGGACTACTCAAAAGGACGTTGTTATCAGGAGAAAGAAAACTGGCGTTCTACAGATCGGAGTGTGGAATGTCAGATCCCTTAATCGGGCAGGTAGGTTAGAAAATTTAAAAAGGGAAATGGGTAGGTTAAAGTTAGATATAGTGGGAACCAGTGAAGTTCGGTGGCAGGAGGAACAAGACTTCTGGTCAGGTGAATACAGGGTTATAAATACAAAATCAAATAGGGGTAATGCAGGAGTAGGTTTAATAATGAATAAAAAAAATCGGCGTGAGGGTAAGCTACTACAAACAGCATAGTGAACGCATTATTGTGACCAAGATAGACATGAAGCCCACGCCTACTACAATAGTACAAGTTTATATGCCAACTAGCTCTGCAGATGATGAAGAAATTGATGAAATGTATGATGAGATAAAAGAAATTATTCAGGTAGTGAAGGGAGATGAAAATTTAATAGTCATGGGTGACTGGAATTCAAGAGTAGGAAAAGGGAGAGAAGGAAACATAGTAGGGGAATATGGATTGGGGCTAAGAAATGAAAGAGGAAGCCGCCTGGTAGAATTTTGCACAGAGCATAACTTAATCATAGCTAACACTTGGTTTAAGAATCATGAAAGAAGGCTGTATACATGGAAGAACCCTGGAGATACTAAAAGGCACCAGATAGATTATATAATGGCAAGACAGAGATTTAGGAACCAGGTTTTAAATTGTAAGACATTTCCAGGGGCAGATGTGGACTCTGACCACAATCTATTGGTTATGAACTGTAGATTAAAACTGAAGATAGGGCAAAAAGAGGGATATTTAAGGAGATGGGACCTGGATAAACTGAAAGAACCAGAGGTTGTACAGAGTTTCAGGGAGATCATAAAGGAACAATTGACAGGGATGGGCTAAAGAAATACAGTAGAAGAAGAATGGGTAGCTTTGAGGGAAGAAATAGTGAAGGCAGCAGATGATCAAAGAGGTAATATAAGAAATATTTAATTTAATTGATGAAAGGAGAAAATATAAAAATGCAGTAAATGAAGCAGGCAAAAAGGAATACAAACGTCTCAAAAATGATATCGACAGGCAGTGCAAAAAGACTAAGCAGAGATGGCTAGAGGACAAATGTAAGGATGTAGAGTCTTTTCTCACTAGGGGTAAGATAGATACTGCAATTCTAAGCAAAGAAGGGAAAGCAGAAAGGTGGAAGGAGTATATAGAGAGTCAATACAAGGGCGACGTACTTGAGGACAATATTATGGAAATGGAAGAGGATGTAGATGAAGATGAAATGGCAGATATGATGCTGCGTGAAGAGTTTGACAGAGCACTGAAAGACCTGAGTCGAAACAAGGCCCCCGGAGTAGACAACATTCCATTAGAACTACTGACAGCCTTGGGAGAGCCAGTCCTGACAAAACTCTACCATCTGGTGAGCAAGATGTATGAGACAGGCAAACTACCCTCAGACTTCAAGAAGAATATAATAATTCCAATCCCAAATAAAGCAGGTGTTGACAGATGTGAAAATTACCAAACTATCAGTTTAATAAGTCACAGCTGCAAAATACTAACGCGAATTCTTTACAGACGATTGGAAAAACTGATAGAAGCCGACCTCGGGGAAGATCAGTTTGGATTCCGTAGTAATGTTGGAACACGTGAGGCAATACTGACCCTACGACTTATCTTAGAAGATTGAGGAAACCTACGTTTCTAGCATTTGTAGACTTAGAGAAAGCTTTTGACAATGTTGATTGGAATACTCTCTTTGAAATTCTGAAGGTGCCAGGGGTAAAATACAGGGAGCGAAAGGCTATTTACAATTTGTACAGAAAGCAGATGGCAGTTATAGGAGTCAAGGGGTATGAAAGGGAAGCAGCGGTTGGGAAGGGAGTGAGACAGGGTTGTAGTCTATCCCCGATGTTATTCAATCTGTATACTGAGCAAGCAATAAAGGAAACAAAAGAACAGTTCGGAGTAGGTATTAAAATCCATGGAGAAGAAATAAAAACTTTGAGTTTCGCCAATGACATTGTAATTCTGTCAGAGACAGCAAAGGACTTGGAAGAGCAGTTGAACGGAATGGACAGTGTCTTGAAAGGAGGGTATAAGATGAACATCAACAAAAGCAAAACGAGGATAATGGAATGTAGTCGAATTAAGTCAGGTGATGCTGAGGGAATTAGATTAGGAAATGTGAAACTTAAAGTAGTAAAGGAGTTTTGCTATTTGGGGAGCAAAATAACTGATGATGGTAGAAGTAGAGAGGATATAAAATGTAGACTGGCAATGGCAAGGAAAGCGTTTCTGAAGAAGAAAAATTTGTTAACATCGAGTATTGATTTAAATGTCAGGAAGTCGTTTCTGAAAGTATTTGTATGGTGTGTAGCCATGTATGGAAGTGAAACGTGGACGATAAATAGTATAGACAAGAAGAGAATAGAAGCTTTCGAAATGTGGTGCTACAGAAGAATGCTGAATGGGTAGATCACATAACTAATGAGGTATTGAATAGAATTGGGGAGAAGATGAGCTTGTGGCACAACTTCACTAGAAGAAGGGATCGGTTGGTATGACATGTTCTGAGACATCGAGGGATCACCAATTTACTATTGGAGGGCAGCGTGGAGGGTAAAAATCGTAGAGGGAGACCAACAGATGAATACACTAAGCAGATTCAGAAGGATTTAGAATGCAGTAGGTACTGGGAGATGAATAAGCTTGCACACGATAGAGTGGCATGGAGAGCTGCATCAAACCAGGCTCAGGACTGAAGACCACAACAACAACAACATGATCAAAGAACATGAATCAAAAATATTATTTAACAATTGAAAATCTAGGATGGAATGTAACAATATTATGAAAAGGATGGTTGCTACTCACCATACAGTGGAGAGTCTGAGTCACAGATAGGCACACCAAAAAGACTGTCACAAAACAAGCTTTTGGCCAACAAGTCCTTTGTCAAAAATAGACCCCACACACACACACACACACACACACACACACACACACACACAAACGTATAGTGTAATTTGAATTTACCTCCCAACTTCCATATTTCATACACAATCTATCCTTTTAAAAAAAAAAATACACGTGCTCAGAAATACTTATTACATGTTTAGTTATTGTGAAACACAAAGTTGCTACTCACCATCTAACGCAGATGCTGAGTCACCGATAGGCATAACAAAAAGAATGTCACAATATAAGCTGTCGGCCAACAAGGCCTTTGTTGAAAACAGATGACAGACACACACATATCCACACACCTGCAAATGCAACTCACACACACAGCTGCAGCCTCTGGCAGTTGAAGTGGCACTGCAAGCAACAGCAGCTCTGCATGATGGAAGTGGCAACTGGGTGTGGGTAAGAAGGAGGCTGGGTTGGGGCATGGGAGGTATAGCAGAGCAGGGGTGGGGGACAGTGAAATGCTGCTGGAGAATGTGCAATGAAGAGGTGGAGAGAGGGTAGGGCAGCTAGGTGCAGTCGGGAGGTTAGATGGAGGGCAGGGGACAGGAGGGAGTGGGGTTGGGGGATGGGAGGAGGGGGGGGGGGGGGGTAGCAGAAAAGGATAGAAGTAAGGAGATTGGGTGTGTTGGTGGAATGAGGGCTGTGTAGTTTTGGAATGGGAACAGGCACGGGGCTAGATGGGTGAGAAATATGACTAACGAAGGTTGAGGCCAGGAGGCTTAGGGGAACGTAGGATATTGGAAGGAAAGTTCCCACCTGCACAATTCAGAAAAGCTGGTGTTGGTGGGAAGGATCCATATGGCACAAGCTGTGAAGCAGTTGCTGAATTGAAGGATGTCATGTTTGGCGGCATTCTCAGCAACAGGGTGGTCCATTTGTTTCTCGGCCACAGCTCGTCGGTGGACATTCATGTGGATGGACAGCTTGTTGTTTGTCATGCACACAAAGAATGCAGCTCAGTGGTTGCAGCTTAGCTTGTAGATTACATGACTGATAGTCCTGCCTTTGATGGGATAGGTGATGTTTGCAACCGGACTCGAGTAGGTGGTGGTGGGAGGATGTGTGGGACAGGTCTTGCATCTAAGTATATTGTAGGGATACGAACCAGGAGGTAATGGGTTGGGAGCAGGGGTTGTGTAATGATGGAATAGTATATTGTTTAGGCTCGGTGGATGGTGGAATACTACTGTGGGCGGGGTGGGAAGGAAAATGGGCAGGTCATTTCTCATTTCAGGGCACGACGAGAGGTACTCAGAAACCTGACAGAGAATGTAATTCAATTGCTCCAGTCCTGGGTGGTACTGACTTACGAGGGGACTTTGGGAGGTGGTGGGAGACTGGAAAGATAAGGCATGGGAGATTTGTTTTTGTGCAAGGTTGGGAGGATAATTACTGTCTGTGAAGGCAGCGAGACCATTGGTATTTTTTGAGAGGGACCGCTCGTCACTGCAGATACAATGACCACAGGTGGCTAGGTTGTATGGAAGGGAACTTCTTGGTATGGAACAGGTGGCAGCTGTCGAAAAGGAGATATTACTGGTGTTTAGTGGGATCGATATGGACGGAGGTTCTGATGTAGCTTTCTTTGAGATAGAGATCAACAGCTAGGAAGTTGGTTTGTTGGGTTGAGTAGGACCAGGTGAAGGATATTGGGGAGAAGTGTTGAGGTTCTGGAGGAATGTGGATAGGATGCCCTCACCCTTGATCCAGATCACAAAGATGTCATCAATTAATCTGAACCAGGTGAGGGGTTTAGGATTCTGGGTGTTAGGAAGAATTCCTCTAGATGGCCCATGAATACGTTTGCATAGGATGGTGCCAGCCAGGGCCCATACCCATACCCCAGATTTGTTTGTAGGTAATGCCTTCAAAGGAGAAATCATTGTGGGTGTAGATATAGTTGGTCATGGCGATTAGGAAGAAGGTTGTTGGTTTGGAATCCATTGAGCATTTGGGAAAATAGTGTTCAATAGAGGTAATGCCATGGGTATTAGTGATGTTAGTATAAAGGGAGGTGGCATCAATAGTGATGAGCAAGGCACCGTGTGGTAATCGGACAGGAACTGTGGAGAGTCAGTGGAGGAAATTGTTGGTATCTTTTATGTAGGAGCGTAGGTTCTGGGTAATAGGTTGAAGCTGTTGGTCTATGAGAACAGACATTCTGTCAGCGGGGCACAGTAACCGGTCACAATGGAACATCCTGGGGGGTTGGGTTTGTGGACTTTAGGAAGCATGTAGAGTGCAGGGAGTGGTAGGGATGAGCTGAGAGATGGACTCCAGGGAAAGTTGCTGGGATGGGCCTAAGGATTTGAGGAGTGACTGGAGATCCTGCTGGATTTCTGGAATGGGGTCACTGTGGCATGGTTTGTAGGTGGATGTATCTGACAGCTGGCAGAGTTCTTCTGATAGGTAATGCTTGCGGTTCAAAACAACAGCGATGGAGCCTCTATCCGCAGATAGGATTATAAGGTCGGGAAAAGATTTTAGATGGTGGACTGCAGTTCTTTATGTGGATGTAAGATTAGTTTGAATTTTGAGGGATTTGGGTAATGATGGTGAGGCAAATTTTGAGGTTAAGAAATACTGGAAAGTTAACAGGGAGCGATTTGGGGGCAGTGGTGGTGGATCATGGTTGGATGGAGGAGTGAACTGAGTTAGGCAGGGTTCGACAATGGTTTTTGGTTGAGTCTGATTAGTGGGTTGGCAGCAAAAACATGTTTGCACTAAAGGGACCAGGACAAGGTGAGAAGGTCTTTAACAAGTCCTGCATGATTGAATTTGGGAGTGGTGCAAAAGGTGAGGTCTTTCGAAAGGGCTCATATTTCTGTGGCGCTAAGGCTTCTGGAGGAAAGGTTCATGACTGTTTCAGGATCTGTTTAGGTTCTGGATTCTGTGTGGTGGTGGGAGGGAGTTTTGGAGGGTTGTGTAAATGCAGTAGGTCTGCGAGACAGGATTTCTAAGCTATGAGGGGACACGGAGGAGGTTTGGAGGCTGTTGTAGAAGTGGTGGACAGTAGTACTCCAAGGCAGTAGTAGGAAGTGAGCAGGGTGGAGAGCTTTTTGAAGTGACATTGTGCATGTTGCTCTAGTTCCTGGAGGGCAAGACTTTCAGTGTGTGTTACAGATTCCAGAAATTTGGGATTGCACAGCTGGAGAATTTTGCGGATGGAGAGAAGGTGCTGCAAGGACGTTTGTGCCTGACTGACATGGTTTTGCAGGACTATGTTGATGAGGGCTAAGGATTGGAAGAATCTGAACAGGTGGAGGTCAGTGTGGAAGGAGGGGTGGAAGCCTGAGATAGGTAATTTGATGGTAAGGCCATTTGGGGAGGACTCCATGAGCCAAGCAACAATGCAGGACTGGGAGACAATGTGGGACTGGGATCTGGCTACAGATAAGGAAACTTTTCTGTATTGATGCAGATGGAAGAAGCAAGGATCCATGAAAATTCACAAAAATACACCCAAGTACGTGTGAAAAATCACGAGAAGGATGAAACGGAAGTAAAATAGGGAAACAAGATGAAATCGAGGGAGTCGACGATAACGAAAGGTGAAAACTCACTAAAATTATACTGAGTCACAATGAGATCAAAGAAAAGATATGTCTGAGGGTGGATAAGTATGAAGAAGCAGGATGGTATATGTGACTGGATGAGGTGGAATTAGTGGGCATGAAATGGGATAGAACAGAGAAAGAGTGGGGGTTGGGGAGGGGTCTGTAGGATGAGATACAAGATTGTGTGGCACCGGAAAGATGTCAGAAATACCACGGGAAAATACAGGGGAATGTCGCAGGGAGAGTGATCAATTTGGAGGTATAGGATTAATGATATTGGCAGGAGTAATGTGGGATGTAAGGTGCAGCACCAACAATCGGCATGGTCTTGTAGCCATCTGCTGTGCGCAGCTAAGATGGTTGATACAGTGTGGCTCATAAGCAGAGCATACAGTGCAGTTTGTAAGGCGACAAGAGAAACACAGGAAAAAAGAGAAAGAAGGACAGACAGGGAGAATAGTGATGCATTAGAATATAGTAACAAAGTAACACAGCAATGGGTTAGGATCTAAGAAAAGCCATCAGGCAAAAATTAAACAATGGAAAGTCCTGTGCTGTAAGGGTGTTGCGGATGATAACCAAATGAGTCCTGCTATAAAAAGAAATTGCACTCCAGACCATTACTTCTTGTTGCTGGGCCACACAGCATGTGAGAGGCAGGTTGGTATACCACTGTTGTCCAGGGCATTTCCAGACACTTTTTCACTGGTCGTCAGGGCTCAGTTCAAAGTGAGTCTCATAGCTGAAGACATATCTACTCCAGTCAATGAGATTCCATGCCGAAGACATGTCTGGAGACCACCTAGACAGCGGTGAGTTACCAATCTGACTGTCCCCCACCATGCAGCCCGACAACCAGGAGTGATGGGCTGGGGTGCCATTTCTTTTCATAGCAGGACCCGTTTCATTATCATCTGTGGCACCCTTATGGCATAGTACTATGTCAAAGACATTTTATGCCCCATTTTGTTGCCCTTCAAGGCAATCCATCATGGGCTAACATTTCCTGAAGATAATGCCTGCCCGCACAATGAGAGTTTCTTCTGCTTGTCTACATGCTTGTCAAACCCTACATTGGCCAGCCACATTGCCGGATCACTCCCCAGGTAAGAACATTTGGAGCATTAAGGGCAGAGTCCTCCAACCAGTTTGGGATGTTGGTGATCTAATGCACCAATTGGACAGAATTTGGCTTGCTATCCCTCAGGAGGGCATCCAACAGCTCTATCAATCAATGCCAAGCCAAATAATTGCTTCCATAATGGACAGCAGTGGACCAATGTGCTCCTGACTTCCTCATTTTGTGATGATCTTTCTCTTGGGGGGGGGGGGGGGGGGGGGGCAACACCCAATTTTTCCGAAACTGTAATGATTTGTTTTTCTGTACATTGTTGAGAAGCAAGGCGAGTTGTTCATGAAACAAGAATTTTTTCTTACTTTTTTACCAGACTTATCAGACCACCCTCATACAACAAACATGCTAGCACCAGTGGTGGACTGAAGACTGTGATGACACAACTGAAATGAGAGTAGATGCCAATTAAAGATTATACATAGACAAACCAGAAACCAAATTCAAGAAGAACAAAGAGATGCACGAACAGAAGGAAAAAACCTAATGACAAGCAAAAATAAATAAAATATCCAAGAATTCTGAAGCATGGAGACAGAACTTGAGAAGAATAACAGTGCAACCTGCTACAGGATGGATTGGTTAACCGGCTGTGGGTTACAGGACTAAACTGCGAGCTCATCAGCCACACCTCCTGCATGACTGCCAAGCGACAGTTAAATGGGTACCAACCGTGAGGCCTGTGTTTTGAGAGGGAAGATGGGAAACTGGGAGACACAAGGACAGAAATTGTGAGATCTTTGCCAGATACATAGAAAATTTCTCAAATTGTGAGGAACCTGAAGATAAATGGCCAAGAATAATTCCAGAAGAAAGATTCAGTCCCACCAGAAGGAAAAGAACTGTGTAAAATAGTAGAGGATTTGATGATTAACAAAGCCACAGAGGAAGACTTAGCTTCAGTCCAAGAAATGGAAAATATAGGAATATTGATGTAATTCTTAATGCTTTCCCGGCGATCTGTTGACATCTTGGATATTCGGGAATCCAGCCGGAAGTTTGCATCATTCTCGCACGATATTTCAACAGCATGCCTCGCTGTCTTCTAGAGGTGCTACCTGAGACTGGTCCTTGGGTCGATCGAGTCCAGTGTTTATGCCTGGAAGGAGCTGGGTGTTCCCTAATCGGTCCGCGCCGATTCGAGTGTTCCGTCTGTGGTCCGCACCCACCAGACTCATCTTCAATGGACCCCTCCAGTCGCGGATGTTCCGAATGCCATCCGCGCCCATTTTGGCCATCCTCAATGGTTGTGGTCGTCATCTGAGGTGTGTCAGACCCGATCTGAGATGTTGGGTACTCTGTCTCATGACTGTTACTATAATTTCCATTTCTGTTTCGTGCTGGGCGCTCCACAATCGGTCGGTTATGTGTTGCGTCTGTGGTCCATGCCCACCAGACGTGGCTACATTGGCCCTCTCTGGTCGCCGGTGTTCTGACCGCCTTCCGCGCCCGGCCTGGCCATCTTCTGAAGTCAAGTTCATGATCTGGGGCAGGTCAAATCTTCTCTCTAATGTCCGACACCTTGTCTCTCAGCTGTTCTCTCGGTCTCAACTTCTGTTTCTTGTAGAATCCCAGAAGGTCCTGCGTTGAGTCTTCACAAGCTCTAGTGCTGGATTCCAGGCTGTGCTGATGTTGATTAGATTATCTGTGACCTTAATCTCAATGGCTTCTTTAATGACACTGTCCCAAAATCTTGAGGTCTGTGTCACAATCTTGGTGTCATTGTAATCCATTGAATGACCAAGTTCAAGACAATGCTATGCTATGGCTGATTTAGTTGCCTGTCTGAGTCTGGTATGTCTCTGGTGTTCTTTACACCTGATGTCCACAGTTCTGGTGGTCAGGCCAATGTAAGACATCCCACACTGGCATGGTATGTTGTAAATACCCTACTGGCCATTAAAATTTCTACACCAAGAAGAAATGCAGATGATAAATGGGTATTCATTGGATAAATTTATTATACTAGAACTGACATGTGATTACATTTTCACGCAATTTGGGTGCATAGACCCTGAGAAATCGGTACCCAGAACAACCACCTCTGGCCGTAATGACGGCCTTGATACGCCTGGACATTGAGTCAAACAGAGCTTCAATTGCGTGTACAGGTACAGCTGCTCATGCAGCTTCAACATGATACCACAGTTCATCAAGAGTAGTGACTGGCGTATTGTGATGAGCCAGTTGCTCGGCCACCATTGACCAGACGTTTTCAATTGGTTAGAGATCTGGAGACTGTGCTGGCCAGGGCAGCAATCAAACATTTTCTGTATCCAGCAAGGCCCGTACAGGACCTGCAACATGTGGTTGTGCATTATCCTGCTGAAATATAGGGTTTCGCAGGGATCGAATGAAGGGTAGAGCCACGCAGGGATCGGATCGAATGAAGGGTAGACCCACGGGTCCTATCACATCTGAAATGTAACATCCACCGTTCAAAGTGCTGTCAATGCGAACAAGAGTTGACCAAGACATGTAACCAATGGCATCCCATACCATCACGCCAGGTGATATGCCAATATGACGATGACGAATACTCACTTCCAATGTGCATTCACCGCGATGTCGCCAAACATGGATGCGACCATCATGATGCTGTAAACAGAACCTGGATTCATCTGAAAAAATGATGTTTTGCCATTCGTGCACCCAGGTTCATTGTGGAGTACACCATCGCAGGCGCTCCTGTCTGTGATGCAGCATCAAGGGTAACTGCAGCCATGGTCTCCGCCGATCCCTGCTGCAAACGTCATCGAACTGTTCATGCAGATTGTTGTTGTCTTGCAAATGTCCCCATCTGTTGACTCAGGTATCGAGACGTGGCTGCACGATCCGTTACAGCCATGCAGATAAGATGAATGTCATCTCGACTGCTAGGCCACTGGGATCCAGCACGGTGTTCCGTATTATACACCTGAACCCACAGATTCCATAATCTGCTAACAGTCATTGGATCTCAACCAAAATGCGAGCAGCGATGTCGTGATATGATAAACCGCAATCGCGATAGGCTACAATGGGACCTTTATCAAAGTCGGAAATGTGATGGTACACATTTCTCCTCCTTACACGAGGCATCACAACGATTCACCAGGCAACGCTGGTCAACTGCTGTTTGTGTATGAGAAATCAGTTGGAAACTTTTCTCATGTCAGCACGTTGTAGGTGTCGCCACTGGCGCCAACCTTGTGTGAACGCTCTGAAAAGTTAATCATTTGCATATCACAGTATCTTCTTCCTGTCGGTTAAATTTCGCGTCTGTAGCATGTCATCTTCGTGGTGTAGCAATTTTAATGGCCAGTTGTGTACCTGGCTTGCGTAGCCCGAGGTCATCTTTTATATTCCCCAGCATAGCCCCAACTGTGGTGGGTGGGCAAAATCTGGCACAGAAGAATGGAGTGCTCAAAACACTGGTCCACAGAGCACAAACTCTGTCAGATCCTGATAGTTTGGCTACAGAAACAGAACACTTACAATCAGTGTTCAGCAGGAATCGGTACTCCTCTAGAGATATCCAGAAGGCACTTCAACCTGCCAATCAGCCAAGGGATCCAGAAGAAGAACCAGAAGAGGCAAAGAAGATGTCATACCTGCCATATGCCAGGCCTATCTCTGCCAAAATCAGCAGGATTCTCCAGAAATATGACATCAAGAGCATATTTTGCCCACCCACCAAAATTGGGGCTATGCTGTAGAATGTAAATGATGACCTGGGGCTATGCAAGCCAGGTATTTACAACATACCATGCCAGTGTGGGATGTCATACATTGGCCACACCACCAGAACTGTGGACATCAGGTGTAAAGAACACCGGAGACATACCAGACTCAGACAGGCAACTAAATCAGCCATAACAGAGCATTGTCTGGAACTTGGTCATTCAATGGATTACAATGACATTGTGACACAGACCTCAAGATTTTGGGACAGTGTCATTAAAGAAGCCTCAAGGTCACAGATAATCTAATCAACTGTGACTCAGGATACCAAATCTGCACTGCCTGGAATCCAGCGCTTGAGCTTGTGAAAACTCAACGCAGGACACTCTGGGATTCTACAAGAAATAGAAGTGGAGACCGAGAGAACAGCTGTCAGACAAGGTGTCAGACATTAGAGACCAGATTTGACACACCCCAGATCAAGAACTCAACTTCAGAAGATGGCCACGCCAGGCGCGGACGGCGGTCGGAAGACCGGCGACCAGAGAGGGCCAATGTAGCCGCATCTGACAGTTGCGGACCGCAGACAGAACACACAACGCGGCGTGGACCGATCGTGGAGTGCCAAGCACAAAACAGAAGTGGTAATCATAGTAACAGTCATAAGACAGAGTACCCAACATCTCACCACAGATGGAACACTCGACACGGTGCGGACCGATTAGAGAATGCCCAGCTCCTTCCAGGCTTAAATACTGGACTTGATCGACCCAAGGACCAGTCTCAGGTAGCACCTGAAGAAGACAGCGAGGCACGCTGTTGAAATATCATGCGAGAACGACGTGAACATCCAGATGGATTCCAAAATGTCCAAGATGTCAATACTGACATAATCTCAGATCATGGGAAAAGTGCAACAAAGCTCCTTTATATAAGGAAGTTGACAGAATGGATCCCAACAACAATCATGACATTTACATCATCCCTGTGATAAATAAAATACTATCCAAAGAACAGCATAACGCTATTAGGGCAAACAGATCATCAGATTGTGGAATATCAAACAAGCTTCTGGAAAGAGAGATAATGTCTGTGGTAGACCCTGAGCTGGCAAAGAGTATTCGAAAACAAATCTCTGTAGTAGTCTTTTGAACTTCAAAAAATATCCAATGGATAAGTGTTATTCAACATAACAATGCCAAACTAAAGGAAATTACCAAGAAGATATTACTCATGACACAGCCAAAGATAAAATTTATGGGGAGTCTCCAAAGCGTTTGATATTATACCAGGGGTATATCTTCAGCTATAATAGTGCATAATATCTTCAGCTGTGTTTTGGAGAAGATCATCTGAAAAAAGGAAAAAATTGGCAACAAAGGTCAGCTCAACCTAGTACATATTGGAGGAATCAAAAGTGATATCAAGATCAACTGTGTTGTATTTGCCAACAATGTTGCAATACCATCTAAGAACGATGGTACAGTTAAGAAGAAAATAAATATCCTTACGCAGCAAGCAGAACAAAAATAAATAAATAAAAATCAGACTACAAATTTCCTTTGAAAAATAAAATATGTGACAAACATCAAAGCTGCCCTCATTATCTGAAGAGAGGGAACAGTAAGAAACAAAGAGTTGACATATTTAAATATCTCAGTGGAGTAGTACAACTGGAAACTATCAAGGGAGATGCCAGCAACAACAGGTGAGATAAAGACAGCCAGTGTTTTTTGCAGGATATATGCTTTACACACTAGAAAAGCCATCTCAATAGGGACTAAACTAAGTCACTACAACAGTGTGATTTACACAGTGTGATTATGCTAGTGAATGCCCCAAAATGACAGGAATATTAGGAGTGAGAGAGACAGAAAATGCTAGAGAAAGATTCTCTGCATGGTAATGAGTCCAAATATCTTGCGTGGAATGTATGAACTAGGAAGAAGGGAAGAACTGTAAGAGGAAAATGAAAAATTTATCACATAAATTAGAAAAGAAGACTAAAATTTTATGGACACCTATTTAAGATGGATGAGAATGGACTGAAAGAATAGTTTTTTAATATATCTGAAAGCAGGCCTAAGATTCAGGATTGTGAGAAAGGATCTTAAAGGGCTGGATAACATAAAGGAGACTTTTTAGACTAGGCAATGTATAGGTGAGTAATCAACAGTTTCACAGGCTTCCATGATGGACAGAAATTGAACTGATGATGCACAGAGGAAAAGAGACAGGCTGTCAGAGAGATAATCCAAGATTTCTGGCTGCAAAGGAGGCTACCACTGATAAGCAATTATATTTAACACCAGCTGCGACATTATATGTAATCTGGTCTTTAATGGCTATTATGAAATCAAAAATACAGCAAAATGCTTATGAAGGATAAGTACACAAAAATGTATTCAAAAAAGCTTAAGATTGATTAATCTTAACTGGCTTCTATAGCCAATACAAGGAACATACATTCAAATACTTTTGGTAGGAGCTGGAAAACAGGCTAAAATTTAATACACAACTGTAGTAACCATGTGTCACACAAGACCAGTCAAAATAACACAAATATGGCTTTATTCAAGAAGCACTCGATAATAATGGAAAACAGACTACCATGTCACAAGATACAGGTACATTGATGTAAACGGCACATTGAATTGACATACAAGAGGACTCAGCACTGCTTCGTGCATATACAGGGTGTTACAAAAAGGTACGGCCAAACTTTCAGGAAACATTCCTCACACACAAAGAAAGAAAATATGTTATGTGGACATGTGTCCAGAAACGCTTACATTCCATGTTAGAGCTCATTTTATTACTTCTCTTCAAAACACATTAATCATGGAATGGAAACACACAGCAACAGAATGTACCAGCGTGATTTCAAACACTTTGTTACAGGAAATGTTCAAAATGTCCTCCGTTAGCGAGGATACATGCATCCACCCTCTGTCGCATGGAATCCCTGATGCAACCCTGGAGAATGGCGTATTGTATCACAGCCGTCCACAATATGAGCACGAAGAGTCTCTACATTTGGTACCGGGGTTGCGTAGACAAGAGCTTTCAAATGCCTCCATAAATGAAAGTCAAGAGGGTTGAGGTCAGGAGAGCGTGGAGGTCATGGAATTGGTCCGCCTCTACCAATCCATTGGTCACCAAATCTGTTGTTGAGAAGCGTACGAACACTTCGGCTGAAATGTGCAGGAGCTCCATCGTGCATGAACCACATGTTGTGTCGTACTTGTAAAGGCACATGTTCAACATTACCTTCCTTCAATTGGGCCAACTGGCGGTGAATCGAGGAAGTACAATACATACTGATGAAACTAAAATGAGCTCTAACATGGAAATTAAGCGTTTCCGGACACATGTCCACATAACATCTTTTCTTTATTTGTGTGTGAGGAATGTTTCCTGAAAGTTTGGCCGTACCTTTTTGTAACACCATGTATATGTGTGAGTCATCAACATGGTGGAGACCTCGCTGCGTGCACAACCCCCAAAAGTGGCCTCCAGCATGCGACAGCTGAATCACACACACAAGCATGGCAACACCACACTTCATGCACTCACATTTACATGTACTAGTCATAGGATGTATCACACCTCTCCCTTCAGCGAAGTGGGTGCCCAGGTGCTGGAGGAGATGCCAGCAGCCCGACAAGAGACAATCCATCGGATCCAGAGTGGTGGCAGAGAAAAGGGTGTCATGGCCATTTCAACGTCATCATCAGCAGGCAGATCCCAGGCAGTAGGGCTGGAACTGTTGGCCATAATGGCTGATGCAAAGCAGGGAGGACCAATGGAGGTGGCCCGACCAGAACAGCAGGATTCAGCAACGGATCTGAGGCTGGAGACAGACTTGTGTCCAGCATCGGTCAGCTGGAATCTCGGAAAGTAGGGGGTGGGGGAGAGGGAGGAGACAGGGAATGGGACAGAAACACCACTGAAGCAGACAATGACAGGTGCAGGATGGAGGGCGACAGGATGAACTGCGGTGACCTGGTAGATTCCAGCGGCATGTGAGGGCGCAACTGAACAAAGTGAGGTTTCACCAGAACAAAGTGGAGTTCCATCAACCCATCAGCCAAACCAACATCACACAGATTGCATCCCTGGCTACGGACAACAGTGGCCAGTATCCACCTACACCAGTGACCAAACCTTCGCGCCCACACTGGCGATGCTGGTGTGATGTGACTGGATAAACCCGACTGCAGCAGATATAGCACAGGACACAGAAGGTGAAGGAGCATGTGTGGCAGCCAGTCGTGAAGCAACTCAGCCAGGCTTTGCTCCCCCATATGGGGGAAGTAATAGGTGCTCAGAAAACAGAGAAGGGTGTTGTCCAGTAAAGAACTGAGAACAAACTTTTCCATTTGGGATTTGAATGTACACACCGGTAATTCCACCTCACCATTTGATTGGGCCCATTACTGGAAACAGAGATACAAGGCAAACCATCAATAGAAAAAAAAACCTCAAAAGCATATAAATTGTGACTTACCCTGCTTCAATACACACCAGAGAATGTAAGGAAACCAGGAAAATGCATCCACAACCAAGGGCCAATAGAAATTCAATAAGGGACCCACAAAGTCAACATGAATGCATTTCAAGGGTGACGTGGAGTGGGCCAGAGGGACAGACAGCCTGGAAGCCACCTGTTGCTGGGCACACTGCTCACAAGCCACAACAAAATGGACAATTTCACCATCAATCCTGGGCCAAAAACCATGCCTCCTAGCTAACAGTTTAGTGTGTGACACTCCCCAATGGTCCTGATGGAGAAGGTGTAGAACATCATGCTGTAACACTGCATGCATGATTACTCTTGGAGAGAGGTCTTCCATGGACTACAGCAAAACACCATCAAAAACAGAGAGGCAACACCTTAAGGAAAAGTAGTTGTACAGGTGGACTGAGGCCTGACCTGGTGGTTTATCTGGCCAGCCCTGTTGAACAAACCAAATCACCTAGCAGAGAAACAGGTTGGCAGCTCATACACGTGTGCACATAATTGGGAAACTCTCGACTGGTGCCTGCATGTCAATATCAAGGTGGAAGCAAAGCAATTCTTCACAATAAAAGTCGGGATTACGACCCACAGGAAGGCATGTTTAGACGTGGGTTGAAAACAGATTTCGTAATTGTAGTGAAACAAGAACAGTACACAGCATTGAAGGTGGTGTGCAATCCAGATCAGGCAAAGTCAATTGCTCTCAAAATTGTTGTAAAATAGCAGAGGCGCTAGCCACACCAAAAGGAGAGACCATAAGGATTATTCGAAACCAGAACTCGCCGAGATTTTGTTCACGCAGAATCTGCAGATGTGCTTCAGATGAATCAATTTTAGAAATGTACTGGCCACCTGATAATTTTGCCAAAGTTCCTCCTGGCATGGGAGACATTACATATCCACAATCGACCGCACATTGACCATAGCACTGAAGTCGCCATAGAGGCATAGTTTCCCCAACGGTTTTCGAACTACAACCAGCAGGGACAACCATTCGCTAGCCATAACAAGTTGCACCACCCCTAAAGATTGAAGTCTATCCATTTCTGCTTAACTTGATCTTTCAGGACAACAGGAATAGGACACCCATAACAAAAACGAGGCTGAGCCATGGATTTCAAATAAATGTGAGGAGAAAAGTTCATAGCACACCCTAAATCTTCTGAAGACTCCCCAACTGACAATATGGTACCAGATTGGACACAAGGTGAAATGCGTCGGTGACAGAAAATCCAAATGCCTGAAATGCATCCATCACAAACAAGTTCTCAACACTGGCATCAGAAAATATAATGGAGCAAACCACTGACTTGTAAGAGGCAGGTGCCGTAAATTGTCCAACTTTCGCAGAACAGATGTCAACGGTGGTGAGCCTAAATTCACATTGGGTTGACAATTCAATAATGTTACTGTAGCACCTATGTTGACCTCAGCCGGATCACTTGGCAAAAAACACTTAACTCGAGAAACAACTTGGGTGAAGCCACAAGTATTGAAATCACACAATTTACGTCCGTGTCCATATATTGAGCAACCTACAGCAAATGGCACATGGAGGCGATGTGACCTTTCTTCCGGCAAGCACTACCAGTAGCCCAGCACTGAGGGCTTGCCAAACGTTCATGCCGGACAAAACAGAAACAACCAGACAGAAACAGAGAATGCTGATGCTGGTACCTTGGTGGTTACAGCTGCTTGGCCCGGCCTTGGTCAGTTCTGTGCTGGGCCCACATTTTTTCTCTGCCATTGTCACTTCCTCAAACAAGCTATCTATCATCCTAGTGGGTACACATTGTGACACTATTGCCACATCGCTCTGTACTTCAATTTGGTCATCTGCTGCCCGAGAAACTTCGAAAGATTGTGTTATTTGCAAAACTTATGCCAACTCACAGAGTAAAGCCTTCTGGTGCACTTCTTCATCCGGAGGTAGACAGACAATTGCTTCACAAACCATAGAGTCTGCATAAGAGTCATTATTGACATCAATAATGAATTGATAGTTACAGCTAAGGACATGAAGTTTGGTTTCCGAGGTCATGTGTGACTGGTTTGGTTTCTTGCGGCACCGGTAAAATTCAACTCACACTGCTATGAGGTACATTCGTTTGCGGTGGTAGTTGGACAATAAACTGTACATGTGATCAAAGGTAAGAGCTGCTGGCTCTTGTAAAGGGTTAAGCTGACACAGGAAATGATACACCTTAGATGGAATCCCTGAAAGGAAGAAGGCTTTGAACAAATTTGAGTCTGTCCCACCAAAAGCCAAATATGCTCTCTGAGTCTTTTTCCATAAGTGTCCCAATCCTCAGCTGAAACACTGGAGGGAGGGAACATAGGTGGAACGATACCCTGTCTCTTAATAGAAGCCGACAAAGTGGTCATGACCAAAGTAAGCTGTTCAATCAGGGCTGGCAGCACAGTGCCCACTATAAATAAACCTCAAGAAACTGCACACGTGGAAATCATCCCATCCTTGTCGCCAATCATGTAGTAACCAAGTAACACAGCAGATCCATCCAAATAACACAAATATGGCTTTACTCATGAAGCACTCAACAATAACGCAAAACAGACTCCCATGCATCCCACATAACAAGACACAGTATACTGACGTGAATGGCCCACTGGAAGGAGCATCCCTTCCTTGTCACCAATCATGTAGTAACCAGGTAACACAGGAGACCCATCCAAATAACACAAATACGGCTTTATTCATGAAGCACTCAACAATAACGCAAAACAGACTCCCATGCATCCCACATAACAAGACACAGTATACTGACATGAATGGCCCACTGGAAGGAGATACAAGAGGACCCAGTTAGTGCTGCCCCATGCATACATACCCATGAGTCACCGGCAGCCCCCACATGAGCGCGTATTAATGGTTAACCTTAACCGGACATACGCAACCACTGAAGTACCCACATCCTGTGAGACCTCACTTAACTAACCCTTATGCAGAGACGGCAGTAGACCTTTTGTGTTGGCCATCATGCCAGTGTAGGTGTGAAGGGGCTCCACCTCTTTCTTTTTTTTTAAAAAAAGACGGCAGATGGCGTGGTGGAGATCAAAATGCGTGCACGCCTACAGTGGCCAGCCCGTGCTGATACAGTTAGTGGCCAATTCAAACATGCATGCACAGCAACACCACACTCGGTGCACTAACACTCACACTCACACTCACTAGTCACAGGATATATCAAACAGACACTGAGTTTCATCACTATTAATAAAAGGTAAGTCCCTGCCCAAATCATGGATTGCCCTCTCACGTGCCAACTGCGTATTCTCATTCAAAATGTGGCCTATACAGCATGTAGGTGCTTTTGCTGAGGAAGGGGCTGATGTGTATGGAGACAGTGAACCATCCAGAGGGTGTTAATGGGAATTCATTCTGCCTCAATGGCTAGGAGTTATTATCATAGCCAGGTGGGTGGCTACAGCGAACATGGATTGTTGCTACTCACTTCCAACTGTGCTTCCTCCCAATGGCACTTGACCATATGTCTCAAAAGCCACGTTACTCCATGTAAGAGAACATAACAGTGTGTCAAAGTAGATTGTGTGGGCCTCACTGGCTGCTGCATCTGCCGATTCGTTGCTCTGAATTCCCACATGCCCTTGTACATGACATAGTATCATTTCATTGCCAGACACTATAGGCAAAGGAGAAAGTCCTGACAGTTCTGAAATGCTTTCTGTGCTTGGTACACACATTGCAAAGCTTGAAAACCACTCAGGTATCCAAATTAGATGAGGAATTTCGTAAGTCTATTACATCTCCTGTGGTCCAATGTTCAGCATGTAGCTCCACATGACACAGAGCGAAATAGTTTCTCAAGTGGTCCTTTACGATTATCATGGATTCGTGTACAGAAAATGGTTTAGCTACCATTAAGAACAGTGATATTTCACTGAAAGCTATGTTTTATTGACTTCAAAGAATGTACATGTGAAACATAATACACAGTCAAAGAACTATATCCTAATCACAGATGTTATCACACACAGTTACATCCTCCCCAAACTGGTTGACTTCTAAGGGGATGAGCAGTTGAATGAGGAGTGTGATTGTGTTGCCATCAGGGGTGCACCACTCCATGGTGTGTGTTTTTTCAACTTGTCCTTTCAGCAGCTGATAAGTACAGGTTTGTTTCCACAAGTGGTGTGGACAGGCATCCTCATACAACGAAGCCACATTATCAGCTCTTGGCACTGGGGATCCTTTCTTCTGACGAACCTCATGAAAACTTCGCACTGGTGTAACATATTATTTACCCACTGATTCCAGGAACCCTCTGTAAATTTCTGTCTATAATGATAGTCATTCTTCAGGTCTGTCACCATCATACTTCTGGAGTGATAGTTATTGTGGTCAGTTTTTCTCCTGTAATAAAGTGTGCTGGAGTCAGGGTGATGTAGAAATTGCCAACACACTACATAAAAGATCGTGACATTATCATAGTCTCAACACCAACAAGAGTAGTATTGCAGCAGTCCTCTGTCACCTGCAAATATCCCAAAACATTCCGTAGACAGTATTTAACAGTCACTATCACTCTTTCCCACCATCTTCTTCACCATGCTACCCTCAGAACAATAAACTTCCCTGAGATATTATTCTGGGAAGGGTTGTGTGTTTGTCGATTGCGTGAAACATTGGAGCCTTGCATGTAAATATGGCCTCAGTTGCCCTCTCCTTCCCATGAACCACTCAAATGCTGATCGAAATTTGTCAGCAGTGACATCTGAGCAGAGTTCTAGGACAGCAAAGGTAGTACAGCAAGTGACAACAGTGATGAAGCATTTGTTACAATATGATCATTCTTGGTCAATAGAAGGCCTATAAAGTCTATTCTCATAACTGTGGAATGTTTTTGTGGCTGCAAGTGATCTGCGGGGAGTGGGGCTTCTATTTGCTGGTAAGGTGTGTTTTGTTACCTTTACATGGCAGGCACACATACAAAACTTTATTGTCTGTCTGCAGATCATGTAAGATCCAAAATTCATCTCTTAGTTTGAACATGACAATGTGCATACCTAAGTTAAAGAAGGGACTGAAACATATGATCCCTGGACCAGTAGGCCATTCTCTGCCTACCTGAAGTGCACAGGTTGTAGCTTGGAAGAAATACCGTATAAGCTTTGTCCCAAAAAGTGCTGCAAGTAGTTACAGGTATGGGAGATAAACCATTTTGATTGGAGCAAGTTTTGTCTTGCTGCATATGAGTTGTGACAGTGTCATAGATTTGCAACCGAAGAATGGAGGTGCCACATGCCCATTTGGGATCATTAAGGAAGAGAGCAGTGAGTAATTGTCAGATTGCAGATTCATCATGAGATATGTATCTCATGGAGAATCTCAAGGTCAGAACACCAGAGCTATGTGTCTGCAGGTGTCCAATAAGAGTCTCCACTATGGACCCCAACTGCTGCCGCCAAGGTGTTGCCTCACCCTCACCATGAGCCATGTCTACTGCTGCATTGTCAGCTGTTCCCCAGGACACCACTTTGCAGTTCTCACATGTGACTACCGATGAGCACACTGCCAAGTAGGACTGTGTCATTATTAATCTACACTTCTTGTCACGACATTATAGCTCCCAACTTGTGTCGACATTGATTCTCAGTAGCTGTATCACAATTCGTTCAAGATTGTAATAAGCAGTTGTTATTGTAAAGTATGTGTACTACTCCTGCTGGTCATATACCTCACTGTGAGTGTACTTCAGTGGCAATAAGGTAAAGGTGGTGTGTTTTTTCAGTGCTCTTTGCTGGTCTGTCATATTTAATTAGTGATGAGTCTGTTTCACAAGTGTAACACAAGTGTGTTTTGATGTTGTCTTCTCTCGTCTGCCATACACTTCAATGGCAGTGATGTAAAAGGTTCAGTGTTTCTTGCTGTCTCCTTGTTTGTTCTACTGGAACAGGCTTTCCATTTTTCAGGTGGTTTTTTTCCTGTTGTTTTCAAATGGCTGGATTTTTATTTGTGTACTTATTTGCTTTGTTAGGACAGCATCTTCATGCTTGTTGGGTTGTCACAGTCTGTAAGCGTTGGTGCCTCATCGCACTGGGTGATTTCTCCTATGGAGCAAGTTACTCAATCTATACCAGATCGTGCAACAAATTTCTTTGTCGTTGTCTTATTTTTATGTGTCTCCTAGTGGTCATTCTTGGGTTGTACCAGTGTGTTTTCCTTTACTTGCTGCTGCTGGTCTGAGCTATTATCAATCCTTTAAAACTCCAGTTTCAGTCTGCTAGCAGTGTATTCCCCCCCCACCCAACATGTCTGTCCAATCATCAAAACCGTCTTTGACTCAGTTTGTTCAATTATGGGTAAGAAAATTCAGACCCTCCTGCAGGGCATCTCTCAGTTCACTCAGGTTCTCGCTCCAGCAACCACTTCTTGGCAAGCCACTCTCGCATTTGTGCTATATTTTCAGGTGTTTGATGGTCAGAATGAAGACTGGGCCACATACCATCAACAGTTGGAATCAAACTTTCTTGCAATCAGCAGTTCAGTACCTAACAGAGTGCTTAGTTTCTTTCAGGTCTGAGATAAAAAATTTTAGTTTGTTTGTCAGTTTTTCCTGGGCTCTTGTCTGTAGGCCATAGACTATGACTTGTTAGTAGAATGGTTAGATGTGCATTTTTGTGCACAGTCACTTCCGATCAAACGGATCATGTGACGATCTCTTGGTAAATGACAGACAGTTTTTCCCAGTGTTTGAATTGCATGATCAGAGTTCTGCAGTGCCCATCCGCTCTCGGCCCAGCGCTTGCTTGTGTCGCCAACAGACGCCAACTCCATCACATTCTGCCCTCTTAATGTTGCCCAGCTTGTCGGTGCCAATGTCTGCTCTATGCCCAGCCCTCCATGGCCAGCCCAGTTGTCCACTATGGAGCCACCATGACCTCCCCTGCAGTCGCTGCCAGCCCTGCTGCCAGTCTGCCCATTCAGGCTGGCACTGCCAATCTCACTGTTTGCATTTCTGAGTCTTGGGTTGCATCTCCTGGAAGTTTTGACAAAAGGCCCCCCAATGCCTGGTTTTCCTGATGCCTGGTCTTCCCAATGCCTGGTCTTCCCATTGCTGTCTGTGGCAGTGACTAGTCACCATTCCCCTACAAGAACACAGCATGCTCATTCTCTTGAGATCACACTTTATGTTGTCTCTTGGTTTAGTTCAGTGTACTTATGTATCTTGCGCTGAGCTTTTCGAAGTTATTATGCAATGTTTCTGTAATTTTTCTATTGTTATGTGTTAACTGTCAATGGTCTTGCACCATGTGTGTCAATGGTCCTGCAACACATGTCAGCAGTCTTGTCGATTGTCTCCTATTCAAATGTTCATGCCTGTTTGGGGTTCTTGTTCTGCTTATGTCTTGGTTCCGTTCCATGCTTAGGGTGTGCTGTGTTCTGTTACGGTATTCAGCAATTTTTTGGTTCCTCCACAAGCACATAAACAGTTTAAACTTCCTGGCAGATTAAAACTGTGTGCTGGACCAAGAATCAAACTCGAGACCTTTGCCTTTCGCGGACAAGTGCTCTACCAACTGAGCTACCCAAGCACGAATCACGCCCCGTCCTCACAGCTTTACTTCTGCCAGTACCTCGTCTCCTACCTTCCAAACTTTACAGAAGCAGTTTTAATCTGCCAAGAAGTTTCATATCAGCGCACACCCCGCTGCACAGTGAAAATGTCATTCTGGAAACATAAACAGTTCTTTATTAATACATTCATCTGGATAGTCATCTGAGTGCACCTTCATCTTTGGTACAGTTTAGCGTCAGTTCATAATATTCCAACTTTTAGTGGCAAACGGGGCTGGTACAACGCATGGTGGACACACACTACTTGAGAGGCGGCACACTGAACTCGCATAGCAGGCATGTGGAGCTGAGTCAACAATGGTCGTAAGGCTGGACATTGCCTCACTATTGACACAGGGCAGCCAGCGAAATCTTCCCTTTAGCGGCAGGATAAGAGCTGACAGACTCCAATGGCAGATACCATGGCAGGCAGTCCCATAGAGATGGTGGCAGTATGTTGGCCACCAGAGCTTATGCAATCAGGCAGTGGTCCCTTATTTGCAACCCAGTGATGATAGGGCACTGATGCCACAGTTAGAGTGAAGACCCCAAGGCTGTGGCTGACACAGACTGGGTGCAATTTCATTGCCCAACTGGTCAAACAATGATGGGCTGGTTAGGTCGTGTTTAAATGCTGGAGCTCGATGCTGAGTTCATGGTAGTGGTTGCATTTGTATGTCATGCCGAATGATCGGGAACGGGGACAATGACTGAGTTGGCTGTTGTAACTGGCAGTAGGCTGGGCTGTAGTAACTTTCTGAAAGTTGTCCCAGACATCGGCATAGGAGGTCTGATGACAGGGAACTGGTTGCTTCCACAGATCACCTAGTCAATGACCAGCTCTGGTTGGCTATGGCCAAATTACAGTTCTAGGCTCCGTCTTCTACTCCAAGTTCTTTTATAGTTTTATTCACTCACAGATGGATCAAACAGTCATGACATCATCTGAAGGACAAGATGTTACATTGTTGGTTGTGCTTAGAACTCTTCAAAAGATGTCAGCAGATGGAGTGTGAAGTGCATCAAAATCATCCTTCCAGTCGATTCCGAAGATGTGTGTTTCTGTAGAAGTGGTATATCTCAATGATGCCATAGCTGATGCAATTATGAACAATTCACAGCACATTTTGATGTCAATAATGTTATGGTGTTCATAAAGTCAGTTAGATGGTCATATATTGCACTGATGCACCCCTCATCATCAATGGAAGCTGCAAAATTGTCCATACACACATGGAGCGGAAGAACCAGTACATAGCCATTTCATTGGTGATCTGATGGTTGTTGTCATCACTGGGAAATACTCAAAATCAAAAGAATTGTGTCAGGTCTCTATAATGAATGAAAGCTGTAGAAAGGCATGTCTGACATCACCTATACAGTATAAATGTAATATGAAATGAAGCAGTATGTTTAATATGTCATGAAAGAAATTTGCTCCTATGTCTAAAATGTCATTAAAGCATGGAGCATCATTTTCATGACGGGGTGAGGTAAGCAGAAAGTCATTTTTCCCTCAACATCTAAATTCACCATCTGCACTTGGTCTTGAGAAGATAATTCCATCTTTTTTGTTTCATAATTAGCTGTATAGTATGTGTTGCTTTGCAACTTTCTGCACAATGCATAAAACCATTTCTGAGCTATTGTGGTGTTACTGGAGACAAGTTATAGGTCACTTCTAGGAAATGAAACAACTCTTCTGCATCTTCAGTGGAATAAGAGGCATGAAACTACTCTGAGATACTGCAGTCTCAAGTCCCCAAAAATTACAAACATGATGGACATGCAGTGCAGGTATGATGTTGACAGTGATTTGGTTAACAACAATTCCACTTTTATTTCTACTTAACACCCACTCAAAAATGGAAGGGACTTGTACTAAAGAAGGTGAGATACAGATCGGGGGTGTACTTATCAGCTTCTAGTAGTAATCTGCACCGATGAGAAGTTCAGTCTGAAGATCTGGTGAGCCACCTTTAGGATCAGCCAGTGGCAATGTGTGCAACTTTGCAAGTGAAAAGACATCATGAGAAATAGTTGGTTGCAGTGAATATGTATTCAAAACTGGTACATCTTTCTCAATGACAGTGGTTAAGTTGTAATTCATTGACAAGTAATGCATGATGAATGTAGACTGGCTTACTAAATCAGGGACAAATTGTGTCAAGTGTACATAGGCCCATCAGTCCAATGATCTGAATTCTTGCTATCTGAAAGTGAATATAGTCGGAAATCAAATTCTGAATTTTATTCACTGTCATAACATCTAAGTCGTCTCTCAAGTAAATGGTGCAGTGATGCAACTGTTTGCATTTTGAACAAAATGTTTTGTCCCTTTTGCTACATATTTTAATACTTGACCTATATTTAAGTGAAGGAAGCAGCACAATTGTTTCAAATTTTCTACGCTTTCCTTCATGCTGGTCATTTTCTTCTACTCCTGTGCCCAGTGTCCATTAGTTTCAAAGACTGCACAAAATGGCAGTGTACTTCATTTGTATGATTTGGTAGTCTTTGTGGATTTCGTTTCTATCCTGAAGGTTGTTTTTGTAGCATTGAAGCGGCAATGTCCCTTCAGATTATTTCTCTTATAAGGGCTACTGCACCTTCTTTGTTTATGAATTACATAAGACTCATATTGTTACCTTCTGTAATATCTTTCCATTTCACATGGATAGTGCATTGTCAACAGATGTCTTCAGGAAATGTGCGTAGTACTTTCAGAGAGCGTTGGAGTACTTGACACATGTCTAGTTCAAAGAAGCAGGTGTGTTTGGCTGTACATGCTGCTGATGTTCATAGAAATCAATATAGGCTTGAATGATGCAATTAGTATCACTGTATTTAATATGAAGGATGCATTCCATTCCCTGGTAAGTTTCAGATGTGAGTTGGCTCGCCCTATAAATAACTTCACAAAACACATGTTTACCGACTGCTGCGATTTAAAGATTTTGATCTATGGTAAATGAAAACTGTTCCCAGAAACAAGATCAGATTTCAATAAGGTTCTATTGTAATGAGTGGTAGCTTGACGGAGTGCATGTGGTGTTTGGTAATGTCAACTGAGTGGAAGTAGGAGATAGTTGCCATTCAATTCACTTGCAGCTTTTAAAATACTGGTTTTGGCATCATCAGTATACTCATTCTGGTTACAACAGCAGTACTGCATTCAGTGGCTGAGATGAGATTTTGAATATTGCTGTCTAATTCCATCACTGCTGTCACATGTTTTGTCAGACTGGCATTGTCAGGTATGTCAGTTCAAGTCTACAATTTTTGTTCTGTTGTGATAATTTCTCTTATGTTGGTAATGAATTGTTTCCAAAATTGGTAAGTAAACGATACTGATGCATAAATATTTTCTGTTTTATTTAAATCTTGGTATGCAGATATTTTAGTATGTTATCCCTTTGCTCTTCTCCTTCCTTGAAAATGATTCCCCATTACATATTTTAATGAAGTTTCAATTTTCAATTCTTGTCTAACAAGGGTGTGGCGGCAGCACCGTCCAACGCACGAAGGGCTGAACTACGGCACTGCCGACACAAGTAGGGGCAGCTGTACCGTTACACGGAATTCCGGCAACGGTGCGTCGCACACCGGACCGCACGGGAACAAAGCTGCCACCAGTGCGAGCTAGGCGACGCGACGCGACACACGTCTCCCCAGTTCTTCCGCTGCGGACCACGTGCGTCGAGTCAACGTGACTCCGCCGTAAATGCGTACGCGCGGTCGTAAACGCAGTCGCCGTTAAATTGCCTTTCGTTCCTTCGCGGACGTTACGGCGCCTCCGGTCGCGCCAGGAGCAGAACATTCGGTGACGCGACCTTTTTGCCTCGTTCGGTCCACGCGGTCGCGCCACGGCTCGTCACTGGAGTGTACACCCTCCGGGATCGGTGACCGAGCCGTGCCGCCAGTGCAACGCGCCTGTATGGACGGACATTAGCGAAGTATATCATTTGTTATATTGTAACGGTAAGAAAAATAAATGTGTCCTGTCCAGAAACCGCTTTAGTCGTTACTGCTAGAAAGCCTCTCCCTTGAGCATAGTGCGTGGGCGCGGCGATAAAGCCGGTTCACTGCACATGAGTAACTGTAAGCGGAGATACAACACGTTCCCCGCTTCACTGGTGACCCCGACGTGATCTGAGGCTAAAAAAACACGTGGTGACGAACGTTCGTCGGTACGAGAGACGTGGAACCGCGAGTAGGCTTGCGCGTATACGCCCGCGCCAAACAGTGCTCCGTAGTATAATTTTTTTTTAACAAACTTTTTTTTGTATTGTTTTTGTGCGCGTACGTTTTGATCGCAGACTGCTTAGTGTTATTTTTTTTTTCGTGTGTTTCCCTTGTGTTATTTTCGCTGTGTACTTTCCTCTTGTACGAGGATTCGACTCTGAACTAAGATGGCGACACTAGAGGAGTTACAAAAGACTGTCGAAGAACTGCTCGCACGCAACACGAGGCTAGAGAGTGAGCTACAGGCACGGACTACACGCGCGGACGCCGCGCAGCCACAGACAGCTCAGGACAATGTTGGCGCGCAAATCCCCGCCACTCCGACGTCTCCTACGACCGCCGGAACGCCGACAAGCGCTGGACGGGCATTGATCAGGCTGCCTCCCTTTTGGCCGCGCGACCCTGTAATGTGGTTCAGCCAGGTTGAGGCGGTATTTATGAGCAACCACGTGACCTGCGACCTGGCGAAATTTGGGCACGTAGTGAGCCAGCTGGACCAGAACTATGCGGCCGAAGTGCGGGATATAATCACCGCCCCGCCGACGCAGTCAAGCTACAAACGGCTCAAGGAAGAGCTGATCCAGCGGATTTCGTCGTCAGAGGAACAGCGAGTGCACCAACTGCTGAGGCAAGAGGAATGCGGCGATCGGAGGCCCTCGCAGTTCTTGCGCCACTTGCAGAGCCTCGCACAGTCCGATATGGTGCCGGATTCGCTGTTACGCACTATCTGGGTGCGCAGCCTCCCAGCTCAGGTGCAGGCAGTGATAGCCGCACAGACGGAGATGCAGCTGGACGCCGTCGCTAACTTGGCCGACAGGGTGCACGACGCACTGACAACGGCGCCTAGCACCGCGGCTGCGGCAGCTTACGACTCCGTCCCCCCACCTCCGTGGCGGCAAGCGCCTCCCGCACCCGCATCGGATGCCGACCTGCACCAGCTAGTGCAAAACCTGACCGCACAGGTGGCAGCTCTCTCAACGCAAGTCGACCGGTTGGCGCGCTCGCAGCAAGAGGGCAGCACGCGCCGCAGCGGCAGCAGACCGGGCGACAGGCGGCGCGGCTCACGCAGCCGGCAACGCAGCAACAGCCGCTCCAACGGTACCCCGCAGACGTCACAGCACGCACAAAGCGGCTACTGCTGGTACCACGCCCGCTTCGGCAACGAAGCAACCAGGTGCCGCGCTCCTTGCTCGCACCCAAACGCCAGCTGCGACCAGACCTAGGCGCACCCGGCTGCAGTGTGATATCGAAGCGTCTGTTTGTTGTGGAACGGGGGGCTGGCATGAGGTACCTCGTCGACACGGGTTCGGACCTCTCGATATTCCCCCGTTCTATGTTACGAGACCGCAGGCGGGCCGAGGCACTCTGCCTTACAGCGGCGAACAATTCCGCTATTAAAACCTACGGCACACACAGCCGCAATATAGATCTAGGCCTACGGCGCACGTTCTCGTGGACTTTTACCGTGGCCGACGTCAATGAGCCGATCCTGGGCACAGACTTTCTCGGCCACTACGGGCTACTAGCCGACATCGCAAACGGCCAGCTCATCGACGCCACGACTAATTTAAAGATAGCGGGACAGCGCCGGCAGGCTGCATAGTACAGCGTTAAACCTGTGAAGTGCCCCGGACCGTACACTGACATTCTGGAACAATTCCCCGACCTCACCCGCCCAGCCGGTGCACCGAGAGACATCAAACATTCGACGGTGCACCACATAATAACCACACCCGGACCCCCCACATCGTGTCGCCCACGTCGACTCGCGCCGGACAGACTCGCAGCAGCAAAGGCAGAGTTCGAGGCCATGCTGCGGCAAGGCATCGTGCGACCATCGAGCAACCCATGGTCATCGGCGTTGCATTTAGTGCCCAAAAAAGACAATTCGTGGCGCCCGTGTGGGGACTACCGCGCCCTTAATTCGCGAACGGTACCGGACCGCTACCCAGTCCCACACCTTCAAGACTTCAGCTACGCCTTGGCGGGCTGCGCGGTGTTCAGCAAGATTGGCTGCGCAAAGGCGTACACCCAAATTCCGGTGGCGCCCGAAGACATCGAAAAAACAGCCATCGTAACGCCCTTTGGGCTTTTCGAAAGCCTGTTTATGACTTTCGGTCTTCGCAATGCTGCCCAGACTTGGCAGCGGTTCCTGGACGGCGTCTTGCGAGGCTTGCCATTTTGCTTCGCGTACCTCGACGACATCTTGGTGTATTCCAAGTCGCCCGAACTCCACCGCCGCCACTTAACGACCGTCTTTCAGCGCCTGAGCGAAGCCGACATCGTTATTAACCCCGCTAAATGCGAGTTCGGCGTGACGGAAATTGAGTTCCTCAGCCATTTAATTACGCCCACCGGATCAACACCGCTACCGGAGAAAGTGAAGGCAATACAGAACATGCCGCGTCCGCAGACGCACAGAGAATTACGACGTTACCTCGGCATGTTGAACTTTTATCGTCGACACTTGCCCAACGCCGCAGCCGTGCAAGAGCCGCTGACTAAGGCGTTACAAGGTCCTACCTCAAAAGGAAAGACCCTCGTGAATTGGACAGACGCAATGGAGCAGAGCTTCACGGACTCAAAACGGAATCTCGTGGAAGCGACGCTGCTCGCGCACCCGGTACATGACGCGGACTTAGCTGTAGTCGTGGACACCAGCCAGGCCGCCATCGGCGCGGTGTTACAACAGCGCGTCGGCGGGAGTTGGCAGCCTCTCGGTTTTTTCTCGAAAAAGCTTTCCGATTCGCAACGTGCTTGGAGCGCTTATGACCGGGAGTTGCTTGCGGTGTACGCGGCGGTGAAATACTTCCGACCGTCCATAGAAGCCCGACAGTTCATCATTTTCACCGATCACAAACCCATTACACACGCGTTCGAGAACAACCACACTAAGTGTTCACCGCGCCAACTCCAGCAGTTAGAGTATGTGTCGCAATTCACGACTGACATTCGACACATTTCGTGGATAGACAATATCGTCGCCGATTGTTTGTCCCGAGCGTGTGCCGTTATCTCACCCCCTGTGAACTTTGAGGACGTGGCCCAAGTGCAGGAGAGTGACGAAGAACTGCACCGCTTCCGTCACGACACTTCCAGCGGCCTGCAACTGGAGCTGGTGCCTGTCCCCGGCTCCGCACGGAAGATTTGGTGTGACACCTCAACCGGCACGCACCGACCATTCCTCCCGGAGAAATTCCGGCGCAGTGCCTTCGACCGTGTCCACGGACTGTCACACCCCGGCACCAACACCACTGCGACGCTCGTGGCTGCGCGTTTCGTCTGGCCCAGGCTTCGGAAGGACTGTCGCGAATGGGCGCGCACTTGCACCGCGTGTCAGCGCGCCAAAGTCGGGAGGCACACCCACGCACCCGTGGGCACCTTCCCGGACGCGACACGCCGATTTGCGCACGTCCACATGGAACTCGTCGGCCCGCTTCCTGTCTCACAAGGCAAGCGGTACCTCCTAACGATGGTGGACCGCTTCACTCGCTGGCCGGAAGCAACGCCCGTCACGGACGTCACAGCCGAGACCGTCGCCACCGCATTCGTCGACACCTGGGTGGCACGCTTCGGATGTCCCAGTCACGTGACAACTGATCGCGGCCGCCAGTTTGACTGCGCGTTGTTCACGCACGTCGCCAGACTGTGTGGCACCCGGTTACACAGGACAACCAGCTACCATCCGGCGTCGAATGGCATGGTCGAACGGTTCCACAGGACTCTCAAAGCCGCTCTAACCTGCCACGACACCTCATGGCCAGAGGCGCTCCCACTGGTGCTGCTCGGCCTGCGAGTCACGCCGAAGGAGGAGATCGGCGCGTCACCTACCGACCTCGTTTACGGGCAATCTCTGACAATCCCGGGCGATTTTGTCGAAGATAGAGGACTCCCACGCGACGACGTGGCACCCACTCTGGTGGAACGTCTGCGCAGTCACATGGCCGGCCTCCGAGCGCACGCACCGACGCGGCATGGCACCGGGAAGATATTCGTCCACGACGACCTGCAGCGCTGCACGCACGTCATGTTGCGTACCGACGCAGTACGGCCACCTCTCCGACCGCCCTACAGTGAACCGCACCGCGTGATCGCCCGAGGAGACAAAACGCTGGTCCTCGAGTGCAACGGGAAGCCGTCGACAGTGTCAGTCGACCGCGTCAAACCAGCCTACGTCTTGCCCGCTCCATCAGCCACGCATTTCTTCGACCCGGCAGAAGATCTTATCACGGACGACACTCCCTCTGCCAGCGGTCAGACGGAACCCGCACCTGGAGCCGCCGGTGACGCACAGCTGCAGCCTGCTGTCATCACGCCGCCACGTGTGCCTCCCACCACCACACCCAGGCAGCTGGTACGGCCGCCCGGACCGCGCCCACCACAGGCGCACCGGTCGCCCCCACCACAGCCGCCAGCGGACTACGTCACGCGCTCCGGCCGCCGCGTCCGATTCAAACGGCCGTGCTGCGTCGCCAGCGCGCCACGACACCCAAACCGGCAATCACGCGCCCGAGCCACCGAACGCCGTCAGAATTCGGCGCCCACGAGCCGCCGTCCGCTGTAGAGACCCGACCTCCAGCTGCAAGTGCCTTCGGCCGGTAACTCCAGTCGAGCCCCGGACACCGTCTCCTGCGTTCGTCACAGCTCCTGGACCCGCGGTCGCGTCGTTTGCCTCCGCCGCGTCGGGCGTTGAGGCCGGACCAGCATCCACGCCAGCTTACCGCATTCACTTCTCCGTCGAGCTCCGGACATCGCGCTCCACACCGCCCGGCTTGTCCGTAGCAGCTCCCGGACCCGCGTTCGAGTTCCGACGGCAACGCACTCGCGCAAGCGCCTTCGAGACGTCACCACCAATGACCTGCAAAGCGCGCCTTCATGCGCATCGCTACGGACAGTCGCAGCCAGTGCCTGCTGCCGCTGTCACTAGCCGCCAGCGCGAGGACACGCCTACCGCACGCTCGCCGGTCCGGCGCGCTGACGTCACGGGCCGCCGCCCTTCCGACGCCGAGCGCCCCCCACCAAAGCTGCCGCACTGCCATCACGCAGCGCGCGAACTTTAAACACACGCGCGCCACCGAACGATCGCCGCGTTTTCGCAGCTACAGAGCTCCG